>NW_026988472.1:7500000-8750000 GCF_030222135.1 Aotus nancymaae
GCTAGAGGCTGAGAAGGGTGTGTGGATGGGAAAGAGGGATGAAGAGAGATTGGTTAATGGGTACAAACATACAGTTAGATAGAAGGAGTAAGTTCTAACATTCTATAACAGAGTAAGATGACATAGTTAACAGCAATGCATTGTATATTGGAAGTAAGTATAAGTGAGGATTTGAAATGTTCCCAACACATAGAAATGACAAATACTTGAGATGATGGATATATTAAATACCTTGACTTGATCATTATGCATTCTATATGCACGTAACAAAATATGAGAAAAATAATCAATGGGCTTCAGGGAAGAAAAGAAAATATATCACGCGTGCCCAATGACTATGTATGTACAAAAGCTATGTATCAATTAAAAAACCCCAAAGAATAATGTCATGACCAAATTCTTCCCCTAAGAATGCAAGGTTGGCTTAAACATAGCAACTCCCCAATGTAATTCACTACATTAACAGACTAACAGAGGAAAATATTCTATGATCATTTAAATGGATGCACCGCAAGTGCTTGCTGAAAGTCAAGATATTCAACGTAAGTATTCTTAGCAAACTAGGAGTAGAATTGAATTTACTTATTCTGATAAAATGTATCTACCAAAAAGCACAGTAAACAGAGTGAAATGTTTAAAATTCTCCATTTCCTATCAGACATAACACAAGGATGTCCACTATTACTCATTCTATTCAATATTGTACTGGATGGGTCCATCCAGTGTTGTAAAATGGGAAAAGGAAAAAAAGCATGTTTCAAATGTCAGAAACAAGGTGTTATTATTCAAAGATATTATTATTTTACATGTTGAAATTCTAAAGGGATTTAGAGGTAAATTTGGAATAAGGATATTTAGCAAGGTTGCTGGACAGAAAATTAATATCAAACATTATACCTAGACAACATCGGCTTGGTCAAAATAGGAAAATTTTAAAAATGATACAACTTTCAATAGTATCAAATACCTGGGAATACATTTAACAAAAGATGTACAAGACTTTTATGGAGAAAATTGTAAAACTTTATTGAGATAACGTGAAGTTTCGAATATCCAATATAAGAACACTTTGCACTACAGAAAGCAGAAACTCGACCCCTTCCTGACACCTTACACTAAAATTGACTCCAGATGGATTAAAGACTTAAACATAAGACCTAACACCATAAAAACACTAGAAGAAAACCTAGGCAAAACCATTCAGGACGTAGGCGTAGGCAAGGACTTCATGACCAAAACACCAAAAGCATTGGCAACAAAAGCCAAAATAGACAAATGGGACCTAATCAAACTCCACAGCTTCTGCACAGCAAAAGAAACAGTCAATAGAGTGAATCGGCAACCAACAGAATGGGAAAAAATTTTTGCAGCCTACCCATATGACAAAGGGCTGATATCCAGAATTTACAACGAGCTAAAAAAGATTTACAAGAAAAAAACAAACAAGCCCATTCAAAAGTGGGCGAAGGATATGAACAGATACTTTACAAAAGAAGACATACATGAGGCCAACAAGCATATGAAAAAATGCTCATCATCACTGGTCATTAGAGAAATGCAAATCAAAACTACATTGAGATACCATCTCACACCAGTTAGAATGGCGATCATTAAAAAATCTGGAGACAACAGATGCTGGAGAGGATGTGGAGAAATAGGAACACTTTTACACTGTTGGTGGGAGTGTAAATTAGTTCAACCACTGTGGAAAACAGTGTGGCGATTCCTCAAGGACCTAGAAATAGAAATTCCATTTGACCCAGCAATCCCATTACTGGGCATATATCCAAAGGATTATAAATCGTTCTACTATAAGGACACATGCACACGAATGTTCATAGCAGCACAGTTTACAATAGCAAAGACCTGGAACCAGCCCAAATGCCCATCGATGATAGACTGGACAGGAAAAATGTGGCACATATACACCATGGAATATTATGCAGCCATTAAAAACGAGGAGTTCGCGTCCTTTGTAGGGACATGGATGAACCTGGAAAACATCATTCTCAGCAAACTGACACAAGAACACAAAATCAAACACCACATGTTCTCACTCATAGGCGGGTGTTGAACAAGGAGAACACATGGACACAGGGAGGGGAGCACTATACACGGGGGTCTGTTGTGGGGGAGTGGGGGAACAGCGGGGGGGTGGGGAGTTGGGGAGGGATAGCATGGGGAGAAATGCCAGATATGGGTGAAGGGGAGGAAGGCAGCAAATCACACTGCCACGTATGCACCTATGCAACAACCTTGCATGTTTTTCACACGTACCCCAAAACCTAAAATGCAATTAAAAAAAACAAAACAAAACAAAACAAAAACAGTTTGCACTATTTCAGCCTGTCTTCATTTAAACCTGTGGTTGTTCTTCACCTATAATATAAACATAACAGGTGAGAACATTACTAACAAGAAGTTTATTCAGATGACATTAAAGACATACAAAGAACACCAAAATTTTAGTTTTATAAAATGGACTAAAGCCTGAAGCCTAAGAGACCTCTGTAGAGACTTTAAAGATAGACTTCCAACCACATACATTATCAATATTTTTGAAAACACCCTGCCTTCTAATGGTACAAGGAAAGCAAAAGACTGTCTTAGGTCAGAACAGATTAAATCAAATGAACCTACTGAAAGGTGGTTTAAAGTAGAAAGCAAAAATTTTGTATACTTTTGCTGAAATCTAACCAACACACACACACAATCTGGAAAACAAAAGAAATTTACAAACAAATGTATACTTTAAATGTTTTGACTTGAAATAATGCTCTGAATATAAGATAGTTAAAACAGTTAATGTTACATTTGAAATTATATAAGTGAAGCAAATAGAAAGGCCAGCACTGCATTTCTTCTTTTCTCTATTATGCAGAAGTGCAAAAATATGTCTTTGGGCTGCTTTAAAAACTTTGTTTTTAAAGTAGGGTCACCATTTGTCTCCAGTTTTCACCTATAGTCTTGTTGCAATTACAAGGAGTACTTCTTTTTACACTTGAAAGTATTCCAGTTTATATAATAAATTATATGGCTACTACCATCATTTTCGACATAAAAATGTGCAGATATATACCATGTTTCACAGTATGGCCAAAAAAAAAAACAGAAAGAAGAGAAAGAAAATGAAATAAATTAAACGAATGAATGAATGGAGGGAGAGAGAGGAAAATGGGTAGAGACAGCAAGACACCTGCAAAAGCCAAGTATTTGTTTCTAAATGTCAGTGCTTTTGAAGGACAACTAACAAATTTCAGAAGATATTCCATGGTGCTTATGATGTTTAAATATTCAGGTATTACTAGGATATATTAAAGACTGTATACCTTCCTAGCATATCTACCATTTCATCCACATTTTGAAAATATTAGAGTTCAAGAATGTATTCACTTTCAATTATATCATATATTGAATATCTGTTAGCATCTTATTCATATTCCATTTTGGTTTTTTTCTACTTTCTTCAAGATTATGTAAATGACTGAACACTCTATTCATAGCTAATTTTTTTTTTTTGAGATGGAGTTTCGCTCTTGTTGCCTGGGCTGGAGTGCAATGGCACGATCTCGGCTCTCCATAACCTCTGCCTCCTGGATTCAAGCAATTCTCTTGCCTCAGCTTCCCGAGTAGCTGGGATTACAGGCATGCGCCACCATGTCCAGCTAATTGTTTGTATTTTCAGTAGAGACTGGGTTTCTCCATGTTGGCCAGGCTGGTCTCGAATTCCTGACCTCGGGTGATCCGCCCACCTCAGCTTCCCAAAGTGCTGGGATTAGAGGCATGAGCCACTGTGCCTGGAGCTATTTTTTTTTTTAACCTATCTTTTTAAAATTTTTAGCTGGATTACTTTTCTTTTTACTAATAATCCAATCCATACCTCTCTTTTATTATCTCTTTCCTTTCCCCTTAGGTTTATTCTGTTGCTACTGTATCTTTATTTTTATATTGGATGTTCATGTAATTTATCTATATTAATAACATACACACTTAAAGGCTATGATCTTCCTAAGAGTACATTTTAGCCATGTTCAGAAGGCTCCTGAAAGTGGTCTGAAAACTATCTTTTAATGTAAATCATCTAATGGAATGATTCAGCAGTGTACCTATCCTTCAAAAGCACTAACATTTAGAAACAAATACAAAAACATTTAGAAGAATAATGCAAGGTAAATTTTCCCTAAACTTCAAATGCTTCCTTTAATTCAGAATCTTTTTTAATTAACAGTCAGCAATTTGGAAAACATGCAACACACACTTATGTTGACTACTCAGGAATTACTTTTATGGTCTTTGAATCTCAAATCCTATCAATGGATGTCTCAAGGCAGAAACTTGTAATATGTAACATATAATATGGTTAGAGGTGATTATATCATATGTGTGTCTACAGTCTAATTAGAAATAGTAGCTCACAAAGTTTGAGAGTGGAGTAGGGGGTGTGCTTAGTACAGGTATCTTACTCCCACCTTGGGCCTTACTGACCTCCATGCACTCTCCCTAATTCATCAGTGACAGAAACTAGAAACTAGACTATCTCTTGCCATTTGATTATTCAGTCATTTGAAGCTTCATTGGGGGAAGAACTTCAACAGCAATGATTCTTTAAGAGCCAGAGAATTCAAAAGTTGATAAGATCCAAGAACAGTCATTAAGATCTCCATATAGAAAAACAAACATCAAGCAGAGTGCCTGCTCATTTTCTTAGGAGCAATGAAATCTCAATTCAGATAGTATACTTTGACTCAGGCAGATATTTTATAATAAACCAACCATGGAAAACAGAATATCTTTGTAAGCTATCCAAAAGAACCAGAGGATGCAGAAATCAGCATTGAAATTGATTTTAAAGCCTCTGGTTTGAATTCACTATTTTCCAAAAGAGCAAAGATGGATGTAGAATTCATGGAATTCATCCATAATCTCACAAATTATGGTAGAGCTGGTACTAGAATCTCCTTCAGGGCTCAGCATACTTCACACAAACTGATATTACAAATGCATTCTGTATTTGTTAAAAATAGAAACAAGAAAATAATCTGAAAATTGTTAACTGTTGGTTATACTCAAAGGTAATAAAATGGTCACATATTTTATGACTCAATATGGCTTTGATCCAATTTATTTCTGTATGTGATCATGTGTTTGTCATGTAATCAGGCATTTGGGATCAGAATTACCTTTCAAAGGTCTTTTGTAGTTGAACTCTGTTATCAAATCAGCAGGGCCATTATCAGTATATTATTATATATAATCTTGTAGAAAGCAAATTCTAATTTTGCATCTTAATGAATAATGCACCTGCTCCTGGCACTTAAGCAGGCTCTTTATTTGACACAAACTCCCCTTTTACATCAGTACCATCTCCATGTTTACCTCTAGTCATCATTTGAGACAGTTCCTCAAGATTGGCTTCCAGGTCACGTCCTTAAAAATTAAAAGGTTGTCAATGACCATACTAACAAAAGTGATCTACAGTTCAACACAGTCTCTATTGAAATATCAATTACATTCTTCACAGAAATAGAAAGAAAATCCTAAAATTCATATGGAACCAAAGAAGACCCCAAATAGCCAAAACCATCCTGGGCAAAAAGAACAAAGTTGGAAACATCAGACTACCTGGTTTCAAAATATTCTCCAAACCAGAGTAACCAAAACAGCAAAGTGCTGGCATAAAAACAGACACACAGACCAATGGAAAAGAATAGAGAAACCAGATGTAAATTCACGTATTTTAGGCCAACTGATTTTTCACAGAAGTAGCAAAAACATTCAGTAGGGAAAGGAGAGTTTCTTCAACAAGTGGTACAGAGAACACTAGATATTCCAGTGCAGAAGAATGAAACTAGACGTCTATCCCTTACCGTATACAAAAACCAACTCAAGTTGGATTGAAGAATTTAATATAAGACTTGAAACTAGGAAAATACTAGATGAAAACATTGAAAAAAAATGCCTCAAGATATTGGGCTGGGCAAACTTTTTTTTGGTTAAGATCTTTAAAGCAAAACCAGGAGAGAGATCCAAGATGGCCAAATAGCAGCAGCTCAGGATTGCAGCTCCCAGTGAAAGCACAGAGAGTGAGTGGACGCCACACTCCCAGATGAATTTTTGTTGCCCACAGACCAGAAGATTCACAGCGGAGGAGCCCCATGGGTAGCCAGCATGACTCTTTTGGCCACTGCAGCTGTTTTGCCAGCACTCCACTGTGGTGGTTCTCAGTGCAGAGTATATGGGACTGGGTGCCCTTTTAGTTGGCATTTGGAGCTCCGGGAAGGCAGAGTTGCCCATTCAGCTGATTGAAAAGGGGACTGAGACAGGGAGCCAGACTGGGAGATTCCTGGGCAAAAAAGCGCCATGAATCTCAACGCCACTGTTTCAGCCAGCACAGTGGGTCCCAGAAGAGAAATTACAGAGATTCCGGCGCCCATCCAACAGGTGACTGGAACACCTGGGAGAGAATCAACCATTCAACTAAAAAAAAAAAAAAAGGCTCTGAGACTGGGAGCCAGGTGATCAGGCTCAGTTGGTCCCACCCCAACAAAAAAACAGCAATTGGAAACGCTGAGGATTGAGAGTTTCACAGCAAGGACAGCTGAACCCGGGAAGGTCCAGCTCTGTAGGGGAGGGGCGTTCACCAAAGGAAAACTAAGAAACAGAAAAAACTTCATCACCAACAAGCTGGACGTCCACTCAGAGACCCAATCTGAAAGTCAGCAATTACAAAGACGACAGGTGGATAAATCCACAAAGATGGGAAGAAACCAGCACAAAAAGGCTGAAAACACCTGAAATCAGAATGCCTCTCCTCCTACAGGGGATCGCAGCTCCTCATCAGCAAGGGAACAAGGCCTGATGGAGAATGAGTGTGATGAATTGACAGAATCAGGCTTCAGAAGGTGGATAATAAGAAACTTCTGTGAGCTAAAAGAACATGTTCTAACCCAATGCAAAGAAACTAAGAACCTTGAAAAAAGGTTTGACGAAATGCTAACTAGAACAGACAATTTAGAGAGGAATATAAGTGAATTAATGGAGCTGAAAAACACAATATGACAGCTTCGTGAAGTATGCACGAGTTTTAACAGTTGAATTCATCAAGCAGAAGAAAGGATATCAGAGGTCGAAGACCAACTCAATGAAATAAAACAAGAAGACAAGATCAGAGAAAAAAGGGTGAAAAGGAATGAGCAAAGTCTCCAAGAAATATGGGACTATGTGAAAAGACCTAATCTATATTTGATAGGTGTACCTGAATGTGACGAGGAGAATGAATCCAAGCTGGAAAATATTCTTCAGGATATTACCCAGGAAAATTTTCCCAACCTAGCAAGACAGGACAATACTCAACTCCAGGTAATACAGAGAACACCACAAAGATATTCAAGAAGAGCAACCCCAAGGCACATAATTGTTAGATTCACCAGGGTTGAAATGAAGGAGAAAATACTAAGGGCAGCCAGAGAGAAAGGTCGGGTTACCCACAAAGGGAAACCCATCAGACTCACAGCAGATCTCTCAGCAGAGACCCTACAAGCCAGAAGAGAGTGGGGGCCAATATTCAACATGCTTAAAGAAAAGAACTTTCAACCCAGAATTTCATATCCAGCCAAAGTAAACTTCATAAGTGAAGGAAAAATAAATTTTTTTGTGAACAAGCAAGTACTTAGAGATTTCATCACCACCAGACCTACTTTACAAGAGCTTCTGAAAGAAGCACTACACATAGAAAGGAACAACCAGTATCAGCCATTCCAAAAACATACCAAAAGGTAAAGAGCATCACCATAATGAAGAATCTACATCAATTAATGGGCAAAACAGCCAGCTAGCATTAAATGGCAGTATTAAACTCACATATATCAATATTAATCCTAAATTTAAATGGACTAAATGCCCCGATAAAAAGACACAGACAGGCAAATTGGATAAAAAGCCAAAACCCATCGGTATGCTGCATCCAGACCTATCTCACATGTAAGGATACACAAAGACTCAAAACAAAGGGATGGAGGAAGATTTACCAACCAAATGGAGAGAAGAAAAAAAAAAAGCAGGAGTTGCAATTCTCATCTCTGATAAAATCGACTTTAAAGCAACAAAGACCAAAAGAGACAAAGAAGGACATTACATAATGGTAAAAGGATCAATGCAACAAGAAGAGCTAACGATCCTAAATATATATGCACCCAATACAGGAGCACCCAGATACATAAGGCAAGTTCTTAATGACTTACAAAGAGACTTAGACTCCCACACAATAATAGTGGGAGACTTTAACAGCACATTGTCAATATTAGACAGATCAACGAGATAGAAAATTTACAAGGATATCCAGGACTTGAACTCAGACCTGGAACAAGTAAACTTAATAAACATTTACAGAACTCTCCACCCCAAATCCACAAAACATACATTTTTCTCAGTATCACATCACACCTATTCTAAAAGTGACCACAAAATTGGAAGTAAATCACTCCTCAGCAATTGCATAGTATTTCACAGGTTTAAATGAAATATTGGTTGGCTGCTTGTTTGTTATTTTCCTCCCTTATTCCTTCCTGTCTCCATTGTTAAGCACAATTATTGGCATAAAAGAGGTTTTTAATACCCATTTTTAGACTGCATTCTAGCCTGGGCAATAGAGCAAGATTCCCGTTCTCTCTCCCTCTTTCTCTTCCTTTCTTTCTCTCTTTCATTCTTTTTTTCTTTCTCTCTCTCTTTCTTTTCTTTCTTTTTCTTTCTTTCTTTCTTTTTTCCCTTTAAAAAAACAAAATAAAAGCAAAACCAAAGTACAAGTAGACAAATGGGATTATATCAAACTAAAAACTTCTGTACAGCAAAGGAAACAATCAACAGAATGAAAAGACAACCTACAGAAATGGAGAAAATATTTTCAAACTATCCACCTGATGAAGAATTAATAACTAGAATATATAAGAAACTCAACTCAATAGCAACAAAACCAAGTAATCCAATTAAAAAATGGCAAAAGATCTGAATAGACATTTCTCAAAACAAAAACAAAAACAAAAACAAAAACAAAAAAAACACCAACGGCCAACAGGAATACAAAGAAATGCTCAATATCACAAAATGGATCATTGGATGTCACATTTCCAGATGGAAACCTCTGTGGCCAATGGCACTTTTCCCCAAGTTTTTGCTGGGGCTTGCTCTATCCATTTGGCCTGGGAGACTGTGCTTGGCTCATGCTACCAGCCCAGGTCCCATGTCTGCCAAGGGCAGGCCAGACAGAGTGGCAAGGGATGCATAAACAAGTGAGTGCAGGGTCCAGCTACTGTGCACAGCCAGACTGCCAGCTGCTGCAGCAGAGCAGGCAGCTCCAGGCTCCAGCACAGGTGCCAGCTCCATGCAAGCCTGCGACTGGATCAGATGCACCTCAAGTGGCTTCTGCTGTAGGCACCCATGTCTGCATGAGGGGAATACAGTGACACCTGTAAGCTTGTAGATGCCAGAAACTGCAGAGCCCCAAAGCGGGTGTCATAGCCCTGGCTCAGATAGCACCTAGGTCTAGGCTTCCTGAAGGGCCACAACTCTTCCCTCCTTCTTGCCACCCACAATGTGGCAAATGGAAGGGCGTGTTTCAGCCCTGTTTGTGTTACAGCTCTTTCAGTCCCACCATTCAGTGGGTGAATCCTGAGTTCTTGTCCCATGTCCAGGAATAATGATGTATACAGACAACTGGAGGATACGCAAGGCAAACAGGAGTTTTATTGAACCACAGAACAGCTCTCAAGAGACTCAAAATGGGAAACTCCTTTCTGCAAGCAGGTCATCCAGATGAGTTTCCAGGTATCAGCAGAGAGGAGACTCATAGTGGGTAGGTTCTTTCCACAGGCAGGTAGTCCTGATGAGTGTCCAGCTCAGCAGTAAGGAGACCTAGGGTGGGCAGTTCCTTTCTACAGGCAGGTCATCCCAACAAGTGTCCAACTCTCAGCAGAGAGGATACCCATAGTGGGCAGCTACTTTCTGCAGGTAGGTAGACTGGACAAATGCAACCATCAGCAGAGAGAAGACCTAGAGTGGTTAGCTCCTATCTGTAGGCAGGTCTTCCCATCAAGTGTCCAGTTCTCACAGGAGAGGAGTCCTGTAGTGGGTAGCTCCTTTTGACAGGCAGGTAGTTCTGATGTCTATATGAGTCTGGCTGAGTCTGGGGTTTTTATATGCTCAGAAGGGAGGAAGTGCATGCAGACTGGTGCATGGGCAGTCATGGGCAGGCCCAGAAAGAGCACCATAAGTTCTCATTCCAGGACACAGACTCCACCCAGAACTGGCAGCCTGGCCCCCAGGCTTCAGGCCACCAATGGTTTGAAAATGGGACTTCACCACAGACCTGTCGTTTTTTGCCCAGGGACCGGTCTGCCTCCCACTGCCATCAACATGCCATCCATGGTGCCCAGGCTGTTTGTGCTGAGGGGACTGTTTGGTGCTGCAGACCTGCACCAAGCCACTCTCTGCACCCTTGGCCTTCCTCCCACTCTCATCGGTGCCCAAAGTCCAGAGGGGCATGAGGGAGCAAGGCTCCTGCCCATTCCCAGCACCCACCGGATCCAGGGAGTGCAGTTTCCAGCGAGAACAGCGCAGAGGGTGAGTGCTCACCACATTTCCAAACTAGTTTTCACTGCCCACAGACCAGGAGATTCCTGGGCTGAAAAGTGCCACAAGTTTTCAGCATGGGTTTCAGCTGGTGCTGGGTTGGCATACAGAAACTCACACAAGTCTGGGTAGCCATTTCTACTGGCATCTGGAATGCCTGGGAGACAGAGCCACCCATTCAACTGAAAGGGAGGGGGCTGAGACAGGGAGCCAGGCAATCTGACTTGGCAGGTACCACTCCCACAAAACAAGCAATCTGAAACACTCTGGATTGAGAGTTTCACAGCAAGTGAAGCTGGACCCAGGATGGTCCAGCTCAGTGCAGGGAAGGGCATCCCCCACTACCGAGGCAGTCCACCACTACTGAGGCAGTTCACACAGCAGCTGGGCAGAGCCTGTGGCAGCTCAGCAACATCTCTGCTGGCAGACTGTGACTAGACTACTCCGTGCAGGGCAGGCATCTATGAAAAAAGGCAGCAGCACAACAGGAGTTTATGAATAAAGCTGACCTATTATAAAGACACGTTCTATTATAAAGACACATGCACACATATGTTCATAGCAGCACTGTTTACAATAGCAAAGGCCTGGAACCTACCCAAATGCCCATCGATGATAGAATGGACAAGGAAAATGTGGCACATATACACGATGGAATACTATGCAGCCATAAAAAACAATGAATTTGTGTCCTTTATAGGGACATGGATGAACCTAGAAACCATCATTCTCAGCAAACTGGCACAAGAACACAAAATCAAACACAGCATGTTCTCACTCATAGGTGGGTGTTGAACAATGAGAACACATGCACACAGGGAGGGGAGCATCACACACTGGGGTCTGTTGTGGGGGACCACGGGAGGGATAGTGGGAGGGTGATGGGGAGGTCAGGGAGGGATAACTTGGGGAGAAATGCCAGGTGTAGGTGATGGGGGGGATGGAGGCAGCAAACCACATTGCCATGTGTGTACCTATGCAACAATCCTGCATGATTTGCACATGTACCCCAGAACCTAAAGTACAATCAAAAAAAGAAATTATTCCTTTTACTTATCTGTATGTACCCATTAACCAACTTCTCTTCATCCCACCCACTTCCCTTCTCAGACTCTGGTAACCAAAATTCTGCTCCATGAGATGTGATATTTGTCTTTCTGTGCTTGGCTTATTTTACTTTAACATAGTGACCTATAGTTCTATTCGTGTTGTTGCAAATAACAGGATTTTATTCTTTTTTATGGCTAAATAGTATTTCATTTATAGACCATGTTTTCTCACCCCATTCATCCACTTACGGACACAGGTTTTCCATATCTTGGCTTTTGTGAATAGTGCTGCAATAATCATGGGCACTTTGATAATAACCTTTGATAATACTGATCACTTTGGCTATACACCATAATGGGATTGCTGGATCATATGGTAGATCTATTTTTACTGTTTGAGTAATCTCTATACTGTTTTCCATAATGGGTATACTAATTTGCATTACCACCAGCAGTGTATAAAAGTTCTTTTTTCTTGCATCCTTAACAGCATTTGTTACTTTTTGTCATTTTGATAATAGTCATTCTAACTGGGATGAAATGATATCTCATTTTGGTTTTGATTCATATTTCCAGGATGATTAGTTATATTGAGTATATTTTTAATATACCTGTTGGCTGTTTGTACATCTTTTTTTTGAGATATGTCTATCAAGATCTTTTGCCCACTTTTTACTGGGATCATTTGTTTCTTTGCTGTTGAATTTGAGTTCCTCGTATATTCTGGATATTAGTCCTTTGTCAGATGAATAGTTTGCAAATATTTTCTCCTATTCTGCAGGTTGTCTTTTCACTCTTTTGATTGTTTCCTTTGTTGTGCAGAAGCTTTTTAGATTAATATAATCCAAATTCTCTGTATTTGTTTTGTTGTTCGTGCTTTTGAAGTCTTAGACATAAAATATTTGCTTAGATCAATGCCATCGAGTGTTTCCCCTATGCTTTCTTCTAGTGGTTATACACTTTAAGGTCTTACATTGAAGTCTTTAATCCATCTTGAGTTTAATTTTTAATTTTATTTCATTATTATTATTATTATTATTGAGATGGAGTCTCGCTCTGTCACCGAGGCTGGAGTGCAGTGGCATGATCTCAGCTCACTGCAACCTCTGCCTCCTGGGTTCAAGTGATTTTCCTGCCTCAGCCTCCTGAGTAGCTGGGACTACAGGTATGTGCCACTACACCTGGCTAATTTTTTGTATTTTTAGTAGAGGCAGGGTTTCACCGTGTTAGCCAGGATGGTCTCCATCTCCTGACCTCATGATCCGCCTGCCTCGGGCTCCCAAAGTGCTGGGATTACAGGCGTGAGCGAGTTTATTTTTTTCTATGGCGAGACATAGGGTCTAATTTCATTCTTCTGCATATGGATATTCAGTGTTTCCAGAACCATTTATGGAAGAGACTGTCTTTTCCCCTATTGTATGTTCTTGGCACCTTTGTTGAAAATAAGTTGGCTATAAATACATGGTATAATTAATTTCTACCTATTTATTATATGTGTATTTTTGAGGCAAGGTCTTTCTTTGTCACTCAGGCTGAAGTGAAGTGGAGTAATCACAGCTGAGTGCAGCCTTCACCTCCCAGGACCAAGCGATCCTCCCACTTCAGCCCCCAGAGTAGCTGGATGACAGGTGCATGCCACCAGACCCAGCTTTTAATTGTTTTGTAGAGACAGAAGCCATTATATTGCCCAGGCTGGTCTCGAACTCCTGGACTCAAGTCATCCTCCCGCCTTAGCCTCCCAAAGTGCTGGGATTACAGGCATCTGTCACCGTGCCCAGCCTCTAATATATTGTAAAGTCAAGTAGTGTGATGTCTCTCCCTTTTTTTCTCTCTTAGGATTTACTTTGGTTATTCGTGGTCTTTTTTTGGTTCTATACAGAATTTTAGGATTTTTTTTTTATTTTTGTGAAAAATACTGTTGGTATTTTGACACAGTTGTACTGCATCTGTAGATTGCTTTGAGTAGTCTTTTGATGCATCAGCATAGGATGTCTTTCTATTTGTTTGCATCCTTTTCAATTTCTTTGATTAGTGTTTTGTAGTTTTCCTTGTAGAGGTCTTTGACCTCCTTGGTTAAATTTATTCCTAGGTATTTTATTTTTGTAGCTGTTTTAAATTGAATTGCCATCTTAATTTCTTTTTCAATTAGTTCATTATTGATGTATAGAAATGCTATTTTTTTTTAGACAAGGTCTCACTCCAGTTTCCCAGGTTGGAGTGCAGTGGTGCCATCACAGCTCACTGCAGCCTCAACTTTCTGGGCTCGGGTGATTCTCCCACTTCAGCCTCCTTAGTAGCTGGGACTACAGGCGTGTGCCACCATGCCTGGCTAATTTTTGCATTTTTAGTTGAGATGAGATTTCACCACGTTGCCCAGGCTGGTCTTGAACTCCTGGACTCAAGCAATCGACCCACCTTAGCCTCCCAAAGTGCTGAGATTACAGGTATCAAACACCGCGTCTGTCCTCTACTGATTTTTGTATGTTGATTTTTTTAATCCTATTTTTTACTGAATTTGTTTTTCTTTCACCTTGTGTGTTAAATACTTTTATTTTTTATTATACTTTAAGTTCTGGGATACACGTGCAGAACGTGCATGTTTGTTACATAGGCATACATGTGCCATGGTGGTTTGCTGCAACCATCAACCCGTCATCTATGTTAGATATTTCTTCTAATGCTATCCCTCCCCTATCCCCCCACATCCTGACAGGCCCAGGGGTGTGATGTTCCCCTCCATGTGTCCATGTGTTCTCATTGTTCAACTCCCACTTATGAGAGAAAAAATGCGGTGTTTGGTTTTCTGTTCCCATGTTAGTTTGCTGAGAGTGATGGTTTCCAGCTTCATCCATGTCCCTGCAAAGGACATGAATTCATCTTTTTTTATGGCTGCATAGTATTCCATGGTGTATATGTGCCACATTTTCTTTATCTGGTCTATCATTGATGGGGATTTGGGTTGGTTCCCAGTTGTTGCTATTGTGAATAGTGTTGCAACAAACATACATGTGCATGTGTCTTCATAGTAGAATGATTTATAATTCTTTGGGTATATACCCAGTAATGGGATTGCTGGGTCAAATGGTATTTCTGGTTCTAGATCCTTGAGGAATTGCCACACTGTCTTCCACAATGGTTGAACTAATTTACACTCCCACCAACAGTGTAAAAGCATTTCTATTTCTCCACATCCTCTCCAGCGTCTGTTGTTTCTTGACTTTTTAATGATCTCCTTTCTAACTGGCATGAGATGGTATCTCACTGTGGTTTTGATTTGCATTTCTCTAATGACCAGAGATAATGAGATTGTTTTCATGTTTGTTGGCTGCATAAATGTCTTCTTTTGAGAAGTGTCCGTTCATATTCTTTGCCCACTTTTTGATAGGGTTTTTTTTTTTTCTTATAAATTTGTATAAGTTCTTTGTAGATTCTGGATATTAGCCCTTTGTCAGATGGATAGATGGCAAAAATTTTCTCCCATTGTGTAAGTTGCCTGTTCTCTCTGATGATAGTTTGTTATTGTTGTTTTGCTGTGCAGCAGCTCTTTGGTTTAATTAGATCCCATTAATTTTGTTAATTTTGGTATATTGCTTTTGGTGTTTCAGTCATGAAGTCCTTGCCTATGCCTATGTCCTGAATGGTATTGCCTAGGTTTTCTTCCAGGGTTTTTAGTGTTTTAGGTCTTACATTTAAGTCTTTAATCCATCTTGAGTTAATTTTTATAAGATATAAGGAAGGGTCCAGTTTCAGTTTTCTGCATATGGCTGGCCAGTTTTCCCAATACCATTTATTAAATAGGGAATCATTTCCCCATTGCTTGTTTTTGTCAGATTTGTCAAAGATCAGATGGTTGTAGATGTTTGGCATTATTTTTGAGGCCTCTGTTCTGTTCCATTGGTCTATATATCTGTTTTGGTACCAGTACCATGCTGTTTTGGTTACTGTATCCTTGCAGTATAGTTTGAAGTCAGGTAGTGTGATGCCTCCAACTATTTTTTTGCTTAGGATTGTCTTGGCTATATGGGCTCTTTTTTAGTTCCATATGAAATTTAAAGTATTTTTTCTAATTCTGTGAAGAAAGTCAATGGTAGCCTGATGGGGATAACATTGAATCTATAAATTACTTTGGGAAGTATGGTCATTTTCACAATATTGATTCTTCCTACCCATGACCATGAAATGTTTTTCTATTTGTTTGTGTCCTCTCTTACTTCCTTGAGCAGTGGTTTGTAGTTCTCCTTGAAGAGGTCCTTCACATCCCTTGTAAGATGTATTCCTAGATATTTTATTCTCTTTGTAGCAATTGTGAATGGGAGTTCACTCATGATTTGGCTGTTTGTCTATTACTGGTGTATAGGAATGCTTGTAGTTTTTGCACATTTATTTTGTATACTGAGATTTTGCCGAAGTTGCTTATCAGCTTAAGGAGATTTGGGCTGATATGATAGGGTTTTCTACATATACAATCATGTAATCTGCAAACAGAGACAATTTGACTTCCTCTCTTCCTCTTATTTCTTAATAAGGGGGATAAGAATCCCCCTTATTTCTTCCTCTGCCTGATTGCCCTGGCCAGTACTTCCAATACTATGTTGAATAGGAGTGGTGAGAGAGGGCATTCTCATCTTGTGCCAGTTTTCAAAGGTTATACTTCCAGCTTTTGCCCATTCAGTATGATATTGGCTGTGGGTTTGTCATAAATAGCTGTTATTTTGAGATACATTCTATCAATATCTAGTTTATTAAGAGTTTTTAGCATGAAGCGTGTTGAATTTTATCAAAGGCCTTTTCTGCATCTATTGAGATAATCATGTGGTTTTTGTCATTGGTTTGGTGTATATGATAGATTACATTTATTGATTTGTGTATGTTGAATCAGCCTTGCATCCCAGGAATGAAGCTGACTTGATCGAGGTGGGTAAGCTTTTCCATGTGCTGCTGGTTTTGCTTTGTCAGTATTTTATTGAGTATTTTCACATTGATGTTCATCAGGGATATTGGCCTGAAATTTTCTTTTTTTCTTGTGTCTCTGCCAAGCTTTGGTATCAGGATGATGCTGGCCTCATAAAATGAGTTAGGGAGGAGTCTCTCTTTTTCTATGGTTTGGAATAGTTTCAGAAGGAATGGTACCAGCTCCTCTTTGTACCTCTGGTAGAATTTGGCTGTGAGTCCATCTGGTCCTGACATTTTTTTTTATTGGTAGGCTATTAATTACTGCCTCAATTTCATAACTTATTATTGGTCTATTCAGGGATTTGACTTCCTCCTGGTTTAGTCTTGGGAGGGTGCATGTGTCCAGAAATTTATCCATTTCTTCTAGATTTTCTAGTTTATTTGTGTAGAGGTGTGTATAGTATTTTCTGATGATAGTGTGTATTTCTGTGGGATCAGTGATAATATCCCCTTTATCATTTTTTTATTGTGTCTGTTTGATTCTTCTCTCTTTTTTCTTTATTATTCTGGCTAGCAGTTTATCTATTTGTTCTTTTCAAAGAAGCAGCTCCTGGATTCGTTGATTTTTTTGAAGGGTTTTTTGAGTCTCTGTCTCCTTCAGTTCTGCCCTGATCTTAGTTATTTCTTGTCTTCTGCTAGTTTTTGAATTTGTTTTTACAGTGGCTGGTGCTGTTTTTTCCTTTCCATATTTAGTGCTTCCTTCAGGATCTCTTGTAAGGCAGGCCTAGTGGTGACAAAATCTTTCAGCATTTGCTTGTCTATAAATAATTTTATTTATCCTTTGATTACAAAGTTTACTTTGGCTGGACATGAAATTCTGGGTTGAAAATTCTTTTCTTTAACAGTGTTGAATATTGGCCTCCACTCTCTTCTGGCTTGTAGGCTTTCTGCAGAGCGATCTGCTGTTAGTCTGATGGGCTCTCCTTTGTGGGCAACCCCACCCTTCTCTCTGGCTGCCCTGAGCATTTTTTCCTTTATTTCAAGTTTGGTGAATCTATTGATTATGTGTCTTGGGGTTGCTTTTCTTGAGGCGTATCTTTGTGGTATTCTCTGTATTTCCTGAATTTGGATGTTGGCCTGTCTTGCTAAGTTGGGGAAGTTCTCCTGGATAATATCCTCAAGAATGTTTTCCAACTTGGTTCCATTGTCCCCATCACTTTCAGGTGCACCAATCAAATGTAGGTTTGGTCTTTTCACATAGTCCCATATTTCTTGGAGGCTTTGTTCATTCCTTTTCATTCTATTTTCTCTAATCTTGTCTTCATGCTTTATTTCATTAAGTTGATCTTCAATCTCTGATATCCTTTCTTCTGCTTGATTGATTCAGCTATTAATATTTGTGTATGCTTCACGAAGTTCTTGTGCTGTGTTTTTCAGCTCCATCAGGTAATTTATGTTCTTCTCTAAACTGTTTATCCTAGTTAGCAATTCCTCTAACCTTTTTTCAAGTTTCTCCACTTCCTTGCATTGGATTAGAACATGCTCCTTTAGCTCAGAGGAAATGGTTATTATCCACCTTCTGAAGCCTACTTCTGTCAGTTCATCAAACTTATTCTCCATCCAGTTGTGTTCCTTTGCTGGCTAGGAGTTGTGATCCTTTGGAGGAAAAGAAGTGTTCTGGTTTTTGGCATTTTCAGACTTTTTATGCTGGTTTTTCCTCATCTTCATGGATTTATCTACCTTTGGTGTTTGACATTGGTGACCTTCAGATGGGGTTTTTGTGTAGATGTCCTTTTTGTTGATGTTGATGCTATTACTTTTGGTTTATTAGTTTTTCTTCTAACAGTCAGGTCCCTCTGCTACAGGTCTGCTGGAGTTTGCTGGAGGTCCACTCCAGATCCTGTTTGCATGGATATCACTAGCAGCAGCTGCAGAACAGCAAAGATTGCTGCCTGTTGTCTATCACATGGAGGACATTTTTTGGAGGAGTCTTTAGGTTTTTCTAAATGTAAGATCGTGCCATCTGCCAACAGGGACAATGTAACTATCTCCTTTCCAATTTGGATGTCTTTCATTTATTTATTTTGCCTGATTGCTCTGGCTAAGATTTCTAGTATTATGTTGAATACAAATGATAAATATGGGCCTTTTTGTCTTGCTCCAGTTCTTGGAGGAAAAACTTTTAGCTTTTCTGCATTCAATATGATGTTATCTCTGGATTTGTCATAAATAATCTTTATTTTGTTGAGGTGTGTTCCTTCTATGCCTAGTTTGTTGAGAGTTTTTACCATGAAGAGATGTTAAATTTCATCAAATGCTTTTTCTACATCTATAGAGATAATAATATGCTTTTTGTCCTTCATTGTGTTCATATGATGTATTATGTTTACTGATTTGTATATGTTGAATCATCCTTGCATCCCTGTGATAAATCCCACTTGATCATAGTGTATTATCTTTTCAGTGTGCCATTGGATTACATTTACTAGCATGTTATTAAGGATTTTTGTGCCCATGTTCATCAGTGATATTGACCTGCAATTTTCTTTTTTCTTTAATTAAATTAAATTTATTAATTAATGATTTTTAAATAACTGATGTCTCGGTATGTTACCCAAGCTGGTCTCGAACTCCTGGGCCCAAGCATTCCTCCTGCCTCAGCCTTCCAAGTAGTTGGGACTACAGGTGCACGTCATTGCACCTGGCAGTGTTTTTTGTTGTTGATGTTGTCATATAATTGCCTGGTTTTGGTATCAGGGCAATGCTGATACCAAATTGCCCTCATAGGGAGAATTCTCTCCTCTTCAACTTTTTGGAATAGTTTGAGGAGAATTGGTGTTAGCTCTTTGAAAATGTAGTAGAATTTGGCAGTTAAGTTATCTGGTCCTAGACTTTTTTTTAATTTTTGGTAAGGGGAGACTTTTTATTACTGATTCAATCTTCTTTCTCATTACTGATCTGTTCAGATTTTCCACTTCTTCCTGATTCAATCTTGATGACTTTTGTGTGTCCAAGAAGTTATCCATTTCTTCTAGGTTTTCCAGTTTGTTAGCATATTTTTTTAATAATAGTCTCTGATGATCTTTTGTATTTCTTTGGTATCAATTGTAATGTCTTCTGTTTTATTTCCGATTTTGTTTATTTGGGCCTTTAACTCTTTTTTCTCTTGGTTAGTCTAGTTAATGTTTTATCAATTTTGTTTATCTTTTCAAAATACAAACTCTTTTGTTAATCCTTTTTATTGTTATTTTAGTCTCTATTTCATCTAGTTCTGCTCTGATCTTTATTTCTTTACTTCTAATAATTTTGCATTTGTTTTGTTCTTGATTTTCTAGTTCTTGGAGGTGTATTGTTAGGCTGTCTATTTGAAATCTTTCTACTGTTTCGATGTAGGCATTTTTGCTGTAAACTTCCCTTCTATCACTGCTTTTGCTGCATACCACAGGTTTTTGTATGTTTTGTTTCCACTTTCATTTATTTCAAGAAACTTTTTGCTTTCCTTCTTAATTTCTTCATTGACCCAATGGTTGTTCAGGAGCATATTGTTTAATTTCCATGTATTTGTATAGTTTCCAAAGTTGCCTTGTTATTGATTTCTAGTTTGATTTCATTGTGATGTGAGAAGATACTTGATATGTTTTCTTTTTAAAACTTGTTGAAACTTGTTTTTTGGCCTAACATGTGGTCTATCCTAGAATATTCCATGTGCTGATAAAAAGAATGTGTATTCTGCAGCTGTTGGAGGAAATGTCCTATAAATGTCAATTAGGTCCATTTGGTCTACAGTGCAGACTAAGTCTGATGTTTCTTTGTTGATTTTCTGTGATCTTGGCTTTGAAAATCTACTAACTCTCAGTGGAAGAAACTTCATTATGATAAAAAGTAGAAAATAGATGCAGAAAACCAGAAATGATTCTGATTTGCAAACTGTCTTTGTCTTGATTATTTTTAATGAAGGAACGTGAAAGACACCTGTGCTTCAGATATAATTGACAGGACCTATGAAAATTATCTTTTACCCAAAAATACCTGTCATTCTGATTGGTTGTTCTTCATAATCATGTCTTGCCCTCTCAATACGATTTAGATCAATATATCTGTTTTCTTTTCTTTTTATTGAGACAGTGTCTCACTCTGTCACCCAGTGTAGGGTCCAGCCCTACAGGGTTCTGTGAGCCCCTGTCTACCAGTGCAGAGATGAGAAACTGTGGAAATAAAGACGCAAGACACAGAGATCGAGAGAAAAAGAGTTGGGCCCAGGAGTCCACTGCCAACCAAAGCGCAGAGTCCGGCAGTGGCCTGAGTGTCTGCACACTCTGACTTTCATGGAGTACAAAGCTGGAGGCAGGGTAGGTAGGGCAAGGCATTGGTGGTCAGTGATAGGATCAAGTACATCATGTGTCATCGGGATGAGGGCCTAGCATTATGATTTATGTTACTTTCACTGATGATATCTTCTAAGAAAAAGAGGAACCAGGTGCAGAAGAGGAACATGAAAGTGGACATGGAACGTGACCACTGAAGCACAGAATCACATAGAGACAATTAAGCCCCCGGATGTCTGCGGGCCTACCTGACAGCCATCAGGCCTACCACAAGAGCTTGGGGGAGTGGAGTTTTCTCCTAACTACTCCGGGGAAGGAGACATCTTGAATGTCTCCTTCCACAGCTGGCTAAACAGCGGATGCTTTCCCAGCGCTGGCGCTGCTGCACAGCCAAGGTGCCCTCCAGCAGCCCTTACACAGGTGTGACAGAGGGCTTAAAGCATCTTGCCTTAGGGTCACTTCTTTCATAATGTCACCTTAGGTTCACATTTCATGACCTTAGAGGCCTTAGTAAAAGATTATGCTGAGTATATATATATATATATATATATCTTAATAATTACCTATGAATAACTAAGATCACTTATCAATAACTAAGATCACCTATCAATAACTAAGATCACCTGTGAATAACTAGGATCGCCTATGAATAATTACTATGGTTATATCTCTAGTTATTTTCTTCTTCATTATTTATATGGGAACAGGTTGAGGCTTCTGACTCCTGCCTCATCACTTAATGGAGTCTCCCACCCACAGCCCAGGTTGGAGTGCAGTGATGTGATCATAGTTCACTGCAGTCTACTTCTCCTGGTCTCAAGGGATTTTCCTGTCTCAGCCTCCCCAAGTAGCTGGGACTATAGGTGCGGGCTACCACACCTGTTTTTTATTTTTTATTTTTAGTAGAAATGAGGGCTCACTATGTTTCTCAGGCTGGTCTCGAACTCCTGAGTTCAAGCAATCCTCCTGCCTCAGCTTCCCAAAGTGTTGAGATTATCCATGTGAACCACCAAGTCCAGCCTCTGTTTTCTTTTAAGATGTACGTTAAACTCACATTTGCAAGTTTTCTTCTTCAGCCAGCAGAGGAACACTGACCCTTGCATCTGCCGATTGGAGGCAATTTTTTAAAAAAAGAAACTATGACTCCATTGAAATTCTTATTTAAACCAAGTTTATGAATCAATGTCTCACTAAATTATCAGGGCTATATTATGGGAAACTTTAGAAAATTTGAAGCTCCTCTAACACCAAACCAACTGAACGTTACTTGGTGGGCTGAAAAGACCCTCACCTCTCTTCTGACTAGGCTATTTCTGCTTTGGTTGAAGATGATCATGGATCCTGCAAGGAAACCTCAATTTCCTTAATGTCTTGACATTTCCTATTATCACCAAACCTCTAACTATAGTGGATCCCACTCAGGATAAATGTGGTTTTAAGTTTATATCCTGTTGTAGATTATTATGTAAAAAAACTACAGGTATTTGCTAATTGTATCTCCATTGTCTAGTCAATATACTTGGGAAAGGAAAAATAGCATCACTTCTCTTGTTTTGAGAGTGTTGGCCTGCATGAAGCTATTTCTAGGGTTTGGCAAGTTAACTTCAAGGGCAGGGCATGTAGCTATTTGCTCATGGGGTGTGACGCTTCAGTAGGATCGAATTTAGTTGGAGCCTGGGGAGACCATTTCTATTTTATAAGGGAGTTTCTGTTGCAGAATCAGATTTAAGGAGAGCTTCTTCCACTGTGCAGGGCATAACAGGGTAATTGGCTCTATCCCAGTAAGGGCTTCAGTTTTAAGAAATGCCCAGCACACTGCCAGGTAGTACTTCTCTCATGGTGAATATCTTTGGGCTTAGGCTGGGAGCCACTTACAGCAAAGCTGGTGGGTAGGTGTTTGCCTGTCCATGTGGTCCAGAGGCTCCAGAAAGCAAATTTGGCATGGCAGAAAATTCTCATTGTAAGTCGTGCCTTTGGAGCAGATGAGAGAAGAGAGGTAATAGCTTCCTTTAGTTTCTCTAGTGTCTGTTGCTCAAGTCCCCATTGGAAAGTAGAGGACATAAGGGAGACCCCATAGATAGCACCCAGAAAATATTGGATGTGAGGAATGTCATGGTGCCAGAATCTAAAGATTCTTACCACATGTTGGGCTTCCTTAATAGATTTGGAAGGTTGGAGCTCTAGGAACTTGTTTTTTTTTTTTTTTTTTTTTTTACCATACTGGGGATAGTTTGCCCATATGAGTTCTAAATGTAGCCCCCAAATTCAACAGTTGAAGAGGGGCCTTGTACATTATGCAGAAGCAGTTGCCCATACACTCACAGTGAGGTACTCACTCACAGCTGCAAGGGCCTGTGGGACAGCGTTTTGGATGCATTCAGTGAAGAGGATGTCACTGATATGGTATGTTCCATGCCTTTCATGATCTGTCACATGCCCACATTCCCACCTCATCCTCTGCGTCCCCAGTGTGTACCTTATGCCATAGTCACTGTGCTTCTCTAGGGAGCGAAGAGTGCTCCTGAATAAATACATGTACACTTGTCTCTGCATGTGCAAGGACCCTTGTGACAAACACACCTATTCAGAGTCACGATTCCATGTCTGTGGGTGGCCTCCCATGATAATCCTCTAGTTTTCATTCTTTTGTTCGCTGTTCTCTGGAGTCAGATGGATAAAGCTTCAGTTTCCCAGGTAACCAACTGTGGATCTGAGCTGAGTGACCCAGTGCTGATGAGAAGAATGTTGCCAAGACAACATTATTCATACCCCTTTCCAGCACCGAGGCCCTCCTACCTTTCCCTGCCTGCTTGGATCTCAGGTGAGAACAGGAAAGTGTTATGGCTAAGAGCGAGGGGATAGATGTGTGGTAGAGGGTTCCAGGAGAGAGGTGGAATCTTGGGACCCTCTCAGAAGGGACTGGAGGAAGGACCAGAGTCACCAAGAAACCCTACTGCTAGGCACTGATCCCAGGAGACAATGGTAACTATAAAAATGCAGTTGTTCTAACATGTGTTCTGTGATTTTCTCCAGCAGTACACAGAGCCACAACCATTTTCTGACTCTAAGCTGAGGGCATAGACCCTGTGAAAGAATATGCTGAAAAAGGGCAGTGGAGCCTGGCATCATCCCTTGTGGAGGGCAGCTGCAAGCCTCGAGGAGGCCCTGCTCACCTCAGCAATAACTCTTGTCAGTTACTCCACTCTGTGTGTCTCTATTCTGGTCCTCTCCTCTTTCTGTGCTCCTTTGTGAGGGTCAATTTATAAGAGGTTAAAGTTGTCCTGGGGTTAAAGAAGAAGAGGCAAGGACGTCCCAAGCCCCTCTTCCAGGGACTGATAAGACAGTGAGCAGAGGGGCAGCTGGAAGAGATGGTGTGCAGAGACCACAAATTAATTCGTGCTTCTCAGACCCAATGAGGGCTTTGGTGCATTTGCTTGCTAAGACTGATTTGATCTTCATTGTGAGTGTATAACCACTGTACCTCTGTATCTCTGTGGGGTGAGAAAATACTGGAGTTATGTCTAATCTGGTGTCATCTGATGCTATCATGTGAATGATCACTTTCAGCCTATTTTGCTGAAAATGATGAGTCTTTCAGATTTCCACCCCACCTCCCTACTCCTTTCCAACACGGGTAAGGGTGCATATGGCTGTCAAGTCTTCACGGTGATATGAGAAGGGATCTATGACATCTTACGTTGATTGCAGTGTTGTCGGTGGTTTGTGAGCGAATGCTCGCTCTTGTCTCTCAGGTCCTGCTGGTCATGCTGTTTTGCTCATCCATGTCTCTGGATGATGTAACTTGCATTTTTGTCTCTCTCATCTTGGTCAGGATCTGGTGCTCCCTGGCTGACTCGGCCTCAGCCCACCCCTGCTGGCATCTGCAGACCCCTCTGAATCTGGGCCTCATCTCCCTCCCACACCTGGGCAGGGCTGTCCAAACCACAGCGTCAGCTGCAGGGTCACCTAGCCCCTACCTGGCTTATGCTTGCTTCATGGCAGCACTCCTGGCTCTTGAATCAGCCACTTCCACTTTTCCTTCTCAGAGAATGGAGCCTCCTGTGGGAACCAAGATCAGCTCCAAAAATAGAAATTCCTGAACTCCAGCCATTTCTCTAACCAAGGAGCTCGCTATTTCATCCTGCAAAAGTAAATCTCTGAGTCCTAAATTTCCGTGGGGCAAAAATCTCTTTATTTGAAACTCCCTTCTACTTCTCTGACACACCTGTCACGTGTAAGATAAGCCCATAGAAGAGAGACTGGGATGAGAGTCTCTTACCTCCATCTGACGCTGTCTCTGTGCCTTCTACTCCCCCATGACTGGAACAGAACATTCTCTTGTTTTCCTTGTCTTTCTTTCAGATACAAGGATTCCCACAGTAAATCGAGATGATAAAGGGAAGTCTTTAGGATTTGTACTTTCTCTTGTAGAATCCAAATTCCTTTGGAATGTTTGAAGGAGACTGACTGATAGATTTCAAAAAACAGAAAAAGGAAGGGATTACCAAATACAAGTCAATACACCATCAGTAGCAGGACAAGCTCTCTGTAAAAATAAACTTGGAGTTCAAAGGGAGTTGTATTAGTCAGTGTTCTCTAGAGGATAGAACTAATAGAAATATATATGCACAATCACAAGATCCCACAGTAGGCCATCCGATGTTCGAGGGCAGGAAGCATCCAGCATGGGAGAGAGATGTAGGCTGCAAGGCTGAGCCAGTCCAGTCTCTTCACGTTTCTCTGCTTGCTTTATATCCGGACCGTACTGGCAGCTGATTAGATGGTGCCCACCCGGATTGAGGGTGGGTCTGCCTTTCCCAGCCCACTGACTCAAACGTTAATCTCCTTTGGCAACACCCTCACAGACACACTCAGGATCAGTACTTTGCATCTTTCAAGCCAATCAAGTTGACACTCGGTTTTAACCATCACAGGAGTCATCATGCTTTAAAAGGGGCCTACGAGGTGCTGCATGAGCAGTTTGAATATGTGTGTCCAGATCTTCTAGTCTGTCACATACATTGCAAATCCTTTTCCTTGTTTTTGCTTTCTAAATGTGTTTGTAGTTTTCAGATGCATAAGCTATCTTTCCCCACCATTGGCTGGTAACTTCTGAGACTATTTGAGCATAAGAGATAAACTATCCTCAAGCTTGTGGTGTGTTTGTGGAGTTATAGGGGCAAGCTTGGGTGTACGTTCATGTCTGTATTAGTCCTGAAACTGTGGAGGCCTATGTGACCTTTTCACTAGCTAACATCTTCCTCTTTCTCTTTCTAATTTATTGTATATATGCCATGTAAAACATCAGTAAAATAATTTTATGATTAAGAAGAAAAACAAGACAGGGCAAAGAGGAGAGAGGAGAGAAGGCAAGGAGGGAGATAAAAAAGGAAGGAGGAGAGTAGGCTTTGAGAAGGAGGGCGGTGTCAAATGTACTGAAGGCATCTGGACATGTAGTATAAGAGGATGAAGATGTGATCATAGGGTTAGGCAATATGAAGGCCATCAGTGCTTTCAATAAAGGCATTTTTCTGTTGGGAGGTGAGCAGATAGAAGCTGCATTGAAATGGTTCGTGATGATAATGGTTATAGAACAAGGGAAGACACGTTTACTGCTTGGAGCATCAGGAAAATGTGTCAGTACCTTGGAGAAACGTGGGATAAGGAACGGCTTTCTGTTTTATTTCATTTTGTATAAAATGTCAGAAACAAGAGGATGTCTATAGATGACAGAAGGATCCAGAAGAAATAAGGAATAAGAAAAAGGGATAATCACTGCAAAAGCCTACTCCTTGAGAAGGCGGAGGGCGTAGGATTGAGGTGAAGGGCCTGGACTCAAGCAGGATCCTGCCACTTCCTGGAGCTGGGCAGCCGAGATTACAAGTGCAGGCCCAGCGCTGTTGGGAAGTGGTGGGAGTTCCTCTCCAATCGCTCTTGTTTTCTCAGGGGACTATCAGGGAATATCACGAGAAAATGTGCTTGTGAGGGCTACTGCAGGAAGAGGAGAGAGAAGGTACACTTGTGGAGGATGCACATTGTTTGTCTACTTGGTGGAGGGGGTTGCCAGGAGAGTAGGGAGGAGGGAAAATGGAGAGATGCATTTGAGGAGGTAGAGTTAATAGCTTGGGGTAAGCGGGGTAAGGAAGGTGAATGGTGAGGAACCGCGGTTGGTGGTCAGTGGACAGGAGGCCTCTTTGAGGCTGAAGGCTGTGGATGCTAGGGCATTGAAGGGAGGGAGCTGTTAGGACTGGATCGGGTGCTGCCCCTGATGAGAGTGCAGGATGCAAGACATAGACTTCACGAAGGGGCGCGGTCTTTCCTGAGGCCCAGGGCAGTACCGCGGGCGGAGGAGACTTAGGTAGGGAGGAGGAGACCCCCTGAAGACCGAGAGGCACCGACCGTGGCCTGGTCAGCCTCGGGGACGCTGAGGTTGCTAGGGAGGATCGGTGGTGTGAGGGCTGTGAGGACAGGGCGTGTGCCATGTGAGAAGCGTGTTCAGGGGCTGGCTAGGTGGGAGGAGAACGTCGATGGGATTGGCACAGGTCTGGAACATGGGGCGGCTGGGGCAGTCGCGACTCTCAGCCATCAACTTCCAACAGCAGAGAAGGAAGCCTGCGACGGACCCAGAGAAGGAGACTGGCACTGTCCTCCCCGGGCTCCGGTGCGCAAGCCCCAAGCCCGTCAATCCTAGGCCAGCTCTGCCTCCAGGGCTGCTTTTTCCGGTAGCGCAGGCACTTCCTGCTGGGTTGCTATGGTTCCGAGGGCGGGACTATGGGAGGCTGCCGAGTATGGCAGATTCGTCGGGGCCTCTCCGGCCGGTATTAGTCTGTTCTCTCGTCCTCATCTTCATTCCGCTTGCTTCCTCAGACAACCTCTCTGGGCTCTTGGCCGAAAAGCAGCAGAAAGGATGAATTTTCTTTCGCGATTGATGGCACTTCGTCCTCTGGGCCTGCAGGTGGCAATGTTGCTCCGTGGATAGAGCCCTGCTCGCCTTTTCTCCCGCCCTTCTTGCTTGAAAAAAATGCAGCGGAACATTTTTTTGAGGAGTAGAGATTGGTTTGTCAGTAGTTTAAACCTACCAAGTCCTGCTACTGGGGCTGCTTGTTTTTTAGAGGGTGAGGCGTGACAGGTGGCGTCCCTTAAGAAAACTCAGAGCTGATGAGTAAAACCGTTTTGCTTTTGAAATTGTCATTCCTCTTGAGATGCTGCCTAGGTTCCTGAGCAACTTGTATTTTGACTTCTCTGAATGGTCTTGTCATTCTCTGTCCCCAGGTTATACTGGGCTTTCTGGTCCTGGTTTTATGTTAATAAATGCACGCATTCTTTATTATGGAAGTCACTCAACCTCACTATAGAAAATTTGGAGGACAAATAAAATGTAATGACGAAAGCCAATCTTATCCGCACTACCATCACCCAGCAATGACCACTGATAATATTTGTTGTTTCGTTAGAGTTTTTTTATTCCTAAAGGTGCATTTTAAACACGAGTTCATAATCCATCATTACTTCATCTTTTTTAAACTCCAATTTTTAGTGTGGGTTACCGTGTCCTAAAAATCATTTGAAAAATACTTGAAAATTTTTATTCATTTCTCGTTCTGAAACAATACATAGTCTAGACGAGTTGCAAAAATACTTAATAACTGAAATGGAAAGCAAAAATAACCCCTGACCCCCTATCTCATCGGTAAATGTGATCATGTAACCTTCCTAAGGACAGGAAGTATAATTGCTCTGCTTTGTTTTTTGCTCACCATTGCCTTTTCGGCAAACTGATAAGACTGTAGAGGAGTATTCTCAACATATAGTTTTGAATAAATGAACAAGTACCTTATTTCTAATGTTTATGTTTGTAAATACACTGTATCTTTTCATGATGTTTGAATGATACTGGATGAAACAACGTGGCTCCTCCCCCCTTCCATTTAGCACTTCATTGTGAGCATTAAATTATTACCATTTTGAAAAAAGTTTTGCTGGCTGTTTTACACTCTACCCAGTTTGTCTTTTATTTCATTCTTGTACTGGAGGCAGGAAAGCATTCTGTAAACCAGTGTATAATCTTGTGTCTGATAAACCAGTGATCTGAACGCTGGTGCCATCTTTGAGGAACCTGGAGAACCTTGGCAATTTCCTGCTTCTTCCTGTATCACAGTTTCCACGTGAGTAAAATGAAGGTTATAATAGCATCTGCTTCGTGAAGGGTGGTGGTCACCATAAATAATACAACAGGTTCTTAGTTCCTGGCAATTGTAGATATGTAATTATTGTTGTTGTTATCTCCAGTATTCACTATAATGTGTGTGTTAGGATTTTCAATCCATGAGACTGAGTTAGATAAAATCTACTCTTCCGATTTACATAGAGCTGACACCTTCCCTTCAATTTCCCATTTCTGCCTTCTAGTAGAAAACTCATAGTTTTTAGGGCCATTCAGTCAAGGAAATGTGTAGGAGGAAAGCACATTGATAGATTTCTTAAAGTTTATCCCTTCATTAAATTAAAAGAATATTTTTGCGCACATATATTTTTCACCATCTCTGATTATTTGTAATACATATCCAAAAATAGATTTACTGGTTTGAAAGACATGAATGCTTTTAACTCTCTTGGTGCATATTGCAAGAAACATAACACCCATTTATATTGCTACTGACATTCTGTGAGAATTCTTGTTATTTTATACCCTAACCAGCATTTATCGATGTTTTAAAGATAACTATCTTACTGATTTTAAGTTATATGTAAAGACACTGATCTTCTAGTCTGTCACATACATTGCAAATCCTTTTCCTTGTTTTTGCTTTCTAAATGTGTTTGTAGTTTTCAGATGCATAAGTAATTTTATTTTTATGTAGTCCTCACAATCTTTTTTTGCATAACTTCACTCTGTTATGAATACAAGGCTGAAAAAGTTCCCTAACCACCTGTCTTGTTACTTATTTTTATCCCCATTCTTTGCAATTCCAGTTTCCTAAGTTAAAATTGGCCTCCAACTACTTGGCAAAACCTGAGAGGATTTCCGACTAACTAAGAGGCTGACTAAAATGGCTTCCAGATTTATATTACTTAAAACACCTTTTAGTAGAACGAGGAGGTGCCAGAACTTGGTGTGACATGGCCGACTGGGTCACCACAAATGAGTGTTTAGGCTAACCTTGATGCCCTAGAGGTAGAAGAAAGTCTTTTAAGTGGTATATTGAAGTTTATACCTCTCACAGTTACTGGGGAACAGTCTAATCCTATTGACAGGGATGGAATGAATCTCTGTTATAAATCACTTTAAAGAATTCTCAGTGTTGGGCATTAATGCTAACATCACCATTGAAATCACCACCTTTTTTGTTAATAGCCCTAAGTCTGAAATATCAGCTGCTGTTCAGAAGTGGAAAATAGGCTGGCAGATCATACCCATCCGTGAGTTACAGCAATTAGTCCAGCATTTTGAGGATACACTGACAAGCAAAGACAAAACTACATGCAGAAACTTACAACACTACAACTTAACTTGAGGGAAACAAAAGACCCTCCACAAGTGCAACACAGAAAGTCAAGAATACTTACATATATCGGGGCGGGGGGTGTTACTACGTCTACAATTTTATTGCTTTGACCAGGACACAAGTAGCCCAAAAAGTTGCTCTTGCTCGACTGGAAACAACATGACTCCCAAGAAAGGTGTCCTTAGTGTCTCCAATTACTTTTGGTTAATCAAGGAGAAATAACTCTATTAGTAAATGGTCATTGTATTAATCAGGGTTCTCCAGAGAACCAGAACAAATTGTATGTGTGTGTGTGTGTGTGTGTGTGTGTATTTTAAGGAATTGATAGATGATTGTGAGGCTGGCAAGTCCAAAATTGCAGGTAAGCTAGCGGGCTGAAGACCCAGGGATTGGCTTTTCAGCTTGTGTCTGAAAGCTGTCTGCTGGCAGAATTTCCTCTTCCTTGGAGAACATCAGTCTTTTTTCTATTAAGATCTTCATCTGATTGGATGAAACACACCACCTACATTGTGGAAGTTAATCTGCTTTATTCAGTGTACTGATTTAAATGGTTAATCTCATTTTTAAAATATCAGTATAAAAGCATCTAAAGTAGTGTTTCTATGGCCTAGCTAAGTTGACACATAAAATTCACCATCACAGTCATCTATCTACATTTTATGGACATTGGAACCACAGTCTTTCACCAACAATTCCTCCCAATTTCCTTCCAGCTTACCTTGAAGTAATAAAGGGATTTCAGTTGTGTGACTTGCCAGTTGAATATATTCTTTCTCTTTACCCCTCTCCCTATCTCTTTAGGTCACTTCACTTTCCACCCGGTCCAACCTATTAGGATAGGATGTTTTGGCTCAACAGGAGCCATGATTAGGTACATATCTGAAAGACTTTTTCTTGATCTCCCTGAATTGGATGACCCAATGTACCATCTTATGGTGGCTTCCCTTTTCTATCTTGCACTCTGTTTCCAAATCTCTTACCCCTAGAATCACTTCAGTTTTCTGATTTGTTTTTTTCAGTACCCCATATTTTCTGGTCCACATCATCTGGAGACATGGGGTAAATAAGTAATATTAAAGCCTTACAAGTCAATACTGACACCGTGATTCTTCTGCCTAAATTGTCCCAGTATCTCCTAAAACTGTGAGTATTGGAGGCAATACAGCCCATTGTTGCAGATTTCATAGCTAAGGGCTTACTCATTCCTTGTACTAGTCCCTGCAGCACCCCTATCTCTAGGTAAGAAGTCCACATGTATGTGAGTAACTCTTGTGAATAAAGATTTAAGGGCTATAAATTACGTAATGCGCACATTTCCCTTGGGTCCCCAACCCAAATATTATTCTAGCTTTTCTACCTCCAAATTGAACACAGTAGTGGATCTCTGTTTAGCCTTGTCTAGTATTCCCTTTTCGTCACTTCCACTGTCTTTTTGCTTTCAAATAGAATAAACAACAACACGCTTGGACTGTGATGCTTCAAGGCTTCACTGAAGTCCCCTCGTATTTCTCTCAGGTTTGTAAACTCAGATACATATAAAGAAGGGAAAAACATCAGAGAAGAAATATGCAAAGGTAAAAAACTTTATTTTCCTTATTAATTGGTCGAACACAGAACAGTTTGTACAAAATAACAATAGCAGCAATATATCCAGTTATGTATGCCTATGTATAAGCACATAGGCTTATGTGTGCTTATGTATAATTAAAATAACTAATAGCAATTATAGAAGGGACCAGAGGAAAGAATTGGAATATTTTATTATTACAAGGTACTCAGACTACCCGTGAAGCAGTATAGTATTATTTGAAAGTGGACTTGGATTAGTTGTAAATGCATATTGCAAACTCTCTGGCAACCAGTAAAAAAAGTTACAAAAAAGAAGTATAACTGATATATTAGGAAAGGAGAGAAAATACAATCATGTGCTCACTTAAAACCACGAAAGGTAGAAAAAGAGTGGAAGGCAAAAATCAGAACAAAGAACAAGGGCAATGAATAGAAAACAGTAGCAAATATGGTAGATGTTAATCCATCTATATCAATAATCCCTGTGAACATCAACCTTCCAAATATACCAATTAAAAGACAAAGATTGACAAAATGAATCAAAAAACAAGACCCAAATATGTATTTTCTCAAGAAATCCACAATGAATACGACACATACAGATTAAATTAAACGGATGGAGAATTATATGCCATGCTAACACCAATCAAAAGAAAAGAATAGCTGTATTAATTTTAGAGAGTATACTTCAGTGCAAGGAAAGTTATGAGGAATAAAAGGGGTATTCCAAATGATGAAGGGGTCAATTCTTCCAGAAGACATTATGTATGTTCCTTATCATGTATGTTCCTAACAAGAGCGAATCAATATACGTGAGGTGAAAATCGATAGAATTGCAATGAAAAATAGATGAATTCACCATTATAGTAAGAGACATCAACACATGTCTCTTACTTGTGACATCTATCACAATTGACACATTCAGCAGGCCAAAAACCAATAAATAGTTGAAGTCAGTAACACTATACATCACCTGGGTATGGTGGATATCTATAGACTACTTAATGCAACTTTAGCAGAATACACCTTTTTAAATTTTCGTGAAATATTCATCAAGCTAAACTCCATTATGAACCATAAAACATGCCTCAACAAATACAAAAGAATAGAAATCATATGAAGTATGCTCTTAGACCAAATGGAATTAGAAATTAGTAACAAAAAAGTTGGAAAATATTCAAGTAGTTGGAGAATAAACAACATAATTATAAATAACACATGTAACAATGAAAAAGCATCAAAGAAATTTTAAAATATTTTAAATTAAATGAAAATACAATGTATTAAAATTTGTGAGATGCAGTGAAAGCAGTGCTCAGGGGAAATTCGTAGTTTTGAATGTATATATTAGAAAAGAAGAGGTCGGGCATGGTGGCTCACGCCTATAATCCCAGCACTTTGGGAGATCCAGGCGGGTGGATCACGAGGTCAAGAGATCGAGACCATCCTGGTCAACATGGTGAAACCCCGTCTCTACTAATACAAAAAAATTAGCCGAGCATGGTGTCGCGCGCCTGTAGTCCCAGCTACTCAGGAGGTTGAGGCAGGAGAATTGCTTGAACCCAGGAGGCGGAGGTTGCGGTGAGCCGAGATCGCGCCATTGCACTCCAGCCTGGGTAACAAGAGCAAAACTCTATCTCAAAAAAAAAAAAAAAAGAAGAAAGATCTAAAATCTATAATCTAAGCTTTCACTGTAGGAAACTCGAAAAAGAAGAGCAAATTAAATCCAAAGTGAGCATTAAAATATAAAAAGTAAAGTAGAAATCAATGAAAGTGAAAATAGAAAATCAATGGAGAAAATCCATGAAGCGAAAAGCTGGTACTGTGAAAAGATCAATAAAACTGACAAGCCTCCAGCTAGGCTAAGAAAAAAAAAAGAGAGAGGAAACAAATTACTAAAATCAGAAATGAAAGAGAGGATATTGCTATAGACGCCATGGACATTAGAAGAAGAATAAAGAAATACAATGAACAACTATAGGCCCACAAATTTGAAAATCTAGAAAAATGGACGAATTCCTTGAAAGATACAATTTGCCAAAACTCACAAAATAAGAAATAGACTATCTAAATAGGCCTATATCTATTTTACGAATTGAATCAATAACAACCTTCCAGAACCAAAGCTTAGGTCAAGTTTAGTTCAGTAGTTAATTCTGTCAAACATTGAATGAAGAAATTATGCCAATTATTTACAGTATCTTTTAGAAGATAAAAGCACTGGGAATACTTGATAATGCATTCTGTAAGGCCACCATAAACCTAATACCAAAGCCAGACAAAAACATTACAAAAAAGAAAATTAAAGACCAGTATGTCTCATAAACATAGATGCAAAAAATTCTGAAATTTTACAAATTATATCCTACAATGTATCAAAAGCATGAATCTCGCCATGACCAAGTGAGATTCATCCCAGGTATGCAAGACTGGTTCAACATTCAAAAATCAATTAATGTAGTAATTCATCACATCAACAGGCTAAAAAAAACACATCATCATATCAATAGATACAGAAAAAGCATTTGATAATGTCCAACACCCATTTATGATTAAAAAAATACTCTCAGTAAACTAGGAATAGAGAGGAATTTACTCAACTTGACAAAGAATATCCACAGAAAACTACAGCTAACATCATACTAAGTGGTGAGAAACTAGTTTTCCCACTAAGAGCAGGATTAAGGTAAACAGGTTCCCTCTCATCACTGCTTTTCAACATCATACTGGAAGTCCTAGCTAATGTAATAAGACAGGAAAAGGGAATAAAAAATATGCATATCAGGAGAGAAAAATAAAACTGTTTTTGTTCACAGATGATATGACTGTCTCTGTGAAAAATCTAAAAGAATTGACAGAAAAACTTTTGGGACAACTATGTAATTACAGCAAGTTCCAAGATAGAAGGTTAGTATACAAAAATTAATCACTTTCATATTTATCAGCAATGAACAAGTGGAATTTGAAAGTAAGAGCACAATATAATTTACATTAGTATCCAGAAAAATGAAGTACTTGCGTATAAATCTAGCAAAATATGTGCAAGATTTATATGAGGAAATGTACAAGTCTCAGAGGAAAACAATCAAAGAACTAAATAAATGGAGAGAGATTCCATATTCATGGGTAGGAAGGCAATATTATCAAGATGTCAGTTCTTTTCACTTTGATATGTAACTTCAGTGCAATTCCAATCAAAATCCCAACAGGGGGATTTTGCTGGATTTTAATGGAAATTGACAAACTAATTCTGATGTTTCTGCTGAGAAGAAAAAATGTTGGAAGACTACCCAACTTTAAGATTTAATATAAAGCTGCAGTAATCAGGACAGTGTGGTATTGGTAAGAGAACAGACACTTAGGTCAATGGAACAGAATAGAGAGCCTAGCAGTAGTTACAACACAAGTACAGTCAATTGATCTTTGAAAAAGGAACAAAGGCAATGGAATAAGATAGTCTTTTCAACAAATGGTGCTGAAACAACTGGACATCCACATGTAAAAAATGAATCTATATACTTACACATTCCACAAAAATTAACTCAAAGTGAATTAACGACCTAAATGTAAAATGCAAAATTATGAAACTACTAGAAGACAACGTCAAAGAAAATCTAGATAACCTTGGGTTTGGTGTTGACTTTTTAGATATAATGCCAAAGGTACATTCTATTTAAAAACTATGGATAAGCTGGACTTCATTAAAATTTAAAATTTCCGTTCTGTGGAAGACATTTTTAAGAGAATGAAATGATAAGCCACAAACTGGGAGAAAGTATTTGCAAAAGACACATCTGATAAAGTAATGTTATGCAAAATATATAAATTACTCTTAAAACTAAACATTCAGAAAAGAGACAACTCTATTTAAAAACGGGTGGCCGGGTAAGGTGGCTCATGCCTGTAATCCCAGCACTTAGGGAGGCCGAGGCGGGTGGATCACAAGGTCAGGAGTTCAAGACCACCCTGACCTACATTGAGAAACCCCGTCTCTACTAAAAATACAAAATTAGCCAGGTGTGGTGTGCACGCCTGTAGTCCCAGCTACTTGGGAGTCTGAGGCAGGAGAATCGCTTGAACCCAGGAGGCGGAGGTTGCAGTTAGCTGAGATTGCACCATTGCACTCCAGCCTGGGTAACAGAGCAAGACTCTGAAAAAAAAACAAAAACAAAAACAAAAAATGGGTGAAAGACTGTAGCAGACACCTCACCAAAAAAGATACATAGATGGCAAATGAACATATGAAAAGCTGCTCAACATCGTATGCCATCAGGAAAATAAAACTTAAAAGAACCACGAGAAGTCATTATATACTTAGAATGACTAAAATCCAGAACATTGACAACACCAAATGCTGACAAGGATATGGAGTAACGGGAACTCTCATTCATTGTTGTTGGTACAGCCTTGGAAGGCTGTTTGGCAGTTTCTTACAAAGTTAAACATATTCTTATCATATGATCCAGCAATCACACTCCTTGGTATTTACTGAATAAGTTGAAACCTTATGCCCATGGAAAAACATGCACATGGATATTTATAGCAGCTTTATTCAGAATTGCCAACAGTTGGAATCAACGAAGATGTCCTTCAGTAAGTGAATAAACAAACTGTGGTTCATCCAGACAATGGAATATTATTCAGTATCAAAAATGAGCTATCAGGCCATGAAAAAATATGCTGAAGGAAAATTAAAATGCATATAACTAAGCGAAATAAGTCAATCTGGAAAGGCTACATACTGTATTAATTTAACTATTTGATAGTCTGGAAAAGACAAAACTAAGGAGACTATAAAAAGATCAATGGTTGCCAGGGGTTAGAAGGAAGGGATGATAAATAGGCAGAACACAGATTTTTAGAGCAGTGAAATTACTCTGTATGATACTGTAATGGTGGACACATGTCTTTATACATTTGTCCAAACCTATAGAATGTACAACACCAAACGTGAAACCTAATGTAAACTATGGACTTCGGGTCATAATGTGTCAATGTAGATTTATTGATTGTAACAAATGTACTACTCTGCAAGGAGATATTAATAATCAGGGAGGCTGTGAGTGTATATAGAGTTCTTCCTGCTCAGTTTTGCTGTGTATCTGAAATTGTTCTGAAAAATAAAGTTGGTTAAAAAAAGTCAGATGCCAAGAAGTTTTAAGTTTATTATGTAGGTGATGTTTGAAAGAATTCTGATGGGAGTATGTTTTTAGAAAATCCCTAATATCACTCTGTAAGAAACAGACAAGAATTATGGAAACCTCTTTTTTTAGGTAGGGAATATCATAGACTGCTTCATTTGTCGTTGCTAAATCGTTTATCTTGGGAATATTTTGAATATTTCATGATGAAGTATTCATGTCCTTTTCTGGGACGCTGGAATGTTATCAGATCCTTTCTCTTTAGCAAAATTATTCATGCTGATATTTTTGATTTGTTGGCTAAAAATAAATCTACTAAATAGGTAACTTACATTTAGGAACCATGAATATATTAGTCCCCTGGCACAAGTAAATATCATCAACTATAACCATTAAACACCAAGGTGTGTGTTAATAAAATAAGCTGCAATATGTTGTGAATGTGTCTCAAGTTATATGCTGTGTTATAATTCACCATGAGTCAGTATTGTTAACACAGTCTGATACTGAGTCTTTTAGCCAAGTCTTTCCTGCAGTATCCAGATGAACCTAAATAGAAATATGCATCCCATCCAGAAACCATTTTACCACATCTATCTTAAATTTGTCATGAGGTTTTCCATTCCCCTTTTCTGAGCATGTTTTAGGGAATGCTTAGCGTATTACCATTTCGCTAGTTCAATTTGAGTGATGGCATCATGTGATATGAGTGTGATCTCAGTAGTGAATTTATTTTGGGGTGGCAGAGGAATGCGGGCATGACCAGAGCCTATGGGAACAGAGAATTGATTTTCCAGTGGTGAACAAACTGTTGCAGAACAGGCAGCTTAGGATGGATTATAGACACTATAGAGAAGACACTACCTGTTCATGTGGAGGCATATATGGAAACTGACCACCAAAAAGAAGCTTATCTCATCCTATTCACAGTTGACATTGACCTGCATGAGATTTTGGGGCAAGGAAAAAATTATCTATGTATCTCATCTACCTATCTATCTACCTACCTACATACCTATCTTTGTCTATCTATCAATTTATCATCTATCTATATTGGTAAGTTGTAGTGATAATGCAGGACATCTGGGCTACCTCTAAGTAAGGAGAAAATTTCAAATATAAGACTTAGTGATAGTTGGAAGGCATTTCTTAAAAGAGAAGTAGAGAGTGATATGTGTTCTCTATGTAAAGGCAATTGTAAAATGTGAAGTACATAAAATAACAGTGTATGCAAGGAAAGATGATGATTATTTAGATATGGAGAAGTAATTACTGAAGAGGACCATAAGTGGCCAATTCCAGCAGAAGCCAGTGAGTCAACCATGTGTTTTTGCAATTTGGACCATGTAAATGTCAAGTTCAAAGTTCTGAGAGCTTAAATGAGGCCCAAATGAGGACAATCTTTTTGTGAGATCAGTTTAAAAATCAGAACACTGTCTTCCTGGCATCTGAGGTTGATACATGAGCCACTGAGGGAAGAGACAAGTGTGGGGGAACCACTGGGATTCAGGAGGCCTTGATCATCTTCACATCAACAGATATTTATCTTATCTTTTCATGCATGGAATTCACCAACCATGCCTGAAAACACCAAGTACTGACCTCTAGATGGGGGCATGGCAAGGGAATGGTTTCATGTGACATTTCAATGTGAGTTATGACATTTGGGTCACTATCTACACCATCTATAGTAGAGTGAGAGACATCCATATGTATAGTGTTACTGGTGAGAATCTGACAGTGTGGGGCTAGTATTTGTCCAGAGGACACAAGAATACCCCACTCTTACCATACATTGCTCCTCTGCCTCCTCCCAGAGTTTTCCCTGGAGGAGACATGCATACAAGGACCTGGAATATTATTCATGGGACCAGTTCCCATGACCCCTCAATGCAGAGCTCTCAGGCCAAGCTGGGTTGAAGCACAGGCCCAGACTCAAGAAGGAAGCATGGTCTCTCCCACTCTCTAACTCTGCATCCTATCACCAGCTGACCCCTAATGTGTGGACAACAGAGCCCAAAATCTCCAGTGAGAAGAAAGGAATAGGGAGTAATGTGGCAGAGCCCAGCCTTCACAGGCAGGCACTGGCTCAGCTTATTACTTTAGTATTCTGAGAGGGAAGACTGTGGCCACGTCCTACATGCATTGTTGTCACCTAGCATTGGATGGTGGTACTGCTGATAGTGTTCCTGAATCTGACCCATCACATCAGTCTTCTCTTGTCCAAGGGAGGAGTGATGAAAGGGCTTGGGAGAAAAGAGTTTTCTGTAAGATTAGGAATACTGAAAGGAGAAACCTGCCCCCACCTCTAGTGACCTGGAACTATGGCTAGAAACTGGTGTGTACATAGACAAAGTAGGCTGTGTATAAAAAACTGATTTTGCTATTAAAATCTCAAATATATCAAAACTGGAAACTTAAAATGTGGGTCAGTTGATAAAACCAAAGGTATATTCTCAAAAGGAAATTTTCAATAGAAAATTTAAAAGGAACAAAATCTAGCATATAAATGCCCAAGATTTTTAAAGTTTTTAATCATAATGTCAATAAACTACATGCTTTGATTGACAATAAACTGTTGACACTTACAATATATATAACAGGGTGAGAGATATATACATTTTAAAACAGAGAACAATGACTTCATAAATTTATGAGAACATTTTTATTGTTTTAAAAATCAAGCACTGGAATTGTTTTAAGAGCTTGTAGCAAAAAAAAAAAAAAAAAAAAAAAAAAAAACAAGTACTGCAAGAGAATATGAAGGCAGATAAAATAAATTAAATCTAATTGCAGCCTCCAGAACTAACTAATTCAGACACAGGGTCAAAGGCATTACAAACATCTTTCTATTCACTTATGAAATAAATGGTTAAATTAGTAGATAGCCAGAAAAAGAGACAATTTTACAGAAATAAATTTTACAATGACGATCTTATACTATACATGCTATTCAAATTTTTTTTATGAATATTTTAAATAATTTTTCATGTCTATATAGTAGACATTTTGTTGTCCTCGATCAGTCCCCTCCACCCCATACTCAAACAGTTCCCTACAGGGTCCCAATTTATACAATCTGAAAGGACATAAAATTGATTAAAGAAGAAAGTTGACTAACAACTTTTAAAAAGTACCCATTCTAAAACTAGACTATAAACATCTCAAGAGCAGAGATTTTGTCTATTTTCTTTTTCTTTTTTTTTTTTTTTTTAATTGCATTTTAGGTTTTGGGGTACATGTGAAAAACATGCAAGGTTGTTGCATAGGTGCATATGTGGCAGTGTGATTTGCTGCCTTCCTCCCCTTCACCCATATCTGGCATTTCTCCCCATGCTATCCCTCCCCAACTCCCCACCCCCCCGCTGTTCCCCCACTCCCCCACAACAGACCCCCGTGTATAGTGCTCCCCTCCCTGTGTCCATGTGTTCTCCTTGTTCAACACCCGCCTATGAGTGAGAACATGTGGTGTTTGATTTTGTGTTCTTGTGTCAGTTTGCTGAGAATGATGGTTTCCAGGTTCATCCATGTCCCTACAAAGGACGCGAACTCCTCGTTTTTAATGGCTGCATAATATTCCATGGTGTATATGTGCCACATTTTTCCTGTCCAGCCTATCATCGATGGGCATTTGGGCTGGTTCCAGGTCTTTGCTATTGTAAACTGTGCTGCTATGAACATTCGTGTGCATGTGTCCTTATAGTAGAACGATTTATAATCCTTTGGATATATGCCCAGTAATGGGATTGCTGGGTCAAATGGAATTTCTATTTCTAGGTCCTTGAGGAATCGCCACACTGTTTTCCACAATGGTTGAACTAATTTACACTCCCACCAACAGTGTAAAAGTGTTCCTATTTCTCCATATCCTCTCCAGCATCTGTTGTCTCCAGATTTTTTAATGATCGCCATTCTAACTGGTGTGAGATGGTATCTCAATGTAGTTTTGATTTGCATTTCTCTAATGGCCAGTGATGATGAGCATTTTTTCATATGCTTGTTGGCCTCATGTATGTCTTCTTTTGTAAAGTATCTGTTCATATCCTTCGCCCACTTTTGAATGGGCTTGTTTGTTTTTTTCTTGTAAATCTTTTTTAGCTCGTTGTAAATTCTGGATATCAGCCCTTTGTCATATGGGTAGGCTGCAAAAATTTTTTCCCATTCTGTTGGTTGCCGATTCACTCTATTGACTGTTTCTTTTGCTGTGCAGAAGCTGTGGAGTTTGATTAGGTCCCATTTGTCTATTTTGGCTTTTGTTGCCAATGCTTTTGGTGTTTTGGTCAAATTTTAAAAGTATTAGATTACATTTTACTGGATTATGATAAAATAAAGGGAAGGAGAACAAGAAAGAGGTGAATCTTTGGTTAATAATTTCTCTAACTGAAAATGTATTCATTCCTGAAAGATTCCTTCAGGGTTAAGCTAAAAGAAATTGAAAAATAATACCAGTTTGGAACCATAATTATTTTTAATGACATTTTAAAATTTATGCAAAAACAGGAAAGTCCTTGCTTTGGGAGATGACATTTCAGGAGGATAGGCTCCTTGTACTTTCTGCCACACTCTCCTCTGCCTTCCAATGTTTTTCACATACATTTAGTCATTACAGTATAACATAAAGAAAAGTATACAAATTATAAGTACATTGCTGTATGAAGTTGAACTAAGTGAACATACCTGTGTAATGATCACTCAAAAGTTAGTATATTGCATAATTCCCTACATTCCCCCTTGTGCCCCTTGCGGTTAGCTTGATCCCTCTCCCAGAAAAGTAACTACCAACCTTACCTCCGATGGCCTTCTTTTGTCTAATTTTAAATTTATGTGAGTAGTATCATATGATATGCAGTCTTTTGTATTTAACTTCTTTAGCTAAGCATAATTTTCCCATGTTTTATTTATGCCCTTAAGTATGACAGTTATTCAATCATTGTATTGCTACATTGTACTCCATCATACGAGTGTAGGAAAGTTCATTTATTAATTCTACTCATCATGTCTGCAATATTATATATTGTGCTGTATGAACAATCTTGCACAAATTTTTGGTGATAATTATACTTGCATGTGGATTTCCCTAAGTATTTACCTGTATGTAGAACTACTAGATCATAGGACATTGCATACATCCAGCTTTCTTATATGCTACCAAAGTGGCATATAAGTTCTAAAACTGTCAAATCAATTTACACTCCCATCAGCTGCGTATTACAGTTTCTTTTTCTCCACATTCACTAAAATTTGGCATTTTTTTCCCCCTTCTGGCCACTCAAGTTGATACGTAGTAGCAATGTCAATTATAGGTTTAATTTCCTGATGCCTAATGATGTTAAAGCATGGTTTCACATATTTTTTAATCATTTGGAATCTGTTGTGCAGTGCCTGTTCTATACTTTTGCCATTTTTTTCTGTTAATTTGTCTTGTTTATGATTTTTGGTGTTCTTTACATATTATTACTAAAAAAATGTGGAGATATGTATCACATAGTATATCCCACTCTGTGGCTTGCCTTTTCACTCTCTTAATAGTACATTTGGATGAACAGAAGTTCTTCATGTTAATTGTAACAAATAAAATAATAATTAATTTTTATCCTTTATACTCTGCATATATACATATATAAAGGTAAAAATCTTTAACTTTTTGACTGTTTGGGCTCTGTTTAATCTTTAAAGTGGAAATATTATAAACATTACCTGATCACAATGTAATGAAACTAAAAATTATAAATAAACTAAGATAGTACACAAGGCCTTCCAACAGGAATTTTAAGAAAAGTCTATTTTAAAACTCCCAGGTAACATGGGAAATACAAACAAAAATGATAGAATTTCTAAACAAAGAGTAATGAAAGCATTGTGTATGAGAATCTGTGGCATACATTAAAATGGTGATCAAAGAAAAAATGTCATAGTCATACATTTTCAACAATAAAAATGAAAGAATGAAAATAGATTGAACTCCCATCTAAAAAAGCTAAAAAAAGAAGAAAAAAAAACAAAAGAAAGCACAAAAAAGAAAATAATAAAGAAAAAGGAGAAAGTAATGAGTTAGAAGAGAGATAAAGCCTAGATCTATAAGTGCTACATTTATTAGTTAATAAATCAAAATCATAGATTTTTAGAAAAATTAAGTAGTCAACACACTAGCTAACTTCATTCATACAACCAGAGAAATTACAAATATGCAGTCTAAGCTGTAATGGATAATAACAGCTAAAATTGGAGTACTTTTTAAAAAATCATAAATATTTCTTTCTGATACTCTATGCATATAAAACTGAAACCCAGATAAAATGTATAATTGCTTAGGAAAATACTGTGTCAACATTGATTCCATTAAAGATGGAAAATTTAAACAAATTAATTTTCACAGAAATAATAAAAGATAAAGTTATAACTATCCCATTAAAATCTCCAAGCCAAGATAGTTTTAAAGGGGAATTCTCCCTATATTCAAAAACCGGATAGTCTCAATGCTTCATTAACTAATCCAAAGCGTTGAAAAATAAGGGAAATGTCGTAATTGTTTTTATGAAAACAACTAAAGCATTGATACTTAAACTAGGCAAGACAGTACCAAAAAAAATACAGATAGATGTCACCTATTAATATTGTATATTACACATACATACACCCTTTATACTTAAACTCATCACCTTTTTTAATGATGAAACACTAAATGAATTTCACATTAAGACATTAAGAGATCAGGACACAGATAAGGATATAATTTGTTTCCACAGCTATTCATCATTGTTTTGGAGGTATTAACTAATGCAATTAGAAACATCAATTAGAGCTGTAAGATCTCAGAAAGAATTAAAATTACTTCTATTAGCAAATATGATTGTGTATCTGGAAAACACAAGAGAATCAATGATAAAGGCTACTCAAACAAGAAAACAATGCAATAAATAAGGTAGAAAATTACCATATAGATCTTAATAGATTAGATCTTAAACTAGAGATTATAATTCTGTAGGATAAATCCATTTAAAATAGAGAAAACATGGTAAGATACTTAAATTTATTGAGAGGCTGGGTGCAGTGGCTTATGCCTGTAATCCCAGCACTTTGGGAGGCCAAGGCAGGCGGATCACTAGAGGTCAGGAGTTGGAGACCAGCCTGGCCAACATGGTGAAACCCCATCTCTACTACCCCGGAGAATTGCTTGAACCCGGGAAGCAGAGGTTGCAGTGAGCCCAGATCATGCCATTGCACCCCAGCCTGGGTGACAGAGTGAAATTCTATCTCAAAAAAAATTAATTAAAATTTCAATGCTTGTGAAAGACACAAGTAAACTTGAACAAATGGAAAGACTTTACATTTTCTTAGAATTATTCAGCATCATAAAACTATAAGTTTTCTATAAGTTGTAAATTTCACTCAATCTCAATTTAAAATGCCAATCATCATTTTGATGGAGCCAGACATTTTGGCATAAAACTTCATATGGAAAAATAAACTTAAAATAATTTACAAGAATACATACTAAAAGAAAAAGCTACAGCTGGGCATGGTGGCATGTACCTGTAATCTTAGCCACTTGGGAGGCTGAGACAGAAAGATTGCCTGAGCCCAGAAGTTCAAGTCCAGCCTGGACCATATAATGAGATCCCAGTCTTTTAAAAAGAAAAAAGAAAAAGCTGCAAGGGGGTAGGGGGACTAGCCCTTTAAGCCTTTTAAGACATAAAACACATTATAAAGTCACTATGATTAAAACTATGGTGCTGGTGCATGAATAGAAAGACCAGTGGAATAAAAGAGAATTTCCATTATATAAAAGTACATGTAGAAATTCAGTATGAGATGAAGTTGGCATTTCATATGGCTAAAAGATCCACTGTTTAATAAATTTTGCTTAATAACTGGTTTTGCCAAGTTGACCAAAAATTTATGTGTAAAAAATCATCATATAAATGCCAGAAGAATGTGTACAAATTCCGCTTTAACCCGTGTATAGTGAAAGGATTTCCAACTAATATCAAAAATCCAGAGGCCATAAAAATTGATTCATTTGAAGTTATCAAATGTAAGTTCTATAATTAGATGATATTATTATATCAATATTAGTTGTCTGATTTTTCTAGTTGAACTGTGATTATAAAAGAGAATTTCCTCGTTTTTAAGAAAATGTGCAATAAAGTATTTAGAGATAAAGCGACATCGTGCCTGCAACTTACTCTCAAAGGCTTCAGAAAAAAATTACATAGATATACAGAGAATTAGAAAGAGAGGAGAATTTAGGAAATAATATAATATGTATATAAGCCTTTTAGTGTTGTTCTTGTAATTTTTCTAGAGGTTAAATTGTGTCAAATTTTTTAAATGAATAAATAAAAGGAACACAGTAATTTTAAAAGACATATGATACTGCAAGGCTATGGTGATTTTCTTCTGTTTTCCTCTAAAATATTTATTATTTTACCTCTCACATTTAGATTTAAAATACTTCTGGAATTGATTATTTCATATGTTATGCAGAAGGAGTTAAGATTTGCTTTTTTCCATAGCAATATCCAATTGACAAAACACAATTAGAAATACTTTTTGCCACTGCAGTGTTACGGTACAGTGTCATAAATCAAGTGACCAGATATGTGTATGTGTCTCTGGGCTGTCTAGCCTGTTCATTTGGTCTAGTTTTTATTTTAATTTTTAATTAGGATGTTGAATATCGGCCCCCACTCTTCTGGCTTGTAGGGCTTCTGCTGAGAGATCTGCTGTGAGTCTGATGGGCTTCCCTTTGTAGGTAACCCGACCTTTCTCCTTGGCTGCCCTTAGCATTTTCTCCTTCATTTCAACCCTGGTGAATGTGACGATTATGTGCCTTGGGGTTGCTCTTCTAGAGAAATATCTTTGTGGTGTTCTCTGTATTTCCTGGACTTGAATATTGGCCTGCCTTGCTAGGTTTGGGAAGTTTTCCTGGATAATACCCTGAAGAGTATTTTCCAGCTTGGATTCATTCTCTTTGTCACATTCAGGTACATCTATCAAACGTAGATTAAGTCTTTTCACATAGTCCCTCTTAGTCATGTTGTGTAATCCCTTTCTATTTATTGTTGGATTCTATTTTAATATTCATTTTAGTAGTAGGCATTTATCTGTAATTTTCCTTTCTTGTAATATTCTCATGATTTATGCCCTATTTGGGGAGAATAAGTTATGTAGAAACTTCTTGGAGTTGGTCATAAAGAGAAGAACCTACAGTGCAATTTGGCAATACAGGAGAAAGTAACCTGGTAGCACAACTTCTGGAAATTAATCCTAAGAAAAAAATTAGAGATTAATGAGAATTTATATTTTTATTTATTTATTTACTTATTTTAGAGATAGCATCTCACTCTGTCACCTGGGCTGGAGTGTAGTGGCATGATCATAGCTCATGACAGCCTTAAAATTCCAGTGCTCAAGCGATACTCCCACATCAGCCTCCTGGGTAGCCAGGACTATGACTGTGCACCACCATGCCTGGCTATTTATTTATTTTTGTAGAGACAGGGTCTCACTATGTTGATCAGGCTGGTATCAAACTCCAGGTCTTAAGTGATCCTCCCACGTTGGCCTCCCAAAGGCTGGGATTATAGGTATGAGCCACCATGCCTGGCCTAATAAGAATTTTATGTACAGTATGACCATTACAACAACAGTATTTGGAATAATAAGATACTATAAACTGTTTGTCTAAGACTTCCCAAGTATTCCCATTCAACCAACTCTGAGTGATTTGGTGATCTTTGGCAGCAGCAAGAGGCAAGAAGAGAAGTCAAGATAGTGGACTGAGAACAACTGACAGCTCCCATCAAAACAAATAAACCACCACCCACTCCCAGATACATCTGCACCCAGGCTCTCCCTCTCCTCTGCTCTCTCTAGTTATTCTCTTCTAAAAATAATAGAAATATGCAATTTGGACTTAAAAAGACTTGGTTATTTTACCTTGATCCTATTCATTGTAGTTGGGGAAATGACAGGTAGATACAAGATTCAAGAACTTTCCAAGCTTGCAGGTTCAAAATACTTCTTGTGTTTAGCTTTAAATCCTTCTCCGAGAAATGCAAATCAAAACCACACTGAGATATCACCTCATGCCGGTTAGAATGGCGATCATTAAAAAACCTGGAGACAACAGGTGCTGGAGAGGATGTGGAGAAATAGGAACACTCTTACACTGTTGGTGGGAGTGTAAATTAGTTTAATCATGGTGGAAGACAGTGTGGCGATTCCTCAAGGACCCAGAAATAGAAATTCCATGTGACCCAGCAATCCCATTACTGGGTATATACCCAAAGAACTATAAATTGTTCTACTATAAAGACACATGCACACGTATGTTCATTGCAGCCCTGTGTACAATAGCAAAGACCTGGAACCAACCCAAATGCCCATCAATGATAGACTGGACAAAGAAAATGTGATACATATGCACCATGGAATACTATGCAGCCATAAAAAATATGAGTTCGTGTCCTTTGTAGGGACTTGGATGAATCTAGAAACCATCATTCTCAGCAAACGGACACAAGAACAGAAAGCCAAACACCGCATGTTCTCACTCATAGGTGGGCGTTGAACAATGAGAACACGTGGACTCATGGAGGCGAACATCACATACTTCGGTCATTTGGGGGGGCTATGGGGAGGGAGAGTGGGGGGTGGGGAGGGAGTGGAGGGTGGGGAGGTATAACATGGGGAAAATGCCAGATATAGTATGCACCTAAAGTAAAATAAATAAATTTAAAAAAAATCCTTCCTCATAGAATATCACACTTTTTTCCCTTATTCTCTGGTCAAACGTCTCCCAAATTCTCCCCTAAGTTGAAGTTCATAAAAGCCATGTATCTCTGATCTTCATTTCTACTTATTTAGCTTGTGGCTGGGTTTTCCCCATATAATTTCAACAGCAAATGTGCCCATTGGGGGTGGGTGGGGAGAGGTGAGGAGGTGGTTCCCATAAATGGAAAACCTGAAGTAGATTTGTCCCTTTAGTTTTACAAGAAACATGTCCCCCTCTCTCTCAGATTTCAGCTATATCCTCAGTTCAGTTAAATATTGTGGTCCTGAGCCTTGAGAATATTTATAGTCTTCTTTTTTTTTCCTTTGAGATGGAGTCTCACTCTGTTACCCAGGCTGGAGTGTAGTGGCATGACCTCGGCTCACTGCAGCCTCCGCCTCCCAGGTTCAAGAGATTCTCCTGCCTTAGCTTGCCAAGTAGACAGGACTACAGGCAGGCGCCACCACACCCAGCTAATTTTTGTATTTTTAGTAGAGATGGGATTTTGCCATCTTGCACAGGCTGGTCTTGAACTCCTGACCTCAGGTGATCCACCCACCTCGGCCGCCCAGAGTGCTGGGATTACAGGTGGGAGCCACCGCGCCCGGCAATAGTCTTATTCTTTTAAAATGTCATCTCTGTCTCCTCATATTTTATTAACTGAGTTTTTCTACTAACTACATTAATTTAGTCCTTTAAAATTCTTCTAATATACAATATAATCTTCAAGAATAGTTAAGAACATGTCTGTACTTTTAAAAACTACCTAACCAATTATATCTTGTGTAGCTATTACTCAAACGTGTAGGTTTTCCTATTTATCACCAGGAGAAAATCTAAATGACCATCAACAGGGGAGTGCTTAAATAAATTATGGTACATCCATACAACATTGTAATATATAGGCATTAATAAATATATAGTTAAAGATTATGTCCAAATATCCAAATATGTCAGTAATACATAGAATGTAAAATTTACAAAGGGTTGTACGGAGTATTTTTTTTTTTCAAAAAATAAACACGTAGGCTTCTAGTCAGGAATAACTTATAGTGGCTTTTAGTTAGAAATGATTTGCGTCAGGCAGTCCTTAACATACCTTCTTGAACATACCACTTAAATAACTATTAATAGATGTGTCACTTCTGTTTCAGAGGTAGAATATCATGACAGACCATTGTGACAATTGTATCAACTAAGACAAAAACCTGATAAAATAAAAGAAAATGCACAAAAGTACTCATTTGTAAAGACACAAAAGAGCTATGTATACAAATAAATTTAAGGAAACTAAATCAGGACATGTCCTTGTTTGGTGAACAAAGATCAGTAGCTGCTAGAGTTATGTGATGAGTCTGTGCAACGGTGGACAAGGTATCAGAACAATAATAGGCGAAGGAACTTTACTGGAGTAAGAAAAAGCCAGTAAAACTTTAAGAGCATGTAGAGTAGCTTGCCAGATTGGTGTCTTCAAGAGGCCCAAACAGTGGACAGAAATGATAAGGATGTACAATCACATGTTGTTTAATGATGGGGTGTGTTTTGAGAAATGCATTGTTAGACAATTTCATCATTGTGTAAATATCATAGAGTGTATTCACATGACCCTAGATGGTATAACCTACTATGCACCTAGGCTATGCAGCCTGCTACACACCTAGGCCTACTGCTTCTGGGCTACACAGCTGTACAGTGTGATAGTATATTGAATATTACAGCTGATTGTAACACAGTGATAAGTATCTGTATATGTAAACGTATATAAACATATACAAGGTACAATAAAAATACGGTATTATAATCTTATAGGACCACCATTATATATGAGGTCTATCACTGGCTGAAATATTGCTATTTGGTGCAGGACCATATATGAAGTCTGATAGGAATCAAGGATCAGATTTCTTTTCATATTGATATTCAACTGATCCAGCACCATCTTTTAAAAAGACTTTTGCTGAGTACTTATGGTTTGAGCTCAGAAATGCCCATAACTGTCAGGAGCACCATTCATACCCATAAAACAAGAAAAAGAGACAGAAAAAAAATACAAATTAATGACTTCTTGGGAACCCTTCAGAGAACTGAGGTCTCATGAAATATATTTAATGTAAAAATTAGTGAAACATGGGTGCTTGCAGGTGGAAAGAGGACATGAGCATTTGCTTGCTTGGGACAGACACTGCCTAAATGCCATATAAGCCAGGGGTCCCTAACGGACTGGTACTGGTCTGTGGCCTGTTAGGAACAGGCACACACAGCAGGAAGTAAGCAGAGAGTGAGTGAGCAAAGCTTCATCTGTGTTTACAGCCACTCCCCATCACTTGTGTTACTGCCTGAACTCTACCTCCTGTTAGATCAGTGGCGGCATTAATTTCTCATAGGAATGCGAACCCTATTGTGAACTGTGCATGCCAGGGATTTGGTTGCATACTCCTTATGAGAATCTAATGCCTGATGCTCTGTCACTGTCTCCCATCACCCCCAGAAAGGACTATCTAGTTGCAGGAGAACAAGATTAGGGCTCCCACTGATCCTACATTATCATGAGCTGTATCATTATTTCATTGTATATCACAATGTAATAATAATAGAAATAAAGTGCACAATAAATGTGATGCACTTAAATCATCCCGAAACCATACCCCATGCTCAGTCCTTGAAAAATTGTCTTCCACGAAACTGGTCCCTGGTGCCAAAAAGGCTGGGGACCACTGACATAAGCCATTAAGAAGATTAAATTAGAAAATATCAAGAAATGTCTGAAATTTCAAGACAAGGCTCAGTGTGGGCTACCAGGAGAATATGATGTCCCTGGAGGGGTCTCACATTGTCTTCTGACCTTCTCCTCCAAGAACCTCTCTAGATGCCCACAGAAAAGATCTGAGGGGATCCTTAGAAAGAACACCAATAGAGCTTGCTGGAGAGAGAGAAACAACAACCCTTACCAAAGTTCCAGCTGACTCATCTTCCCTATTTTCCTTACGGTACAAAAGGTTGAATCTACAGGGAAAGAGGTATCAAAACTGTAACCTGGCTGTAGGAGGGGAACGTGGAAAGAAGAGACGAAGTGCTGTCCTTGGGAAGGAGCGGGGCAAGAAGTTTTTTGTTTTGCTTTTGTCTCCCTAGTCCCCTTTTCTTTGCATCTTCCCTTTGTCCTGCTTCCTCCAGAAAGTGTCTCAATATACCAATTTTAAAGCTCTGGTTCATGTACAGTAACCATTGCAACAAGGAACTTCAAACCCAGCTCAACTCCTTACTATATTAGCAAACTCCCCATAATAAAGTTCTAGCAAAGTGAAAGCCATACTCATGTCCAAGCATAAAATGTAATATTTATGTTTGTATTTCCTGCCCTGTACACATATATGGCTTTTAACAAAAATTATGAAGTACACAAAAAATCCCACATTCTGAAGAGACAATGCAATGATTAGAACAAGATCCAGGTATAAAACACATGTTGCAACTATCAAAGAATCAAAAATAACTGTGATTAATGTATCAAAATCTCTAATGAGAAATGTAGACAGCATGTAGAATCAGACAGATTACTTTAGCAGAGAGATGAAAATGATGAGAACAGGTCAAATGTAAATGGTAGAAATAAGAAACATAGTAGTAAAGATGAAGAATGCCTTCTATGGATATATCAATAGACTTAATATAGCCAAGGGAAGAATCACTGAATGTGAAAAACTATCATGCAAAATTTCATAAACTGAAACATAGGATAAAGAATGAAAACAAAAGCAGAATAAAACTTCCAACATCTGTTAGACAATATCAAATAAGTTAATATACACATAATTGGAATATTAGAAAGAGAAGAAGGGCCACAAGATAAATTTAAACAGAAAAATAGTCCCAAGTTTTCCAAAATTAATGACAAACAACCCCTCCCCACACAGATCAGAAAACATCAAACAGGATAAATACCAAAATAAACCACATACAGTCAAGTTATATTCAAGTTTTTGAGAACCAAAGAAAAACATTCTGGAAGGTAGCCAATGGATGGGAAGGGGCGTATTATCTATAGAGAAACTATAATAATAATTACAGCAGACTTCTCACCAGAAATCATGTAAGTCAGAAGACAATGAAGTTACATATTTAAAGTGCTGAAAGAAAACCAAAACCCTTTCAACCCAGAATTCTATCCCTTGTGAAAATATTCTTAGACAAATGTAAGTTAAGAGAATTTATTGTTAGCAGGCCATTTGTAGAAATGTTAAAATAAATTATTCATGCAAAAGGAAAATGATAAGTTCAGAAACTTGGATCTACACAAAGAAATGTAGAACATTGACAATGGACTAATACATGAGAGTAAAATATACTCTTTCTTTTCTTATATTTACTAGAAAATAGGACAGACTATTTAAAACAACAATAGTAACAAAATACTATGTGTTGATAGCTTATGTAAAAATGAAACGTGAACAATGCCTCAAGGTATGAAAGGGGACAACAGGGAATGTATTATTATAAGGTTTTTACACTACACAAAAACTCATACAATAGTATCTGAAATTGGACTTAAGTTATTAAAAATATTCATTGCAAATGTAAGAATGATTATGTAAAAAAGAAAAATAGAGGTATAAATAGTAATTCAATAGAGCATACAGAAAGTTATAAACACATCAATTAAACCTGGAGAAGGTAGATAAAAAAGGAAAAAAGAAACAAAAATCAAATGAAACAAGTAGTAATGAGCTAGAAAGATTATATATTTTAATCCAACTATAACAATAACCACTTCAAATGTGAATGATCTACATACACCAATTAAAACATGGATATTAAGACCTTAAAACCACAAGCAACAAAACCAAAAATAGACAATGGGACTTAATTAAACTAAAAAGCTTCTGCATAGCAAAAGAAATAATCAACAAAGTGAACAGACAACTTGCAGAAAGGGAGAAAATTGCAAACTGAAGCTGACAGGGGAATTATATCCAGAATTTATAAGGAGCTCAACATAAACCCCCAAATAACTCCATTAAAAAGTGGACATAGGATATGAACACACATTTTTAAAAGAAGACATTAAAATGGCCAGTAAGCATATGAATAAATGCTCAACATCACTAATCATCAGAGAAATGCAAATTAAAATCATAATGAGATGCTACCTTGTACTACTCAGAATGGCTATTATTAAAAAGACAAAAAAGAAAAAACCCAAAGATGTTGGTGAGGATGCAAAAAAAGGGAACACTTATACACTACTGGTGGGAATGTAAATTAGTATGGCCTCTATGGAAAACAACATGGAGATTCCTCAAAAAACTAAAAATAGAACTATCTTTTGATCCAGCAAGATCCTACTACTGAGAGTCTACCCAAAGAAAAAGAAATCATCATATCAAAAATACGCCTGCACTCATATGTTTATCACAGCTCTATTTACAGTAGCAAAGATATGGAATCAACCTGCATGTCCATCACTGGATAATTGGATAAAGAAAATGTGATATATATGTATACATACACACATATATATCACAAATATATGTATATATAACTGTGATATATACCTATACATATATATACATGTGATACATATGTACACATACATAATGGAATACTTTTCAGCCATAGAAAAGAGTAAAATCATGTTTTTAGCAGCAATGTGAATGGACCTGGAGGCCCTAAACTTAAGTGAAAGAACTCAGAAACAGAAAGACAAATACTACATGTTCTCACTCATAAGCAGGAGCTAAGTAACATGTACAAATGGACAAAGAGTGTGGAATAATAGTCATTGGAGATTTGAAAGTGTGGGAAGGTGGCGGGGGATGAGGGATGAGAAATTACTTCATGAGTACAATGTACACTGTTCAGGTAATGGTTATGAGGGAACGTATTCTCTTCCTGGGTCCACAAGGGGGCGTGGTTTCAAAAGGCAAGAACTTCCCAGCTACATGCCCGACCTGCCTTCCTCTACGTCTCCAGGAGCCTAGAGGTCTTTGTTTAACTTTTCAGTGGGCAGGAAGATAGACTGCCCAGGTGAGTTTCCTTTGTTTAGAAAAGCCCGTGAGAAGCTATGGGAGGACTGTGAGCCAAACAACAAATCACATGTCAGAAATCCAAAGATCAATCACTCCAGCAGAAGTTTAAAGGAACTCCTTTCATAGGACAGAAAACTTGAATGGGGAGGGAATATCTCCCAGGTTAAAAGTGCCTTTCTTCCACATCTGTATGGATTCCATTTCTGTATCCCGTCTCACGACAGCATGAGAGCTCTCTCTCTCTATTTCTTTCTCCTTTTTCTCTGTCTCTCTGCCTAAATAAATCACTTTCTGCAAAGCTCTCTGGGGTCTGATAGTTAAATGAGCTCACCTCACCTGGTGGGGTCCTCTCCCCCATTCTTGGGTGAGTGAGGGACCAAGGGCCTGGAAGAACACATCCTATCAGGGAGCTGAGCCGCCCCCGTGTCCCACAACCTGGTTTCAGTTACACTGAAAGCCCAGATTTCATTGCTATGCAATATCTCCATGTAACAAAACTGCACTTGTACCTCTTAAAGTTTTGGAAATACAAACAAGATAGAGATTGTCAGATTGGATGAAAAGCCAAGACCCAACTATTTGTTGTCTACAGAGAGTCACTTTAAAGACTTAGGTTAAAAGTAAAGGGATCAAGAAAGGTATACAATATTAACACTAAAAGGAAACTGGAATAGTTACATTGATTTTGGATAAGTAGACTTCAGGTCATATAAGATTATAACAGATAAAGAGGAACATTACATAGTGGTAATGATGTCACTTCTCCAAGAAGACATAATAATCCTAAATATGTATGTGCCTAACAACAGAGCTTTATTTAAAATACATGAAACAACAATGGATAGATCCGAAAGGAGAAACAGACAATTTCAGAGTAATAGTTGGGGAGTTTAAAACTCATTTCTCTGTAATGAATAGAACAAGTAGGTAGAAAATTAATAAAGATATAGATTACCTGAATGACACTTCTAACCAACTTGACCAATTGAACATTTTATAGAGCACTCTACTCAACATCAGGACAATATATATTCTTCACCAAGAGACATCACATTCCAGGCCATAAATCTTAACCAACTTAAGAGAATAGAGATCACACAAAATACATTTTGTACAATAGGAAAAAAAAAACTAACAAGCCAATTGCTTTTTCTCCTATTATACTCCCAATGCAGATCAGTTCTATGACCAGATGTTTAGGGCTTTACCCCAACACCAAACAATTCTTAAGTGAACACTAATCATGTGTTCTATGATTTAATTCAATTCTGACATTATGTACCTGGAGTTAAATTCAGGTCCCTCAGATTGAGGGCATGCCTTAACACTGGTCATGAAAGGAGAGGTTCACTTCTCATTGCATTATATCAAGGGTGATGTTAATATTGATCAGTTATTTAAGGTGTTGTCTGCCATGTTTCTTCACTGTAAAGTTGCTATTTACCTTTTCCATAATGTACTCTTAGGAAGAAAGTCACAAAGTTCAGCCCACACTGTAAGGGATGAAATTAAGCTCTGGCTTCTGGAGAGAATGATGCAATAGAAGGAAGCTTCACCTTTTGTGATATTCTTCTCCCAAACTTATAACCCCATTTAATCATGAGAAAACATCAGATATATTCAAATTGGGGAACATGCCACAAGTTACCTTAACAGTATGCCTCAATTGTATCAAGGCCATTGAAAAAGAAAAATGAAAAAAAAACTATCACTGAGTAGAGAATACAGAGACACAATAACAAAATGTAATGTGATATACTGTATAGTATCAGAAAAAGGACCTTAGTGGTTTTAGGGCTCAGAAAATAATACCCCAAAGTATGGTGCTTTTGCAGGGTGAGTATGTTGAACTAAAGGAGATGGGAAGACCTCAAAAATAGCCTCAGAAGCAAAGTCTCTGACCTTCTCCTGCCTTCCTGTCTCTCGCCCTTCCTTCTTCCCCAAAACAAGTCATAGAAACAAAATTCTTCTTCCCCAAAGATGGTTATAGAAACTACAACTCCTCTCCACCAAAGTCAACCATAAAACTTAGAAATCCTACTCTAACCTACCCACTCCTTTCTGTGTAGGAGCTAGCCATAAAGAAATTCTCTGAACTAACTTGTCTGATAGATCATAAGACCTCCATTCCAGAAGGATCTTGCCTCATACCTTGGAGGAAGAAATGCTAAACAGAAAGGCCAAGAAGAATTTGAACAGACAGGCCTTGCCAGGTTCTCCATCTTGGTCTATTATCATTAGGTCATGCCTTTTTGTCCAATCACATTTCCATATGGCTGTCCATTATTCATAGAATCTAAGCATAAACTTGGGCAGTTTTCCCTGGGACTTTGGCCTTTACTTCTGAATTCTCCAGTGTCATGGATGGTTATGTATTTTTCATAAAGTGACACAAGGCTTCTTCCTGCTTCTAGATTTACTGAGGTATAATTCGTATATAAAAACTGTACCTAATTAATGTGTACAATTTGATGAGTTTGAACATATGTATACACTCAGGTTGCCATCACTACAATCAGAGTAATAAACATATCCATAACTTGCAAAAGTTTCCTTGTGTTCCTTAATTGATGGGGATGGCATAAGAAAACTTAACATGAAATATACCATTTTAATAAATGTTTAAATGCACAATACCTCACTGTTAACTGTAGACACTATGTTGTGCAGCAAATCTCTGGAAACTGTTCATCTTGAATAAATGTAACTTTATACCCACTGAAAAAAGAGCTCCCAATATCCCACATCCCCATCCCCTAGTAACCACCACTCTATTGTCTACTTCTACATGTTTGACTAATTTTGACGCCTGATAGAAGAGAAATTATGCAGTATTTGTTCTTCTGCAATTGATTCATTTCACTTAGCATAGTATCTTATAGATCCATCCATGTTGTCATGAAAGATAGAATTTCCTTTTTATTTTAATTTTTTAATTTTAAATTTTTTGGGTACATAGGTAGGTGTATATATTTATGACATACATGAGATGATTTGGTACAGGCATGTGCTGTATAATGATCACATCATGGAGAATGGGGTATGCATCCCCTCAAGCATTTATCTTTTGTATTATAATTTTTAAAACCCTATTACACTCTTTTAGTTATTTTTAAATGTACAATTAAGTTACTATTGACAACAGTCACCCTGTTGTACTATCAAATAGTAGGTGTTATAAATTCTTTCTATTTTTTGTACCCAATAATGAATCTTACCTCCTCGCCAACCTCTACTACCCTTTCCAGCCTCTGGTAACCAGGCTTCTACTCTCTATGTCCATGAGTTCAACTGTTTGGATTTTTAGATCCCACAAATAAGTGAGAATGTGCAATGTTTATCTTTCTGTGCTTGGCTTATTTCACTTAACACAATCATCTCCAGTTTCATCCATGGTATTGCAAATGATAGGATCTCATTCTTTTTATGACTGAATAGTACTCCATTGTATATATATACCATACTTTCTTTATCCATTCACCTCTTGATGGACACTTAGCTTGCTTCCAAATCTTAGCTATTATGAATAGTGCCACAACAAATATGTGAGTACAGATACCTCTTCAATATACTGATTTTCTTTCTTTGGGGTTATATATACAGCAGTGAAATTGCTGGATCATATGGTAGCTTAAGTTTTAGTCTTCTGAGGAACATCCAAACTGTTCTCCATAGCGGTCGTACCAATTTATACTCCTACTAACAGTGTACAAGAGTTCCCTTTACTCCACATCCTCACCAGCATTTGTTATTGCCTGTCTTTTGGATAGAAGCCATTTAAACTGGGATGAGATGGTATCTTATTGTAGTTTTGATTTGCATTTCTATGATGATCAGTGATGTTGAGCACCTTTTCATATGACTGTTTGCCATTTGTATGTCTTCTTTTGAGAAATATCTATTTAAGTCTTTTGCCCATTTTTTGATCAGATCATTAGATTTTTTACTATGGAGTTGTTTGAGCTCCTTATATATTCTGGTTATTAATCCCTTGTCAGCTGGGTAGTTTGCAAATATTTTCTTCCATTCTATGGGTTCTCTCTTTACTTTCTTGTTTCCTTTGATATGCAGAAGAAGCCTTTTAACTTGATGCTATCTCATTTGTCCATTTTTGCTTTGGTTGCCTGTGCTTGTGGGGTATTGCTCAAGAAATCTTTGCCCAGTTTGATGTCCTGGAAATTTTCCCCAACGTTTCCTTGCAGTAGTCTCATAGTTTGAGGGCCTAGATTTAAGTCTTTAATTCATTTTGATTTGATTTTTGTATATGGTGAAAGGGGCCTAGTTTCATTCTTCTGCATATGGACATCTAGTTTTCCCAGCACCATTTATAGAACAGACTGTATTTTCCCTAGTGTAGGTTCTTGGCACCTTTGTCAAAAATGAGTTCACTGTAGGTGTGTGGATTTGTTTATGGGTTCTCTATTCTGTTCCATTGGTCTATGTGTCTCTTTTTATGCCAGTATCATGCTGTTCTGGTTATTATATTTCAGCAGTATAAATTTGAAGTTACATACTATATTGTTTCTTTGTTTAAAATAGCGTTGGTTATTCTTGGTCTTTTTTGGTTTCAGATAAATTTTAAAATTGTTTTTTCTATTTCTGTGAAGAACGTCATTGGTATTTTGACAGGGATTGCATTGAATCTGTAAATTGCTTTGGGCGGTATGAAGATTTTAACAATATTTATTCTTCCAATCTATGAACATGGAATCGTTTTCCATTTTTTGGTGTCCTCTTCAATTTCTTTCATCAGTGTTTTATAGTTTTCTTTATAGAGATCTTTCACTTCTTTGGCTAATTCCTGGGTATTTAATTTTATGTGTGACTATCAAAATGGGATTTTTAAAAAATTTCTTTTTTGGACTGCTCATTGTTCACATATACAAATGCTGTTGATTTTTGTATGTCAATTTTGTATCCTGCAACTTTACTGATTTTATTTATAAGCTCAAATAGTTTTGTCATAGTTTTTAGTTTTTTCATATATAAGATCATATCTTCTGCAAATAAGAATAATTAAACTTCTTCCTCTCCAACTTGGATGTCCATTATGTCTTTCTGTTGTCTGATTGCTCTAGCTAGGGCATCTAGTACCATGCTGAACAGCAGTGGTGAAAGTGGGCTTCCTTGCTGTGTTTCATATCTTAGAAGAATTGCTTTCAGTTTTCCCCCATTTAGTGTGATACTAGTTGTGGGTCTGTCATAAATGACTTTAATTATGTTGAGGTATATTTCTTCTATCCCCAGTTTTTGAGGGTTTTTATCATGAAGGGATGTTGGCTATTATCAAATGCTTTATATAGAAATGATCAATGGAAATGATCATGTGGTTTTTATCTTTCATTCTGTTAATAGGATTTATCACATTTATTGATTGGCATATATTGAATCATCCTTGCATCCCAGGGAGAAATCCCAGTTGGTCATGATGACTGATCTTTCTAATGTATTGTTGAATTTGGTTAACTAGTATTTTGTTGAGGATTTTTGCATTAATATTCCTCAGAGATATTGGGCTGTAGTTTTCTTTTTTGATGTGTCTGGTTTTGGTATCAGGGTAATACTGGCCTCATAGAATGGGTTTGGAAGTAGCCCCTTCTCTGTTTTTTGGAATAGTTTTAAGTAAGATTAGTATTAGCTCCTCTTTAAATGTTTGGTAGAAATCAGCAGGGAAGCCATTGGGTCCCAGGCTTTTCTTTATTGGGAGACTTTATTATGGCCTCAAATCTGTTACTTGTTATTGGTCTGTTCAGGTTTTGAATTTCTTCCTGAATTTGCCCATTTCTTCTAGATTTTCCAGTTTATTGGCATTTAGTTGCTCATAGTAGTCACTAATGATCCTTTGAATTTCCGCAGTATCAGTTGTAATGCCTCCTTTTTCATGTCTGATTTTATTTATTTGGATCTTCTCTCTTAGTCTGACTAGAGGTTGGTCAATTTTGTTTAAGTTTTCAAAAAAGCAACTTTTTAGTTTATTAATTTTTGCCTTCTTTCTTCAACATTATTTCTGCTCTGATATTTATTATTCCTTTTCTTCTAATTTTGGGGTTTGGTTTGCTCTTTCAAACTATTAGAGCCACTATGATCTATAGTAAATATTAAATCTGATGTTTCATATATATATATATTATATATATATATATATTGTATTTTACGTTCTGGGGTACATGTGCAGATCATGCAGTATTGTTGCATAGGTACATACATGGCAATGTGGTTTGCTGCCTCCATCCCCCCGTCAACTATATCTGGCATTTCTCCACACTGTCCCTCCCCTAGTCCCCTCAACAGACCCCAGTGTGTGATGCTCCCCTCCCTGTGTCCATGTGTTCTCATTGTTCAAAACCCGCCTATGAGTGAGAACATGCGGTGTTTGGTTTTCTGTTCTTGTTTCAGTTTGCTGAGAATGATGGTTTCCAGATTCATCCATGTCCCTACAAAGGACACAAACTCTTTGTTTTTTTATGGCTGCATAGTATTCCATGGTGTGTATGTGCCACATTTTCCTTGCCCATTCTATCATCAATGGGCATTTGGGTTGGTTCCAGGCCTTTGCTATTCTAAACAGTGCCGCAATGAACATGCATGTGCATGTGTCTTTATAATAGAATGATTTATAATCCTTTGTATATATACTTAGTAATGGGATTGTTGGGTCAAATGCTATTTCTATTTCTAGATCCTTGAGGAATCGCCACACTGTCTTCCACAATGGTTGAACTAATTTACACTCCTACGAACAGTGTAAAAGTGTTCCTATTTCTGCACATCCTCTCCAGTATCTGTCTCCAGATTTTTTAATGATCGCCATCCTAACTGGCATGAGATGGTGTCTCAATGTGGTTTTGATTTGCATTTCTCTAATGACTAGTGATAGTGAGGATTTTTTCATATGTTTGTTGGCCTCATATATGTCTTCTTTTGAAAAGTGACTGTTCATGTCCTTTGCCCACTTTTGAATGGGTTTGTTTGTTTGTTTACTTGTAAATTTGTTTTAGTTCTTTGTAGATTCTGGATATTAGCCCTTTGTTAGATGGGTAGATTACAAAAGTTTTTTCCCATTCTGTTGGTTGCTGGTTCAATCTAATGACTGTTTCTTTTGCTGTACAGAAACTCTGGAGTTTAATTAGGTCTCATTTGTCCATTTTGGTTTTTTTTTGCCATTGCTTTTGGTGTTTTAGTCATGAAGTCCTTGCCTATGCCTATGTCCTGAATAGTTTTCCCTAGGTTTTCTTCTAGGGTTTTTATGGTGTTAGGTCTTATGTTTAAGTCTTTAATCCATCTGCAGTTAATTTTAGTGTAAGGTGTCAGGAAGGGGTCCAGTTTCTGTTTTCTGCATATGGCTTGCCAGTTTTCCTAACACCATTTATTAAACAGGGATTCCTTTCCCCATTGCTTGTTTTTGTCAAGTTTGTCAAAGATCAGATGGTTGTAGATGTGTGACATTGCCTCTGAGGCCTCTGTTCTATTCCATTAGTCTATATCTCTGTTTTGGTACCAGTACCATGCTGTTTTGATTACTGTAGCCTTGTAGTATAGTTTGAAGTCAGGTAGCGTGATGCCTCCAGCTTTGTTCCTTTTGCTTAGGATTGTCTTGGCTATGTGGGCTCTCTTTTGGTTCCATATGAAGTTTAAGGTGTTTTATTCCAGTTCTGTGAAGAGGGTCATAGGTAGTTTGATGGGGATAGCATTGATTCTATAAATTACTTTGGGCAGCATGGCCATTTTCTCAATATTGGTTCTTCCTAACCATGAGCATGAAAAGTTTTTCCATCTGTTTGTGCCCTCTCTTATTTCCTTGAGCAGTGGTTCTTAGTTCTCCTTGAAGAGATCCTTTACATCCTTTGTTAGTTGTATTCCTAGGTATTTTATTCTCTTTGTAGCAATTGCGAATGGCAGTTAGCTCTGGATTTGGCTCTCTTTAAGTCTGTTATTGGTGTATAGAAATGCTTGTGATTTCTGCACATTGATTTTGTATCCTGAGACTTTGCTGAAGTTGCTTATCTGTTTCAGGAGATATTGGACTGAGACAATGGGGTCTTCTAAATATACAATCATGTCATCTGCAAACAGAGACAATTTGACTTCCTCCTTTCCTAACTGAATACCCTTTATTTCTTTTTCTTGCCTGATTGCTCTGGCTAGAACTTCCAATTCTATATTGAATAGGAGTGGTGAGACATGGCATACTTCTCTAGTGCCAGATTTCAAAGGGAATGCTTCCAGTTTTTGCCCATTCAATTTGAAATCTGATGTTTCTTTCTTGATTCTCTCACTAGAAGATTTGTCCAATGATGAAAATGGGGTGTCTCCAACTATTATTGTATTGGGGCCTGTCTCTTTCATTCTAATTACATTTGCTTTATATATTTGGGTGCTCCAGTGTTGGGTGCATATATACGTAAAATTGTTTTATCCTCTTGCTGAATTGAACCCTTCAGCATTATATAGTGACCTGTGTCTTTTCTTATAGTTTTGGTCTTGACATCTGTTTTGTCTGATGTAAGGTTCATGAATCCTGCTGCTTTTTGTTTTCCATTGCTATGGACTATCTTTTTCCATCCTTTTATTTTCAGTCTTTGTGTGTCTTTATAGGTGAAGTGTGTTTCTTGCAGGCAACCGATCGATGGGTCTTGTTTTTTTTTTTTTTAATCCATTCAGCTAGTCTATGTCTTGTGATTCGAGAGTTTAGTCCACTTTCATTCAATATTGACATGGCTTGGATGTGTCCACACCCAAATCTCATCTTGAATTGTAGTTCCCATAATCCTCACATGTCATGGGAGGGACTTGGTAGGAGGTAACTGAATCATGAGGGCGGTTACTCCCATACTGTTCTTGTGATAGTGAGTGAGTTCTCACGAGACCTGATGATTGTATAAGGGGCTTTTCCCCATAGCACAGCACTTCTCCTTCCTGCTGCTATGTGTAAAAGGATGTGTTTGCTTCCCCTTCTGCCATGACTGCAAGTTTCCTGAGGCCTCCCCAGCCCTATGGAACTGTGAGTCAATTAAACTCTTTTCCTTTCTAGATTACCCAGTCTCAGACAGTTCTTAAAAGCAGCATGAGAATGGACTAATACAAATATTACTGATAAATAAGAACTTACTCCTGCCCTTTTGTTATTTGTTTTCTGGTGTTTTCATCGTCTTCTCTTCCTTCTTTCTTTCCTTCCTGTCTTCCTCTAGTAAGGATGATTTTCTCTGGTGATGTAGTTCAATTTATTGCTTTTTATTTTTTATGTATCCATTGTTTATTTTTTTGGAGTGAGGTTACCATGAAGCTTGCAATTTCTATCTTATAACCAATTGTTTTAAGCTGATAACAACACTGCTTGCATAAATAAGCAAACGTGCAAAAAGAAAGTTAATAAAAATGCTATGCCTTAACTTCATCCCCACACTTTAAAAATTTTTCTTGTTTCTCTTATATCTTATTGTACTGTTCATGTCTTGAAAAACTGTAATTATTATTTTTGATTGGCTCATCATTTAGTCTTTCTACTTAGGAAAAGAGTAGTTTACACACTGCAGTTACAGTGTTAGAATGTTCTGTGTTTTTCTGTTTATTTACTATTACCAGTGAGTTTTTGTACCTTTAGGTAATTACTTGTTGCTCATTATTTTCCTTTTCCTCCCAGTCAAAGTACCTCCTTTAGCATTTCTTATAGGACAGGTCTGGTGTTGACAAAATCTCTCAGCTTTTGTTTATCTGGGAATGTCTTTATTTTTCTTTCATGTTTGAAGGATATTTTTGCCAGATATACTATTCTAGGGTAAATGCTTCTTTCCTTCAGCACTTTAAATATCCCATGGGACTCTCTCCTGGCCTGTAAAGTTTCTACTGAAAAGTCAGCTACCAGATATACTGGAGTTCCATTATATGTTATTTGTTTCTTGTCTCTTGCTGCTTTTAGAATCCTTTCTTTATCCTTGATCTTTAGGAGTTTGATTATTAAATTCCTTGAGCTAGTCCTGTTTGGGTTAAATCTGCTTAGTGCCCTATAATTTTCTAGTACTTGCATATTGATATCTTCCTCTAAGTTCTCTGTTTTAACCCCTTTGAATAAATTTTCTGTTCCTATCTCTTTCACTACCTTCTTTTTAAGGCTAATAACTCTTAGATTTGCTTTTGTGGGGCTATTTTCTGGATCCTGTAGGTGTGCTTCATTGTTTCTTTTTCTTTTTCCTTTTGTCTCCTCTGACAGTATATTTTCAAATAGTTTGTCTTTGAGCTCACTCATTCTTTGTTCTGCTTAATCAATTCTGGTATTAAAAGATGCTGATGTATTCTTCAGTATGCCAATTGCATTTTTCAACTCCAGAATTTCTGCTCAATTCATCTGAATTATTTCAATGTCTTTGTTAAGTTTATCCAATAAAATTCTGAATTCCTTCTCAGTGTTATCTTGAATTTCTTTGAGCTTCCTCAAAACAGTTATTTTGAATTTTCTGTCAGAAAAGTCACATATCTCTGTTTCTGCAGGATTGGTCTCTGGTGACTTATCTAGTTCACTTGGTAAGGTAATGTTTTCCTGGATAGTGCTGATGTTTGTAGATGTTTGTCAGTGTCTGTGCATTGGAAGGGTTTGGTATTTATTGTTGTCTTCGCTGCCTGGGCTTGTTTGTACCTATCCTTCTTGGTAAGGCTTTCCAGCTATTCAAAAGAAGTTGGGTGTTGTGATTTAAGCTGTATCTGCTTTATGGGGCACCCCAAGCCCATTAATGCTATTGTTCTTGCAGATGTGCCGAGGTACCACCTTGATGGTCTAGGAGAAATTTTGGGAGAATTTTCTGAATTACCAGGCAAAGACTCTTATTTTCTTTCCTTACTTTATCCCAAACGAATGGAGATTTCCTCTGTGTTCCAAGCTACCCAAAGCTGGTGGTAGAGTGACACAAGATACCCTGTGGCCACCATCACTGGGACTGTACTGGATCAGACCTGATGCATGAACAACACTGGGTCTTGCCCAAGGCCTGATATAACCATTCTCTGGCCACTGCCTATGTTCACTCAAAGCCCTGGGATTCCACAATCAGCAGGTGGCAAAGCCAGCCAGGCCTCTGTGCTTACCTTCAAGGCAGTGAGGGCTCCCAGGCCCCAAGTGGGACCAGAGGTATCATCCAGGAATTAGGGGCTAGAGTCAAAAACCTTAGAAGTCTACCTGGTGTTCTATTGTACTGTGGCTGAACTGGAGATCAGACCACAAGATGCATTCCTTATCAGTCTTCCCTCCTCCTTCCAAATGTGGAGGAGCCGCACCCTGTAAACAATGCCACCACAGGCCACAGGGATTGCTGCCAGACTATCACTGATGTTCCCGTAAGGCCCAAGGGCTCATAAGTCAGCTTTTGGTGAATGCTGCCTGGACTGGAACTTACCCTGCAGGGCAATGGGCTTTTCTCAAGCAGAAAGAGTTTTGTTCTTTAGCCACCACAGCTGAGAATATGCTGAGTCTCTCCTGAAACCAGAAAGTCTCAGAGACTCCCCCAAGACCCTTCATGTAGTACCTGGGTATCACTTCTTACTTTTAAGGGCCCAAGCACTCTTCAGTTAGCAGGTGATAAATGATGCCAGGAAAGGGTCCTTCCCTTCAAGACCGTGGATTCCCTTCTGGCCCAGGAAGTGTCTAGATATGTTTTATGGTTGCTAATGCCAGGAATGGGGGCCTTATGGCTCTGACTGGTGACTTATCCTGCTGTGGCTGAGCTGGTATCCAAGATGTAAGACCAAGTCCTCCCTAGTCTTCGCTCGCCTCTCCTCAAGTGGAAGGAAAGGGTATCTTTTGGAGCTGCAAGCTATGCAGGCTGGGGTTAGAGGAGGGTGATGCCAGCACTCACTTAGCCACCTCAGCTGGTGTCTCAGTAGGTCACGTGCCCTCCCAGTCCACTGTCTCTGGGCCTAGTTCAGCACTAGGACTTGCCTAAAACTTACAGTACTTGTGTCCTAGACTGCTTTCCAAGTTTACTTAGAGGCCCAGAGCATGTTAGTCCTCAGTGGTGAGGTTTGGGGGAACTCAAGTTCTGACTGCTGGGATTGGCAATTGCCCTCTGGCTAGGCTGGTTTAAATGCTCCCTTAGTGGATAGGCATCAGCTAGTTGGGTTGTGTTTTCCTTTCTCCTCTAACAGAAAAGCATTGCTGTGCTCTCCCTCCACCAGCAGGCAAAAGTGCTCTCCACACCTTGTGAGATGGGTTGTGTCAGCAATTCAAGACTGTCGTTTTTACATCTTCAGTGAGACTTTCAGTGATACAAAGTGAAAACCAGGTACTATGATTTTGGGTTCTCATGAACATAATTTTGTGTGTAGATAGTTAAACTGATGTTCTTGTGGAGTGTTGGTGCTGGTGGGGGCACAGAGGAGCCTTCTATTCTGCTATCTTGCTCTACCTCCTCCACAGGAAGTCTTACTTTTCTTAAAGTCTGAATAATATCCCTTTGTGTGTATCAACACATTTTCTTGATCCATTAATCTGCCAATTGACATTTGGGTTGTTTCCATTACTTGATTATTATAAATAATGCTGCAGCAAACATAGAGTGCAGATATTCCTTTGAGATACTGTATTCATTTTTTTGTATATATCCAGAAACGGGATTGCTGGATCATATGGCAATTTTTCTGTGGAACTCCATCATGTTTCGATAATGCCTACACCATGTTATATTCTCAGCAACATTTTACAGGGGTTACAATTTCTCTGCAACATTGTCAATACATATTACCTTTAGTGTTTTTGTTATTATAACTATTTTAACAGGCATGAGGCGATATCTCCTTCTAGTTTTAATTTGCATTTTCCTGATGCTTAGCGATATTGAGCATCTTTTCATATACCTGCTGACCATTTGTGTGTATTCTTTGGAGCAATATCTGTTCAAGTCTTATTTCCATTTTAAAATTTCTAGTATATATTTTGCTGTTTACTTTTTAAAGTTTCTATACATTTTAGAAATGTATAGAACACAGATGTCTTTTCATTCATCTGTGTCTTCTTTAATTTATTTTATCAATGTGCTATAATTTTCAGTGCACAAGTCTTAAGCTTCTTTAGTTAGGTTTATCTCTAAGTATTTTATTATTTAAGTATTTTTGTTACTATTATCAATGGATTATTTTCTTAACTTTGTTTTTGGATAGTTCATTGTTTGCATGTGGAAATGGGACTAATTTTTGAATGTTGATTTTATATCCTCCAATTATACCAAATTGGTTTATGATTTTCTTTGCTTACAATGATGCCATCTGCAAACAGAGATCATTTTACTTTTTCCTTTCCAACTTGGAAGCCTTTTATTTCTTTTTGTATCTCATTGCTCTGGCTATAAGTTTAAGACTTCCAGTGCTATATTGAATAAAATTGGTAAGAGTGGGCATACTTGCCTAGTACCTGAACTTGGAGGGAAAGATTTTAGGTTTTCTGTATTGATTATAAAGTTTGCTGTGAGATTTTCATACATGGCCTTTATTGCGCTGATGTAAGTTCCTTCTACATCTATCTTCTTGAGAGTTTCAATCAAGGATACATTAATCAATGGATGTTGAAATTTGCCAAATGCTTTTTGTGCATCTATCAAGATAACCATGTGGGGTATTTTTACATTAATTTTGTTAATGTGATGTATCACACTGATTGATTTGAGCATAAAGAATCATTCTTGTATCTCACAGGTAAATCCTACTTCGTTATGACATATGATACATTTAATATGCTGTTGAATTCAATTTGCTAATATTTCATTGAAGATTTCTGCATCTATGTTTGTCAGGGATATTGGTCTGCAGTTGTATTTTCTTTTGGTATCTTTGGTGATCAGGGTGATGCTAACTTTATAAGATGGGTTTGCCAGTATTCCATCTTCTATTTTTTGAAGAGTTTGAGAAGGATTGTTAGCACTTTTTCTTTGAATGTTTGGTAGAATTCACCCAAGAAGCCATCTGGTTTTGGGGTTTTATTTGTTGGGAGATTTTTGATTAATGATTCAATACCCTTACATTTTTGGTCTGTTCAAGATTTCTATTTCTTCCTTATTCAGTTTTGGTAGGTTTTATGTTTCTAAGAATGTATCCATTCTAGGTTATTTGATTTGTTGGTGTATATACATTGATAATCTTCCCTTATGATACTCTCTATTTCTCAGTCATCTATTGAAATGTCTTCTCTTTCACATCTGATTTTATTTATTAGTGGCTTCTCTCTTTTTTCTTGGTAGGTCTAGCTATAGGCTTATCAATTTTGTTAATCTTTTCAAGAAACAAACTCCTAACTTTGCTGATTTACTTTACCATTTCTCTATTTGGCTTGTTATTTATTTGACATATTTCTGCTCTAATTTTTATTATTTCCTTTTGCTAACTTTGGACTTAGTTGGTACTTTTTATTCTAGTTCCTTCAGGTGTAAAGTTAAGTTGTTTATTTGTCATTTTCTACTTTTTAATGTAGCCATTTATTACTATAAACTTTCTTCTAAGGATTATTGCATTTATTTGTTAAAGACCATGAAGAAAGGCATATTTAAAGGTCTTCAGGGGGTGCAAGACATTGAAGGTGGAGATGCGCAAGTGGTAACAACCAGTTTAGACAAGATATCAGAAAAGTTTTGCTGTGAAGAACAGCAAATATATGGAACAATAGGTGATAGGGAAGTGTCAACAAGGGAAGACATTTGAAATAGAGAATGGTGGCGTACAACTGTATGCTGATGGGAAATATCAGTGGAGCAGAAGAAATTGAAGATGCAAAGAAACAGTAGTCATCTTCAGAAATAAAACTTTTGTAACAGTGAGAGTTAAAGATGAGATCAACTCGAGAGGCTTAGTTTAACAATAAAAAAAAGTGACCCTCCTAGCCCCACACTTATTGCTATTAGTTAGAGACGTGCTGATAACCTATATCCCCAGGGATGGCCAAATTGCGGATGAGGGATTGGCAAGGCAGAGATGTCCAGAGGATGAGGAATTAGAGACTGAAGACTCTGAGACTCAGACTTAGTAATGGAAGTTAACCAAGGCTTACAAATTCAGCTTTTGTGAAGTGAAATGGTTAGGGATTATTGTGTGACACTCATTGTTTCTTAGCGTTTGTATGAGTATCCCTGTGTGTATATATGTTCATAGGGAGGTGGAGATGTAGACAGATTCCGTTGTTGAGAAATAAATCCTTACAATGAAGTACTTTAATGAAGGGGACTTTCTCCTTTACAGAGTGAGACATGGGCAGTGGTCAAAACAGGAAGAAAAGCCATGAACAGGGATTAACCCAAAATGAAGTGTCACTAGAGAACCTCACATTTTCTGTGGGAGGCAGGCAGGATATGGGTGATTCTTTTTGGACTCCTGGGGCAATGATATTTAGCTATTGCTCACTAGTAGTTTGTTCCACTGTGATTTCATATAGAAAAAATTGACCCTTCATTGAAGCCTGTAATTGGCTTAGAGTCTACAATCTTTGTAAGTGGTATTTTTGGGGACTTAAAAGCAAAACCATCAAGTGAAGCATGACCTTCCCCACATAACCGTTTCCCATTGGTCCTTCTCTAAGAGGAACTGGACTTAGTCACCCAAACAGAGACCAGCAGCCAAGTGGATCTGGAATCCCCTGAGAAGGGTGTGAAACACAGAGGAGTCACTGGCAGGAGGACACTTAGGAGTGCATATGAGACAAACTCCTGACCAAAAAGAGACTGGACGTCTCACAATGTCCATGAAGGTCAGGAAGATGGGCAGACCTTCACGTGGTTCTTTCTGGTGTGGGGCATGGCTATGGCTGTGGGTTGCACCATTGCAGTGAAGATGAGGGATATGGTTTGGATCTGTGTCTCTGCCAAAATCTCATGTCCAGTTGTAATCCCAATCAACAGTGTTGGAGGTTGGACCTGATAGGAAGTGATGGATCATGGGGGTGGTTTCTAGTGGTTTAGGACCATTTCCCTAGCGCTGTTATCATGATAGAGTTCTCATGAGAGCTGGTTGTTTACAAGTGTATAGCACCTCCTCCTGATGCTCTTCCTTCTGCCCCTCCCATGTAAAGCACTCCCTCCCCTTGTGAATTGCTTCCTCTTCCTTTGCCTTCCACTAGATTTGCAAGTTTCCTGAGGCATTACCAGAGGCAGAGCAAATGCCAAAATCAGGCTTCCTGTATAGCCTGCAGAATTGAAAGCCAATTAAAACTTTCTTTTTTTGACATGGAGTCTTACTCTGTTGCCCAGGGTGGAGTTCAATGGGGCAGTCTAGGCTCATTGCAACCTCCGCTTCCCGGGTACAAGAGATTCTCCTGCCTCACTCTCCTGAGAAGCTGGGACTACAGGCACGTACCACCACACCTGGCTAGTTTTTGTATTTTTAGTAGAGATGGGGTTTCACCATGTTGGCCAGGCTGGTCTCAAACCCCTGACTTGGGGATCCATCTGCCTGGGCCTCCTAAAGTGCTGGGATTACAGGCGTGAGCCACCGTGCCTGGCCTAAACCAGTTTTCTTTATAAATTACTCTGTCTCAGGTATTTCTTTATAGCAATGCAAGAAGGGAATAGTACAATAAACTTACTTGGATATTTCAGAGTGAGGATTTCCAGGACATAGGAAATGGCAGCTGGGTCCCAGGAAAGGAGAGTGCAGCTGGACAAAGGAACTTCAGAGACTTGTTGGAATAAATGGAAGGAAGGGAGTGAAAGTTGGGGGCCTCTGCACAGCTTTTCTGTCATTTTACTTCACAAATTTATGGTGTGGAATGTGTCACGTCCTGCCTGAAACCCTGTTTGTCCAGCCTCTGATACAGGGATCCAATACAAAGGAGACAGCTACTCAGGAAAAAGGGACAGGGAAGAGGCCCCTCATCAGTTTGGCTGCTTCCCAAAGCAGGAGACTATCTCCTTTGGGTCTCCCTCAGACCCTAGTGGAATGGAAGTGTAGCCAAAAGGGGGAGCCCTAGGAAGTGCTCCCATGGTCTGGGCCCAGGTCTCCCAGGCCACAGAGGAGAAGAGGGAGGGGTCTGTTCTGCCCTGTGCGATCTGGCAGGAAGGATTGGGGAACATTTTTGGGGCAGCATTTCTGAAATCAAATCGGGCTGGAACTATCTGACATAAAATGGGGATGAATGAAAGCCTCCCATATTATGATAGAGGCTAGTGGGTGGGGAACAGGGCAAGTGGATCGGGATAGCAAGAATCCTAGATTCCACGGGCATGGTTTGGAGGTACAGCACATTGTTGGTAAGATGGTGGCTAAGGGAGAAGGAAGCCTGGATGTAAACACTTGAGATTGGTGTTGGATCCCTCTGCCTTTCCGTTCTCCTCAACCCAGTGGGAAGGGGAGGTCAGGGCAGCACTAAAGCGAATGTTCTATTCAGTTTCTGAATAGGGGCTTGTGTACGTCAGAGGAAGACAGAATGCGCACATTTCTCTGTTTCTCTTTGTCTCCTTCTTAGTCCCAAGGCCATTAGTTCTAGTTACCATGGGAACGGAAGCTGAGTGTCTGATGCATACATTGGACTGTGGGAGAAAATTTGATTTGGTCCCTGATTTGAGTAATCATCCATTTACCACCTTCACGCTTTTTGCCATATTTAATTGTGGTAAAACCATTATAATACCAAATGCTTCTGATCGACATTAATATTTCACTTGCATTTCTTATAGTTTGTACAGAATTTTAGTTCGTTAGTATCACATGATACCTTCATCGTCATGTTTAGAAGGTGTAGTGTTATTCTTTGAACAAAATAATTTTTCATCAATAAGTGCATTTTCAAAGGAAACTTAATATCATTACCATAAGTGGAAATCCGACATCACTTGTCGTAAATAGAAAGTTAGTGCAAAAAACAAATGTAAGGGAAGCAAAACGTATCATTTAGGAAAATGTGTCTTACACTTGTTCATGTTTCATTCAGATGATGCACCTGCCCTCATTTTGTGTACCATATGGGTACAATTTTGGTAAATCTTGTCAATGTGAGGCAGTCCTCTGTAGCCCAATTCCCTCTGGATGTGTGGACAACATTTAATTGCTGGAGCTACAAAACTGGGAATAACAGTGATCATAGCATGGTACTGACTTGCCCTGTAGGGGGACTGACTGGATGACGAGATGGCCCTCCCCAGGCATCCTTGGAGTCATTATATCTTTTAGAATGATGAGAACTGGTTTGTGAATGTTTCCCTTGCCGGTTCAGGGTACATGGATTCATTAGTGATCTAGACAGAGGCCATGTTCATTTCCTCTGTAGCTCTCAAACCTTGCACAGTATTTGGGGAAGACAGAGTTGTCAAAAAATGTGTGTCAAATAAGCTTCCTTCTTTGAAAATGCTGTTCCTTCTTCCAGGAATGTCATTCCCACAGCTTTGATGGTGGATAACCTGCAACTCATCCCTTAAACATGGAGCTAGTGCTCCTGACTACCACAGGAAGCTGTTTCTTCTCTCCTCTTTGTTCCTGTAAGGAAGGTAATATTCATTATGATAAGTATCAGCGCCTATGAAGCTTATCTCTCCCACCACACTCTGAACTTCTCAATGTCAGTGACTAATTCTTGTCCATCTTTTTGAAGCCTCTTCAATTTTTATAGAGCCTGGTGTTATATTGTAGAATGTCGTATGTGGGTTCCCTTTTCAAACCAGATTGGGCGTTCTTATGGTAAGAGGAAACGCGACATCGAATCTGTATACCATGTGACTCTACAGCCATCAGTTCTGCCCCTAGTGCCCCAGCAAGCCCTTCCATAATCACTAAGCTGTGAAGATTGTCAAAATAGTGAAGCCTCAGTTAAGCCTCTTCCTTCCCCCAGGTTTCATTTTCTGGACTCCAGACTTCATTATCCACTTTAAAAACTAAATATGCTTTTCACTGTGTGGAAAAAAGAATAGAAATTCAAAAGAAAATTGCTTCTTAATCATCCTATGTTTTGTGAAAAATATTTGGGTTCAGACATATTTTGTGCACCTCTTATCGAATCCACTTTTGGAGAAATTTCATCTAACGTTCCACAAACCTCTTTGAATTCCTTGTGGTAGATGTAAATGGGGAGGGAGACAGGATTGGCAGGAAGGTGAAGGGATGGCCTGGGAGATAGGAGGTGCACAACATGATGTCTGACCCCACTATCCATCCATTTTTCATTCTGCTCCTAGCAGGTGCCTCCACCTCACGACCACGTGGAGAAAATCACCTAGAGAAAAGAAAACCTTCCAGACTCAGTCAATCCACATGCCCCTTAGTCTTTGAGGTTCACAAAAGTTGAGTAACTTGGCTCAAACTCAATTAAGTCATTTTATCAGACCAATATTACCCAGAAACCAAAGGCAGAAGAGGACATCACAAGAAAAGTATACTACAGAACAATATATGTTATAAATATCGATGAAAATGCCCTCAACAAAACCAAAAGGAGAGACTGGCAGAACAGATTTTTTTAAATGCTCCAATTATATGCCGTCTAGAAGAGGTGTGCTTTACTTCCAAAGACATAAATTGCTTAAAATAAAAGCATGGAAAAAGTATACTGTGGAAACAATCAAGAAAAGAGAGTTGGGGTGACTCCACTAATATTCTCCGAGACAAAAATATACTCTAAGACAACAATTTGATTTAGATACAGACAAGGACATTTTCTCATGGTAAATCGCTCAATCCATCAAGAAGATATAATGATTATTATAAAAAAATATAGGCGCGTAGTAATAGTGCCCCCACAATACACGAAGCAAAAATGGACACAACTGAAGGCAGAAAGATGCACGCAGAATTCCAGCCTTGTAGGATGCAGCTAAATTAGCTCTTAGATGTAAATGGATAGCTATAAATGCCTATATTAAAAAGAGTAATGCTCTCAAACAATTCTCCTAAATTTTTATGTTAAGACACAGGAGGAAGAAGGTTAAACTAACCCAAAACAAGCAGGAAGAACGAAATAAGGACTGCTAGAGTGATAGAAATACAAAGAATATAGGAAATAATAGAAAAAATAACAAGACAAAAGTTGGTTCTTTAACAAAGATCAATAAAATTGACAGGCTCTTGCCAGACTAAGAAAAAATAGAAAAGATGCATATTACAAAAACCAAAACTAGAATATAGGATATTAATACAATCTCACAGAAACAAAAATGTTATGCTAAATACTGTGAACACCAAAATTAGATAACCTAGCTGAAAAGAACAAGTGTCCAGAAACACAAAAATTACTGAAAATGCCTATAGGAGAAATAGAAGATTTCAATATATTTACAACAAGAGACTGAATTACCGATAGATATGTTCCCCCAAAGAAAAGTCCAGGGTTAACTGGTGAATTCTACCAAATATTTAAAGAACACTTAACACCAAAGCTTCACAAGATTGCTCAAGAACAGAAGGTGGCACTTCCCAGCTAGATTTGGAGCCCAGGTTTAACCAAATTCCAAAATTAGACAAGGCATCAGAAGGAAATAATTAACAGGATTACAGATGAACATCTGTTATGTATACACAAATCTCCTCCACTAATTACACACATACCGAATCCAGCAACACACACACGTGTACACACACAGACACACACACACAGATTATACACAAAGACCAAGTGGAACTTGTTCCAGGAACGTAAGGTTGGTTCAACATACAAAAATCAATCAATATAATATACCACACTAACCAAATAAATTTTCAAATTATCATTTCTGTAGACACAGAAAGACTTGTGACAGATCCAAAACCATTTTACAGTTAAAAAAACTATGAAGAACCAGGACAGAAAAGGCACTTCTGCAACTCACTCAGTAGACTCTACCAAAAACCCACAATTGCCATCATGCTTAACGGTGAAAGGCACCGTTAACGAGCACCCTCAACGAGCAACAATGTGTGTTCTCACCACTTCTACTTAACATTGTACAGGATCTTCAACCTAATGCATTTAGGCAAGAAAAAGAGACAGCAGATCTCCGGATTTAAAAGGAATCAATAAAAGTATCTCTGCTCACAGATGACATGATCCTGTACATAGAAAACACTGAAGAAGCCAGAAAAGAAAATACTATTAGGACGAGTCATCGAGTTTATGCCATATAAACTAGGGGGTCAACAGAGGGATGGCATTAGGAGAAAGACCTAATGTAGATGACAGGTTGATGGGTGCAGCAAACCACCATGGCACGTGTATACCTATGTAACAAAACTGCACGTTCTGCGCATGTATCCCAGAACTTAAAGTATAATTAAAAAGAAATTAAAGAAGACCTAAAGAAATGTAAAGATTTCCCTTATGCATAGATGGGGACTCCCTTTGGAGTCCCCATTTGGGAATGGGAGCTAATACTGTTCGGCACCGCAGTGTGACTCTGCACGCACAAGTAGGACTCAGAGGGACTGCCCCTCCTCCCAGAAGACTGTGTATCATTAAAATGGTAACAGTCTACAAGTGGATCTGCAGATACAAAGTACTCCCTGCTAAAAATCCCACCGGGATTTTCTTGCCATAATTGACAATGTGATACTAACATTCCCATGGTGATGCAAGGGACCCAGAAAAGCCAAAACAATCTTGAAAAAGAGCAGTGATGGAGGACTCACACGTCTCTATTCCAAACCTACTGCAAAGCTCAAGTAATCAATGTGTTGTGGTACTGGAATAAATATAGGCATGTATGTAAGTGTTCTAAAAATGCAAATTTTAGAAATAAAACTTTTCATTCAAGTTCGATGGATTTTCGACAAGTGTATCAAGGCAACTCAAAGGGAGAAAGAAGAGTGTTTTCCACAAAGGGTTCTGGGACAAATGGTTATGCCCACACAGAAGAATGAAGTGGACCCCCCATCTCATGCCATGCCTGAAAATTAATTCAGAATGGATGATAGACATAAATCTAAGGGGAAAAAATGTAACTCTTGGAAGAAATGTTGGGGTAATCTTCATGACTTTGAAATGGGAATTGGCTTTGTAGATATGGCACCCAAATCATGGGCGGAAAACATAAAACGCAGAGGAATTGTACTTCATTAAAATTAACTACTTTTATGCTTCAAAGCCCACCATCAGGGACAGGGAAGGCAACTCATGAGATTATTGAAAAGACTGGAAAATCATATAGCTCACATTTGAAATCGATTTGCATTATCTAATAAACATGACTGCGTAATAAAAAAGACCCACAGCTCAAATAAAAGTTGGCAAAGGATTTTAATAGACATTTCTCTAAAGAACATACACAACCGGCTAACAAGCACAAGAAAAGATGCTCAAGAAACGTCGTTGGTCATTAGGGAAATTCAAGTTAAATCCACATTGCGATACCACTTCCCACGCACTAAGATGGCTGAAATTGAAAAGATAGGTAATAACGAATGTTGGCAAGGTTGTGGAGGAATTTGAATCTTAAGACACTTCTCATGGGATTGTAAGATGTTTCAATCACTTTGGGACAGGGTGCAGCAGTTCCTCCAAAAGTTAGAGTTGCTTTATGACCCAGCAAGTCTACTCTAGGAATACACCCAAGAGAATTGAAAAGACAAGTCAGGTAAAATCCTGTACAAGAGTGCCCATAACAGCCTTATCCATAATAGCCCAAAAGTGAACGAATCTAAATGCCCATCAACAGTTGCAGGAGTAACCAACATGTGGTATTATTATATGGCAGTTAATTGAGTGATGCATTGGTACTCACCACAACACTGATTAATCTGGAAAACGTAGTGCTTACGGAAAGAAGCTGGTCAAAAAGGTCATATATTGTAGAATCCGATTTACAGGAAACGTTCAATACATGCAAAATCAGAGAGCCAGAAGATAGATCAGTGGGTGTCAGCGGTTTGAAGAAGAAGGGAGATTAGGTCACTTAAATACATACAGCTTTTTTTTTTTTTAATAAAAAAATGCTTAAATTACAAGGTTTTGATAGTCGCACGACTTTTTGGGTTTATTTTACTTCATTTAATTGTGGTAAGAACACGTAACATGAGATCTGCCCTCAATAACATTTTCAATACAAAATACCATATTGTTAACCATAGGCACAGGATTGCACAGCAGGTCCCAGTAATGTATTCCTCTTGTGCAACGGAAACTTTATACCCACATAACAGCAACTCCCTGTTTCCCCCTCCCTCCCAGTTCAAGCAGGCGACATTGCACTCCTGTTTTTATGAGTTTGATTGTTTCAGATAGCTGAAATAATTAGAACCCGCATTATTTGTGTCTGTTCGCAGAAATTCCTTCTTCGTGGAGGCTGAATAGTGTGCCATTTTACATATATACCACATTTAACATATCCATTAACCTGCTGAGAAACATTTAGGTTGTTTCCATATTGTGTTTTAATCTTGACTGTTGGACGTAATGCTTCAATAAAGCTGGGAGTCCATACATGGCTTCAAGGCCCAGATTTCAATCCTTTTGGATATATACTCAACAGTGGGATTTCCAGATCACATACTAGTTCTATTTTGAATTTTTTGAGGAACCACTCTGGTGTATTCCACAGTGGTTTCACGGTTTTACATGCCTGCTCCTGTGTGCCTGGGTTGGAATTTTTCTACATCTTCTCCAACACTTGTTATCTTTTGCTTTCTTTGATAATATTTCAAAGTGTGAGCTGATACCTCACTGTGGTTTTGATTTGCATTTCTCTGATGATTAGTGATGTTAAGCACTTTTTTATATACTGTCGGGCATTCCCGCATCCTCTTTGGAGAAACGTTATTCGAGTCTTTTGCCCATTCTTTAGTCAGTTTGTTGTCTTCTTTTTCGGTATTGAGTTGTAGGAGTTCCCTGTATAGCTTGGATATTAATCACTTATCATAGATATCCTTTCAACTATCTTTTCCCATAAATCTCCTAGAAGAGAACATAGGTGAAAAGTTCCATAGCATCTGTCTTGGAAATTGCTTCTTGAATATGACAAAAAGCCCAAGCAACAAAAAGCCACCTTAGACAGTCGAGATTACGTCTAACCAAAATCCTACGGTGAACCGAATGAAACAATCAACACAGTGAAAAGGCCACCTACAGAATGGGAGTTGCTCCACCTTTGAATAGACTAACAACCACCGCACTGTACACTTTAAACGAGTGAAATTTGTGGTATCTGAATTATATCTCAATAAAGCTGGTTCTTTTAATGAAGGAGGAAAGAATCTCTGGAGAAATTCAAAATGTTCGTGTTATTCCTGAGTTAACGTACGTACTGATAATACGTTAGGATACAAATTGGAGGGATCTTTTTGAATGATTACAAAACGAAACCTATACGAAGACTTCCAGAAGGCTGAAAAATATCAATGCGGTAGGAGGTTTCCAAAGCGACCTCTCTGGCAGAGCAGCAAGGTTGCAAGAACAATGTGAAAACAAAGCTATTTCTCAGGCGTGACCTTCGTGATTGTTTCTGTCTCACACTCCCATGGATACCGACTGCTTTCCGATCCTGGATGTGCAGTCCTTTTATTGACTCCATGTGCAACCTGATATCCTTGCATCAGGTTTCTTTTCGGTTGAGCAACCTTGAGTGTTTTTCTGTCGTTTGCAATCAAACATACTGATGGATACAGGAAGTGGCAGATGTAGGTGTTATTTACGTCTATAAAGTGAAAGGAAATTTCTTAGAGAGAAAATGTAGAAAAGGAGGAGACAAAGCCACAATCTGGAGCACAGCAACAAAAAAGAGGAAGAGGAGCCGGGAAATAACTCAAAGAACAGGATCTACCCTGGAAGGAAGATCACCAGAAGAGAATGGTTTCGTGGAAATGTTTTCCTGGGATTTCTCTTGAAATCCACACGATTTGAAGAGACTGGCAGTGGACAGCCTGTTCAATGCTACTAGGAGGGCAAGCCAAGTCAGAAGGATGATAATTGGATTTGACAGTACGAAAGTTACTAAGGAGCCTGAAGAAAAGCATGTTTGGAGGACAGAAGGCCGTGCAAGACGTTGGAGGTGGAGATGAGGAAGTGGTGACAACCTGCTCAAACAACTCACCAGAAAAGTTTTACTGCAAAGGGCAGCAGGTATGTGAGAGAACAGCTGGTGGGGAAGGGTCGCCAAGGGAAGGTGCTTGTTTACCATGGAGGACGGTGGAGCGTAATTGTACGCTGATGGGAATAAGCACTGGAGCAGGAGAATTTGAAGATGCAGAGACACAGTGGACATCCGCAGGGATTCAAACTGTGAAAGGGTGAGGGGTAAAGATGGGATCAAACAGAGAGGCTGGCTTTGTTAAAAATATGAACGACCAGCCCTGTGATTCAGGCTCTCAGCTAAAGCCCTGCTGATAACCTCCATCCCCAGGGATGGCCAAATTGACAATGAGGGATTGGCAGGGCAGAGATGTCCAGAGGGTGAGGAAATGAAGTTTGAAGTCTATGGGATCCAGGCTGAGTAAGGAAGGGTAATGTGCATTGACAAATTCAAATTTTGAGAAAGGTATTGGTCAGAGATATTTTTAAATTTTTTTACATTTTAATTTTTATTTCTGCAGGTGGGGTCTCGCTGTGATGCCCAAACTGGTCCTGAACTCCTGGCTTCAAAGTGGAGTCTCCCAAAGCTCTGTCCAGTGGTGCTGTCATAACTCACTGCAGCCTCGAACTCCTGGGTTCAAGTGATCCTCCTGCATCAGCCTCCGGAGTAGCTGAGACCACAGAGGTGTGCCACCATATACGGCTAAGTTTTCCTGTTTTTGTTTTTTTGGAGATGAGGTCTCGCTACATTGACCAGGCTCGTGTCCAACTCCTGGCCTCAGAGAATCCTCCTGCCTCGGTGTCCTGCATAGCTGGGGTTGTAGGTGTGAGCCACTGCACAGAGCTGGGTGGGGGATAATGCTGGGACACTCATAGCTCCTTAGTGTTTGGGTGATTGACTCTGTGTGTTCATGTGTTCACAGGGAGGTGGAGACATAGACAGATCCCATTATTGAGACATAAAGAAATCCCTGCAATGAAGCAGGTTAATGGAGGGGACTTTCTCCTTTCCAGGGAGATAAAAGGGCCGTGCTCAAAACAGGAAGAAAAGCCATGAACAGGGATTCCCCTGAAATGGAATGTCCTCAGAAGACCTTATCTTTTCCGTGGGAGGAGGCAGGGGATGGGTGATTCTTTTTGGATTCTAGAAGCGTGGATACTTAGCCATCGCTCACTAATAGTTTGTTCCACTGTAATTTCATGTAGTCACTACTGACCCTTCACTGAAATCTGTAACTGGCATAGCCTCTACAGTCCTGTGAGTGGTACTGTCGGGGACTTAAGGAGCAGAGCAGTTCAAGCGAAGCGTTGCCACCCTGGCATTGCCATTCCCCATGGGTCCTTCTCCAAGGGAAAGTGGTCATGGTCATCCAGACAGAGACCAGCAGCCGAGGGGATTTGCGCTCCCCTGAGAGGGCTGTGAACCACAGGGGAGTCACTGGCAGGTGGGTATGCAGGAGGGCATAGGAGACAAACCCCCTGACCAAAAGGAGAATGGACATCCCCTAATGTCCATGGGGGTCAGGAAGGTGGGAAGACCTTCCTGTGGTTCCTTCCGGTGTGGGGCGTGGCTATGGTTGCGGGTTGCTGCATTACAGTGAAGACGAGCTTACTTGGATATTTTGAACTGAGGGGTTACAGGACGTGGAAAATGGCGGGCAGCTGGGGCCCAGGAGGGGAGAATGCAGGTGGAGAAAGGGACTTCAGAGAGTCACTGGAATAAATGGAAGGAAGGGAAGGGAAGTTGGGGGCCTATGCCCAGCTTTTGAGTTGTCATTTTTCACCAATTGACAGTGTAGGATGTCTCATGTCCCGCCCGGCACCCTGTTTTTCCAGTCTCTGGTAAGGGGAACCAATACACAGGACGCGGTGGGCTGCTCAGGAAGAGGGGCAGGGAAGAGGCCTCTGATTAGTTTGGCCGCTAGTAGAAGTGGGAGACTATCAAAATCGTTCCTCCTCTGAGTCTCCCCAGGGCCCTGGTGGAGCAGGAGTGTGGCGGGAAGGGGGAGCCCTAGGAACTGGTCCCATGGTCTGGGCTGAGGACTCCCGGGCCACTGAGGAGAAGAGAGACCGGGTGTGTCCCGTGTGACTCTGGCAGGAAGGATCGGGGGACCCTTCTGAGACAGCATTTCTGAAATTGGGCTGGCTGCAGCTTTTTGTCAGAACATAGGGATGACTGAAAAAAAACCTCCCCTACTAGGGTAGAGGCTAGAGGGTAGGAAAGAGGAAAGCGAGTTGGGGTAGCAGGAATCCTAGGTTCCACAGGCGTGGTTTGCAGGTACAATACATTGCTGGTAACATGGTGGCTCGGGGACAAGGAAGCCTGTCTGCAAACCACGCAGGTGCATTTAGAGGATGGAGACATTCTGGATCCATGTCGGGCCCATCTTCGTTTCTGTCCTCCTCCACCGAGCATTCCGGGGAGGGCAGGGTAGAACTAAAGCGAATGTTCTTTTCAATCCCTGAATAGGGGCTTGTGTACCTCACAGGAAGACAGAACACGTACATTTCTCTGCGTTTCTCTTTGTCTCATCCTTAGTCCCTAGACCGTTAGCCCCCGTTGCCATGGGAACTGAAGCTGAGTGTCTGATGCATTCATTGGGCTGTGGGAGAAAAGCAGAGTCGGTCCTTGAAATAAAGGCCCCTGGGGGAGAGGATTCTAGCAAGGCAGTCACATGGAAAGAATTCACAACTCCCACAGATATATTGATCCCTGCAGTTATTAGTACACACGCACACACAAACACACACACATGCTTCATCCCGAACAGATATGATGCACAGTGCATCACACTGGCTGGCCCATAGGGTTCTTGTGGGAGAGGCCAGGTCTCTGTAACCATGAAAGTGGTTGCAACTGGTGTAGTCGGGGAGGAATCCCAGGAAGGGGAGGGATTCCCTTAAACTTGCTAGTTGAAACCCGCACCTGGCAGGGGAAAGGAGGATCTGGTGCAGAGCTTGGATTCGGCAGAGGTGGCCGTTGATGTGACCGGTCCCCCTGTTTGTTTGGGCGGGAAGGCCCTGAATGACACAGGGAGCAGGGCAAGAGGTGTCCCACGTGGGATGGGAATCCCCTCTTTCCCGTGGCAGGGTAGACTTCCCAAAGCTGGCACTTTTCTCCCCCTTACCCTCTCTCCCTCACTGCCCCTTCATCTTGCCCCTTCCTCATCTATCACCCTTTGGTAAAGGATCTCTCCCCTTGTGTCTTTTGCTTTACTCCCTCATTCATTTCCTCTACACTCCTTCCTTCTTTCCTCTCTCGTCCTACCTCACTTCAGCCTCCGTCATCACCCCTCATCTCCACTCTCTCCTCCCTCCTTTGTCTGTCCCTTTGTCCTCCCTCCGAGTTCCCATATCCCTCGCCGCCCTTCCTCTCCCTCTTTCCTTTCTCATGTTGTCCTCCCTGGTTTTCCCCTCATTGTGCTTTTTCCTTCTCTCTATGCCATTCTCTCTCCTCAGCGTGCCCGCTCCCCCTCCTCCCCCCGCCAGGTACTTAGCCGGTGACTAATCCTTAGTTCCTTCAGTGGTACTGGGCCTAACGTGGGCCCTGTGTGTTTAGCTTCAGCTTCAGAGGGCACCGCGTCCTACAGTGAATCACCGACTTAATCATTCCTCTGCAAATTGCCATCAGTGATGTGAGGTTCAAGGGCAAGGGGCTGTGAGAGTGCCCAGGAAGGGAGCTCATTTCTGTGGTGGGCTCAGTGAAGAAAATGTGATTGATGCTAGTTCTTGTTCTGCCATCTACCGTCCTCTGCCTTCCATTTTGTGCTGGGGCAACTGTCCTCTTCTATCTTTTGCAGCAGGGTGGGACTCCTCTCATGGTGTCCTGCCCTCCACAACCCAAGGTGTGAGTTCTCATGAAGTCCAACTGGATGCCCATTCCCTGCAACCCGAGCACCCAACAGACCAAACGGCATGAGGGGTTGTTTCGACTCGCCCGGGACCCTGGTTCCTGCTCCCAGGTTCCCCTGGGCGCCTTTGGTCGGTCATGTGCTTCAGTCGCCCCTTCTCTTTCTCACCTTCACTTCTCCCCTCTCTTCCCCGTCCCTCTTTCCTGGCTGCATCCTTTCTTCTCAAGGCCTTACCCCCTAAAGACAAAGAAACTGGATGAGGAGACAAAAGAAGGAATGTGGCAGAAGGTGTGAAGGAGACAGGCTAGCGACACCTGACTTGGCTGATTAAGAGAGCTTGATCTTTTCTGAGGGTGTGGGGCGTTCTCGCTCTGTCTGTCACCCAGGCTGGAGTGCAGTGGTGCGATTCTAGCTCCCTGCAGCCTCGAATTCCTGAGCTCAAGCGATTCTCCAGCCTCAGCCTCCCGAGTAGCTGGGACTACATGTTCGTTTTTCATTTCTGTGTTTTGTTTTTTAGAGACGGAGTCTCACTGTGTTGTCAAGAGAGCTTGAGCATCCGCCGGCAGTAGGGACAGCCGGAAAGCAACCGACTTATCCCCTCCCACCGGACCTTCCAACTGTCTGCCACGCTGGCATTGCCAGGTATCCCTGCACGTTGTTGGTAGTGGTGGGGGCTATAAACTTCACGAGGGCTCTAGAAAGTGTATCTAAAAATCACGTAGACACCCAGGGGATCCCTCTCAACTCCTCCCAGCATGACAAATGTCTCTCCCCCAACTCTGGGAGATGGAGGAAAAATGTGCCGTCTGCAGAGCATGAACCAGCAGATTTATGGGCGTCGGAACTTCAGGCTCACTTGAGGGCATACATCCTAACCCGGCATGGGGATTTCAGTTGCTGTCTACAGAACCCTTCAGTCCCTTACCTCCGCTGGAGTTTGACGTCCAAATTGCTGGCATCTTGCCCCTTCTCAGAGATGCTGGAGAGTCTTCCTGTGTAATCTAAACTTCCCCATTGAGGAGACTTAGTAATAGGGGCAGCAAAGACCGCTGGAGCTTGCTTCATTAGTAAGCTCAAAATATTTTCTTATTTCAACCTGAGTTTTTCTTAGAGCCATGGATTTCTTAGGAGGATGTTTCATACATTACAAACATATACGGGGGTTGGGGGGGGTGCTGTAATGTTCTTTTGTTATTAATTTCTAGATCCCATTGTGGCATTGTGGTCAGACAATATACGAATCACCGAAGAATCCTTTGTTTATGGACATTCCTGGGATTTTATTCATTTAAGTATCTTTATGTACATTGTAGTGGAATAGAATGTAAAATGGAGTTGCCCAAAAAATGAGGGAACCGCTCAGTAAATGGTTACACAGGAACGTCTGATCCCCTGCGATCTGGGTTAAGAAATGGTGTGCTGTGTGGCCGACAGCCAAAAAGCACACTCATGCCAGTCACTCTTTTCTTCCACCTCGGCAAATCTAACCGCTCTTGAGCTTTGAACACTTGAAGGTAATTCTGCCTGTTTGTGAACACATCGCATATAAGTAGAATCGTTACAGTACATATTTTATAATCTGGGTTTCTCTTGGCAACATTAGGTTTTTCTTTGAACTATTCACTTTTGTTGTGCTGTGTAGCTGAATTTCGTTTCTTTGCATTCCCGCACAGTACTTTGATCTGTATGACGATGCCACAATTTGCTCATGCCTTTTATCTCTAATGGACATTTCAGTAGTTTCCAGTGCTGGAGTGTTAGTGTTATTATCGTGGCGCACGTTCACAAGCATGTCCTTTGGTTAACGTGCGTATGCATTTAGGGCTGTTCTCGCAGGACCGCCTTGATTACTTTTTCTTCCTTCATGGCACTGTAAGTGGTGACAGTGGATGTATCTGGGGTTTTTTTTTTTTTTTTTTTTCCTGTTCTCACAGGGAAAGCTGTCAACATGTCACCAATGAGTATCGTTGTTTTTGTAAGCTTTTAAAGGGTATTTTAAAGGATATTCTGATGGAATCAAAAGAGTTCTTTTTTATTCGTAGTTGGCTAAGAGGCTTTACCATGAGTGTGTGGTCATTAAAAAAAATCAAACCCATAAAATACCCTTTCTGCCTCCGTAAGGAATATCATATTTTTTCTCTTTCATACGTTACTTCTGAGAGAGAAATTTTTCAAGGACTGAACCGCTTCATTTCTAGAATAGTCTTGAGTTGTTTGTGATACGTTTTCCTTTATGGAGATTTAACTGATATGTTTTGCAAATGCTTTATTCAAGGTTTCTTCCTCTGTGCTTGTGTGAAAGACAGGCCTGTGCATTTCATTTCTTACCATGCCCTTGAAGGTTTATGGCTCATAAAATGGGATGGGAATCATTTCCCCTTTTCTATGTTACCTGGCAAGAAGGTAAGATTGACATTCTTTCCTCTACAGATGTTTTGTAGAAGTAATCGGTGGCGGCATCAAAGTCCGTAGTTTCTTGTGGCCGCTGCTGTTGTTTCCTTCAGATTCCACCCATCTAGAATTTGTAGGACAACCCAGATGTTTAGTCTGTTTCTGTCATTTTGTGGTATTTTCTTGGAATGTGTAAATTATATCCAAAGTTTCAGATTTGCGGGCATAAGGTTGTTCGTGATTTGGAATAATGATCTCCTTAAAGTTCTCGTTGTCCGTGGCGATGCCTCCTTAGCCACTGCAGACACTGGTTGCTTCGTGATCTCTCTCCTTTTTATTGCTTTTTAATTCCATTTTCTTGCCGAATTACCCTCTCAACCTCCAGGACTATGTTGAGAAGAAGAGGCAAAAGTGGACATTTGCTTTGCTCCTGATCTTAGAGGAAGAGTTTTCACTCTTTCGCCATCGAGTACGGTGTTCACGGTGAGTACTTTATATCGGGCTTTTGTGATGTCGAGGTTGTTTCCTTCTGTCCCAAGGAGTTTGAGTGTTTTTATCACAAAGGGGGTTGACTTTTGTCAGATGCTTTTAGTGCATCGATTGAGCCGATTCTGTGGTTTTTGTCCTTGATTTTGTTGATGCCGTACACTGAATTAATTGATTTTCACTGGTCGAAACTTCTTGCATTCCACAAATAAAGGCCAGGTGGTCGTGGGCTTTTCACGTGTTGTTGAACTGGGTGTGCTAGACTTTTGTTGAATATGTATGCATAAACATTCTTTTGGGGGGTGTGTGTGTGCGTGTGTGCGTGCGTGCGTGCGTGTGTGTGTGTCTGTTTCTGGTCCTAATTCTTCTTTAAATGTTTGGTACAATCCTCCACTGAAGCCATCTGGTCTTGGGGTTTTCTCTGTTGGGAGGTTGATGAGGACTGATTAAGTCTTCTTACGAGTTATCGAGATCTGCTGAGTTTTTTATTTCTTTAAGAGTCAGTCTTGGCAGCATGTATGTTTCTCAGAATTTATCCACTTCTCTAAAATACCAAATTTGCTGGTGTATAGTTGTGCCCGGTCTTGTTTTTACACTCCTTTTATTTCTGTGGTATCAATCGTAATGCCTCTCTGTCACTCTGATTTCGGTTATTTGACACTTCTCGATTGTGTCTTAGTTAAACTGCTTAACGGGTTCGTCCGTTATGTTGACCTTTTCAGAGACACCAGCTCTTGGTTTCACTGTTTTTTTCCCCGTATTATTTGTCGATTCTCCATTTCCTTTATTTGCGCTCTAATCTTTATTGCTTCCTTCCTTCTGCTAACTTTGGGTTCCTTTTCTAGTTCTTGAAGCACAAAGACAGGCTGTTGATTTGAGATCTTTCTCGTTTTTCACTGTAAGCATTTACCACAATAAACTTGCTTCTTAACACTGCTTTCCCTGCATCTCCTTACTTGTGGCATATGGTGTTTTCATTTTCATGTGTCTCAAGGTATTTTCTAATATCCTCGTGGTCTGTTCTTTGACCCATTGCTTATTGAAGAGAGTGTTGTAATTTCCACCTATGTGTGACTTTTTCAATTCTCCTTCCGTTAGTGGTTTCTAGTTTCATTCAGTTGTGGTCAGAAAAGACACTCGGTATGATTTCAAACTTCTGAAATTTGTGAAGATCCTAAATGTCAACAAAAAAGCGAAAGCATAAGACCTCTGGAAGAGAATGGAGGATGAAGCCTTGAGAACCTTGCTGTAGGCGAAGGACTCTTACAGCTATGACACAGAACGCAATAGCCACGCAAAAACAGGTTAAGCGAATTTCATCAAATTTAGAAATCTGGCTTTTCATCGTTAGCAAAATGAAAAAGCAAACCATTGATTGTGACAATGTTTGCAAAATACACTCCCCGACAAAGGAAAGGTTTGCACACAAAAAAGCACTCTTACGATTCCATATTGACGCCAAATAACAATCAATGTGCAAACCATGTGAAGGGTTCTTCACATGCACACCGCAAACGATATGCCACCGGTCAAGGGAAGAGGCTGGGCCAAGGTCACTAGTGGAGGCAGCGGCAGAGCTGGGTCAGAGATCTCTGGCAAGTCCCTTCCCTTCTCTGAGTCTGTTTCCTCAAGTGTATAAGGAGGATGTACCTAGTAGCTCAGACTGTCTTTGAGGGTGTCATGAGGCAGTGGGCAAAATGCTCTTGGCTCAGGGCCTGATGAGGACAAAAACAAGGAGGAGCAGCAGGATGGATGCCCAGGAAGGAAAGCACCCAACCCGATGTCTCCGGAGGCTGGGAGGGAGGGGGCAGGCCTCAGAAACCTAGCGTGGAACCTGGCATCCGGGGAAGCCATGAGTGGTGGCGATCATGCAAAATGAAGGGAGATGGGGAGTGTCCAGCAGGTGGGCGGGAGGGTGGGTGTCAGGAGAGAGTGCCCAGCAGGTAGGTGTATCACCCACGGGACACTGCAAGCCCCTGGATGGCAGGGGTGGCCACCAGCAGGGCCCAGTGCACGCACCCTGGCCTCAGGGGGCCCCGGGTTCAAGTCCGTGCTCTGCTGCTTCCTGGCTGTGTAACTTGGGGAGGGCATCTTCCCTCTCAGAGCCTCAGTTGGCTGAGACCATGAAATGGGCTTACCGCCCCTGCCTCTCAGGCTTGCCCGAGAAGTGGAAACATAGGCCCAGACAAGAAGTTGTACACTTATAATCAGAACAACTTTATGCATAATGTCAATAACTGGAAACAAGTGAATTCAAGAATGCTGGTCCATCGCCAGGTCTGGGGCGGGGGGCGATCAGAGAGAGCAGGCCGGGCTGGGAGAAGGCTATTGGAGCTGTCCAGTGCCACGGCAGGGTCTCAGAAAACACTTGCTGGTGTGGACCGTGGGGCTTTGTGGTGTGGGGTCTGCAGAAGACCCCAGGTTGCGAGTGGAGGGGAGACCTGCCTGGGCCTCCTGTTTGCCGTGTGAGTGAGGTGGTGGTCGTCTCCAGGGTGGCGGGTCTGAGCCTCCCGCAGGAGTCCCACTCCAGTCTGCCCCCATTTTCCACCAGGACGCTCCTGCCTCCCTCCTCTCCTCCTCTTTTCCCAGCTGCTTTCAGTGCTGCCGCCACAGGGTAGGGGGAGTGGGCCCCTGGCGAGTCCCCACCGCAGCAAGGCGACGTGAAAGGTGCAGCGTCCAGCCAGCCTGGAGGCCTGTGGAGGCGGTGACCTGCCTCTGAGAGCTGCTTCCTGTTCCTTTCCGGTTGAGCTTCCATATCTCAAGTGCCCTCTGCACACTGTGCTCAAACTCACTCCTGTGGCTGATGGAGACTTCCCCCACCCCGATCCAAGGACAGGCATGTACCTGCTATGTGCACAGGGGTATCCAAGGAGGTTCCGGCCAAATAGCACTAAATTTGTGACACCAGGGCTGGAGTCCCAGAAATCCCTCATCTCTTCCACAGCCCAGACCACGGACCAGGAGACGTAAAGGGAATGGGACTCCATTTCCGTGTGTGTGTGTGTGTGTGTGTGTGTGTGTGTGTGTGTGCCTGTAAAACTTTGGGACTGGATTTTTGTCAGAGTCCCAGAATGTCAGTGTGGCCAAGCATGGACCCAAGCACCAGAGAAGCAGAAATCACAGCGGCAGCCAACAGGGAGACCCAGCCAATCCTGTCTGAAGGACAGCTTCCGGGGGGTGCAACCTATGCAGTGTGATGCTCACGAGGGCTCCCCATGTGGCCCCATGCTCTGCTGTTGTTGTTTTGAAATCCTTCATAGTTTTTGACAAGGAGACTCATGTTTTCATTTTCCACTGGCCCTCCCAAATTAGGTAGCCCGGTCTGGGTCAGGATCTGGACCTGGCGGAGATGGCAGCCCCTCTAGGGGAAACAGAGGCCGGGGTGGGGGTAGGGGGAGGCAGGGAGCCTTCCGCTACTGTGTCTTCCTTCCTCATCTAGGGCTCTGTCCTCCCAAACCCTGGACAATACCAGGGAACTCCAGAAAGCCCTGGACACTGTCCCTGCCTGCCACTGAGCCCTTCCCAGGAGGCCAAACTGTCTGCCTTTACCGTCTGGCACCTGAAGCGTGTGCAGCCCTACCTCAGAGCCCTCCAGACATCACCCAACCCTTGAACACTCCAGGACCTAGGTAGACCTGGTGTCGTCCTCACCGGGAGAGCCCTGCCTCTGGGGGAGAAGGGCCACGAAGCCCCAAAGAGGCCGCCTTCCGTCACAGGCGACGGACTGTGCCCGCCTGCACCGTGGGTTGTTTTCATGACATCCTGCTCCCTTGGCAATCACGGCCCCTCCTCCTACCCACTGGAGGGCTGCCAACATCACTGCGAGGCCCACCTCATTGTCCGTCAGACTCTGTACCGAGGATGGGGTCCTGCACTGTGTGGGTGATGAGCCCAGGGTTCCGGAACAGCATCTCCGAGGAGGGGGTGCGGGAGGTGGGTCCTGGCGAGAGCCTTGGACCCTGTCCCCGGTGGGAGGGGCAGTGGCACCGGCGCCAAGCTGCCGTCTTCCACCCCACCCCCTCTCTGGCCTCCCTTTTGCCGTGCCCCTGGGGCTGCCGGTCAAGGCTTGTAGAGAAATCACATAACCACGAGCGCTGGGGCCTCTCCAAACTCCTGGTCGCACACTCAGGTGCAACCAACACCCGCACCTCCCAGCATCCCACCTGTCCCTGTGGGCCTTTTTGGCAGAGGTGGGGCCCACCTGCCCCAGAGAGCCTGAGGAAGTGGCCTTGCTACGAGCCCAAGCACGGCCAGGTACAGTAATGGGGGGCAGGTAAAGGAAGAGACGTCCACATTAATTTTGCAACTTTAATGTGACACTGATACCCAAAACATGAAAGCACAAGGAAAAGCACACAACGAAAGCAGGAAAAGCAAAGAGAGCTGCATCTTGCACGCCACTTCCGACGGACAGGAAGCAGCGGCCTAGGGTGCTGTGTCCAGAGGGAATCTGAGAGGAGGCGCTCTGGCTTGGCCAGTAAGATCTCTGCAGTTCATCAGCGGTGCCTGTAAAAGCACAGGAAACCAAGGTGACAACATCCACGGACACGCTCGCGAACCGGGGTGGGGTGTACGTAACAAAATAAGTGTCGGCCCACGCTGTCGCCGTCGCCCCCACCCCCCACCCCGGCCCTCCCTCTGACATCTCGCACCCCCCCGCAGCCCTCCTGCAGAGTCCCGTTTCTCTACCGAAACTCTTACTGGATCCAGGAGAAAAAGCTGGCGCCAGCTCTGGCGGCATTTCTGGTGCGGATGGTGGAGCTGGTGCTAGGGCCGTCTAGGACGCTGGTGCTGGCCCCTCCGTTGGTGCCACTGCTCACACCAGCTCTCCACGTGGCCCTCCTGTTGGCACGGTTGCTGTTCAGAATGTACTGATGGTATCTGGCCCAGAAAGCAAAGGGGATCCTGGCCCAGGCGTCGCCAAAATCACCGTCCTCGTCCCAGGTCAGGAGCTCGACCTGTATGTCATCCCAGCTCCACCGTCCAATCAGAGCCTCATCCCCGATGTTCATCTGGGCCCTCATCTGGGCCCTGGCATGTTCCTCGGCCATATCCACATCCATCTTCTTGAAAGCATCATCCACAGCCTCCAAGAAACGAGCCTTCCACTCCCGGGGGTCTCGGTTCTGATTCTGAGGAGGAACAGGGCAAGTGTAGACACGGAGCCACCCCACACGGGCTGAGCGCCCTCGGCCCGCCTCACCCCCTCCTTGTGCTTTGCCTAATGCCATCAAAAACCAAGACCACAGGGATCGGGGGCCCCTACTATCCTGTGCCAGACCTGGGGTTCTGCCCCATCTGTGACCTTGTGTAGGGGGCTCAGGTCCTCTGTGAGTGTCGGCACCCTTAGTGGAATACAGGATCACGGGAAGGAGGCCTCGACCCAGAAACCAGCAAGATGTGGAGAACACCACCCCCAGTGCGGGGCACCGGACAGAGGCCCTCCCTTACCTGGGCGATGAATCTCAGGACCCTCATCTTGCTGGTCTCATGGCGGGCGCGCAGGCCCCACAGGAATTCATACTCAGGCGGGTTGCTGTTGGGGATCTTCTTGTATTCCAGGTACCTTGGCGTGAGAGGGAAGGAAACTTGGCTTGTAGCCAAGCAGACCTGGCGCTGAATGGATGGGTCCCCGGGAGCCCTCCTCAATCTGATGCCGCAGCCCCGCCCCTGGAAGAGGACTGCCCCGCCCCTCCAGCCCTTCTCTAATCCCCAAACCCACTGGCAGGACTTCTTCCTGCAACGGTGAGGCCTTCAAAGCCTTTTGCCATTGGTCCTCCCCGGAGGCCACGTGGAGGTGCAGGGGGGACACATGTAGGGCCTTTATCTGTAGCGAGGCCACAATTTTATGCCCCTCATCACTACGAGCCCTGATTTCTGTTGGGTGTGTGTAATCAGAGGAGCCATTCTTCAGGCCCCCTGCTCTGAGCACACCCCGCCTGGAGGGTCTTGGCCACACCCTGGCAGAGCCCTGGAGAGGCCCACCAGAGGAAATGACCAGAAAGGGAGAAACAGCCAGCCGGGAGAAGCGTGCCCCAGACATCCTCCTGAAGTCCTGACCCTTTGTGGGTGTGCATGTGCGCCTGTGCGTTGGCAAGTCCTCCAGGGATGGGGATAGGGTGGGCCCTGGCCTGAAAATCAGGAGATTCTGGGCTGAGGCCCTGACCAACTGTGAGCCCCGCTCAGAGGCGCCCCCTCTGTGAGCCCCGGGTTCCTTAGGTGTAAACCGGGGGGAACCGTTGTGTCAGTCTACGGGGCAGGTGCTCGAGGAGACGGTGGCTGTTATCATACCTCACACCGTGTCCTCCCGTGACGTGCGCTCCCTTTTCCCAACACCGCCCTGGCCTTCGGCTCCCCACACGCTCACATAGCCCTCCCGCCACTCACTCCCAGGCCAGAGGCACCCATCATCCCTCCAGTTGAAGATTTCAGACAGGAAACGATGGCTTTCTCAGCCAGACCAGAGCAAAAGGATGCCCGAGTGAGAGACGCAGTTAGCTCAGGCGATACTTACTTCTGCTTCACAAAGTCATCTGTGATGAGCTTCCTCAGATCGCCAAGGAACGGGTGCCTCACCCTGAGGGCAAGGAAAGGAATCCATGAGCAGAGACAGCGGCAGTGCCCGCCCCACCCTGCACGCCGGCAGGGGCCCTCGCTAGCATGACTAGGAGCTTCCCGGCCCACGGGGCATCGCCGTGGAGGCCTGGGCACGCAGCAGAGGCCAGAGGACGGTTTGTCAGGGATGCGTGCCCCAGGCAGGGACATGATGGAGCCCCTGACTCTGACTGTCTCTCTTACATGTCATCTGGGGCCACAGAGCAGGGAGGAGGCTGAGCAGCGTCCGGCACCACTTCCCATCCGCCCCACCCGGTGAGACCCTTTGCTCTCTACCGAGCCCAGGGCACCCCACGCCCCTGGGCCAGACCGCCAGCCTATTGCAATCCCGGGACCTCTTTGGCCAGAGGACAGCACACAGGGGAGGAGCTGGGGAGCCCAATCATACCCAGGGCGCAGTCCCATCTTGCGTAGTGCCTCCCAGAGGACAGCTGCGAGGGGAGAGGAGGTTCGAGAGTTTGGCACCCAAAAGATGAGACTGTGGGTGGCCCCCCAGCTGCAGGTCCAGCCACTCACCCTCACTGGCACGGTTGCCATTCATGAAGATGACGCCCAGAATCACCAAGAGGAGACTCAGCCTGGGAGTGTCCTTGGTTCTAAAGGTGTGGAAAGAGAAATCCTGTTTAGCAGCTATTTGCCTGAGAGACCGCACCAGGCTCTCCCAGCTAGGCCCTCTCAGGTTTCCCGGCTGGAGGGGAACTCTTCCCAGGACAGGCAGGGTTCACTGGCTGCTGGCAGACCGTTCGCACCTCCGCCTGAGACTTAATCACCTCCTCTATGAAACGTGGGTACTAACACTTCCCTGACAGGGTCCCGCAGGGGACAGGGCGAGGCAGGGAGCCGAAGCTCTGCAAATGGTCAACGTGTGTCCAGAGACGTCTCCAGACCTTTCCTGCCCCTTCCGCATCAGGACCTACACTGAGGAGGAAGCTCTCCCCTAGGCCAGCTCTGCCGGGCCCAGGCCAGGCAGGCAGGAGGAAGAGGCGAGCCACTTTCCTCGGAAGCTTTGGGGGCAAAGCCCGACAGCGGCTTGGGGAGATGTGAGGCAGCAAGGCCTCACCCCAGGCTACCGTAGCTCCTTTCATCCAGCAGTCACCAGGCAGCCCTCGCTGTGTGTGGGAGGGAGCTATGCACCGCACTCAAGGACTCAAGCTCCGTCTTCCTGCTTCGCTGGGGGGCGGTTGGGTGGGGGGAGGTTCGGGCAGGGGAGGGGCACCACCCCACCGAGGGAGGCCATGACCCGCTTTCCCTTTCTTACTTTCCAAGGAGGCGAGCTGAGGAGTCCCGTGTGCAGACGAGAATATACAGGTGTTCTTCCTTGTCGATCTCCTTCAGGTGGATCCCAAACTTCTACATGGGAGAGAAAGTAGAGCGTGAGATCCAGACTCCATGCGGGGCATCCTGCCGGCAGAGAATCGATTCCCGGCTGGAAGGGCTCCTCAGCAGGCAATCCAAAGTCGTGAGCGAGGGCGGAAGACGACAGCACTCGGAGGACCCTCCCTGTGGGAGCTGACGCTGGCAGAGGCGATGAGACCCACGTCGCGAGACGGTGACACACTCAGAGAGCGTGAGACAGAGAAGCCGAGGGCAGGAAGCACGGGTCAAACTGCCAGTGCAGTGGAAGCTCAGAGTAGGGGAGGTTAGGGTCGGCTCCAGAGACTGGGCCTTGAGGGTCTGCAGGGTCACGCCACCCCACGCCCACTCTTCCTCCACAGAGCTGCTGCCATCCTGCACCCACCTTTTCCAGGGTGTACGTTGCTCGTTCAATGATCTCAGGGAAATGTTCGTCATACTCTCTGATGACATCCTTCAGCATGTCTGCGGGAGGGGGAAGAGTTGGAGAAAGCACCTGGGCTGAGCAGGGATCACAGAGCTGTAACCCCCTGGTCAGCCCCGCGGAGGGTGGCACGGCCAGAACCCCGTCGTCCCGTGGCGACAGAGGGACCCGCCGCGGCCCGCCAGCAAAGGGGTGCCCACAGGCTAGGGGGTGGCGAAGGGGGCACAGGCTGCCTACCTGAGCGCTTGATGGGGATCTTCTTGTAGTCCTTAATCATCAGGTATTTCACCAACTTATTTGCCTGGAGAAGGAGGAACACTCGGGGAGGTCAAGGCCTGGGTGACGGCAGAGAAACGGCCCGCAAGGGAGGAGAGGAGGGAGGTGGGGGAGGGCGGGCTTCTTACCCTCTCTTGCAGAAGGGTCACGTTGCGGGGGGGCAGGCACAGTACGTGCCTTGAGGGTATCTGGGACCTCGGGGCCGCCGGGGGCCGAGGGGCCAACTGAGCCCGCACGGTCAATGAGGGCGGTGATGCTCTCCAGGTGGGCGGGACCGCAGGAGGCTCTCTCTCCTCCTCGCTGCTCTCATACTCATCGTCCAGGTGCTTGGACTGTATCATTCGAGAGAGGAGAGACCCAGGGCTACCAGGCTCCCCGTGCCAAAGCGCCCGGCACGCACCTCTCCCGTAGCAGGCTCTTGGAAACGAGAGCAGTACCAGCAGCGGCTGGCATGTGCTGCGTGCTTACTAAGTGCCAGGCACTCAGCCAGCCTCTTCTCCCACCAGTCCTGAGGGTAGGGACTACGTGGAGTGAAAACATGCTCAGCAAACTTGTGTTGGAGAAACACGGACTAGCTGAGAGGAGAGAGGAGGGGAGGGGAGGAGGGGAGGAGAGGGGAGGGGAGGGGAGGAGAGGGGAGGGGAGGGGAGGGGAGGGGAGGGGAGGAGAGGGGATGGGAGGAGAGGAGGGGAGGGGAGGAGAGGAGGGGAGGAGAGGGGAGGAGGGGGAGGGGAGGGGAGAGACAGGGGAAAGAGGACAGGAGAGGAAGAAGAGGGAGAGGGAGGAGAGGGAAAGGACAGGAGCCAGAGGGTGTGGAGGTGGTGGGGGGATCTCACCTTCTTGGTCCTCTTGCCTCCCATCCTGGCCCAGGGCTCAGCACTGTGCTGAGCAGTGGCAGCAGCTGCACCCTCCGGCTCAGGGATGCTTGTGGCCATCTTGGCCTTGGCAGCAGCTGCTGCCACAACGTTCTGAGGCTCCACCCACCGAGTCTTGGCCAGAGCCTTCCCAGACTTGGTGGTCTTGGGTCGAGTGGCTGCCATCTCCCTGCCAGGTCCCGTCTGGGACACCCCGGAGGCAGCACTGGGGCCCTCTGTGGCAGCCTCTTGGGCTGGGGCAGGTCTCTTGGGGCGTGGGAAGGCCATGCCACTGACACCTGCCGGCTGGGTGAAATCAAAGACATCGTTCGGACCCAGGAAGGCTGTGCTGGGCCGGGTGGCGTCCACCTCACTGGCACTCGGAGCCCGAGAGAAAGCACAGGCGCTACTAGGGCCCTCGGTAGCAGCCTCCTGGGCCGGGGAGCCTGTCTGGGACTGTGCAGAGGTTGCCGGGGCCCCGGGGGCGGCCATCTCACTGGTGACTAACATCTGGGAGGTCTGCGGAGAAGCAAGGGGGGGCTCCGGGCTGGGCCCCTGAGCCTCGGCGGCGGCGGCGGCGGCGGCGGCGGAATAGGTCGAGGGCTGGGTATCCTCTCCTGAGACCTGCGGCGTGGCCACCCGGTGGCTAGCCATCACCTGATTGAAGGCGCTACGGGCAGCGGCGGCAGCGGCCCGAGCCGCACGGTTGGAGGCGGCGGCGCGGGCAACGTTGGCAGCACGGGCAGCCGTCTCATTGGCAAGTGTTTCCGGATCCAGCTGCAATGCCTCCACCAGGGTCTGGGCCAGCACAGGGTTTTCCAGTTCCCAGGGCTCATTCTGCAAGGCCAGAGAGAGGGGTAGGGGAAGGCAGGCCGCTCGACGACACACTTGTGTTAGCGTCGCTGGGCGGGCCAGCCTCTTCCCAGCAGCCAGCCCAGGACACCCCAAGACCTTCCCAAATCCTCTTCTTCCCAGCAGGGGAGGGAAGCTTTGGGGAAGCCGGGCAGCCCTTTCCCACACAACCCTCCTTGCTTCCCCCCTCCTCCCTCCTCCATTCACAGGGGAAAGGCCCCGGCGAGCAGGCGGCCTGGAAGGAGCCTCACCGACAAGATGCGAAGGCCTGGACCCAAGCTTCCGAAGGCTCTGAGGATGTGGATGTCAAAGCTGGTGAGGGTGCCATAGCCGCCAAAGGCACCGAATTCTTCATAGTCGTTGCCTTCAACCATCTCTTCCTCCCCGACTTCGTCGCTACCCTCGTCCATGTCCTCAACACTGTAGTTTTCCGATTGCACGCCGAAGCTTCCCTCAGCCATGCTGCGGGTCCCAGGGAGAAGAGAGCTCTGCCTGAGAGGGAGGGTGAAGCAGCTGCAGGGGGAGGGGGCGGGATCCAATGGGAGGCGGCATCTCCCGGGACGTGAGGGGCGACAATCATCAGGTTACTAGGCAATATTAGGCAGTAAAAGGCTGGTGGGGGGGACGGGGGGAGGGGGCAAGCGGGGGAGAAGAGGATTTGGCTTTCTGATGGGGTAGACTTGGTCAGGGACAGAGCCCAAGGAAAGGGTCAGAGGAGGTCGCGGGCGACGCCGCACCGAAAGCGGAGTTTAGGATGGGCAGGCTCCCCATCCCAGTGGCCAGATTTGAATGGGGGGTGTTCTGGAGGGCTGGGGTCCCAAGAGTCCCAAAGGGGATGCATTGGGGGAGAGAGAAACAAAGGGTTTGGATGGAAGGGCCAGAGAAGGGGACCGGGATGAAGGGGGAGCAGATGGGAGCGCTCAGACATCGCCGGGGACAGCGGCAAGCGACAAGCTCTGCGAAACAGAATCCCAGGGACCTTTTGGCTAGGTCCGGGCAGGGGGCCTAGGTGGGGCTCAGGCTCCAGCACTAGAGGCGGATGGAGGAGTGGGGGCCTCGGACCTAGGTGAGACTCCAATCGGAGCGCTGGAGATCTCAAACGGGAGGACTGGCACTCCAGGAAGGGGGCAAGCGGTCAGCTCGGTTCGAGTAATCTAGGAGTGGTTGGGGTGGGGGTGGGGCCTCCGGTCCAAGGGAGCTCAGCTCGGAGCACACGGGTCTGCTAAGGGGGTGAGGATCCTGGGCTCTGGTTTCCGTAGGGCTCAGATCGGGGCGCCTGGGTCTGGTGGTGATGGGGGCTCCTGTCTAGACCTTGGCTCTAACGGGGTTCCGGTTCTGAGTGCTTGGGCTTTGTTCAGATCCGGAGGCGGAGGGAGGGCGCAGCGTGCCGGGTTCCACTCGCCCTCTCCCGGTCCTGCCTGGGGCTGGATCCTTACCTTCCCCGGGGCTCCAATGGCGTCGGTCCTCAGCACCAGGAACCCCGCAGCCGCGCCCTCGCCTACTGCTGCCAGCACAGCAGCCCGGACCACCCCGCCCCTTTTCTCCGTGCACCCCCCGCGGCTGGGTAGCCTGCGCATGCGCGGACCCCTCCAGCCCGCCCGCTTTCCCAACAAAAGCCCTTTCCTCCAGGTCCCCAGTGCGCATGCGGTTCCGCGGGTGGGTGGGCGGCGGGGTCGAAGTCGTAGTGGGGGGGGCTCTTCCCGCCAGATCCGCTTCATTCCTCCTCCTCCTCCTCCCGCGGGCGCGCACACTCACACCCTGCAGTGCAGCTCGACCCACCCAATCATCTCTTCTCAGGCCCCCCACTTTTGCACAAGGTTTCTCCGTCCTGCCCTGCCCTTTCACCCGAACTCCTCCAGCCTGGTCTGGGATCCACTATGCCCCATCTCCTCCGCACGGCCCCTTAGGTCACAATTAGCGAGGTCTCACAATTAGTGAGCTGGGTCTCTAACTGCAACAAGTGGCAATCCTCAACCTGCGGGGCGACGAAACGGACGCGGCCAGAGGATGGCACTTCCCTTTGTGTGCTTCCCCACTAGCCAACTCTCTGGCCGCAGACACGCTGGGAATATCTGCTTCCTCAGCTACCCTTTATGCAGCTTGTATGTCACAGAGGGATCTGTGCTGGGGCTTGTCTTCCCCTCACAAGCAGCCCTGGGAGGTGGATGTCAGCATCCCCACTTGACAGATCGGGAAGCCGAGGCACAGACACGTTGCACGAACTCGACCACAGAGCCAGGAAACAGAAAATGCAGAATTTGGGCCTGGCTCTTCCAGACTCCAAAGCCCACCTCCTGCTCCTGCTGGCCTGGGGACTGAGGCACTGCCTCCTCCGTGCGAGTGACAGACCTTCCCCACCCCAACGTCTGTCCCAAAGAAGCAAGGTTTGTGCTGTAGGAGGCCTAAGCTCATGCTCTGCCTTCAGGACACAGGCAGGCAGAGGCCCCCCACCTGGCCTCTGTGGCTCTATGTGGTTCCATCCAGGTATGAGAATTGCTCCGCCTGGTCCGCTCTCTGCTCACATTGCCAGGCCTCTTCCATCTCAGTGACACAATCAATCATGCTGCCGCTGAGACCCCCCTGGTGTCCGCTAGGACAACCAGGCACCTGTGTGCCTGAGCTAATGACCCCACAGGCGACAAGCCCAGCTCAAACTTCACTTTTGAGGTCCAAGTGCATAGTACTTTCGCCCGCCTGAGTGCCATCTCCAGTTGGATGTCTTTTGAGGCAGAAAATGCTGTGGTCTCATCTCCAGTCGGACCTGGATTGTTTGTAAAATTCGTAGTAGAGTTTTATATTTGTTTTTATGTCTGCCTCACCAGGACCCCTGTGTGCAAATGGAAGCTACTGCCAGGACGGCAGGCAGCTCGTACTCTCCGCTGACCGGTATCCCTTCTGCCCGGCTCTGTGGCTTCCTCCAGCTGCTGTATATCAATCTCTCCTGTCAGCGGCCTGTGTCTCTTTGGCCCTTCCCCTGTAGCATGTCCTCTGTGGGAGAGGAACACACCCTGCAAACGAAAGCCTTCAGAAAGTGCTACGTGCTGATCACTCCAAAAATCTACAGCCCCAGTCTGAACTTCACTTTTGAGGTCCGAGTTCATACATTCACCCACCTACGTGGCATGTCCACTTGGATGTCTCAAGGGCTCTTCACGGTTAGCCTGTCCCAAACTGGTCACTTGGTATACTCACTCCTCCCACACACTCACACAGCCCCATCGTTCCGGTTCCCCCCGCCCCACCCATCTTCCCAATCCCAGTAAATGGCACCATTAGCCACACAACCACTCACTCCAGAAACTGGGAGTCATCGATTGCCACTCCCCCTTTCTCATACACTGCATCCAGACGGGCAACCTCTGAAGGGTCTCCAGAGCTGCCTCTCCGTGCAGCTGTCCCCTCTCCGTTACTCCCGGCAAATTCTGGTCGGATGGACCTCTCGAGCTCTCAACTCTGTCTCCTTCATTCAGACTGTCCACCGGGGGCTCTGCTGTGTTCAGCTCCGCTGTGCTGCAGCCTGCAGACTCTATCCGGACAGGAAGTTGGTGGGATTGGGAGATCAGAGGGCTCACCTGGTCAGGTTCCCTTTCTCTCAGGGACCACTGCGGTCAGGTTCCCTTTCTCTCAGGGATCACTGTCCCGTGTGCCGGCGGTGCCAAGGTGTTAAGCCTTATAATTTGTTGGTCTATACGTATTTAGATGAGATGGGAAATCTGCTTCTCGTTAATCCGTCATGGCTGGAAATACAAGTATCCAGCAGATTTCTTAATTTTCTTTTCACTGAGCCCTGTGCTTTCACGATGCATCCATGTTGCCACGCATCATCTAAGGTATATCCAAGCTGCTACGCACAGAGAAGGCGTCGGGCGCATCCATGACATTTGACCCATCTCCTCTCCCGGAGATTTACCCTTTCTCCTAAGTAATTATAAAATCAGGAAAAATCATGAGAAACATTTAGATGTCCAAAGAAAATAACGACAGCACACTTCTCGTTAGCAATATGGAAGTCAGAAGTCACGTGGCACGCCGTCTTTAAAATCGCCAAATAAAAATAAATGTTAACTCTTAAGTCTATACTAAATGAGTATCCTTTGAAATGAAGTTAAAATGGTAGGTGTTTCGACATACAGAAGTCGAAAGAATTTATCATCAATAGAATTGCACTGTAACATTTTTTTTAAAACTTTTTAGTTTATGTTTGGGGGTACACGTGAGGGTTTGTTACTTAAGTAAACACGTGTCACCGGGATTTGTTGCACATACTGTTACATCACCCAAGTATTGAGCCCAGTGCCCAGTAGTTATCTCTTTTCTGCTCCTCTCCCTCGTCCCACCTCCCCCCAACTTAAGTACAACCCAGGGCCTGTTGTTTCCCTCCTTGTGTTCACAGTTCTCACCGTTTAGCTCCCAATTATAAGTGAGAACGTGTGGGATTTGCTTTTCTTTTCCAGCGTCAGTTTGCTGAGCTGGTAGCCTCTAGATCCACGCACGTTCCCACAAAAGACATAGCCTTGTTCTTTTTTATTGCTGCATAATATTCCACGGTGTATATGTGCCACACTTGCCTTATCCAGTCTGTCACTGACAGGCATTTAGGTGGATCCCATGTTTTTGCTTTTGTGAACAGTGCTGCTGTGAATAGTCCGGTGCATGTGTCTTTATGGTAGAATGCTTTATATTCTTCTGGCTATATGCCCAGTAATGGGATTGCTGGGTCAAATGGTCGTTCTGCTTTTAGCTCTTTGAGGAATTGCCGTACTGCTTTCCACAATGGTTGAACTAATTTACACTCCCACCGACAGTGTATAAGGGTTTCCTTTTTTCAGCAACCTCAGCAGCATCTGTGTTTTTTTTTTTTTTTTTTTTTTTTCCTTCAGTTTTTGATAATAGCCACTCTGACCGTTGTCAGATGGTATCTCATTGTGGTTTTGATTTGCATTTCTGTAATGATCAGGGATACTGCCCTTTTTTTCATATACTTCTTGGCTACATGTATGCCTTCTTTTGAGAAGTCTCCGTTCATGTCATTTTCCCCCTCTTTAATGGCGTTGTTTGTTTTTCTCTTGTAAATCTGTTTAGGCTTTTTACAGAGGCTGGGTATTAGACCTCTGTCAGATGAATAGTTTGCCAAGTCTTTCTCCCGCTCTGTAGGTTGTCTGTTTACTGTGCTGTTCGTCTATGTGCCTGGTTTTGTACCAGTACCAGTACCATGCCGTTTTAGTCACTGTAGCCTTGTAGTGTAGTTCCTTTTGCTTAGGACTCCCTTGGCTATCCAGGCTCCTTTTCGCGTTCCATACCCATTTTTAAATATTTGTTTCTAGTTCTGTGAAGAATGTCCTTGGTTGTTTGATGGGAATAGTATTGAGTCTATAAATTGCTGTGGGCTGCTGTACAGCCATTTTAACGATATTGATTCTTCCTGTCCGTGAGCATGGGATGTTTTTCCATATGTTTGTGTCTGTTCCGATTTCTTTAAGCAGTGTTTTGTAATTCTCATTGTAGAGATCTTTCACCTCCCTGGCTAGCTGTATGCCTAGGTAATTTACTTTTGTGTGTGGCAATTGGGAATGGGATTGCCCTTCTGATTTTGATCTCAGTGTGGTTGTGGGTGGTTTATAGGGATGCTAGTGATTTTTGTACATTGACTTTGTATCCTACAACTTCACTCAAGTCGTTCATCAGCTGAAGGAGCCTTTTTGGGCCAAGACTGTGGGGTTTTCTAGGTATAGAATCTAGGTAGTTTGGCTTCCCCTCTTCCTATCTGGATGCACTTCATTTATTTCTCTTGCCTGGTCGCCCTGACCAGAACCTCCAATACTACGTGGACTAGGAGTGGTGAGAGAGGGCAACCTTGTCTTGTGCCAGTTTACAAGGGGAATGCTTCCAGTTTTTGCCCATTCAGTATGCTGCTGCCCGTGGGTTTGTCACAGATGGATTTTTATTTTTTTGAGGTATGTTCCTTCAATACCTAGTTTAGTGAGGGTTTTTAACATGAAGAGACGTTGACTTTTATAAAAAGCCTTTTCTGCATCTATTGAGATAATCATGTGTTTTTTTGTTTTAGATCTGTTTATATGATGAATCACATTTATTGATGTACGCATGTTGAAGAAAACTTGCATCTGGGGATGGAGCCTACTTGATCGTGGCGGATTAGCTTTTTCATGTGCTGCTAGGTTTGGTTTGCCAATATTTTGTTGAGGATTTTTCATCGATGTTCATCAAGGATATTGGCCTGAAGTCTTTAGTTTTTTGTTGTTGTCGTTGTGTCTCTGCCAGGATTTGGTATCAAGATGATACTGGCCTCATAGAATGAGCTGGGGAGAACTCCCTTCTCCTCAATTTTTGGGAATAGTTTCTGTGGGAATGGCACCAGCTCTTCTTTGTACATCTGGTAGAATTCAGCTGTGAATTCCTTAGGTCCTGGTTTTCTTTTTTTTTTTTTTTTTTCCTTGGTAGGCTATTTATTACTGATTCAATTTCAGAGCTCATTATTGGTGTGTTCAGGGAACCAGTTTCTTCCTGGCTCAGCCTTGGGAGCAGGTACGTATCCAGGAATTTATTGATTTCTTGTAGGTTTTCTAGTTTGTGTCTATAGAGTTGTTTACAATAGTCTCTGGAGTTTTTCGGTATTTCTCTGGGGTTGGTGGTAGTGTCCACTGTGTCATTTCTGAGTGTGTTTATTTGGATCGTCCCTCTTTTTTCTTTATTAGTCTAGCTAGTGGTCTATCAGTCTCATTTTTTCTTTCCAATAACAACACCTGGTTTCACTGATCTTTTGTATGACTTTTTGCATCTTAATTTCATTCAGTCCAGCTCTGATTTTGGTGTTTTCTTGTTTTCTGCTAGCTTTGGGGTTGGCTTGTTCTTGCTTTTTCTAGTTCCTCGAGGTATGGTGTTAGATTGTGAATTTGAGATCTTTCTAACTTTTTGACGTGGACATTTTGTAGTAAAATCTTTTCTCTTAACACTGTGTTTGCTGTCTCCCAGAAACTCTAGTGTGTGGTAGCTTTGTTTTCCTTAATTTCAAAAAATTTCTTGATTTCTTCCCTAATTTCACTGTTTACCCAAAAGTCATTCAGGAGCGGGTGATTTAATTTTCTTGTTATTATTTGGTTTTCAATGATTCCTTCGTATCAATTTCTGTTTTTATTGTATTGTGGTCTGCGAGGGTGGTTGGTAATTTTTCAGGTTTTGAAATTTTTCTGAAAATTGATTTATGGCCAATTGTGTTGGTCAGTTTTACAGTATGTTTCATGTGCAGATGAGAAGAATGTAGATGGCTGTTGTTTTGGAGTGTAGAGTTCTGTAGAATAGTATGTTCAGTCTGTTTGGTCAAGTATTGAGTTCAGGTCCGGGGTCACTTTGTTAGTTTTCTGCCCGATGATCTAGTACTGTCAGAGGGGTGTTGAAGTCTCCCACTATTATTGTGTGGTTATCTAAGTCCCTCTGTAGGTCTCTAAGAATTTGTTTCATGAATCTGAGTGCTCCTGTCGTTGGGCGCCAGTACTTCTATTGTTGGGTATGTGTATATTTAGGATAGCTAAGTCTTCTTGTTGAATTGAACCCTTTACCCTTACGTAATGCACTTTTTAGGGAAATCACAACTTTCTTAATCTTCTTGGCCTTGGCAAAGATTTTCGAAATGAGACACCCAAACCACAAACTCAAAAGGAAAAAATATTAATAAATCTGATTCCACCAAAATTACGTTTTTTTGGTCTTTAAAAGCATTCTTTTGAAATTGAAAGAGAAATCCACTGTCTGCGATAAAATATTTAGAAATCATATATATGCAACGCAGGACACTTGTAGACTATAAAGAAGTCTTAATAACTCAATTATAAGAAGGCAAATACTCAACCACAAAAATGGACAAAAGACATCAACAGACTTCCTCACCAAAGAAGATATACAGATGGCTAATAACCACACAAACAGATACCATCGTCTATCATTCTGGAAACGCAAATTAAAACGAAATTTAAATACCGTTGTAGATACACGTGCATGATTGAAATTAAAATAACGATTCTACCCAGCGCTAGCAATGATGTGGAGCTTCTGAATGATGAAAACATTTCCGAAGAGGGTTTGGTAGTCTCTTACCCAGTTAAATGTACACCCCCCATACGCCAGCCATTCCGCTCCAAGACATACACAGGAGAAAAGAAAATATATTTTCATAGGATTACCTGTTCATGAATATTCCTAGCAAGTTTATTTGTAATAGCCAAAAGCCCGAAGACAACCCAAGTGTCCATCAACAGGCAGATGAATTACGAAGTTGTGGTATGTCCATACAATGGAATACTACAGCACATTAAAGAGAAATGAATTGTTGATGCTTATGACAACATAAATGCATCTGAAATTATGCTGTCTGAAAGAAGCCAAACCAACAAAGAAAAGGGTACAGGGAGTGAGATTACCTTTATTAAAGTTCTGGAGTTTCAAAGGAGCCCAAGGATATTTTTGCTTGTGGTAGATATGTTCATTATCTGGACTATGATGATTGTTTCACAGGTATGATACCAAAACTTGTTGGATCGTATATGTTAAATATGTTCAGTCTAACATTTGTCGATTATCATTAATAGGGCTGTGAACAAGCCGGGAGTGGTGGCTCACGCCTGTAATTTCCCAGCACCTTGCGGCCAAAGCAGGAAGATCACATGAGGCCAGGAGTTCAAGAACAACCCCAGCAACATAGCGTGACCCAGTCACTACAAAAAATTTAAAAATTAGCCAGGTGTGGTGGCACATGCCTGTAATGCCAGCTATTTGGGAGACTGAGGCAGGAGTATCACTTCAGCCCAGGAATTCCAGGTTGCAGTGAGCTAAGACGATGTCACTGCACTGCAGGTTGGGTGACAGAGCAATACCCTGTCTCAAAAAAAAAAAAAAAAATAGACACAGTATGCGATATCCATAGCTATCTATATATCACATTACATGACATATATAATGACATATCTAAAAATAATTTTATGTAAAGCAAGAACACATGTCACACAGTACACGTTTTTCATCACATAAGAGAAATGAGAAATAATAAACATACTAGAATGGTACGTTTAGATGAGCAGGGCAGAGTGGAAGTAGAGAATGCAAACAAAAAGGATCAAATAAATGAATGGCACGAAGAGAGGGACCTTGCCTAAGAGAATGGCAATAACAGTGATATAAGCCAGAAATTATTTTCTCAGCCCTCTGACCCTAACATATCCCCCACTCTCCCCTTGCTTGAACTATTCTGATCTTGTCTTAGGCCCCTGTTGAAGCCATGCTTGTTACTCCTAGAGACTGACTTTATAGTTTTACTCCCAATACCCCTGAACTGGAGAACCCTCTTTGCTGTTCACCTGTCTACTTTATGCTTATTTCCAAGTCCTCAGCTTAAATGTCACTTCTTCATGATAGCATTTGCTGGCCACAAACCACTTCATCCTCAATTTAAATTATTTATGTTCTTTTACTTTCTCTTAGTGCTCTGGAAACGTCCTCTCTACCATTTATCCCAGTATGTGTCATAATGATGTATAGTTTTAGAGGGATCCTTTTTGAAACATCTCTCTCCCCATTGCAGTGACAGCCCCATGGTGAAAGTTATCATTGTCTGTTTTTTTCCCCACTGTATATCCTAAGGGCCTAGTCCAGTGCCTGTTATATATTAGACTCTCAAATATGTTTGTTGGAGGCATGAATGAGTGAACGAATGAATGAATTGAAAAACCAAATGGAAAAGATGGATGGCTTGACAGAGAGACTGGTGGATATATGTATGTACTCACGGTCTTCCCACATGTTGGCTTCCCTGGTAGTGGGAAACAAACAGGGGTGTGTGTGGGAGAGCAAAGGGATGAAAGAATCTCAAACCTGTAATATAGAAGGAGAAAGCATGGATGGGAGAAGGATGGAATGAAAAGCCAGTTGGAAGACTGAAAAGATGTAGGAAGGAGGGGGAGAGAGAGAGAAAGAAAGGGAGATAGAGACAGAGACAGAAAGAGAGAGAGAGAGAGAGAGAGAGCAGTATGCAGAGACGGCAGAGGCAGGGGAGATAGGGAAGAGGTGGAGGAGAGAGACAGGAGACTGTACTACAAGGTGACAAACAGAAAGCCAAGGGCAGGAAGAAAGCAAAGGAACACCTCTTCCTGGCGGCTGCACACTGATCAAAATATGAAATTCCGCAAGTTCCCCTTTTCTTTTCCTTACCACAAGCTCTTAACATTAGCTATGAGAAATTAAAGCTGTTTGTAAAGCTTAACATAGCCGAAGTCCCACTTAAGGCATTGCTTTTGGTGAAAAGCTAGTTGTTGACGTCTCACCAGTAATAAAGCTGCAGGGAAAGGGACAAGGACAAGAAGGCACTCCTCTTTCAGAAGCAAGCTGCATTCATGTGTCTGTGTGGGAAACACATATTGTAAAGGTAATAGACTGATGTATGCATTGCTGTCAGAGGAAAAAAGAACAAAATATCAAGTCTTTTGTATAATATTCCATGGAGAATTCCCCACCATGGGGCACAGGGGGTGAAACTGAATCTTCTTCTTGGGTACAAAATGTGGAATTCCGGATGGAATTTGCCCTGCTGCTAGTATTGGAAATTCACTATATCAAACCTCTAAAATGGAATAGAGAATTTAATTTTACAAGCCATAAAAATGTTGGAACCATGATCATTAGATACCAAGAACAGTTTTTGCAGGTATTTTAAGGGTAAGAAGACCCAGATAAAACAGTCATTTTCTTTAAATGTTGATTTTTCCAAAGCTCTACAGTGTTTTAATTCACCATAGGCCTGAATTGTTCCTTGATCCTGATACAGTATTATGGGCAATATCTTGAGTAGTTGAATGAGCTGTAATGGAGAAATGCTTCCCATACTGAAGTTTCTGTAATACTGTGATCTTAGCTTTTTAGTAAGCTCTTCCTTTTCTCTCTCCCGAAACATGGATTTGTTAAATTTTACAATGATTCAAGTCTTGCTATCTTTTATTGGTGCATGTGGCAAAGGTATGGCTTTACAGTGGTATTTATTTGGGAAGGATGAAGGAAAAAACCATTATGACAACTTGTAAGAGTCCAGCATCAGTTGTCCATTGGTAACTAGCAGCCCTAGAACAGGTAATAGAGACTTAACCAAGGGGCTGATCAACTAGCATACTTGTGAGGCTGATTCAGAGTAATTACTAAGAAATAATTTATAACCAAGTAAACCCCTTTTATATTAAGATCCTTTTGTGGGGAGGGATTGGTGAGAAGCCAACAAGTATTGTGCCAAATGTTTTCAAAATATTTCTTAGTAATAGCTATAATAGATTTCTCAAAAGAGCAGTAGTGCTATGTATCATCTGTTCTAAGGCAATTATGAAAGGTGTTTCATTTTTATTTTATTTCGTTTTTTTGAGACAGAGTCTCACTCTGTTGCCCAGGCTGGAATGCAATGGCCCAATCTCAGCTCACTGCAACCTCTGCCTCCTGGGTTCAGTTGATTCTCCTGCCTCAGCCTCGTGAGTAGCTGGGATTACAGGTGAGCACCACCACGCCTGGCTAATTTTTGTATTTTTAGTACAGACGGGGTTTCACCAGGCTAGTCAGGCTGGTCTCGAACTCCTGACCTCGTGATCCACCCACCTCGGCCTCCCAAAGTGCTGGGATTACAGGCGTGAGCCACCGCGCCTGGCAAGAGAAACATTTTTTAGATTGTGTGCAAGAAAAGACAATTATTTAAATATAGTGGAGTACTTACTGAAGAGGACCTAGGGGTCAATTGTAAGAAATAGCAGAAGCCAGTGAGTTGGTCATAGGATGTGTTTCCAACTTACACGATCTAAATGCCAAATTCAAAGTTCTTAAAGATAAAATGAGGCCTAAATAAGGACCACCTGCTTTCTGTGAGACTAGTGTAAGTTCTCACAGAAACATCTACAAGAAACAATAGCAGATAGGGAACTATGACCTCCCCAAATGAACAAAGCAAGAAACAACTGACCAACCCTAATGAGATGATCATATGGGAGCTTTCTGACCAATAATTCAAAATAGTAGTTTTAAGGAAATTCTTTGATCTCCAAGATAACACAGAAAATCAATTCAGGAATTTATCAGATAAATTGATTTATTAATTAATTAATTTATTTATAATTTTTGTAGAGATGAAGTCTCTCTATATTGTCCTGGCTAGTCTCAAACTCCTGGCCTCAAATCATTGCCTGCTTCAGCCTCCCCAAATGCTGGTTACAGGCATGAGCCACCGTGCCCAGACTGTCAGAGAAATTTAACAAAGAGATTGAAATAATAAAACAAATCAAACAGAAATCTTGGAACAAAAATGTTTATTTTCTAATGAACTGAAAAATTCATTACAGGCTCTCAGCTGCAGACTGGATCAAGCAAAAAAAAAAAATCAGTGGGATCAAAGATAGGCTATTTGAAAATACATAGTCAAAGGAGAAAAAAAGAATGATGGGGAATGAAGATCATCTGCAAGATACAAAAAATTACCTCAAAAGAACAAATCTAAGAATTATTGGTGTTCAAGAGGAATTTGAGCACGATTAAGGGGTAGGAAGCTTTTTAAAGAAATACTAACAGAAAACTTTCCAAACTTGAAAAAGAAAGAAATATATCAGGTACAGAAAGATTAGATTATATCAAACAGATAAAACTGAAATAAAACTACCCAAAGGCATATAATAATCTATCAAAGGTCAAGAGCAAAGACAGAATCTTAAAATCAGCAAGAGAAGGCCAGGCGCGGTGGCTCACTCCTGTAATCCCAGCACTTTGGGAGGCCAAGGTGGGCGGATCACCTGAGGTCGGGAGTTCAAGACCAGCCTGACCAACATGAATAAACCCCGTCTCTACTAGAAATACAAAACTAGCCAGGTATGGAGGCGCATGCCTGTAATCCCAGGTAGTTGGGAGGCTGAGGCAGGAGAATCTCTTGAACCCGGGAGGCAGAGGCTGTGGTGAGGTGAGATGACAACATTGCACTCCAGCCCAGGCAACAAGAGTGAAACCCTATCTAAAAAAGAAAAGAAAAGAAAAGAAAAGCAGCAAGAGAAAAGAAGCAAGTAACATATAAAGGAGTTCCAATTCATCTGGCAACGAACGTCTCGATGGAAACCATACAGACTAGGAGAGAGTTTTATCACTTTTTCAAAGTGCTGAAAAAATACTGCCATTTAATAATACTGTATCTAGCCAAACTTTCATCAAATATGACTTTATGATATTAACTTTCATTTTAGATTCAGGGGGTACATGTGCAGGTTTATTCCACGAGTATATTGTGTGAAGCTGAAGTTTGGGATATGAATGACCCTATCACCCAGGTAGTGAGCATAGTAACCAAAAGTTAGTTTTTCAATCCTTCCCCCTCCCTCATTCCTTCTTCTAGTAGTCCCCAGTGATGATCGTTGTCATCGTTATGTCCATGAGTACCCAGTGATTGGCTCCCATTTAAAAGTGAGAACATGCAGTATTTGGTTTTCTGTAGCAGTGTTAATTCATAGGATAGTGGCCTCCAGCTCCATCCATGTTGCTGCAAAGGAAATGATTTAGTTCTTTTTGATGACTATGTGATATTCTATGGCATAGTATGTACCTCATTTTCTTTATCCAATCTACCATTGATGGGCACCTAGTTTGATTCCATGTCTTTGCTATTTGAATAATGCTGTGATGAACATACAAGTGCATGTTTTTTTTGTAGAATAATTTCTTTTTTAAAATTTTATTTACTTTGCTTTTGGTGCATACTATATCTGGCATTTCTCCCCATGTTATCCCTCCCCACCCTCCCCTCCCTCTCCACCCCCTAATGTCTCTCCCCTACCCCTCCAACTGCCCCCAGTGTGTGATGCTCCTCCCCCTGAGTCCACGTGTTCTCGTTGTTCAACACCCCACCTATGAGTGAGAACATACGGTGTTTGGCTTTCTGTTCTTGTGTCAGTTTGCTGAGAATGATGGTTTCCAGATTCATCCAAGTCCCTACAAAGGACAAGAACTCATCGTTTTTTATGGCTGCATAGTATTCCATGGTGTATATGTACCACATTTTCCTTGTCCAGTGTATCATCAATGGGCATTTGGGTTGGTTCCAGGTCTTTGCTATTGTACACAGGGTACATTCAGTAATGGAATTGCTGGGTTGAAAGGTAGTTATGTCTTACGTTTTTTGAGAAATCTCCAAACTGCTTTCCACAGTTTCTGGACTAAGTTACATTCCCACCAGCAGTGTATAAGCATTCCCTTTTCTCTGTAGCCTCACCAGCATCTGTTGTTTTTTGACATTTTGTTAATAGCCCTTCTGCCTGGCATGAGATGGCATCTCATTGTGGTTTTGCTTTGCATTTCTCTGGTGAACAGTGATGTGGAGCATTTTCTTCCTATGTTCTTTGGCCACATGCTATCTTTTGAGAAGTGTCTGTTCATGTCTTTTGGCCACTTTTAATGGAGTTATTTATTTTTTGCTTGTGGAATTGTTTATGTTCCTTATAAATTGTGGATATTAGACTTTTTTCAGGTGCATAGTTGGCACATATTTTCTCCCATTCTGTAGGTTGTCTTTTTACTCTGTTGGTAGTTTATTTTGCTGTGCAGAAGCTCTTTAGGTTACTTAAGGTTCTACTCGTCAATTTTTGATATTTTACAATTGCTTTTGAGGACTCAGTCATAAATTCTTCCACAAGATCAATGTCTAGAATGGCATTTCCTAGGTTTGCTCCTACTATTCTTTTAGTTTAAGGTCTTACATTTAAGTATTTAATCCATTTTGAGTTGGTTTCTGTATATGGTTAAAGGTAAGGGTCCAGTCTCATTCTGAATATGGCTAGCTAGTTATCCCAGCATCATTTATTGAATAGGGAGTCCTTTTTCCATTGCTTATTTTTGTAAACATTGTCAAAGATCAGATGGCTGTAGGTGTGCAGCTTTACTTATGGGTTTTCTATTCTGTTCCATTGGTCTATGTGTCTGTTTTTGTACTAGTACCATGCTGTTTTAGCTAATGTAGCCTGATAGTATAGTTTGAACTCAGGTAAAGTGATGCCTCCAGCTTTGTTATTTTTGCTTAGGATTTCTTTGGCTATTTGGGCTCTTCTGGTTCTACATAATTTTAGATTTTTTTTTTCTAATCTGGGAAAAAATGATGTTGGTAGTTTGATAGGGATAGCATCGAATCTGTAGATTGCTTTGGGCAGTATGGTTATTTAAATGATATTGATTCTTCTAATCCATGAACATAAAATATTTTTCCATTTGTTTCTGTCATCTGTAATTTCTTTCAGCAGTGGTTTGCAGCTCTCCTTGGAGATCTTATACTTGCTTGGTTACATGTGTTCCTAGGTACCTTATTGTGCTGTGATTATTTAAAGTAGGATTGCGTTCTTGATTTGGTTCTCAGCTTGAATATGATTAGTGTATAAAAATGCTACTGATTTGTGTACATTGATTTTGTATCCTGAAACTTTACTGAAGTCATTTTTTCAGTTCCAGGAGCATTTTGGCAGAGTCATTAGGGTTTTCTAAGTATAGAGTCATATTACCAGCAAAGAGAGACAGTTTGACTTTCCCTGTTTGGCTGCATTTATTTCTTTTTCTTGCCTAATTGCTCTGGCTAGGACTTTCTCAAGTATCTTTTCTGCCCACAGTGGAATAAAAGTTGAAATAAAAAATAAGAGGAATCCTGGAAAATAGAGATACACATGGAAAGTAAAAAACATGCTTCATAATGACCGATGAGTAAATGAAAAAATTAAAAAGGAAATCAAAACATTTATTGAAATAAGTCAAAATGGGAATACAACATACCAAAATCTATGGGCTACACAAAAGCAATACTAAGAGGGAAGCTTATAGTCATAAAATCCCACATAAAAAATGGAGAAATAAACAATTTAATGATGCATTTTAGGAAATTAGAAAATCAAATATGTACCAAACTGAAAACTAGGAGAAGGAAAGAAATAAGAATGATCAGAACAGAAATAAACTAAATGGAGACTAAAAACCCTCAGAAGGGATTTTGAAAAGATGAAGAAAATCAACAAACATGTAGCTAGACTAAGAGAAACAGAGAAGACCCTAATAAAATCACAAATGAAAAAGGATACATCGCAACTGAGACCACAGAAATATAAAGACTATTAGATATTATTATAAACAACCATATGTCAACAAACTGGAAAACCTAGAGGAAGTGAATAAATTATTGGACACAAACAACTTACCAAGAGGGAACCATGAAGCAATAGAAAACCTCGACAAACCAATAACAAGCAATGAGGCCAAAGCCATAACAAAATGTCTCCCATCAAATAAAAGTGTAAGACTCGATGGCTTCACTGCTGTATTTTACCCAACATTTAAAGGCCTAATACTGCTTCTACTCAAACTGTTCAAAAAAGTTGAAGAGACTGGACAAGGAAAATGTGGCACATACACACCATGGAATACTATGCAGCCATAAGAAACGACGAGTTCATGTCCACCATAGTGGAAAGCAACACAGGGCAGAACTCAACCAGCACCCATGGAGTGAGCATTTAGAGCAGCCATAGCCGGAGATGAACTGTCCATCCCAGATGTCGACACCTGAGTTCCAGCAAGCCCTGTCACTACAGGCTAAAGTGCTATGGGGTCCTAAATAAACTTGAAAGACAGTGTATGCCACAAGGACTGCAATTTCTAGGTGAGTCCTGGTACTATGCTGGGCCCAAAGCCAGGTAGACTTGGAGTGCAGACAATGTAGTGATGTACCAGCTAGGGCAGCCAAGGGAGTGCTCATGTCACCCCTCCCTCAACCCCAGGCATCACAACTTGCAGCTCCAGGACAGACTCCTACCTTCTCCCTGAAGAGACAAGAGGAGAGGGGAGAGTAAAGAAGACTGTGTCTTGCAACTTGGGTACTAGCCCAGCCACGGTAGAATAAGGCAACAGGAAGAGTCCTGAGGCTCCTATTAGAAGCCCTAGCTCACAGATTACATTTCTTGACACACTGTGGACTGGAAGGGAACATGCTACCTTGAATGGAAGGACCAAGTTTTGGAAGGACTTATCACCTGCTAACATAAAAGACCTTGGGCCCTGAATAATCATCAGCGGTAACCAGCCAGTGCTTGCTATGGGACTGTGGTGGTGGTGGCTACGGGGAGAAACACCTCTGCTTGAGGAAAGGGGAGGCAAGTGTGTGAAGGACTTTGTCTTGCAGCTTGGGTGCCACCTCTGCCACAGTTTAACAGAGCATCAGGTAGATTCCTAGGGTTCTGAACTCCAGGCCCTAGCTCCAGAAGAACAACTCTTGACCCACCCAGGGGGAACTTGCTGTCCTCAAGGGAGACTGATTGGCTTCACCATCTGCTGATTGTAGAGCCCTTTGGCCTTAGGTGAATGTAGGCAAGCAGCCAGGCAGTGGTCACTGTGCGTATTGGGCAAGACCAAGTGGCATGCTGACTTTGGATCTGACGCAGCACAGTCCCAGTGGTGAGTACTTAGAGGTACTTGTGTCATCCCTTCCCCAGCTGCAGGCAGCTCAGCACAGAGACTCAATTGGTTTGGGGTAAATTAAGGAAAGAAAACAAGAGCCTCTGTGACTTAATCCAGGTAATTCGCCAGGATCTCTCACCCAAGACCACCAAGGCAGTAAGAGTCTGCACAGAGTCTGCCATACATTGCTAGACTTAGAGTGTCCCCTAATGTAGATAAAGCTGCAGTGACCAAAGGTTTAGAACAACACCTAAATCCCTTTGAATATCTGGAAAGTCTTCCCAGGAATGATGGGTACCAAGCCCAGACTGTGAAGACTACAATAAATACCTAACTCTTGAATGCCCAGACACTGAAGAACATCCACAAGCATCAAGATCATCCAGGAAAACATGACCTCACCAAATGAACTAAATAAAGCATCAGAACCTTCATTCACTGTTGGTTTAAAGGTACATTACTACAACCACTATGGAGAACAGATTGGAGGTTCCTCAGAAAACTAAAAATAGAGCTACCATACAATCCAGCAATCCCACTGCTGGGTATATGCCCCGAAGAAAGGACATCAGCATACTGAAGACATGTCTGCCCTCCCATGTTTATGGCAGCACTATTTACCACAGCCAAGATTTGGACGTAACCTATGTATCCATCAATAGATGGATACTCTTCAGTCATAAAAAAGAGTGAGATCCTGTCATTTGCAACAACATGGATGAAACTGGAGGACGTTATATTATATGAAATAAGCCAGGCACAGAAAGGCAGCTTCACATACTTATGGGAGCTAAAAATGAAAACAGTTGAACTCATGGAGATAGAGAGTAAAAAGATGTTTACCAGCGTCTGCGAAGGGTTAGGGGTAGGGGGAGTGTGAATGGTTAATGAGTACCAAAAAATAGTTAGATCGTATAGTTAAGATCTAGTATGTGATATCACAAGATAACTACAGTCAATGAAAGTTTATTGTACATTTTTAGGCCAGGTGCCATGACTCTTGTCTGTAATCCCAGCACTTTGGGAGGCCAACGCAGGAGAATGACTTGAGTCCAGGAGTTCAAGACCAGCCTGGGCAACATAGAGATACCCTGTCTCTATATAAAGAAACAAACAAACAAACAAACTGTAAGTTGTGGCACGTGCCTGTAGTCTCAGCTATAGGGGAGGCTGAGGTGGGAGGATCACTTGAGCCTGGGAGGTCAAGGCTGCAGTAAGCTATGATTGTGCCACTGCACTCAGTCTGGGCAACAGAGTGTGACTAAATAAAAGTATTGTACACTTAAAGTTAACTAAAAGAGTGTAATTGGATTGTTCTTAACATAAAGAAAGGGCAAATGATTGAGGTGATGGATACCCAATTTTCCATGATGTTGTTATGCATTGTATGCCTGTATCAAAATATCTCATGCACCCTACAAATATATATGCCTGCTTGGTACCCACAAAAATTAAAAATTAAAAACTTAAAAAGTTAAAAACGATTACTAGAACTGCCATATAATCCAGCAATCCTACTTCAGGGTATATATTCATAGAACTGAAATCAGTATCTCAAAGGGTTATCTGCACTTCCATGTACATTGAAGCATTATTCACAGTAGTGATGATATGAAAATAACCTAAGTATCTATTAATGGATGAATGAATAAAGAAAATATATGTATATATTGGATGTATAATGGCATCCTTTAAAAAGAAAGAAATCCTGCCATTGAGACAACATGGATGAAACTGGAGGACATTATGCTAAATGAAGTAAGTCAGACGCAGAAAGATAAATACTGCATGATTTCAATGAAATGTGGAATCTAAAAACATAGAACTCAAAGAAACAGAGAGTAGAATGATGGTTGCCATGGTTTGGAAGGTGGGGGAAATGGGAGATTTTGATCAAAGGGTATAAACTTTCAGTTATAAATTCTGGGGCTCTAATATACACCATGGTGAATACAGTTAATTAGAATACATTGTATACTTGAAATTTGCTAAGAGAGTAGAGCTTAAGTGTTTTCACCACAAAAAATGCTAACTATGTGAAGTGATGAATATGTTAATCAGCTTGGTTTTTGAAATCAATTGACAATTTATATGTATATCAGAACATCACATTGAACAACTTACATACATACAATTTTTTAATTTTTAATTTTTGTGAGTACATAGTAGGTATATAAAGAGTATATGAGATGTTTTCATACAGGCATGCAATGTATAATAATCACATTATGGAGAATGGGATATTTATCGCCTCAAGAATTCATCCTTTGTGTTACAAACAATCCAATAATATTCTTTTAGTTATTTTAAAATGTGCGATTAAATTATTATTGACCACAGTCACTCTGTTGTGCTATCCAATGAATAGTAAGTCTTATTCATTCTATTTTTTGGTACCCATTAACTATCCCCATGAACTCCCCAAACCCCACTATCTTTCCTAGCCTCTGGTAAGCATCATTCTACTCTCTGTCTTTATGAGTTCAACTGTATTGATTTTTAGATCCCACAAGTAAGTGAGAACATGGGATGTTTTTCTTTCTGTGCCTGGTTTATTTCATTTAACATAATAACCTCCAGTTCCATCAATGTTGTTGCAAATGACTGAATCTCATTCTTTTTTTATGGCTGACTAGTACTCCATTGTGTATATGTGCCACATTTTGTTTATCCATTTACGTGTAGATGGACAAATAGGTTACTTCCAAATCTTGGCTATTGCTTCAACAAACATGGGACTGTCGATATGTCTTTAATATACTCATTTCTTTTCTTTTGGGCATATAGCCAGGAATGGGATTGCAGAATCATATGGTAGCTCTATTTCTAGTTTTTTGAGGAACCTTCAAACTGTTCTCTATAGTGGTTGTACTAATTTACATTCTCAACAACAGTGTATGAGTGTTCCTTTTTCTCTAAATCCTTGACAGCATTTGTTATTGCCTGTCAAAAGACAGGATATAAGCCATTCCAACTGAAGTGACAAGCTATCTCATCATAGTTTTGATTTGCATTTCTCTGATGATCAGTGATGTTGAGCACCTTTTCATATGTCTGTTTGCCATTTATGTCTTCGTTTGAGATGTCTGTTCAAATAATTGCTCAGTTTGTGATCACATTATTAGATTTGTTATTGTAGATTTGTTTGAGCTCCTTATATATTCTGTTTATTAATCTCTTGTCAGGTAGCTTGCAAATACTTCCTCCCATTCTGTGGGTTGTCTCTTTGCTTTATCGATCGTTTTCTTTGTTGTACAGAAGTTTTTAATCTGATGTGATTCCATTTGTCCATTTTTGCTTTGTTTTCCTGTGCTTGTTGGGTATTGCTCAAGAAATTTTTGCCCAGATCAAACTCCTGAAGATTTTCACCAATGTTTTCTCATAGTAATTTCATTGTCTGTGGTCTTAGATCTAAGTCTTCAATCCATTTTGATTTGATTTTTGTATATGGCAAGAGATAGGCATCTAGTTTCATTCCAGTTTTATATATGGCAAGAGATAGGCATCTAGTTTTCATTCATTCTAATGGCAGAAGGAACATAAATTTGATCAGGCCAACGTTATTGATAACAGTGGACTTAGCAGAGATTCTGCATTTAATGTTGCAGCTTGGGGAATTAAAAATGGCTCTAACAGTTTGGTTGGTATACTGAAATGTGGACCAAAATAGGGCCCACTGTGAGTGAATTGGAAATGCCCAATCTCTCTTGAATTAATGTAGAGGAAGGGATTCAAAGGCTTAAGGAGGTTGGAATGTTACAGTGGATTTCTCATTTAAGATCTACTCATTCACAAAGGAGGCTCCAGAGACATACCTTTCACCGATACTTTAAGAAATAAATTTGTGAGTGGAGCCCCAGTATCCTTAAAGAGCTTCTTAATTGCTCTTCTGTATAGACTAGACCTTGCAGTGGAAACCATAGACTCTCGATTGGAAAACCTAAACGCACTGGGAGTAACTGGATCCCCTGGTGGCAAGGCCAAGAGATGGCACTCCTCATCAACCAAAGGCAAGGTGGGAATGGTTACCATGACAGATAGCAGAGTCAAGGCAGCAAGCAGAATAGTCTGACTCATGCAGGGCTATGGCACTGGCAAGTTATTTATGCTTGATCTTATAAGATCAAGCCTTACTTGATATGTATAAATGGAAAATTTCTAGGTCAAGTGAACAAATATCTAACTGAATCATAAAAAACAGAGTCATGGCCCTTCAACCAATTCCCAGGCTGGAGCCAGTTTACAGACCAGGACTCCTTGAGTGAAGGGGATGCTGGGTTTCCTTGAGGAGAGACCCCAATACACTACCAAAATTTTATACTGCTAATTTTTCTCCCAGCCTTCTCCAAAGGGACCTATGTCCTTTTACCAGAGTATGCACTGGGGAAAAGAAAGAATAAGGCCTTTTGGGAACTACTCAACACTAGCTCTGAACTGATACTGACTCTAGGAAATCCCAAATGTCACTGTGGTCCTCGCGTCAGAGTAAGAGGTTATGGAGGTCAGGTGATCACTGAAGTTTTACCTCAGGTCTGTCTCACAGTAGGTCCCCAAATACATCTTGTGGTTATTTCCCTAGTTTCAGAATGCATAACTGGAATAGACATACTTAGCAGTTGCAGAATCCCCACATTTGTTCCCTGCTCGTGCCATGAGGGCTATTATGGTGGGAAAGGCCAAGTGGAGCCCACTAGAACTGCCTCTACCTAGAAAAATAGTAAATCAAAAGCAATACTATATCCCTGGAGGAATTGTAGAGATTAGTGCCATTATCAACAACTTCAAAGATACAGGGGTAGTGATTCCCACTACGACTCCATTCAATTCTTCTGTTTGAACTCTGCAGAAAATAAATGGACCTTGGAGAGTGATGGTGGATTATTGTAAGCTTAACCAAGTGGTGACTGCAATTGCAGCTGCTGTGCTAGATGTTGTTTCGTTGCTTGAGCAAATTAACATATTCCCTGGTACCTGGTTTGCAGCTATTTTTTATGTATATATTTTATTGGATTTTAGGTTCTGGGGTACATGTAAAGAACATGCAGGATTGTTGCATAGGTACGTACATGGCAATGTGGTTTGCTGACTCCATCCCTATAACCTATATCTGGCATTTCTCCCCGTGTTATCCCTCCCCAATCCCCTATCCCCACTGTACCTCCCCTTGTCCCTCACCTCCACAGACCTTAATGTGTGATGCTCCCCTACCCTGTGTCCATGTATTCTCATTGTTCAACACCCACCTATGAGTGAGAACATGTGGTATTTGATTTTCTGTTCTTGTGTCAGTTTGCTGAGAATGATGGTTTCTAGGTTCATCCATGTCCCTACAAAGGACACGAACTGATCATTTTTGATGGCTGCATAGTATTCCATAGTGTATATGTGCCACATTTTCCCTGTCCAGTCTATCATCGATGGGCATTTGGGTTGGTTCCAGGTTTTTCCTATTGTAAACTGTGCTGCAATGAACATTCGTGTGCATGTGTCGCTATAGTAGAACGATTTATAATCCTTTGGATATACACCCAGTAATGGGATTGCTGGTTCAAATGGAATTTCTATTTTTAGGTCCTTGAGGAATCACCACACTGTCTTTCACAATGGCTGAACTAATTTACACTCCCACCAACAGTCTAAAAGTGTTCTTGTTTCTCCACATCCTCTCCAGCATTTGTTGTCTCCAGATTTTTTAATGATCGCCGTTCTAACTGTTGTGAGATGGTATCTCAATGTGGTTTTGATTTGCATTTCTCTAATGACCAGTGATAATGAGCATTTTTTCATATGTTTGTTGGCCTCATACATGTCTTCTTTTGAAAAGTGTCTGTTCATATCCTTTACCCACTTTTTAATGGGTTTGTTTGTCTTTTTCTTGTAAATCTGTTTTAGTTTTTTTGTAGATTTTGGATATAAGTCCTTTGTCAGATGGGTAGATTGCAAAATTTTTTCCCATTTCTGTTGGTTGTCGGTTCACCCTAGTGATTGTTTCTTTTGCTATGCAGAAGCTCTGGAGTTTAATTAGATCCCATTTGTCTATTTTGCCTTTTGTTGCCAATGCTTTTGGTGTTTTAGTCATGAAGTCCTTGCCTATGCCTGTGTCCTGAATGGTTTTGCCTAGGTTTTCTTCTAAGGTTTTTATGGTGTTAGGTCTTATATTTAAGTATTTAACCCACCTGGAGTTACTTTTAGTGTAAGGTGTCAGGAAGGGGTCCAGTTTCTGCTTTCTGCACATAGCTAGCCAGTTTTCCCAACACCATTTATTAAGTAGGGAATCCTTTCTCCATTGCTTGTTTTTGTTAGGTTTGTCAAAGATCAGATGGTTGTGCATGTGTGGCATTGCCTCCAAGGCCTTTGTTCTGTTCCATTGGTCTATATCTCTGTTTTGGTACCAATGCTTCTCATGTGGACATTTATTGCTATGCTGTTTTGATTACTGTAGCCTTGTAGTATAGTTTGAAGTCAGGTAGCTTGATGCCTCCAGCTTTGTTGTTTTTGCTTAGAATTGTCTTGGCTATGAGGGCTCTCTTTTGTTTCCATATGAAGTTTAAGGTGGTCTTTTCCAGTTCTGTGAAAAAGGCCATTGGTAGCTTGATGGGGATAGTGTTGAATCTATAAATTACTTTGGGCAATATGGCCATTTTCATGATGTTGGTTCTTCCCAGTCATGAGCATGGAATGTTTCTCCATCTGTTTTTGACCTCTCTTATTTCCTTGAGCAGTGGTTTGTTGTTCTCCTTGAAGAGGTCCTTTACATCTTTTGTTAGTTGTATTCCTAGGTATTTTATTCTCTTTGTAGCAACTGTGAATGGCAGTTCGTTCTTCATTTGGCTCTCTTTAAGTCTGTTATTGGTGTATAGGAAAGCTTGTGATTTTTGCACATTGATTTTGTATCCTGAGACTTTGCTGAAGTTGCTTATCAGTTTCAGGAGATTTTGGGCTGAGACGATGGGGTCTTCTAAATATACAATCATGTTGTCTGCAAATAGAGACAATTTGACTTCCTCTTTTCCTAATTGAATACCATTTATTTCTTTTTCTTGCCTGATTGCTCTGGCTAGAACTTCCAATACTATATTGAATAGGAGTGGTGAGAGAGGGCATCCTTGTCTAGTGCCAGATTTCAAAGGGAATGCTTCCAGTTTTTGCCCATTCAGTATGATATTGGCTGTGGGTTTGTCATAAATAGCTTTTATTATTTTGAGATACAATCCATCGATACCTAGTTTATCAAGAGTTTTTAGGTTAAAGCACTGTTGAATTTTGTTGAAGGCCTTCTCTGCATCTATTCAGATAATCATGTGGTTTTTGTCTTTGGTTCTAATTATGTGGTGAATTACGTTTATAGACTTGTGTATGCTGAACCAGCCTTACATCCCCGAAATGAAGCCTACTTGCTCATGATGGATAAGCTTTTTGATGTGCTGTTGCAATCAGTTTGCCAGTATTTTATTGAAGATTTTTGCATCTATGTTCATCATGGATATTGGCCTGAAGTTTTATTTTCTTGTTGAGTCTCTGCCAGGTTTTGGTATCAGGATGATGTTGGTCTCATAAAATGATTTGGGAAGGATTCCCTCTTTTTGGATTGTTTGGAATAGTTTCAGAAAGAGTGGTACCAGCTCCTCTTTGTAGTTCTGGTAGAATTTGGCCATGAACCCATCTGGACCTGGACTTTTTTTGGTTGGTAGGCTGTTAATTGCTGCCTCAACTTCTGCCCTTGTTATTGGTCTATTCAGGGTTTCGACTTCTTCCTGGTTTAGGCTTGGGAGTGTGCAAGTGTCAAGGAATTTATCCATTACTTCCAGATTTACTGTTTTATGTGCATAGAGTTGTTTGTAGTAATCTCTGTAGTTTGTATTTCTGAGGAATCAGTGGTGATATCCCCTTTATCATTTTTTATTGCATCTATTTCATTCTTCTCTCTTTTCCTTTTCATTAATGTGGCTAACGGTCTGTCTCTTTTGTTGATCTTTTCGAAAAACCAGCTCCTGGATTTATTGATTTTTTGAAGGGTTTTTTGCGTCTCTATCTCCTTCAGTTCTGCTCTGATCTTGGTTATTTCTTATCTTCTGCTATCTTTTGAGTTTTGTTGATCTTGCTCCTCTAGCTCTTTCAATTTTGATGATAGGGTGCCAATTTTAGATCTCTCCTTGCTTCTCATGTGGACATTTATTGCTATAAAATTTCCTCTAGTCACTGCTTTAAATGTGTCCCAGGGATTCTGGTACATTGTGTCTTCATTCTTGTTGGTTTTGAAGAACGTCTTTATTTCTGCCTTCATTTCATTGTTTATCCAGTCAACATTCAAGAACCAGTTGCTCATTTTCCATGAAGTTGTGCAGTTCTGAGTTAGTTTCTTGATCCTGAGTTCTAATTTGATTGCACTGTGGTCTGAGAGACTGTTTGTTGTGATTTTCGTTCTTTTGCATTTGCTGAAGAGTGATTTACTTCCAATAGTGTGGTCAGTTTTAGAGTAGGTGTGATGTGGTGCTGAGAAGAATGTATATTCTGTGGATTTGGGGTGGAGAGTTCTGTAGATGTCTATTAGGTTTGCTTAGTCCAGATCTGAGTTCATGTCCTGGATATCCTTGTTAATTTTTTGTCTCATTGGTCTGTCTAATGTTGACAGTGGAGTGTTAAAATCTCCCACTATTATTGTGTGGGAGTCTAAGTCTCTTTGTAGGTCATTAAGAACATGTTTTATGTATATAGGTGCTCCTGTATTGGGTGCGTATATATTTAGGATAGTTAGCTCTTCTTGTTGCGTTGATCCTTTTACCATTATGTAATACCCTTCTTTGTTTCTTTTAATCTTTATTGGTTTAAAGTCCATTTTATCAGAGACTGGGATTGCAACTCCTGCTTTTTTTTTGCTCTCCATTTGCTTGGTAAATCTTCCTCTATCCCTTTATTTTGAGCCTATGTGTGTCCTTGCACGTGAGATGGGTTTCCTGGATACAGCACACCGATGGGTTTTGACTTTTTTTCCAATTTGCCAGTCTGTGTCTTTTGATTGGGGCATTTAGCCCATTTACATTTAAAGTTAATATTGTTATGTGTGAATTTGATCCTGCCATTTTGATGCTAGCTGGCTGTTTTGCCTGTTAGTTGATGCAGTTTCTTCATTGTGTTGATGCTCTTTACCATTTGGTGTGTTTTTGGAGTGGCTGGTACTGGTTGTTCCTTTCTATGTCTAGTGCCTCTTTCGGGAGCTCTTGTAATGCAGACCTGGAGGTGACGAACTCTCTCAGTAATTGCTTGTTCATAAGGCAATTTATTTCTCATTCACTTACGAAGCTTAGTTTGGCTGGATATGACATTCTAGGTTGAAAGTTCTTTTCTTTAAGGATGTTGAAAATTGGCCCCAATTTCTTCTGACTTGTAGGGTTTCTGCTGAGGGATCCACTGTGAGTTTGATGGGCTTCCCTTTGTGGGTAACCCAACCTTTTTCTCTGGCTGCCCTTAGCATTTTTTCCTGCATTTCAACCCTGGTGAGTCTGATGATTATGTGCCTTGAGGTTGTTCTGCTTGAAGAATATCTTTGTGGTGTTCTCTGTATTTCCTGGACTTGAATTTTGGCCTGCCTTGCTAGGTTGGGGATGTTCTCCTAGATAATATCCTGAAGAGTGTTTTCCAGCTTGGATTCATTCTGTCCATCACATTCAGGTACACCTATCAAACCTAGATTAAGTCTTTTCACATAATCCCATATTTCTTGGGGGCTTTGTTCATTTCTTTTGACTCCTCTTCTCTATTCTTACCTTCTTGTTTTATTTCATTGAGTTGATCTTCAATCTCTGATATCTTTTCTTCTGCTTGGTCAATTTGGCTATTGAACCTTGTGTATGCTTTGCAAAGTTCCCGTGCTGTGTTTTTCAGCTCCATCAAGTAGTTTATATTCTTCTCTAAGCTATTTATTCTAGTTAGCATCTCATCTAACCTTTTTTCTAGGTTCTTAGTTTCTTTGCATTGGGTTAGCACATGTTCTTTTAGCTCTGAGAAGTTTGTTATTACCCACCTTCTGAAGCCTGTTTCTGTCAATTCATCAGATTCATTCTCCATCCATCTTTGATCCCTAGCTGGCGAGGAGTTTTGATCCCTTAGAGGAGAGGCATTCTGGTTTTGGGTGTTTTCATCCTTTTTGAGCTGATTTATTCCCATCTTTTTGGATTTATTTTCCTGTGGTCTTTGTGGTTGGTGACTTCCAGATGGGGTCTCAGAGTGGATGTCCTTTTTGTTGCTGATGAAGTTATTTCTTTCTGTTTCTTAGTTTTCCTTCTAACAGTCAGGCCCCTCTGCTGTAGGACTGCTGAGGTCCACTCCAGGCCCTGCTTGCCTGGGGATCACCTGCAGTGGCTGCAGAACAGTAAGGATTGCTGCCAGTTTCTTCTTCTGTTATCTTTTTCCTAGGAGGATACCCACCAGATGTCAGCCTGAGCTCTCCTTTATGAAGCGTCTCTTTGGTTATATGGGGGTCAGGGAGCTGCTTGAGGAGACAGTCTGTCCCTTATAGGAGCTCAAGTGCTGAGCTGTGAGCTCCATTGTTCTGTTCAGAGCTTATGGGTAGGTGTGTTTAAGTCTGCTGCAGCAGAACTCATCACCGCATTTTTTTCCCAGGTGCTCTGTCTCAGGAAGGTGGGGCTTTATTTATATGTTCCTGTCATTCTGCTGCCTTTTTTCAGAGATGTCCTGCCCAGCGAGGAAGTAGCCTAGTTACAGTCTGCCAGCAGAAGTGTTGTTGAGCTGCCATGGGCTCTGCCAAGCTGTTGTGTGAGCTTCTTCTCAGTTTTCTTTATAGGGGTATAGTTAGAACTGCTTCGGTAATGGTGGCCTGCCTCAGTAATGGCAGACTGTCTCTGTAATGGTGGGCTGCCTCAGTAATGGCGGACTGCCTTGGTAGTGGTGGACTGCCTTGGTAATGATAGATGCCCTTCCCCCTACAGAGCTGGACCATCCCGTGTCCAGATGTGCTTGCTGTGAAACTCTAGTCCAGAGAATTTCTGATTGCTGGTCTTTGTCGGGGCAGGGCCTGCCAAGCTAGATCACCTGGTTCCCTGTTTCAGCCCCCTTTTTTTGGTTGAACTGGTGACTCTCTCTCCCAGGCATCCCAGTCACCAGTTGAAACAGTGCCCGGATTTGTGTGAGTTTTTGTGTGTAGACCTGCTGCACCAGCTGAAACAGCTGCACTGGAGACTCATGGCACTTTTCCACCCAGGAATATCCTGGTCTGTGGGCAGTGAAAGTTCGTTTGGAAATGCAGTGGTCATTCACCCTCTGCATTTGCACTGGGAACTAGAATCCGGAGCTGTTCCTATTCGGCCATCTTCAAAATCAGTTGGTATGCAGCTATTAATCTGGCAAATGCCTTTTTCTTCATACTTGTCCACAAGGCTGGCCCTCCAGAGCTGTTCGTTTTCAGTTGGCAAGGCCAGCAACACACCTTCACTTCATACCTCAGAGTTACATCGATTCTCTAGCTCTATGCCATAATTTACTTTGCACAGACCTTGATCATCTTTCCCTTCATACTAATATCATACTGGTCCATTACATTAATGATATTATGCTGATTGGAGCTAGTGAGCAAGAAGTAGCAACTACTCTAGACTTATTTCTGGGTCAGAGAGTGGGAAATAAATCTTACTGAAATTCAGAGTCCTTCTGCTCCAGTGAAATTTCTATTGGTCCAGTGATGTGGGCCATGTCAAAGTCTTCCTTCTAAAGTGAAGGATACATTGTTTCATCTGGATTCTCCTACAAACAAAACAGAGACACAATGTGTTATGGGCCTCTTCGGATCTTGGAGGCAACATATTACTTATTTGGGTGTGTTACTTTAACTCATTCACTGAGTGACCTGAAAAGCTGCTCATTTTGAGTGGTGTCCAGAATAGGAGAAGAGTTTGCAAGAGGTCTAGGCTGCTGTTCAAGCTACTTTGCCACTTGGGCCATATGATGCATCAGATCCAGTGGTGCTTGAAGTGACAGTGGCAGATAAATATGTTGTTTGGAGCCCTTGGTAGTCCCCTATAGGTGAATCACAGTGCAATGTTTCAGGACTTTGAAGCAAGGCCCTGCCACTATCCTCAGATAATGATTCTCCTTTTGAGAAACAGCTCTTGGTCTGCTACTGGGCTTTAGTAGATAGAAACTGAAGGCTAGACCATGGACTACTAAGTTACCATGTAACCTGAGTTGCCATTCATGAATGGATGTTATCTGATTAAGCAAGCTACACACCATCATCAAATGGAAATAGTCTATACAGATCAGGCCTAAGCAGACTCTGAATGCACAAGTTACATAAAAGTGGTCCAAATGCTCATGGTCCTCAGTCCTCCTACACTGCCTTCTCTCTCCCAGCTATACCTATGGTCTCATGAAGAGTACTTTACAATCAGTTGACAAAAGAGGAGAAGACTTGGGGCCAGTTTATAGATGGTTCTGCATGATATGTGGATACAACTCAAAATTAGGCAGCTGTAGCACTATAGCCCATGCTGGGATATTCCTAAATGAGAGTGATGAAGGGAAATCTTTCCATTGGGAATAACTGTGGGCAGTGTACCTGGCTCCACACTTTTCTTGGAAAGAGAACTTGCCAGACATACAATTATGCACTGATTCATGGGCTGCAGCTAATGATTTGGCTTATGAAGGAAATACAAATTATAAACACAGGGACTTGGAAAGAGCATAAATGGAAAATTGGTGACAAATATTTCTAGGGAAGAGACATGTGGATAGACCTTTTTTTTTCTTTTTTTGAGACAGAGTCTTGCGCTGCCATCCAAGCTGGAGTGCAATGGCATGATCTTGACTCAATGCAGCCTCTGCCTGAGACTGCCTCCCAGGCTCAAGCAATTCTCCTGCCTCAGCCTCCTGAGTAGCTGGGATTACAGGCACCTGCCACCATGCCCGGCTAATTTTCTTATTTTTAGTAGAGATAGGGTTTCGCCATGTTGGTCAGGCTGACCTCAGGTGATCCACCCACCAAAGCCTCCCAAAGTGCTTGGATTACAGGCTTGAGCCACCATGCCAAGCCAGACCTCTTTTAATGGACCATAAATGTGAAGATATTTATGTCCCATGTAAATGTTCACCAAAGGGTGACCTCAGCAGAGGAATATTTTAATACTTAAGTGGAAAGAATTGATCAATTTTGTGGCTACCAGAAAGCTTCTATTCCTAGCTACTCTCATCATTGTCCAGTGAGGTTATGAACAGTGACCATGGTAGCAGGGATGATGGTTATGCATGGGCTCAACAACATAAACTTCTCACCAAGGCTGACCTGGCTATAGCTACTGCTGAGTGCCCAACCTGCCAGCAGCAGAGACGAACATTCAGTCCAGGTTATGGGTACCAGTCTGCAGGGTGATCAATCTGGTGGACAGTTGATTACACTGGATAGCTGTCCTTATGGAAGGGACAGTGCTTTGTACTTAGCGAAATAGATACTTAGTCTGGTTACAAATTTGCCTTCCCTATGTGCAATGCCTCTGCCAAAACTACCATCAATGGACTTTTTGTTCTATTCAGGCCCTCATCAGATTGGGTGATGCTCACTTACATTGGTGAGAACATTATTCTTAATGCTGCAAACAGCATCTTTATCTGCATAGTCTGCTTATTCAAATGCTAATCTCTTCTGAAAACATCCTCACAGACACGCTCAGAAATAACATTGTATTAGTTATATATGTATCCCATAGCCCAGTCAAATTGACAGATAAAATTAAGCATCACAATACGTTCTTTCTTTTCATTTGGGTAAATTCATGAGTGTCATGGCTAGGTCATATAGTGGGAGAGTGTTTAAGCTTTTAAGAAACCAGCAAACTATTTTCCAAAGTGGTGGCATTATTTTACATTACCACCACATGTATGCAAGTTTCAACTGCTCATCATTCTTGACAACACTTAGTATGGTAAATATGTGTTTTAAATTTAGCCATCTTAGTGGTTGTGTAGGGGCATCTTATTTTTTTGTAATTTGTATTTTCCTAATAACTAAAGATGTTGAGCACATTTTCATATCTGATTTTCCTTAAATTTACCTGCATTGTGAAGTGTCTCTTCAAATCTTTTCCCTATTTTTATTGCATGTTTTTTACTCTTATGTTTGAGTTGTAAAATGTTTCCACACATTCTAGATACAAGTATTGTGTGTATGTCTACAAGTATTTTTAATAGCCCTTAAATTGCATTTTTACTTTTTTAAAAGTTTATTTCCAGCCCTGAAAGAACAAAATTATTAAACAAAGTCATAAAATACAGCAGTTAATGTCAATGTATAACAATTAAATAATTGAACGGGATTAAAATAAAAATAAAAGGCATTTTAAAATTTGAAGACAACAGAAAAGACAAACTACTTTCACTTAATTCCATTTCTATCAAAACAAGAAAAAAAAGCCAATGTGTTCCAACCAAAGATGCTGAATTCCAAACATAACTGTTTCTCTTAATACAGAATAAAAGTATACTTGACAGAATTATTATACATTTCTTTCTGCCACTGTCTTGGCAGCATTCTAGAAGTGTGAATGAGAAAACTTCAGTTCTTTCAAGGCCAGGCCAGTGCTTGCTTCTTCTTTGTAACTCCAACCTGGACTACCCAGCACCTTTGCCAGAGTGTTCAATAAATGTGTTGAGAAAAAAGAATGTGTGTATAGATATCTTTCTTATATACACACACATACACATGCTATCAAAAAACTGATTTCACCTGTTTAAATACCTACTGTGGGAGCAGTGGGGACAGGAAAACAAAATGCTTTTTATATTACTATGAAGTTCCACTATTAAAAAAACCCAAATGAGTATTAATCTGGATTTTAACTATAACCTATAATGATATTTTGCACTGAAATTTCACTAAATATGGATCTCAGTATACTTAAAAAGATTTAGACTCAAAAATGGATGCAAATTCTTTATGCACTTATTTTTTTTTCTAATTCTAGCTACTACCTGATCAGATCTAAAATTATTCTGGCTAGAATACAGTATATACAATCAAACATGTATTTTAAGTGAGCCCTATAAAGAAATACTCATAGGTAGTTTAAAATTGCCTGTTAAAGGCACAGGCTAATTTAAAATTGGTGGTTATACATAAATTGTAAGCAGCTTAATATTTATATATTAAAGGGAAAAGAATGAATACTATGTGCTAGGCACTGAACACATGAAGATAGAGTTGTATTAGCCTTGGTGTATTATGCTACACAATTACTCATTTACTATTCTAGGTAGGATGAAATGTTCATTGTTTCATAGTTTCCCACTTTTAACTGTCCCCAAAAGCAGCAAAAGAAAAAAGAGAAAGAAGACAACTTTAAGAGTACCAGAGAGTCTAAAATATAATAAATAAGTATTATAGTAATACCGTCTTAACAACATGAGAGGACTATTAAGGTAACTTTTAGATTTAAATGGGAATTTTCATTCTAAAGTAATGACAAAACGAGTGAATATAAAAGGCACTTATTTAGAAAACATGAGGCCAGGCACAGTGGCTCACACCTGTAATCATAGTACTTCGGGAGGCTGAGGTGGGCAGATTGCCTGAGCTCAGGAATTGGAGTTCAGCCTGGGTAACATGGTGAGACCCCATCTGTACTAAAAATACAAAAAGTTAGCTGGGTGTGGTGATGCACACCTGTGGTCTCAGCTACTCAGGAGGTTGAGGCATGAGAATCACTTGAACCCAGGAAGCAGAGGTTGCAGTGAGCTGAGATCACACCACTGGACTTCAGTCTGGGTGATAGAGTGAGACTCTGTCTCAAAAAACTAAAAATAAAAAATAAAAAACATGAATCTTGATTCAGATATAATTGTTCTTTCATCAACTTCTGAAGGTTTTAATTTAAAATTAATACATCACAATTCTGTATTGCTTTTAAGATTATTTTGTTTAAAAATTATACATTTCAAAATTAAACAAAGTATATTTTTATTAGAGATTAGTTTATCCAGGTAACTTAAGAATAAACCACAGTGTAACTCCCTTAAACAAAGAGCCAGGTTTTAATGACAAAAGTCATTTGTCAGCAATAGACGTTCAGGTAACTATCAAAGAAGTTGTAACTGTAAATCCTAAACCACTTCAAACAATTGAAAAGCCCTTTGTTGAGTCACAAGCCTAAAATAAGGCATAGGCACATAGTCAATGAATATGGTCTTTGAATTAGGATGGAAGTGCCTTGGAGTGCATGATGGTCACAGTCTTGTCATCTAGTTGGTTTTCTGTTTCACTGGTAGCATCTTCTTTATCATAATCTATCCAACCATTTACAAAGAATGTTAAAATCTGAAACTCAAGTAGCACTGCAGCTTTCTACCAGAAATAAACCAGTTTTTGTAATTCAATAATAGCTGTAGAAGGCCAATATAGTCCAGAGAAAAATGAAATCAAGAATTATATTGAAAACAGAGACCATTAAGTGCTCTAAATATGTTTCATTAATTATTTTACTCATTTCTCTGAAAACTTTCCTGCCTTATCAATAAAAAAACAGTCACTTCTCTCCTTATAAGTGTATCTTAACATAGATACAGTGGGAATAAAATAATAGAGATAAAATCCTGCTAGTTTCCCCAATGTACACTACAACAGTAAAATTATTGTTATTCGTGATTTGTACTACTGCAGGATGGCAAGTAGGAGTGAAGTTAATCGGGGGAAGGAGATGGTGGGAACAAAATGCCAGAACCAAACCACAGACATTTTAACAGTACCTACTCCAAAAACAAAACAAGGAATAAAGGAGAGAAAGAGAGGAGAGGAAAGAAGAGAAGAGAAAGGGAGGGAAAGGAAAAAGAAAGGGCACTCAAATAATTAATGCTACAGGTCTCAGACCTTTTAGTATCTTCAAAAGAAAAAAGAATATTGCTATCAACACGCACGTTTCATTTTTCTTTCTCCAGTTTTTTACATTAATATTCTTATTTGAAAAAACAAAACAAAACTAACGTAACTCAACGTCTCAAATGATCATATATTCTCCAAGAATATATGATAAATAAATAAATACTGCCTATTATCATAGATAATAAAACACTGATAATGATCCAGGACAATGCGACTAGTCTCTGCAGTTGATTGGTTATCAGCAGCTTCTGTGTAACACTAACGTTTCTTTCATGAATATAATCTCGTCTTACTGTATCAGAGTTCACCAAGGTTCACATCTCTCACTCTGCCTATGCTAGTCCAAATAGTTTTCTCCTTTTCTCCTTTAAATGGAAAAAAAACTAATTTTAAATTCTGAAAATTCGTTGGTTATTATATTATTTGCCATGAGAGAGGAGTATCTGTGAGGTGAGAGAGGATTAATGAAAAACAAAAAGAGCAAATCTAAACCTAAAATTGCAACATATACAGAGTTAATTTCCAAAATGGAGTGGGGAAAGGAGAGAAGAGGAAGGTATTGGCACTAACCAAAGTCACACAGTAAAGGTTGGAACAAGAACAAATCACTTTGGTTCCTAGAGCCAAACCTGATGAGAAAACATGGAGAAGGGAAGACAAAATTGGAAGAATTCTATAGTCAATGGGAATTTTTTATCACAATGATTTATTTATAAATATAGATCATTAGTCTTCTCGCTATACATGTAACAAATTCCAAACTTACTACCACAAAATTTCTAAAACTGGCTTTTTCACATTTTTTAAAAAAGGTAAAAATCACATACTTTTCTTCCCTTCCTTCAGGTCAAGTTCTGAACTAAAGTATTACATGTAACAACAGCTGGTCCTAACTTTTATACAAAGTGAAACTATGTAGCGCTCCTATTACACTTGCCTAGGCATGAGAAACTCAAAAGCAACTTAGAAGGAGCAAGTCAAGGAAAAGGAAAGCTATGAAGGAGGGAAAGACTAGCAGATGAAACAAATACTCTGAAAAACTCGAATCTGCCATTCAAGTATTAGAAGTACCTCAAAGGGGATAATGAATGGAATCTATTACAACAAAGTCAGCCAAGTAAAATGCAACTCACACATGATAAATTGCCCTGATAGGCTGTTTGTTAAAATAGGCCTAAGGCTAGTGATTCAGTCCACAATTCCTTTTGGACCCTAATGAAGGGGTTCATATGAAAGTAATAATTTCCTTTTTGCAATTTTCTCTTGGTTGTCTTCAGAGAATAGTCATTTGCTTCTTTCATCCAGGTTATGCAGACCATTTCTTTAAACCCCCCAAAGAGCAATAATTTTCATATACCAAAAGGCTTCTTTTAGAAAATGGAAAAAAGAATATGAGGCCACAGCAGTGATGTTAACGGTGACTCTTCATTGCTTCTTTAGCTGCCATAATCAATGGTGTCAAGGTAGAAAATGGTTTGGTCAGTTTCAGGAAAGGATGCTGTAATAATTCTTTGGCTGAACCCCTTTTTTCCACATCCATTTCCAAACATCGATTTGAGAAATCCTGAAATATTGGGGAAAGTTTCTCTGGATTCTGAAGTCCTAGACTTCCATTAGTTGCTATTAGGCGCAAGGCCCTTGAGGGATTTTCATTGATGTATAAAGACTTTCCTTCTTCTACCATCTCAATAGCCGTGATACCCAGAGACCATATGTCAACTTTAGGGCTGTAAGCTTTCTGTGTAACCGCCTCCGGTGCCATCCAGTATGGCGTTCCAACCATGGTACTGCGTTTGCTGTGCTCAGGGGTGATCTGAGCACAGAAACCAAAGTCACTAAGTTTAACTGATCCTTCCATTCCCAAAAGTACATTGTCACTTTTGATGTCTCTGTGGATCACTTGATAAGCATGTAAAAACTCCAATGCCTGTAAACACTCTCTGCCTACAGCAGCAATCTGTGCTTCATTCATGCAGGTTTGTGTTACAACATCAGTAAGTGACCCACCAGCAAGGTACTCCATTACCACAAACAATTCATCTCTTACCACGTAACTGTCCAAGAAGTTAACTATGTTGGGAGTTTTAAATTCTTTCATCACCAGAACCTCATTAATGAGCAATTCCTTCTTTGGCTGTTTCTGTAAATTAATCTCTTTGATAGCAACCTCCTGTCCCAATGCAATGTCAGTAGCAGTGAAAACTGTACCAGAAGCCCCTTGTCCAAATTTTTCATATCCTGTATATTTTTTCTTAGGGTCACCTATGCTTACGATAGTTTTTAATTTTTCCATAATCTCTTCATCTGTCATCTTAGTCTACTTTTTCTGTTTGTCTGAATACTTGGCACCACTATCAACATTTGAATCACCAACTTGTGCAGGAACAGGGTCAATTACAGACCATGTAATCAATCATACATATTGATTTCATATGATCTGGTCTTGGGGCAATAACAGGAGGAGCAGTCTCTTCATCATCATCGTCGTCTTCTGTCACTACTGCTGATGTTTCTGATCCCTTGGCATTCAGTTCTGGTGTTCTGGAAGGGAATCCATCTTTCTCAGGAGGAGTAAAGCTCAGATATTTCTGCTTCACTGTATTGGAGTCATAGAACTTTAAGACATTCAGCACAGCCTGAGGATTCTTGTTTTGCTCTAATTTGGTGATATTGGAGGTCTGTAGTAATTGAGCCCACTGTTCTGGCATGTCAGTGAATTCTCCAGTGACAGCATCAAAGCCAACATGGATAGTGTGTTCAAAATCAGATGGAGTAGAAATTTCTGGCCCTTCCTTTTCTTTCTTTTTACTTCCTTTCTCTGTGTCTGAGAACATAGAGATGATTTTATTCCTGGGCTTTTTCTCCTCTGGAACAGAACGCAAAGGTTTCAAACTGTGATTGGTTGACAAAGAGTCTTTGCCTCCAGTGCTAAAAATGGTACTGCTCATTCACACAGGAGGTGCTGGAGGCTTGTCTTCCAGTTCTTCATTATCAGGCAGGATTCAGAATTAAGAAATGGCCCCAGGCAAGCCAAGGTCCCTGCCCCAGCGCCTAGGTCCCCAGGGAGGGGATGGGAAGTAAGGGGCTACTTTCTTAATAGTGTATTTTGAAAGCCAAATGATTTTAGTTTAGATTAAGTTCAATTTATTGATGTTGTTCTTATATAGTTTGCTCTTTTTGTGTCCTACTTAAGAAATCATTGCTAAACACAAGGTCAATAAAATCTTTCTTCTATGTCTTACTTTTTCTTCTAATAATTTTATAGTTTTAGTTTTTAAATTTAGGTTTATAATCCTTTTCAGTTACTTTTTGTATTTTTTCTTTTTTTCTCACCCAAATTTCATCTTGATACTTTTTGTATATTGTATGAAGTAGTGATTGAAATTTACTATGCTATTAATAGTAATCCAATTGTATTTATAGTATTTATTGAAAACATTATTTTTTTATTTATTGAATTGCCTTGTGAACTTTGTCAAAAATGGATTGAACTTCTATGTGTGAGTATCTTCACTAACTATACTTCTGTCCATTTATACCTCAGTATTTTATGATTTTAATCACTACTACTTTGTAATAATTCTTCAAGTCATATAGTGTAAGTTCTTTAATTTGCTCTTCTTTGTCAAAATTGTTCTCTATATTGTAAGTCATTTGTATTATCAGATAAATTTTATAATAACCTGGTCAATTTCTACAGAAAAGCCTTCTGGGGTTTTAATTATGATTAAATTAAATGTATAAACCAACTTAGAGAAAATTGATACCTTAACAACATTGAATCTACAAATCTAAGAATACAGCTCATTTCTCCATTTATTTACATCTTCTTAATTACCCTAAGTAATGTAGCCACTTAGTGTGCTGTAGTAACATGGAGGTCTTGAAAGTATTTTATCAATTTATTAACGTATTGTTTACTTCAATTTCTACTACATTGCTGGTTCATTAATTTAATCAGTATATAGAATTCATTGCTAGAATATAGAAATACAGTTTATTATTTTAGATCAATATTACATCCTGAAAACTTCCCAACTTATCACTACTTCTAGTAGCATTTTATAGATTGCTGAGGATTCTCTACATGTCATCTCCTGAGAAAGACGTTTTTACTTCTTCCTTTCTTATAACATTTATTTTATTTCATTTTCTTACTTTATTGCTTATTGCACTTTGAACAGAAGTGGTGAAGAGTGATTAGTCATCCTTTTTTCCTAATATTGTATGGAAAGCATTCAGCCTCTCGTTTAATGTTATATTACTTGTAGGAAATTGCCCTTTACCTGGTTGGGGGAGTTACTGTCTATTCACATTTTGCTGAGAGACATTTTATCAGGAATGGATGTTGGATTTTGTCAATTGTTTTCTTCACCTGTGAGTTAATTATACATTTTTAGAATATTAATAAAAAATGCTTTTCAAATGTAAAACCACATTTCTATTCTTGGGATACACACAGCTTGGTTAGAATGTATATTTCATTCCTATAGATTGTTGGATTCTATTAATATTTGCTGAAATTGTGTTAAGAATTTTTGCAATTGTCATCATGACAGATATTGACTTGTAGTTGCCTTTTCTTTTTTGATACATAGTACATTTACATATTTTCAGGGTACATGTGTATTATTTTGTTCTTGCATTGCTATAAAGAACTACCTGAGACTGGGTAATTTATAAAGAAAAGAGGTTTAATTTGACTCAGTTCTGCAGGCTGTCCACGAAGCATGGCTGGGGAGGCCTCCGGAAACTTACAATCATGGTGGAAGGCTAAGGGAAAGCAGGTACATCTTACATGGCCAGAGAAACAGAAAGGTAGCAAAGGGGGAGGTGCTACACACTTTTAAACAACCAGATCTCATGAGAATTCATTACTAGAAGAACAGCAAGGGGAAAATCCACCCCCGTGATCCAATCACCTCCCACAAGGCTCCTCCCCCAACACTGGGGATTATTATTCCACATGAGATTTGGGTAGGAGCACAAATCCAAATCATATAGATGTGATAATTTGATATATTAATATAATGCATAGAGATAAAATAATGGTAATTAAGGATATATATTATCTTAAATATTTATCTTTTCTTTATGCTAAGAACATTCAAATTATTCTCTTCCAGCTATTTTGAAATGTGAAATCAATTATTGTTAACTACAGTTACCCTACTGATCCATCAAACACTAGGTCTTTTTAAAAAAAATTTATTTATTATACTTTAAGTTCTGGGGCACATGTGCAGATCATGCAGGTTTGTTACATAGGTAGGCACGTGCCATGGTGGTGGTTTGCTTCATCCATCGCCCTGTCATCTACATTAGGTGTTTCTTCTAATTCTATCCCTCCCCAATCCCCCCACACCCTGCTATTCCTCTCCTAGCGCCCCACCCCTAGGCCCCGGTGTGTGATGTTCTCCCTGTGTCTGTGTGTTCTCATTGTTCAACACCCACTTATGAGTGAGAACATGCGGCAAACACTGGATCTTATTTGTTCTATCTGTGTATTTTTACACATTAATCAACATTACTTCTTTCTCCCTTCCTTTCTGCCTCCTCTGCTCCCACATATGAGTGAAAACATGTAATATTTGTCTTTCTGCATCTGGCTTATTTCACTTAACATAAAGATATCCAGTTCCATCCAAGTTGCTGCCAATAAAAGAATTTCAGGTATGAGAGTGACCAAGATGGCCAACTAGAAGCAGCTAGGGTGTGTGGTTCTCATGGAGAGGAGTGGAAGGGGAGAGTAAATACAGTGCCTTCAACTGAAACACCCAGGTACTCACATTGGGACTAATCAAGAAAACGATTTGACCCATGGTGAAGAATGGAGAAAAGCAGGGCAGGACAATAGTTTACCAGGGAGTGACATGGAGCCAAGGGAACCTCCCCTGCTCAGGAAAGTGGTGAGTGAATGATGATCCTGGAAACCACACTTCTCCCATGGATCTTTGCAACCCTCAGGTTAGGAGATCCTCTTGTGAACCCACTCCACTAGGGCCTTCAGTCTGACACATAAAGCTATGTGGAGCTGAAACAGAAGAAGTTCTCTTATCCCCTTTGCATATGACAGGGGTGTGGCTCACTTCTTGTGTGCCCAGCTACTTAAACCTCTAGGGAGAGCATGCAGATGGGCAGGTCATGGGGAGTGTTTTGGGGCTCTGATCCCATGGCAATGTCTAGAGTTGAGTGTTTACAACTCCCAAAGCCCCAGTGGGCATGTATTACAGTATGCTTTTTTAGCTTGCTATCAGTTCAATTAGACCCTCTGCCTTATTGCAAGGACATAGGGCTTTCTGTATCCTGGGTTCTTGTTCTAGTGTGTTGGAAAAACTGGATCACATGTGGGCTTGGAGAATGAGTGCAAGGTTTTATTAAGCAGTGGAAGTAGCTCTCAGTGAGATAGATGGGGAGCCAGAAGGGGGATGAAGTGGAAAGTTAGTCTTCCCCTGGAGTCAGGCTGCCCAGTGGCCAGACTCTTCCAACCACCCCTGACCAAATTCCACATCATCTGGTTATCCAATGGCCTGCTGGTGTCTGCTGGTATCTGTCAGTGTGCTGTTCTGCTCCTCTTGACATCCAGGCACTTGTGTGTGTGCCCACTACAGTCTCAGGTTTTTATGGGCACAAAATGAGAGGTATGGTGGGCCAGAGTGGTCTTGGAAAATGCAACATTTGAGCATGAAAACAGGTGTCGTGGTTCTCACTTAGGTTCATGGGAACAAGCCTTGTGGTGTAGCCCTTGCCAGGGACCCTACCCTTCTCTACCCAGCACATCCCTGTCCCACTCCTGTATCAGTCTTAGCAGAGCAGCCACTCAGGCATGCATGGAGACCCAGGAGCTTTAGATACTCTGACTCTGGGCTTCCCAGAAAAAGTAACTGCAACTCTGGCAAACTGGGAATTTAGGCTACCATACATACCCCTAGGAAAGAGCCTGAATCCAGGGAGTCAAGCAGTAACCGTCTGCAGTCCCCACTTCCACAGTGCCTCATAGGATACAACTCACTGTCTTGGAATATCAACCAGTCACTGGTAGCAGTGTTGTGCTTCCCTGGGACAGAGCTTCCAGAGGGAGGATCAGGCCACCATCTTTGAGCAACTTAGCCATTCCAGCTTGTGGTCTTTGGAGAGTCCAAACCAACTGGGACAGAAGGGATGCCCCAGCACAGCACAACTGCTTTACCAAAGTATGGCCAGACTGCTTCTTTAAGTGGTCCCAGATTCCATTCCTCCTCACTGGGCAGAACCTCCCAACTAGGGCCTCCAGCCACCCCTACCAGTGTTCGACAGCTGAAAGTGATTTGAAATCTCCATGGGATGGAACTCATAGACAGAGAGGCAGGCTGCTATATTTGCTGTTTGGGCAACTTAGCAGTTCCAGCCTTTAGGCTTTGGAGAGCTTAAGCTGAACAGGAGTGGACACAGTACCCCAGCTCAGCATAACAGCCCCATAAAAACGTAGCCACGGTGTTTTTTAAAGCATGTCCTTCATGTCCTTGACCTTATTCCTCATCACCAGATGGAGCCTCCCAACCATGGTCTCCAGCTACCCCTACAAGTGTTCTCCAGCTGACAGAGGTTTCCAGTCTCCCTGGGACACATCTCCCAGGAGGAGTGGAAGGCCTCCTTCTCTGCTGTTTGGGCAACTTAGCCATTCAAGACTTTGGGCTTCAGAGTGTCTGCAGCAACCAGGGGCTGAAGTGGACCCCCAGCACAGCACAGCTGCTCTATGAAAACTTTGTCAGACTACTTTTTGAAGCAGGTCCCAGTTCCATTCTTCCTGATTGGGTGAGACCTCCCATCTGGGGTCTCCAGCCACCTCCTGCAGGTGTGTTAAGGCTGGCAACAGGTCTGTACTTCCCTGGGATGGAGCTCCCAGAGGAAGGGGCAGGCTTTCATCTTTGTTGTCTCACAGACTGGTGATACCTTCAGGTACTGGAAAATCTGAAGTGACTAGGGACTGAAGTGGAACTCCAGTATACTTTAGCATCCCTACAGAAAAGTGGCCAGACTATTAAAATAAAAAAAAAATCCAAAGTTCAGCAATCTCAAAGATTGAAGGAGAAGCCCACAAAGATGAGAAAGCATCAGTGAAAGAACACTTAAAACTCAAAAATCCAGGGTGCCCTCTTTCTTCCAAATGACCACATCACCTCTCCAGCAAGGGTTCAGACCAAGGCTGAGGCTGCCATGGCCAAAATGACCGAAGTAGAATTCAGAATACAGATAGAAACAAAATTCACTGAGCTCAAAGAGTATGTTGTAACCCAATGCAAGGAAGATAAAAATCATGATAAAACATTGCAGGAGCTGACAAACTAGACAGTATAGAGAAGAATGTAGTCAACCTGATAGAGCTGTAAAACACACTGTAAGAATTTCATAATGCCATCACAAGTATTAATAGCAGAATAGACAAAACAGAGGAAAGAATCTCAGAGTTTGAAGACTGGTCCTCTGAAACAAGACAGGCAGACAAGAATAGAGAAAGAATAAAAAGAAATGAGCAAAATCTCCAAGAAATATGAGATTATGTAAAGATGTACAGAGACTGAATCTATGACTGATTGGTGTACCTGAAAGAGATGGGGAGAATGGAACAAACTTGGAAAACATATTTCAGGATAGCAGGATAGCATCTATGAGAACTTCCCCAAGCTAGCTAAAGAGGCCAACGTTCAAATTCAGGAAACGCACAGAACCCCAGTAAGATACACCACAAGAAGAACATCCCCAAGACACATAATCAACAGATTCTCCAAGGTTGAAATGAAAGAAAAAATGTTAAAGGCAGCTAGAGAGAAAAGCCAGGTCACCTACATAGGGAAGCCCATCAGACTAACAGCAGACATCTCAGCTGAAATTCTACAGGCCAAAAGAAATTTAGGGCCAATTTTCAGCATTTTTAAAGAAAAGAAATGCCAACCCAGAATTTCATATCTACCCAAACTAAGCTTCATAAGTGAAAGAGAAAAATGATCCTTTTCAGACAAGCAAATGCTGAGGGAATTTGTTACCACCAGATCTGCCTTACAGGAGCCCCTGAAGGAAGCATTAACTATGGACAGAAAAGACCATTAGCAGCCATGACAAAAACACACTGAAGTACACAGACCAGTGACATTATAAAGCAACCACATAAACAAGTTAGCAAAATAACCAGCTAACATCATGATGCAAGGACCAAATCCACACGTATCAATACTAACCTTAAATATAGATAGGCTAAATGCCCCAATTAAAAAACATAGAATGGCAAGCTGGGTAAAGAACCAAGAATCATTGGTGTACTGTCTTCAAGAGACCCATCTCACGTGCAATGACAGCCCTAGGCTCAAAATAAAGGGGTGGAGGAAAATCTACGAAGTAAATGAAAAACAGAAAAAGCAGGTGTTGCAATTCTAGTTTCTGACAAAACAGACTTTAAATCAACAAAGATTAAAGAAGACAAAGAAGGGAATTACATAATGGTAAAGGGTTCAATTCAATAAAAAGACGTAGCTATCCTTAACATATGTGCACCCAACACAGGAGCACTTAGATTCATAAAGCAAGTTCTTAGAGACCTTCAAAGAGACTTAGACTCCCACACAATAATAGGGGAAGAGTTTAACACCCACTGACAATATTAGATCACTGAGACAGAAGGTTAACAAAAATATTCAGGACCTGAACTCAGGTCTTGATCAAATGAACCTGATAAGATATCTACAGAACTCTCCACCCAAGCAAAGAGGAATATACATTTTTCCCATTGCCACATGGCACTTACTCTAAAGTCAATCAAATAATCAGAAGTAAAACACTCCTCAGCAACTGCAAAAGAACTAAAATAATAACAAAAAGTCTCTTAGACCACAGTGCAATCAAATCTGAAATAAAGACTAAGAAATTCCCTCAAAATGATACAATTACATAGAAATGGAACAACTTGCTCCCGAATTACTTTTGGGTAAATAATGAAATTAAAGTAGAAATCAAGAAATTCTTTGAAACTAATGAGAACAAAGATACAATGTACCAGACTTTCTGGGACACAGCTAAGGCAGTGTAAAAAGAGAAATTTATAGCACTAAATGCTGGCATAACAAAAATAGGAAGATCTCAAGTAACAATCTAACATTGCAACTGAAAGTACTAGAGAACCAAGAGCAAAGAAGTTCCTAAGCTAGCAGAAGACAAGAAATAACCAAAATCAGAGCTGAACTAAAGGAGATAGAGACACATTCAAAAGATCAATGAATCCTGGAGCTGTTTCTTGAAAAATTAAATGAAATAAACAGACCACTAGCTATACTAATAAAGAAGAAAGGAGAGAAGATTCAAGTAGATGTAATCAGAAACTGCAAGGGGGTATTACCACTGACCCCACAGAAATACAAACAACAATAAGAGAATAATACGAACACCTCTATATACATAAACTAGAACAACTAGAAGAAATCTATAAATTCCTGGACACATACACCCTCTCAAGACTGAACCAGGAAGAAATTGAATCCCTGAACAGACCAGTAACGAGTCCCGAAATTGAGACAGTAATGATTAGTCTACCAATGACAACAAAGAAATCCCAGGACCAGATGAATTCACAGCTAGACTCTACCAGATATACAAAGACGAGCTAGTATCATTCTTACTAAAGCTATTCCAAAAAATGGAAAAGGAGGGCCTCCTCTCTAACTCATTCCGTGAGGCCAGCATCATCCTGATACTAAAACCTGGCAGAGATACAACAGAAAAAGAAAACTTCAAGCCAATATTCTTGATGAACATAAATGCAAAAATCCTCAACAAAATACTAGCAAATTAAATCCAGAAGCACATTAAAAAGCTTATCCACCATGATCAAGTAGGCTTCATCCTTGGGATGCAAGGTTGATTCAACACATGAAAATCAATAAATGTGATTCATCACATAAACAGAACTAAAGACAAAAAACACATAGATGAGACAGTAACGAATAGTCTGCCAACCAAAAAAAAAAAAAAAAAAAAAATCCAGGACCAGATGAATTCACAGCTAGACTCTACCAGATATACAAAGATACAGAAAAGCCTTTTGATAAAATTAAACATCCTTTCATGTCAAAAACTCTCAATAAACTAGGTATTGAAGGAACATACCTCAAAATAATAAGAACCACGTATGACAAACACACAGGCAGCATCATGCTGAATGGGCAAATGCTAGAAGCATTCCCTTTGTAAACCGGCACAAGACAAGGTTGCCCTCTCTCACCACTCCTGTTCAACATAGTATTAGAAGTTCTGGCCAGGGCAATCAGGCAAGAGAAAGAAATAAAGCGTATTCAAATAGGAAGAGAAGAAGTCAAACTATCTCTGTTTGCAGATGACATAATTCTATATCTAGAAAACCCCATAATCTCAGCTCAAAAGCTTCTTAAGCTGATGAGCAACTTCAGCAAATTCTCAGGATACAAAACCAGTGTACAAAAAATTGCTAGCAATTCTATATACAACCAACAAGCAAGCCAAGAGCCAAATTACAAATGAACTCCCATTCACAATTGCCACAAAAAGAATAAAATACCTAGGAATACAGCCAACAAGGAAAATGAAAGACCTCTACATGGAGAACTACAATCCACTGCTCAAAGAAAGCAGAGATGATACTAACAAATGGAAAAGCATTCCATGGGCATGGATAGAAAGAATCAATATTGTGAAAATAGCCATAGTGCCTAAAGCAATTTATAGATTCAGTGTTATTCCCATTAAACTGCTACTGAAATTCTTCACAGAACTAGAAAAAATTGTTTTAAAATTCATATGGAACCAAAAAAAGAGCCTGAATAGCCAAGGCAATCTTAAGCAAAAAGAACAAAGCTGGAGACATCACGCCATCCAACTTCAAACTATACTACAGGGCTATAGGAACCAAGTCAGCATGGTATTGATACAGGAACAGACACATAGACCAATGGAACAGAATAGGGAACCCAGAATAAGATCACACACCTACAACTAACTGATCTTCAACAAACCTGATTAAAAAAAAAAAAAAAAAAAAGCAATGGGGAAAGAATTCCCTATTTAATAAACGAGGCTGGGAGAACTGGCAAGCCATATGTGGAATATTGAAACTGGACCCCTTCCTTACACCATATACAAAAATCAACTCACGTTGGATTAAATGCTTAAATGTAAAACCCAAAACTATAACAAGCATAGAAGAAAACCTAGGCAATCTCATTCAGGACATAGACACAAACAAAGATTTCATGATGAGTACACCAAAAGAAATTGCAACAAAAGCAAAAATTGACAGATAGATAGGATCTAATTAAACTAAAGAGCTTCTACACTGCAACAGAAACTGTCAACAGAGTAAACAGGCAACCTACAGAATGAGAGAAAATTTTTGTAAACTATGCATCTTGCAAAGGTCTAATACCTATCATCTGTAAGAAACTTAAACAATTTTACAAGAAAACAAACAACCCCATTAAAATAGCGAGCAAAGGACATGAACAGACATTTCTTAAAAGAAGACATACATGTGTCCAACAGTCATATTTTTAAAAGCGCCACATAACTTATCGTTAGAGAAATGCAAATCAAAACCATAATGAGATACCATCTCACACCAGTCAGAATGTCTATAATTAAAAAGACAAAAAATAATATGCTGGTGAGGTTGTGAAGAAAAAGAAATGCTTTTACACTGTTGGTGGGAATGTAAATTAGTTCAGCCATTGTGGAAGACAGTGGTGATTTCTCAAAGATCTAGAGAAAGAAATACCATTTGACCCAGAAATCCCATTACTGAGTATATACTTAAAGGAGTATAAATCATTATATTATAAAGACACATGCATGCAAATGTTAATTGCAGCACTATTCACAATAGCAAAGACATGGAATCAACCTAAATGTCCGTCAATGATAGACTGGATAAAGAAAATGTAGTACATGTACACCATGAACTACTATGCAACCACAAAAAAGAATGAGATCATGTTTTTTTGCAGTGACATGGATGGAGCTGGAGGCCATTGCCCTTAGTAAACTAACACAGGAACAGAAAACCAAATACCTCATGTTCTCACTTATAAGTGTAAGCTAAAGGATGAGAACACACGGACACATAGAGAACAACTGGGGCCTACTAAAGGGCAGAGGGTGGGAGGAGGAAGAGGATCAGGAAAAATAACTAATGGGTACTAGGCTTAATATCTGGGTGATGAAATAATCTGTACAACAAACCCCCATGACACAAGTTTATCTATGTAACAAATCTGCATCTGTACTCCTGAACGTAAAATACAAGTTAAAAAGAGACCATATAACCAAGAACAAAAAGAATTTTATTCTTTTATATGACTGAACAATATGCTATTGTGCATATATACCAGATTGTCATTATGCATTCATCCATCGATGGACCCTTAAGTTGATTCAATATTTTAGCTACTGTGAATAATGGTGCAATAAACACGGGAGTGCAGATATCCCTTCAATATATTAGTTTCCTTTCTTTATAATATATACCCAGTAGTGGAATTGTTGGATCAGATGGTTGTTCTATTTTTAGTTTTTTGAGGAACTGATATACTATTTTCCATAGTGGAGGACTAACTTACATTCCCACCAGCAGTGTATAAGGCTTCCCCTTCCTCCAAATTCTTGCCAGCATCAATTATTCCCCATCTTTTTGAAAAAAGCCAATTTAACTGAGAGAAAGAATATCTCATTGTGGTTTTTATTTGCATTTCTCTGATAATTAGTGAAATCATAGTGATGTTGCGAATTTTTTCACATACTAGTTGGTAATTTATGTGTCTTCTTTTGAGAATTGTCTATTCAGTTCTTCTGCCCATTTTTAAATTGGATTATTTGTGTTTTTTTTGGCTATTAAGTTGTTTGAGCTCCTTACATGTAATGATTACTAATCCCTTGTAAGATAGATAGTTTGCAACATTTCACTGGATTCTGTAAGTTTATCTTTTAACTCTGTTGATTGTTTCCTTTGCTGCACAGAAGCTTTTTAGCTTGATGAAACCCCATTTGTCTATTTTTGCTTTTGTTGTCTGTGCTTTCAAGGTCTTACACAATTGATTCCTAGGTATTTTATATTCTTTTAGCTATTATAAAGGGGATTGATACCTTTATTTCTTTTTTAGATTGTTTACTGTTAGCATATAGAAATGTGACTGATTTTTACATTTTGATTTTGTATCCTGCAACTTGACTGAACTAGTTTATTAGTTCTAACTTTTTTTTTTTTTTTTTGGTGGAATCTTCAGGTTTCTCTAAATATAAAATAATGTCATATGTGAAAAAGGCTAATTTGACTTCTTCCTTTCTGGTTTGTATCCCTTTCTTGTATGTATTCCTTTCTCATGCATAACTGCTACAGCCAGGACTTCCAGTATTATACTGAATAAAATTAGTGAAAGTAGGCATCATTGCTTTGTTCCAGATCTTAGAGGAAAGGCTTTCCATTTTTCACCATTCAGTATGATGTTAACTCTGTGTTTCTCATACATGGCTTTTATTACTTTGAGTTATGTTTCTTCTATATCTAGTTTGTTGAGTGTTTTTGTCTTAAAGAGATGTTGGATTTTATCAAATTCGTTTTTTTAAACATTTTAACAGCATTTTTGGCAGGTAAATGTGCATCATTTTTTAAAATTTTACTTTAAGTTCTGGGGTTCATGTGCAGATCTTGCAAGATTGTTACATAGGTATACACGTGCCATGGTGGTTTGCTGCCTCCATCCCCCCGTCACCTACATTAGGTATTTCTCCTAATGTTATCCCTCCCCAATCTCACCACTCCCTGCTAACCCTCCCCTAGTCCCCCAACCCCCAACAAACTCCAGTGTGTGATGTTCCCCTCCCTGCGTCCATGTGTTCTCAGTATTCAACACCCACTTATGAGTGAGAACATGCAGTGTTTGGTTTTCTGTTCTTGTGTCAGTTTACTGAAAATGATGGTTTCCAGCTTCATCCATGTCCCTGCAAAGGACAGGAACTCATCATTTTTTTATTGCATTTTAGGTTTTGGGGTACATTTGAAGAACATACAAGATTGTTGCATAGGTACACACATAGCAGTGTGATTTGCTGCCTTCCTCCCCATCACCTATATTTGATGGGGAGGAAGGCAGCAAATCACACTGCCATGTGTGTACCTATGCAACAATCTGCTGCATAATATTCCATGGTGTATATGTGCCACATTTTCTTTATCCAGTCTATCATTGATGGGCATTTGGGTTGGTTCCAGGTCTTTGCTATTGTAAACAGTGCTGCAGTGAGCATACATGTGCATGTGTCCTTATAGTAGAACGATTTATAATCCTTTGGATATATACCCAGTAATGGGATTGCTGGGTCAATTTCTATTTCTAGGTCCTTGAGGAATCGCCACACTGTCTTCCACAATGGTTGAACTAATTTACACTCCCACCAACAGTGTAAAAGTGTTCCTATTTCTCCACATCCTCTCCAGCATCTGTTGTCTCCAGATTTTTAATGATCACCATTCTAACTGGTGTGAGATGGTATCTCAATGTGATTTTGATTTGCATATCTCTAATGACCAGTGATGATCAGCATTTTTTCATATGTTTCTTGGCCACATAAATGTCTTCTTTTGAAGTGTCTGTTCATATCCTTCACCCATTTTTGAATGGGGTTGTTTGTTTTTTTCTTGTATATCTGTTTTAGTTCTTTGTAAATTCTGGATATTAGCCCTTTGTCAGATGGGTAGATTGCAAAATTTTTTTTCCATTCTGTTGGTTGCTGGTTCAATCTAAAGATTGTTTCTTTTGCTGTACAGAAGCTCTGGAGTTTAATCAGATCCCATTTGTCTATTTTGACTTCTGTTGCCAATGCTTTTGGTGTTTTAGTCATGAAGTCCTTGCCTACACCTATGGTTTTGCCTAGATTTTCTTCTAGGGTTTTTATGGTGTTAGGTCTTATGTTTAAGTGTTTAACTCATCTGGAGTTACTTTTTGTGTACGGTGTCAGGAAGGGGTCCAGTTTCTGCTTTCTGCACATGGCTAGCCAGTTTTCCCAATACATTTTTTGAACAGGGAATCCTTTCCCCATTGCTTGTTTTAGTTAGGTTTGTCAAAGATTAGATGGTTGCAGATGTGTGGCATTGCCTCTGAGGCCTCTGTTCTGTTTCATTGGTCTATATCTCTGTTTTGGTATCAGTACCATGCTGTTTTGGTTACTGTAGCCTTGTAGTATAGTTTGAAGTCAGGTAGTGTGATGCCTCCAGCTTTGTTCCTTTTGCTTAGGATTGACTTGGCTATGCAGGCTCTCTTCTGGTTCCATATGAAGTTTAAGGTGTTTTTTTCCAGTTCTATGTAGAGGGTCATAGGTAGCTTGATGAAGATAGCATTGAATCTATAAATTACTTTGGGCAGCATGGCCATTTTCACGATATTGATTCTTCCTAACCGTGATCATGGAATGTTTCTCATCTGTTTGTGTCCTCTCTTATTTCGTTGAGCAGTGGTTTGTAGTTCTCCTTGAAGAGGTCCTTTACGTTCCTTGTTAGTTGTATTCCTAGGTATTTTATTCTCTTTGTTGCAATTGTGAATGGCAGTTCGTTCTTGATTTGGCTTTCTTTAAGTCTGTTATTGGTGTACAGGAATGCTTGTGATTTTTGCACATTGATTTTGTATCCTGAGACTTTGCTGAAGTTGCTCATCAGTTTCAGGAGATTTTGGGCTGATACGATGGAGTGTTTTAAATATACAATCATGTCTGTTTTGCTTTGTTTTTAAGATGGAATCTCACTCTGTCACCCAGGCTGAAGTGCAGTGGCATGATTTTGGCTCACTGCAACCTCCACCTCCTGGGTTCAAGCTATTCTCCTGCCTCAGTCTCCCAAGTAGCTGGGACTACAGGTGTGTGCCACCACACCCAGCTAATTTTTGTAGTTTTAGTAGAAAAAGGATTTTACCATGTTGATCAGGCTGGTCTTGAACTCTTGACCTCAGGTGATTCGCCTGCCTCAGCCTCCCAAAGTATTCTTGCTTGTTTTTAGAGACAGGGTTTTATTTTGTTGCCCACATTGCAGTGGTGTGATCATACCTCACTGTAATCTCAAACTCCTGGGCTCAAGTGATTCTTATGCTTCAGCCTCCCAAGTAGCTAGGACTACAGATATGCACCACCATGCCTGGATAATTTTTTATTTTTTGTAGAGACTGGGTCTCACTGTGTTAACCAAGCTGGTCAACAATCCTCAAGCAATCTTCTCACTTTGGCCTTCCAAATTGCTGGGATTATAGGCATGAGCCACCATGTCCAGCTCCCTTTAGCATTTCTTCTACAGTATGTCTAGTGGTAATAAATTTCCATAGCTTTTGTGTATCTGAGATTATTTTAATTTTTCTCTCATTTCTGAAGGACAGTTTAGCCAGATATAGAATTCTTGTTTGAAAGGGTTTTTTTTCCAGCACTTTAATCATATTATCACACTCTCTTCTGGTCTGCAAAGTTTCTTCTGAGAAGTTCAATGGTAATTTTATTGAGGATCCCTTGTACATGATACGTCATTTTTCTCTTACTGCTTTCAAGATTTTATCTTTGACTTTTGACTGATTATGCTGTGTCTTGTTGTAGATCTCTTTGGGTTTATCTTTCTTGGAGTTTGTTGAGACTTTTGGATTTGTAGATGTATGTACTTCCTCAAATTTGTGATTTCTTTAAGCCATTATTTATTCAAATAATCTCTCTACCTCATTCTCTCTCTTTTCTCTTTCCAGAACTTCCATATGCATATGTTTGTTTGCTTGATGATGCCCCATAAGTCCACCAGACTCTGTTCACCTTCCTTCAATCTTTCTTCATGGCAGTTCTAGCTTTGGTTATAAAAGGACCTCTTTGCAACATTTAAACTTACAGTGACAGAATATGTTGATAAATGTGGGAGAGAAGGTTAGAAAGATGAACTATTCCACAAATAAGTATGAGAAAAAATTGTAATACTAAGGGACAAGCCATGAAGGATGAGGTATGGAAAAAAAAGGAAGAGTAAGAAGAGACTAATGATTAGCATGGTATTAAACTGTGGCTACAATGATGAATGGAGTAACATGGGGAGAGAAAAATTCTCAGTATCGATAATTTGTAGAACTTTCCTTAATAGAGTTGCTACTTCTCACATTGTCTGTGTTGCTGAAGTTGTTTGCTGTTCTCCAAATTACAACTAAATTACATTTCTTTTAAATTTCTTTGTGGGTGTCCTAGTCCATTTGTGTTGTTATAAAAGAATATCTGAGGCTTGGTAATTTGTAAGTAAAAGAGGTTTATTTGGCTCATGGTTCTCATGGCTATGCATTTGTTCTCATGGCTATACAAAAACCATGGTGCCAGCATCTGCATCTGGTGAGAATCTCAGGCTGCTTCCATTCATAGGGGAAGGGAAGCCACTGTGTGCAAAGATTATATGGTGAGAGAGAAAGCAAGTGGGGAGTGACAGACTCTTTCAACAATTGGCTCTTTCAGGAACTAATAGAGCAGGAACTTACTCACTCTTCACCCCCAGGAAGAGCATTAATCTACTCATGAAGATCTGCCCCCACAACTCGAACACCTCCCATTAGGCCTCACTTCAAATTTCAACATGAGATTTGGAGGAGACAAGCATCCAAACAATAACAGTGGGAATTGTAGAAAAGACTGAGTTCAAAGTCTGGATTGATATTTTGGGGCATAAAGAAAGCAGATACTCAAAGTCTCATATAATCATGGGAAAGTAAGCTGCTCCAGAATTCACACAACCTTAGAAAGGATAGGTGATTCTCATGGGGACTTTAGAATGCAGTTACACATAATTCTATCTGTATCTAAAGGTGTATAGAGATCCCAGTTGATATCTGAGTTTCACACATTTTACAACTGATGAAATTATTGAATTCTGTTATAGAACTTCTTAATTTTTTTTGTTGTTTTTTAGCGCATGGTTTCCAAGGCAGTGGATTTTTGAAAATATGGTTAATCAAAGTACTTAATAAGATTAAGATACTGATTAAGATAAGATACTGGAGTTTTAGTGCACCATCAGTGAATATATGTTGTATTAGCCAAGGTTCTCCAGATAAACAGAACCGACAGAATACATGAAAGGGATTTTATTAGGGGGAATTGGTTCACATTATCATAGCAATGGGGAAGTCCCATGATAGGCTATCTGAAAGCTGGAGAACCAGATAAGTGAGTACTGTTCCTCAAAACCAGTAGTGAGGCTCAGTATAAATCTGGAAGCCACAGAAACAGAAGCCTACAGTGCAGCTTCTGAGGCCAAAGGACCAAGTCTGAGGCCAAAGGACCAAAAGCCCTCAAGAGGCCACTAGTATAAGTCCCAGAGTCCAAAAGGCAAAGAACCTACAGTCTTATGTTGATGAGCAGGAGAAGAAAAGGCATTCCAGTCCAAAAATGGGAGAGAGATGGAAAGAGTTTTGTCCTACCTGTTTTATCCCAGGCAGGTCTCTGACCGATTGTAGTATGATGCCTGCTCACATTGACAATGGGACTTCTCTCAGCCCACTGACTCACATGTCAATCTCCTCTGTAAAAACCCTCACAGACACACTCAGAAGCAATGCTTCACCAGATATTTAGAAATCCCTGAATCCAGTCAAGTTGACACCTAAAATTAATCATCTAAAAATTAGCCATCTTCTAAATAAGTGTGCATAAAATAAGCATATGAACGAATGTGGAAAACATTGGTGTGAAAATGTGTCTATGTATAATACTTCAATACCTAAATAATATCAGGATGAGTGCAGCATCTGGATAAATGTTTAGTTACCTCTGAGTGAACATGCTACCTCTGAAACAGTTTGTGTGATTTCTGAGTGATTGTGACTTCTCTATGAGTGTTTGCATCATCTGAGTCTGTAGTGTGACAGTGAGTCTGTCAAATTTTTTGTAGTGACTGGGTCACGCTATGTTGCTGGGGTTGTTCTTGAACTCCTGGCCTCATGTGATCTTCCTGCTTTGGCCGCAAGGTGCTGGGAAATTACAGGCGTGAGCCACCACTCCCGGCTTGTTCACAGCCCTATTAATGATAATCGACAAATGTTAGACTGAACATATTTAACATATACGATCCAACAAGTTTTGGTATCATACCTGTGAAACAATCATCATAGTCCAGATAATGAACATATCTATCACAAGCAAAAATATCCTTGGGCTCCTTTGAAACTCCAGAACTTTAATAAACGTAATCTCACTCCCTGTACCCTTTTTGTTGTTGGTTTGGCTTCTTTCAGACAGCATAATTTCAGATGCATTTATGTTGTCATAAGCATCAACAATTCATTTCTCTTTAATGTGCTGTAGTATTCCATTGTATGGACATACCACAACTTCGTAATTCATCTGCCTGTTGATGGACACTTGGGTTGTCTTCGGGCTTTTGGCTATTACAAATAAACTTGCTAGGAATATTCATGAACAGGTAATCCTATGAAAATATATTTTCTTTTCTCCTGTGTATGTCTTGGAGCGGAATGGCTGGCGTATGGGGGGTGTACATTTAACTGGGTAAGAGACTACCAAACCCTCTTCGGAAATGTTTTCATCATTCAGAAGCTCCACATCATTGCTAGCGCTGGGTAGAATCGTTATTTTAATTTCAATCATGCACGTGTATCTACAACGGTATTTAAATTTCGTTTTAATTTGCGTTTCCAGAATGATAGACGATGGTATCTGTTTGTGTGGTTATTAGCCATCTGTATATCTTCTTTGGTGAGGAAGTCTGTTGATGTCTTTTGTCCATTTTTGTGGTTGAGTATTTGCCTTCTTATAATTGAGTTATTAAGACTTCTTTATAGTCTACAAGTGTCCTGCGTTGCATATATATGATTTCTAAATATTTTATCGCAGACAGTGGATTTCTCTTTCAATTTCAAAAGAATGCTTTTAAAGACCAAAAAAACGTAATTTTGGTGGAATCAGATTTATTAATATTTTTTCCTTTTGAGTTTGTGGTTTGGGTGTCTCATTTCGAAAATCTTTGCCAAGGCCAAGAAGATTAAGAAAGTTGTGATTTCCCTAAAAAGGGCATTACGTAAGGGTAAAGGGTTCAATTCAACAAGAAGACTTAGCTATCCTAAATATACACACACCCAACAATAGAAGTACTGGCGCCCAATGACAGGAGCACTCAGATTCATGAAACAAATTCTTAGAGACCTACAGAGGGACTTAGATAACCACACAATAATAGTGGGAGACTTCAACACCCCTCTGACAGTACTAGATCATCGGGCAGAAAACTAACAAAGTGACCCCGGACCTGAACTCAATACTTGACCAAACAGACTGAACATACTATTCTACAGAACTCTACACTCCAAAACAACAGCATCTACATTCTTCTCATCTGCACGTGAAACATACTGTAAGACTGACCAACACAATTGGCCATAAATCAATTTTCAGAAAAATTTCAAAACCTGAAAAATTACCAACCACCCTCGCAGACCACAATACAATAAAAACAGAAATTGATACGAAGGAATCATTGAAAACCAAATAATAACAAGAAAATTAAATCACGCGCTCCTGAATGACTTTTGGGTAAACAGTGAAATTAGGGAAGAAATCAAGAAATTTTTTGAAATTAAGGAAAACAAAGCTACCACACACTAGAGTTTCTGGGAGACAGCAAACACAGTGTTAAGAGAAAAGTTTTTACTACAAAATGTCCACGTCAAAAAGTTAGAAAGATCTCAAATTCACAATCTAACACCATACCTCGAGGAACTAGAAAAAGCAAGAACAAGCCAACCCCAAAGCTAGCAGAAAACAAGAAAACACCAAAATCAGAGCTGGACTGAATGAAATTAAGATGCAAAAAGTCATACAAAAGATCAGTGAAACCAGGTGTTGTTATTGGAAAGAAAAAATGAGACTGATAGACCACTAGCTAGACTAATAAAGAAAAAAGAGGGACGATCCAAATAAACACACTCAGAAATGACACAGTGGACACTACCACCAACCCCAGAGAAATACCGAAAAACTCCAGAGACTATTGTAAACAACTCTATAGACACAAACTAGAAAACCTACAAGAAATCAATAAATTCCTGGATACGTACCTGCTCCCAAGGCTGAGCCAGGAAGAAACTGGTTCCCTGAACACACCAATAATGAGCTCTGAAATTGAATCAGTAATAAATAGCCTACCAAGGAAAAAAAAAAAAAAAAAAAGAAAACCAGGACCTAAGGAATTCACAGCTGAATTCTACCAGATGTACAAAGAAGAGCTGGTGCCATTCCCACAGAAACTATTCCCAAAAATTGAGGAGAAGGGAGTTCTCCCCAGCTCATTCTATGAGGCCAGTATCATCTTGATACCAAATCCTGGCAGAGACACAACGACAACAACAAAAAACTAAAGACTTCAGGCCAATATCCTTGATGAACATCGATGAAAAATCCTCAACAAAATATTGGCAAACCAAACCTAGCAGCACATGAAAAAGCTAATCCGCCACGATCAAGTAGGCTCCATCCCCAGATGCAAGTTTTCTTCAACATGCGTAAATCAATAAATGTGATTCATCATATAAACAGATCTAAAACAAAAAAACACATGATTATCTCAATAGATGCAGAAAAGACTTTTTATAAAAGTCAACGTCTCTTCATGTTAAAAACCCTCACTAAACTAGGTATTGAAGGAACATACCTCAAAAAAATAAAAATCCATCTGTGACAAACCCACGGGCAGCAGCATACTGAATGGGCAAAAACTGGAAGCATTCCCCTTGTAAACTGGCACAAGACAAGGTTGCCCTCTCTCACCACTCCTAGTCCACGTAGTATTGGAGGTTCTGGTCAGGGCGACCAGGCAAGAGAAATAAATGAAGTGCATCCAGATAGGAAGAGGGGAAGCCAAACTACCTAGATTCTATACCTAGAAAACCCCACAGTCTTGGCCCAAAAAGGCTCCTTCAGCTGATGAACGACTTGAGTGAAGTTGTAGGATACAAAGTCAATGTACAAAAATCACTAGCATCCCTATAAACCACCCACAACCACACTGAGATCAAAATCAGAAGGGCAATCCCATTCCCAATTGCCACACACAAAAGTAAATTACCTAGGCATACAGCTAGCCAGGGAGGTGAAAGATCTCTACAATGAGAATTACAAAACACTGCTTAAAGAAATCGGAACAGACACAAACATATGGAAAAACATCCCATGCTCACGGACAGGAAGAATCAGTATCGTTAAAATGGCTGTACAGCAGCCCACAGCAATTTATAGACTCAATACTATTCCCATCAAACAACCAAGGACATTCTTCACAGAACTAGAAACAAATATTTAAAAATGGGTATGGAACGCGAAAAGGAGCCTGGATAGCCAAGGGAATCCTAAGCAAAAGGAACTACACTACAAGGCTACAGTGACTAAAACGGCATGGTACTGGTACTGGTACAAAACCAGGCACATAGACGAACAGCACAGTAAACAGACAACCTACAGAGCGGGAGAAAGACTTGGCAAACTATTCATCTGACAGAGGTCTAATATCCAGCCTCTGTAAAAAGCCTAAACAGATTTACAAGGGAAAAACAAACAACGCCATTAAAGAGGGGGCAAATGACATGAACGGAGACTTCTCAAAAGAAGGCATACATGTAGCCAAGAAGTATATGAAAAAAAGGGCAGTATCCCTGATCATTACAGAAATGCAAATCAAAACCACAATGAGATACCATCTGACAACGGTCAGAGTGGCTATTATCAAAAACTGAAGGAAAAAAAAAAAAAAAACAGATGCTGCTGAGGTTGCTGAAAAAAGGAAACCCTTATACACTGTCGGTGGGAGTGTAAATTAGTTGAACCATTGTGGAAAGCAGTACGGCAATTCCTCAAAGAGCTAAAAGCAGAACGACCATTTGACCCAGCAATCCCATTACTGGGCATATAGCCAGAAGAATATAAAGCATTCTACCATAAAGACACATGCACCGGACTATTCACAGCAGCACTGTTCACAAAAGCAAAAACATGGGATCCACCTAAATGCCTGTCAGTGACAGACTGGATAAGGCAAGTGTGGCACATATACACCGTGGAATATTATGCAGCAATAAAAAAGAACAAGGCTATGTCTTTTGTGGGAACGTGCGTGGATCTAGAGGCTACCAGCTCAGCAAACTGACGCTGGAAAAGAAAAGCAAATCCCACACGTTCTCACTTATAATTGGGAGCTAAACGGTGAGAACTGTGAACACAAGGAGGGAAACAACAGGCCCTGGGTTGTACTTAAGTTGGGGGGAGGTGGGACGAGGGAGGGGAGCAGAAAAGAGATAACTACTGGGCACTGGGCTCAATACTTGGGTGATGTAACAGTATGTGCAACAAATCCCGGTGACACGTGTTTACTTAAGTAACAAACCCTCACGTGTACCCCCAAACATAAACTAAAAAGTTTTAAAAAAAATGTTACGATGCAATTCTATTGATGATAAATTCTTTCGACTTCTGTATGTCTAAACACCTACCATTTTAACTTCATTTCAAAAGATATTCATTTAGTATAGACTTAAGAGTTAACATTTATTTTTATTTGGCGATTTTAAAGACGGCGTGCCACGTGACTTCTGACTTCCATATTGCTAACGAGAAGTGTGCTGTCGTTATTTTCTTTGGACATCTAAATGTTTCTCATGATTTTTCCTGATTTTATAATTACTTAGGAGAAAGGGTAAATCTCCGGGAGAGGAGATGGGTCAAATGTCATGGATGCGCCCGACGCCTTCTCTGTGCGTAGCAGCTTGGATATACCTTAGATGATGCGTGGCAACATGGATGCATCGTGAAAGCACAGGGCTCAGTGAAAAGAAAATTAAGAAATCTGCTGGATACTTGTATTTCCAGCCATGACGGATTAACGAGAAGCAGATTTCCCATCTCATCTAAATACGTATAGACCAACAAATTATAAGGCTTAACACCTTGGCACCGCCGGCACACGGGACAGTGATCCCTGAGAGAAAGGGAACCTGACCGCAGTGGTCCCTGAGAGAAAGGGAACCTGACCAGGTGAGCCCTCTGATCTCCCAATCCCACCAACTTCCTGTCCGGATAGAGTCTGCAGGCTGCAGCACAGCGGAGCTGAACACAGCAGAGCCCCCGGTGGACAGTCTGAATGAAGGAGACAGAGTTGAGAGCTCGAGAGGTCCATCCGACCAGAATTTGCCGGGAGTAACGGAGAGGGGACAGCTGCACAGAGAGGCAGCTCTGGAGACCCTTCAGAGGTTGCCCGTCTGGATGCAGTGTATGAGAAAGGGGGAGTGGCAACGATGACTCCCAGTTTCTGGAGTGAGTGGTTGTGTGGCTAATGGTGCCATTTACTGAGATTGGGAAGATGGGTGGGGCGGGGGGAACCGGAACGATGGGGCTGTGTGAGTGTGTGGGAGGAGTGAGTATACCAAGTGACCAGTTTGGGACAGGCTAACCGTGAAGAGCCCTTGAGACATCCAAGTGGACATGCCACGTAGGTGGGTGAATGTATGAACTCGGACCTCAAAAGTGAAGTTCAGACTGGGGCTGTAGATTTTTGGAGTGATCAGCACGTAGCACTTTCTGAAGGCTTTCGTTTGCAGGGTGTGTTCCTCTCCCACAGAGGACATGCTACAGGGGAAGGGCCAAAGAGACACAGGCCGCTGACAGGAGAGATTGATATACAGCAGCTGGAGGAAGCCACAGAGCCGGGCAGAAGGGATACCGGTCAGCGGAGAGTACGAGCTGCCTGCCGTCCTGGCAGTAGCTTCCATTTGCACACAGGGGTCCTGGTGAGGCAGACATAAAAACAAATATAAAACTCTACTACGAATTTTACAAACAATCCAGGTCCGACTGGAGATGAGACCACAGCATTTTCTGCCTCAAAAGACATCCAACTGGAGATGGCACTCAGGCGGGCGAAAGTACTATGCACTTGGACCTCAAAAGTGAAGTTTGAGCTGGGCTTGTCGCCTGTGGGGTCATTAGCTCAGGCACACAGGTGCCTGGTTGTCCTAGCGGACACCAGGGGGGTCTCAGCGGCAGCATGATTGATTGTGTCACTGAGATGGAAGAGGCCTGGCAATGTGAGCAGAGAGCGGACCAGGCGGAGCAATTCTCATACCTGGATGGAACCACATAGAGCCACAGAGGCCAGGTGGGGGGCCTCTGCCTGCCTGTGTCCTGAAGGCAGAGCATGAGCTTAGGCCTCCTACAGCACAAACCTTGCTTCTTTGGGACAGACGTTGGGGTGGGGAAGGTCTGTCACTCGCACGGAGGAGGCAGTGCCTCAGTCCCCAGGCCAGCAGGAGCAGGAGGTGGGCTTTGGAGTCTGGAAGAGCCAGGCCCAAATTCTGCATTTTCTGTTTCCTGGCTCTGTGGTCGAGTTCGTGCAACGTGTCTGTGCCTCGGCTTCCCGATCTGTCAAGTGGGGATGCTGACATCCACCTCCCAGGGCTGCTTGTGAGGGGAAGACAAGCCCCAGCACAGATCCCTCTGTGACATACAAGCTGCATAAAGGGTAGCTGAGGAAGCAGATATTCCCAGCGTGTCTGCGGCCAGAGAGTTGGCTAGTGGGGAAGCACACAAAGGGAAGTGCCATCCTCTGGCCGCGTCCGTTTCGTCGCCCCGCAGGTTGAGGATTGCCACTTGTTGCAGTTAGAGACCCAGCTCACTAATTGTGAGACCTCGCTAATTGTGACCTAAGGGGCCGTGCGGAGGAGATGGGGCATAGTGGATCCCAGACCAGGCTAGAGGAGTTCGGGTGAAAGGGCAGGGCAGGACGGAGAAACCTTGTGCAAAAGTGGGGGGCCTGAGAAGAGATGATTGGGTGGGTCGAGCTGCACTGCAGGGTGTGAGTGTGCGCGCCCGCGGTAGGAGGAGGAGGAGGAATGAAGCGGATCTGGCGGGAAGAGCCCCCCCCACTACGACTTCGACCCCGCCGCCCACCCACCCGCGGAACCGCATGCGCACTGGGGACCTGGAGGAAAGGGCTTTTGTTGGGAAAGCGGGCGGGCTGGAGGGGTCCGCGCATGCGCAGGCTACCCAGCCGCGGGGGGTGCACGGAGAAAAGGGGCGGGGTGGTCCGGGCTGCTGTGCTGGCAGCAGTAGGCGAGGGCGCGGCTGCGGGGTTCCTGGTGCTGAGGACCGACGCCATTGGAGCCCCGGGGAAGGTAAGGATCCAGCCCCAGGCAGGACCGGGAGAGGGCGAGTGGAACCCGGCACGCTGCGCCCTCCCTCCGCCTCCGGATCTGAACAAAGCCCAAGCACTCAGAACCGGAACCCCGTTAGAGCCAAGGTCTAGACAGGAGCCCCCATCACCACCAGACCCAGGCGCCCCGATCTGAGCCCTACGGAAACCAGAGCCCAGGATCCTCACCCCCTTAGCAGACCCGTGTGCTCCGAGCTGAGCTCCCTTGGACCGGAGGCCCCACCCCCACCCCAACCACTCCTAGATTACTCGAACCGAGCTGACCGCTTGCCCCCTTCCTGGAGTGCCAGTCCTCCCGTTTGAGATCTCCAGCGCTCCGATTGGAGTCTCACCTAGGTCCGAGGCCCCCACTCCTCCATCCGCCTCTAGTGCTGGAGCCTGAGCCCCACCTAGGCCCCCTGCCCGGACCTAGCCAAAAGGTCCCTGGGATTCTGTTTCGCAGAGCTTGTCGCTTGCCGCTGTCCCCGGCGATGTCTGAGCGCTCCCATCTGCTCCCCCTTCATCCCGGTCCCCTTCTCTGGCCCTTCCATCCAAACCCTTTGTTTCTCTCTCCCCCAATGCATCCCCTTTGGGACTCTTGGGACCCCAGCCCTCCAGAACACCCCCCATTCAAATCTGGCCACTGGGATGGGGAGCCTGCCCATCCTAAACTCCGCTTTCGGTGCGGCGTCGCCCGCGACCTCCTCTGACCCTTTCCTTGGGCTCTGTCCCTGACCAAGTCTACCCCATCAGAAAGCCAAATCCTCTTCTCCCCCGCTTGCCCCCTCCCCCCGTCCCCCCCACCAGCCTTTTACTGCCTAATATTGCCTAGTAACCTGATGATTGTCGCCCCTCACGTCCCGGGAGATGCCGCCTCCCATTGGATCCCGCCCCCTCCCCCTGCAGCTGCTTCACCCTCCCTCTCAGGCAGAGCTCTCTTCTCCCTGGGACCCGCAGCATGGCTGAGGGAAGCTTCGGCGTGCAATCGGAAAACTACAGTGTTGAGGACATGGACGAGGGTAGCGACGAAGTCGGGGAGGAAGAGATGGTTGAAGGCAACGACTATGAAGAATTCGGTGCCTTTGGCGGCTATGGCACCCTCACCAGCTTTGACATCCACATCCTCAGAGCCTTCGGAAGCTTGGGTCCAGGCCTTCGCATCTTGTCGGTGAGGCTCCTTCCAGGCCGCCTGCTCGCCGGGGCCTTTCCCCTGTGAATGGAGGAGGGAGGAGGGGGGAAGCAAGGAGGGTTGTGTGGGAAAGGGCTGCCCGGCTTCCCCAAAGCTTCCCTCCCCTGCTGGGAAGAAGAGGATTTGGGAAGGTCTTGGGGTGTCCTGGGCTGGCTGCTGGGAAGAGGCTGGCCCGCCCAGCGACGCTAACACAAGTGTGTCGTCGAGCGGCCTGCCTTCCCCTACCCCTCTCTCTGGCCTTGCAGAATGAGCCCTGGGAACTGGAAAACCCTGTGCTGGCCCAGACCCTGGTGGAGGCATTGCAGCTGGATCCGGAAACACTTGCCAATGAGACGGCTGCCCGTGCTGCCAACGTTGCCCGCGCCGCCGCCTCCAACCGTGCGGCTCGGGCCGCTGCCGCCGCTGCCCGTAGCGCCTTCAATCAGGTGATGGCTAGCCACCGGGTGGCCACGCCGCAGGTCTCAGGAGAGGATACCCAGCCCTCGACCTATTCCGCCGCCGCCGCCGCCGCCGCCGCCGAGGCTCAGGGGCCCAGCCCGGAGCCCCCCCTTGCTTCTCCGCAGACCTCCCAGATGTTAGTCACCAGTGAGATGGCCGCCCCCGGGGCCCCGGCAACCTCTGCACAGTCCCAGACAGGCTCCCCGGCCCAGGAGGCTGCTACCGAGGGCCCTAGTAGCGCCTGTGCTTTCTCTCGGGCTCCGAGTGCCAGTGAGGTGGACGCCACCCGGCCCAGCACAGCCTTCCTGGGTCCGAACGATGTCTTTGATTTCACCCAGCCGGCAGGTGTCAGTGGCATGGCCTTCCCACGCCCCAAGAGACCTGCCCCAGCCCAAGAGGCTGCCACAGAGGGCCCCAGTGCTGCCTCCGGGGTGTCCCAGACGGGACCTGGCAGGGAGATGGCAGCCACTCGACCCAAGACCACCAAGTCTGGGAAGGCTCTGGCCAAGACTCGGTGGGTGGAGCCTCAGAACGTTGTGGCAGCAGCTGCTGCCAAGGCCAAGATGGCCACAAGCATCCCTGAGCCGGAGGGTGCAGCTGCTGCCACTGCTCAGCACAGTGCTGAGCCCTGGGCCAGGATGGGAGGCAAGAGGACCAAGAAGGTGAGATCCCCCCACCACCTCCACACCCTCTGGCTCCTGTCCTTTCCCTCTCCTCCCTCTCCCTCTTCTTCCTCTCCTGTCCTCTTTCCCCTGTCTCTCCCCTCCCCTCCCCCTCCTCCCCTCTCCTCCCCTCCTCTCCTCCCCTCCTCTCCTCCCCTCCTCTCCTCCCCTCCTCTCCTCCCGTCCTCTCCTCCCCTCCCCTCCCCTCCCCTCCCCTCCCCTCTCCTCCCCTCCCCTCCCCTCTCCTCCCCTCCTCCCCTCCCCTCCTCTCTCCTCTCAGCTAGTCCGTGTTTCTCCAACACAAGTTTGCTGAGCATGTTTTCACTCCACGTAGTCCCTACCCTCAGGACTGGTGGGAGAAGAGGCTGGCTGAGTGCCTGGCACTTAGTAAGCACGCAGCACATGCCAGCCGCTGCTGGTACTGCTCTCGTTTCCAAGAGCCTGCTACGGGAGAGGTGCGTGCCGGGCGCTTTGGCACGGGGAGCCTGGTAGCCCTGGGTCTCTCCTCTCTCGAATGATACAGTCCAAGCACCTGGACGATGAGTATGAGAGCAGCGAGGAGGAGAGAGAGCCTCCTGCGGTCCCGCCCACCTGGAGAGCATCACCGCCCTCATTGACCGTGCGGGCTCAGTTGGCCCCTCGGCCCCCGGCGGCCCCGAGGTCCCAGATACCCTCAAGGCACGTACTGTGCCTGCCCCCCCGCAACGTGACCCTTCTGCAAGAGAGGGTAAGAAGCCCGCCCTCCCCCACCTCCCTCCTCTCCTCCCTTGCGGGCCGTTTCTCTGCCGTCACCCAGGCCTTGACCTCCCCGAGTGTTCCTCCTTCTCCAGGCAAATAAGTTGGTGAAATACCTGATGATTAAGGACTACAAGAAGATCCCCATCAAGCGCTCAGGTAGGCAGCCTGTGCCCCCTTCGCCACCCCCTAGCCTGTGGGCACCCCTTTGCTGGCGGGCCGCGGCGGGTCCCTCTGTCGCCACGGGACGACGGGGTTCTGGCCGTGCCACCCTCCGCGGGGCTGACCAGGGGGCTACAGCTCTGTGATCCCTGCTCAGCCCAGGTGCTTTCTCCAACTCTTCCCCCTCCCGCAGACATGCTGAAGGATGTCATCAGAGAGTATGACGAACATTTCCCTGAGATCATTGAACGAGCAACGTACACCCTGGAAAAGGTGGGTGCAGGATGGCAGCAGCTCTGTGGAGGAAGAGTGGGCGTGGGGTGGCGTGACCCTGCAGACCCTCAAGGCCCAGTCTCTGGAGCCGACCCTAACCTCCCCTACTCTGAGCTTCCACTGCACTGGCAGTTTGACCCGTGCTTCCTGCCCTCGGCTTCTCTGTCTCACGCTCTCTGAGTGTGTCACCGTCTCGCGACGTGGGTCTCATCGCCTCTGCCAGCGTCAGCTCCCACAGGGAGGGTCCTCCGAGTGCTGTCGTCTTCCGCCCTCGCTCACGACTTTGGATTGCCTGCTGAGGAGCCCTTCCAGCCGGGAATCGACTCTCTGCCGGCAGGATGCCCCGCATGGAGTCTGGATCTCACGCTCTACTTTCTCTCCCATGTAGAAGTTTGGGATCCACCTGAAGGAGATCGACAAGGAAGAACACCTGTATATTCTCGTCTGCACACGGGACTCCTCAGCTCGCCTCCTTGGAAAGTAAGAAAGGGAAAGCGGGTCATGGCCTCCCTCGGTGGGGTGGTGCCCCTCCCCTGCCCGAACCTCCCCCCACCCAACCGCCCCCCAGCGAAGCAGGAAGACGGAGCTTGAGTCCTTGAGTGCGGCGCATAGCTCCCTCCCACACACAGCGAGGGCTGCCTGGTGACTGCTGGATGAAAGGAGCTACGGTAGCCTGGGGTGAGGCCTTGCTGCCTCACATCTCCCCAAGCCGCTGTCGGGCTTTGCCCCCAAAGCTTCCGAGGAAAGTGGCTCGCCTCTTCCTCCTGCCTGCCTGGCCTGGGCCCGGCAGAGCTGGCCTAGGGGAGAGCTTCCTCCTCAGTGTGGGTCCTGATGCGGAAGGGGCAGGAAAGGTCTGGAGACGTCTCTGGACACACGTTGACCATTTGCAGAGCTTCGGCTCCCTGCCTCGCCCTGTCCCCTGCGGGACCCTGTCAGGGAAGTGTTAGTACCCACGTTTCATAGAGGAGGTGATTAAGTCTCAGGCGGAGGTGCGAACGGTCTGCCAGCAGCCAGTGAACCCTGCCTGTCCTGGGAAGAGTTCCCCTCCAGCCGGGAAACCTGAGAGGGCCTAGCTGGGAGAGCCTGGTGCGGTCTCTCAGGCAAATAGCTGCTAAACAGGATTTCTCTTTCCACACCTTTAGAACCAAGGACACTCCCAGGCTGAGTCTCCTCTTGGTGATTCTGGGCGTCATCTTCATGAATGGCAACCGTGCCAGTGAGGGTGAGTGGCTGGACCTGCAGCTGGGGGGCCACCCACAGTCTCATCTTTTGGGTGCCAAACTCTCGAACCTCCTCTCCCCTCGCAGCTGTCCTCTGGGAGGCACTACGCAAGATGGGACTGCGCCCTGGGTATGATTGGGCTCCCCAGCTCCTCCCCTGTGTGCTGTCCTCTGGCCAAAGAGGTCCCGGGATTGCAATAGGCTGGCGGTCTGGCCCAGGGGCGTGGGGTGCCCTGGGCTCGGTAGAGAGCAAAGGGTCTCACCGGGTGGGGCGGATGGGAAGTGGTGCCGGACGCTGCTCAGCCTCCTCCCTGCTCTGTGGCCCCAGATGACATGTAAGAGAGACAGTCAGAGTCAGGGGCTCCATCATGTCCCTGCCTGGGGCACGCATCCCTGACAAACCGTCCTCTGGCCTCTGCTGCGTGCCCAGGCCTCCACGGCGATGCCCCGTGGGCCGGGAAGCTCCTAGTCATGCTAGCGAGGGCCCCTGCCGGCGTGCAGGGTGGGGCGGGCACTGCCGCTGTCTCTGCTCATGGATTCCTTTCCTTGCCCTCAGGGTGAGGCACCCGTTCCTTGGCGATCTGAGGAAGCTCATCACAGATGACTTTGTGAAGCAGAAGTAAGTATCGCCTGAGCTAACTGCGTCTCTCACTCGGGCATCCTTTTGCTCTGGTCTGGCTGAGAAAGCCATCGTTTCCTGTCTGAAATCTTCAACTGGAGGGATGATGGGTGCCTCTGGCCTGGGAGTGAGTGGCGGGAGGGCTATGTGAGCGTGTGGGGAGCCGAAGGCCAGGGCGGTGTTGGGAAAAGGGAGCGCACGTCACGGGAGGACACGGTGTGAGGTATGATAACAGCCACCGTCTCCTCGAGCACCTGCCCCGTAGACTGACACAACGGTTCCCCCCGGTTTACACCTAAGGAACCCGGGGCTCACAGAGGGGGCGCCTCTGAGCGGGGCTCACAGTTGGTCAGGGCCTCAGCCCAGAATCTCCTGATTTTCAGGCCAGGGCCCACCCTATCCCCATCCCTGGAGGACTTGCCAACGCACAGGCGCACATGCACACCCACAAAGGGTCAGGACTTCAGGAGGATGTCTGGGGCACGCTTCTCCCGGCTGGCTGTTTCTCCCTTTCTGGTCATTTCCTCTGGTGGGCCTCTCCAGGGCTCTGCCAGGGTGTGGCCAAGACCCTCCAGGCGGGGTGTGCTCAGAGCAGGGGGCCTGAAGAATGGCTCCTCTGATTACACACACCCAACAGAAATCAGGGCTCGTAGTGATGAGGGGCATAAAATTGTGGCCTCGCTACAGATAAAGGCCCTACATGTGTCCCCCCTGCACCTCCACGTGGCCTCCGGGGAGGACCAATGGCAAAAGGCTTTGAAGGCCTCACCGTTGCAGGAAGAAGTCCTGCCAGTGGGTTTGGGGATTAGAGAAGGGCTGGAGGGGCGGGGCAGTCCTCTTCCAGGGGCGGGGCTGCGGCATCAGATTGAGGAGGGCTCCCGGGCACCCATCCATTCAGCGCCAGGTCTGCTTGGCTACAAGCCAAGTTTCCTTCCCTCTCACGCCAAGGTACCTGGAATACAAGAAGATCCCCAACAGCAACCCGCCTGAGTATGAATTCCTGTGGGGCCTGCGCGCCCGCCATGAGACCAGCAAGATGAGGGTCCTGAGATTCATCGCCCAGGTAAGGGAGGGCCTCTGTCCGGTGCCCCGCACTGGGGGTGGTGTTCTCCACATCTTGCTGGTTTCTGGGTCGAGGCCTCCTTCCCGTGATCCTGTATTCCACTAAGGGTGCCGACACTCACAGAGGACCTGAGCCCCCCTACACAAGGTCACAGATGGGGCAGAACCCCAGGTCTGGCACAGGATAGTAGGGGCCCCCGATCCCTGTGGTCTTGGTTTTTGATGGCATTAGGCAAAGCACAAGGAGGGGGTGAGGCGGGCCGAGGACGCTCAGCCCGTGTGGGGTGGCTCCGTGTCTACACTTGCCCTGTTCCTCCTCAGAATCAGAACCGAGACCCCCGGGAGTGGAAGGCTCGTTTCTTGGAGGCTGTGGATGATGCTTTCAAGAAGATGGATGTGGATATGGCCGAGGAACATGCCAGGGCCCAGATGAGGGCCCAGATGAACATCGGGGATGAGGCTCTGATTGGACGGTGGAGCTGGGATGACATACAGGTCGAGCTCCTGACCTGGGACGAGGACGGTGATTTTGGCGACGCCTGGGCCAGGATCCCCTTTGCTTTCTGGGCCAGATACCATCAGTACATTCTGAACAGCAACCGTGCCAACAGGAGGGCCACGTGGAGAGCTGGTGTCAGCAGTGGCACCAACGGAGGGGCCAGCACCAGCGTCCTAGACGGCCCTAGCACCAGCTCCACCATCCGCACCAGAAATGCCGCCAGAGCTGGCGCCAGCTTTTTCTCCTGGATCCAGTAAGAGTTTCGGTAGAGAAACGGGACTCTGCAGGAGGGCTGCGGGGGGGTGCGAGATGTCAGAGGGAGGGCCGGGGTGGGGGGTGGGGGCGACGGCGACAGCGTGGGCCGACACTTATTTTGTTACGTACACCCCTCCCCGGTTCGCGAGCGTGTCCGTGGATGTTGTCACCTTGGTTTCCTGTGCTTTTACAGGCACCGCTGATGAACTGCAGAGATCTTACTGGCCAAGCCAGAGCGCCTCCTCTCAGATTCCCTCTGGACACAGCACCCTAGGCCGCTGCTTCCTGTCCGTCGGAAGTGGCGTGCAAGATGCAGCTCTCTTTGCTTTTCCTGCTTTCGTTGTGTGCTTTTCCTTGTGCTTTCATGTTTTGGGTATCAGTGTCACATTAAAGTTGCAAAATTAATGTGGACGTCTCTTCCTTTACCTGCCCCCCATTACTGTACCTGGCCGTGCTTGGGCTCGTAGCAAGGCCACTTCCTCGGGCTCTCTGGGGCAGGTGGGCCCCACCTCTGCCAAAAAGGCCCACAGGGACAGGTGGGATGCTGGGAGGTGCGGGTGTTGGTTGCACCTGAGTGTGCGACCAGGAGTTTGGAGAGGCCCCAGCGCTCGTGGTTATGTGATTTCTCTACAAGCCTTGACCGGCAGCCCCAGGGGCATGGCAAAAGGGAGGCCAGAGAGGGGGTGGGGTGGAAGACGGCAGGTTGGCGCCGGTGCCACTGCCCCTCCCACCGGGGACAGGGTCCAAGGCTCTCGCCAGGACCCACCTCCCGCACCCCCTCCTCGGAGATGCTGTTCCGGAACCCTGGGCTCATCACCCACACAGTGCAGGACCCCATCCTCGGTACAGAGTCTGACGGACAATGAGGTGGGCCTCGTAGTGATGTTGGCAGCCCTCCAGTGGGTAGGAGGAGGGGCCGTGATTGCCAAGGGAGCAGGATGTCATGAAAACAACCCACGGTGCAGGCGGGCACAGTCCGTCGCCTGTGACGGAAGGCGGCCTCTTTGGGGCTTCGTGGCCCTTCTCCCCCAGAGGCAGGGCTCTCCCGGTGAGGACGACACCAGGTCTACCTAGGTCCTGGAGTGTTCAAGGGTTGGGTGATGTCTGGAGGGCTCTGAGGTAGGGCTGCACACGCTTCAGGTGCCAGACGGTAAAGGCAGACAGTTTGGCCTCCTGGGAAGGGCTCAGTGGCAGGCAGGGACAGTGTCCAGGGCTTTCTGGAGTTCCCTGGTATTGTCCAGGGTTTGGGAGGACAGAGCCCTAGATGAGGAAGGAAGACACAGTAGCGGAAGGCTCCCTGCCTCCCCCTACCCCCACCCCGGCCTCTGTTTCCCCTAGAGGGGCTGCCATCTCCGCCAGGTCCAGATCCTGACCCAGACCGGGCTACCTAATTTGGGAGGGCCAGTGGAAAATGAAAACATGAGTCTCCTTGTCAAAAACTATGAAGGATTTCAAAACAACAACAGCAGAGCATGGGGCCACATGGGGAGCCCTCGTGAGCATCACACTGCATAGGTTGCACCCCCCGGAAGCTGTCCTTCAGACAGGATTGGCTGGGTCTCCCTGTTGGCTGCCGCTGTGATTTCTGCTTCTCTGGTGCTTGGGTCCATGCTTGGCCACACTGACATTCTGGGACTCTGACAAAAATCCAGTCCCAAAGTTTTACAGGCACGCGCGCACACACACACACACACACACACACACACACACACACACGGAAATGGAGTCCCATTCCCTTTACGTCTCCTGGTCCGTGGTCTGGGCTGTGGAAGAGATGAGGGATTTCTGGGACTCCAGCCCTGGTGTCACAAATTTAGTGCTATTTGGCCGGAACCTCCCTGGATACCCCTGTGCACATAGCAGGTACATGCCTGTCCTTGGATCGGGGTGGGGGAAGTCTCCATCAGCCACAGGAGTGAGTTTGAGCACAGTGTGCAGAGGGCACTTGAGATATGGAAGCTCAACCGGAAAGGAACAGGAAGCAGCTCTCAGAGGCAGGTCACCGCCTCCACAGGCCTCCAGGCTGGCTGGACGCTGCACCTTTCACGTCGCCTTGCTGCGGTGGGGACTCGCCAGGGGCCCACTCCCCCTACCCTGTGGCGGCAGCACTGAAAGCAGCTGGGAAAAGAGGAGGAGAGGAGGGAGGCAGGAGCGTCCTGGTGGAAAATGGGGGCAGACTGGAGTGGGACTCCTGCGGGAGGCTCAGACCCGCCACCCTGGAGACGACCACCACCTCACTCACACGGCAAACAGGAGACCCAGGCAGGTCTCCCCTCCACTCGCAACCTGGGGTCTTTTGCAGACCCCACACCACAAAGCCCCACGGTCCACACCAGCAAGTGTTTTCTGAGACCCTGCCGTGGCACTGGACCGCTCCAATAGCCTTCTCCCAGCCCGGCCTGCTCTCTCTGATCGCCCCCGCCCCAGACCTGGCGATGGACCAGCATTCTTGAATTCACTTGTTTCCAGTTATTGACATTATGCATAAAGTTGTTCTGATTATAAGTGTACAACTTCTTGTCTGGGCCTATGTTTCCACTTCTCGGGCAAGCCTGAGAGGCAGGGGCGGTAAGCCCATTTCATGGTCTCAGCCAACTGAGGCTCTGAGAGGGCAGATGCCCTCCCCAAGTTACACAGCCAGGAAGCAGCAGAGCACGGACTTGAACCCGGGGCCCCCTGAGGCCAGGGTGCGTGCACTGGGCCCTGCTGGTGGCCACCCCTGCCATCCAGGGGCTTGCAGTGTCCCGTGGGTGATACACCTACCTGCTGGGCACTCTCTCCTGACACCCACCCTCTCGCCCACCTGCTGGACACTCCCCATCTCCCTTCATTTTGCATGATCGCCACCACTCATGGCTTCCCCGGATGCCAGGTTCCACGCTAGGTTTCTGAGGCCTGCCCCCTCCCTCCCAGCCTCCGGAGACATCGGGTTGGGTGCTTTCCTTCCTGGGCATCCATCCTGCTGCTCCTCCTTGTTTTTGTCCTCATCAGGCCCTGAGCCAAGAGCATTTTGCCCACTGCCTCATGACACCCTCAAAGACAGTCTGAGCTACTAGGTACATCCTCCTTATACACTTGAGGAAACAGACTCAGAGAAGGGAAGGGACTTGCCAGAGATCTCTGACCCAGCTCTGCCGCTGCCTCCACTAGTGACCTTGGCCCAGCCTCTTCCCTTGACCGGTGGCATATCGTTTGCGGTGTGCATGTGAAGAACCCTTCACATGGTTTGCACATTGATTGTTATTTGGCGTCAATACGGAATCGTAAGAGTGCTTTTTTGTGTGCAAACCTTTCCTTTGTCGGGGAGTGTATTTTGCAAACATTGTCACAATCAATGGTTTGCTTTTTCATTTTGCTAACGATGAAAAGCCAGATTTCTAAATTTGATGAAATTCGCTTAACCTGTTTTTGCGTGGCTATTGCGTTCTGTGTCATAGCTGTAAGAGTCCTTCGCCTACAGCAAGGTTCTCAAGGCTTCATCCTCCATTCTCTTCCAGAGGTCTTACGCTTTCGCTTTTTTGTTGACATTTAGGATCTTCACAAATTTCAGAAGTTTGAAATCATACCGAGTGTCTTTTCTGACCACAACTGAATGAAACTAGAAACCACTAACGGAAGGAGAATTGAAAAAGTCACACATAGGTGGAAATTACAACACTCTCTTCAATAAGCAATGGGTCAAAGAACAGACCACGAGGATATTAGAAAATACCTTGAGACACATGAAAATGAAAACACCATATGCCACAAGTAAGGAGATGCAGGGAAAGCAGTGTTAAGAAGCAAGTTTATTGTGGTAAATGCTTACAGTGAAAAACGAGAAAGATCTCAAATCAACAGCCTGTCTTTGTGCTTCAAGAACTAGAAAAGGAAGAACAACGTAAACCCAAAGTTAGCAGAAGGAAGGAAGCAATAAAGATTAGAGCGCAAATAAAGGAAATGGAGAATCGACAAATAATACGGGGAAAAAAACAGTGAAACCAAGAGCTGGTGTCTCTGAAAAGGTCAACATAACGGACGAACCCGTTAAGCAGTTTAACTAAGACACAATCGAGAAGTGTCAAATAACCGAAATCAGAGTGACAGAGAGGCATTACGATTGATACCACAGAAATAAAAGGAGTGTAAAAACAAGACCGGGAACAACTATACACCAGCAAATTTGGTATTTTAGAGAAGTGGATAAATTCTGAGAAACATACATGCTGCCAAGACTGACTCTTAAAGAAATAAAAAAAACTCAGCAGATCTCGATAACTCGTAAGGAGACTTAATCAGTCCTCATCAACCTCCCAACAGAGAAAACCCCAAGACCGGATGGCTTCAGTGGAGGATTGTACCAAACATTTAAAGAAGAATTAGGACCAGAAACAGACACACACACACGCACGCACGCACGCACACACGCACACACACACCCCCCAAAAGAATGTTTATGCATACATATTCAACAAAAGTCTAGCACACCCAGTTCAACAACACGTGAAAAGCCCACGACCACCTGGCCTTTATTTGTGGAATGCAAGAAGTTTCGACCAGTGAAAATCAATTAATTCAGTGTACGGCATCAACAAAATCAAGGACAAAAACCACAGAATCGGCTCAATCGATGCACTAAAAGCATCTGACAAAAGTCAACCCCCTTTGTGATAAAAACACTCAAACTCCTTGGGACAGAAGGAAACAACCTCGACATCACAAAAGCCCGATATAAAGTACTCACCGTGAACACCGTACTCGATGGCGAAAGAGTGAAAACTCTTCCTCTAAGATCAGGAGCAAAGCAAATGTCCACTTTTGCCTCTTCTTCTCAACATAGTCCTGGAGGTTGAGAGGGTAATTCGGCAAGAAAATGGAATTAAAAAGCAATAAAAAGGAGAGAGATCACGAAGCAACCAGTGTCTGCAGTGGCTAAGGAGGCATCGCCACGGACAACGAGAACTTTAAGGAGATCATTATTCCAAATCACGAACAACCTTATGCCCGCAAATCTGAAACTTTGGATATAATTTACACATTCCAAGAAAATACCACAAAATGACAGAAACAGACTAAACATCTGGGTTGTCCTACAAATTCTAGATGGGTGGAATCTGAAGGAAACAACAGCAGCGGCCACAAGAAACTACGGACTTTGATGCCGCCACCGATTACTTCTACAAAACATCTGTAGAGGAAAGAATGTCAATCTTACCTTCTTGCCAGGTAACATAGAAAAGGGGAAATGATTCCCATCCCATTTTATGAGCCATAAACCTTCAAGGGCATGGTAAGAAATGAAATGCACAGGCCTGTCTTTCACACAAGCACAGAGGAAGAAACCTTGAATAAAGCATTTGCAAAACATATCAGTTAAATCTCCATAAAGGAAAACGTATCACAAACAACTCAAGACTATTCTAGAAATGAAGCGGTTCAGTCCTTGAAAAATTTCTCTCTCAGAAGTAACGTATGAAAGAGAAAAAATATGATATTCCTTACGGAGGCAGAAAGGGTATTTTATGGGTTTGATTTTTTTTAATGACCACACACTCATGGTAAAGCCTCTTAGCCAACTACGAATAAAAAAGAACTCTTTTGATTCCATCAGAATATCCTTTAAAATACCCTTTAAAAGCTTACAAAAACAACGATACTCATTGGTGACATGTTGACAGCTTTCCCTGTGAGAACAGGAAAAAAAAAAAAAAAAAAACCCCAGATACATCCACTGTCACCACTTACAGTGCCATGAAGGAAGAAAAAGTAATCAAGGCGGTCCTGCGAGAACAGCCCTAAATGCATACGCACGTTAACCAAAGGACATGCTTGTGAACGTGCGCCACGATAATAACACTAACACTCCAGCACTGGAAACTACTGAAATGTCCATTAGAGATAAAAGGCATGAGCAAATTGTGGCATCGTCATACAGATCAAAGTACTGTGCGGGAATGCAAAGAAACGAAATTCAGCTACACAGCACAACAAAAGTGAATAGTTCAAAGAAAAACCTAATGTTGCCAAGAGAAACCCAGATTATAAAATATGTACTGTAACGATTCTACTTATATGCGATGTGTTCACAAACAGGCAGAATTACCTTCAAGTGTTCAAAGCTCAAGAGCGGTTAGATTTGCCGAGGTGGAAGAAAAGAGTGACTGGCATGAGTGTGCTTTTTGGCTGTCGGCCACACAGCACACCATTTCTTAACCCAGATCGCAGGGGATCAGACGTTCCTGTGTAACCATTTACTGAGCGGTTCCCTCATTTTTTGGGCAACTCCATTTTACATTCTATTCCACTACAATGTACATAAAGATACTTAAATGAATAAAATCCCAGGAATGTCCATAAACAAAGGATTCTTCGGTGATTCGTATATTGTCTGACCACAATGCCACAATGGGATCTAGAAATTAATAACAAAAGAACATTACAGCACCCCCCCCAACCCCCGTATATGTTTGTAATGTATGAAACATCCTCCTAAGAAATCCATGGCTCTAAGAAAAACTCAGGTTGAAATAAGAAAATATTTTGAGCTTACTAATGAAGCAAGCTCCAGCGGTCTTTGCTGCCCCTATTACTAAGTCTCCTCAATGGGGAAGTTTAGATTACACAGGAAGACTCTCCAGCATCTCTGAGAAGGGGCAAGATGCCAGCAATTTGGACGTCAAACTCCAGCGGAGGTAAGGGACTGAAGAGTTCTGTAGACAGCAACTGAAATCCCCATGCCGGGTTAGGATGTATGCCCTCAAGTGAGCCTGAAGTTCCGACGCCCATAAATCTGCTGGTTCATGCTCTGCAGACGGCACATTTTTCCTCCATCTCCCAGAGTTGGGGGAGAGACATTTGTCATGCTGGGAGGAGTTGAGAGGGATCCCCTGGGTGTCTACGTGATTTTTAGATACACTTTCTAGAGCCCTCGTGAAGTTTATAGCCCCCACCACTACCAACAACGTGCAGGGATACCTGGCAATGCCAGCGTGGCAGACAGTTGGAAGGTCCGGTGGGAGGGGATAAGTCGGTTGCTTTCCGGCTGTCCCTACTGCCGGCGGATGCTCAAGCTCTCTTGACAACACAGTGAGACTCCGTCTCTAAAAAACAAAACACAGAAATGAAAAACGAACATGTAGTCCCAGCTACTCGGGAGGCTGAGGCTGGAGAATCGCTTGAGCTCAGGAATTCGAGGCTGCAGGGAGCTAGAATCGCACCACTGCACTCCAGCCTGGGTGACAGACAGAGCGAGAACGCCCCACACCCTCAGAAAAGATCAAGCTCTCTTAATCAGCCAAGTCAGGTGTCGCTAGCCTGTCTCCTTCACACCTTCTGCCACATTCCTTCTTTTGTCTCCTCATCCAGTTTCTTTGTCTTTAGGGGGTAAGGCCTTGAGAAGAAAGGATGCAGCCAGGAAAGAGGGACGGGGAAGAGAGGGGAGAAGTGAAGGTGAGAAAGAGAAGGGGCGACTGAAGCACATGACCGACCAAAGGCGCCCAGGGGAACCTGGGAGCAGGAACCAGGGTCCCGGGCGAGTCGAAACAACCCCTCATGCCGTTTGGTCTGTTGGGTGCTCGGGTTGCAGGGAATGGGCATCCAGTTGGACTTCATGAGAACTCACACCTTGGGTTGTGGAGGGCAGGACACCATGAGAGGAGTCCCACCCTGCTGCAAAAGATAGAAGAGGACAGTTGCCCCAGCACAAAATGGAAGGCAGAGGACGGTAGATGGCAGAACAAGAACTAGCATCAATCACATTTTCTTCACTGAGCCCACCACAGAAATGAGCTCCCTTCCTGGGCACTCTCACAGCCCCTTGCCCTTGAACCTCACATCACTGATGGCAATTTGCAGAGGAATGATTAAGTCGGTGATTCACTGTAGGACGCGGTGCCCTCTGAAGCTGAAGCTAAACACACAGGGCCCACGTTAGGCCCAGTACCACTGAAGGAACTAAGGATTAGTCACCGGCTAAGTACCTGGCGGGGGGAGGAGGGGGAGCGGGCACGCTGAGGAGAGAGAATGGCATAGAGAGAAGGAAAAAGCACAATGAGGGGAAAACCAGGGAGGACAACATGAGAAAGGAAAGAGGGAGAGGAAGGGCGGCGAGGGATATGGGAACTCGGAGGGAGGACAAAGGGACAGACAAAGGAGGGAGGAGAGAGTGGAGATGAGGGGTGATGACGGAGGCTGAAGTGAGGTAGGACGAGAGAGGAAAGAAGGAAGGAGTGTAGAGGAAATGAATGAGGGAGTAAAGCAAAAGACACAAGGGGAGAGATCCTTTACCAAAGGGTGATAGATGAGGAAGGGGCAAGATGAAGGGGCAGTGAGGGAGAGAGGGTAAGGGGGAGAAAAGTGCCAGCTTTGGGAAGTCTACCCTGCCACGGGAAAGAGGGGATTCCCATCCCACGTGGGACACCTCTTGCCCTGCTCCCTGTGTCATTCAGGGCCTTCCCGCCCAAACAAACAGGGGGACCGGTCACATCAACGGCCACCTCTGCCGAATCCAAGCTCTGCACCAGATCCTCCTTTCCCCTGCCAGGTGCGGGTTTCAACTAGCAAGTTTAAGGGAATCCCTCCCCTTCCTGGGATTCCTCCCCGACTACACCAGTTGCAACCACTTTCATGGTTACAGAGACCTGGCCTCTCCCACAAGAACCCTATGGGCCAGCCAGTGTGATGCACTGTGCATCATATCTGTTCGGGATGAAGCATGTGTGTGTGTTTGTGTGTGCGTGTGTACTAATAACTGCAGGGATCAATATATCTGTGGGAGTTGTGAATTCTTTCCATGTGACTGCCTTGCTAGAATCCTCTCCCCCAGGGGCCTTTATTTCAAGGACCGACTCTGCTTTTCTCCCACAGCCCAATGAATGCATCAGACACTCAGCTTCAGTTCCCATGGCAACGGGGGCTAACGGTCTAGGGACTAAGGATGAGACAAAGAGAAACGCAGAGAAATGTACGTGTTCTGTCTTCCTGTGAGGTACACAAGCCCCTATTCAGGGATTGAAAAGAACATTCGCTTTAGTTCTACCCTGCCCTCCCCGGAATGCTCGGTGGAGGAGGACAGAAACGAAGATGGGCCCGACATGGATCCAGAATGTCTCCATCCTCTAAATGCACCTGCGTGGTTTGCAGACAGGCTTCCTTGTCCCCGAGCCACCATGTTACCAGCAATGTATTGTACCTGCAAACCACGCCTGTGGAACCTAGGATTCCTGCTACCCCAACTCGCTTTCCTCTTTCCTACCCTCTAGCCTCTACCCTAGTAGGGGAGGTTTTTTTTCAGTCATCCCTATGTTCTGACAAAAAGCTGCAGCCAGCCCAATTTCAGAAATGCTGTCTCAGAAGGGTCCCCCGATCCTTCCTGCCAGAGTCACACGGGACACACCCGGTCTCTCTTCTCCTCAGTGGCCCGGGAGTCCTCAGCCCAGACCATGGGACCAGTTCCTAGGGCTCCCCCTTCCCGCCACACTCCTGCTCCACCAGGGCCCTGGGGAGACTCAGAGGAGGAACGATTTTGATAGTCTCCCACTTCTACTAGCGGCCAAACTAATCAGAGGCCTCTTCCCTGCCCCTCTTCCTGAGCAGCCCACCGCGTCCTGTGTATTGGTTCCCCTTACCAGAGACTGGAAAAACAGGGTGCCGGGCGGGACATGAGACATCCTACACTGTCAATTGGTGAAAAATGACAACTCAAAAGCTGGGCATAGGCCCCCAACTTCCCTTCCCTTCCTTCCATTTATTCCAGTGACTCTCTGAAGTCCCTTTCTCCACCTGCATTCTCCCCTCCTGGGCCCCAGCCGCCCGCCATTTTCCACGTCCTGTAACCCCTCAGTTCAAAATATCCAAGTAAGCTCGTCTTCACTGTAATGCAGCAACCCGCAACCATAGCCACGCCCCACACCGGAAGGAACCACAGGAAGGTCTTCCCACCTTCCTGACCCCCATGGACATTAGGGGATGTCCATTCTCCTTTTGGTCAGGGGGTTTGTCTCCTATGCCCTCCTGCATACCCACCTGCCAGTGACTCCCCTGTGGTTCACAGCCCTCTCAGGGGAGCGCAAATCCCCTCGGCTGCTGGTCTCTGTCTGGATGACCACGACCACTTTCCCTTGGAGAAGGACCCACGGGGAATGGCAATGCCAGGGTGGCAACGCTTCGCTTGAACTGCTCTGCTCCTTAAGTCCCCGACAGTACCACTCACAGGACTGTAGAGGCTATGCCAGTTACAGATTTCAGTGAAGGGTCAGTAGTGACTACATGAAATTACAGTGGAACAAACTATTAGTGAGCGATGGCTAAGTATCCACGCTTCTAGAATCCAAAAAGAATCACCCATCCCCTGCCTCCTCCCACGGAAAAGATAAGGTCTTCTGAGGACATTCCATTTCAGGGGAATCCCTGTTCATGGCTTTTCTTCCTGTTTTGAGCACGGCCCTTTTATCTCCCTGGAAAGGAGAAAGTCCCCTCCATTAACCTGCTTCATTGCAGGGATTTCTTTATGTCTCAATAATGGGATCTGTCTATGTCTCCACCTCCCTGTGAACACATGAACACACAGAGTCAATCACCCAAACACTAAGGAGCTATGAGTGTCCCAGCATTATCCCCCACCCAGCTCTGTGCAGTGGCTCACACCTACAACCCCAGCTATGCAGGACACCGAGGCAGGAGGATTCTCTGAGGCCAGGAGTTGGACACGAGCCTGGTCAATGTAGCGAGACCTCATCTCCAAAAAAACAAAAACAGGAAAACTTAGCCGTATATGGTGGCACACCTCTGTGGTCTCAGCTACTCCGGAGGCTGATGCAGGAGGATCACTTGAACCCAGGAGTTCGAGGCTGCAGTGAGTTATGACAGCACCACTGGACAGAGCTTTGGGAGACTCCACTTTGAAGCCAGGAGTTCAGGACCAGTTTGGGCATCACAGCGAGACCCCACCTGCAGAAATAAAAATTAAAATGTAAAAAAATTTAAAAATATCTCTGACCAATACCTTTCTCAAAATTTGAATTTGTCAATGCACATTACCCTTCCTTACTCAGCCTGGATCCCATAGACTTCAAACTTCATTTCCTCACCCTCTGGACATCTCTGCCCTGCCAATCCCTCATTGTCAATTTGGCCATCCCTGGGGATGGAGGTTATCAGCAGGGCTTTAGCTGAGAGCCTGAATCACAGGGCTGGTCGTTCATATTTTTAACAAAGCCAGCCTCTCTGTTTGATCCCATCTTTACCCCTCACCCTTTCACAGTTTGAATCCCTGCAGATGTCCACTGTGTCTCTGCATCTTCAAATTCTCCTGCTCCAGTGCTTATTCCCATCAGCGTACAATTACGCTCCACCATCCTCCATGGTAAACAAGCACCTTCCCTTGGCGACCCTTCCCCACCAGCTGTTCTCTCACATACCTGCTGCCCTTTACAGTAAAACTTTTCTGGTGAGTTGTTTGAGCAGGTTGTCACCACTTCCTCATCTCCACCTCCAACGTCTTGCACGGCCTTCTGTCCTCCAAACATGCTTTTCTTCAGGCTCCTTAGTAACTTTCGTACTGTCGAATCCAATTATCATCCTTCTGACTTGGCTTGCCCTCCTAGTAGCATTGAACACGCTGTCCACTGCCAGTCTCTTCAAATCGTGTGGATTTCAAGAGAAATCCCAGGAAAACATTTCCACGAAACCATTCTCTTCTGGTGATCTTCCTTCCAGGGTAGATCCTGTTCTTTGAGTTATTTCCCGGCTCCTCTTCCTCTTTTTTGGTGCTGTGCTCCAGATTGTGGCTTTGTCTCCTCCTTTTCTACATTTTCTCTCTAAGAAATTTCCTTTCACTTTATAGACGTAAATAACACCTACATCTGCCACTTCCTGTATCCATCAGTATGTTTGATTGCAAACGACAGAAAAACACTCAAGGTTGCTCAACCGAAAAGAAACCTGATGCAAGGATATCAGGTTGCACATGGAGTCAATAAAAGGACTGCACATCCAGGATCGGAAAGCAGGCGGTATCCATGGGAGTGTGAGACAGAAACAATCACGAAGGTCACGCCTGAGAAATAGCTTTGTTTTCACATTGTTCTTGCAACCTTGCTGCTCTGCCAGAGAGGTCGCTTTGGAAACCTCCTACCGCATTGATATTTTTCAGCCTTCTGGAAGTCTTCGTATAGGTTTCGTTTTGTAATCATTCAAAAAGATCCCTCCAATTTGTATCCTAACGTATTATTAGTACGTACGTTAACTCAGGAATAACACGAACATTTTGAATTTCTCCAGAGATTCTTTCCTCCTTCATTAAAAGAACCAGCTTTATTGAGATATGATTCAGATACCACAAATTTCACTCGTTTAAAGTGTACAGTGCAGTGGTTGTTAGTCTATTCAAAGGTGGAGCAACTCCCATTCTGTAGGTGGCCTTTTCACTGTGTTGATTGTTTCATTCGGTTCACCGTAGGATTTTGGTTAGACGTAATCTCGACTGTCTAAGGTGGCTTTTTGTTGCTTGGGCTTTTTGTCATATTCAAGAAGCAATTTCCAAGACAGATGCTATGGAGCTTTTCACCTATGTTCTCTTCTAGGAGATTTATGGGAAAAGATAGTTGAAAGGATATCTATGATAAGTGATTAATATCCAAGCTATACAGGGAACTCCTACAACTCAATACCGAAAAAGAAGACAACAAACTGACTAAAGAATGGGCAAAAGACTCGAATAACGTTTCTCCAAAGAGGATGCGGGAATGCCCGACAGTATATAAAAAAGTGCTCGACATCACTAATCATCAGAGAAATGCAAATCAAAACCACAGTGAGGTATCAGCTCACACTTTGAAATATTATCAAAGAAAGCAAAAGATAACAAGTGTTGGAGAAGATGTAGAAAAATTCCAACCCAGGCACACAGGAGCAGGCATGTAAAACCGTGAAACCACTGTGGAATACACCAGAGTGGTTCCTCAAAAAATTCAAAATAGAACTAGTATGTGATCTGGAAATCCCACTGTTGAGTATATATCCAAAAGGATTGAAATCTGGGCCTTGAAGCCATGTATGGACTCCCAGCTTTATTGAAGCATTACGTCCAACAGTCAAGATTAAAACACAATATGGAAACAACCTAAATGTTTCTCAGCAGGTTAATGGATATGTTAAATGTGGTATATATATAAAATGGCACACTATTCAGCCTCCACGACGAAGGAATTTCTGCCAACAGACACAAGTAATGCGGGTTCTAATTATTTCAGCTATCTGAAACAATCAAACTCATAAAAACAGGAGTGCAATGTCGCCTGCTTGAACTGGGAGGGAGGGGGAAACAGGGAGTTGCTGTTATGTGGGTATAAAGTTTCCGTTGCACAAGAGGAATACATTACTGGGACCTGCTGTGCAATCCTGTGCCTATGGTTAACAATATGGTATTTTGTATTGAAAATGTTATTGAGGGCAGATCTCATGTTACGTGTTCTTATCACAATTAAATGAAATAAAATAAACCCAAAAAGTCGTGCGACTATCAAAACCTTGTAATTTAAGCATTTTTTTTATTAAAAAAAAATAGCTGTATGTATTTAAGTGACCTAATCTCCCTTCTTCTTCAAACCGCTGACACCCACTGATCTATCTTCTGGCTCTCTGATTTTGCATGTATTGAACGTTTCCTGTAAATCGGATTCTACAATATATGACCTTTTTGACCAGCTTCTTTCCGTAAGCACTACGTTTTCCAGATTAATCAGTGTTGTGGTGAGTACCAATGCATCACTCAATTAACTGCCATATAATAATACCACATGTTGGTTACTCCTGCAACTGTTGATGGGCATTTAGATTCGTTCACTTTTGGGCTATTATGGATAAGGCTGTTATGGGCACTCTTGTACAGGATTTTACCTGACTTGTCTTTTCAATTCTCTTGGGTGGATTCCTAGAGTAGACTTGCTGGGTCATAAAGCAACTCTAACTTTTGGAGGAACTGCTGCACCCTGTCCCAAAGTGATTGAAACATCTTACAATCCCATGAGAAGTGTCTTAAGATTCAAATTCCTCCACAACCTTGCCAACATTCGTTATTACCTATCTTTTCAATTTCAGCCATCTTAGTGCGTGGGAAGTGGTATCGCAATGTGGATTTAACTTGAATTTCCCTAATGACCAACGACGTTTCTTGAGCATCTTTTCTTGTGCTTGTTAGCCGGTTGTGTATGTTCTTTAGAGAAATGTCTATTAAAATCCTTTGCCAACTTTTATTTGAGCTGTGGGTCTTTTTTTATTACACAGTCATGTTTATTAGATAATGCAAATCGATTTCAAATGTGAGCTATATGATTTTCCAGTCTTTTCAATAATCTCATGAGTTGCCTTCCCTGTCCCTGATGGTGGGCTTTGAAGCATAAAAGTAGTTAATTTTAATGAAGTACAATTCCTCTGCGTTTCATGTTTTCCACCCATGATTTGGGTGCCATATCTACAAAGCCAATTCCCATTTCAAAGTCATGAAGATTACCCCAACATTTCTTCCAAGAGTTACATTTTTTCCCCTTAGATTTATGTCTATCATTCATTCTGAATTAATTTTCAGGCATGGCATGAGATGGGGGGTCCACTTCATTCTTCTGTGTGGGCATAACCATTTGTCCCAGAACCCCTTGTGGAAAACACTATTCTTTCTCCCTTTGAGTTGCCTTGATACACTTGTCGAAAATCCATCGAACTTGAATGAAAAGTTTTATTTCTAAAATTTGCATTTTTAGAACACTTACATACATGCCTATATTTATTCCAGTACCACAACACATTGATTACTTGAGCTTTGCAGTAGGTTTGGAATAGAGACGTGTGAGTCCTCCATCACTGCTCTTTTTCAAGATTGTTTTGGCTTTTCTGGGTCCCTTGCATCGCCATGGGAATGTTAGTATCACATTGTCAATTATGGCAAGAAAATCCCGGTGGGATTTTTAGCAGGGAGTACTTTGTATCTGCAGATCCACTTGTAGACTGTTACCATTTTAGTGATACACGGTCTTCTGGGAGGAGGGGCAGCCCCTCTGAGTCCTACTTGTGCGTGCAGAGTCACACTGCAGTGCCGAACAGTATTAGCTCCCATTCCCAAATGGGGACTCCAAAGGGAGTCCCCATCTATGCATAAGGGACATCTTTACATTTCTTTAGGTCTTCTTTAATTTCTTTTTAATTGTACTTTAAGTTCTGGGATACATGTGCAGAACGTGCAGTTGTTTTTTTTTTTTTATTATTGCATTTTAGGTTTTGGGGTACATGTGAAAAACATGCAAAGTTGTTGCATAGGTGCATTCATGGCAGTGTGATTTGCTGCCTCCCTCCCCCTCACCCATATCTGGCATTTCTCCCCATGCTATCCCTCCCCAACTCCCCCCCACGCTGTCCCCCCCACTCCTCCGCAAATGGGACCTAATCAAATTCCACAGCTTCTGCACGGCAAAAGAAACAGTCAATAGAGTGAATCGGCAACCAACAGAATGGGAAAAAATTTTTGCAGCCTACCCATCTGACAAAGGGCTGATATCCAGAATTTACAACGAGCTAAAAAAGATTTACAAGAAAAAAACAAACAAGCCCATTCAAAAATGGGCGAAGGATAGGAACAGATACTTTACAAAAGAAGACATACAAGAGGCCAACAAACATATGAAAAAATGCTCATCATCACTGGTCATTAGAGAAATGCAAATCAAAACTACATTGAGATACCATCTCACGCCAGTTAGAATGGCGATCATTAAAAAATCTGGAGAAAATAGATGCTGGAGAGGATGTGGAGAAATAGGAACACTTTTACACTGTTGGTGGGAGTGTAAATTAGTTCAACCACTGTGGAAAACAGTGTGGCGATTCCTCAAGGACCTAGAAATAGAAATTCCATTTGACCCAGCAATCCCATTACTGGGCATATATCCAAAGGATTATAAATCGTTCTACTATAAGGACACATGCACACGAATGTTCATTGCAGCACAGTTTACGATAGCAAAGACCTGGAACCAACCCAAATGCCCATCGATGATAGACTGGACAGGAAAAATGTGGCACATATACACCATGGAATATTATGCAGCCATTAAAAAGGAGGAGTTCACATCCTTCGTAGGGACATGGATGAACCTGGAAAACATCATTCTCAGCAAACTGACACAAGAACACAAAATCAAACACCACATGTTCTCACTCATAGGCGGGTGTTGAACAAGGAGAACACATGGACACAGGGAGGGGAGCACTATACACGGGGGTCTGTTGGGGGGGAGGGGGGATAGTGGGGGGGTGGGGAGTTGGGGAGGGATAGTATGGGGAGAAATGCCAGATATAGGTGAAGGGGAGGGAGGCAGCAAATCATACTGCCACGTGTGCACCTGTGCAACAACCTTGCATGTTATTCACATGTACCCCAAAACCTAAAATGCAATTAAAAAAAAAAAATGAGGAGTTCGCGTCCTTTGTAGGGACATGGATGAACCTGGAAACCATCATTCTCAGCAAACTGACACAAGAACACAAAACCAAACACCACATGTTCTCACTCATAGGAGGGTGTTGAACAAGGAGAACACATGGACACAGGGAGGGGAGCACTATACACAGAACGTGCAGTTTTGTTACATAGGTATACACGTGCCATGGTGGTTTGCTGCACCCATCAACCTGTCATCTACATTAGGTCTTTCTCCTAATGCCATCCCTCTCCTAACCCCCTAGTTTATATGGAATAAACTCGATGACTCGTCCTAATAGTATTTTCTTTTCTGGATTCTTCAGTGTTTTCCATGTACAGGATCATGTCATCTGTGAGCAGAGATACTTTTATTGATTCCTTTTAAATCCGGAGATCTGCTGTCTCTTTTTCTTGCCTAAATGCATTAGGTTGAAGATCCTGTACAATGTTAAGTACAAGTGGTGAGAACACACATTGTTGCTCGTTGAGGGTGCAAGTTTTCAGCCTTTCACCGTTAAGCATGATGGCAATTGTGGGTTTTTGGTAGAGTCTACTGAGTGAGTTGCAGAAGTGCCTTTTCTGTCCTGGTTCTTCATAGTTTTTTAACTGTAAAATGGTTTTGGATCTGTCACAAGTCTTTCTGTGTCTACAGAAATGATAATTTGAAAATTTATTTGGTTAGTGTGGTATATTATATTGATTGATTTTTGTATGTTGAACCAACCTCACATTCCTGGAACAAGTTCCACTTGGTCTTTGTGTATAATCTGTGTGTGTGTGTCTGTGTGTGTACACGTGTGTGTGTTGCTGGATTCGGTATGTGTGTAATTAGTGGAGGAGATTTGTGTATACGTAACAGATGTTCATCTGTAATCCTGTTAATTATTTCCTTCTGATGCCTTGTCTAATTTTGGAATTTGGTTAAACCTGGGCTCCAAATCTAGCTGGGAAGTGCCACCTTCTGCTCTTGAGCAATCTTGTGAAGCTTTGGTGTTAAGTGTTCTTTAAATATTTGGTAGAATTCACCAGTTAACCCTGGACTTTTCTTTGGGGGAATATATCTATCGGTAATTCAGTCTCTTTACTTGTTGTAAATATATTGAAATCTTCTATTTCTCCTATAGGCATTTTCAGTAATTTTTGTGTTTCTGGACACTTGTTCTTTTCAGCTAGGTTATCTAATTTTGGTGTTCACAGTATTTAGCATAACATTTTTGTTTCTGTGAGATTGTATTAATATCCTATATTCTAGTTTTGGTTTTTATAATATGCATCTTTTCTATTTTTTCTTAGTCTGGCAAGAGCCTGTCAATTTTATTGATCTTTGTTAAAGAACCAACTTTTGTCTTGTTATTTTTTCTATTATTTCCTATATTCTTTGTATTTCTATCAGTCTAGCAGTCCTTATTTCCTTCTTCCTGCTTGTTTTGGGTTAGTTTAACCTTCTTCCTCCTGTGTCTTAACATAAAAATTTAGGAGAATTGTTTGAGAGCATTACTCTTTTTAATATAGGCATTTATAGCTATCCATTTACATCTATGAGCTAATTTAGCTGCATCCTACAAGGCTGGAATTCTGCGTGCGTCTTTCTGCCTTCAGTTGTGTCCATTTTTGCTTCGTGTATTGTGGGGGCACTATTACTACGCGCCTATATTTTTTTATAGTAATCATTATATCTTCTTGATGGACTGAGCGATTTACCATGAGAAAATGTCCTTGTCTGTATCTAAATCAAATTGTTGTCTTAGAGTATATTTTTGTCTCGGAGAATATTAGTGGAGTCACCCCAACTCTCTTTTCTTGATTGTTTCCACAGTATACTTTTTCCATGCTTTTATTTTAAGCAACTTATGTCTTTGGAAGTAAAGCACACCTCTTCTAGACGGCATATAATTGGAGCATTTAAAAAAATCTGTTCTGCCAGTCTCTCCTTTTGGTTTTGTTGAGGGCATTTTCATCGATATTTATAACATATATTGTTCTGTAGTATACTTTTCTTGTGATGTCCTCTTCTGCCTTTGGTTTCTGGGTAATATTGGTCTGATAAAATGACTTAATTGAGTTTGAGCCAAGTTACTCAACTTTTGTGAACCTCAAAGACTAAGGGGCATGTGGATTGACTGAGTCTGGAAGGTTTTCTTTTCTCTAGGTGATTTTCTCCACGTGGTCGTGAGGTGGAGGCACCTGCTAGGAGCAGAATGAAAAATGGATGGATAGTGGGGTCAGACATCATGTTGTGCACCTCCTATCTCCCAGGCCATCCCTTCACCTTCCTGCCAATCCTGTCTCCCTCCCCATTTACATCTACCACAAGGAATTCAAAGAGGTTTGTGGAACGTTAGATGAAATTTCTCCAAAAGTGGATTCGATAAGAGGTGCACAAAATATGTCTGAACCCAAATATTTTTCACAAAACATAGGATGATTAAGAAGCAATTTTCTTTTGAATTTCTATTCTTTCTTCCACACAGTGAAAAGCATATTTAGTTTTTAAAGTGGATAATGAAGTCTGGAGTCCAGAAAATGAAACCTGGGGGAAGGAAGAGGCTTAACTGAGGCTTCACTATTTTGACAATCTTCACAGCTTAGTGATTATGGAAGGGCTTGCTGGGGCACTAGGGGCAGAACTGATGGCTGTAGAGTCACATGGTATACAGATTCGATGTCGGGTTTCCTCTTACCATAAGAACGCCCAATCTGGTTTGAAAAGGGAACCCACATACGACATTCTTCAATATAACACCAGGCTCTATAAAAATTGAAGAGGCTTCAAAAAGATGGACAAGAATTAGTCACTGACATTGAGAAGTTCAGAGTGTGGTGGGAGAGATAAGCTTCATAGGCGCTGATACTTATCATAATGAATATTACCTTCCTTACAGGAACAAAGAGGAGAGAAGAAACAGCTTCCTGTGGTAGTCAGGAGCACTAGCTCCATGTTTAAGGGATGAGTTGCAGGTTATCCACCATCAAAGCTGTGGGAATGACATTCCTGGAAGTAGGAACAGAATTTTCAAAGAAGGAAGTTTACTTGACACACATTTTTTGACAACTGTCTTCCCCAAATACTGTGCAAGGTTTGAGAGCTACAGAGGAAATGAACATGGCCTCTGTCTAGATCACTAATGAATCCATGTACCCTGAACCGGCAAGGGAAACATTCACAAACCAGTTCTCATCATTTTAAAAGATATAATGACTCCAAGGATGCCTGGGGAGGGCCATCTCGTCATCCAGTCAGTCCCCCTACAGGGCAAGTCAGTACCATGCTATGATCACTGTTATTCCCAGTTTTGTAGCTCCAGCAATTAAATGTTGTCCACACATCCAGAGGGAATTGGGCTACAGAGGACTGCCTCACATTGATAAAATTTACCAAAATTGTACCCATATGGTACACAAAATGAGGGCAGGTGCATCATCTGAATGAAACATGAACAAGTGTAAGACACATTTTCCTAAATGATACGTTTTGCTTCCCTTACATTTGTTTTTTACACTAACTTTCTATTTACGACAAGTGATGTCGGATTTCCACTTATGGTGATGATATTAAGTTTCCTTTGAAAATGTACTTATTGATGAAAAATTACTTTGTTCAAAGAATAACACTACACCTTCTAAACATGACGATGAAGGTATCATGTGATACTAACGAACTAAAATTCTGTACAAACTATAAGAAATGCAAGTGAAATATTAATGTCGATCAGAAGCATTTGGTATTATAATGGTTTTACCACAATTAAATATGGCAAAAAGCGTGAAGGTGGTAAATGGATGATTACTCAAATCAGGGACCAAATCAAATTTTCTCCCACAGTCCAATGTATGCATCAGACACTCAGCTTCCGTTCCCATGGTAACTAGAACTAATGGCCTTGGGACTAAGAAGGAGACAAAGAGAAACAGAGAAATGTGCGCATTCTGTCTTCCTCTGACGTACACAAGCCCCTATTCAGAAACTGAATAGAACATTCGCTTTAGTGCTGCCCTGACCTCCCCTTCCCACTGGGTTGAGGAGAACGGAAAGGCAGAGGGATCCAACACCAATCTCAAGTGTTTACATCCAGGCTTCCTTCTCCCTTAGCCACCATCTTACCAACAATGTGCTGTACCTCCAAACCATGCCCGTGGAATCTAGGATTCTTGCTATCCCGATCCACTTGCCCTGTTCCCCACCCACTAGCCTCTATCATAATATGGGAGGCTTTCATTCATCCCCATTTTATGTCAGATAGTTCCAGCCCGATTTGATTTCAGAAATGCTGCCCCAAAAATGTTCCCCAATCCTTCCTGCCAGATCGCACAGGGCAGAACAGACCCCTCCCTCTTCTCCTCTGTGGCCTGGGAGACCTGGGCCCAGACCATGGGAGCACTTCCTAGGGCTCCCCCTTTTGGCTACACTTCCATTCCACTAGGGTCTGGGGGAGACCCAAAGGAGATAGTCTCCTGCTTTGGGAAGCAGCCAAACTGATGAGGGGCCTCTTCCCTGTCCCTTTTTCCTGAGTAGCTGTCTCCTTTGTATTGGATCCCTGTATCAGAGGCTGGACAAACAGGGTTTCAGGCAGGACGTGACACATTCCACACCATAAATTTGTGAAGTAAAATGACAGAAAAGCTGTGCAGAGGCCCCCAACTTTCACTCCCTTCCTTCCATTTATTCCAATAAGTCTCTGAAGTTCCTTTGTCCAGCTGCACTCTCCTTTCCTGGGACCCAGCTGCCATTTCCTATGTCCTGGAAATCCTCACTCCGAAATATCCAAGTAAGTTTATTGTACTATTCCCTTCTTGCATTGCTATAAAGAAATACCTGAGACAGAGTAATTTATAAAGAAAAATGGTTTAGGCCAGGCACGGTGGCTCACGCCTGTAATCCCAGCACTTTAGGAGGCCCAGGCAGATGGATCCCCAAGTCAGGGGTTTGAGACCAGCCTGGCCAACATGGTGAAACCCCATCTCTACTAAAAATACAAAAACTAGCCAGGTGTGGTGGTATGTGCCTGTAGTCCCAGCTTCTCAGGAGAGTGAGGCAGGAGAATCTCTTGTACCCGGGAAGCGGAGGTTGCAATGAGCCTAGACTGCGCCATTGCACTCCAGCCTGGATGACAGAACAAGACTCTGTCTCAAAAAAAAAAAGAGAGAAAGAGAGAAAGGTTTAATTGGCTCACCGTTCTGCTGGCTATACAGGAAGCCTGATATTGGCATCTGCTCTGCTTCTGGCAAGGTCTCAGGAAACTTGCAATTCTAGTGGAAGGCAAAGCAAGAGGGAGCAGTTCACGGTGGCGGGGGGTGGGAGGGGGAGTGCTTCACATGGGAGGGGCAGAAGGAAGAGAGTTAATAGGAGGTGCTACACACTTTTAAACAAACAGCTCTTATGAGAACTCTCTCATGATAACAGCACTAGGGAAATGGTGCTAAACCACTGGAAACCACCCCCATGATCCATCAACTCCTATCAGGTCCAACCTCCAACACTGTTGATTGGGATTACAACTGGACATGAGATTTTGGCAGAGACACAGATCCAAACCATATCCCTCATCTTCACTGCAATGGTGCAACCCACACCCATTGCCATGCCCCACACCAGAAGGAACCACATGAAGTTCTGCCCATCTTCCTGACCTTCATGGACATTGTGAGACGTCCAGTCTCCTTTTGGTCAAAGTGTTTGTTTCATATGCACTCCTGAGTGCCCACCTTCCAGTGTTTCACACCCCTCTCAGGGGATCCCAGATCCACTTGGCTGCTTGTCCCTGACTGGATGACTATGACCACTTCCTCTTAGAGAAGGACCAATGGGAAATGGTTATGTGAGGAAGATAACGCTTCGCTTGACGGCTTTGCTTTTAAGTCCCCAAAAATACCACTTACAAGATTGTAGACTCTATGCCAGTTACAGACTTCAATGAAAGTTCAATTATCTCTTTTGCAGATGGTATCATCGTAAACAAAGGAAACCATAAAGACTTAGCCAAAAGTAATGTTATAACTCATAAACCAATTTGGTATAATTGCAGGATATAAAATCAACATATAAAAATTAGTCACATTTCCACAAGCAGACAATGGACTATCCAAAAATGAAGTTAAGAAAAGAACCCATTCGCAATAGTAACAAAAATAATTAAATAATAAAATAGAAATAAACCTAACCTAAGATGTTTAAGACCTGTACACTGAAAATTACAGAACATTGATGAAATAAACTAAAGAAGACACAGAAGAATGGAAAGACATCTTGTGTTCTATACATTTCCAAAATGTATAGAAACTCCTAAATATCAATAACAAAATATATATTAAAAATCTTAAAATGGACAAAAGACTTGAACAGATATTTCTCCAAATAATACACACAAATGGCCAACATGTATATGAAAAGATGCTCAACATCACTAAGCATCAGGAAAATGTAAATCAAAACCAGAAGGAGATATCGCCTCATGCCTGGTAGAATAGTTATAATAACAAAAAACACTAAAGGTAATACGTATTGAGAATGTTGCAGAGAAATTGAAACCCTTGTAAAAAGATGGTGAGTATATAACATGGTGCAGTCATTATCGAAAACATTATGGGATTCCACAAATTAATTGCCATATGATCCAGCACTCTCACTTCTGGATATATATTTAAAAAATGAACACAGGATCTCAAAGGGACATCTGCACTCTATGTTCACTGCAGCATTATTTACAATAATCAAGTAATGAAAACAAGCCAAATGTCAATTGACAGATGAATGGATCAAGAAAATGTGGTGATACACACCATGGGATATTATTTAGACTTTCAAAAGAAGGAAGACTTCCTGTAGAGGAAGTAGAGCAAGATGGTGGAATAGAAGGCACCTCTGATGAACACACCACTCCCACTCCACAAGGACATCAATTTAACTATCTACACACAAAAATATGTTCATGAGAACCTATAATCATAGTACCTGGTCTTCACTTCATATCACTGAAAGTCACACTTAAGATGTAAAAAGGACAGTCTTGAATTGCTGACACGACCCATCCCACACCTCTCAACAGCTATGGTGTGTTGCAGAGAGCACTTTTGCATGCTGGTGGAGGGAGAGTTCAGCAATTGTGAGGCATTGAACTCAATGCTTTTCTGTTAGAGCAGAAAGAAAAACATGACTAAACTCAGCTAATGTCTATCCACAGAGCATTTAAACCAGCCTAGCCAGAGGGGAATTGCCAATCCTAGCGGTCAGAACTTGAGTTCCCACAAACCTCACTACTGAGGACTAACATGCTCTGGGACTGTAAGTAAACTTGGAAGGCAGTCTAGGCCACAAGAACTGCAACTCTAAGGCGAGTCCTAGTGCTGACCTGGGCCCAGAGACAGTGGGCTGGGAGGGCACATGACCTACTGAGACACCAGCTGAGGTGGCTAAGCGAGTGCTGGCATCACCCTCCCCTAACCCCAGACTGCACAGCTTGCAACTCCAAAAGATACCCCTTCCTTCCACTTGAGGGGAGGAGCGGGAAGACTAAGGAGGACTTTGTCTTACATCTTGGAAACAAGCTTAGCCACAGCAGGATAGGGCACCAGTCAGAGCCATAAGGCCCCCATTCCTGGCTCTAGCTTCCGTAAAACATGTCTAGACACTCTCTGGGCCAGAAGGGAACCTGCTGGCTTGAAGAGAAGGACCTAGTTGAGGAAACATTCATCATCTGCTAACTGAAGAGTGCTTGGACCCTGTAAAACCAGCAGTGATACCCAAGTACTATGTCGAGGGCCTTGGGAGAGCCTCTGAGACTTGCTGGCTTCAGGTGAGAATCAGCGCATTCTCAGCTGTGGTGACTAGAGAATGAAATTTCTCCTGCTTGAGAAAAGTAGATGGAAAAGTAAAGGGGACTTCATCTTGCACCTTAGGTACCAGTTTGGCCACAGGGGAGTCAAGGACCAAGCAGGTTCTAGGGATTCTTGCTACCCCAACTCTTTGCTCTGTTCCCCATTCTCTATTATAATATGGAGGTTTTCAGTCATTCCCATTTTCTGACAGAAAGTTCCAGCCCAATTTTAGAAATGCTGCCCCAGAAGAGCTCCCTGATCCTCATTAGCAGAGTCGGATAGGGAAGATTCCCTCTCCTCCTCTGTGGCCCAAAAGACCTCTGCCCAGACCGCGGGACCATTTCCTAGGGCTCCCTTTTCCTGTCACACTCCTATTCTATCAGGCATTGGGGGGTGACAAAGGAGGGAAGTTTCTGATAGTCTCCAGCTCTTGGAAGCAGCCAAATTAATAAGGGGCCTCTTTCCTGTCCTCTTTTCCTGAGCAAACAATTACCTTCTTTGTATTCACTCCCTGTTTCAGAGACTGGACAAACTTCGTGCTGGGCTGGACACGTGAAACACATGAGACACCTCACATCATATATTTTTTTTATTTTTAATAATTTTTTATTTTTCGTTTTGTGGGTGCATAGTAGGTATATATATTTATGAAGTACATGAGATATTTTCATGTAGACATGCAGTGCACAATAATGACATCATGAAAAATGGGGTATCTGTTGCCTCAAGCATTTATCTTCTGTGTTACAAAATATCAAATTATACTTTTAGTTATTTTTAAATGTACAATTATTATTGACTATAGTCACTCTGTTATGCTACCAAATACTAGGTCTTATTCATACTCATTTCTTTAACTATTTCTGTTCACATTAACCATCTTCACCTCTTCCCCAACCCCTACTACCCTTCCCAGCCTCTGTTAATCATCCTTCTACTCTCCATCTCCATAGGTTTAGCGGTTTTGATTTTTAGATCCCACAAACAAGTAAGAACATGTGATGTTTGTCTTTCTGTGCCTGGCTTATTTTACTTAACATAATAACCTCCAGTTCTATCTACCTGCAAACAACTGAATCTCATTCTTCTTTATGGCTGAATAGTACTCCATTGTCTATAAGTACCACATTTTCTTTTTCCATTCATCTGCTGATGGACACATAGTTTGCTTTGAAAGCTTGGCTATTGTGAACAGAGCTGCAACAAACATGAGAGTGCAGAAATCTCTTCAATATACTGATTTCTTTTCTTTATGGTATATATACCCAGCAGTGAGATTGCAGGATCATACCTCAGCTCTATTTTTACTTTTTTTGAGGAACCTCCAAACTGTTCTCCATAGTGGTTATACTAATTTACATTCCCAACAACAGTGTGCAAGTGTTCCCTTTTCTCCACATCCTTGCCAGCATTTGTTATTGCCCGTCTTTTAGGTATACTTCATTTTAATTGGGCTGAGATGTTATTTCATTGTAGTTTTGATTTGCATTTCTCTTATGGTCAGTGATGTTGAGCACCTTTTCATATATCTGTTTGCCATTTGCATGTCTGCATTTGAGAAATGTCTGTTCAGATCTCTTGCCCATTTAAAAAATTGGATTATTTGATTTTTGCCTATAGAGTTTTTTGAGCTCTTTATACATTCTGGTTATTAATCCCTAGTTAGATGAGTAGTTTGCAAACATTTTCTCCCATTCTATGGGTTGTTTCTTCACTTCTTTGATTGTTCTCTTTGTTGCATAGAAGCTTTTTAACTTGATGTGTTCCCATTTGTTCATTTTTGCTTTGCTTGACTGTGCTTGTGGGGTATTACCCAGGAAATCTTTGCACAGACTGATGTCCTGGGGAGTTTCCCCAATGTTTTTTTGTAGCAGTTTCATAGTAAGTCATTAATCCATTTGGAACTGATTTTTGTATATGATGTATATGAGTGATAGGGGTTCAATTTCATTCTTTTGCATGCAGATATCCAGTTTTCCCAGCACCATTTGTTGAAGAGACTGTATTTTCCTCAGTGTATGTTCTTGGGACTTTTGTTAAAAAAGAGTTTACTGTAGGTATGTGGATTTGTTTATTGGTTTTCTATTCTGTTCCATTTGTCTATGTGTCTGTTTTTCTGCCAGTATCATACTGTTTTGATTACTATATCTGTGTAGTATAATTTGTAGTCAGGTAATGTGATTCCTCTAGTTTTGCTCCTTTTGCTTAGGATGGTTATGGCTATTCTGGGTCTTTTGTGGTTCCATATAAATTTTAATTTTTTTTTCTATTTCTGCAAAGAATATCATCAGTGTTTTGATAGGGATTACATTGAGTCTGTAGATTGCTTTGGGTAGTATAGACATTTTAATAATATTGATTCTTCAAATCCATGAACATAGAATATCTTTCCATTTTTGGGTGTCCACTTCAATTTCTTTTATCAATGTTTTATAGTTTTCATTATAGAGATCCTGAGCTTCTTTGGTTGAGTTAATTCCTAGGTATTGCATTCTATTTGCAGCTATTGTAAATCAGATTACTTTTTTTATTTCTTTTTCAGATTGTTCACTACTGGCATATGGAAATGCTACTAATTTTTGTATGTTGATTTTTTGTCTTGCAATTTTACTAAATTTGTTTATCATTTCTAATAGTTTTATTGTGGAACCTTTAGGTTTTCTGCATATAAGATCATATCATCTGCAAACAAAGATAATTTGATATCTCCCTTTTCAATTTGGATGCCCTTTATATCCTTCTCTTTTCTGATTGCTCTAGCTAGGATTTCCAGTGCTATGTTGAATGAGAGTAGTGAAAGTAGCATACTTGTTATTTTCCAGATCTTAACAGAAAGGCTTTCAGGTTTTCCCCATTCGATATGATACTAGCTGTGAATCTGTCACATGTTGTTTTTATTATGTTGAGGTATGTTCCTTCTATACCGTTTTTGAGGGTTTTTATTGTGAACGAATTTTCTCAAATGCTTTTTCTGCATTGATTGTAATTATCCTATGGCTTTTGTCCTTCATTCTGTTAATAGGATGTATCACATTGACTGATGTGGATAAATCCCACTTGGTGATGATGAATGATCTTTCTAATGCATTGTTACATTACGTTTGCTAGTATGTTGTTGAGGATTTTTGTACCAATATTCCCCAGCGATACTGACCTATAGTTTTCTTTTTTAATGTATCTTTGTCTGGTTTTAGTATCAGAGTAATACTGGCTTAGTAGAATGAGTTTAGAAGTGTCTTCTCAATTTATCAGAATAATTTGAGTATGATTCATATTACTTCTTCTTCAAATGTTTGGTGGAATTTGGTAGTGAAGCCATCAGGTTCCAGGCCTTCCTTTCCTGGGAGACATTTTATTACAGCTTTGATCTTGTTACTTGTTATTGATCTGTTCAGTTTTTTTTTATTTCTTCCTGGTTCAACCTTGGTAGGTTGTAAATGTCTAGGAATTTTTCCCTTTCTTCTATATTTTCAGATTTATTGGTATATGGTTACTCATAGTAGCCACTAGCAATCTTTTGAATTTCTGTGGTATCAGTGGTAACATCTCCTTTGTCATCTTTGATTTTATTTATTTGGATATTCTCCTTTCTCTAAGGTTAGACTGTTGTCAATTTTGTTTAACTTTTCAAAAAACAAACTTTTGGTTCATTGATGATTTTCTCTTCATTTCAATTTGATCTATTTCTGCTCAAATCTTTATTCTTTCCTTTCTTCTACTAATTTTGGGTCAGTTTGCTCTTGCTTTTCTACTTCTTTAAGCTGCATCATTAGGTTGTTATTTGAAGTTTTTATTCTTTAATGAAGGCACTTTCAGCTATATACTCACCTGTTAGTAATGCTTTTGCTATATAGGTTTTGCTATGTTGTGTTTGCATTATCATTTGTTTCAAGAAGTTTTTCAGTTTTCTTCTTAATTTCTTTATCAACACACCATCTTCAAATTCTCCTGCTCCAGTGGTTATTCCCATCAGCATACACTTATGCTCCAATATTCTCCATTTTAAACAAGTACCTTCTTTTGATGACACTTCTCTACCAGCTGTATACCTGCTTCCCTTCACAGCAACATTTTTTATAAGTTGTCTACATAGATTATTCCCACTTCTTCATCTCAACCTTCAATATCATACATCCCATTATATTCTCTAAACCTGCTTTTTTTCATAGTCTATGATAGACAAATACAATAGCGATCCTAGGAGAAAAGTTTATAGTGATATATGCCTACATTTTTTAAAAAGAAAGATATGAAATAAACAACCTAACTGTACACATGAGGGAACTAGAAAAAAATGTAAAAATCTGGAAACACAGATTTCTACCAAGATGGCTGAATAAGAACTGCTCCGGTCTGCAGTTCCCAGTGAGAGTGATGCAGAAGGTGAGTGATCTCCACATTTCCAATTGAGGTACCAGGTTCATCTCATTGGGACTGGTTACAGTGGGTGCAGCCCAAGGAGGGTGAGCTGAAGCAGGGTGGGGCATAGCCTCATCCAGGAACCACAAGGCGCTGGAGAACTTCCTCTCCTAGCCAAGGGAAGCCATTAGGGACTTTTCTAGACAATCTGGCACTCTGGCTCAGATACTGCACTTTTTCCACAGTCTTTGCAACCCGCAGTCCAGGAGATTCCCTCCAGTATCTACAACACCAGCACCCCAGGTTTCCAGAACAAAGGTAGGCAGCTGTTTTAGGCACAGTAATTTTTATTTTCTCATACTGCAGTGGTGCCTGGAATACCAGCAAGCCAGAACCACTCATTACCCTGAAAAAGGGGGCTGAAGCCAGGGAGCCAAGTGATATGGCTCGGCAGATCCCATCCCCACAAAGACCAGCAAGCTAAGAATTTCCACTGGCTTGAAAGTCTTGCAGACAGCACAGCAGTCTGGGCATGACCTGGAACATTCAAGCTCAGTGTGGGGAGGGGCGTCCATCATTGCTGAGGTTTGGATAGGTGGCTTTAACCTTGCCTGTGTAAACGAAGTCCTGGGAAGTTTACACAGCAACTGGGCAGAGCCCACAGCAGCTCAACAAGGCCTCTGCAGGCAGGCTGTCACTAGACTCCCTTCTTGCTGGGCAGGCCATCTCTGAAAAAAAGCAACAGCCTGTCAGGGACTTATAAATAAAGCCCCCGCCTTCCTGGGAGAGAGCACCTGGGAAAAAAGGTGGTTGTGGGTTCAGCTTCAGCAAACTTAAACATCCCTGCCCAGCAGCTCTGAAGGGAGCAATGGATCTCCCAGCACAGTGCTTGAGCTCTGATAAGGGACAGACTGCCTCCTCAAGAGGCTTGCTGACCCCATGTATCCTCACTGGGAGAAACCTCATACAGGAGAGCTCTGGCTGGCATCTGGCAGGTATGCTTCAGGGCCAAAACTACCAGAGGAAGGAAAAGGAAGCAATCTTTGCTGTTCTGCAGCCTCCACAGGTGATGCCCAGGCAAGGAGGGTCTGGAGTGGGCCTCTAACGAATTCCAGCAGAACTGCAGCAGAGGGGCCTGACTGTTAGAAGGAAAACTAACAAACAGAAAGAAACAGCTTCAACATCAACAGAAAGAACATCCACTCGAAGACCCCATCCAAAAGTCACCAATTTCAAAGACCAAAGGTAGATAAATCCAGGAAGATGGGAGGAAACCAGCGCAAAAAGGCTAAAATCTCCAAAAACAAGAAGGCCTCTTTTCCTCCAAGGGATCACAACTCCTCACCACCAAGGGAACAAAACTGGATGAAGAATGAGTTTGACAAATTGACAGAAGCAGGCTTCAGAAGGTGAATAATAACGAGCTTCTCTCAGCTAAAGGAGCATGTTCTAACCCAATGCAAGGAAAATAAGAACCTGAAAAAAGTTTAGACGAAATGCTAACTAGAATAACCAGCATAGAGAAGAACATAAATGACTTGATGGAGCTGTAAAACACAGCACGAGAACTTCGTGGAGCATACACAAGTTTCAATAGCTGAATCAATCAAGTAGAAGAAAGGATAGCAGAGATTGAAGATCAACTTAATGAAACAAAGTGAGAAGGCAATATTAAAGAAAAAAAAGAATGAAAAGAAATGAACAATGCCTCCAAGAAATAAAATATGGGATTATGTGAAAAGACCAAATCTACATTTGATCAATGTACCTGAAAGTGATGGGGATGATATAATCAAGTTAGAAATCTCTCTTCAGGATATTATCCAGGAGAAATCCCCCAACCTAGCAAGCAGGGCAACATTCAAATTCAGGAAATACAGAGAACACCAAAGATATTCCTTGAGAAGAGCAACCCCAAGACACACAACTGTCAGATTCACCAGGGTATAAATGAAGGAAAAAATGCTAAGGCAGCCAGAGAGAAAGGTTTGGTTACCCACAAAGGGAATCCCATCAGACTCACAGCAGATCTCTCAGAAGAAACCCTACAAGCCAGAAGAGAGTGGGGGCCAATATTCAACATCCTTAAAGAAAAGAATTTTCAACCCAGAATTTCATATCAAGCCAAAATAAGCTTAATAAGTGAAGGAGAAATAAAATCCTTTATGAACAAGCAACTGCTGAGACATTTCATCACCACCAGGCCTACCTTATAAGAGCTCCTAAAGCACTAAACATGGAAAGCAACAACCAGTGCCAGCCACTGCAAAAATATACCAAATTGTAAAGACCATCAACACTATGAAGAAACTGCATCAACTAATGGGCAAAACAACCAGCTAGCATCAAAATGGCAGGATCAAATTCACACATAACAATATTAACCTTAAATGTAAATGGGCTAAATGCCCCAGTCAAAAGACACAGACTGGCAAATTGGATAAAGAGTCAGGACCCTTCGGTGTGCTGTATTCAGGAGACTTGTTTCACGTGCAAAGACACAGATAGGCTCAAAATAAAGGGATGGAGGAAGATTTACCAAGCAAATGGAGAGCAAGAAAGAAAAAAAAAGCAGGAGTTGCAATCCTAGTCTCTGGCAAAACAGACTTTAAACCAACAAAGATCAAAAGAGACAAAGAAGGGCATTACATAATGGTAAAGGGATCAATGCAACAAGAAGAGCTAACTATCCTAAATATATATGCACCCAATACAGGAGCACCCAGATAAATAAAGCAAGTTCATAATAACCTACAAAGAGACTTACACTCCCACACGATAATAGTGGGAGACTTTAACACCCCACTGTCAATATTAGATCAATCAATGAGACAGAAAATTAACAAGGATATCCAGGATTTGAACTGAGATCTGGACCAAGCAGACCTAATAGACATCTACAGAACTCTCCACCACAGATCAACAGAATATACATTCTTCTCAGCATCACATCACACTTACTCTAAAATTGACCATATAACTGGAAGTAAATCACTCCTCAGCAAATGCAAAAGAACGGAAATCATAACGCAACGTCTCTCAGACCACAGTGCAATCAAATTAGAACTCAGGATTAAGAAACTCACTCAAAAATACACAACTACATGGAAGCTGAACCTGCTACTGAATGACTACTGGATAAATAATGAAATGAAGGCAGAAATAAAGATGTTCTTCAAAACCAACAAGAACAAAGACACAACGTACCAGAATCTCTGGAACACATATAAAGGAGTGACTAGAGGGAAATTTATAGCACTAAATGCCCACAAGAGTAGGGAGGAAAGATCTAAAATCAACACCCTAACACCACTATTAGAAGAACTAGAGGAACAATATCAAACAAATTAAAAAACTTGCAGAAGACAAGAAATAACTAAGATCAGAGCAGAACTGAAGGAGATAGAGACACAAAAAACCCTTCAAAAAAACAACAAATCCAGGAGCTGATTTTCTGAAAAGATCAACAAAATAGATAGACCACTAGCCAGACTAATAAAGAAGAAAAGAAGAATCAAATCGATGCAATAAAACGTGATAAAAGGGATATCACCACCAATCCCACAGAAATAAAAACTACCATCAGAGATTACTACAAACACCTCTATGCAAATAAACCAGTAAATTTAGAAGAAATGGATAAATTCCTGGACAGGTACAACCTCCCAAGACTAAACCAGAAAAAAGTTGAATCCCTTAATAGACCAATAGCAAGGTCTGAAATTGAGGCAGCAATTAATAGCCTACCAGTCAAAAAAGGTCCAGGACCAGACAGGTTCACAGCCGAATTCTACCAGAGGTATGAAGAGGAGCGGGTACCATTCCTTCTGAAACTATTCCAAACAATACAAAAAGAAGGAATACTCCCTAACTCATTTTATGAGACCAACATCATCCTGATACCAAAACCTGTCACTATCAAGTTAACTTCATCCCTGGGATGCAAGGCTGGTTTGACATACACAAATCTATAAATTTAATTCATCACATAAACAGAACCAAAGACAAAAACCACATGATTATCTCAATAGATGCAGAGAAGGCCTTCAACAAAATTCAACAACCTTTTATGTTAAGTACTCTCAATTAACTTGTATCGATGGAACATGTCTCAAAATAATAAGAGATATTTATGACAAACCCACAGCCAGTATCATACTGAATAGGCAAAAGCTGGAAGCATTCCCTATGAAAACTGGCACTAGACAAGGATGCCCTCTCTCACCATTCTTATTCAATATAGTATTGGAAGTTCTGGCCAGGGCAATCAGGCAAGAAAAAGAAATGAAGGGTATTCAATTAGGAAAAAAGGAAGTCAAATTGTCTCTGTTTGCAGATGACATGATTGTATATTTAGAAGAACCTATCGTCTCAGCCCAAAATCTCCTTAAGCTGATAAGCAACTTCAGCAAAGTCTCAGGATACAAAATCAATGTGCAAAAATCACAAACATTCCTATACACCAATAACAGACAAACAAAGACTGAAATCATGAGTGAACTGCCATTCACAATTGCTACAAAGAGAATAAAATACCTAGGAATACAACTAACAAGGAACGTAAAGGACCTCTTCAAGGAGAACTACAAACCACTGCTCAACAAAATAAGAGAGGACACAAACAGATGGAAAAACATTCCATGCTCATGGTTAGGAAGAATCAATATGAAAATGGCCATACTGCCCAAAGTAGTTTATAGATTCAATGCTATCCGCATCAAGCTACCTTGACTTTCTTCTCAGAATTGGAAAAAACCACCTTAAACTTCATATGGAACCAGAAAAGTGTCTGCATAGCCAAGGCAATCCTAAGCAAAAAAAAAAACAAAAAACTGGAGGTATCATGCTACCTGACTTCAAACTATACTACAAGGCTACAGTAATCGAAACAGTATGGTAGTGGTACCAAAACAGATATATGGACCAATGGAACAGAAGAGAGGCCTCAGAAATGACACCACACATCTACAACCATCTGATCTTTGACAAACCTGACAAAAACAAGCAATGGGGAAAGGATTTCCTGTTTAATAAATTGTGTTGGGAAAACTGGCTAGCCAGATGCAGAAAGCTGAAACTGGATCCCTTCCTTACACCTTGTATAAAAATTAACTCCAGATGGATTAAACATTTAAACATAAGACCTAACACCATTAAAAACCGTAGGAGAAAATCTAAGCAATACCATTCGGGACATAGGCACGTCCAAGGACTTCATGACTAAAACACCAAAAGCAATGGCAACAAAAGCCAAAATAGACAAACAGGATCTAATTAAACTAAAGAGCTGCTGCATAGCAAAAGAAACTATCATTAGAGTGAACAAGCAACCAACAGAATGGGAAAAAAATTTTGCAATCTACCCATCTGACAAAAGGCTAATATCCAGAATCTACAAAGAACTTAAACAGTTTACAAAAAAATAAAAAAATGAAAACCAACCCCATCAAAAAGTGGGCAAAGGATATGGACAGACACTTCTCGAAAGAAGATATTTACGCAGCCAACAAACATATGAAAAAAAGCTCATCATCACTGGTCATTAGATAAATGCAAATCAAACCACATTGAGATACCATCTCACACCAGTTAGAATGGTGATCATTTAAAAATCAGGAGACAACAGATGTGGAGAAATAGGAAGGCTTTTACACTGTTGGTGGGAGTGTAAATTAGTTCAACCATTGTGGAAGACAGTGTGGCGATTCCTGAAGGATCTAGAAATAGAAATACCATTTGACCCAGCAATCCCATTACTGGGTATGTACCCAAAGGAGCATAAATCATTCTATTATAAAGACACATGCACACATATATTTATTGTGGCACTGTTCACAATAGCAAAGACTTGGTACCAACCCAAATGCCCATCAAACATAGACTGGATAAAGAAAATGTGGCACATATATACCATGGAATACTGTGCAGCCATGAAAAAGGATGAGTTCATGTCCTTTGCAGGCACATGGATGAATCTGGAAACCATCATTTTCAGCAAACTGACACAAGAACAGAAAACCAAACACCACGTGTTCTCACTCATAAGTGGGTGTTGAACACTGAGAACACATGGACACAGGGAGGGGAACATCACACACTGGGACCTGTCTAGGGGTGGGAGGCTAGGGGAAAGATAGCAAGGGGTTGGGGACTGGGGAGGGATAGCATTAGTAGAAGTACCTAATGTAGATGAAGGGGTGATGGATGCAGCAAACCACCATGGCACGTGTATACCTATGTAGCAAACCTGCATGTTCTGCACATGTACCCCAGAACTTAAAGTATATTAAATATTTTTTTAAAAAGTAGCAGTAGGATACCTGGTAAATATTGAGTGATCAACAAATTTTAGCTACCATGAATGTAACACTTCCAGATGTTACTTGTGACCATTACTTCTCAGGTCATTGCTCCTCCCTTCATCATAGTAACCCAGATGCCAAGAATGCTTCCAATGAGGGCTTGTTATGAAAAGGGGAAAGATGTAGGTGTGTTACAGACTGATGAAGCTCATCTAGTGATTCTTATGGTTCCCCCGCCATGTTTCCCTTCCATTTCCTTTAAGAAGAGTTTAGGAGGTGGTTAGCCTTGGTTTGCATTAGATTCTTCGAAGAGATCACCCAAAAGGACATTAATTGCAGGGAATATTGCATTTTGATATTTTGAAAAGCCTCTTGATTTTTCAAGTCTCATAACCACATGACATTTTAGGTACTGCTGAGTCATCGTCTGATGCTTGGAAGAGCAGAATTTTGCTGGGAATGAAGGTGATGTTTTGCAAGATGGATGAACCTGGTGTAAACTCTGTTTCTCACACAATAGTTGGCCAGCTGGTAAGGCTTCATCTTGCCAACTCTATGTTAGGGAGCTTTTTCCATATAACGTGTAAAACAGAGCTTCTAAGTACACACATGGGATAATGTGTGGACCACAGTACCAAGCTATTCCATATCATGCCAACCATTTGAAGCCAATATTCTTCACACCAGAAAGCTGAAGAATTCCCTTATTTACCAGACAAGAGTTTAAATTCAGCATCTTCATTCCAGGCCCAAGTGAAGGCCCTATGAGAAGTAGAGGCACAGGAGCAATACTGGGAGTGGGGAGGGAGTGCTAAGACACATGTCCATTCTTTCTCTGTCTCTTCTTCCTTTGCTCTCTTCTCTAGGATCATATTAAATATTAACATGGGCTGGGTGCGATGGCTCACGTCTGTAATCCCTGCACTTTGGAAGGCCGAGGTGGGCGGATCACCTGAGGTCAGGAGTTTGAGACCAGCCTGGCCAACATAGTGAAACCCCATCTCAACTAAAAATACAAAAATTAGCCTGGCATGGTGGCAGGTACCTGTAATCCCAGCTACTCGGGAGGCTGAGGCAGGAGAATTGCTTGAACCTGGGAGTCGGAGGTTGCAGTGAGCCAGGATCATGCCACTGCACTCCAGCCTGGGCAACAAGAGTGAAACTCTGACTCAAAAAATAATAATAATAAAAAACATGTAAAATATCTCATTTAATATAATTGTTGTCTATCATCATTTTATTTTACAGCATGCAAAAAAGAGGAACCTATTTTCAAAACTACTAAGTATGGAAGATGTTTGTGCATCAAAAATAATTACTAAGAGAAATATAGTGGAAAAAATGCTCTGGGTTCAAATCCTGGCTCCACCACGGGATGTGTGACTTTGAAGAAGTTATTAAACAAGCCTTTTAATTCACAGGGGTCAGTGATGGTAGCTGTGTTGGTGAGGGCATAAGAGGAGAACTTTGAATTTTTTTTTAACTTTTCTTCTCATTCCAACTATTTAGATATCTTGAGGTCATTTCTATTGCTGTTTTTGTTGATTCTGGTTCACACTTGGTATGTCTGGAAATGTTTTTGTGTGCAGTACATTGTGAATGATGCATTGTTTGAAATTTGGACTTTAACATCTTCCGTAAAGGTTGCTCAGTTTTGTTGTGGCAGGTAGTTGAACTACTATTGGGCTTCTTGGTCCTGCCGAGATTGCTTCTATTCTTTATTAGGATGGTTATACAGTAGTTTTGAACTTAGTTCAAAATATTTACTCTCAAATATGGTCCTTACTCCTAATGCCTGGACTAGCTGTGGTCTGAATTGAATTCCCATGGTGTTCAGCAAGGTCTCTGTACTTAGCCCCACATCACTTGCTCTGTCATAGGTTTCTTGGACTCTTGCCCTAAACCCTTGACCAGAACTGCCTTCTCCTCTCCAGATAGGATAAGCAATTTCAAGTGCTTCAGTAGCCACAAACTCTCTCTTTAGCTCAGCAAAGTCCTTGCACTTTGTTTGGACTCCATCTCCTTATGCCATAGTCTGGAACATACCACCTGGCACATTGTATCCTGTAGAAAACATTGGTTTATCTCATGGGATTTTATTCTCTCAAAGATCACAATTCTGCACTGCCTGTTTTACGATGCCCCCAAACAGTCTCCTAATAAATTTTGTACAGTTTTATAGTTGCTTACACTGTAAGCACATGTAATGAGCCAGTTACTACATCATAGTCCAGCTAATATAACTAGTTTTCCAAATCTTGAGAGGAGGAATTTAATGTCAAACTGGATTTAACATACTTTTCATTGCTTTTTGCAGAACACAGATTAATTTAGAAACAATACAAGATCTAAAAAATTCTGTCTCAGTCTCTCCCAGGAAAGGGTTATCTAACCTCTACTGTCAGAGAAACAATTTTTGAGTACATAGAATGGGATTGTGGGAAGAGAAGGACCATATTCAGCCTTCATTGGCACATAGATAATTTCCTCATGTGAGGGAGAATGGAGGAACCTATCTTTTCTGCTTTCCCTGAATCAGTGACTGATTCAGGGAAAGCAGAAAAGTCATTCTTCATACTTCTCTGGATTTTATAGTGCAAATCCAGAGAAGTATGAAGAAATATGGAAGGAAAAGTTAGTTAATATTGCAAAATTTTGTGCTGCTCAAGTTATAAAGTTCTGTATGTACTCTACATAATCCATAAGCTGAAACTAGACATTTACCTCTCTGTCTGACCAGAGTTTGCTTAGTAAGTAGTAACTATAAAATTTTAAGCATTGCAAAAGGCCTACTGGACATTGACAAGAACCCAGTTTCACTAAAAGCTACTGACCTTGGTAATGGCAAAGAAGGGTTTATCCTCCAAAATGCCATGGGCTGGAGGTTGAAGAGGCTATGCAGAAGTTTCAGTCAGGAGCTGACCACCAACCTGGATCAGGTTGCCCACATGCACCCCACACAAACATTACAGAATTGTAGTAGCCTTCCTTGGTTTATATGAGGTGTCATATTGTTCATGCTTATCTTAGAAATTGAATTAAATACAAGTCAATCCTCTCCACTTTGAAAACAGCACAAAAAGAAACCTAAGGCAGCAATACTGTTTGGGGAGGGCTCTTTAAAAATCCTATTCTAGCTATCACTTGCTAAGCCCAAACCCTCTTTGCTCTTCCTTCATGCTCTACCGCTCTAATTCTAGGATTAAAAACCCAAGTGTTAGGGGTTTCCAAATGCGAAACAGTAGGCCACCAAAAACAAGGACCCCTAGTATCTCTGGGGCAGCCCTTATCCCTTTCCTATAATTGGCTTAGGAGATGAGAAAGCTTAGAATATCCAGGAGGTTGGGCTAAAAGAGGGGAAAGGGTAGGGAAGCAGACTCACTCCTCACTGCTGCCACCTTCTTGGTACCTTGACTTAAACTTTGCCCTAACACCTTCAAAGAGGATTGAAAAGCGTGAAAGAAAACATAAAAAAATTAGAAACGCAGCATCAACCCGATGGAACCAGGGAAAATTCAATTAGAACAGAAGGATAAGACTGGGAGGCTTTCGCCTTGGGGAGTTGTTACTAAACTCCTTTGTGAATGGAATGCATCCACTTTCCCCAATGTGGAATATTTAGAGGCCAGAGATATAATGCTTCTGAAAGGAGTGCCACACCTGGAAATCATGAAAGGTCTATTGCTCAGCTCCCAATCCTGCCCAGAGCAGCACCACTGAGTCAACGGGCTGCCTTCTCTTCCTGATGTAATGACAACACCATTCTTCCCCATAGGTTCCAGGGTGAACAAGCAAGAATCACTGTCAATTTAGGACAAGCAAACACCAAACAGCAGTGGCTGTAAGGAGGACAGAGCAGTCATGGAAAAATAAGTTATGATCCCAAGCCCTTAAGGAAGAATACATCAATGACTTAGAAAAGAACAGAGTTCTGTGCTGACGTGGGTGTCAGATAAAGGGGGACCCAATAAACCTCAAGTGAATAGGGTGAGAGATAAGCCTGCTGAGGTATTTTGGTGCAAATATAGAAAGTTTTTAAAAGGCACATGCCAAAGAGTTTTAACTTTATTTTGTAGGTGATGGTTGAAAGAAGTTTTATCAAGGGTGTGTTTTTGTAAGATTCATATATTGGAAGCACTGTAGAGAACACAAAAAAATGATGAAGGTCTCCTCTCTTATGTAGTGAATAGCATAAACTGCTGCGCTTGTCATTACTAAAAAGTTTCTCCTGAGAATTCTTTGAATATTTCACGATGAACTATCCATGCCCCTGTCGGAGACACTGGGATGTTATCTAATCCCCTCTCCTAGCAAAATACTCATACTAGTATTTTAAATTCATTAGATAAAAATAAATCTACTAAATAGGAAACTTACATTCAGGAGACATGAAAATGTTATTCCCCTGGCACAAAACATATTATAAACTATGACCACTAAGCACTAAGCTAAGTATTTTTTTAAAAGTTATATCTCAAGTTATGCTGTGTTATAATGCACCATGAACAAATATTTTGAATGCCGACTGATACAGAATCTTTTAGCCAAGATTACTGGTATTCAGATGAACTCCAATGGAAAAGTGCCTCCCATCCTGAAGTCATTTTACTGTATCAATGTCAGCTTTTTCACAAGGTGAGAACCAGTCCCCTTTCCTGAGTATATATTAGGGAGTACTTACTTTATGACCATTCCACCAGGGCTCAATTTGAGTGATGGCACCATGTGATACGAGTGTGATCTCAGTAGTAGACTTATTTTGGGATGGCAGAGGAATGCAGGCTTGACCACAACCTATGAGAACAGAGAACTGATTCTCCAGTCATGGAGAAAAAGTTGTGGAGCCAGCACTATAGAACAAATTGTAGAGAGTATAGGGAAGATGCCATCTGTTCAGTTGGAGGCATATTTGGAAACTGATCACCTAAGAGAAACTTATCTCATGTGAGTTTTGACTCTGAAAAATTAACAATTGACATGGGCCTGAGTGTGAGAATTTTTGTGCAAGGGTAATAATATATGTTCATAAGTGGTAGGGATTCTGCAGGACATTTGGGTAGCTTCTAAGAAAAAAGGAAAGTTAAAATACACAACTTAGTGATAGCTGAAAGACATTTCTAAAAGGATAGTAATGATATGTGTTATCTCTTTCAAAGCAATTGTAAAATGTGAGATAAATAATTAATATTTGGGTGAAGAAAAACTGATAATTAGTTAAATCTGTAGAAACAGTTATTGAAGATGGCCAGAAATTTCTAATTTTAAATGAGAAATAGCAGAAGCCAGTGAGTCAGCCGTGAGATATTCGCCAACTTGGACAGTGCAAATTTAAAGGTTAAATTTCTGAGAGATAAAATGAGGTCTAAATGAGGACAGCCTACCTTCTGTGAGACTTGTTCTAGAACCAGAACACTGGCTTTCTGGTATTTGAGATTGGTGCATAGGCCCCGGAGGGAAAAAACAGGTATTGGGAAACCAGTGGGATTCAGGAGGCTTTGACCATCCTCCCATACAAACATTCACCTTATCTTTTCACACATGAAATCTGTCAACCATGCCTGAAAATACCAAGTGCAGAGCTCTGGATGAGGGCATGGCAACACCTGAGGGCATGACTATCTGAATAGGTACATGTGACATTTTAATGTCACGGAGAGACATTGAGTATGTGTGGTCACTGGTGAGAATTGGACAGTTTGGGGCTAGTATTTGTCCAGAGGACAAAACAATGCTACACATACGACATTTTCTTTCTCCATTGTCAATGGACTGTCAGTGGACTTAGGTTGTTTCCATTTATTAGCCATTATAAAAACATGGGGTGCAGATATCTCTTTGATTTTATTTCCTTTGGGTATAGACACAGGAGCGGCATTACTGTATCATCTGGTTGGTTGTTCTGGTTTTAATTTTTTGAGAAATCTTCATAATGTTTTCCATAATAACTTTTATAGTTTATATTCCCACTAACAGTGTACCAGGGCTCCAATTTCTCCACATCCTCACCAACAGTTTTTATCTTTTGACTTTATGATAATAGGCATCCTAACGGGTGTGAGGTGGTATCTTATTTTGGTTTTGATTTGCATTTCCTGATTATTAGTAATGTTAAACATTGTTTCACATACTTTTACCCATATTTGGGAAAGTATCTATACAGTTCTTTTACCTATTTTTTAAATCAGGTTTTCTTTTACTGTTGATTTGTAGGAGTTCCTTAAATATTTTGATTATTAACTAACTCCTTATAGGACATATAGCTACAAATATTTCCTCTCAACCCATAAGCTGTCTTTTCGTTGATCTTTTTTTTTGCCATAAAGGAACCTTTTAGTTTGATGTAGTTCCACTTGTCTATTTTTGCTTTTGTTACTTGTGCTTTCGGAATATTCTTTGTTTGTGTATGAAAATGTGATTTGTTTTTGTATATTCATTTTGTATCAGGTACTTTATTGAATTTATTAGTTCTAACAGTTTATTTTTGTTAAGTCTTTTGGGTTTAAGTTTAGGGCTTTCTATATATATGATCATGTCTTCTGGAAATGGAGATAATTTTTCTTCTTCCTTTCTGATTTCAATGATTTTTATTTCTTGTCGTTACCTAGTTGCTCTGGCTAGCACATCCAGTGTCATGTTACAAATAAGTGGCAAGAGTAGGCATCCTTGGTTTGTACTGGATCTTAGAGTGAAAGCTTTAATTTTTCCTCATTTATTATGATGTTAGCTATGAGATTTTCATATATATCCATTATTGTATTGAGGTAAATTGCTTGTGTACCTATTTTGTTGAGAGTTTTAATTATGAATGAATGTTGAACTTTGTCAAATGGATTTCATACATCTATTCAGATGATCATGTGGACTTTTCCTCTCATTTTCTTAATGTGTTGTATCACAATGAATCACTTGTGTATGTTGAACCATCATCACATCTGAGGAATAAATTCCACTTGGAATTTTTTCAAGTAGGCTATGTTCCTTTTAAAATGTCATTGTATTCAGTTTTCTAGTATTTTATTGAGGAATTTTGCATATACCTCATCAGGTATATTAGACTGTAGTTTTCTTGTAGTGTCTTTGTCTGTTTTGGGTATCAGGCTGACGCTGGCCTTTCAGAATGAGCTTGGAAATGTTCCCTCTTCTATCTTGGGGAAGAGTTTTAGAACGATAGGTATTAATTCTTCTTTGACAATTTCGTAGAATTAGGCTGTGAATTATTTGGTCCTTGGTTTTGTTTACTGGGAGATTTTTGATTACTGATTATATTTTCTTATTTGTTATTGGCTTGAGCTTTCTTTTTCTTTATAACGTTTCTGGGAATTTATCCATTTCTTCTAGGTTATCCCATTTGTTGGCATATAATTGTTCATAATAGTCCCTTATGATCCATTTGGTTTCTGAAGTGTCTTAATCTATTTGTGCTGCTGTAACAAAATATCTGAGACTAGGTAATTTACAAAGAACCGAAATTTATTTCTCATAGTTCTGGAAGTTGAGAAATCTAACATCAATGGACTGGCATGTTCAGTGTCTGGTAAGGGCTGCTCTCTGCTTCCAAGATGGTGCCTCGTTGCTGCATCCTCCCAGGAGATAAATAATATAGTCTCATATGGCAGAAAAAACAGAAGGGTAAAAAGTCTCAAAAGCTGTGTGAAGCTTTCTATATAGCAGCTTTAATCCCATTCGTGAGAGAGGAGCCTTCATGATCTGGTCACTTCCTAAAGTCCCCTTCTTAATACTATTCAATTAAAGATTAATTTTCAACATGAATTTTGGAAGGGTATGATGGTTAATGTTAGGTGTCAACTTGATCAATTAGATTGAGAGATGCCCAGATCGCTAGTGAAGCATTACTGATGGGTGTATCTATGAGAATGTTTCCAGAGGAAACTGACATGTGAGTCAGTGGACTGAGAGAGAAATACTCATCCTCAATGCAGGCAGGCATCATCTGACTGACTGGGGGCCCATCTAGGACAAAGCAGGCAGAAATGAAGATATTCAGCTTGCTCTGGCTTCTTCTCTCTCTCCTTTCCAGAGCAGAAGGCCTTTTTTCTTCTCCTGCCCTTGGACATCAGACTTCTGGTTCCTCTGTTTTTAGACTCAGAGTTGCACTAGTGACCTTACATGAGCCCTTAGATCTTTGGCCTCAGACTGCTGATTGCACGGATGGCTTCCCTGATTTTGAGGCTTTCAGACTTGTACTGAGCCAGGCTACTGGCTTCTCTGGGAGCCACAAGACCGGCTTCTCTGATTGTCCAGCTTGCAGATGGCCTATCACGGGACTTCACCTCTTCTGATTGTGTGATCCAATTCTCCTTAATAAATTCTCATTCATGTATATACTACTTTTTCTTCCCCTCTGGAGAAACCTATTACAAGGAGACACAAACTTTCAAACCATAGCATAAGGCATCAGCTGTAATGTGTCCTCGTTCAGTTAGGATTTTTTAAAATTTTAGTCTTTGCTCTTATATTAACTAGTATAGCTAAGGGTTTGTTGAGTTTGTTCATCTTTTCAAAAACAAACTCTTGTTTTTGTTGAGTTTTTTATTTTTTAAAATCCCCCACTTGATTTAGTTCAGTTCTATTTCATGTTTCTGCTAACTTTAGACTTAGTTTGTTGTTCATTTTCTAGTTCTCTGAGTTGGAAAGTTAGTTTGTATTTTGGGCCACTTGCTTCATGTAGGAATTTATTGGTATAAACTGCCCTTTCAGTACTGCTTTAGCTGCATCTCAAAGGTTTTATTATGTTCTGATATCATTTTAGTTTGTCTTGAGATACGTTTTGATTTCCTCTTTGGCTCAATGATTGTTTAAGAGCATGTTGTTTAGGCTCCACATAGGTAAATTTTGTTTTCTTGCTGTTATTGATTTCTAGATTCCATTGTGACCAAAAAAGATACTTGAAATTATTTTTATTTTCTTACATTTGTTAAGACTTGTTTTGTAACCTAAATGTGATCTATTCTGGAGAATGTTCCATGTGCACTTGAAAAAAATGTGTATTCTTCTGCTGTTGAATGGAAAGTTTGGCTTATGTCTGTTAGGTACATTTGGTCTATAGTGTTGTTCAAGTTGGTTCTTTCCTTACTGATTTTTCTGACTGGATATCCATTCAGAAATGGGATATTGAAGTCCCCTACTATTATTTTATTCCCGTGAATTTCTGTCTTCAGATCTGTCAATATTTCCAATATTTCCTTAGGTGTTCTCATATTGGATGTTTATATATTTACAATTGACCTTTTCATCATTCTACAATGATTTTTTTTTCTCTACAAAAAGTTTTAGACTTAAAATCTATTTTGTCTGATACAACTATGGCCACTCCTGCCTATTTCAATTACTGCTTCCATGAAATGTCTTTTTCTATCCTATCACTTTCAGTCCATGAATGTATTTAATGTAAACTAAAAGTGACAGATCTCAACCAATTTAAAGGCTTCTTTTGCCAAAGTTGAGGATGTGCCCAGGATAAAGAAATATAATTATAGCAAGATCTGTGGCCTGTGCTGTCTCCAAAGAGGGTTTTGAGCACTTCAATATTTAAAGGGGAAAGAGTGGGCAGGAGTAAAAGGAAGGGAAACAACGAAAGAAAAATTGGGGTAGGTGGTGAAGCAAGTGTTGCATTCTTGTGAGGCTTTGATTGGCGCTCATTGAATTCACACTTTACATGTGAAAAGAAAGGAGTGAGGGGAGTCAATTATGCATTCATCTTATGCTGCATAGATCTACAATTTATGCATTCATCTTATGCTGCATAGACCTACAGTTTATGTAAAATAAAGTAACCATTTGAAATTTACAGTTACTTTGGAACAAAAAAGGAAGGCAGTTTTTTGCATGACTCAGTTCCCAAGTTTAACTTTCTCTTTGGTGTAATGAGTTTGGGTCCTGAGATTTTATTTTCCTTTCACATTTCGCTCGTGTTCTTCAAAATCTTTTGGAGAAAGCATTGTAGAAGAAAATGAGTCTCTGGTAATGGGTTTGGTCTGATCCTTCATTGCTAGGATGGTTTATTCCTAGAATGGTAGGTCTCATGTTGTTAGGAAGCCTCATTCTAGAAGGTTGTGAAGTCTCACATCCCATAGAGAGAAATAGCAGGAGGAAGAAAGGAGGAGAAAAAAAGGACCAAATCCAGATTATAGCAATAATGGGAAAAGCAATCCTGGAAAACTGATTTAGGCTATGTTACAAAGTTCATACATCATTAGGCAGGCGAAAAATGGTTTATATATATAAATAATTTGCTCTTACTTCTCCCAAAGTTTAAGTTGTCTAGCTTCAGTTTATAGGGCTTTAAGAAAAGCATAGTTTTAATTTATAGTAATTCCAAGTCAGAAAAAAATGGAAGAGGAAAAAAATTGAAAACAGTTTGGAGACTTGTAGCCTGTAAGGAATTCAGAATTCAATCTAGTTAAACCATAGACAAATAATAAAACTGGAAAACAATGGACAAGTCTAGAATCTAATAAGAAGAATTGTACTGTAGTTTCTTTTGAAACAATTTTTTCTCTTCAATTCCTCATTTTTATTAAAGACAAATCATAGTACAATCAATTTGTTTGCAAAATAAGTCTTATTATACTTATTATACTTGGCCTTATTGTTTGCATAAAGCACAGCAAGAATCAGTATTTGCCATTTAGGCTTTCTTTAAATTGGCTTTGCTGGAACTTTTTCAAAAATAAGGAATCTCAGATTTGACTTTTCACAAGCATCTTGAACCCAGCCAAGGATTCATCTGTGTCTGTAGATACCTGAATTAATTGGGTGAATTCCTCTCTTCTTGTAGTACCAAGATAACTTGGGGTTCCTGGGTCTGTTGGAAAGTGACATATTTTATTTCCAAAGGTCAGGAACCCTGTAAAGGAACCACGTAGACAAGGTACAAGGCCAGTTTTTCCAAGGCGCTTTTATCAGCTCTAAGTCAACTTCAATTTTCCAAAGCAGTCTGTTCCATATCTGAAAATATGTCATTCCAGTTAAGGTCTTGGTAAAATAACCAGTATCTCCAATGGTGTCCTGTTATAAAAGGAAATAGATTCTTGTTGAATTTATGCAAATAACTATATTGCCAGGAATTAAGAAGATTCACAAATGGTTTTCAAATTCTGGAGATATCAAATAGAGAGAAAGAAATATGCTTCAAATGTTGCTCACAAGCGTATACTTTACTCAATTATTAAAAGCTATAAGTAGCTCAAAAGAAAGCTAGTTTTTTTGACTCTGAAAAACAACAGAAATAATTAGCAATGTTTCAAACAAAATCGTCATAAAAATTATTTCAATCTTCTATTCATTCAGTCCCATCATTCATTCTACTTGAGACTGGGTTAGCAATATTCATTAACATATCAGACTTAATTAGAGTCCTGAAAGTTTTTGTTTCTGTTTTATTTGCTAGTAGTATGGCACAGTCTTCAAAGTTATCAGAAACCTGCATTCAAGAACACCTGTCCAAGTATTTTTCATGGATTCCCCTTAAAAAGCCCATTTTGGACTGCAGCATTTTTTAATAAACAGCTTCTTTTTTGAGAAGAATAAAAGTAAAATAGTAATTGTGATAACCAAAGTCTTAGGACAGTCATGGTTAAAGACACAATTTACATGGAAGTTTGTTTTTTTCCTGTGGGATATAACAATTTAACATAATAATTATAACTTTCACTAGTAACTTATACTAAGACATACCAGAATTACAGGAATCTGATACAGTTTTGGAACATATATTAATTACAAGTTAATAAAAATAGAATCCAATGAAAGTTCAACATTGCATATTTGACCATGCTTCCTGTATGATCTTCACCTATCGAATAAGCCAAATATGTCTTTTTTGGAATTCAGGTGATCTAATATCTAAAAGACAATTAGGTCAAAAAGACTGATTTAGAACTTGATTTTGGAATGTTTATTAAATACCAAACTTATGAAATATTTGATATCACAAAATAGGATCACAGGTCACTGCAAAATATTCCTTTAGCCAAAGTGATAATTTAAAGATTTCAAAAAAGCAAAAGCTTTTATTCTTTGATAGAGAGGATACTCAATTTCTCAAATAATGAGACCTAAGAAAGATAGTCAAAGGCCAACTAAATCTGTCCCTCTCTCCGCTCTTTTCTGCAGTTTACTCAAAAGGTGAACAAAAACCTTTGCTATCTCTTAATATTACATGAAAATCTTGTTCGAAAGAGAAAACCAAATTTTATCTTTGCATAGTGTATTAACAGTAAAGCTAATTTTAATAAAATTACACAAACAAATTCATCCTTAAAACCTCTAAACTAGACAAAAGTATTTTCTTTCCCTTTAACAAAGAACATATTTCCATGACTTCTTATAACCCCTTTTTCCAAACACATCCTAATTTCTTTATGTACTTTCTATATAGAAATGTTTCTCTTACATTAGTCATTTTAATTATATATAATAATTTCTGTGTTACTCTTAGTAACTCCTTTCTAGTGAAAAATCTAGGAGGTAAACAATTTTAATTATTTATCAGATGCAGAACCTCAGACAAAAGACAGAGTTGCAGATAATGTCTAACCTTTTCCAACATAGTCAGGTAGCATAGTTGGGCCAGGGAGAATTTCACATTTCCCCAGGGCTTACTATAAGATAGACAAGTCAAACAATTATTTTAAATGTCACAGAAGCACTTTATGACCTTAAAATATCTAACAAAGACAGTATCTGACCTGCCTGACCAGTTCAGACCAAATTACTAAATTACACTTTGAAGACATTTTCATTTTATTTTACCAATAACTTTAAATTAGCTTCATTTACTAAAGATTATTAAAATCACAAGAGTGAAAAGGTGTTCAAATTAAGGTTTTTGTTTTTCTGATGAATATTTGAGCACTTATTTTTGTCTTTAAGCCTATTAATCAGAGCTTTTTTAATGTATTTTGATAGTGAAACATCACAAACACATGACATGTATAAACACATAGACGTGCAGATATGTAGACAGAAACAGATTTTATAGATTTATAAGAGTTTTTATTTGGTAGTTTTTAAAGTTCTCTTCCCCCACTTTAGATGCTCAATCTCTTAGTTACCTGTTTCATCCTTCTAGGCAATTGTTGGCCGGGACAGCTTAAATCTGCATTCTAAACGGACAACTCTTAGGTGAAATATAGAGAATTTACAACTCAAAGTTCAGAACTAAGAAGCTGGACCTAAATATTGTATCATTATTTGCTCAAACCAAGGGCAAAAAACAGGGTAAGTAAATTTCAGATATGATAGGAAAAGCACTTCAAAGCAATGGTAAGAGGATTTAATGTACACAGGCAGACACTCATACAAATGGAAATTCTTCTTAAAATATAAATTTATTTTACAAAAGGTTTTAAAAAAGATTTCAGTCAGCTGAAAAAAAAATTCCCCAAATCAGGATCCATAAAAAGAAAAGGCATAAAGGCCTTTAAATATTTAATATATAGCTTGGATATCAGCTTTTAATCAAACTGATTTTTAACCACAGATTTCTTTTTAAAACAACCCATTTAAATCTCTTATTATCAGATTTTAGCCAGGATAAACAGCCAATATTTTTGGCTTTTGAACTTCTTTACCAAAGGTATCCTCCCTTAACCAAGATTATGACTTAACCAGAGATGTGCAAGGTGTCTCCAAAGGGGGGCAAGTATTTTTTTCAAGATCCAGAATCACCCAAAAGGTACCTTAGAGAAGGTAAAATTCAAGAAAGGAAATCATAAGCTGTTTATCAAAGGGAAAGGGATCAATAAATGGCAAAAGTCATGCAAATATCAAATGATAAAGGACTCATCCCCTGGCTGGGAATCGAACACAGGTTGCTGTGGTGAAAGGGCAGAACCTTAACTACTAGACTACAGCATGGGGCAGGCTTTATTACTATTCGAAGAAGAAATCTAGAGCAGGCAGTGTTGAGGTTGCAAAGGAGTTCAACTTTCTTTTAAGTCAAAAATTGATTTTTTTGCTTTTTAATTTAGTGAAGTCCCATGACACTATTATGTGTCCATTTTGTTTGATTTTCTCATAAATTGTTTAAAATAAGATATTGCTAAAATGTTTTTCTCTAGCTTTTGCCACTGACAATCAGAAATTTCAATAACGTACTTTATTCCAATAGCGAATATTCATAGCACAAAGTACCAAAAATATACCAGAGTCACAAAAGGCTAGTCACAAAAGGCTAATCCTTTTTAAAAAATTAAAACTTTTAATTTTTATGAGTTTAAAATTATTAGATGAGACGATTTTTGCCATGCATTCACCTAGAGTTCAGAGAGAGAGGCCAGGCGCCTAGCTGGTAAGAAACTCTTCCCTCTTTGTTGGCAGATCAGGTTCCTGGGCCACCACGGCTTCCAGAAGAGAAAAGCAATTTTGGTCACCTTGCTTGCTGCATATACTGTGGGGGTCATGACCTTTGGTCCCCAAAAGGTTCACTGAAAAATCACTGGTATGAGGAGATTGACTAATTGGAGAAAAAGCATACAAATTTATTTAATATGCATTCATGGGAACCTTCAGAATGGAGACCCAATTTCCCAATAAATAACAGAAACTCAGAAATGAAAGAAAGCCTGCAGGTTCAAGGTATGTAAAAAAAAAAAAAACCACAAAACAAAAACAAAAAACAAAATTAGTTTTAGTGGCAAGACAGGTTATTGGAAGAAGAAAGGAAAAGGCTCGGTTAGCAAAGGTTAGTAAGAGATGGCCTTGTTATGTAGGCAAAAGTGTTTAGGTAGTCAAATTTCTAAACTTTCTCAACTGGCCAGTTTTCTATTTAGAGATGGAAATTTTTACTTTCTGCAACTGCAGACATTTCAGTTAACATTACAGGGGGCCAGGCATTGGTCAAATCTAGTGGAAGGTAACTGAAATAAACAAACAAACAAACCAAAAGGGAAAAAAAAGGTGATCACACAATTTACACACAGTTGAGATCTCTGAGCATAAGAGAAGTTATAGCCAGGTAACAATAAACCTTGACCCTCAGCTATGAAATTCCCAAATGAAACCCCAAACCAGCTTCTTACTAGAAGATGGCGCCCAAGCTGAAGATTAATCTTCACCTGCACAGAAGCAAAAAAAATCCAAGGAAAGGTGTTCTACAACAGAATACAACAAGTGCTGCAAAGCATGTCTTAACAATTCAAGAAGATTGCAATTATATCAAGTATCTTTTCCAACTACAACAGATGAAACCAGAAATTAGTAACAGGAAGAAAACTGAAAATTTCACAAATATGTGAAGATTAAACAAAATGCTTCAAAGTAACCAATAATCAAAGAATAAATCAAAAGAGAAATTAAAAAGTATATTGAGACAAATGAAAATGAAAACACAGTATACCAAAACTTGTGGAATGCAGCAAAAGCAGTTCTATGAAGAATGTTTACAGTGATAAATACCTACATTAAAATGTAATGTTATACCTCAAGGAACTAGAAAAAGAAAACTAAGTCCAAAGTTAGTAAAAGAAAGGAAATAGCACAGACCAGAACATAAATAAGTATAACTGGGACTAAAAAACACCATAAAATAAAACTTTAGTTGGTGGGTTTCTTAAAAAATTAAATATTTGCCAAACCCTTAGCTAGACTAACAAAGAAAAAGAGAAGACACAAGTTAATAAAATTAAAAATGAAAGCGGAACATTACAACTAATAGCACAGAAATATAACGGATTTTAAGAGGCTACTATGAGCAATTATATACCAAAACATTGGATAACCTAGAAGAAATGGATAACATTTTAAAAACATACAATCTACCAAGCTGAATCATAACGAAATAAAAAAAAAACCTCAGAGCAATAATAGTAATAGTAAAGTAATAACAACAGTAATAGCAAACAGCAACAGTAAAAAGATTGAATCAATACTTAAAATTTCCCATTATTAAAAAGCCAAGGACATGTCTTCTTAGGTGAATTCTACCAACCATTTAAAGAAGAAATAATACCAATCCTTCTCAAACTCTTATACAAATGTTAAGAGGAGAGAACACTTCCAAAGTTATGTTATGGGGCAGCATTACCAACATATCAAAGCCAGACAAGAACACTACAAGAAAAGGAAACTAATGAAGTGACATTAGCAAGATGGAAGAATAGGAGGCTCCTGCTTTCCTTCCTACCACAGATGCACCAAATAAGTGTCTACACATGGATCAATTTCCTCTGAGAGAAATCCAGAAATCCAGACTCCTGTACTCCAGGCAACTGAGAAAATATTCACTTCCAGTTGGGAAGGAAAGGCTAAGATATATTCATGCACAAATCCCATCACAAGCGCAGCACCTTACAATCAGGAAGAAATCACCAACTCCAAACTTCTCCCTGAAGAGTGAAAGGTTTGTACCACACATAGAACATTTCAACTTTTACTGCTCTCCTCACAGAGTTTGGTTCCTAAATCACCCAGCTCTGAAAGTAGAAAAGACTTGGCATTGCCAGGTCTCCCTAGATCACAGAGAACAAAGAGGCAGTTTTAAATGGGTGTGTGAGCACTTCCAGTGACTATCCTACCCCTTTCTTCACCTCTGTACTAAAGAAAGAGAAAACTGACAAAAACTTCAAGCTTCCAGTTTCTTCCTGGCATTTGTCTATACACTTTTCCAATTTTTGCTTGAGAGTTAGATGTCTGATTAATCTGCTTCCAGGAGCTGATGGGGCAGATAAACAGTAGGCCTTTGGGAGCCTGAATGAGAGTGTGAGCACTTTCTATGCCATCTCCCTGGGCTCACTCCAGTGATTAATTCAGTTCTGCAAATTCTCCCTAGAAGAAGTTTGTGCATACATCAAGCAGCCTAACTTTTACAGCTCCTACTCAAGATAATGCAAATTAAAATCAAATGAAATGTCACCTCACATCTGTTAGGATGACTACTATCAAAATGTCAAGAGATAACAAGTGTTGGCAAAGGTGTTGAGAAAAAGCAACTTGTACACTGTTACTGGAAATGTTATTTGATATAGCCATTAGAGAAAACAGTATGGAGGTTTTTTAAAAAAATTAAAAGTAGATCTATCATATAATCCTGCAATTAGACTTCTGGGTATATACATCCAAAGGAAAGAAAACCACTGTCTCAAATAGATATCTGCACTTTCATGTTCATTGCAGCAGTATTCACAATAGTCAAAATATTAGAACAACCCAAGTGTCCATCAATGGATAAAGAAAATGAGTTTTATACACACACACACACACACAAAAAAAAAAACAATTCAGCCTTATTTTTACCATTCATGACAGCATGGATGAGCCTAGAGAACATTATGCTGGATGAAAAAAGCCAGATACAGAAAGTAACTGCTGTATGATTTCACTTATATGCAGGAAATCTAAAAAAGTTTAACTCACAGGGAAACAGTAGAAGGGTCGTTACTGGTGGTCAGAGGTGGGGAAAATGGGGAGATGTTTGTCAAGGGTACAAACTTCCAGTTATAAGATGAATAAGTTCTGGAGAGTCAGTGTACACCATGATGACTATAATTAATCATACTATATTGTATACTTGAAATGTGCTGAGAGACTAGATTTTAGCTATTCTCACCACACACACACACACAAACTTTGTAAGGAGATGAATAAGTTAGCTTGTGTTATTTTACAATGTATATCAAAGCATCACATTGCATACCTTGAATATACACCATTTTCAATTGTCTAAAACCTCTCAATACAACTTTAAAAGGTAATTTTAAAAATTTTATATATATATATATTTTATTGTGTTTTAGGTTTGGGGGTACATGTGAAGAATATGCAAGATTGTTGCATAGGTACATACATGGCGATGTGGTTTGCTGCCTTCCTCTCCATCACCTATATCTGGCATTTCTCCCCCTGTTATCCCTCCCCAACTCCCCATCCGCCGCTGTCCCTCCCCTAGATCCCCCGATAGACCGCAGTGTGTGATCCTCCCCTCCCTGTGTCCATGTGTTCTCATTGTTCAATACCTGCCTATGAGTATGACCCCTATGCCTGTTCACTCTTTGGAAATATCTTATTCCAGAATCCAACAAAGTCTAGATTTCTAGACTTGAGCTTTGCATGATTATTCCAGGTGACTTGTGATACTCTGTTCCCAAGAAGGCTATGTGACATGGGTTCCATTTATAAACTAAACTTAATCAAAAGAAAACATCAAATGAAGTTGTCAAGAAGAAGACAAAACTGCACTTTGAAAGGATAGAATTAAAAGATATAGAAGAGAGAAATCCAGAGAATGAGTTAACAATTCCATATTATTTTGTGATTTAGAGATGTGAAGCTTTCATTCTTCTATTGTGTCAACAGGTTCATCTATTAGCATTTCATCTGTTAGAAGAATAATTTTGGTAGAAGAAGACACCTATATATTTTTCTAACTTTTCACATTATCCTTCCATGTTTTAAAGAGGGAATTGGTGTCCAGTCTATTGGTTAGCCAATTCTCATAAACACAGTGTGGGAATAAAATAATGCCTGTGTTCTAAGGTTGTACTGGATTCATGAAACACAGAATTTAAAAAATAATATTTGAAAATGTCACCATTGTTGTCATCTGGGGGGATACATATAATGTGTTTAAACATTATTCAATTCAATAGGAGAGCACATCAGTGAATATGCCCAATAAAATAATCCTTCTATAAAAAATAAATAATAAGGGTCTAAATTGGAAAGGAAGAAGTAAAATTATCTCTGTTCGCTTATGACATAATCTTTTAAAAATATTTTTATTTCAGTAGCTTTTGGAGTACAAGCGGTTTTTGATTAGATGGATGAATTGTATAACAGTGAAGTCTGAGATTTTAGTGCACTTATGACCCAACTAGTGTACATTGTACCCAACATGTAGTTGTTTTTATCCCTCACCCCCTTCCATGCTCCCACTTCTGAGTCTCCAAAGTCCATTATACCACTCTGTATGCCTTTACATACCCACAGCTTGGCTCCCAGTTATAAATGAGAACATATGGTATTTAGTTTTTTATTCCTGTGTCACCTCACTTAGAATAATCTTATATGCAGAAAACCCTAAGCATTCTTTTTAAAAGCCACTGTAATTAATAAATAAATTTAGCAATGTTGCAAGGTTCAAAATCATCTCAAAAAAGCAGATTTTTTTCCTATGTACTACTAACAGTGAACAGTACAAAAAGATAATTTAGAAACAATCCAATTTTCAGTAGCCTCAAAAATAATAAAACACTTAGGGACTAACCTAACCAAGGAGATGAAAGACTTACACACTGAAAACTGAAACACATCACTCAAACAAATCAAAGAAAACACATAAACAGAAAATAAAATCCTGTGTGTATGGATTAGAGGACTTAATATTGTTTCAAGTCCATACTACCCAATCTATAGACTTAGTGCAATTCCTATCAAAATCCTGGTGACATTTTTTACAGACATAGGAAAAGCCATTCTAAAATTTATGTGGAATCTCAAGGACCCTGAATAACCACAACAATATTGAAAAAGAAGTGCAAAGTTGGAGGTCTCACTTTTCCTGATTTTAAAATACACAAAAATGCTACAGTAATCAAAACATTGTGGTACTGGTTTAAAAACAGATATATAGGTCAATGGAACAGAATAGAGATCCCATAAATAAACTCTTGTGTATATGGCCAAATGATTTTCAACAAGGATGCCAAGACCACACAGTGAAAAAAAAGAACAGTCTTTTCAACAAAACACTGTTGATAAAACTGAGAACCCACATACAAAAGAATAAAATGGGCCAGGTGTGGTGGCTTCCACCTGTAATGGCAGCTACTTGAGAGGCTGAGATGGGAGGATTGCTTAAGGATAAGAGTTCAAGGTTGCAATGATCTTTGATTAGGCCACTGTACTCCAGTGTGGGTGACAAAGAGAAGCCACTTCTCTTAAACAGGAAAAGAGTAAAGTGAAATTCTTACCTTAAACCATATACAAAAATTAACTAAATATGGATTAAAGACCTAAACAGAAGACCTAAAACTATAGACTCTTAGAAGAAAATTGCATTAGTCTGTTCTCACACTGCTATTAAAGACATACCAGAGACTGGATAATTTAGAAAAGAAAGATGTTTAATTCTTCATCATGGCTGGGAAGGCCTCAGGAAACTTGCAATCAGGAAGTTTCTCAGGAAGGAGAAATGCCAAGCAAAAGGGATAAAAGCCGCTTAAAAAACCATCACATCGGGGAAGATCCAATATGGCCGGGTAGGAGCAGGTAAGGATTGCATCTCCCAGTGAAAGTGCAGAGGGTGAGTGGACGCCACATTTCCAGACGGATTTTTCTTGCCCACAGACCAGGAGATTCCCAGGCGGAGGAGCACTACGGGTCGCCAGCGCAGATGTTTAGGCCAGCGCAGCTGTTTTGCCTGTGCCCCGGCGCAACGAATCCCAGTGCAGAGTAAACGGGACTGTGTCCCCACTTAGCCAGCAAGGGGAGTCGAAACAGGGAGCCAGGCCAGGAGATTCCTGGGCAAAAAAGCACCACGAATCTCAGAGCCACGGTTTCAGCTGGAGCAGTGGATCACCGCACCAGAAATCACACAGATCCCGGCGCCTATTCAACAGGTGACCAGGACACCTGGGAGAGAGCTGACAGTTCAACTAAAAAACAAAAGGCTCTGAGGCAGGGAGCCAGGTGATCAGGCCCGGCTGGTCCCACCCCCACAAAAACAAACAAAAAAAAAAACAAAAACAAAAAAACAGCAATTGGAAGCGCTCTGGATTGAGAGTTTCACAGCAAGCACAGCTGAACCCAGGATGGTCCAGCTCTGTGGGGGAGGGGTGTCCACCATTACCGAGGCACTCCACCACTATGGAGGCAGTCTGCCATTCCACAGGTAGCCTGCTGTTGCTGAGGCAACCCGCCATTACAGAGAGAGTCCGTCATTACAGAGGCCGGCCACCACTGCCGAGGCAGGTTGAACTACACCCATATAAACAGGACTGCAGGGAAGTTCACATGGCAGCTGGGTGGAGCCCACAGCAGCTCAGCAAAGCCTCTGCAGGCTGAGAGTGACTAGGCTGCCGCCTTGTGGGCAGGGCAACCCTGAAGAAAAAAAAAAAGGCAACAGCACAGCGGAAACTCATAAAGCCCTAACTCCCTGGGACAGAACACCTGGGGAAAAAAAGGGGTTTATGAGTTCTGCTGCTACAGACTTAAACATACCTGCCCAGCAGCTCTGAATGAACAACGGAGCTCACAGCTCAGCACTTGAGCTACTATAAAGAACAGACTGTTTCGTCAAGCAGCTCCCTGACCCCCGTATATCCAAAGAGTCACCTCATAAAGCAGAACTAAGACTGACATTTGGTAGGTATCCTTCTGGAACAAAGCAGAAGAAGAAACTGGTAGCAACCTTTACTGTTCGGCAGCTGCTGCAAGTGATCCCCAGGCAAGCAGGGCCTGGAGTGCACCTCAACAATCCTACAGCAAAGAGGCCAGACAGGTAAAAGGAAAACTAAGAAACAGAAATAACTTCATCATCAATAAACAGAATGGCCACTCAGAGACCCAATCAGAAAGTCAACAACTACAATGTCGACAGGTGGATAAATCCACAAAGATGGGAAGAAACCAGTGCAAAAAGTAGGAAAACACCCAAAACCAGAACACCTCTCCTCCTACAAGGGATCACAACTCCTCACCAGCAAGGGAACAAGACTGGATGGAGAATGAGTGTGATGAAATGATAGAATCAGGCTTCAGAAGGTGGGTAATAAGAAACTTCCGTGAGCTAAAAGAACATGTTCTAAGCCAATGCAAAGAAACTAAGAACCTTGAAAAAAGATTTGACGAAATGCTAACGAGAATGGACAACTTAGAGAGGAATATAAGTGAATTGATGGAGCTGAAAAACACAACACGAGAACTTCACGAAGCATGCACAAGTTTCAACCGCCGAATTGACCAAGCAGAAGAAAGGATATCAGAGTTCGAAGATGAACTCAATGAAATAAAACGAGAAGGCAAGATTAGAGAAAACAGGGTAAAAAGGAATGAACAAAGTCAACAAGAAATATGGGACTATGTGAAAAGACCTAACTATGTTTGATACATGTACCTGAATGTGACGAAGAGAATGAATCCAAGCTGGAAAATACTCTTCAGGATATTATCCAGGAAAACTGCCCCAACCTAGCAAGGCAGGCCAATATTCAAGTCCAGGAAATACAGAGAACACAACAAAGATATTCCTAAAAAGAGCAACCCCAAGGCACATAATCCTCAGATTCACCAGGGTTGAAATGAAGGAGAAAATACTAAGGGCAGCCAGAGAGAAAGGTCGGGTTACCCACAAAGGGAAGTCCATGAGACTCACAGCAGATCTCTCAGCAGAAACACTACAAGCAAGAAGAGAGTGGGAGCCAATACTCAACATCCTTAAATAAAAGAACTTTCAACCCAGAATATCATACCCAGCCAAACTAAGCTTCATAAGTGAAGGAAAAATAAAATGCTTTGTGAACAAGCAAGTACTCAGAGATTTCATCACCACCAGACCTGCTTTACAAGAGCTACTGAAAGAGGCACTACACATAGAAAAGAACAAGCAGTACCAGCCACTCCAAAAACATACCAAATGGTAAAGAGCATCAACACAATGAAGAATCTGCATCAACCAATGGGCAAAACAGCCAGCTAGCATCAAAATGGCAGGATCAAATTCACACATAACAATATTAACCCTAAACTTAAATGGACTAAATGACCCAATCAAAAGACACAGACTGGCAAATTGGATAAAGAGCCAAAACCCATCAGTGTGCTGTATCCAGGAAACCCATCTCACATGCAAGGATACACAAAGGCTCAAAATAAAGGGATGGAGGAAGATTTACCAAACAAATGGAGAGCAAAAAAAAGCAGGAGTTGCAGTTCTCATCTCTGATAAAATAGACTTTAAAGCAACAAAGATCAAAAGAGACAAAGAAGGACATTACATAATGGTAAAAGGATCAATGCAACAAGAAGAGCTAATGATCCTAAATATATATGCACCTAATACAGGAGCAATCAGATACATAAGGCAAGTTCTTAATGACTTACAAAGAGACTTAGGCTCCCACACAATAATAGTGGGAGACGTTAACACACCATTGTCAATATTAGACAGATCAACGAGAGAGAAAATTAACAAGGATATCCAGGACTTGAACTCAGACCTGTACCAAGCAAACCTAATAGACATTTACAGAACTCTCCACCCCAAATCCACCGAATATACATTCTTCTCAGTACCACATCACACCTACTCTAAAATTGACCACATAATTGGAAGTAAATCACTCCTCAGCAAATGCAAAAGAACGGAAACCATAACAAACAGTCTCTCAGACCACAGAAAAATCAAGTTAGAACTCAGAATTCAGAAACCAACCCAGAACCGCACAGCTTCATGGAAACTGAACAACTTTCTCTTGAATGTTGCCTGGATAAACAATGAAATGAAGGCAGAAATAAAGATGTTCCTCGAAACCAATGAGAATGAAGACACCACATACCAGAATCTCTGGGACACATTTAAAGCAGTCTCTAGAGGAAAATATATAGCAATAAGTGCCCACATAAGAAGCAAGGAGATATCTAAAATTGACACCCTATCATCAAAATTGAAAGAGCTAGAGGAGCAAGATCAAAAAAACTCAAAACCTAGCAGAAGACAAGAAATAACTAAGATCAGAGCAGAACTGAAGGAGATAGAGACACAAAAAACCCTTCAAAAAAAATCAATAAATCCAGGAGCTGGATTTTTGAAAAGATCAACAAAATAGACAGACCATTGGCCAGATTAATAAAAAAGAAAAGAGAGAATAACCAAATAGATGCAATAAAAAATGATAAAAGGGATATCACCACAGATTCCACAGAAATTCAAACCATCATCAGAGATTATTACAAACAACTCTATGCACATAAACTAGAAAATCTGGAAGAAAGGAATAAATTCCTGGACACTTGCCTCCTCCCAAGCCTAAACCAGGAAGAAGTCCTAACCCTGAAGAGATCAATAACAAGGTCTGAAGTCGAGGCAGCAATTAAGAGCCTACCACCCAAAAAAAGCCCAGGTCCAGATGGATTCACAGCCGAATTCTACCAGACATACAAAGAGGAACTGGTACCATTCCTTCTGAAACTATTCCAAATAATCCAAAAAGAGGGAATCCTTCCCAAATCATTTTATGAGACCAACATCATCTTGATACCAAAATCTGGCAGAGACTCAACAAGAAAAGAAAACTACAGGCCAATATCCATGATGAACATAGATGCAAAAATCTTCAATAAAATACTGGCAAGCCGATTGCAACAGCACATCAAAAAGCTTATCCACCATGATCAAGTAGGATTCATTCCGGGGATGCAAGGCTGGTTCAACATACACAAGTCTATAAATGTAATTCACCACATAAATAGAACCAAAGACAAAAATCACATGATTATCTCAATTGATGCAGAGAAGGCCTTTGACAAAATTCAATGCCCTTTATGCTAAAAACCCTCAATAAACTAGGTATTGACAGAACGTATCTCAAAATAATAAAAGCTATTTATGACAAACCAACAGCCAATATCATACTGAATGGGCAAAAACTGGAAGCATTCCCTTTGAAATCTGGAACTAGACAAGGATGCCCTCTCTCACCACTCCTATTCAATATAGTACTGGAAGTTCTAGCCAGAGCAATCAGGCAAGAAAAAGAAATAAAGGGTATTCAAATAGGAAAGGAGGAAGTCAAATTGTCTCTATTTGCAGACGTCATGATTGTATATCTAGAAGATCCCATCATCTCAGCCCAAAATCTCCTGAAACTGATAAGCAACTTCAGCAAAGTCTCAGGATACAAAATCAATGTGCAAAAATCACAAGCATTCCTGTACACCAATAACAGACTTAAAGAGAGCAACATCAAGTATGAACTGCCATTCACAATTGCTACAAAGGGAATAAAATACCTAGGAATACAACTAACAAGGAACATAAAGGACCTCATCAAAGAGAACTACAAACCACTGCTCAATGAAATAAGAGAGGACACAAACAGATGGAGAAACATTCCATGTTCATGGTTAGGAAGAATCAATATCGTGAAAATGGCCATACTGCCCAAAGTAATTTACAGATTCAACGCTATCCCCATCAAGCTACCAACGACCTTCTTCACAGAACTGGAAAAAACCACCTTAAACTTCATGTGGAACCAACAGATAACCCGCATAGCCAAGTCAATTCTAAGCAAAAAGAACAAAGAGGGAGACATCACACTACTGGACATCAGACTATACTACAAGTCTACAGTAATCAAAACAGCATGGTACTGGTACCAAAACAGAGATATAGACCAATGGAACAGAACAGAGGCCTCAGAGGCAACACAACACATCTACAACCATCCGATCTTTGACAAACCTGAGAAAAACAAGCAATGGGGTAAGGATTCCCTGTTTAATAAGTGGTGTTGGGAAAACTGGCTAGCCATATGCAGAAAGCATAAACTGGACCCCTTCCTGATACCTTACACTAAAATTAACTCCAGATGGATTAAAGACTTAAACATAAGACCAAACACCATAAAAACCCTAGAAGAAAACCTAGGCAAAACCATTCAGGACATAGGCATAGGCAAGGACTTCATGACCAAAACACCAAAAGCATTGGCAACAAAAGCCAAAATAGACAAATGGGACCTAATCAAACTCCACAGCTTCTGCACAACAAAAGAAACAGTCATTAGAGTGAATCGGCAACCAACAGAATGGGAAAAAATTTTTGCAGTCTACCCATCTGACAAAGGGCTGGTATCCAGAATTTACAATGAACTAAAACAGATTTACACGAGAAAAACAAACAAGCCCATTCAAAAATGGGGGAAGGATATGAACAGACACTTTACAAAAGAAGACACATATGAGGCCAACCAACATATGAAAAAATGCTCATCATCACTGGTGATTAGAGAAATGCAAATCAAAACTACATTGAGATACCATCTCACAACAGGTAGAATGGCGATCATTAAAAAATCTGGAGACAACAGCTGCTGGAGAGGATGTGGAGAAATAGGAACACTTTTACACTGTTGGTGGGAGTGCAAATTAGTTCATCCATTGTGGAAGACAGTGTGGCAATTCCTCAAGGACCTAGAAATAGAAATTCCATTTGACCCAGCAATCCCATTACTGGGTATATATCCAAAGGATTATAAATCGTTCTACTATAAGGACACATGCACACGAATGTTCATTGCAGCACAGTTTACAATAGGAAAAACCTGGAACCAACCCAAATGCCCATCGATGATAGACTGGACAGGGAAAATGTGGCACATATACACTATGGAATATTATGCAGCCATTAAAAACTATGAGTTCGCATCCTTTGTAGGGACATGGATGAACCTGGAAACCATCATTCTCAGCAAACTGACACAAGAACACAAAATCAAACACCGCATGTTCTCACTCATAGGCGGGTGTTGAACAATGATAACACATGGACACAGGGAGGGAAGCACTACACACTGGAGTCTGTTGGGGGGAAATAGGGGAGGGACAGCAGGGGGTGGGGAGTTGGGGAGAGATAGCATGGGGAGAAATGCCAGATATAGGTGAAGGGGAGGAAGGCAGCAAATCACACTGCCACGTGTGTACCTATGCAACAATCTTGCATGTTCTTCACATGTACCCCAAAACCTAAAATGCAATAAAAAATAAAATAAATAAATAAATAAATAAAAGAAAAACACACAATGGATACACAAAAAATAAAAAGCACGAAATTAATTCATACCATGCAAGAAAATCACCTTTACTAAAAGAAAAACAGGAAGGAAAGAGAAAAGGTAGAGAAGACCACAAAAGAGCTGGAAAACAAATAACAAAATATCAGGAGTAAGCCCATACTTACCAATAAGAACATTGAATGTAAATGGAACAAACACTCCAAACACAAGACATACACTGGTTGAATGGATTAAAAAAAAAGAAAAGAAAAACAAGACCTAAGGATCTGTTGCCTACGGGAAGCACACTTCACCTATAAAGATACATATAGACTGAAAATAAAGGGATGGAAAAAAGTATTCCATGCCAATGGAAACCAAAAAAGAGAAAGAATAGCTATAGTTATATCAAACAAAATAGATTTCAAGATAAAAAATAAGAGACAAAGAAGATTATTATATATGATAAAAGGGTCAATTCAACAAAAGGCTATTACAATTGTTAACACATAGACACCTAACACTGGAGCAACAAGATATATGAAGTAAACATTATTAGAGCTAAAGAGAGAGATAGACCTCAATTCAATACTACCTGAAGACTTCAAAGAAATATCAGACTTAATCTGCATTATGAAACAAATGAACATGATAGATATTTACAGAACATCTAATCCAATGGCTGCAGAATACAAATTCTTCTCTTTAGCACATGAATCGTTCTCAATGATAGACCATATGTTAGGTCATAAAACAAGTCTTAAAACATTTAAATAATTAAGATAATGTCAAAGAAATTAAGAAGAAAAATTTAAAAATTATTGAAACAAATTATAATGGAAACAGAACATACCAAAACATGGGACACAGCAAAAGCAGCCCAAAATTAGGAAAAGAAAAGATCAGAGCAGAAATAAATGAATTTGAAAGAAATAAAAGACACAAGAAGAAAAGAAAACTACAGGCCAATATCCCTGATGAACATAGATGCAAAAAGTCTCAAAAAATTACTATCAAGCCAAATACAAAAGTGCATTAAAAGAATGATATACCATGACCAAGTGGGATTTTTCCCTGGGATACAAGGATGGTTCAACACATGCAAATCAATCAATGTGATACATCTTATCAACAAAATGAAGGATAAAAACCGTATCATAATTTCAATTGAAAATGAAAAAGCATTTGATAAAATTCAACATCCCTTCATGCTAAAAATCCTCAAAAAACTGGGGATAAAAGGAAAATACTTCACCATAATAAATGCCATATACAACAGATCCACAGCTAGTAGTGTACCGAATGGGAAAAAAATGAAAGCCTTTTCTCTAAAATCTGGAATGTGACATCGATGCCCATTTTCACCACTGTTATTTAACATAGAACTGGAAATCCTAGCTAGAGTAATTAGACAAGAGAAAGAAATAAAGGGCATCCAAATTGGAAAGGAAGAAGTCAAATAATCCTTGTTTGAAGATGATATTATCTTATATTTGGGAAAAGCCTAAAGATGCCACAAGGAAACTATTAGAACTATTAAATAAATTTGGTAACATTGCAGGACACAAAATCAACATACCAGTAGCTTTTCTTTCCTTTTTTTTTTTTTTTTTTTTTTTTTGAGACGGAGTTTCGCTCTTGTTACCCAGGCTGGAGTGCAATGGCGCGATCTCGGCTCACTGCAACCTCCGCCTCCTGGGTTCAGGCAATTCTCCTGCCTCAGTCTCCTGAGTAGCTGGGATTACAGGCACGTGCCACCATGCCCAGCTAACTTTTTGTATTTGTAGTAGAGACGGAGTTTCACCGTGTTGACCAGGATGGTCTCGATCTCTTGACCTCGTGATCCACCCGCCTCGGCCTCCCACCAGTAGCTTTTCTATATGCCAATAGTGAATAATTTGAAAAAGAAATCAAAACATAATCTCATTTACAATAGCCACGAGTAATATCAAATACCTAGGAGACAACTTAAAGAAGTGGGAGACCTCTACAATGAAAACTATAAAACTATATATAGATTGGAAAAATCAATATTGTTAAAATGTTCATACTATCCAAAGCAATCTACAGATTTAGTGCAATCCCTATCAAAATAGCAATGACATTCTTTACAGAAATAGAAAAACAATCTTAAAATTTATATAGAACCACAGGAGACCAGACTAGCCAAAGCTATCCTAAGCAAAAAGAACAAAACTGGAGGAATCACATTACCTGATTTCAAATTATACTACAGAGCTATAGTAACTGAAACAATATGGTACTGCCCCCCAAAAGACAGGTAGACCAATGGAACAGAATAGAGAACCCAGAAACAAATGTACACACTTGAACTCATTTTAGACAAAGGGATCAAGGATATACACTGGAGAAAAAAACAATCTCTTCATCAAATGGTGCTGGGAAAATTGAATATTCATATGTAGAAGAATGAAAGTAGACCTCAATATCTCAATATATATAAAAATCAAATCAAAATGAATTAAAGCTTTAAATGTAGGACTTCAAGCTATGAAACTACTAAAGAAAAAATTGGAAAAAATCTCCAGAACATTGGTCTGGGCAAAGATTTCTTGAGCAATACCCACAAGCACAGGCAACCAAAGCAAATATGTACAAATGGAATCACATAAAGTTAGAAAGCTTCTGCACAGCAAAAGAAACAAGCAACAAAGTAAGAAAGAGCTCAAAGAATGGGAGAAAATATTTGAAAACTACCCATCTGACAAGGAATTAATAACCAGAATATAAGGCATTCAAACAGCTCTGTAAGCAAAAGTCTAATAAGATCATGTCACCTGCAAACAGATACTCTTACTTCTTCCTTCCCAATTTGAATGTGTTTTATTTCCTTCTCTTGCCTAATTGCTCTAGCTACATCCAGTACTGTGTTAAATAAAAGTGGTAGGAATAGGCATCCTTGTCTTGCTCTGTATCTTACAGAAAAAGCTTTTGGTTTTTCATCATTGAATATGATGTTTGCAGTGCATTTTCATATATGGCCTGTATTATTTTAAGTTCCTTTCATACCTAATTTATTGAGAGTTTTTAGCATGAAAGGGTCTTGAATTTCGTCACATATTTTTGTGCATCTATTAATATGATCATGTGATTTTTACCGTTCATTCCATTAATGTGGTGTATTACAGTGATTGATTTGAGTATGTTGAACAACCCTTGCATCTTAGGCTAACTTCCACTTGGTCATGATTTATAATTCTTTTAATGTGCTATTGAATCCTATTTGTTAATATTTTGTTGAAGATTTTTGTTACCTCTATTTAGTCTATAGTTTTTCCTTATTGATTTTATCTCTGAATGATCTATCCACAGTTGTGAGTGGGGTCTTAAAGTCTCCTACTACCATTGTATTGCTATGTTTTTCTCCCTTCACATCTGACAATGTTCACTTTATATATTTAGGTGCCTTGATAATATCTGCTTATATATTTATAATTTTTATATTTTACTGTTGACTTGACCCTTTTATCATTATTTAACAATCTCCTTTGTAATTACATTTATAGTGATAGTTTTTTACAGTCTATTTTGTCTAAGTATAGTGTCTCAACAGGCAGAGGAGAAAGAAAAGGGTCTAACTGCTATAAAAAGTTCTTGGAATCCAACTGTTTGTTAATCATTTTTCTGCTCATGTCTACTGAATTGCTGGGCTCAGGCAGGAAACTTGGTGAATAGAGGTCTGGGACAGGTGAGAAAACATGTCTCTCTATTGTCTTTGTCTTCTTGTGGTGACAGGTTAAGGCAAACAACTGAGACAGGCTATTAGGGAAACCAAAGCTGAATCTGAGTCATGACAAAAATAACAAGTGAAACTTGAGACACAAGTTAGATTAGGGAAGCTCACTCACAGGTGTGCAATTCTGAGCAAATGAGCACAGTGACTCAGTCTGACTGGAGTAAAAGTAGTTGTGGTTGTTGTGGTGAAGAGGAATGCTATGAGGCTGGAAGGAAAGTAGGACTCAGATTACAGAAAGAGTACATGCATGTTGTGTTTGGGGTGTCTTTATCATTTAAATATTAGTACATAGCTTTTCTTTCATTATTCATATTTCACATTCTCTTTACACTTTGAGCTATGTTAACAATTTACTTAGAGCTAACTCTTCATTTGAAAATTCCTTTTTAAAATTGAGAAAGAGTTATCTCTGAAATCTGTAAGTCTTTGATGTTTTGAGAAGGGTAACAGATTTGGAACTGTCAAATCCTGAATACCAGAGACAAGTTGCATTCGATTTATTCCAGTTTATGGGTAAGATATGTAGATAGCTTTGACTATGGCCTAAACCTCTTGCTGTTTCCAAACCATAAATAAGTTATATTTAACTTGTATTAAATGCGTCTCTGCCCCTCCAAAAATCAGTCTCCCTTCTCTGTCCAAACATGACCTTTGTCCTGTTCCTTTATCTCTATTCTGTCTTTACTCTGGACTTTGACATTGTGGACATATCCAGATTTTACAGATTTCTATTAATCTGCAAATACGGATCATTCTGCTCTTATAAAAATTATTATCTAGCTCTTCTTGCACTTTCCTCCCAAGACACATATAAATAATGAATAATGTTTACATGATAACAGACCTAGGTTTTTCTCTGGTGATGTGCCCCATTATCTTTTCTCTCTGAACCCCTGGACTTGATCCCATCCATGTCCCTGAGTCATTTGTGGGTAGGCAAAAGACCAACTCAAAATCTCTTTTGTTTATAGGTGTTCACCACAGAAGAATAAATACTGTCCAGAATTCTGTGAAGTAGTGTCCTCATCTTTCCTTCTGGGTAGAAACACTACTCTAGAAGTGAGAGAATAGAGCTCAGCAAGGAATCGACACACAAGCTTCCTGCAAGGACATCCTGCAGCAATTATGAAACTGTATTGTGCAGAGAGGTGACAGTTAGGAGATTCTTCCTACAATGTCATTCATCCACTCCTATTCAACAGATATTTACTTATCTTCTATGGTGTACCAAGTTCTGTTTTAGATGCTAAAAGTATAGTAGTGAATAAGGTAGGTAAAATTACCTGAATTTGTGGAGCTTATATTATAATTGAGGAAGATAGATAAAAATCTAAATAAATAAAATGCATAGGATTTCAATGGTAATATGCTCTAAGGAGAAAGGTAAGGCATGGAAGTGAGCTGGGAAGGCTGAAGGGATTACAGTGTTAGGTAGGGTTATTGGAGATGGGCTAACTGTGTAAGTCATAGCTGAGTAAATAACTGAGGGAGGTAAGGTAGAAAGTCATTTGGATATTGGTCATGATGGTAATGATGATAGCAGTTGTGGTGGATATTTCAGGCAGAGGAGACATCAACTGCAGTTTTCCAAAGAAAGATTCTTCTTGGCAGTTTTGCTAAGAGCCATGAGGGTGGTGCAGATGGGGCAACGTGAATGAAGGGGAAAGGAATAGGAGATGAGGGCACAGATTTTATGGTAGTTCATATCATCTAGAGCCTTGCAGGCTATTGTATGAACTTTGGCTTTAACTCTGAAAGAGACGGAAAATCATTGGAGGGTTTTGAACAGAAAGGTTATATTATGTAACATGCTTTCATAGAATCCTCTGGCTGCTGTACTGAGAAGGACTGAAGATGGGGAAAGATCGAAGCCAGTTAAGAGACTATTGTGAAAATCTAGTGAAGGAGATTATAGTACTTTGGACGAGAATGATAGCAGTGGTAATGGTGAGATATATTCGGGATATATTTAGAAATGTAAGTCCTTTCATAGTTTCCTATGGATTAGATGTGGATTGTGGGAGAGTCAAAGATGAATACAAGGTTTTGGGGCTAAGGAAAAAGAAGAATGGATTTGCAATTAACTGGAGTGTGAAAGACTGTGCAATTTCAGATTTGGCAGTGACAGAATCAGGAGTTAGATTTTGCACATGTTAAATTTGCAATCTATTACTTTTCATCAAAATTTTTATTACAGAAAAATTCACAAAACATACAATTAACCATTTTGAAGTCATTTAGAGTCATCTAGCACACTTACAATGTTGTACAACTACTTTGACCTGGTTCTGAAATATTTTCATCACTCCAAAAGGAAACCCTGAACCCTTTAAGAATTTGCTGACCATTTCCTTCTCCCTCAGTCCCTGACAACCGCTAACCACTTTCTGTCTGTATGTATTTAACTGTTCTGGATATTTCATACAAATGGAATCATACAATAATTGGCATTTTGTGTATGGTTTCATTGATTTAGCACGTTTTTGACGTATATCTGTGTTGCATCATGCATTTGTACTGTATTCCTTTTTATGGCTCAATAATATTTCTTTAAAATTTTTTAATTTTTTAATCTTTACCTATTTATTTGTTTATTTGGAGACCAAGTTATGAGACTGGCTAATTTTTGTATCTTGGGTAGAGGTGGGTTTTTGCCATGTTGCCCAGGCTGGTCTTAAATTCCTGAGCTCAATCTGCCCACCTCGGTCTCCCAAAGTGCTGGGATTACAGGCATGAGCCATAGAGGCCAGCCATCAATAATATTTCACTGTTTAGGTATACCACAATTGTTTGTCTATTCATCAGTTGATCAAAATTTCATTGATTCCATACTTTGGCTATTGTGACTAGTACTGCTATGAACGTTGGTGTACAAGTTTTTAGAATCTTTTTTTTAATATCTGTTTTCAATTATATTGGACATACAATTACAATTAATCCAAGTCCACTTTCAAATGACACTATACCACTCTGCAGGCAGTGTGAATACCTCATAATAACAAAATAACCTTAATTTCTCCCTCCCATTCCTCGTGTCAATGATACCATTCATTTCACTTATATATAAGCATACATAAGCATATATATGATATATATATTCACCTACATAATTGATTATATTGCTATTATTTTGAACAAACTGTTATCTGTTAGATCAACTAAGAATTTTGAAATAAAATTTTTCATTTTACCTTGACTTATTCCTTCATGGTTCTACTTTATTCATGTAGATCAGAGTTTCTGTCCTTTATAATTTTCCTGCTCTCTAATGAACTTCTAACATTACTTGCAAGGTAGGTCTACTGACAATAAATTCCCTCAATTTTTGTTTGTCTAATAAGGTCTTTATCCTGAATTCATGTCCTTTGCAGGGGCATGGATGAAGCTGGAAACCATCATTCTCAGCAAAGTGACACAAGAACAGAAAATCAAACACCACATGTTCTCACTCATAAGTGGGTGCTGAACAATGAGAACACATGGACACAGGGAGGGGAACATCACACACCAGGGCCTGTCAGAGGGTAGGGGAGCTAGGGGAGGGATAACAAGGGGTAGGGGAATTGGGGAGGGATAACATTAGGAGAAATACCTAATGTAGATGACAGGGGGATGGATGCAGCAAACCACCATGGCATGTGTATACCTATGTAACAATCCTGCATGATCTGCACATGTACTCCAGAACTTAAAATATAATTTTTAAAATCTTCATTTAAAAAAAAGAAAGTCTTTATCCTTCGCCTTTGAAGGATAATTTTGCAATTCTCGGTTGGTGGGCTTTTTCGTCAACACTTTGAATATTTCACTCCACTATCTTCTTGTTAGCAAGGTTTTTGAGGAGCAGTTGGATGTAATTGTTATCTTTGTTACTCTATAGGTAAGATTCCCCCCACCCCTTTGGCTTATTCCAGGATTTTTTTCCTTTGATTTTCTGCAGTTTGAAAATGATATGCTTAGGTGTCACATTTTGGCATTTATCCTGCTTGGTGTTCTCTGGACTGAGAATCTCCCCAGATAATGCCAGACACGAAACCACTTGGATCTGTGGTTTGGTGTCTGGTCTTATTTAGGAAAACTCTCAGTCTTTATTGACTGAAATATTTCTTCTATTTCTTTCTTTCTTTCTCTTTCTTGTATTCCCATTATGCATATGTTATACCCTTGTAGTTTTCCCACAGGTTTTAGATAGTCTGTTCTGTTGTTTTATTTCAGTTTTTGTTCTCTTTGCTTTTTAGTTTTTGAAGTTTCTATTGATATATCCTCAAGCTCAGAGATCCTTTACTCAGTTGTATCTAGTCTACTAATAAACCCATCAAAGGCATTCTTTATTTCTGTTACAATGTTTTTGATCTCGAGCATTTCTTTTTGGTTCCATTTCTCTGCTTACGCTGCCCATCTCTTCTTGCATACTGCCTACTTCATCCTTTAGAACCCTCAGCATATAAACTGTGTAGGTTGTTTAAATTCCTGGTCTGATAACTTCAACACCCTGTCATATCTGGTTCTGTTGCTTGCCCTAATGTTTTGAAATTGTGGACCTTTTTTCCTTTTCATATGCCTTGTCATTTTTTCTTAATAGCGAGACATGATGTACAATGTAAAATGAACTTCTGCAAATGGTCCTTTAGTAATGTGATAGTAAGGTGTGGCGGAGAAGAAGCATTCTGTGGTCCTATGATTAAGTATCAGTCTTTAGGTACTCTGAGTACTTTGGTGTATTTCAAAATGGTTCCTTTTTCCTTCCCACTCCTGAAAGCATGAGAAAATTTTCCTCCAACATTTACTACGGCAACATGGTTGTGCTCCTAGAGGTAAATCTCATAATATTGTAAAAACCCCTCTATCACCGGGTCCTCCTGAAGTTTTTATTTCTTAGATTTGCCTGCACTGAACCTTCAGCAATTATTTAATTACAGGTTAGATTTTTCCTACCCTAGTACCGGTTCCTGTGGCAGTTTCTGCTTATGAGTCACGACTCCATATTTACCTGTCTCTCTAAACTTGGAAGCAGGAGTTTTCCTGTGTCCTCCCCTATCTTATAGATCAAAGAAGAGTTGTTGACTTTTTCTATCTATTCAGCTTTGTAGTTGTTAGGAGTGCACGGATTTTCAAGCTCCTTACATGCAAAGCCACAAACCAGAAGTCCATACCTAGCTTTTAACAACAACAACAAAAAAAAAAAAAAAAAAAAAATGAAATGAAACACCATAGAGGCAAGAAGGGAAATATTCTGAAGGGACATATCAGTTATCAGAATCAGACTCAGATATGAAATGGGGAGAATGTTTTAGACAACTAATTTAAAACAACTGTGATTAATATATTTAGGCTTTAATGTAAAAGTAGGCAACATGCATGACCAGAAGGGTGGCAATTTTAAGAAAGAATCAAAAGGAAATGTTACAAATAAAAAATACAGCAACAGAAATGAAGAATGCCTTTAACAAGTTTCTGAGTAGAATGGACACAGCCGGCCAAGTGCGGTGGCTCAAGCCTGTAATCCCAGCACTTTGGGAGGCCGAAGCAGGTGGATCACCTGAGGTCAGGAGATTGAGACCAGGCTGACCAAATTGGAGAAACCCCATTTCTACTAATACAAAATTAGCTGGGTGTGGTGGCACATGCCTGTAATCCCAGCTACTCGGGAGGCTAAGGTAGGAGAATCGCTTGAACCTGGGAGGCAGAGGTTGCAGTGAGCCAAGATCGTGCCATTGCACTCCAGCCTGGGCAACAAGAGCACAGCTCCATCTCAAAAAAAAAAAAAAAGAATGGACACACCCATGAATAGAATCAGTTAACTTGATGATAGGCCAATAGAATCTTTCCAAACTAAAACACAAAGATAAAAAAAAATTACAGAAAAAAAAAAACGAGTAGAACATACAAGGACTGTGGAACAATAGCAACAACTATAACATACACATAATTGTAATACCGGAAGGAGAAGAAAGAACAAATATCACAGAAGAAATATTTGAATAAATAGTAGACAAGAACTTTCCAAATTAATGACAGATTCTAAACCACACATTCAAGAAGCTCAAAAAGCACCAAACAGTATAAACATGTGCAAACATGCACTACACACACACATACGCATGCACATTATATCTAGACATATCACATTAAAAGAGAAAAAGCTCAAAGACAAAAAAATTCAATCCATTTATCAAAGTGTCTACAGTTTCTGAATGTAGATATATGAAATGATAATAAATTTGCAAAGGAACTTTTTTTAAAAAGCAGTCCATAACATTGGTGAAGCCAATTTGCAGGTAAGGTTATTTTATGGAGGTGCAGGTAAGGTTATTTTAATATCAAAGGAACACATAACGATAAATAAAGGTTTTGAATACAAAAAGAGGAGGCAGTAGGAAAGTTTTGGAGGTGATGGATGTGTTCATCACCTTGATTGTGATGATGGCTTATAAATGTATGCATATCTCCAAATCCATCAATTTGTATATACTAAATATGTCCATGTTTTTGTATATCATTTATACCTCAATAAAGCTGTGAAGAAAGATAGAGAAAAAGAAAGAAAGGTAAAGAAAGAAAAAGAAAGCATGGAAGGAAGGAAGGGTTTGAATTGAATGATAGATTCCTCTTACCAGAATTTGTTCTACCATTTAAAACATAAAAGACATTTGAGTTTTGCAGAGAAGATTTGCGTGAAATACACATAGAGAAGTTCTACTGTCTCTGTTCTCCAGCAACTTTACATCACTGTCTCTGTGGAGATGGCCTACTGCTTCCTTGATCCTGTTCACAGCTGTGAGAGTTTACAAAGCCACTAATGAGTTTTGTCATATATTCACTAAATTATATTTCCCTCCAACTGTAAAGGAAATTTGTTTCATATATAAACACTTTGGAATACAGGGAGAGCATAAATCATCCATCCACTCATCGATAACCATTGCAATATCTTTCGGATACTCTTATAAACATTTAAGAAAACCGGCCGGGCGCGGTGGCTCAAGCCTGTAATCCCAGCACTTTGGGAGGCCGAGGCGGGTGGATCACGAGGTCAAGAGATCGAGACCATCCTGGTCAACATGGTGAAACCCCGTCTCTACTAATACAAAAAATTAGCTGGGCACGGTGGCGCGTGCCTGTAATCCCAGCTACTCAGGAGGCTGAGGCAGGAGAATTGCCTGAACCCAGGAGGCGGAGATTGCGGTGAGCCGAGATCGCGCCATTGCGCTCCAGCCTGGGTATCAAGAGTGAAACTCCGTCTCAAAAAAAAAAAACAAAAAAAAAACAAAAAAAAAAGAAAACCACTGCACATAAGATAATATATTATCCAGTATAGAATCTATTTTAGTCCATTTAGTGTTGCTATAAAGGAATATCTGAGGCTGTGTAATTTATAAAGAAGAGGAGTTTATTTGGCTCATGGTTCTGCAGACTGCACAAGAAGGCACCAGCATCTGCTTCTGGTGAGGGCCTCAGATTGTTTCCATTCATGGCAGAAGGTGAGCAAAGATGACATGTGCAGAGATCACATGGCGAGAAAGCAAGAGAGGAGAGGAAGGTGCCAGGCCCCTTTTAACAAGCAGCTCTCTTGGAAACTATCAGAGTGAAAAATCACCCTAATATTACAGTGAGGACAGCACCAAACCATTCATGAGGGACCTGCCCCAATGACCCAAACACCTCTCATTAGCCCCACCTTCAACACTGGAGATCAAATTTCGACATGAGATTTGAGGGGGCAAACATTCAAACTATAGCAGAATCCTAAATATTTCTTTGCTACACATTATAAAATGAGGGCTTTCCCCTTTACAATTCAAATTATTTCTAAACACCATTTAATGATCGATTGCCCAAAACTAGAGGGTAAGAATCATCATATGTTGCCTAACAATTTCTTTATTGCCTTTTATTTTATTTAAATAATGCAACATTGGACTTTTTGCATATTTGGCCACACTTAACACATATTGCTAAATTCCTTTCACTAAGAACATATAATAGTGCCATGCACTGTATTCATTATAACACTGAATAATTTTTAACTGTTGATAATTTGGTAGCTAAAAAATATCTCATTGTTTTGACTTAAATAATATTTATTTGATTATATGTAAGTGCATATCTAATTATATGTACTTTATATTTAATACTTTTGAATTATTTTAAAATTTGCCTTGAGAATGTATGTGATTCACACAATATATAATTAACATTTGAAAAGAATTAAGACAAAAAGAAATGGGTAGAAAAAAATAAAATTAATATGAAGAAGTTAAAACACAGAAGAAATACCCTTAAGTGAACCACAAATATGACGCTAAGCTTTCTAGCAGCCAATTTAAAGAGGAAAACATAAGAAGATAGAGTGTAGATTGGTGGTGGCCAGAGGCCAGCAAAAAGTCCAATGTTGCATTTTTTTTTTTGTAAGAAGTCCAACATTGCATTATTTAAATAAAATAAAAGGCAATAAAGAAATTGTTAGGCAACATATGATGATTCTTACCCTCTAGTATTGGGCAATCAATCATTAAATGGTGTTTACAAAGAGACTAAATCATTAAATAGTGTTTGCAAAGAGAGGTTGATTAAAGGGTACAAATATACAGTTTGATAGAAGAAATAAGACCTTGTGTTTGATAGGTCAGTAGGGTAACTATCCAATCTATTGTATATTTCAAAATAGCTAGAAGAATACTTCCAATTTCATTGGGTATTGTGAATAAAATTGCTATGAAAATGAGTGTGCAAATATCTCTTCCAGACCCTGCTTTCAATTCTTTTAGATATATATGCATGTATCAAATCTTTCCAGCATAAAGACAAATATTTAAGGTTATGTATATCCCAATTACAATGACTTGACCTTTACAAATTATGTGAATGTATTAAATTATCATATGTAGCCCACATGTTTGAACTTTGGACATTTAGATAATCTTGATTTGTATCTTCTCCATTTTTCAATAATTTCTAGAACTACAGGAGAACTCTGTCCCTTCTCTGGATTTCACACACAATAAATTTCCTCTGTTTTTAATCCCTTTTTTTTGTATTGTGGTAAAAACATAGCGTTTATGTTTTTAATTTAAAATTGTGTGTGTTTAATGTGTACAGTGTGATGTTTTGATATAAATAAACAGTAAACTGATTATTACAGTCAAGCTAATTAAAATATCTATCTCTTCACATAGTTACATTTTTTATGGTGAGAATACTCAAGATGTAACTTTTCAGCAAATTTCAAATATTTACATATGTGTTAATTATAGTCCCCATGCTGTACATTAGATCGCTAGAAATTATTCATCCTACATCATTGAAACTTTGTATCCTTTGGCCACCATCTCCCATTCTTCCCCTCCTCCTATAACTACCATTCTACTCTCTGCTTCTATGAATTCAACTTTTTAAGATTCCACATGTAAATAAGATCACACAGTAATTTTCTTTCTGTGTCTAGGTTAATTCACATAGCATAATAATCTTCCAGGTTCAACCATATTGTCACAGATAGCAGGATTTTCTTCTTTTCTAGGGCTGAATAATATCCCCTTGTATATACATTGTTAAGTAAGTTGACCAAAACCATGTAACCAGTAGTGGAAGAAAGAGATGATAAACCCAGGACTGTCTAACTCCTGAGCAAAGCACTCTTAAGCACTATAAAATAGTGTAGCTAACATTTATTGACTGTATACTATATGCCAAGCAGTACTTTCTTTAAATATGTTATCTATTTTAGTTCATATGACAAACCTGTAAGTTAGATTGGTACAAATATCCATGTTTTACTGATATGCTTATCAGCAAATCACTGTTATTATTTACCATCAAAACAAAGGAATTGCATCATTAGCAGGAACAGTTGTATCTCTCATAAGCAATTGGTTTGTTATGACTTTATGATCACTGTAGACCATGGAAAATATTCACTAAGTGCCTTCTATGTGCCAGGTCCTTGTTTAAGATTCTTCAGAAACATAAAACAAAACACCCACATATTTCTTCCCTTTTTAATCTTATATTCTAGTGGAAGAAATATTCTGTAAATAATCATATAGTGCATTACAAAATAAGAATTGTGTAGAAGAGAAAAATAGAGCATAGCAAAGGGGATCAGAATATTCTTGGGGTGCTCACTTGAGCTAATGCTTCACTACGAGGGAATTAGTCATGCAGCTGTATTATAGAAGAGTATTTCTGTCAATGGAAACAGCTGAGAAAATACCTAAAGTGGGAGAGCAAGCCTGGTGTATTTAAGGATCTGGAAGGAAGCCAATGTGGCTGAAGTGGAGTGGGAAAGAGGGTGAGGCAGTGAGGTCATAGAGGTGATAAATGAATACATTTAGACCTTAAAAACCACCATAACAACTTTAATTTTACTCTGAGTTTGATAAGAAATATGGAAAGATTTTGAGCAGAGAAGTGACATGAGACATCACAGGATCCCTCCAGATGCTGTGTGGAGAGGAGACTGTCGGAGACAGGGTCAAAGCATGGAGACCAGTGGTATTAGTCCATTTTCCAACTGCTATAAAGAACTACCTGAAACTGGGTAATTTATGAAAAAAAAAGGCTTAATTGACTCACAGTTCTGCATGGCTGGGAGGCCTCAGGAAACTTACAATCATGGTGCAAGGTGAAGGTGAAGCAAGGACCTTCTTCACATGGCTACAGCAGAGAGAGAGCTAGGAGGAACTGCCAAACAGTTTTTAACCATTAGATCTCATGACAACTCACTCAGTATCATGAGAACAGCATGGAGGAAACTGTCCCCATGATCCAATCACCTCCCACCAGGTCCCTCCCTCAACAGGAGGGGATTACAATTCAAGATAAGATTTAGGTGCAGACACAGAGCCAATCCATATTGCCAGTGAAAAGGCTATTGTAATGGTCTGCATGAGCAATGATGGTGGTTGGAACCAGAGTGATAACTATAGAACTGGTAATAACTGTTCAAATTTTAAATATATTTTGAAGATAAAACCAAAATATTTTCCTGACAGGTTGGTTGGATATTGAATGTGAAGAGAGAGAAGGAGTCAATTATAATTAAATTAACAACTAAATGTAAACAAAATATTTAAAATAACAGTAGTTATATTAGTGTAAGATTACAGACTTTATTTTGTTCTTCATTCTCTTATATATTTTCCTGTTTCCTAGAATAAATATAAATGGTTTCTATAACTAGAAGAGAGTAAATATATTTTTTAAATAAAACAATACTAAATCACTTATTTTTCAAATATGAGATTGGTGGCCAAGTGTGGTGGCTCATATCTTAATCCCAGCACTTTGGGAGGCCAAGGCAGTCAGATTACTTGAGGCCAGAAGTTCAAGACCAGCTTGACTAACATGACAAAACCCTGTCTCTGCTAAAATACAAAAAATTAGCCAGGTGTGGTGGTGCACGTCTATAATCTCAGCTACTTGGGAAGCTAAGGTATTAAAATCGCTTGAACCCAAGAAGCACAGGTTTTAGTGAGCCAAGATTGCACCACTGCACTCCAGCCTGGGCAACAGAGTAAGACTCTGTCTCAAAAAAATATATATATGAGGTTGGCAAATATTTAGAGAATAGTGGCCAGTGTTGGTGACAATGCAGTAGAACTGGCATTCACACATAGCTGTAGCATTATGAATTGGTACAGCTATTCTGGAGAGAAACGTATACATGCAAGCTTTAGAAATGTTCATAGAGTCACATATCAATGTTTCCAGTTTTAGGAATTAACTGCAAGAAAATGACCAGAGATATACTTTAACATTTAAAAGCAAAAAATTTTCATATGCAATTGTAAAAATTGGGAAACACCTGAGTGTCCAACAATATGGAATTCTTTTATTATATTACATAGAATTTAAATACAGAGTTAGCATACTTTTCTGCTGTTACAAAAAAAACACATCTTTTTGAATAATATTTTCATGGCATTAGGAAAGAGTAAGGAAAAACACGATTTAAGAAATAAAATTAAGCATCTTTAAGATTAATCCTAGAGAGCATTTGTAGATGTGGGAAGCCTGGGGACACTCCTCCCACCAGTGGCCATATTCTCAGACACCATCTCTCACTAGTCAGAATGGCTATTATTTGAAAGCCAAAAAAAATAACAGATGCTGGCAAGGCCGCAGAGAAAACGAAATATTTATACACTGTTGCTGGGAATGTAAATTGGTCCAGCCACTGTGAAAGCAGTCTGGTGATTTGTCAAAGAACTTAAAACAGGGCTACCATTCAACCCAGCAATTCCAGAACATACCCAAAAGAAAATAGATAATTATTTTTTCTAATTTCCAACTTTTATTTTAAGTTCGGGGTACATATGAAGGATGTGCAGGTTTGTTACCTAGGTAAACGTGTGCCATGGTGGTTTACTGCACAGATCATCCCATCACCTAGGTATTAAGCCCAGCATTCATTAGCTATTCTTCCTGATCCTTTCCCTCTTCCCATCCCCAACCCTCCTAAAACCCCAGTGTGTTATTCCCTCCCCTATGTGTCCATGTGTTCTCCTCATGTAGCTCCAACTTATAAGTGAGAACACGTGGTATTTGGTTTTCTGTTCCTGCATTAGTTTGCTAAAGATAATGGCATCCAGCTCCACCCATGTCCTTGCAATGGACATTATTTCACTTCTTTTTGTGGCTGCATAGTATTCCGTGGTGTATATATGACATTATCTTTATCCACCGTATCGCTGATGTGCATTTTGGTTGATTCCATGTCTTTGCTGTTGTGAATAGTGCAGCAATGAATGTACACATGCATATATCTTTATAATAGAATTATTTATATTCCTTTGGGTATACACATAATAATGAGATTGCTGGGTCAAATGGTAGTTCTGCCCCTAAGTCTCTGAGGAATCACCACACTGTGTTCCACAATTTTTATGGTGTTAGGTCTTATGTTTAAGTCTTTAATGCATCTGGAGTTAATTTTAGTGTAAGGTGTCAGGAAGGGGTCCAGTTTCTGTTTTCTGCACACCATTTATTAAACAGGGAATCCTTTCCCCACTGCTTGTTTTTCTCAGGTTTGTCAAAGGTCAGCTGGTTGTAGATTGTGACGTTGCCTCTGAGGCCTCTGTTCTGTTCCATTGGTCTATGTCTCTGTTTTGGTACCAGTACCATGCTGTTTTGATTATTGTGGCCTTGTAGTATAGTTTGAAGTCAAGCAGAGTGATGCCTTCAGCTTTGTTCTTTTTGCTTAGGATTGTTTTGGCTATGTGGGCTCTCTTTTGGTTCCATATGAAGTTTGAAGCTGTTTTTTCCAGTTCTGTGAAGAAGGTCATTGGTAGCTTGATGGGGATAGCATTGAATCTGTAAATTACTTTGGGCAGTATGGCCATTTTCACGGTATTGATTCTTCCCAACCATGAGCATGGAATGTTTTTCCATCTGTTCATGTCCTGTCTTATTTCACTGAGCAGTGGTTTGTAGTTCTTCTTGAAGAGGTCCTTTACATCCTTTGTAGTTGTATTCCTAGGTATTTTATTCTCTTTGCAGCAATTGTGAATGGCAGTTTGTTCTTGATTTGGCTGTCTTTAAGTCTGTTATTGGTGTATAGGAATGCTTGTGATTTTTGCACATTGATTTTGTATCCTGAGACTTTGCTGAAGTTGCTTATCAGTTTCAGGAGATTTTGGGCTGAGATGATGGGGTCTTCTAAATATACAATCATGTCATCTGCAAATAGAGACAATTTGACTTCCTCCTTTCCTATTTGAATACCCTTTATTTCTTTTTCTTGCCTGATTGCTCTGACTAGAACTTCCAGTACTATATTGAATAGGAGTGCAGAGAGAGGGCATCCTAGTCTAGTTCCAGATTTCAAAGGGAATGCTTCCAGTTTTTGCCCATTCAGTATGATATTGGCTGTGGGTTTGTCGTAAATAGCTTTTATTATTTTGACATACATTCCATCGATACCTAGTTTATTGAGAGTTTTTAGCATAAAGCGCTGTTGAATTTTGTCGAAGGCCTTCTCTGCATCTATTGAGACAATCTTGTGGTTTTTGACTTTGGTTCTGTTTATGCGGTGAATTACGTTTATAGACTTGCGCATGTTCAACCAGCCTTGCATCCCCAGATTGAAGCCTACTTGGTCATGATGGATAAGCTTTTTCATGTGCTGTTTCAATCAGTTTGCCAGTATTTTATTGAAGATTTTTGCATCTATGTTCATCATGGATATTGGCCTGAAGTTTTCTTTTCTTGCTGAGTCTCTGCCGGGTTTTGGTATCAGGATGATGTTGGTCTCATAAAATGATTTGGGAAGGATTCCCTCGTTTTGGATTGTTTGGAATAGTTTCAGAAGGAATGGTACCAGTTCCTCTTTGTATGTCTGGTAGAATTCGGCTGTGAATCCATCTGGACCTGGGCTTTTTTTGGTTGGTAGGCTGTTAATTGCTGCCTCAACTTCTGCCCTTGTTATTGGTCTATTCAGGGTTTCGACTTCTTCCTGATTTAGGCTCGGGAGGGTGTAAGTGTCCAGGAATTTATCCATTTCTTCCAGATTTACTGGTTTATGTGCATAGAGTTGTTTGTAGTAATCTCTGACGGTGGTTTGTATTTCTGTGGAATCTGTGGTGATATCTCCTTCATCATTTTTTATTGCATCTGTTTGATTATTCTCTCTTTTCTTTTTTATTAATCTGACCAGTGGTCTGTCTATTTTGTTGATCTTTTTAAAAAACCAGCTTCTGGGTTTATTGATTTTTTGAAGGGTTTTTTTTGTGTGTGTGTGTCTCTATCTCCTTCAGTTCTGCTCTGATCTTAGTTATTTATTGTCTTCTGCTAGGTTTTGAAGTTTTTTGATCTTGCTCCTCTACCTCTTTCAATTTTGATGATAGGGTGTCAATTTTAGATCTTTTCTTGCTTCTCATGTGGGCATTTATTGCTGTAAATTTCCCTCTAAATACTGCTTTAAATGTGTCCAAGAGATTCTGATACGTGGTGTCTTCGTTCTCATTGGTTTCAAAGAACATCTTTATTTCTGCCTTCATTTCATTGTTTATCCAGTCAACATTCAACAGCCAGTTGTTCAGTTTCCATGAAGCTGTGCAGTTCTGAGTTAGTTTCTGAATTCTGAGTTCTAACTTGATTGCACTGTGGTCTGAGAGACAGCTTGTTATGATTTCTGTTCTTTTAGATTTGCTGAGGAGTGATTTACTTCCAATTGTGTTGTCAGTTTTAGAGTAGGTGTGATGTGATGCTGAGAAGAATGTATATTCTGTGGATTTGGGGTGGAGAGTTCTGTAAATGTGTGTTAGGTTTTCTTGGTCCAGGTCTGAGTTCAAGTCCTGGATATCCTTGTTAATTTTCTGTCTCATTGATCTGTCTAATATTGACAGTGGAGTGTTAAAGTCTCCCACTATTATTGAGTGGGAGTCTAAGTCTCTTTGTAGGTCATTAAGAACTTGCCTTATGTATCTGGGTGCTCCTGTATTGGGCACATATATATTTAGGATCGTTAGCTCTTCTTGTTGCATTGATCCTTTTACCATTATGTAATGTCCTTCTTTGTCTCTTTTGATCTTTGCTGGTTTAAAGTCTATTTTATCAGAGACTAGGGTTGCAACTCCTGCTCTTTTTTTGTTCTCCATTTGCTTGGTAGATCTTCCTCCATCCCTTTGTTTTGAGCCTATGTGTATCCTTGCATGTGAGATGGGTTTCCTGGATACAGCACACTGATAAGTTTTGACTTTTTATCCAATTTGCCAGTCTGTGTATTTTGATTGGGGCATTTAGCCCATTTACATTTAAGGTTAATATTGTTATATGTGAATCTGATCCTGCCATTTTGATGCTAGCTGGTTGTTTTGCCCATTAGTTGACACAGTTTCTTCATTGTGTGGATGCTCTTTACCATTTGTTACATTTTGGGAGTGGTTGGTACTGGTTGTTCCTTTCTATGTTTAGTGCTTCTTTCATGAGCTCTTGTAAAGCAGGCCTGGTGGTGATGAAATCTCTGAGCAATTGCTTGTTCATAAAAGATTTTATTTCTCTTTCGCCTATGAAGCTTAGTTTGGCTGGATATGAAATTCTAGGTTCAAAGTTCTTTTCTTTAAGGATGTTGAATATTGTCCCCCACTCTCTTCTGGCTTGTAGGTGTTTGTTTGTTTTTTATTTAAGACACTGTCTTGCTCTGTCACCTAGGCTGAAGTGCAGTGGCAAAATCACAGCTCAGTGCAACCACCATCTCCTGGGCTCAAGTGATCCTCCTATCTCAGCCGCCTGAGTAGCTGGAACCACAGGTGTTTACCACCATACACAGCTAATTTTTTTGGTTTTTGTAGAGACAGGGTTTCACCATGTCACCCAGGCTAGCCTTGAACTACTGGACCCAAGCAATCTGCCCTCCTCAGCCTCCCAAAGTGCTGGGATTATAGGCATAAGTCATCATGCCTGGTTGACACTTCTCAAAAGAAGACATACAAGTGGCCAACAAACATGAAAAAATGCTCAACATCACTATCATTAGAGAAACTCAAATCAAAATCACAATGAGATACCATCTAACACCACTCAAAATGGTTGTTATTAAAAAGTTAAAAAAAAAAAACAGATGCTGACAAGGCTGCAGAGAAAAGAGAATGCTTATACACTACTGGTGGGAATGTAAATTAGTCCAGCCACTGTGGAAACCAGTCTAGGCATTTCTCGAAGGACTTAAAACAGAGCTGGACATTTCTCAAAGACCTTAAAACAGAGCTACAATTCGACCCAGCAACCCCATCACTGGCTATACACCCAAGAAACCAGATCATTATACCAGAAAGAAACGTGCACTCATATGTTTATTACCATGTTATTTACAATAGCAAAGACATGGAACCAACCAAGGTGCCCATCAGTGATGGACTGGATAAAGAAAACGTGGCATATATACACCATAGAATACAACACAGCCACAACAAAAGAATGAAATCATGTCCTTTTCAGGAATATGGATGCAACTGGAGGCCATTATCCTAAGTGAATTAATGCAGGAACAGAAAACCAAATATCTCATGTCCTCACGTATTAGTGGGAGCTAAGCATTGGGTACACGTGGAAGTAAAGATGGTAACAATACACACTGTGGACTACTAGAGGGTGGAAAAAGGGAGTGGGGCAAGGGCTGAAAAACTACCTATTTGGTACTACGCTTATCACCTGAGTGATGAGATCATTCATATTCCAAATCTCAGCATCACGCAATATATCCATGTAACAAACTTGCACATTTACCTCCTGAATCTAAAATAAATCTTGAAATTATGAAAAGAAGTTTGAGCCTGGGTCTTCCTAACTCCAAAGTTCACATTCTGCTCGTGCTGGTCTGGGGACCAAGGCACCCTTCCCATTTGAGTGACAGACATTTTCCACTGCAGCATTTGTTCTAAACAAGCAAGGTTTGTGTTCTAGGAGGCCCAAGCTCATGCTCTGCTTTCAGGAGGAAATGAGCAGAGGCTCCCAACCTCCCCCGTGTGGTTCCATCCAGGTGTGGGAATTGCTCCTTGGTGTCCACTCTGTGCCCAGAACATCAGGCCTCTTCCTTTTCAAAGACACAATCACAATGTCCCTGAGGCCTTCCTGGTGCTCACTGGAGCGGTCAGGACAATCAGACCTATGTGTGTGAGCCATGGCAAGCCCTGGTTCCTTTCAGGGCTGAGGCCTGGGCAGCTGTGGTCTTATGGAGAGAAACTGGGCTGGGCTTCAGAATTCCAGGGATGGAGTGCCCAGCCTGTCTGTCTCAAGCTGTGTGACCCCGCTCAGGCCACTCAATTCTCTGAGCCTGGTTTCTCAATGTGCAAAGAGGAATGCACAGTAAGTGAATCCTACCCAAGGACGCACATGCTGCTATGCTTCCAGAATGACTGGAGAAACTCAAAAAGGCAGAAAATTAAATACAGATGTGAGGTTACTCAAAATGAACTGATACTTTTCCAAAATTCAAGACAGATCTTTGTGCAGTTAACATTTGTTCTGGTATCAACTCATGCCAGAAGCCTGCATATGAAAGGAAGCTAATGGTAGGAAGGACTGCAGCATTTGGTCCCCAAAGGCCAACATCAATTCTGCCTGGCTGGATGACTTTCCTCATCTGTTGCATAGCAACCTTCCCTGTCAGGTGCATGCTTTTCTTCAGCACTTCCTCTGTAATGTGTCTACAGTAAAAGGTAAACAAATTCAGGAAAGGAGGTTTAAAACAGAATTTTATATGTTTCCTGCTCCCAAATCTGTATCTCCAGTACTAACTTGGCCTATGATTTTTAGCCCCGTAATCCAACTGCCTATCTCCATTCTGCAATTGGAAATCTCTCAGTAATTTCAAATTTAACATGTCTCAAATTGAGATCTTATAATATATCCTTCTCAAAAACATCATGTATTCCTTCACATGACTTTTTCAACTCTGAATACCACCAACATACATTCAGATTCTCAAACCAAAAACTTATGAGTCTTCCATCACTACTTCCTTTACCTGATCTCCTATCCCATACTAAAAATATCACAGAATCCTTAATGTTCTACCTCATATATATATTAGCTTCTCTCTCTATCATCCTAGCTGAGGCCACTGGCATACTGAAAGAGTCTCTGAAGTGACTTCCCTGCTTCAAATCCTTCCCCTTTCTACAATCAGTTACCCACAGAGTATCTAGAGTAATTGCTTTAAAATATAAATCATATTTACCAAGCAAATGGAAAGCAAAAAAAGCAGGAGTTGCAATCTTGGCCTCTGATAAAACAGACTTTAAACCAAAAAAGACCAAAAGAGACAAAAAGGGCATTACATAATGGTAAAGGGATCAATGCAACAAGACGAGCTAACTATCCTAAATATATATGCACCCAATACGGGAGCACCCAGATTCATAAAGCAAGTTCTTAGAGATCTACAAAGAGACTTAGACTTCCACGCAATAATAGTGGGAGACTTTAACACCCCACTGCCAATATTAGACAGATCAATGAGACAGAAAATTAACAAGGATATTCAGGACTTGAACTGAGGTCTGAACCAAGCAGATCTAATAGACATCTACAAAACTCTCCACCCCAAATTAACAGAATTTTCTCAGCAACACATAGCACTTGTTTTAAATTTGACTACATAATTGGAAGTAAAACACTCCTCAGCAAATGCAACAGAACAGAAATCGTAAGAAACAGACTCTCAAACCATAGTGCAATCAAATTAGAAATCAGGATTAAAAAACTCACTCAAAATCACGCAACTACATGGAAACTGAACAACCTGCTCCTGAATGACTACTGCATAAATAACGAAATCAAGGCAGAAATAAAGAAGTTTTTTGAAACCAATGAGAACAAAGAGACAATGTATCAGAATCTCTGGGACACAGCTAAAGCAGTGTTACGAGGGACATTTATAGCGCTAAATGCCCACATCAGAAAGTGGGAAAGATCTAAAATCAACACCCTAACATCACAATTAAAAGAACTAGAGAAGCAAGACCAAACAAATGGTGAGTGCCAAGGTGGAGGTCCTGCGGAACAGCAGGGAATACAATTTGCAGTCAACATCAGCGCCGCCATGTTTCTTCCTCTATTGCCTTTTTAATAATAAATTTTGGCATTAATTTTAGGGGTTGCATCTTTAACTTATCACAGGCCATTAGCGTTAATACTTACCACTTCACATAAAGCACAATACATTTACAATAGTAAAAATTCATTCACTTCTCTCAGTTGTGTAGTTGTGGACATATATTTTATTTCTGCATTCATTATAGACTCCACAATAGAATTTTTTTGCTTTAAATTGTTTTCCTTTTTATAATTAAGAGAAAATAAAATGTAATGTTTTATGCTTACCTACATATTTATCATTTCTGGTGCTCTTTATTCCTGATTGTAGATCAAAATTTCCATTGAATCTCATTTTCCTTCAACCTAAAGAACTTCATTTAACATTGCTTGTAGTATTATCCAGCTGGTAACAACCTTTCTTAGTCTTCACTTATCACAAGAGATTTGTACTTCACATTCATTCTTCAAGTACGTATATAACATATATGTGATATAAAATGTTGGTGTAATAGATAATTTTTTCATTTTGCATTTTACATATATTGAAGAAAACTAAGGCAGCAGTATTGTTTTGCAGTAATGTAAAACTCCTGTTCTAGCTCTTGATTGCTAAATCTAAACTCTCCTTCCTCTTCTTTCATGTTTTTCTGACTTGGTACTAGGACTAAAAACCTAAGCATTAGTGCTTTCCGGATGCACAACAATAGACCATCAAAACCAAGGGCCTCTAGTACCCATGAGGCAACCCTGGCACCTCTCTTGTCATCCAGTTAGGAGATAAGAAAGTAGCTTAGATTATCAAGGAGGCAGATGCAGAGAGGGGAAAGGGATGGGGAAGGGAACTCAGCCCTCAGCTATTACACACATTGTTCTGCAGGGAACCGGTATCACCTGCCTGGTGACTTGACTTAACATTTCTTTGTACCTTCACACCTTTCACAGAGGGTTGAGGAACCCTAAGGAAATACAGTGTCAACTGTATTGGAAACCCAGTGAGATTGGAAAAGATTGGAAACACAGTGTCAACCCCGCAGGACCAAGAGAAGCTCACGTTAGAAAAGAAAGAGCAAACCGGGAGGCTTTCAACTAGGGAAGTTCTTTGGTAAAGTTCTCCATGATAGGGGTGTTGAGATGCATCCAGTTTTCCCAATTTGAGAATATTTAGAGACCATAGATATGTTTCTGAAGAGAGACCTCGCACCACACAGGGAAATAAGTGGAAGTGCCATTGCTCTGCCTCCAACTCTACCCAGAGCAGCACTAGTTAGTCAGAGGGCAGCCTTCCCTTCCTGACCCAAGCATAACAACATCATGCCCCACGGATTTCAGAGGGAACAAACAGTCAAGGAGCACTGACAATTTAGAACAGGCAAACACCAAACTGGAACAGCTGCAAGGAAGACAGAGAAGAATCACCAAAAATAAGGCACTGCCCAGGACCTTTAGCAGAGAATACATCAGAGAATTAGAAAAGGAGAGAGAGGCCAGGCGCAGTGGCTGACGCCTGTAATCTCAGCACTTTGGGATGTGGAGGCAGGTGGATCACTTGACGTCAGGAGTTTGAGACCAGTCTGGCCAACATGGACAAACCCGTCTCTACTTAAAAAACATACAAAAATTAGCCAGGCGTGGTGGCGGGCGCCTGTAATCCCAGCTGTCCGGGAGGCAGAGGCAGAAGAATCGCTTGAACCCAGAAGGAGGAAGCTGCAGTGAGCCGAGATCGCACCATTGCACTCTAGCCTGGGAGACAGGGCGAGACTCCGTCTCAAAAAAAAAAAAAAAAAAAAAAAAAAAGCCTTTCGCGGCGAATCCATGCGCGCAGTTGGTGGCGCTATTCCTGGACAGTAGCAGCCGAGCCCCGGGTTTGACCGAGTCCATGCTGCGATGGACCCCAACACACAAGTCTGAATTTTGTCTCAACACTGCTCCAGATTAGTACGTCGGAACATCTGGATTTAGTGAGATAGGCAGGTGTTATCTGTTTGAAAAACATAGCACAGTATTGGCCTGATCGAGAAACAGGACCAGGGGTCCTCTTATACTATTCCAGAAGAAGATCGCCATTGTATTCGAGAAAATATTGTAGAAGCCGTTATCCATTCTCCTGAGGTCATCAGGGTACAGCTTACTACATGCATACATCACATCATGAAACATGATTATCCAAGCTGCTGGACTGCCATTTTGCACAAAATTGGCTTTTATCTTCAGTTCGATAACAGTGCTTGTTGGCTAGGAATTCTTGTTTGCCTTTATCAGCTTGTGAAAAATTATGAGTATAAAAAACCAGAGGAGCAGAGTCCACTGGTAGCAGCAATGCAGCATTTTCTGCCAGGTCTAAAGGATCGTTTTATCCAGCTTCTTTCTAACCAGTCTGATCAGTCTGTCCTCATCCAGAAACAAATATTCAAGATCTTCTATGCTCTTGTTCAGCATATTTAATGGATTAAAAAGAGCATACACCTGCGGTGCAGAACACGAGAATGACAGTGATGATGATGATGAAGGTGAAGATGATGAAACCGAGGAACTGGGGTGTGATGAAGATGATATCGGTGAAGATGGACAAGAATATTTGGAGATTCTGGCTAAGCAGGCAGGTGAAGATGGAGATGATGAAGATTGGGAAAAATATGATGCCTAAGAGACTGCTCTGGAAGGCTATTCCGCAATCACTGATGATGAAGATAACCCTGTTGATGAGTATCAGATATTTAAAGCTATTTTTCAAACTATTCAAAATCGTAATCCCGTGTGGTATCAGGCTCTGACTCACGGTCCTAATGAAGAACAAAGAAAACAGTTACAGGACATAACAACTCTGGCTGATCAAAGAAGAGAAGCCCATGAATCCAAAATGATTGAGAAGCATGGAGGATACAAATTCAGTGCTCCAGTTGTGCCAAGTTCTTTCAATTTTGGAGGCCCAGCATCAGGGATTAATTGAATTAGCTCTTTCTTCCCTGCTGTGTGATCGTAGTAAAGAGCTTGTGTTCCTCCCAGTAGTGGTTCCAGAACCGGTTCATGTTATCTATTCTAAACTAATGATCAATAGATGGACCAGAAAAAAAAAACAACAACCACCCCAGGAGATGGTACCTGATCATGCAACCGGGCACTGGAAAAGAAACCAGCAGGATTTCGGGGGTGGGTGGGATGGGGAGGTACCTTAGGGGACGTATTTTATTTATTTTTTGAAGAAAGTTAGATCTTGGCTCTGAAGCTTCAAAGTGACGCTGTGGAAATCTGAAACAAGAGGGGATGTCAGGAAGGCAGCTTTTTGTTTTCTGAGGAAAGAATAGGCATGGGCTACAGAATTTTTTTAAATGTCTCATTTACAGTATGAACCTCAAAGGTAGATGTAATTTTTACGCCTTTGGGCGTTTGTCCAATTTCTGTCTCTTCCTCACCATTGGGTATCTATTCTTTATGTGTAAGTAAGATAAGGTAATCTGATAGCCTTATTCAATCTTCATCTTTTTCATTCGTCATTGTTCCTATGTAGATGACTGGACATTTATTGTAGCACTACATAACTAATTATAAAAACCTGTAAATGAACTAGCACTTTCATATTGAAACAAGCCTGCTAGCCTGTGTATAAAATAGCAAAATGTTTGCTCTTTATAAAAAGATGTAATGGGGTGGGGGGCAAGGGTAATTTCAAGTTATTAATTTAAAAAAGATTAGTAATTTTGTATCTGGTAACTTTGTGGTGCATTCACCTCTGATAGTGCCTTGAATTTGGTATGTAAAATGGGGTTAGTGGTATTTCATTGCTGCTAAAAATGACAACTCCCTCTGTGTCCTGTTTTTCTTAAAGCTGTCAGTGTACAAGTGGGTATTGAATACCAGACCTTACTGTAAAAAATAAGGTGGTATCTAGAGCATGTAAATTGGATATAAAGTTCTACTCTTAAAGAGTTGATCTAAGAGTATGGCTAAACATCTATATATGCACTCTATTTAAAGAACTTAATTCAGCTATTATGTCTTGATTTAACTGCAGTTTCTTTCCTAATATAACAATTTTTTCCTCATTGGTCTGTTTTTAATCCTGTACCTAGAAAGAGTACAAAATTCACACTTAAAAATTAATGTTTAACACTTACCTACTCCCCCTTCCCCATCTCTTCTACCCGTGTTGTCGATTGTGGTATCTGATCTAACTAGATAGGCTGAAGGCACATGGTTCCCTCCAAAAACCACTATTGATAGCACTGCAAAAACAAGCCAGCAAAAAGACAGTGTAGAGAGGCTGGCTTGCTTCCCTCTCTACCTAACTGCATATTGAAAAAGAAGCCTTTATTGATCTTCAACATCTGTAGGATGAGTCATACATTGGGTTACTTTTTATATACATGTATACACAAAATATTTCAAATTGAAAGCAACATCTTAATGGATTCAAAACTATTACAAGCTGTTGCCTAAAACACATGAGAAAAATTATAACTGTAAAAACAAATGCACATATTGCTATTTAAAATGCATAATTAAGAAAACCCATTGATGTTGTGTTTTTCTCGTATACCAATAATTAGGCCGCTACTGTTGGCACTGTTTGGTTTTCTATTTTAACACCGAAGGAGTGAAAGTATTTCTTATATTTATGAATTTACTACTAAAAGCTTGGCAAGAAAAGAAAAAAAAATGTCTAAAATGTGTGAGCAAAACTGTTAATCAAGTGTGTTTCTACTCCCCACTCCCACCCCCTGAAAGTTGGACACTAGCTATATACACTAGGTTGCTTCAGGGGATTTCACTATTATATAATGGCAATAAAAATGAAGTAGTTGTATATATGCAACATTGTGTACAGAGGGGAGATAACGAATAGCGTTAAAGAAACATTCTCATCTTCCTTTACCTTTTGTTCCCAAATACCTAGTCTACTTTTTAAATTTTCAGACTTTACTGATTTTGAATTCATAATTCTAATTTTCACATTATTGTTAATGGAAAATCATATCTAACAAAGATTTTAGTTATTCCTATGCACAGTTTGAAAAAAAGAAAAGAACAGAGAGCTCTATCTTAATGAAGGTGCCGGTTAAGAGTGGGTGGTGACTCTCAGGAGAACAGGGAGAAAAATGGGCCTGCAAAGGAAGTTTGATCAAAACATAGAAAATCTTAAAGGCACATGACACCGAGTTCTATGTTTATCCTATAGGTGATAGTTTTAAAAAATATTAACAGGGATATGTTTTTACAAAGCTAATACTACCAGCACTTTAGGGAATGAACTTCTTTCACATAGTGAATAGCATAAACTAATGCATTTGTCATTGCTAAAAAGTTTTTTTTGGGAATATTTTGAATATTTTTTGATGAACTATCCATACCCTTTTCTGGGACACTAGGGTATCATCTAATCTTCTCTCTTAGCAAAATACTCATGCTGGTATTTTAAACTCATTAGGTAAAAATAAATCTACTAAATAGGAAACTTAAATTCAGGAGCCATGAAAATGTTATTCCCCTGGCACAAATAAATATTACTAACTATGACTGTTAAACAACGGTAATCTTGGTGCAAAGCTGCAAGATAGTGTTACAGGTTTCTCATGTTAATTTTTTTTGTTGTTTTTGAGACAGAGTTTCACTCTTGTTACCCAAGCTGGAGTGCAATGGTTTCACTCTTGTTGCCCAGGCTGGAGTGCAATGGTGCAACCTTGGCTCACTGCAACCTCCACCTCCCAGTTTAAAGCGATCCTCCTGCCTCAACTTCCCAAGTAGCTGGGATTACAGGAGCTTGCCATCATGCTTGGCTAATTTTTTGTATTTTTAGTAGAGACTGAGTTTCACTATGTTGGCCGGGCTGGTCTCGAACTGCTGACCTCTCAGGTGATCCACCCGCCTCAGCCTCCCAAAGTGCTGGGATTACAAGACGTGAGCCACCGCACTGAGCCTCATGTTAAACTTTTTAATTCATCATGAGCTGGTATTGTTAATACAAACTAATAAAGTCTTTTAGTCAAGACTTACAGTATTCAGATAACCTGAAATGGAAAAGTGCCTCCCATCCTGAAACCACTTTACTGCATCAATCTTAGCTTTGTCATAAGGTTATTCCAGTCCTCTTTTGTGAGAACATATTAGGAATACTTACTTTATTACCATTCCACTAGGGCTCAACGTGAGTGATGGCACCATGTGAAATGAGTATGATCTCACAGGTGGATTTATTTTGAGATGGCAGAGGAATGTAACTACCAGAGCCTATGGTAACAGATAATTGATTTCCCAATGGTGGAGATACTGTTGTGTAACAGGCAGTTGAGGATTGATTATAGAGACTCTAAAGCAGGGTCTACCTGTCACTTGAAGGTGTAATTGGAAACTGACCGCCAAAGAGAAATTTATTCATCCTATTTTGACTATGCTTATATAAATATTTGACATGAGCCTGTGTGACGTTTGTGTGCAAGAGAAAATGTATATTGAAAAGTGGTAGCAATGCTTCAGGAAAAAATTTCAAATACACAATTTTCTGAGAGCTGAAAGTTATTTCATAAAAACACAAGAGTGATACATGCTCTCTCAAGGAAATTGAATAACGTGAGGTACATAAAATAACACTGTGTGCAAAGAAAGCTAATAATTAGTTAAATATATGTGTGCGGTTACTAAAGATGAACTAAAGATGAACTTAACTGTCCAATTCTAACTGTAATTAATACAACTGAGAAATGGCAAAAATTAGTAAGTTCACCTGGGATGTGTTTGCCAGTTTGGACAACCTAATGTCAGGGTTAAATTGTTGAGAAGTAAAATGGTATAGGTGAAGGGGAGGGAGGCAGCAAATCACACTGCCACGTATGCACCTATGCAACAACCTTGCAGGTTTTCCACATGTACCCCAAAACCTAAAATGCAATAAAAAAAAAATCAGAAACTGGTACCTGAGGATGGTACATGAAACACAAAAAGAAAAGTAAACAGCAGGGAAACTAACAGAGTTCAAGAGGCCTCCTATCAGTCTTTTTTATTCAAGTTTCCTGTTTTTGCATCACCATGAATTCTAAGAAGGCAGGGCACAGGTGACATTCTGATACGAATTCAGGAAATGAAAGCAGATGCCAATAAGGCTAAGTAGCATAGAACACCCTAATGAATAAATGGGGAAGAAACAAAAAGGAGAACAGGGAGGGAATAGTGACTCTGCAAATAATTGAAACTTACTAAGAACTATGGAAAGTTACTCTTGTCTTTTCATACATGAAGTCCACCAATCATGTCTGCAAATACCTAGTGCTGACATGTGGATGGAGGCATGGCAACACCTGAGAGTATGTCTATTTGAGTGGGTATGTGTGACATTTCAATGTAGATTATGACATTTAAGTCACCATCTCTACCACCTGCAGTACAGTGAGAGACATTCAATTATGTGACATTACTGGTAAGAATCTGACAGTGTGGGATTAGCATTTGTTCAGAGGATACCATAATACCCTACTCCTATGTTACAGTGCTTTATTGCCCCCCTTAGGGCTTTCCCTGAAGGAGACATGCACACAAGGGCCTGAAATATCATTCACTGGGCCAGTTCCCATGACCCCTCAATGAAGAGTCCTCAGGTCAAGTTGAATTAAAGCACAGGTTTAGGCACAAGATTGAAGCAGGGTCTCTTTGCCTCTTTAATTCTACAGAAATCTTATCATCAGCTGACCCTAGTAGGCGGGAGTGACAGAGCCCAAAATTTCCAATGAGAAGCAAAAGAAGCCAATGTGTCAATGCCCAGCCTTCACAGTACCAGCTTTTTCATTACTTCAGTATGATAAGAAAGAGAAGAGCTTAGATGTGTCTTACATGTATGGGTGTCACTTAGCAATGCACAGTGGTACTTCTCAGAGTGCTCCAGAATTTTACCTGTCACATTGGTCTTCCTTCCTCTAAGGGAGCAGTGAGGAAGAAGCTTGAGAGACGGAGGCTTTTCCTGAGCTGGAGAAGAGTTGTAAGAGAAACCTGTCCCCATCCGAGTGACCTAAATCACTAATGCTTGGGTGGAAACTAATATGATCATAGAAAAAAAAAAATAGGTCATGTGCAAAAAAGGATTTTGCCTATCAAATCTCAAGTGAATCAAGTCTAAAAACTAGTATATAAATACTGAATATTTTCAAGTTTTCATAACAGTGTAAATCAGCCACATTTTTTTCATTGACAATATATAGCTACATTTACAAAATATAATAGGAGGAAGGATAATGAGTTCACAAATTTATTATATATTCATTGCTTTATAAAAATCAAGCACTATAGGATAATATAAAGACAAAAGCAATAAATTATACCAAATTGAAACAGCAAGACTTAACCAGTGTAAACATAAGATTAAAAATACATCAAAAGTTGTGTTTCTACACTTCACTCTAAGTGGAATTCTAATGAATGTTCATGTGACCTATAGGAAGCAGAGAGAAGGAGACAAAGAGAGAAACAGAAAGACAGAGAGAAACAAAAAACAGAGGGATGCACAGAAAACAAAATGGGATACTTAAGCCTTAAAATAGCGATAATTATTGTAAATATAAATGGTGTAAATATAGCAATTAAAAAGGGATTGGACCACCAAGAAATGACAGATGCTTAAGGTGATGGATATGCAAATTATCCAAACATCTATACATGTATACCCAATGTATAAATGTTTCAAAATTATCATTATACAATGTATACATGTATTGAAACATCACAGTGTACCCCATAAACATATAAAATTATTATGCATCAATTATAAATAAAAATTTTTAAATACTTGGTAAAAAAGAGATTGGCAGTATGAATTTTCATAAAATCCAATGTATAAACTCTACAAGAAATTCACATCATACTACTTCCTGTACTATACTGAATAGAAGTGGAGAGAGTGGGAATCTTTACCTTGTACTGGATCTTAGAGGAAAAGCTTTTCATTTTTCCCCACTAATTAGGATGTTAATTGTGGGTTTTTCATAAATGACCTTTATTTTGCTGAGAAACTTTCTTTTTATACCTAAACTGTTCAGCACTTTTATCAAGGAATGATGTTGAACTTTGTCAAATGCTTCTTCTGTGTAAGTTGAGATGATTTTTGTGTGCTTTCTATCATTCATTCTGTTAATGTATCACGTTGACTGATTTGTGTACTTTAAAACAGGCTATCATACTGCCACGTATGCACCCAGGCAACAACCTTGCATGTTTTTCACATGTACCCCAAAACCTAAAATGCAATAAAAAAAAAAGAGGGGACAAAAAAAACAAACAAAAAAAAATGAAACTCTCTATAACATGCAGCCATAGAATAAATAAGAGGGAGACAGTGATCTATATGTGTCTGTTTGGATGTGCTTTAAGAAACTTCAAAGGACAGGTAACAAGAAGTGGCTGCCCAGAGGAGAAGTGAGGGTTGGGAGGGAGTCTGGACTGTATGCCTAAAAAAACCCCAAAATAAATAAAAACAAACCTATGAAGCACAGAAAAAAAAAAAAAAAAAAAAAAAAAAAAAACAGGCTTGCATGCCAAGGATAAATCCCACGTGGCCACTGTCTTAGTCTTTTTTCTGTCGCTTAGAACACCCAAAAATGGGTACCTTATTTAAAAGGAATTTATTCTTACAGTTATGGATGCTGAGAAGTCCAATGTCAAGGGGTTATATATGGTAAGAACCCTCTTGCTGGTGGGTACTCTGCAGAGTCCTGAGGTGGCTCAGAGTCTGAGGCTATTCATCTGACAAGGGCATTACATGGCGAGGTGGCAGAGCATGATAAGGTGCTAACTCAAGTCTCTCTCTTCTTGTAAAGCCACCAGTTCCATTCCCATGATAACCTATTGACTCCCATTGACTCATTAATCCATTAATCTATAAATCTATAAATTGATTAATCCATTCATGAAGGCAGAGATCTCATTATCTATTCACCTGTATTCAGGAAATACAGAGAACACCACAAAGATACTCTTGAGAAGAGCAACCCAAGACACATAATCGTCAGATTTACCAAGGTTGAAATGAAGGAAAAAATGCTAAGGGCAGCCAGAGAGAAAGGTCAGGTTATCCACAAAGGGAAGCCCATCAGACTCACAGTGGATCTCTCAGCAGAAACCCTACAAGCCAGAAGAGAGTAGGGGCCAATATTCAACATCCTTAAAGAAAAGAATTTTCAGCCCAGAATTTCATATCCAGCCAAATTAAGTGAAGGAGAAATAAAATCCTTTATGGACAAGCAAATGCTGAGAGATTTTGTCACCACCAGACCTGCCTTACAAGAGGTCCTGCAGGAGGCACTAAACATGGAAAAGAACAACTGGTTCTTTTCCACTGCAGCCACTGCAAAAACATACCAAATTCTAAAGACCATTGACACTACGAAGAAACTGCATCAACTAACAAGCAAAATAACCAGCTAGCATTATAATGGCAGGATCAAATTCACATGTAACAATATGAACCTTAAATATGAACGGACTAAATGCCCCAAATAAAAGACACAGACTGACAAATTGGGTAGAGTCCAGACTCATTGGTGTGCTGTATTCAGGAGACCCATCTCAAGTGCAAAGACACACATAGGCTCCAAATAAAAGGATGAAGGAATATTTACCAAGTAAATGGAAAGTAAAAAAAAAAGCAGGGGTTGCAATCCTAGTCTCTGATAAAACAGATTTTAAAACAACATAGATCAAAAGAGATGAAGAAGGACATTACATAATGGTAAAGGGATCAATGCAACAAGAAGAGCTAACTATCCTAAATATATATGCACCCAATAAAAAAGCACCCAGATTCATAAAGCAAGTTCTTAGAGACCTACAAAGAGACTTAGACTCCCACACAATAATAGTGGGAGACTTTAACACCCCGCTGTCAATATTAGACAGATCAATGAGACAGAAAATTAACAAGGATATCCAGGATTTCAACTCAGGTCTGAACCAAGCAGACTTAATAGACATCTACGGAACTCTCCACCCCAAATCCACAGAATATACATTCTTCACAGCACCACATTGCACTTATTCCAAAATTGACCACATAATTGGAAGTAAAACACTCTTCAGTAAATGCAAAAGAATGGAAATCATAACAACCCTTCTCTCAGACCACAGTGCCATCAAATTAGAACTCAGGATTAAGAAACTCACTCAAAACCACCCAGCTACATGGAAACTGAGCAACCTGCTCCTGAATGACTGCTGGATAAATAACAAAATGGAAGCAGAAATAAAGATGTTCTTTGAAACCAGTGAGAACGAAGACACAACGTACCAGAAGTTCTGAGACACATTTAAACAGCGTATAGAGGGAAATTTATAGCACTAAATGCCCACAAGAGAAAGCAGGAAAGACCTAAAATTGACACCCTAATGTCACAATTAAAAGAACTAAAGCAGCAAGAGCAAACGCAATCAAAAGCTAGCAGAAGACAACAAATAACTAAGATCAGAGAAGAACTGAAGGACATAGAGACACAAAAAAACCCTTCAAAAAAATCAATGAATCTAGGAGGTGATTTTTCATAAAGATTAACAAAATAGACCGCTAGCCAGACTAATAAGCAAAGAGAGAAGAATCAAATAGATACAATAAAAAATGATAAAGGGGATATCACCACCCATCCCACAGAAATACAAACTACCATCAGAGAAGATTATAAACAAACACCTCTAAGCAAATAAAGCAGAAAATCTCGAAGAAATGGATGTATTCCTGGACACAGACACCCTCCCACAACTAAACTAGGAAGAAGTCGAATTCCTGAATAGACCAATAACAAGTTCTGGAATTGAGGTAGCAGTTAATAGCCTACCAACCAAAGAAGTCCAGGATCAGACAGTTTCACAGTCATATTCTACCAGAGGTACAGAGAGGAGCTGGTACCATTCCTTCTGAAACTATTCCAAACAACAGAAAAAGAGGGAATCCTCCCTAATTCATTTTATGAGGCCAACATCATACTGATACCAAAACCTGGCAGAGACACAAATAAAAAAGAAAATGTAAGGCCAATATCCCTGATGAACATCAATGCAAAAATCCTCAATAAAATACTGGTAAACCGAATCCAACAGCACATCAAAAAGCTTATCTAGGCTGGGCACAGTGGCTCATGCAGTTAATCCCAGCACTTTGGGAGGCTGAGGCAGGTGGATCACGAGGTCAGGAATTCAAGACAAGCCTGGCCAAGGTGGTGAAACCCCATCTCTCTACCAAAAAAACTACAAAAATTAGCCAGGTGCAGTGGCAGGCACCTGCAATTCCAGCTACTCAGGAGGCTGAGGCAGGAGAATCGCTTGAACCCAGGCGGCAGAAATTGCAGTGAACCGAGATCGAACCACTGCACTCTGGTCTGGGCAACAGAGTGAGACTCCATCTGAAGGAAAAAAAAAAAAAAAAGCAAAGCTTATTCACCATGATCAAGTCGGCTTCATCCCTGGGTTGCAAGGCTGGTTCAACATACACAAATCAATAAACATAATCCATCACATAAACAGAAGCAAAGACAAAAACCACTTATCTCAATAGATGCAGAGAAGGCCTTTGATAAAATTCAACAGCGCTTTATGCTAAAAACTCTCAATAAACTAGGTATTGATGGAACGTATCTCAAAATAATAAAAGCGATTTATGACAAACCAACAGCCAATATCATACTGAATGGGCAAAAACTGGAAGCATTCCCTTTGAAATCTGGCACTAGACAAGGATGCCCTCTCTCACCACTCCTATTCAACATAGTATTGGAAGCTCTGATCAGGACAATCGGGCAACAGAGAAGAATGAAGGGTATTCGATTAGGAAAAGAGGAAGTCAAATTGTCTCTATTTGCAGATGACATGATTGTATATTTAGACCAACCCATCATCTCAGCCCAAAATCTCCTTAAGCTGATAAGCAACTTCAGCAAAGTCTCAGGATACAAAATCAATGTGCAAAAATCACAAGCATTCCTATACACCAGTAACAGACAAACAGAGAGCCAAATCATGAGTGTACTCCCACTCACAACTGCTACAAAGAGAATAAAATACCTAGGAATGCAACTAACAAGGGAAGTGAAGGACCTCCTCAAGAACTACAAACCACTGCTCAAGGAAATAAGAGAGGACACAAACAGATGGAGAAACATTGCATGCTCATGATTAGAAAGAATCACTATCAAGAAAATGGCCATAATGCTCAAAGTAATTTAGACATTCAATACTATCCCCATGAAGCTACCATTGATTTTCTTCACGGAATTGGAAAAAACTACTTTAAATTTCATATGGAATCAAAAAAGAGCCTGCATAGCCAAGACAATCCTAAGCAAAAAGAACAAAGCTGGAGGCATCATGCTACCTGACTTCAAACTATACTACAAGACTACAGTAATCAAAACAGCATGGTACTGGTACCAAAATAGATATGTAGACCAATGGAACAGAACAGAGGCCTCAGAAATAATGCCACACATCTACAACCATCTGATCCTTGACAAACCTGACAAAAACAAGCAATGGGAAAAGGATTCCCTATTTAATAAATGGTGTTGGGAAAACTAGCTAGCCATATGCAGAAAGCTAAAACTGGATCCTCTCCTTACACCTTATACAAAAATTAACTCAAGATACATTAAAGACCTAAACATAAGATGTAAAACCATAAAAACCCTAGAAGAGAACCTAGGCAATACCATTCAAGACATAGGCACGGGCAAAAACTTAATGACTAAAATACCAAAAGCAATGGCAACAAAAGCCAAAATAGATAAATGGGATATAATTAAACTCCAGAGCTTCTGCACAGCAAAAGAAACTATCATCACAGTAAAGAGGCAACCTACAGAATGGGAGAAATTTTTGCAATCTACCCATCCAGCAAAGGAATACTATCCAGATCTACAAAGAACTTTAACAAATTTACAAGAAAAAAAACAACCCCATCAAAAAGTGAGTGAAGGATATAAACAGACACTTCTCAAAAGGAGACATTTATGCAGTGAACAAACATGAAAAAAAGCTCATCATCACAGTCATTAGAGAAATGCAAATCAAAACCACAATGAGTTACCATCTCACTCCAGTTAGAATAGTGATCATCAAAGAGTCAAGAGACAACAGATGCTGGAGAGGATGTGGAGAAATAGGAACACTTTTACACTGTTGGTGGGAGTGCAAATTAGTTCAACCATTGTGGAAGACAGTGTGACGATTCCTCAAGGATCTAGAACCAGAAATAACATTTGACCCAGCAATCCTATTACTGGGTATATACCCAGAGGAGTATAAATCATTCTATTATAAAGACTCATGAACATGTATGTTTATTGTGGCACTGTTCACAGTAGGAAAAACTTGGAAACAATCCAAATGCTCATCAATGATAGACTGGATAAAGAAAATGTGGCACATATACACCATGGAATACTATGCAGCCATAAAAAAGGATGAGTTTGTGTCCTTTGCAGGGACATGGATAAAGCTGGAAACCAACATTGTCAGCAAACTAACACAAGAACAGAAAACAAAACACCACATGTTCTCACTTACAAGTGGGAGTTGGACAATGAGACCACATGGACACAGGGAGGGGAACATGACACACCATGGCCTGAGAGTGGGTGGGGGACTAGGGGAGGGATAGCATCAGGAGAAATACCTAATGTAAATGACGGAATGATGGATGCAGCAAACCACCATGGCACATGTATACCTATGTAACAAACCTGCACATTCTGCACATGTACCCCAAAACTTAAAGTATAATTTTTTAAGAAAACTGTTAGCACTAATAAATCCAGAAAACTTGCAGGATACAAAATCAGTACACAAAAATAAATTGCATTTTTATATAGTAAAAATGAACAATTCAAAAAAAATTCCGTTTTCAAAATAATTAAAAAGAATAAAATACTTAGGAATAAACCTAATCAAGGTAGCAAAAAGATTTATACACTGAAAACCATAATATATACATACACATATATATATATATGTAGTACTGGCATAAAGATAGACATATAGACCAATGAATTAGAATAGTGACAAGAATAAACCTTCATATATGTAGTTAAATGATCTTTGACAAGGGTGACAAGATTACTCAATGGGGAAAGGACAATCTTCCACACATGGTGCTGGGAAAACTGGACATCCACCTGTAAAAAAAAGTAAAATAGACCTCCTTTACACCAGAAAATTAATTAAAAATAGTTTAAAGATTTAAATGTTAGACTTAAAATTTTAAAACTCCTAGAAGTAAGGATAGGAGAAAATCTTCATAACGCTGGATTTGGCAAAGAATTTCTGGTTATGACACCAAAAGCAAAAATAGACAAATGGGACTACATCAAACTTAAATACTTTTGTGTATCAAAGGACAAAGTCAACACAGTGAAAAGGCAACATACAGAATGGGAGAAGATATTTGTAAATTACATACCTAAGAAGGGATTAATAAACAGAATATATAAAAATTATACTGCTCAACAATAAAAAAAAATCAAATAACTGGCTTGGCACAGCAGTTCATGCCTGTAACCCCAGCACTCTGGTAGGCAGAGGTGTGAGGATCACCTGAGGTGAGGAGTTCAAGACTAGCCTGGGCAAAATAGTGAGAACCTGTTTCTAAAAAAAAAAAAAAAATTAATTAGCCAAGCACGGTGGCATTCCCCTGTAGTCCTCACTGTTCAGGAGGCTTAGGTGGAAGGATCACTGGAGCCCAGGAGGTCGAGGCTACAGTGAGATACGATTGCACTACTGCACTCCAGCCTTGGTGACAGAGTGAGATCCTATCTCTTAAAAGGAAAACACAAGTAACCCAATTGTAAAATGGGCGAAAGACAGACATTTCTCTGAAGATGATATGCAAATGATCAGCAAGCATATTGAAAGATGCTACACATTGCTGATCATCAGACAAATGCAAATCAAAACCACAATTAGATATCACCTCACAGCAATTATGATGGCTGCTATCAAAAGAGAAAATAAGTGTCACTGGGGATGCAGAGAAATTTGAACCCTTGTGCACTCCTGGCGGGAATGTAAAATGGTGCAACTACTATGGAAAATAGTATGGTGGTTCCCCAAAAACTTAAAAATAGAACTACCATATGTTTCAGTATTTCCGCTTCCGGATATATACCCAAAAGAATTGAAATCAGGGTCTTAAAGACATATATGCACATCCATGTTCATAGCAACACTATTCACAATAGCTAACAGGTGGAAGCATTCCGAATATCTATTGACAGATGAATGGATAAACAAAATGTGATTATTATTCAGATTTGAAAAACAATGGACTTTTATTAGCCACATGCTACAACGTGAATGAAACTTGAAGACATTATGTTAACTAAAATAAACCAGTTACAGAAAGACAAATACTATATAATTCTGTTTATGAGGTATATCATGTAATTCTGTTTATATGAGGTATATCGCTTGAGCTTGGGAGGTTGAGGCTGCAGTAAGCTGTGATCGCGCCGCTGCACTCCAGCCTGTGTGACAGAGCGAAATACTATTTCAAAAACAAAACAAAAACATATTGTCCTCTGTATATATATATACACAATGTTTGTCAATTGTATCTCAATAAATCTGGAAAATAAACAATGATAGAAATAGAAAGTTATCTCTGCACAATAAACACGGTAATAATTAAATGGGAGAAGAATAATCAATGGATACTAAAAGTAGTCAATGAAAAAAATTGACATTATGTACATGGCTGACTAATGCCCCAAGACAAAGTGGAACCTGCCCAAGCTTGTTTTTGAGGCTTTTCTTCAATCTGGCCTCAGCCTACACTTTGTTCTTCTGGTCCTCTCTGGGCCCTCCAGTCCAGTCTGTCCACATCATTCACCTGTCCCTCTCCACACCAAATCAAACTTATTAAAATCAACTCCCACATGTGAGCCCTTTTGCAGCATAGTGCTCTGTCAAAGACAGGGAAGTTTGAGGCCGGGCTCCAAATTCAGAGGCCATCCCAGTTCTTGCCTATCACCCTATTGCACCAGTCTCGCCTCCACCAGTCTCACCTCCACCATATCCAACTAACCATTCAGGGTACCTACCCCAGGACTCTACTGGGCACACATTATTTTGAAGATATTTGGGCTTTTAGGTATCTAGTCCTGGAAGTGCACATATCACTCCTATCACTTCTGTACACTGGCCAGAAATAGTCATATGACCCCAACACATCAAGAAAGTTGGCTGGGAAATGTAGGGGAGTGCATGAAAATTTAGTTTTTGCCAAATAGTGTATTTCCTCACTTAATTTCATAGATGAGTAAACTAAGACTCAGAGAGGCGAAGATACTTGCTCAAAGTCACACCACTGAAGAAATGTGGGATTAGAATCTAGGATTCTATGATGGCAAAATACAAGTTATTTCCACAATACCCTGCTGCCTTTGCCCTCCTAGAGCTCACAGTGTCCAGCCCTTTTATAATCATTTACGTATTCCATTACTTAAGATTTTGTTTGCAAGCAATGATGTGCTGGTAAATGGTTAATAACTGGTTCTCTGATTTTAAAAATTCCCAATTGGTAGTCTGCCATTTTTCACAGAGTTAATAATGCCCCCATGGCCAATTTCACTGAAGGCAAAGGTGGGACGAAGTGCATACAATACACTGTCTCAAGCTGGTGCAAACTGGCCTCACCACATGATTGGTGACAGTCAATAAGAATTTTTTCTTACTAATGTTAATAAAATGGATTTTGTTAGACAGATATCAGAGGCTCACAGAACTTGAGGGAGACTGGAGAAAGTAACTTGAGACCTGGATAGGAGCATGAAACACAGACAGTAATAGTCTGATAAGGATGCTGCTCTGGGGATAAAAATCACATAAGCCTTTTTTTCACTCTTGTGTTAATCACTTAAGTTTCAAAGTCCAAGGAGAGGGCATGTAATTGACTAAGAATAGGTTGCGTGCCTGTCCCTTGGCAATATTGGAACAAAGAGGAATAATCTGATTTACTCTTTGCCAACAGGGGGAGGAAAACAACTAGACATGTCATTCCACAAAGACTACATATCAGCTTTCTATTAATGCATAGCGAACAACCACAGACTGAGTGGCTAAAACAACATCCATTTATTATCTCCAAGTTATTATAGGTCGGAAGACATGGCATTGCTTGGCTAGGTTCTCTGTTCAGGCAAGATGGAAATCAAGGTGTCAGCAGGGCTGCATTTCTTTCTGGAGCCTTCCAGTCTCATTCAGATTATTGACAGAATTCCTATACTTGCAGCTATAGGTCTGAGGTCCTCATTTCTTTGCTGGCTATCAGCTGCAGGCCTCATTAAATTCATAAAGGCCACTCACATTCTTTGCCATGTAGCATCTCCATCTTCAAGTCCAGGAATGGAGAATTTCCACGCATAAATCCCTCTCAATCTTCAAATCTCTCTTGCCAAGATGAGTGCAGTACCCTCTAAAGTCTTACTTGAGTAGGTCAGGCCCGCCTAATTTTAAGGTTAACTGATTTTGGATGTTAATTACATGTGCAAAATCCTTTCACAACAGCATCTAGATTAGTGTTTTACTAAGTAACTGCTAAAAAGTCTATGTACACCAGAGGGTGGGGATCTTGTGGGCCATCCTAAAATTCTATTTACTACAATTGGAAACTGTACTATCCTAAAAGGAAACTGGGCACCACCGGGATACCAACGAGACAAATATTCACCACAGTTCATTTGGCTAGCATGTACACATATTTTTTTTTGTCATTCCACACTGGAATTTCACAACAGTGAATGAGGCAGTCTGTAGGATCACAGGTGGTGGTATAACAGAAATATTGTGTGTAGGGAAGGCAAATACATACCTAGAATATTCACTTATTGCCAACAAATCATAAAGCCTACATACCCCTCCATAGTGTGATGGGCCCAATGTAATTAATTATTGCCAGGTACTGGGCTGGTCCTCTTTGGATTGGTAAATATCAGAAATTCAGGATAGTGTTCGAAAGTTGGGCACTCATCAGTAGGGGTAGTCATATCAGCCTTTGTGAGTGTTTTGCTGAAGCCATACATAGGCTCTATTCATGCCACCATGATCACTTTGTACAAGTGCCCATCAAGCAAGTGCAGGGATAGCTGAGAAAAGATTCCTTTTGACCTCCAATGAGTAGGTCATACTGCTCACCCAATTACTGAGAGTTTATTGGTGAGAATTCACATTTAACGCTAAGTTTTATGCTCTGGATCAATCCCAAGAAGTCCATATACCACTTCCCTAGATCTCTTTTTTTAGATATTTTTCCAAATGTCCTTATTCAAAATCCCTGCTAAATTAGGATGAACCATTGTCTTTTTGGATTTGGATCTGCATGCAACGACTTATGAGACTTTTGATTTTCTTTCTTTGGAAATGCACTTTTGTTTGCATGAAGAATAACGGCATCATGTTACACAGTGACCTTTTCTTGAAGGGTGCAATGTCAGGAATTGTGTGTAGTAGGTGCTAGCCAGTTGAACCTCAGTGAATATCTGTTAAAATAAGAATACTGTTTACATTTAAATTTTTATTCTGATGTAATTGAAGACTTACAGAAAATTTTGCAAAACTAATAAAAAAAGTTCCTGTGTACACTTAACCTAGATTCTTCAGTGTTATCATTTTTCCACATTTTACCCTCCCTGTCTTTTCTCTCCATCCTTCTCTCTCACTCTCTCTATGCCTGTGCACACGCACATGCACTTTTATAAATATTTGGAGACTAAATTACAAAGATACTCTCTTACAAAAAAAGTAATATAATCAAAATAAGGCCACTAACATTAATATAATATTGCTGTCTAATCTAAATCTAAAGATTTTGTCCTGATTTTGCCAATAATGCAACTTACACAAGAATTTCAGGAGCAGGGAAGGGACAGAATTAAACCTATTTGGAGGCATGAACAGGGCAGAATGGCCTGCTGAAGCCCGGAGTAAGGTGCAGTCCACAGAGATGAAGCTATGGAAGCTTCCACATTAGGCCTCCCCCGTCAGCCCCAAACCCCAAAGATGTACCCTCCTCCGTCTTCAGGTTCCCTAGAACTCCCACGTGATCTTCCACACTCCTGGTGTTGCCACAAGCACACTGTCCTCCAGATAAAGTTCGCCTGGCACTGATTGTCCAAGGCAATGGTCCCAGGACTCTTCAGCACCTAACACAGCTTGGAAGATCTGCAGAGCTACATCAATATTACACAGATGAGATTGGTCTCTTGTGGACCACAAGAGCTCTGGGCAGCCATAGACTGCATCTCTCATCTCCAGCCCCATTTACAAATGTGCAACTGAAGTGCAGAGAACTGAGACTGTTAGGGGCAGAGGTGACAGGATGCCCTGTTGGGTGCTTCCTAGGCCTGGTGTCTTCCCCACACATCACACAGCTGTCTAAATTCCCCTCCCTACAGGAGAGTGATGATCCATACACAGTATGAAGCTAGGGGTGTGGGTGGTGATGGGGGGAGGTGATACCTGAGGGGAGACCTGTGCCTACCTCGGGGGCTTATGGACAGATGGATTGTTCTTTTCCAAGGCTGCAAGGTGGAGTCCATCTACCTGAATGTGGAGGCCGTGAACACACACCGGGAGAAGCCTGAGGTAGGTGGAGGACTCCGCTGCCCAAGCTGGCTGTGGACACAGCACATGGTGAAAGCACCTTCTCCACAGAAAGGCTGTTCCAACCCCACCGAGCCTGGGTGTTTTGCACCAACAGGCAGAGCAACCAGCACCCAGAAATGCAGGAACCACAGTCCAGCCCTCAGGCACACGGAGATGGAGGGCTGGGCAATTCCTGCCAAAAAGGCCTCAGGCTGAGATTTCCCCAAGGCCTACCTGAGGGTCAGGATCCAGGCCTGGCTGAAAGAGGGGAGCCTGGCAGTGAGGACAAGAGGCAGGGGAGGGGCTGGGACCCTACCCTGCTGTCTCCTTCCTATTAATCCCACGCTGTCTCTTCAGAATGTGGACATCACCCGGGAACCTGAGGAAGCAGCGGACACCATCCCTACCCACTACCAAACCCTTCCCAGGTGGGCAAATTGCCTTTGCTCTTTTTTCTGCCCCAGGAGCTCCTGTCTCCACCCTTGTCCACATGTCCGGATACCACCAAGCACCTAAGGAAGTTATGGCCTAGGCCTAATTTTGTCCTCAGTGAGAGAGTCTTGCTTCCAGCATAGATCTCGGCAGCTCAAGCCAAGTTCCTGCTCACAGTCACAGTCAAAGGCTGCCTAGCTCTGCATGGAGCTTTGTCTTACTCTGTACTTCTTGTTCTTGAAGTAACAAAGGCTTCTCTTTCTCCCTGCAGGAGAGAAGAAGCCATTGTAAGGCCTCCTTCACTGTCCATAAGACTCTGTCTCTATGATGCGGCCCTGGTCCTGTGTGGGTGGGAGATTGTGAGGGCCTCCTAGAGGACAAGCTCCTGGGCAGCATTTCCAGAGAGGGGGAGGAGTACCTGGGAGCCCATCCCTTTATGAGCAATGTGGCTAGGGGTGTATCTTCCTTCTCACAGAGGAGACTGGCATCTAACTCATGGTGTTCCCTATTCCTACTCCTGCCACTCTCCTGGAGTTATTTCACTTCCCACATGGGTTGTATAAACACCACCCTGGAATCACAGGCCAGGTACCCCTTATCTCCAGAATAGTCACCTTCTGTCCCCTTCAACTACCTACTCTCTGGACCTTATCATCACCTGGAGTTCTGTCTCCTCTGTGTTCTTAAATGCAACTGTCTGAGCACCTATACCCTCTCTCACTATTATACTTCTCGCAATGCACTCCAGGACACCTAGCAGCATATCTATCACATGAGAGTCACGGAAGTCATTTACTGAATAAACTATACTAGTTCTTGGGTCTCGTTGTGTTCATTAATCCTGCCTTTGTATCCCAATCCATTAGCTGGATCTATCCACATTTCCACCTGCTGAAAGCTGATCTACCCTTCAAACTAGAGCTGAGGTCCTGTCTCTCCTACATGTTGCTCGCTCCCCAAATGTAGGGAAAAAAAGAAGCAGCGGGCACATGTAATTCACTTTGCAATTTCAATGTTTATTTCTGATACCAAAACTTGACAGCACACAAGGGGAAAAAAAGCAATAGACAAGGAACAGCAAATAAATTTATCTTGCATGCCACTTTCAGTCAATAGGATGTGGCTCTCTAGATAGCTGTGTTTAGAAGGAATCCAAGGATTCAGCCTCACTCAGGGGAAACACTATTGCGATTGATAGCAATATCTGTGAATCTGTGAACATAAGAAAGAAAAAGTAAAAAAAAAAATCAATGATATATATCAAATAATAAGAAATATACATACCAAAGAGTGCTGCCCCATACTTTCCTCATCTCCCCACAATGAGTTTCCTAAGACTCCTAGCTCATGCACATAAATACAATCCCATGGACCCCTGTCCCCCAGAGACCCTAACTGCCCAATCCAAAGTGATGTACCTACCCAGCATCTCACTCAACCCAGAAGAAACCAATGGCACCAAAGTTGGCAGCAAAGTTGGCACTGGCTGTACCACCAGGACCAATAATGGGACCGGCAAAGGTCTGAGGAAATCTGGAGCGGGCATTCTGGTGGTATCTGGCCCAGAAGGTAAATGGAATTCTGGACCAGGGATCTCCAAAATCTCCTTCCTCATCCCAGGTCAGCAGCTCAAACTCAATGTCATCCCAGCTCCAGGGCCCAGACACAGCCTCATCTCCAATTCCCATGCGGGTTCTTGCTTCAGCCCGGGCTTCGGCCTCAGCTGCAGCAGCATCCAGAGCATCTAAGGCCTCATCTGCAGCCTCCATGAACTGTGCAGTCCAGTCACGAGGGTCTCTTTTCTGAACCTGAGATGAGGAATAGAAAACAAAACAAAATCTATTTGTAATAGCCAAGATATAGAACCAACCTACGTGTCCATCAATGGGTAAAGGAAATGTGATACACACGCACAATGGAACACTTATTCAGCCTTTAAAAAGAAGGAAATCCTGCCATTAGCAATAACATGGATGATGCTGGATGACATTATACTAAGTGGAATAAGCCAGTCACAGAAAGACAAATACTGGATGATCTCACTTATACATGGAATCCAGAAAGGGCTAACTCATAGAAGCAGAGAGTAGAATGGTAGTTTTCAGGGCCTTGGGTCAGGAAGGATGGGGAGATATTGGTTAAAAGGTACAAAGTTTCAGTTAGATAGGAAGAATATGTTCTGGAGATTTACTGTATAGCATGATGACTATAGTTAATAATAATGTGTTGTACATTTAAAATTGCTAAGAAAGTACATCTTACATGTTCTCATCACAAAAAAAGTCAAGTATATGAGGCAATGGAGAGTTAACTAGCTTGATGTAATCATTCCACAATGTACATGTATTATGAAAACATCATACTGTACCCTATAAATATATATACTTTTGATTAGTCAATTAAAAAATGAATGGGCTGGGTGCAGTGGCTCACGCCTGTAATCCCAACACTTCAGGAGGCTGAGGCAGGCAGATCACTTGAGGTCAGGAGTTCGAGAGCAGCCTGGCCAACATGGCAAAACCCTGTCTCTACTAAAAAAAAAATTTAAATTAGCTGGGCATGGTGGTGGCATGCACCTGTAATCCCAGATACTTGGGAGGCTGAGGCACAAGAATCACTCAAACCTGGGAGGCAGAGGTTGCAGTGAGCCAAGATCGCACCACTGCACTCTAGGCTGGGCAACACAGCAAAACTCCATCTTGGGGAAAAATAAAAATAAATGAATGAAAAAACAAAATACTTAAAAATCACATTGTACACCATAAATATATACCATTTTTGTCAATGTACTTTAGTAAAGTTGGGAAAAAAGTAGAAATACTTTAAAACCTAGGAAAAAAAACCCCAAACTCATAACTGTATTAGCTAATATATTAACATATTTTAGCACCTTAATACATGTTAAGTTTACGTAACAGCAACAACAAATATCACCAGCAATGTGGCACCTACCACGTGCCATACCTAGGATCTCATCCCTGCCCTGGGCCTTCCCCAGCCGGTGATACTTCATCCCTTGACCTATCAATGTGGGAACAGTTCCTCCGTTACCTCTGCAATGAATCTCAGCACTTTCATCTTGCTAGTCTCATGGTAGGATCGGAGGCCCCAGAGGAACTCATACTCAGGAGGGTTGCTGTTGGGCACTCGTCTGTAGTCTAGGTATCTGAAAGAGCAAAACAGCCTTTGTGTCTACCTACACAGACAGAATGGTAGTCCACTAATGAAAAATAATCCTACATTTTTTAACATCAGATTTCAGATAGCAACTGCCCCTCAGGCTCATTCCTGAACACCATCAGGATATTTACCCCTTAATCATCAAGCCTTGAATTCCTGCACTAGTACACTAAGCACTCACTTAGAGCTGCAGGCGAGGCTTGTGTAGGGTCACAGAAAGGACATTTCATTTCACAACTTCTGCCTCAGCATTAGCTCCAGATTCTTGTAATCTTGTCAGTGAGCCACAGAGGTCCACTGAAATGATTACAATGCAGTGCAAAGGCATCAGCCTGGCCCAGCCTTGGGAATGCCTACTTTGAGGATGGTGGATGGGCTTCACTTGCAAGATAACTATTTAGAAATATAGAAAAATTAGAAAAATTCTGGCCAGGTGTGGTGGCTCATGCCTGTAATCCCAGCACTTTGGGAGGCCGAGGTGGGTAGATCACTTGAGGTCAGGAGTTTGAGACCAGCCTGGCCAACATGGTGAAACCTCGTCTCTGCTAAAAATATAAAAACAGCCGAGTATTGTGGCACAGGGCTGTGGCCCCAGCTACTTGGGGGCCTGAGCCTCCAGAATCGCTTGAACCTGGGAGGTGGAGGTTCAAGAGAGCTGAGATTGCACTACTGCATGCCAGCCTGGGCGATAGAGCGAGACTCAGTCTCAAAAAAAAAAAAAAGAATTCAACCATGAAGAGTATATGCAATAAATACTTCTGAGGACATATGTGTTTCTGTACACACAGAAACACATATGCACAGGTATAGTGTAAGAAATGAGCTTGAGAAGGGCTTTCTTTTTCTTGAGACAGGGTCTCACTCTGTTGCCCAGGTTGGCGTGCAGTGGCACAATCACGGCTCAATGCAGCATCAACCTCCTGGGCTCAGATGATTCTCCCCCACTTCAGCTTCCCAAGTATCTGGGACTACAGGTGCATGTCACCACGCCTGGCTAATTTTTGTATTTTTTGTAGAGATGGGGTTGCGTTATGTTGCCCAGGCTGGTCTTGAACTCCTGGGCTCAAACAATCTGCCCACCTAAGCCTCCCAAAGTGCTGGGATTACAGGCACGAGCCACTATATCCGGCCAGGAAGGGCTTTCTAAGGCTGACCAGAACAGAGGCAGAATCATAAGGAGTAGGAAAAGCCCCTTGGGCATGACTTACTTCTGCTTTACAAACTCGTAGGTGAGAAGTTTCCTTAGATCTCCAAGTAGGGGATGTCTCACCCTGAAGGTAAAAAAAGGAAACCTATAATCAGAGGCTATGACCGTGCCCAAAGAGCTTTCCAGAACAGAGGTCAGAGATGAGAAAACAGGCAGAGAGGTCAGAACTGTTTCCCCATCCACCCAGGTCACATCCTTGGGCTCTGAATATCCCCAAACCAATCCCCCCAGACCCCCAGGTTAATGCAATCCTGGGACCATCCTCTGTTGCTAAAGGATGGTACAAACAGACAAGAGATGAGAGAGCCCAATCATACCCAGGACGCAGTCCCATCTTGCGTAGTGCCTCCCAGAGGACAGCTGCAATGGGAGGCAAGGGGAGACAAGGGACGGAAAATGAGCATGGAAATCAGGCTGTGGCCAACCCCCAGCTGCAGGTCCAGCCACTCACCCTCACTGGCACGGTTGCCATTCATGAAGATGACACCCAGAATCACCAAGAGGAGACCGAGCTTGGGTGTGTCTTTGGTCCTACAGGAATACAGAAAGAATATATTTTCAGCAGCCATTTGCATGAGAGACCCCAACCAGCTTGCCCATCCCAATAACCTACCCAATAACCTACCCTCCCCAATAACCCTCAGGTAGGGGAGAATTATACCCCAGCTCTGCCCATGATCTGCTATGTGACCCTTAACCCTGGACCCTGACCTACGTGAAACTCCCGGAAAAAAATCACCACTGAGAAAGGCCATGTTCCACCTCCTTTCCCATCTTACGTTCCCAGTATGCCAGCCAGGGACTCAGGGGTACTGATGAGAATATACAGGTGCTCTTCCTTGTCAATTTCTTTCAGCTGAATCCCAAATTTCTACGGGGGCAAGAAAACAGACTATGAAATTACAACATCTAGCATAACCACCCACAGGCCAACACTCACCTCCCTGAGACTTGCCCTAAACTCCCAGTAGGAACCCCATGAATCTTCGAAATCAAGGCTTTCCCCATTATTCTTGTCCCCCAGGGCTGCCTCCTCACCTTCTCTAGGACAAAGCATGCACGTTCAATGATTTCTGGATAAACATCAGTGTATTCACGGATGATATCTCTCAGCATTTCTGTAGGAGAGAAGAGGGAGCCATCTGAGCTGAGTGGGGGCTACAGAGCAGCAGTCCCTTTGCCAACCCTGCTAGGGGTAGCACAGTCAAGGTCCTCAAGGGTGGAAAGAGCCAACCACGGAAAGGAGGGGATAGAAGGGGAAGGGTCATACAAGCAGAAGAATGCCCATAGAGCATGGGGTGAAGGAAGGGCAGAGCTCAGGGAGGGGACACTGGATGCCTACCCGAGCGCTTGATGGGCACCTTTGTGTAGTCCTTAAGCATCAAGTACTTGACCAACTTATTTGCCTGGGAGGGAAAAAGGAAATCATTAAACTTATAAGGTCCTTACAAAAAAACTGGTTGAATTATAGACGAGAGGATGACAAAGAAAAGAGCAAGAAAGGGGAGAAGTGACTGGGGAGTTACAGCTCTTACTCTTTCCTGAAGAAGGGCCACATCTCGGGGTTGTGCAGCACCCGGGTTCTGTGAGGCACGCGAGTTGGGGGAAGGGCGCAGGTTAGGTGAGGGGCGCAGGTTCTGCCAGTCAGGTGGAATTGGCCAGTCAGCAGGGATCCAGTCAGGTGGTAGCGGCCAGTCAGTGGGAAGCGGCCAATCGGGTGGCAGTGGCCAGTCAGGTGGTAGCGGCCAGTCAGGAGGACCTTGCCAGTCTGGAGGGCCCTGCCAGCCCGGTGGGGTCTGCCATCCAGGTGGGGTCTGCCATCCAGGTGGACTCTGCCAGGCCAGTGGATTCGGCCAGACAACAGGGCCGGGCCAGACAATGGGGTTTGGCCAGATCACCGGGTTCTGCCAGATGACTGGGTTTGGCCAAATGACTGGGTTCTGCCAAGCAACTGGGTTCTGCCAGGCTGGTGGGGTCTGCCTAGCTGGGGGGCTCTGACGTGCTGGTGGGGTCTGCCTGGCTGTCTGGTTTTGCCAGCCTGAGGGGTTCTGCCAAGCCAATGGGGTCTGCCAGAGCACATTGGGGGGTGCGCCAGGTGGGTTCTGAGTGGTCACTGGAACTGGTGCAGACCTCCAGGTCCCTGCAGCCAGTGGAGCCCACCTCTGATCCCCACTGCTGTTCTCTTCAACATTCAAGTTATTAATCTGCACCATCAGAGAGAAGAAAAGTTCAGAATCACCAGTGGGTTCTCTGTCCTCACCTTATCTATTCCAGGAAAGCCCTCTAAACCCTCACCTGTAGTGACAGCCTGACCCACTAGCCATTGGTCACCCTGAGTCCTGGGCTTGTCTTTCACTGTCTTCCAGGCAGGAGTTTCATCTCTGAACCAGGCCAGGAGCAACCCAAAGATGGGGCCTGAGGCTTCTCCTCTTCCTATGTCCACCACTGGCTCTGCCTGTACCACCCTGAACAAATCACTCAAGTCACTTCACCTCTTGGCACTTAAGTTTCCTTCTCTGTAAAATTGGGACTATGATCCCGAGCTGGTAGGAGGTGCCTTTAAGATTTAATGAGACAACCTGTGTGAATGTGCTTAGCTCAAGGCTTAACACATGGTGGATACTAACAAAATGTAAACTGAATTACATACAGGTTGTATATATTATTTGTGTCCATATATTATCTCTGATCAGTTTGTGAACACCTGAAGGACAGGAATAAACATTCTCTTCAAATGCCCTACAGCCTAGCTGAATACAGTTACATACATTGTTTTGTTCAGAACAAATGAATACCCTCAGAGAAGAAAGGAGAGAGCCCCAAAGCAAAGTGAAGCCAGCAGGGATCTCACCTTGCGGGTCCTCTTGCCCCGAATTATTGTCCGGGACTCCAGATTCTGAGCCTGGGAACCATCTGCTGATGTCTGTGCAGTCGCACCGTCAGGTTCAGAGATAACTGGGTCGGTCTCTATGTCAGCGTGGGAAGTGGCCATTTTGGTCTGATTTACATTCTGGGTCTGGGTATCAGCTGTTGGGGCCTTAGTGGTATCATTCCAAGCCTTGAAGGGGGTCTTAGGCCTGTTGTTGGCCATGTCATTGGCATTGAGAGACTGAGAGAAATTGTAGGTGGCGGTTGGGCCCACTTTAGTAGTGGCATTCTGGGCCTTAAAGGCCATCTCAGACTTGTTAGCAGCTAACTCACCAGTGGTTGCTGCCTGGGAAAAATCATAGGCAGCATTTGGGCCCTTTGGGGTGGCATTTTGGGACTTAAAGGCTGCCTTGGGCTGCGTGTTGGGCACCTCCTTAGCATTATGAGCCTGAGAGAAATCATAGACACCATTTGGGCCTTTTGTGGTGGCATTCTGGACGTTAAAGGCTGACTTAGGCCTAGCTGCGGCTGCTGAAACCTGAATGTCAGCCATCTCATTGGCAGTTGGGGGCTGTGAACTCTGGGGACTAGCAGCTGCGGTGGCCTGGTTAGTAGGTGGAGCCTCTGAGATCTGGATGGCCTCCATCAAGGTCTGCATAAGCAAGGCGCTGTCTTCTACGGAGGCCTCAGCCTGCAAACACAGGGGGGAAGAAATTAAATATCTGGGCCTCTGAGACAGGAGGTGGGGTGGGAATAGGGAGCCCGGGTGTCAGCGCAGCAGGGGAGCAGCAGGCGGGCGGTGGGTGCAAAAACAGGAGGGCCGAGGCAGAGATCTAGGGGGACCGCGAGGGGCTAAGGGGGGCGGGGCAGGTGCAAAACATGTGGCAGGGGTGGAGTAGAGCAGGGGCAAAATGAGGGGTGGGGCTGTGTGCGGAGAGTGGGCAGGAACGGGAGCAGGGGACGCTGTAAAGAGGCGTGCAGTAGCAGCTCAGGAGGGGAGGCGGATCGCGGGGTTGAGAATAAGGGGGGTCGCACAGAGTGGGGAATGCAGAGGGAGGGAGGGTGGAGGCAGGAGGCTGGGGGAGGGGGTGACAGACTGCTCAACAAGCGTCAGGACTGTGGAAAAAAAAAAAAATGGTTCCTTACCCACCCCGCATTCTCTGGGCAGATTGCCCTAACTACTAACAGGGTCTCCCCTCTCTCTGAGCAGGGACTGATGGCTGAAAAGAGACGCCCCTCCCCCCTTCGATAAACGATGGGAATTCGAAAAGACCACGGAGTCTAGTCACTAAAGAGGGCCAAACCGGATCCCGGCGTTTGCGAGACCAAAGAGGCCCGCGGGGAGGGGTGACTGTCGGCCGGGGAAATGGTGGGGTGGGGAGCGGAGATCTCACCTGGAAGCCGAGGAGGCCCGCACCACAGTCCATTTTCTGAGCCATGGCTCCTGTCCCTCTGGCAAGAGCGGAGCCTGGGGGCTGTGGGAGAGGGGCAGGGCGTTACACTACAGAGGGCAAATACGAAGGACCTAATTGGGAGGGGGGTGACTGTGGTCTGATTGTGCGGGCGGATAAGGTGAATGTGAGGAGGAATGGATCGGAGCGGGAAAAGTGAATGGGCGTCCAGATGGAGGTTTTAAACCCCGAGAAGCTACTGACAGGGCAAAGCTTCAAATCGGGGTTCGGGAAGCAGATGAGTTTTGAATTCGGGGGGGGGCGGTTGGGTTGGGATTCGCATTTGGGAAGTTGCATGGAGGTTTTGAGTCCGGAGGAATGATCTAACAGTACAGATCGAGGTCAAGGAATCTGAGGGTTTCAAATCTGGGAGGGATAGGACAGGGGTTTTGAATCAGGAAGGATCGGGAGGGGCATGTGAATTGGGGTTCGGGGGATGGAAGGGGATTCAGAATCTAGGGTGAAGGAATCGGGATAAAAAAATGGGGGCCCGCACCAGGGGGCAGATGCCCTGTCTGGGGGCTAATTCTCACCTTGCCTCAGGCCCCAGCCCCAACCCCCTCGCTGCCTCCCTTCTTCACGACTCAGAGGTTCAGGATAGCTGGGCTCGGCTCTCAGCAGCCGCACTCTCTCCCCGTCCAGGAGAAAATGCCAGCGCGGCAGCTTGGGCGACCCCGCCTCTTCGCCTAATATACCACCCACCGCCTCAGGACGTTAGGCGCATGCGCAAACACCGAAGGGCCACAGTCAGTCCCGCCTGCTTTCCCAACAAAAGCTTCGTCCTGGAGACCACGACGCGCATGTGCGCTGGAAGGCGGCCCCGCCCCCTCTGCCAACACACCACCCCACCACCAACCAGGCCGACACTATACAACAGCACCTCCCCTTCCTCTACGCCCCCTCCCCCGACAGATGCGCTGTGCCTCTTGGTCCCACCCCTTGCCCCCCACACGGGCCCCCTACCTTTTCCGCAATGCGTCTCTATTCGGTCCCTCCCCTGCTCAAGGCCCCTCCTGTCAGGTCGGCTTGCATCTCCACCCCCTTGCCCAGCACGCTTAGGTCTCGGTGTGGGGTCTCTAACTGCAACAAGTGTTAGACCTCTGCTGAGGAAATGGAATGGCCTGAGAGAATACCCTATTGGAGGTAACAGAGTAGTAGTAGTAAGTCTGTGGCTGCCACGTGACTCCATGATTTCTCCCGCACCCCCTGCTCGCCCCCACAAGCTCCCAGAGGCAGAAAGAACGTTAGTTTCTTCCCTGTTCTTTCTGCAGCTCCGGTGATGGACTCATTTTGTGTGTGTTGGGGGAGGAAAGGAGGGAAGGGCACAGCTTGTATATCACAGCAGGATTTGTGCTGGGGCTTGTCTTCCTGTCACAGCAGCCCTGGGAGGTGGATGTCAGCACCCCTATTTTACAGATCAGGAGGCTGAGGCACAGATACATTGAATGAACTAGACAATGTCACAGAGCCAGGAAAAAAAATTTGGGCCTGGGTCTTCCTGACTCCAAAGCCCATGTTCTGCTCGTGCTGGCCTGGGGACTGAGGGTACCCCTCCCTCCTCCATTTGAGCAACAGACCACCGCACCCCATTTGTCCCAAACAAGCAGTTTGTGTTCTAGGAGGCCCAAGCTCATGCTCTGCATTCAGGACACAAGCAGAGGCCCCCACCCTCCCCCCTGCCCTATGTGGGTCCATCCAGGTGTGGGAATTGCTCCTTGGGGTCCACTCTGTGCTCAGAACATCAGGCCTCTTTATCTGAGACACAATCACATTGTCCCTGAGGCCTTCCTGGTGCCCACTGGAGCAGCCAGGACAATCAGACCTGTGTTTTCTGATCCATGGCAAGCCCTGGTTCCTTTCAGGGCCAGCGCCTGGGGTAGCTGTGGTCTTATGGAGAGAAACTGGGTTGGGCTTCAGAATTCCAGGGACGGACTGCCCAGCCTGTCTGTCTTGAGCTGTGTGAGCTCGCTCACGTCACTCAATTCTCTGAGCCTGGTTTCAAAATGTGCAAAGTGGAATGCAAAGCAGGTGGGTCCTACCCAAGACACACATGCTGCTATGCTTCCAGGATGACTGGAGAAACGCAAAAAGGCAGAAAATTAAATACAGATGTGAGGTGACTCAAATTAAACTGGTACTTTTCCAAAATTCAAGACAGATCTTTGTACAGTTCACGTTTGTTCTGGCATCAACTCATGCCAGAAGCCTGCACATGAAAGGAAGCTAAAGCTAGGAAGGACTGCAGCATTTGGTCCCCAAGGGCCAACATCAATTCTGCCTGGCTGGATGACTTTCCTCATCTGTTGCATAGCAACCTCCTCTGTCAGCTGCCTGTTTTTCCTCAGCACTTCCTCTGTAAAGTGTCTGCAGTGGGACGTGATCAGACTCAGGAAAGGAGGTCGGAAACACCATTTTCTATGCTATCTGTTTCCATATCTGTATCTTCCGTCATGACTTGGCCTATAAATTCTAGATCCATATTAACTACCTACCTCACTTCTCCAAATGCATATCTCTCAGTATTCTCTAAATTAACAGGTCCCAAACCCATTCCTTCATACACCTCCTCCTTCCCACCAACATATTGTTTCTTCTCTAGTTATGCCTTTCTCTCCCATTTTGAATATAAGCCTCTTAGGGAGATGGATTTTTGTTTTATTCAGTTTCCCCAGCGCCTAGAACCATGCCTGGCACATTTTTATATCCTCGATAAATATTTGTTAAATGAATGAATCACACTCTCCATCCCATTGCTAAAGCAAGAAACCTGAGAGGCAATTTTTCCTGTGATCAATTTACTTATTTTTTCTCATTATGCAAATATTGCATATTCATCACTACACATTCAAACATTGCTTAAATATTTTAGAAATTAAATAAACATCATTCTAGATCTCACCACCTTGAATAATTGCTAAGATTTGGTGCTACCTTTTCATATTTTATGCACATATATATTGTTACATAAATGATGTATTATATATGCCAGACTTTAAATTCCACTCTTTTTTTTACTGCTTTCCACTTTCTTTCAATTCTACCTTCACCTGCCAAACACGTTTTTAACACCATTCGATATCCTTCCATACTCAAAAAGTTTTTTACTTTTACAAATTTAGGATTACATGAGCTTTTATGGGTCTGATTCATCTTATTTGACAACAGTCTACCTCTGATTCGTTCTTTTAAATGGCTGCATAATATTCCATGGTAAGAATGTACCACAATGTATTCAACCACTCCCCCATGGATGGACATCCATTTTAGTTTCAGGATTTTTCTGGGGAGCATGGCACATACAACAACGTTGCAATAAAAATACTTGTACATTTATTTTTATATTTTAATAATTGATGTTTGTCTTTATTTCCATGACACCAGAAGCCTAGGAGTAAGACTGACATACTCCACTTTTCCTTTTTTTTCTTTTTTGCCAATCTTATGTGTATTTATTGGTGTTTCCTTATGGTTTTAATTTATATTTCTGATAAACAATGTGGTAGAACACATTTTTATACATTAATGAACATATTAGATTTATTTTGTAATATACTTGTGTCTTTTACCTGTTTTTCATTTTTGTTGTCTGTCTTACTGACTTTTAGGAGTTCTTTATACAGCTCTACAGATCCTTACTGAAAACCCTTGGGGCTAGATACATTTCAACGTTTAACATTTAAGTAAGGTCTTATATACTCTTACTTAACAGTTCCAACTGGAAAAGCCACAAAAGCCAGATATTCACTTCTTCACATCCCTTTGGCAGCTAAGAGAATGCGATCTAGGATTTACCAGTGTGGCAAGCTCCTGTGACCATCCTCATTCAGTGATTTTTCTAGGACTCAGAGAACTCAGAAAAAGTGTTGTGGCTATGGTTTATTACAGTGAAAGGATACAGATTAAAATCAGCAAAAATAAAAAGTACATAGAGAAAAACTCAGGAGAGACCAGGCACAACTTTTCAGTTGTACTCTCCCAATGGAGTTGTACAGCCAGGGCTTTATTCCCCCAACAATGATGTGCAAAAATATGTATGAAATACTGTCAACCAGGGAAGTTCACCCAAGCCTCAGTGTCCAGAGTTGTTTTGGGGGGGTCAGTCAGATAGGCATGGGGCACCTGTGTGGTTCACCTTATTCAGTCTCTAGCCCGGGCAGAGGTTAAACTAGTATCTCTCATCCCAGGCTCACACCACAAATCACACTGTTAGCATGTAACCATCCAGTGTGGGTCAAGGCCACAGTAAATAAAGACACTCTGATCAGGCAGGATACTCCAAGGGCTTACAGATTATCTCCCAAGAGCTGGTCAAGAGCCAGAGCATTCTTTGCAAGAGACCTTCTTTTGGAATGCACAGAGTTTGAACACTGCAGACCTGCTGAATCAACCCTTTCACTGAGCAAACAGTTACAACTTAGACCTAACACTTTGTCTCAAAGGAGTGATTCAAATATGCAGCGATGGAATTCATCGCCATAGTTGTGGTGGTGGGAGCAGCAGCCACAAGAAAATCCAGTTTCTAGAGGCAGCATTAGCAGCAGGGCTAGCATCCAGTGTCCATTGTTCAGTGGTGGCAGCAATGGTATCCAACCAGCTAATATATATGGCATGATTTTTTTTTTTTTTTTTTGAGGAGTCTCACTCTTTCACTCAGGCTGGAGTACGATGGCGCAATCTAGGCTCACTGCGACCTCCGCCTCCCAGGTTCAAGTGATCCTCCTGCCTAAGCCTCTTGAGTAGCTGGGATTACAGGTGCCCACCACCACGCCTGGCTAACTTTCATTATTTTTAGTAGAGACGGGGTTTCACCATCTTGGCCAGGCTGGTCTCAAACTCCTGACCTCAGGTAATCCACCCACCTTGGCCTCCCAAAGTGTTAGGATTACAGGTGTGAGCCACCATGCCCAGACCCATGGCATGATTTTTGAAATACAACTGGTGCCCTACTGCTTTTAGTAATATTTTATTAATTCTGCTTTAAAATTTTTTTAACTTTTTATTTTGAAATAATTAGATACACAGGAAGTTGCAGGGATAGGACAGTGAGGTCTTATGTATTCTTTATCTGCTTCCCCAATGGTTACATCTATGTAACTGCAGTACAAAATCAAAACCAAGACACTGACATTGGTACAATATGTGTATATAGTTCTATATCACCTTACCACATATGGTAGTCTCTGCAAACATCACAGCAATCAAGACACAGAACTATTTCATCACCACAAAGATTTCCCTCACACTACCCCATTATAATCACACCCAACCCCCCTCCCCCACCCCCACCTCTACCCCTAACCCCTGGCAGCCACTAATATGTTCTCCGTCTCCATAATTTTATTATTTCACGAGGTCATGAAAATATAATCATACACTGTGTCACATTTTGAGATTGGCTTTTTTCATATTCAGCATAATGCCTGTGAGATGCATCCCAGTTGTCTTGTATATCAGAGTTTCTTGTTTTATTATTGAGTACTATTACATGGTATAGAGGTGCTACAACAGTTGGTTTAACCATTCACCCATTCAAAGACATCTGGATCATTTCCAGTTTTGGGCTACTGTGAATGAAACTGCTATACACATTTGTGTACAAGTATCTGTGTGAACCTCAGTTCCCATTTCTCTGGGTTAAGTAACCCAAGAGTGCAATTGCTGGGTCGAGTGCATGCTAGTTTTACAAGAAATTACCAAACGTTCCTAGAGTAATCATACCATTTGACATTCCCACCAGCAATGTGTGAATATACAGTTTCTCCAAATCCTTGCCAGCATCTGCTGGTGTCAGTATATTTTGGCCATAGGTGTGTAGTAATATCTTACTGTGGTTTTAATTTGCATTTCCCTAATCGCTAATGATGTTGAACATCTTTACATGTGCTTATTTGCCATCCATATATCCTCTTTGATTAAATACCTCTTCATGCCTTTTACCTATTTTTTAATTTTAAAAAATTTTGTGAGTACATAGTAGGTGTACATATTTATGGGGTACATGTGACGTTTTGATACACGAATGCAATGTGAGATAAGCACATCATTGAGAATCCATCCCCTCAAACATTTATCCTTTGAGTTACAAACAACCCAATTACACTCTAAGTTATTTTAAAATGTACAATTAACTATATTGTCCTATCAAATAGTAGGTCTTATTCATTCCTTCTTTCTTTCCGGGTTTTTTTTTTTTTTTTTTGAGATGGAATTTTGCTCTTGTTGCCCAGGCTGGAGTGCAATGGCGCGATCTTGGCTCACTGCAACCTCCGCCTCCCAGGTTCAAGTGATTCTCCTGTCTCAGCCTACCGAGTAGCTGGGATTACAGGCACCCACCACCAAGTCCAGCTAATTTTTTTGTATTTTTAGTAGAGACGGGGTTTCACCATGTTGGCCAGGCTGATCTTGAACTCCTGATCTGGGGCGATCAACCCACCTCAGCCTCCCAAAGTGCTGGGATTTCAGGCTTGAGCCACTGTGCCCGACTTCTAAGTATTTTTTGTACCTATTAACCATCCCCACCTCTTTCCCAGGCCCTCATTACTCTTAATTGCATTGTTTGCTTTTTTCTTTTACTGTTGAATATTGAGAGTTTGTGTATTTTACGTACAAGTCTTTTGTCAAATATATGGTTTCCAAGTACTTTCTCCCAGTTTGCAGACTTTTTCAGAGGAAATTTTGAATAATTCAATTTATTGGGTTTTTTTTTCCTTTTAAGGATTGTGGGTTTTATATCATTTCTAAGAACTCTTCAACAAGCCTTAGTATCTAAGATTTTCTCCTACAATATCTTCTAAAGGTTTTAGGGTTTTAATTTTTACATTGATATCAGTCATCCATTTGAGTTTAAGTTTTAATGAGGTGTGAGGTTTAGACTGAAGTTCATTTCAAAGCAGGACGCAGGCAGGGGATCGGGTGTCAGAGCTATGGATATCCAGTTAGGCCTGTACAGAGTGATTAAAGGGTGATCCTTCTTCCTTTGAATTGTTTTTGCACCTTTGTTGAAAATCAGCTGGCATATTTGTGAGGCAATTTCTGAGTTCTCTGTTCTATCCTATTGTTCTGTCTGTTCAGGTAACCAAATACCACAGTCTTGATTACAATAGTCAGTAGTCTTAAAATTGGGTAGAATGATTTCTCCCACTTTATCTCTTTTTCAATATTATTTTATCTATTATTCTGGTTCTTTTGTCTTTCCAAATATTTTGGAATAATCCTGTTTATATCTACAAAACATCTTGCTGGGATTTTGATAGGAATTGCACTTAAACTGTGTATCAATTTAGGGAAAATTATTATGTTTTTTTACATTGCTTCTTACAATCCATGAATGTGATGTGTTTCTCCATTTATCTTGCTCTTCTTTAATTTCTTCACTAATGTTTTGTAGTTTTTAATATAGAAATACTGTATATGCTTTGTTAATTTACACGTATTTCACCTTCTTTTTGAATCACTGTAAACAGTATTCTTGTTTGTTTGTTTGTTTGTTTTGAGACAGGGCCTTGCTCTGTCGCCCAGGTTGGAGTGCAATGGTGCGATCATGGCTCAATGCAGCCTTCACCTCTTGGGCTCAAGTGATCCACCTCAGCCTCCCACATAGCTGTGACCACAGGCATGTGACATCATGCCCAATTAATCATTTGAATTTTTGTAGAGATGTGTCTCCCTATTTTGCCTGGGCTGGTTTCGAACTCCTGAGCTGAAGTGATGCTCCCGCCTCAGCCTCCCAAAGTGCTGGGATTACAAAAGTGAGTCACTGAGCCCAGCGCAGTTTTTTTTTTTTTTTTTTTTTTTTTTTTGAGATGAAGTTTCCCTCTTGTTGCCCAGGCTGGAGTGCAATGGCGCGATCTCTGTTCACTGCAACCTCCACCTCCTGGGTTCAAGCGATTCTCCTGCCTCAGCCTCTGGAGTAGCTGGGATTACAGGCGCACGCCACCATGCCCAGCTAAATTGTTTGTATTTTTTTAGTACAGATGGGGTTTCACCATGTTGGCCAGGCTGGTCGTGAACTTCTGACCTCAGGTGATCCACCTGCCTTGTCCTACCAAAGGGCTGGAATTATAGGCGTGAGCCACCGCACCCAGCCCCTATTTTTAATTTCCACGTGCTCATTGCTAGTATATAGAAATAAAATTGATATTGGTAAGTTGATCTTGTACCCTGTGACCTTGCTAAACTTATCACTTACTAGTTCTAGGAGATTTTATTTTTGTAGATTCTTGGGAATTTCTACATACACTATCATGACATCTGGAAATAGTTTTATTTCTTCCTTTCTGATCTGTGTGGCTTTTCTTTCTTTACTGGGCTGGCTAGAATTTCCATTACTATTTTGCTTTTTGTTGTATTTTGTTTTTCTTAAGAAGCATGCTTAAATTTACCTTTTATTTTTGATTTTTATGGGTACATAATTGTTTTATATATTTATGGATTACATGTGATATTTTGATACATGTATATGATATATAATGATCTCATTAGGGTAACTGAGATATCCATCACTTCAATCATTTATCATTTCTTTGTATTGGGAACAGTCCAAATCCACTCCTCTAGTTATTTTGAAATATACAATAAATTATTGTTAACTATAGTCACTCTATTGTGCTACTGACTACTAGGTCTTATTCCTACTAACTGTATTTTTGTACCCTAAAGCAACATCTCTTTAGCCTCTCACCCCCATCCTTCTCAGCCTCTGGTAATCATCACTCTACTCTCTATTTCCATAAGATCAAACTTTCTTTGGCTCCCACATATGAGTGAGAATATGTGATATTTGTCTTTCTGTGTCCAGCTTATTTCACTTAGTATAATGTCCTCCAGTTCCATCCATGTTGCTGCAAATGACAGGATCTCCTTATTTTTATGGCTCAATAATATTTCATTGTGCATAGCTACCACATTTTCTTTATCCATTCATCCATTGATGGACACTTAGGTTGATTCCATATCTTGGCTATTGTGAATAGTGATGTAATAAACACGAGAATCCAGATATCTCTTTGATATACTGATTTTTCTTTCTTTTGGACCTATGTCTCACCATATGCAAAAATCAAACCAGAATGGGTTAAAGACTTAAATATAAGACCTGTAACTATTAAAGTACTGGAAGAAAACATTAGGGAAGTGCCCCAGGATTGGTTTAGGCAAAGATTTTTTGAGTAAGACCTTAAAAGCACCCCAACCAAGGAAAAAATGAACAAATGGGATTACCTCAACCTAAAAAGCTTCTGCACAGCAAAGGAAACATTCAACAAAGTGAAGAGAAAACCTACAGGATGGGAGAAAATATTTGCAAAATATTCAAATGACAAGGGATTTAATAACCAGGATATATAAGCAACTCCAATAACTCAATAGGAAAACACAAACACAAATACACCCCCTCAAAAAAAAAATCCAAGTTAAACATGGGCGAACAATCGGAATATCAAAAGACATACAAATGACCAACGGAATGTATTTTTTAAATGCTCACCATCACTAGTTATCAGAGAAATACAAATCAAAACCACAAAGAAATATAGTCTCATTCCAGTTAACAATGGCTATTACCAAAAAACAAAAAATAATGATGTTGGCAAGGATGTGGAGAAAGAGAAACACTCATACATTTTCGATGGGAATGTAAATTAGTACAGCCACTTTAGAAACAGAATACAGGTTCCTCAAAAAACCAAAAACAGAACTGTCCTATGGTCTAGCAACCCAATACTATTTTGACAGCAGTGGTGAGTGCAGATATACTTATCTTGTCCCTGATGGCAAGGAGAAATCATTCAGTCTCTCACCGTTAAGTCTGATGTGAGGTGAAGGTTTAGTGCATATTTTAAAAAATCAAATTGAGGAAGTTACTCTCTATTACTGGGTTGCTGACAGTTTTTAGCAAAAATGAACTGTTGGATTTTCTAAAATGCTTTTTCTTTGTCAATCAATATGATAGGACATTTATTCTTTAGCCTATTGATATAGTGGATTAAACTGATGGATTTATGAATGCTGAACTGTATGTGGAATAAATTCCACTTGGTCATGGTGTATAATGTTTTCTACGATTTGCTAATATTTTGTTGAAGACTTTTGTGTCTATGTTCATGAGACATATTAATGTGTAAGTTTCTTTTTTTTTATTATTTAGAAAGAAAGAAAGAAAAAAGAATGAAGAAGAGGAAGAAAAAGGAAGAGAAAGAGAAAGAGAGAATGGGAGTATTGCTTTCTTGCCCAGGCTAGAATGCAGTTTAGTAATGGGTATTGAAAACCTCTTTTATACCAATAATTATACTTGAAGTAGACAGGAAGGAATAAGGGAAGAAAATAACAAAAAAGCAGCCAACCAATATTTCATTTAAACCTATGAAATGCTATGTGATTACTGAGGAGTGATTTACTTCCAATTATGTAGTCGCTTTTGGAATAGGTGTGAGGTAGTAATGTATGTTTTGTGTATTTGAAGTGGAGAGTTTTATAAATGTTTATTAAGTTTACTTGTTCCGGGTCTGAGTTCAAGTCCTGGATGTCCTTGTTAATTTTCTGTCTGGTTGATCTATAAAATCGTTAGCTCTTCTTGTTACATTGATCCTTTTGCCATTATGTAATGTCCTTCTTTGCCTCTTTTGCTCTTTGTTGCTTTAAAGTCTACTTTATCAGAGGCAAGAATTGCATCTCCTGCTTTTTGTTTATTTGTTTATTTTTACTCTCTGTTTGGATGGTAAATCTTCCTCCTTCTCTTTGTTTTGAGTCTTTGTGTATTGTTACATGTGGGATGGGTCTGGATGCAGCATACCAATGGGTTTTGGCTTTTTGTCCAATTTGAATATATATGAGTTTAATACTGGCATTTGATGCTAGCTGGCTGTTTTGCCCATTAGTTAGTGTAAATTTTTCGTTGTGTTAATGCTCTTTTCTTTTTGATATATTTTTGGAAAGGCTGATATTGGTTGTTCCTTTATATGTATAGTGCTTCTTTCAGAAGCTCTTGTAAAGCAGGCCTGGTGGTGGTGAAGTCTCTAAGTACTTGTTTGTTCGCAAAAGATTTAATTTTTCCTTCGATTATAAAGCTTAGTTTGGCTGGATATGAAATTCTGGGTTGAAAGTTCTTTTCTTTAAGGATGTTAAATATTGGTCCCCACTCTTTTCTGGCTTGTAGGGTTTCTGCTGAGAGATCTGCTGTAAGTCTGATAGGTTTTCCTTTATGGGTAACCTGACCTTTCTCTCTGGCTGCCCTTAGTATTTTCTCCCTCATTTCATCCCTAATAAATCTGGCGATTATGTGCCTTGGGGTTGGTCTTCTTGAAGAATATCTTTGTGGTGTTCTCTGTATTACCTGGAGTTGAATATTACCCTGCCTTGCTAGGTTGGGAAACTTTTCCTGAATGATATCCTGAAGAGTATTTTCCAACTTGGATTCATTCTCTTCGTCACATTCAGGTACACCTGTCAAATGTAAATTAGGTCTTTTCACATAGTCCCATATTTCCTGGAGACTTTGCTCATTCCTTTTTATCCTTTTTTCTCCAATCTTGTCTTCTCGTTTCATTTCACTGAGCTGGTCCTCGACTTCTGATATCCTTCCTTCTGCTTGATCAATTCGACTGGTTAAACTTGTGCTTTTATGTACTTTGGTTTCAGGATGAGGGTAAGACTGACTTAAAAGAATTAATAAAGTTGTTTCCTCTTATTTTCTGGATGAGATTGTGTAGAAATGGTGTTCATCCTTCTTTGAACAATTGTTAAAATTCTCAATTTCTTTTAAAAGAATTTCCTTTGGCCATTATTTTAGGTAGGTAAGCCAGAAACAAATTCTTAGTTTTCCTTCTTCTGGAAATATCTTTATTTCCTCTTCATTACTAAAGGATATCTTCATTGGGTATGCAATTCCAGGTTGATGGGTCTTTTCTTGCAGCATTTGAAAAATGTTGTGGCCTCAATGGTATCTAATGAGAGCTGCTGTCTGTCATTGCTTTGGTATTCTCTATAGGTATGGTGTCATTTTGCTCTGGTGGCTTTCAAGAATTTTTTGTTCTGTCTTTAGCTTTCAGAGGTTTGAAAATGGCTTCCTTGACTGTATCTTTTTGAGGGTTTTCTCAGCTTCTTGAATCATTGCATCTGTGGAATTGTCTCCCCCACCCCCAAATACGGGACATTTTTAGCCACTGTATCTCTGAACACTTTTTCAGTCCCTCTTTTTTTTCTCTCTTCTGTGACTACAATGACACATATTTAAATCTTTTGTAACAGTCCAACAAGTGCCTAAGGCTCTGTTTTTATGTTTTTTGTTTTTCAGTATATTTTTCTGTCATTAAGATTGAATAATTTTTATTGTTCTATCTTCAAGTTCCCTGATTCATTCTTCTGTTATCTTTATTTTGCTGTTGAGTTCATCTACTGAGGTTTGTCTTTTTTAAAGTCTTTGTATTAAAATTTTCAGTTTTAAAATTTCCTATGAATTTTTCTTTATATCTCTGATTTATTTTAGAGATTTTCCATTTCTTTGCTAAGATGTCCTTTTCTTCATTTGTTCTAAGCATGTTCACAATTGCTCACTGAAACATTTTTAGGATGGTTGTTTAAAAATCTTTGTCAGATGATTCTAATAAATCATTGTTTTTTTCATTTGCTCTTAGCATGTTCACAATTGCTCACTGAAACATTTTTAGGATGGTTGTTTAAAAATCTTTGTCAGATGATTCTGTGCCATCTTGATGTTGATGTGTGTTGACTTGTCACTCAAGTTGTCATTATTACAGTTCTCACTATGACAAGTGATTTTCAATTGAATCCTGGATATTTTGCATATTATGTTATGAAGATCTGGGTCTTATTTAAATATTCTGTTTTACCCATGTAGGTGGAAGTCCAGGTTCCACTGATACCTAGGGTTGAGGAGCTTCCTGTCACCATGGGCTAAGTGAGAGTTCTAGCTCCACATTAAGCTTTTACCAGTACCACTCCACTTGGGAGAGATTTGGGTGCCTAATTACTTCTCACCAAATGGCCTTCATTGAGACCACTGATAGACAGGTATCACTGTTACTGTCGGGTGGTGATAAAAACCTGACTCTTCATTACCTCTTGATACCACACCATTGGTTAGGGGAGGAGCACCTCATTATCACCCATTAGGGTTGGAAATCCAGGCTTCCCACATGGTCTGTACTGACTGAGGGGACTAGAATGTTCTCACTCCTGGTTCATCTTACCACTCCATCAGGGAACTAGAGATCTCATCACAGGCTGGCAAGGTGGAAGTCTCTCTAGTTGGCCTTTGCTAGTAGGGGTGGGGCTGTAGTCTCCTCTGGCATTTAGCTACAGTAGAGTGGTTATTGTCTAAAACATTTGGTCAGCTGGGCGCAGTGGCTCATACCTGTAATCTCAGCATTTGGGAGGCTGAGGCAGGCATATAACCTGAGGTCAGAAGTTCCAGACCAGCCTGGCCAACATGGTGAAACCCCATCTCTACTAAAAGTACAAAAATTAGCCAGGCATGGTGGCATGCGCCTGTAATCCCAGCTATTCAGGAAGCTGAGGCAGGAAAATTGCTTGAACCTGGGAGGCGGAGGTTGCAGTGAGCTAAGATCGTGCCACTGCACTCCAGCCTGGATGACAAGAATGAGATTCTATCTCAAAAAAAAACATTTTTTTTTGTCTTACTAGGCTGTCTGTTCTTTAGATAAAGACAGAGTGGATTTACATTCAGGCTTTTTTTTGGTCTGTGCCCTTTGGTGTTTCCAGTTTGCCAGTTTCTCTAGCATCTGGTCTAGGATGTATGCAGCAAAAAGAAAACACAGGAAACTTAGCGATATGTTGATTCCTTGGGTTCCAAGTTCCCTAGAGAATATATCATCTTCTTTTCAACTTTCTGGATCTTCTTATGTTTTGTTTATTTGTTTTCTCCAGAGTTGAATAGGGAAAAATACATCTACCCTGTTTACTCCTTCCTTCTGGAAGTAGAAGTCCTCAATTCTAGTATTTTACTTTATTTTATTTTATTTTATTTATTTATTTATTAGATGGAGTCTCACTCTGTCGCCAGGCTGGAGTGCAGTGGCACAATCTCGGCTCACTGCAACCTCTGCCTCCCAGGTTCAAGCGGTTCTCCTGCCTCAGTCTCCCAAGTTGCTGGGACTAAAGGCACACAACACCACACCCAGCTAATTTTTTTGTATTTTTAGTAGAGATGGGATTTCACCATGTTGGCCAGGATGGTCTCAATCTCTTGACCTCGTGATCCGCCCACCCCGGCTTCCAAAAGTGCTGGGATCTAGTATTTTAGTTTTTAAAAAATCTATTGTGATTTCTTAATGTACAATCACACTATAAGAAAAAGAAATAATTCGATCACTTCTTTTACAATATGAATAGCACTTACTTGGTGGTCTTGTCTTAAATGATTTGCTAAAACATCAAGAACAACATTGAGTAATAATCTAAATAAGTAACATCCCTTTCTTTTTCCTGAAGTGACTTTACCATTTCACCTATCAGAATGATTATTGCTTTTTGATAAGTAGTTTTTTAAAATCTTAAATATGATTTTTAAAATATAGTTTCTTTCTCTCCCTATTTTACTTTGGGTTATTCATAATGTCTCTCTCTGCATTAATCCCCCAGTCAAACCCATCATCTATTCCTGTCATTTCTACCATTTTAAGTACATTTTTATTCCATTCTATTATCTTTTTCTCTCTTTTCCACCATCTTGTTGTTAGATGGGAGCATGAAGAGTGGGAGAAATTAGAAAGAAAGTCAAGTGGGGAAAAAAGGGACTGAAGAAGAAGAGAAGGAGGAAGAAAAAATAAAACAGGAATAAGGAAAGATGAATAAAAACAGCAGTTGGATGTAAACGGAATTAAGAAGATAAGGAAAAATGAGAGAATGGAGAAACAATGGATATTAAGTTGAAGTAGAAAAAGCAAGAGGAGGCCGGGTGCAGTGGCTCACACCTGTAATCCCAGAACTTTGGGAGGCCGATGAGGGTGGATCACCTGAGGTCAGGAGTTCAAGACCAGCCTGGCCAACATGGTGAAACCCAGTCTCTACTAAAAATGCAAAAAATTAGCTGGGCATGGTGGTGGGTGCCTGTAATTCCAGCTACTTGGGAGGCTGAGGCAGGAGAATCGCTTGAACCCAGCAGGAGGAGGTTGCAGTGAGCCAAGATCACACCATTGCACTCCAGCCTGGGCAACAAGAGTGAAACTCCAAAGAAAAAGCAAGAAGAAAGAGAAGAGGATGTAAGATAGAAGAGCATGGGAGGGAGGCGGGAGTAGATAAAGGGGTGGTATGAAGAGAATGTTTGTGTCCCCACCAAATTCAGATGTTGAAACCTAAATCCTCAGTGTGACTAGATTTAAAGATGGGGCCTTTGGGAAGTAATTAGGTCATGAGGGTAGAGCCCTCATAATGAGATTAATGACCTCATAAGAAGAGAAAGGAGAAAGCTTGCTTCCTGGCTCTGATCTCCACCTCATGAGGACAAAACGAGAAAACAAGTATCTGCAAACCAGGAAAAAGAGGGCCCTCGACAGACACCAGATCTGCCAGTGCCTTGGTCTTGGACTTCCCACCCTCCAAAATGGTGAGAAGCACACTTCTATTGTTTAAGCCACTCAGTCTATGGTATTCCATTATAGCAGCCTGAACTGACTAAGACAAGAGGTTAAGGAGTAGACAAGGAGGGATGAAAAATAAACAAGGAGGGGGTAAAAAAAGAGGAAGGAGGGAGTAGAGGAAACAGCCAGGAAGAAAAGAGAGGCTGGGTGCAGTGGCTCACACCTATAATCCCAGCACTTTGGGAGGCCGAGGCGGGCAGATCACCTGAGGTCGGGAGTTTGAGACCAGCCTGACCAACGTAGAGAAACCTCGTCTCTAAATTAAAAAAAAAAAAAGAAAGAAAGAAAAGAAAAGAGAAGTATTTGAAGTAAGAGGGACAGAGACAGGAAGAAGAAGAAATGAAGTAGAATCACACCTCACCAATGACAGTGATTTCATTCTGCGAAGAAGTTCTCCTTTCCTCTCCTCGGATTCCCAGTTCCCTGTATATTGGTACCCATCAAAATGCCGGAGGTCATTTCTCACATCTCACTCTGGCATTGAGGTAAGACCACTATGGTTTTCTACTATAAGAGCCATATACCCCAGATTTTGAGTAGATACATTTGTTTGAGATACTCAGTGTTTATCATACCCTTTCTGTTGTTGATTGTTCAGCAGGTATGGGTATTATCTGACAAACTCCGGTATGCAGGAAATGTAAGTTATTTTCTCTGAAACTCCATATAAATTCTACGTCAAGTTCCCATTCCACCGAGTGGTTGAAACTTAATCTCCAGCAATATGGAGTCCCCTTCTCACTTTTTGCTTTGGGGTTGTATTTAAGTTCTAGGGAGGTTAAATAGTGTCAAAACATGATGATGGGTAATATATGTTAGGCATCATATATCCATGCTGGCATACATGTCATATTTGTTCACCAGTATCTGTCTAGGCAGGTATTTGTTGAGTGAGCTTCATTCTTTACTGTAAAGCTGCTTTGGGTCCAACTCTTTCTGTGGGTATCATATATAACTCATATACCTGGAAAACAGTCTGCTGTTCCTATAATATGCTGAGGCCTGTTAACCTCTGTGAGGCTGTCTTTTTCTCACATATACTCACATAATGCCCTGAGCTGAGGGAAACCATGTGAAGAGACTCCAAAAAGTTATAGACATGACATAGACAATTCTGTTTTGTAATCTTGTCCCCTCTGGCCTTAGCCAGAAGGTGAGACACAAGACCACATTGCTTGAGGATCTTACAAACCTACATGGCATTTCTTCCTATCCCTAGAATATGGGGCTTATGGTTCCCCTTTTTAAGGAACCCACAATATCTAGCGACTCTTTGCTTCCCTTATGCCTTTCTTCCACCATAGAATCAATGTGAGGCTGGAGGCACCAACAACCAGAAAAAAAAAAAAACCTGGACAAACTAAAAAAATCAATGAGTTCTTTTTGTCAGAGAAGTGAAATTTCAGGGCAAATCACCACCCTAATATCTTGATGGATAGGCAAATCTGGAGTCACATATGCATAATTGGAACATCAGATGGAGAAGAGAGAGAGAATGGAGCAGAAGAAATTCAAGTAATAATGGCTAAGAATTTTCCAAAATTAATGACAGACACCAAATTACAGATCCAGGAAGCTCAGAGAACTTCCAAATATCCAAATATCTTACTTATAATAAAACAAGAATAATAATTATAGCGGCTTTCATCAGAAACCATGCAAGCAAGAAAAGCAAAGTGAATTATTTAAAGTATTAAAAGAAAAATGACGACCACCCTAGATTTCTACATATAGAAAAAAATCTTTCGAAAGTAAAGGAGAAGGGAAAAAAAAGTAGTACAGGAGAAATAAAGACATTGTCAGATGAACAAAAATGGAACGAATTGATCACCAACAGATCTGCCCTGCAAGAAATATTAGAAGATTTTCTTCAGGAAGAAAGAAAATGATATAGGGCAGAAACTTGGAAGTACATAAAGAAAGGGAGAGCACTGGAGAAGGAATAAATGAAGATTTGCTTCAAAGATGAAATCAAATCTCCGATTACAGAATATTTGGGGATGCTGTAATTAAAGGAAATTTATGTATCATTCCATTATAAAGACAGCTACATGCAATTCATAAGAGAACTATCTTGCCAGGCACAGTGGCTCATACCTGTAATCCCAGCACTTTGAGAGGCCAAGGTGGGCGGATCACCAGAGGTCAGGAGTTCGAGACTGGCTTGACCAACACGGAGAAACCCCATCTCTACTAAAAATGCAAAACTAGCCGGGCATGGTGGTGCATGTCTGTAATCCCAGCTACTTGGGAGGCTGAGGCAGGAGAATTACTTGAACCCGGGAGGCGGAGGCTGTGGTGAGCCGAGATCGTGCCATTGCACTCCAGCCTGGGCAGTAAGAGCGAAACTCCGTCTCAAAAAATTAAAATAACATAAAATAAAAAATAAAAAAATAAAGAAAAATATCTTAAACATAAAGATACAGCAAAGATGAAAATAAAATGATGGAGTAAGTTATGACACACAAGGAATAAAAAGACGATGTATTAATATCAGACATAATACTTTAAAGCAAAATATAGTAAAAACAAAATCATAGCATGAGATTATATCACCCCTAAGTAAAGGATAGAATAACCATATGAAATAATGGGTCCTTCTTGAAGCCTCTATATTGATAATATAAGTTGAGGCCCAAACATAAAGCAGTATGTTGCCTCAGAATTAACACTTCAGAATTCTTAAACCCTGCAGGCCAGGCGCGGTGGCTCACGCCTGTAATCCCAACACTTTGGGAGGCCAAGGCAGGCAGATTACGAGGTCTGGAGTTCGAGACCAGCCTGGCCAACATGGTGAAACCCCATCTCTACTAAAAATACAAAACTTAGCTGGGCATGGTGATGGGCGCCTGTAATCTCAACTACTAGGGAGCCTGAGACAGGAGAATCATATTATGGAGATTAATAAAGAATCGTATTAATCTCCTTATGGAGATTACACCACCATAAGGCGGAGACTGCAGTGAGCAAAGATTGCACCACTGCACTCCAGTCTGGGAGAAAGAGCGAAATTCCGTCTCAAAAAAAAAAAAAATTCCTAAATCCCTCATCCATGTTGATTTTATCTTCTTTATTTACATGTGTATAAGAATTCTAAAATATTTTTAAAGTATACCCAGTAAAGTGCTACACATTGTGATAAATGCTGGGGAAATAATGATGGCAAAAATAGATGTATTACCTGCTTTCAAGGATTAATGGGTCTGAGTCCAGTCAGATTTCCACAATTTTAAGAAAGTTGGCTGGATTTCTGGTGCTAATTTGCATCTTAAGAGCAGGCAAAATGATATCTTTAAGATTATATCAAATGCATTCCTCTGGCTTCAGTATGTATTTAACAATAATGAATGACATCTGAACTCTGCTTGAATGACCATCCATGATCACTACATTCATCGAGCTCATCACTGCTGATGAGTTTTGATGTTGATAAGATCTGAAGCTTGGCTAAAGGCTCTTTGATGCCCTTCACATATGTTTTCGCACCATCGCAGGCTTCCTTGGTGATTTGTAATCTCCTACAGGCTTAAATAGATTACACCTTCCTTCATATTGCACAATTCCCTTCCAGTAATCCCTCACCCCCATCACCACAGCAATTCACATTCCATTAATAAGCAGAAGGTTATCAGAAGAAACAAGGGGAGGAAGCCTGCAAGTAGGACCTCAATGCACAGTTTGGGGATGTTTGATACTGCATCAGATGACCTTACCATGTAAGCTTTTGGTATCTTGTAACATAGAGTCCCTCTTTCATTTGTACTGGAAAATTTCAAGATATGTCTGAATGCTTTCAGCTACCTGGGATATGATTTAATGCTGTATGTGTCTTCAATGCATATAATGTTTTATCACAATTATCTTGGCATAACATTTTCTATGACATTAAAAAGTCTGCAAAATTCTTTATAACATGTAATATCCTATCATATAAATTTACCTACTTGACCAAATAACAAAAATATGGTTTCCGTTTATTTTTGTCCACTAGATTATCGTTGTGGTGATTTTCCCCCCACAAACCTTTGTGCATATCTGCAATTATTTCCTTATGGTATATTATTAGAAATGGTATTACTAGTTCAAAGGAGTATGAACTATTTTAAGGCTGTTATTCAATAATCCCAAAATGCTTTTCGGAAAGGTTTTTGTCAACACTAGGAATGCAGAAGAGTTCTCACATACCTTTGATAGTGCTGAACATTTGCTTTAAAAATATCTTTGCCATTTTGATAGACAAAATGACATTTAATTAATTCAAATTGTATTTATTATTATTAATGATGAGAACATACTCTCAGTGTTTCTTAATCATTTGCATTTTACTATAAGAGTTCTTTGTACATTAAGGTTATTAACCTTATATCTGTCACACTTGTGGCAAATACATTTTTTCGTTGGTAGATTGCCTCTTAGTGTTATTTATGAATTCTTGATCTAGGAAAAAATACAATCTATGACTTTCTTTTCGACTATCATGTTCTCCATTAAAAAAAAAAATGCTAGGGATGTCTTTTGCTATTGAAAAGCCAAATAAATATTCTCTTTCCTGGAAAACAATTCAGAAATGTATATGTAGAGCCTAAAAAATACCTGTACTTTCTTAGTAATTTACCTATGAAGACTATGCTTTAAATTGGGAGTGATTTTTGAAAATCTGATTTAGATGTTTTTAATGACAGAAGCATGCTTCTACTGTAATATTAAATGAGAAAAGACAATAAAAATTTAGCAGATTTTTGAATGGAACTTTCACACTTTCCTCAGAATTTTGGTTAAAGCCATATAGCCTTTAAAAAAAAAAGGTACCCAGTACCTCCACATTCTAAAGAGAACATCCAAGGAGATCTGAAAACAATCCTATGGCCTTACGTGGAGACAGCATACTAGTCATGCTACTAATATTCATTCCATTCCTTTTCAGCCCATATATACTCAGAAAGCTAGAAAGAATTAGATAAGAATTTACAGTGTTGTGAGTCCTTGGCTTGGGGAAAAGTGTTTTCCTCTTTCCTGAGGAAGGAGAGGGACATGCAACTCCCTCAGTAAAGCCATGTGAGGAGGAATCCAAAGGAATCACTTATACAGGCTGGGGGAGCCTTCATGGGATAAGAACAGAGTGGAGTATCACATTGTATATATTCAATAGTTTCTCTCCAGGTTGAAATCTCTAATGATTACTCAGGTTTGATTTGTTCCTAAAGGCTTTTTTCCACTGACTGCATTTCTATGGCTTCAGTATGTATTTAACAATAATGAACTTCCAATACTATATTGAATAGGAGTGGTGAGAGAGGGCATCCTTGTCTAGTGCCAAATTTCAAAGGGAATGCTTCCAGTTTTTGCCCATTCAGTATGATATTGGTTGTCGGTTTGTCATAAATAGCTTTTATTATTTTGAGATACGTTCCATCAATACCTAGTTTCTTGAGGGTTTTTAGCATAAAGGCTGTTGAATTTTGTCAAAGGCCTTCTCTGCATCAATTGAGATAATCATGTGGTTTTTGTCTTTGGTTCTGTTTGTGTGGTGAATTAAGTTTATAGACTTGTGTATGTTGAACCAGCCTTGCATCCCCGGGATGAAGCCTACTTGATCATGGTGGATAAGCTTTGTGATGTGCTGTTGCTATCGGTTTGCCAGTATTTTATTGAAGACTTTTGCATCTATGTTCATCATGGATATTGGCCTGAAGTTTTCTTTTCTAGCTGAGTCTCTGCCGGGTTGTGGTATCAGGATGATGTTGGTCTCATAAAATGATTTGGGAAGGATTCCCTCTTTTTGGGTTGTTTGGAATAGTTTCAGAAGGAATGGTAGCAGCTCCTCTTTGTATGTCTGGTAGAATTTGGCTGTGAACCCATCTGGACCTGGGCTTTTTTTGGGTGGTAGGCTCTTAATTGCTGCCTCAACTTCAGACCTTGTTATTGGTCTATTCAGGGTTCCTATTTAATATAGTATTGGAAGTTCTAGCCAGAGCAATCAGGCAAGAAAAAGAAATAAAGGGTATTCAAACAGGAAAGGAGGAAGTCAAATTGTCTCTATTTGCAGACGACATGATTGTATATATAGAAGACCCCATCGTCTCAGCCCAAAATCTCCTGAAACTGATAAGCAACTTCAGCAAAGTCTCAGGATACAAAATCAATGTGCAAAAATCACAAGCATTCCTATACACCAATAACAGACTTAAAGAGAGCCAAATCAAGAACGAACTGCCATTCACAATTGCTACAAAGAGAATAAAATACCTAGGAATACAACTAACAAGGAATGTAAAGGACCTCTTCAAGGAGAACTACAAACCACTACTCAACAAAATAAGAGAGGACACAAACAGATGGAGAAACATTCCATGTTCATGGTTAGGAAGAATTAATATCGTGAAAATGGCCATACTGCCCAAAGTAATATACAGATTCAATGCTATCCCCATAAAGCTACCAATGACCTTCTTCACAGAACTGGAAAAAACCACCTTAAACTTCATATGGAACCAAAAGAGAGCCCGCATAGCCAAGTCAATTCTAAGCAAAAAGAACAAAGCGGGAGGCATCACATTACCAGACATCAAACTCTACTACAAGGCTACAGTAATCAAAACAGCATGGTACTGGTACCAAAACAGAGATATAGACCAATGGAACAGAACAGAGGCGTCGGAGGCAACACAACATATCTACAACCACCCGATCTTTGACAAACCTGACAAAAACAAGCAATGAGGAAAGGATTCCCTGTTTAATAAATGGTGTTAGGAAAACTGGCTAGCCATATGCAGAAAGCAGAATCTGGACCCCTTCCTGACACCTTACACTAAAATTAACTCCAGATGGATTAAAGACTTAAACATAAGACCTAACACCATAAAAACCCTAGAAGAAAATCTAGGCAAAACCATTCAGGACATAGGCGTAGGCAAGGACTTCATGACCAAAACACCAAAAGCATTGGCAACAAAAGCCAAAATAGATAAATGGGACCTAATCAAACTCCACAGCTTCTGCATGGCAAAAGAAACAGTCATTAGAGTGAATTGGCAACCAACAGAATGGGAAAAAAATTTTTGCAGTCTACCCATCTGACAAAGGGCTGATATCCAGAATTTACAAAGAACTAAAACAGATTTACAAGAAAAAAACAAACAAGCCCATTCAAAAGTGGGCAAAGGATATGAACAGACACTTTACAAAAGAAGATATACATGAGGCCAACAAACTTATGAAAAAATGCTCATCATCACTGGTCATTAGAGAAATGCAAATCAAAACTACATTGAGATACCATCTCATGCCAGTTAGAATGGCGATCATTAAAAAATCGGGAGACAACAGATGCTGGAGAGGATGTGGAGAAATAGGAACACTTTTACACTGTTGGTGGGAGTGTAAATTAGTTCAACCATTGTGGAAGACAGTGTGGCGATTCCTCAAGGACCTAGAAATAGAAATTCCATTTGACCCAGCAATCCCATTACTGGGTATATATCCAAAGGATTATAAATCTTTCTATTATAAGGACACATGCACACGAATGTTCATTGCAGCACTGTTCACAATAGCAAAGACCTGGAACCAACCCAAATGCCCATCGATGATAGACTGGACAGGGAAAATGTGGCACATATATACCATGGAATATTATGCAGCCATCAAAAACGATGAGTTTGCATCCTTTGTAGGGACATGGATGAATCTGGAAACCATCATTCTCAGCAAACTGACACAAGAACAGAAAATCAAACGCCGCATGTTCTCACTGATAGGTGGGTGTTGAACAATGAGAACACATGGACACAGGGAGGGGAGCATCACACACTGGAGTCTATCGGGGGAAATAGGGGAGGGACAGCGGGGGGTGGGGATTTGGGGAGAGATATTATGGGGAGAAATGCCAGATATAGGTGATGGGGAGGAAGGCAGTAAATCACACTGCCATGTGTGTACCTATGCAACAATCTTGCATGTTCTTCACATGTACCCCAAAACCTAAAATGCAATAAAAAAATAAAATAAAATAATGAATGGCATTTGAACTCTGGTTGAAAGACCATCCACAAAATCAAGTGAATGTGAAAAAAAAAAAAGAAAGACCATCCATGATCACTACATTCATAGAGCTTATCTCTGCTAATGAATTATCTGTTGTTAATAAGATCTGAAGCTTGGCCAAAGGCTCTTCAATGTTGTTCACACATGTTTTCTCACCATCATGGCCTTTTCTTGCTGATTTATAGTCTCTGAAATTGGTCTGAAGATATGGTCATGTGACCCACATTATGGGTGTGGGTGTGGGACTGTCCTGTATATATATGGTTTCATCCTCCCCTAGGATGTCTGAGACTACAACACAATTACTCTAACACTTACTATAGTCTTGGAAGCCACCGGACTGGGAACCAATCCTGTGAATATCTACCCCAAACCTTAAACATCTATCCTTTGAAAGAAAGTTAATCTCCTTTTCTAACTTGTCTTTGTGCTCGGAAGTTTCTTATGGTTCAAGTCATGAGGAGTTATCTTTGTATATATGGCCACATTCCCTGTGACCCAAATTGTTCCTCAAATCCCTGATTTTGAATACATTTCTTATTCTCAGGCTCTTCTCATTTGATAAAAAAAAAAAAAAAATTATAACTGTCACTCATTTGTGATACTTGGCAGTAGTGAGAAAGTCAAACAACTGTAAAAGAAAAGAAAATAATTATTTAACAGGTCTCCACCATATAACTTCCTAAAAGGTAAACTGGGAACTGGATTTTGCTCTCCAATCTGACAAAAAACACTTAAAAATTGACAGAAAATATGAAATAATGGTTTTTCAAGACACTGAAAATTAGCCAGTGAAGACCAGTAATCCCTGAGAGATGAGGAAAAAAGAAGTGAGCACTTACTGCTTGAGAGGTTCCAGTTGGTGGAGCAACAAGGGAGAATATAGTCAGAATCTACAGGATTCCCTGAATTGGAGTGACAGAGATGAGAGACCAGAAAGACCAAGGTCGCTAGAGTTCACAGAGCAGAGTACCCAAAAAAAGAGAGCTACACAGGGAGAACCCTGGAGATCTTTAAGGATTGCCATTAAGTATTCAGCAGAGTACTGATCTGTGAATTCATAAAAGGAAATTGCCCGAGGTGGGGGAAAGATTCACCTGAAAGGATTAAAGGGAACAAGTGCCACAAGCTTGAACAGGTCTGGGGATCATGCTGTTCTCACCAACTAAAGTGGAAAACTTCATAATTCATATGGCATGCGATACTCATATGGGTCTTGCCTCAGCAGTCAGGGATAATTAGCTTAATACAAAAAACTGCTGTGGTCCTGCCTAACAAATCATAAAAGCAAGACTCAAAAAGATCTAACTGTTTCCAAAGAAGTGCATCTCAAAAAAACAAAACAAAACAAAAATACATCAGAGTCTACATCTAAGACTAAAAAAATTAAAAAAAAGAAAAAGAAGAAGAGGTGCATCTACAAAGCTCAAGTCGATTTGTAGGAATATAAAAATATCCAGCACCAAGACAAAACTTCATCAAAATTTTACCAAAAGGTAAAATTCACATTGCCTAGCATTGAAATAAAAAAACCAGGTACACCAAGAAGCAGAAAAATAGAACCCATCTTGAGGAGAAAAATCAATCGATCCAAACTTACCCAGAACTTACATATTTAATAGATGTTATAATTAGCAGATAAGCACATTAAAAGCCATTATAACTATATTCCATGTGCCCAAAAAGTTAGAGGAAAGAATAGTCATGTTAAGTAAAGACATGAGATGTATTTAATAAGGTCCAAGTCATATACATCTAGATATAAAAACTATAATATTTGAGAAGAAAAAATACTAGAAGATATTAATTACTACAGATTAGTGAACTTGAAGACGTAACAACAGAACATATTCTAAATGAAATAAAACACATTTTAAAAGATAATAGAGGATGAGTGACTTTGTTCATGCTGTTTCCTCTTCTGGAAACACTTTTCCCCCATCCCATCCATAGACCCTTCAACCAATCAATTCTGAATCGGTCTTCTGGTTTCATCTCCATCATTACTTCCTGCCTGCTTTTACTTCCCTGATTAGGTAAAGCCCTCTTTTAACCTATTCACAGAACCATGTACTTCCCCTCCACAGCACTTACCAGAGTGACAGCTTCACAAATATTTGAGTCTGTGATTACTGTCTTCTTCACAAGACAGTAGTAGCTTCATGAGGGCAGAGACAACATGTCTATTTTTGCTTACCATGATATCTTCCAGCATCTCAAACTCTGCCAGTTATATCCCATTTGTATCTAGCACCTTTGTGATTTTCATCTATTAATTATACTCTCTCTCCCAAATCTTCAACCTCTCCTTATTTACTGGTTATATCCTACCAACATCCCCTTTTCCTTACTAAGAAACTTTTTTCTTACAATGTTCTCTGAGCTACAGATAGTGGTGGCTATGTAGTTCTGTCCCATGGGATGTATTTGGCAGTCACTGGATAGGAATTTTTGGAAAGCTCTATATAAGGAGACTAATTCCATTGACAAGGTATTTTTGCCCTCTCCTCTTCCTCATTCTTCCTGTCTGGAACATAGAAATGATGGCCACAGTTGCAGCAGACATCCTTCAACCAGAAGGCACCTGGAATATGAGAGCTATATACCAAGGACCATGGAACAAAAAAATATATAATGGGAATGAGACATTGATAGAATTGTAGAGCTCCTGGGGTTGTTTCAAGTGAGGGAAAGATATCCCCTAATTATTTTAAGCAGTTCATTTTCAGGTCTTTATTACTCATATCCAAATGATATTCCAGTTACCCATCCTAAAACATGAGATGTCCCTACACCAACTTGTGTGTGTGTGTGTGTGTGTGCATGTCTGTCTCCCTCTCTCTCTCTCTCTCACACACACACACACACACACACACACAGAGTCTAAACACACTATCTCATTCACACGACTCTCTCTGACTCATGATCATGACTATGACTTATGAAGTATGATCTCCACATATTGTCCCAATTCTCCAAACTATCATATTCACACTTTACCCTTCAATCTTACTGATATGGCTTGTCTCTGTGTCCCCACCCAAATCCCATCTCGAACTGTAATCCCCATAATCCCCACATGTCAAGGGAGGGACCAGGTGGGAGGTGATTGGATCATGGAGACATTTTCCCTTATGCTGTTCTTGTGATAGTGAGTTCTCATGAGAGCTGATGGTTTTTTAAGGCAGTTTTCCCTACTCTTGCTCACTCTCTCTCACCAGCTGCCATGTAAGATGTGCCTCTTCCCCTTCTGCCATGATTGTAAGTTTCCTGAGGCCTACCCAGCCATGCAGAACTACATATATATATGAAGTTTAATTGACTCACAGTTCATATATATATTTGAAGTTTTATATATATATACATATATATATATATATGAGATCCAGTCTCAGGTATGTCTTTATAGCAGTGTGAAAATGGATTAATATACCCACTAACATGCACATTGTCACTATCACTCCCATTTCCACATATACTCTGTCCTATCCTGTACTATCATAAATAAAATGTCTTTAGACTGAACAGATATGGTGCCCATGACACCCACTGTCAAATACAACTAGCTTAAATCAACCCCCTATTATCATACACACCATCCCCATCATTCACATAGTCACACCCCAATTACTCAATCCCTATACTTCATAATCACACAGTGTCTAGCCACATCCACTATCATACATACAGCCCATGCCTCCATTATCAAACTTGTATAATCCTCCAAATCTCCTTCCACACATTCTCATACCATCTCCATTTCATGCATACTCACAACCAATATCCACATCAACTCTGCTCTCACACACATATATTCTCCATTCCTTGCTGACACTCAGAAACTCTTTTGCATGTTCCCATCATATACTCTATTCAACAATGCTATTCAGACACTTTGGAGTGGATTTCCCCACTCCAAATTATCACGTTCATTGACTGCCATAACCCATGCTCACTGTATCCATCTGTCCTCACAAAGAGACACATTTCTCATTTCCCCCAGCACATATATACACACAGACACACACTAACCTTCTCACCTCCATCATGTACCTACCTTCCATAATCACATTATACTTGCCCCATTCCATCCTCCCTCTATATCAACATGCCCCATCCACATTTTCACACACAAAATGATCCCAGTGTCCCATCATCCTGTCCTCTCCCTCCTCTCTCTCACACAACCATATGCACACACATGCACAATTCTTGTCTTTCACAAACACTGTGACCATAACTACCACTGTCATATATATTCTAATCTCTTCCTGTCACTGCCTCTCACATTGCCCCTGTCTTCATGATCATAGTTATTTCATACCATCCTCACACTAGCCCCATTGCCACCATTATCACGCATACCTTGGCCACATACCTCAACTACCCTACTGTCACACAATACTCTCCATATCTCTCCATCAAATACATGACCCACATCACTTAGGATTTTACACTTGCGGTGTCCATTCCCTACAATCTCATTTTCCTTCTCTCTTTTCTTGACTCTCCTCTCTTTTTTCTTCTCCCCCACTCCTATCTTACTCTCTCATAGACACACACACTCACTTTCCTGATATGTGGCTCTTACATCAACCCAGATGTAACAGAGAAATTTCTCACTTGAAGCCTCACTGCAGAGTTCCAGTAGGTATTAAGTGGAGAAACATATCATGCTCTAAAGGTACAATGTTTGGTGTTCCCATTAGTAGAGAGTGGTGAATGGATTTCTTTTGGTACATCTGCCTTTAAGAAGCATTTCTTCATGCTCTGTTACAGCATTTAGATGGGGTTTTTAAATATTCCATTGATATGTCATTAATATTATATTCTGTAGTTGAGCTATTTGTACTACAGTCTTCCTAAAATATCCTAATACCTTTTGTGTCACAGCAAAATTATGATATTTTTGGTCCTGAAGAGATAGACAAGTTCAAGCACATGGCAATACTGAATATATCGCTGAGCTGTGTTAGAGGGAACGCTTAATCTTTACTTCTCATGTTTCTAAGTGGAAGAACTTCAAATAGACTAACACTCCTGTTTTTCTGTCCACAGAAGGAGGAATGACTTATATGACTACCATGTTTGGAAGAAACATTTGAGTATGCTTCTGTGATGGTTAATACTGAGTATCAACTTGACTGGACTGAAGTATACAAAGTATTGATCCTGGGTGTGTCTGTGAGGGTGTTGCCAAAAGAGATTAACATTTGAGTCAGTGGGCTGGGGAAGGCAGATCCACCCTTAATCTGGTGGGCAAAATCTAATCAGCTGCCAGCAAATATAAAGCAGGCAGAAAAATGTGAAAAAGAGAGACTAACCTAGCCTCCCAGCCTATACCTTTCTCCCATGCTGGATGCTTCCTGCCCTTGAACATCAGACTCCAAGTTCTTCAGTTTTGGGACTCAGATTGGCTCTTCTTGCACCTCAGTTTGCAGACAGCCTATTGTGAGACCTTGTGATCATGTAAGTTAATACTTAATAAGCTCCCCTTTATTTTTATGTGTGTGTGTGTGTGTGTGTGTGTGTGTGTGTGTGTATATATATATATAGTTATGTCTGTCTAGAGAACTCTGACTAATACAGCTTGGCTTAGGCTCTTGCTCTCTGCTTTTCTCTCAGGGGTCTACATACTTACAGAGAACATATCATGTATCAAGGGGCCCACCTTTGGCCTAGAGTCTTGTGGTCTTTCAGCATTGCTTATGCTGGCCTAGGTAAATCTGCTTAATTCTGGGGTCCAATATTAGGAAGTCCACATTAAAGCCATATTCTCTGAAGTGTTATCAGTAATACAGATGATGTTTTGAGTTCCATTTATCTAATTCCTACATCTTTCAATTTCAGTTGGTTCTGAACCTAGTCAGGGAAGATGAGTGTTATTTATTCATCCCTCACAACTCCCACACAATGGATCACTGAAATCATATAAATTCTCCTCACTGGTCTTATCCATGTTTTACCACAAACAGGTTTCTAGGTGGAGTTTGTTTTTGATTAGCATTACCAACAAACACTGATAAAAATTAACATCAAGTCTAAACAAGGATATTGCATTGCCACTACCCCAGATTCCTCATTTCCCTGAACTAGGAATTCAAATTCTGAATGGGTAGAGTTACCATAGTACAGTAGGTGAAAATTAATCAAGATAGTAGAAAAACACACTTTGATTAAAAAATTTAGAATTTAGTCTTATAGAATGCTCTTATTAACAAGTTATACAGAATTACATCTAACAGTCATTTTAGCTCTTTCTTTTTTCTTTTTGCTAGCTAGCTTTGTGTTATTAGCTTTTGAGCCCTTGTGTACAAACTAAATACTGTGCTTGTCTGCTCTCGGTGAAAGAACAATATTTCAGAGTACAATTTGTGCCCAAGGTGACTAGACCTAAATATTGGAATTTTCACAGTTTTATCCCAGGACAATCAGTGTTGTAAGAAAATGACAAGTATTCACTGGAAAGAAAGCAGTGCGAAGATCAGAATTCACATGTGACCTCTTTTGCATAGTGACACCTTTCATATCTACACACAGTCAGTATTCTAGCAGTACTGACCCAAATACACTCCAATCTACATCAAGGCCCACAAAGTGATCCTTAATAAAAACAAACATTAAAAAGTTTCAGCAGTCAGAGAAAAATAAAACAAAGCTATTAGACAAGATATGTAAAAACCGACTAAAAAGTAATAAGAACACCTGAGGAAAATGCAGCACATACATGCAAAAACTTTCTAGAGTTCAAAGCTTAAAAAAAAGATCTGTATTAGTCCATTCTCAAACTGCTGTAAAAAAATTCCTAAGACTGGGTAATTTATAAAGAAAAGAGGTTTAATTGGTTCATGGTTCCACAGGCTATACAGGAAGCATGGCTGGAGAGGCCTCAAGAAACTTGCAATCATGGCAGAAGGTGAAGGGGAAGAAGGTATCTCTTACATGGCCTGCAAAGGAAGAGATGCTACACACTTTTAAACAACTAGATCTCTTGACAGCTCACTCACAATCATGAGAACAGCAAGGGGGATATCTGCCCTCTTGATCCAATTACCTCCCACCAGGCCCCTCTTCCAACATTAGGGATCACAATTCAACATGAGATTTGGGTAGGGACACAAATGCAAAACTGTATCAAATTCCAATTAAACAATGAAATAAAAAATATGTCACTGATGAGCCCTGAAATACTTGACTAGAAAATCGAGTGCAAGATTTATATCAAGGCACTGAGCAAAAAATCCATACAGCAATAGATCCAAAAAGATACAAGACAAAATATTTAGAGGACAGTGTCAATGAACCTAAAATGTGAATATGAGAGATGGATGGAGACTTAAAGGAGAAAAGAAATAGAGGGAAGAGAGGCAATACTTAACTAAATGATAGAAGAAAATCTCCCTGAGCTAAAGAAAGGGCTACCTGAATTCTAGACAAGATTGAGTACCTGTTCATCCATCCATTCATTAGTTTATGCATCCATACATTAATTTAATCAATTCATCTAATGAGGACTTATGTAGCCGGCACTATTCTAGGCACTAGAGATGTATCTGTGAACAAAACAGACAAAAATCCCTGCCTTTGTGGAGCTTACATTCTAAGATATATTCAACATACCCTGATTAAATTCTTGAATTCAAGGAAACAAGAAAAAAAATTACAGTCTTAAAGAGAAAGAGAAACAAAATTCAGAAATCTTCAATGACAAAAACTCTCAACAAATTAGGTATAACAGTAAAGGCCATATATCACAAGCCCATGGCTAACAACATACTCAACAATGAAAAATTGTAAGCTTTTCCTCTAAGATCATGAACAAGACAAGGATGCCCACTCTCACCATTTCTATTCACCATAGTACTGGAAATCCTAACCGAGCAATTAGGCAAGAAAGGGAAATAAAATGCATCCAAATTGGAAAGGAAGAAGTGAAATTATATCTGTTTGCAGATGACATGACCTTATGTACAGAAAAACCTAAGGATTCCATAAAACAAACTATTAGAACTAATAAGTGAATTAAGTTTCATAATATACTATCAACATAGAAAAATCAATAGCATTTCTATGTACTAACAATAAATAATCCAAAAAGGAAATTAAGAAAATAATCCCATTTATAACAATATCAAAACCAATAAAATACTTAGGAATAAATGCAACCAAGGAAGTAAAAGATCTGTACACTGAAAACTACAAAACAATAATGAAAGAAATTGAAAAAGACACAAAGAAACTGAAAAGAATTCTGTGTTCATGGATTGGAAGAATCAATATTGTCAAAATGTCCGTCCATACTAAATAAAGCAATCTACAGATTCAGTATAACCCCTATTAATAACTAAAAGCAATCTTGAGTAAGAAGAACAAAGTCAGAGGCATCACACTTCCTGATTTCAAATTATGTTACAAAGCTATAGTAATCAAAATAACATGGTACTGGCATAAAAACAGACACATAGAAAAGTAAATAGATTAGAGAGCCCAGAAACAAATCCATGCACATACAGTCAGCTAATCTTTGACAAAGGTATCAAGAATACATAATGGGAAAAGGATAGTCTGTTCAACAAATGGTGTTGGAAAAACTGAATGTCCATATGCAAAAAAAATGAAATTGGATCTTTATCTTACACACACACACACACACACACACACACCCCTCAACTTGAATTGGAAACTGGTTTAGAGATTTAAATGTAAGTCCTAAAACATACAACTTCTAGAAAAAAAACATGGGAAAAGGTCCTCCACATTGAACTTGACAATAATTTTTTTGTTATGACACCAAAAATGCAGGTAGCAAAAGCAAACATAAACAAGTGGGACTACATCAAACTACAAAGTTTCTGCACTGCAAGGGAAACAATCAACAAAATGAAAAGGCAACCCACAGATTCAGAGAAAATATACACAAACTATGTATCTGATAAGGGGTTAATATACAAAATATATAAGGAACTCGTATAGTTAACTCAGTAATTTAAAAAACCCACAAAAAAAAAAAATTTAAAAATGGGCAAAGGACCTGAATAGACATTTTTTCCAAGAAAGACATACAACAGGTATATGGAAATGTTAAACATTCCTAATCATCAAGGAAATGCAAATTAAAACTGCAATAAGATGTCATCTCATACTTGTTATGATAGTTATTATCAAAAAGTCAAATGATAAGTGTTGACAAAAAGTGAACCCTTATACATTGTTGGTGAGCGTGTAAAGTGGTGTGGTCACTAGCAGAAACAGTATGGAGGTTCCCCCCCAAAATTAAAAATTGAACTACCATATGATCCAGCAATTTGACTTCTGGGTATATATCCAAAGGAGATAAAAATCACTGTCTTGAAAAGCATCTGAACTCCCCTGTTCATTGCTGCATTTTTAACAATAGTTACAGTATGAAAACAACCTAAGTGTCTGCAATAGATGAATGAAGAAATTGTGTGTATACATATACACACACACAATGGAATATTGTTCACCCTTGATAAAGGCCATTTGCAACAACACAGACGAACCTGGAGGACACTATGCTAAGTGATATGAGCCAAACACAGAAAGATAAATACTGCATGATCTCACTTATATGTTGAATCTTTAAAAAGTTGAACTCATAGAAACAGAGAATAGATGGGTGGTTACCCAAGGTTAACCAGTGTGTGGGGGAAATGGAGAGATGGTCAAAGGATACAAACTGGTAGTTGTAAGATGAATAAGTTTTGGAGATCTAATGTAGAGTATGGTGACTATAGTTAGTAATAATGTATTACATACTTGAAATTTATTAATAGAGTAAGTATTCCCACAAAAAAGGCAACTCTGAGTTGATGGATATGTTAATTAGCTTGACTGTAGAAATCATTTCGCAATGTATATTTATATCAAAACATTGTGTTGTACACCTTGAATATGTATGATTTTTGTCAACTATAACTCTAATAGTGCTGAAAAAAGAGAGAAAATGTCAGCTGCAATAGAAAAATTAAACTAGACAGACAGGACTTTTATCTATCAGTTACAATAAATTTCATGACCTCATTCACTAATTATCCCAGAAATGGCTTTACAATTCTCAGAGACGCTAAAGTCAGTTTTTGACTCAGAACCTCTGTTTTCCTGGGAGACTATCTAACAGGGAACAGTACCCTTTTCTCATACAACTAGGTTTGTGTTTGCTTTTCCATTTTTGCAAAACTAAACAATATCTTGTTTAAAAACATATATACAGGTGATAACAATATATGAAAACCAAAGAAATTATTAATAAAAAATCAGGGTAGTATTATCTTTAGGTGGGGGCAGACAGGAAGGTGTGATTGGAAAGGGCACTAAGGTACTAATGATGTTCCATTTCTTGTCCTGGCTGGTGGGTCTGGACACATTATTTCATTTTTATTATTTTGCATATAAATATTAATTCATTCAACAAATCAGTGTCTATCGTGTATCAGGCACTATTCTAGGCACTGAAAAAAGAGAAATAATAAAATAGATAAAAATGTGTCTTTGTAGAACTCACAAAGTATCCAAGAAATAATAAAACTTTCCAGAATCTAAGTACAAAAACATACAAACTGAGTTTACCTACCAAGTATCTAGGACAACAGATATACAAATATCCATACATCATCATGAAATTTTAGAATATCAGTGTAAAGTGGAAATCCCAAAAGCTTTCAGGATTGGAAATAGCCCAGATTAGATCAAAAGAGAAGGCTCTTGAAAGGGGATTTCTAGAAAATAAATTTCCTGAATATTCTGACTTTTTTTTAGCAGTTACACAAAAGATAGACATATGATAAATCTAACAGAAAAAAATAAGGATACTTTGGGAGGCCAAGGCAAGCAGATCACTTCAGGTCAGGAGTTTGAAACCAGCCTGGCCAACGTGGTGAAACCCCATCTCTACTAAAAATACAAAAACATTATCCAGGCATTGTGGCAGGCACCTGTAATCCCAGCTACCTGAGAGGCTGAGGCAGGAGAATTGCTTGAACCGGGAGGCAGAGGTTGCAGTGAGCTGAGATCATGCCACTGCACTCCAGCCTGGGCAACAGAGCAAGAGTCAGTCTCAAAAAAAAAAAAAGAGAGAAAGAAAAAATAAGGATACGAATACGTAAAAATACACAGATAACAAGGAATTATAACTCTAGAAATGATACAAATGTGTTCAAAAACAGAAATGTGGTCACAATTCACTACCCGTCTCTTTCGTGAACAATGTTTGCACAATCACAATAGTATAAACATCATCATTAACCAAAAAGTATGCTATAGCTATACTAAAAGAATGGAGAAGGGAATTGAGGGAGAAAAAGTGAGAGTTAAATCTTCATCTACCATAACGGGAAGTCAACAGCTAATATCTGAAATAAATAACTCACGCAATAATGGTATTAATATAAAAACAAAAAGAAGTGGATTTCAAAGTTGGCTAATCTGCATTCTAGTTTTCAAGCATTCAAGTCTGGTGGTGAAAAAAAGTGAAGCTAATACTGCTATTTTTTGTTATTTGGTTTTAAGCCATATATAGGTCTTACTATAATATATAGAATATTCAATATACTATATTCCATATAGTACATTTACTATAATAAAAATACAAAATAAAATGTATTTCAACTATAAAGGGAGCAAAGGGATATGATGAGAGCTGAGATGTACTTAAAATTAAAGAGGCCAATAGAATAGATCAAAAGACAGTGGAGCATATAAATGTGGAAACTGAAGCCCCACCCCCCCATGTTTGCTTTTTATTATTTTGCAACATGGGGGTAGGGGTCCAAATTGCTCTTAAATTGTAGAAAAAATTGAAGCGGAGCTTAACATTTGAGAAATGACCATCAGAGGACCTGGCAGCCCCATTCTCCCAGGTAGGGTGGGAGTGGAATTATGAGTCAGAGACCTGAAAGACTGAAGACAAGAGGGAAAATTTATTCTGGGACACACACTCAGTCTGCCACAAGAGGGCAGAACAAGAATGCAATATCTCCTCTGGTCCCCCTCCTACCTGCTGATTCTCAGCTTTGTCCTCCCTTAAAACATTCCACACCACCCACTCCCAAGGCAATCTCATTGATACTTCAATTAAAGCCACCACCTCTGTCCTTGATGACTGTCAAATTTCTATCTGATTTCTAGCTGTAACCCTACTTGCTTCACAGCAGCAGAATGAATTCTAGACTACCTACTGAATAATTCCTCTTGGACATTGCAAAGGTCATTCTTTCCTTGCAAACCTGCTCCTTATTCTGAGTTCTCCAGCTCATGGAATGGTTTTTACATCTTGTCAACCATAAAAGGCAGAAAGAAAACTGAGCATCATCCTTGATTCCTTCTTCTCCATCAATCCCCCTATATCTAGTCAGTGACCAAGTTCCAAATTTCTTGCATACATGTATTCTCATTTCATTCCTACTGCCTCCCAGGTACAAGTGATTCTCCTACCTCAGCCTCCCAAGTAGCTGGGACTATAGACAAACACCAACATGCCAGACTAATTTTTGTATTTGTAGTAGAGATGGGGTTTCATAGTGTTGGCCAGGATGGTCTCGAACTCCTGACCACAAATGATCTACCCACCTTGGCCTCCCAAAGTGCTGGGATTACAGACGTGAGCCAAAGCACTCACTATCCATCACACTCCTACTCACAGGATCTTTTCTTCTTCTTTCTTTCTTTCTTTCTTTTTTTTTTTTTTTTAATAATCTCACTCTGTTACCCAGGTTGGAATACAGGGGTATGATCTCAGCTCACTGCACCTTCTGCCTCCCAGGCGGTTCTTTGTTCATAGCTCCTTTCTCCAAATTCAAAGTCAGCAGAATAGCATCTTCTTTCCTCTCTGACCTCTGCTTTAGTCCTCACATCCTCTCTCTATAAATCTGGCCCTCTTGCCTCTCTCTTTAAGGATCCTTGTGATTACAGTGGGCCACCCTAATAATCCAGTATTATCCCTGCATCTCAAAATCCTTAATTTGATCCCATCTAAAGAAGTCCCTTTTACCATTTCAGATAACATATATTCACAGGCTCTGGAGATTAAAACGCAGACCGTTTGGGGGGCCATCATTCAGCCTACCAACTGCAGGTTGTGCAAATTGTGGACCCCGTTATTCTGCAGGATACCTTTCACATTATGGCCATCAAAGATATCTGTGTTTATTATGACAATTTTCTAGCAAGTGGTAAGAAAGTATTTTGAGGGAGAGGTATTATTTTACAATTCACACAAAGGTACCATATGAGCCAGCAGAAACCCCATAATCTAAAGTGATTAGATTATGTGTAACACATTCATTCCCCAAATGGGGTGGCAGAGGTCTATTATAGTATTAAGATCCTTACAGAATCAACAATAATATAATAACATATTTATTAGGTATGTACTACATGCCAGGTGCTGTACTAGATACTTTGTATCTTTGATCTAGAATCCTTACAACTTGGTACAGTATTATATCCTGACCTAAAAAACAACAAAAAAAATGATCAAGGTAAAACTCAAAGAGATTTATTAGTATAACTAAAGTCACACAGCTAGAAGGTGGTTAAGCTGGGAAATAAACCCAGTTATACCTGGAGGTACATCCTGAAAACTTTCTGCTGTAGCACATTGCCTCCTTGAAGTGAGAAGGTAGAAAATCAATTTATTAATATTTCTCATACCTTGAGTTTCTGAAAGTCACACTTACCTTTGACTCAGCGCTAGAGTACTGTATATTCCTGAAGCAATTTCAAATTCAAGTTCCTCTGAATACTGGGTGATACACAAGCAATCTACAGCTAAACCCATCTGGGGAGAAAATCATGCCACATACCCTAGCTTCTCCACTTCCTTATAGGCTGAATTCTACTTATTTTGGCTTGTCTGGTTATAATTCCTAGAATGACCTGGCTCTGTTCTTACCACATCTGTCCTCTCCATTCCTACTCAATCTTTTTAAAAACTGGATAACTCTACCTTGTTCCTAATGGTGAGGCTATCCTGGCCAATCCCAGAGCCTGTGCTTTCCATCCTACTCCATGTTGCCTACACCACAAAAAGTGGTTAGGGTGAGCATTTGAGAATAGAATTTTGTTATTAATGAAATCTTTCAAGATCGAAAGTAATCCCTATTCAAAGGGATAATATAAATATGATAAAGTCTTTATAGTCCTTACTGAATTTGATAGAACCCAATGTAGAGTCTCTAATTCCAAAACTGACTGAAGACTCCTAATACTCATTGAAGAGTGAATCCTGATTTCTGAATGAATTTCCATATGATGAATAAAGACTAACATATCCTTGAAAATTTACATATTGCCACCATAAACCCAGAACAATTAAACTCTAGAGGATTCAAATCCTGGCTCTTCCAGTGACAAGTATATCATTTGGGAAAATTCTTCCACCTCATTTCTTTCATTTCTTCATGTGTGTGTAAAATAAGGATGAAAGTCCCTACATTGTATGATTATTGTAAGAAATAAATGATTAAACAAACTAAGTAAAGTTCTTGTAATGCTTGGCACATTGGTAGGCGTGTAATTACGTGGTAACTATTTTAACTAACTTTTACAAAGAATCTTTTTTCATTTTTACCAAGACCTTATTTTCTCATAAAGTCTTTCCCACACACATTACATTAATAAGATTCCTACCATTGTGTATTTCCTGATGCTAAGATTAAACTTCAGATTGAAGGCCTTTCCACATTCACTGCATTTAAGTGAACTCACCATAGATTTGCTGATATCAAATAAGGCTGATATCCTGCTAAAAGCATACCCATAATTTTTTACATACATAGAAGGTCATGCTTTTATGAATCCTTTGATGATGAATAAGACTTAGCCTCTAATTGAAGGCTTATTCATTACAGATACAGAGTGTCTCTCCAGTATCAATTTGCAGATGATGAACAAGGACTGATTTCTGTTTGAAGGTTTTTGTATATTCATTGCAAAAGAGTCTCTTTGATGACAAATGAAATTTGAGCTCTAGATAAAAACATTACCATATTCATTACACTCAAAGATCTCTTTCCATCTCCGCTATAAATTTTCTAATGTTTTTTAAGGTCTGATATCTCCAGGTACCTTTTCCCACATTCATCACTGCATAAGGTTACTTTCCACCGTGAATGATCTCATGTTTAGTAAAGTCTGAGCTGGATCTGAACCACATGCATTACAAGCATAGGGTTGTTCTCCACTATGAATTTTCCCATGTTAAAAAAAAGGTCTGAGTTTGTCCTGAAGCCTTTCCCACAGCCAGTACATTCATAGGGTTTCTGTCCACCATGAACTTCTGCATGATTCAAAAAGCATCATCACCCACTGCAATCTGTCCAGCACTGGGAAAGTTTTTCTACCCTATGAAATTTCTGGTGTTAAAAGAGAATCATGTCCTGCCTAAAGACCTTTACACATTCTTATGGGCAAAACAAATCAATGAATTCTCAGGTGTGAGTCCTCAGATGGCAGGTGGCATCATGATTAAAAATTTCTTTATATTCACTACTTTCATAGCATTCACAGGGTTTCTCTTTACTATGAGTATGCTGAGGTACCTCCCTTGAACACCAACAAAGGGCTTTTTGACAATAATCACATAAGAAAGGCTTTTCCCCATCAGAACTTCCCCAGTGTCTCACAAATTCTAAAACCTTTGCAAGAGTTATGGTCATGTGAATCATATCTCTATGCTTCTTTTCCTAGAAGATTTCATACATATCTAGCTTGCCTTTCCTCAGTTAATTCACTCACAGCCTTTCTCTTCCGTAGTTTATTCTTATAAGTGGCAGTACTGTGCCTGTGACAAATTTCCCTGTGAAAGGAATATGTTCAACTCTTCTCTGCCAAGCTTTCCTGTAGCCCTTCCTTTTCCTCTATGTCATCACATGCCAAGTCTTCTCCATGGAAGAGACTCAGACCAATAGTCCTTGGATTCTGGATCCATAACATTCTTTGGAATTTGACTTTTTCTGAAATTTCCCTCTTTGGAGTAAAACTCACTCTAAATCATAATCTTGTCATCTAAAATGACAGACTCACATACATAAATGGGCAAAGAGCATGAGTAAACAGTTCACAAAAAAAAGAAATGCAAACAGATAGTAAATATATGAAATATTCCATTTTGTTAGTCATCAATTAATGTAAATTGAAACAACCAGGAGAGTTTATTTTTCCTTTCTCATTCCCACCGGCAGCTTATATGAATACCTGTCTATTCTCCTTCCTGGTATAAATGTAAATTTGTATAAATTTTCTAGAAAACAATTTTGCAGTATGTAATTAAGAGCCAGAGAACAGTCATAACTTTTGAACCAATAATCACTCTTTAAGCAATCTATCCCAAGGAAATAGTCACATACGCAAACATTTGTGTACAAAACTACTTACTGAAACATTTATATTAGTGAAAAAAATGAAAACACTCAAAATGTCCAAGAATATGAAATTGGCTAAGTAAATTGTGATATATTTTAATGATGGGATATTATGTAGTCATCAGAACTATTGTCAAAGAATTGTTATTGGCAAGTGAGAATTCTTAAAAGATAACTTTTAGAGAAGAAAGCAGGTGTTATGGGCTGAATTGTGTCCCCTCAAAATTCATATGGTGAAGTCCCAAACCCCAGTAGCTCAGAACTTGACTGCATTAGAGATGAGGTCTTTAAAAATGACATCATTAGGGTATAGTTAGGTAGCTAAATTAAAATGACATCATTAAGAGTTCTAATCCAACATGCCTGGTGTCCTTATAGGAAGAGGAGATAAGCTGGGTGTGATGGTTCACATCTATACTCCCAGCACTTTAGGAGGCCGAGGTGGGTGGATCATTCGAGGTCAGGAGTTCAAGACCAGACTGGCCAAAATGGTGAAAACCCGTCTTTAATAAAAATACAAAAATTAGGTGGGTGTGGTGGTAGGTGCCTGTAATCCCAGCTGCTCAAGAAACTAAGGCAGGATAATTCCAAAAATAAAATAAAAAGAAGAGGAGATAAAGACAGAGACATACAGAGAAGGAAAACCACGTGAGGACACAGGAAAAAGAAGATGGCCATCTACATGCCAAGAAGAGAGGCCTGAGAAGAAAGCAACCCTGCCAGCACCTTGATCTCAGACATCTAGCCTCTAAAATTGTGAAAAAATAAATTTCTGTTGTTTATGCCACCCAGTCTCTGGTACTTAATTGTCACAGTCCTAGCAAACGATACAAAATTGTATATACTGAAAAGAAATATATCAATTCCTGATTAGTATTTATCTTTAGTTAGTAAAACTGTGGGTCACTTTTATTTCCTTCCTGATAAAGTTTTGTAGTTCTCTAAAATCTTCAATATGAGCATGTCTCTACTTTTATAATGTAAAATATGTAAAAAAGGAAGACACTCATGAGTAAACAGCTTAAAAAATAATACACAGAAAAACATAACTTTTACATGATAAAAAGGAAGCTATAACAAGACAGAAAGAGAATCAGTTGGGAAATTAAGGCCTGCTGAGATCCAGTGATATGTCTCACTGTGGGGTGGCCTCCCAAATCAGGGAGAAAGGGACATGAAGAAACAAACTGATGTGAGGATGACTGGTTTATCTGGAGGGCAATGTAGAGGCATGACAAGGAGATTAAATTGAGTAGGGAAATGGGAAGATTATCTGAACAAAGGAGGTGTTGACTGTGTAGAACCAGGAGAGGAAAGCAAGGATTGGGAAGAACACAGAGGGTAAGAGATCTTCAGGAGACTAAAGAAGGTGATGCAATAGAGGAGAGAGGAGTAACTGGGCACACACACAAAGAAAAAAGAACTCTCTCCTGCCTGATCTTAGGGCACTCATCAGATGAAAATATTGAGGGGGACAACAGTAACAACTACCACAACCATTTAGTAAGTATGCACCAAACACAAACACTTCACTGAAACACATTATTTATATTTCACATGGAAACCTTGAAAGTTTGATGTTATTATTCCAAGTTTGTAGATGAAGAAACTGATGGTCAGAGTGGGGGGCTCACTTGCCCAACATTTTAGAGTTAATATGTAGGGGAAGTGATACTCAGCTGAAGTAGGTCTGGCTCCAAAGCTCCTGTATTTGCCACCATGACAAGGTGCCTTGTGGGCATTCACCAATCCAAAATCTTCAACTATCCTACCACTATACAATTAAACTGTAAGTTCTCTGACCCCTATTGTGTCATTCTCCTTCCTCCTTTCACCTAAAAGGATTGCTTCCTAGGTCTCTTTATCCTTAGCTCTTTCCAAATTCAGCAGGGAATTCAGCTGGGACTTGTAAGGAAAATGCCGCAGTTGAAAGGAAATGAAACTTTATGGTTACAGTTGGATACCGAAGTGTCCCTAAATTCAGTTCTGAAAGGTACAGAGTGGGTGGTAGAAAGAGATACTTATTTATCAGGATGTCTTAGAAACAGAACAAGGACCTTGGTTAAAAAAAAAAGCATAGAACTGTGTGTGCCTCCAAGAGACAGGGAGTTGGTCTTGACCTTGAGCGATAAAATTCAAGGAAGAAACTCATGAGTCATTTACTTGCTTTCTAAAAGAAAGCAGTCCCAGAACCCAGGAACAAAAACTGACACAGTGTAGGTTTCAGGGTTGAACAGAGCTGGGTTCAAAGCCAAATATTACCACTTACTTGCTATGTCACCTTCAGCAAGTATTTGTACTTTTCTGAGGATCAGATATGTACTCTATAAAACAGAAGAAACAAAACCCAAAAGTTAATGAAGTTATAAGCCTAAACCTATCTTAAAGAAAATGTAGCAAGGAGTTACAAGAAATGTTCCTAGTTCTGATAGCCGCCCACCAGATTATTTGAACCGATCCTCAGGTTGAAAACAAATTTTTAAATCTTGATGAAAGAGAAGTAGTAACACCTACTTAAAAACAATAAAATGACAGTATGGAAACACTAGGGCAACATTTCTGAGAAATGGGGAACCTCTAGCGGTAAACGGAGCAGAGAAGCAATTTCTTCCCTAAGAGCATTTGTCTATTCACAGAACTTACAAAAGCTGTTATACTCACGGTTACAATTTATTAGGGTGTGTGACGGTGCATGTGACTGTGCATGTTGTCAGCCAGGGAAGCATACCTGAACCTTGGTGTCCTGGGTTTTTAAAATTGGGAATCAGTCACATAAGAATGCAGCACTTCCATGACTAACCTTAGCTACTCAGACTACAGCCTCCCACTCACCCATCAAGCCCAAAAACAGGCACTTAACACAGATCACAGCATTTGCACAAACTATCTGATCATAATGGGTACTGTATGGTCCAAGGCCTCAGGCATATGAAAACAATGTTAGGCAGAATATGCCAATGGCTGAGAACTCATCTCCCAAGAATCAATATCATAAAAATGGTCATACTGCCCAAAGTAATTTATAGATTCAATGCTATCCCCATCAAGCTACCATTGACTTGCTTCACAGAACTGGAAAAAAACACCTTAAATTTCATACGGAACCAAAAAAGAGCCCGCATAGCCAAGACAATTCTAAGCAAAACAACAAAGCTGGAGGCATCATGCTATCTGACTTCACACTATACTATAAGTCTATAGTAATCAAAACAGCATGGTACTGGTACCAAAACAGAGACATAAACCAATGGAACAGAACAGAGGCCTCAGAAATAATGCCACACATCTACGGTTGTAGATCTGATCTTTGACAAACCTAACAAAAACAAGCAATGGGGAAAGGATTTCCTATTTAATAAATGGTGTTGGGAAAACTGGCTAGCCATAAGCAGAAAGCTGAAACTGGACCCCTTCCTTACACCTTCTACAAAAATTAACTCTAGATGGATTGCAGATTTAAGCATGAGGCCTAACACAATAAAATCTCTAGAAGAAAACCTAGGCAATACCATCCAGGACACAGGCATGGGCAAAGACTTCACGACTAAAACATGAAAAGCAATGGCAACAAAAGCCAAAATAGACAAACTGGATCTAAATAAACTAAGGAGCTTCTGCACAGCGTGAACCGGCAACCAACTGAATGGGAAAAAATTTTTGCAATCTATCCATCTGACAAAGGGCTAATACGCAGAATCTACAAAGAACTTAAACAAATTTACAAGAAAAAAACAAACAACTCCATCAAAAAGTGGGTGAAGTATATGAACAGACACTTCTTAAAAGAAGACATTTATGCAACCAATAAACATATGAAAAAAAGCTCATCACTGGTCATTAGAGAAATGCAAATCAAAAACCACACTGAGATACCATCTCACACTAGTTAGAATGGCGATCATTAAAAACCAGGAGACAATAGATGGCTGGAGAGAATGTGGAGAAATAATGCTTTTACACTGTTGGTGCGAGTGTAAATTAGTTCAACCATTGTGGAAGACAGTGTGGCCATTCCTCAAGGATCTAGAACTAGAAATACCATTTTACTCATCAATCCCATTACTGGGTATATACCCAAAGGAGTATAAATCATTCTATTATAAAGACACACAGACACATATGTTATTGCAGCACTGTTCACAATAGCAAAGACTTGGAACCAACCCAAATGCCCATCAATGATAGACTAGACAAAGAAAATGTGGCACATATACATCATGGAATACTACGCAGCCATAAAAAAGGATGAGTTCATGTCCTTTGCAGGGACATGGATCAAGCTGGAAACCATCATTCTCAGCAAATTGATGCAAGAACAGAAAACCAAACACTGCAAGTTCTCACTCATAAGTGGGTGTTGAACAATGAGAACACATGGACACAGGGAAGGGAACATCACACACTGGGGCCTGTCAGCAGGTGGGGGGGCTAGCAGAGGGATAGCATTAGGGGAAATAACTAATGTAGATGACGGGGTGATGGATGTAGCAAACCACCATGGCATGTGTATACCTATGTAACAAATCTGCACGTTCTGCACATGTATCCCAGAACTTAAAGTATAATAATAAAATAAATAAATAAAAATACAGTACTCTAAATTAAAAACGCAAGGGATAGCTTTAATCAGCAGATTAAGTAGAGAATTTAAATTTAAAGACAGGTAAGAGGAAATTATCAGAGGTTAGCACGAAGATATGAAAGGGTAGAAAGCACAAAAAAGAAGGTAAGAGACTCAAACTGCTCTCATTCATCAAGCAGTGGTCAGGGCCTTGTAAGTGATCACACTAAATCTTCACAACTATTTTCCAAAGCACAAAATATAGAATTTCACTGGTAAAAAATAAAATCCTTTCAGCTTTTTCTCTGTTTCTGCCAGCAAAACTAGGCCCCAGACCTGCTTTTTATTTAAAACCAGCTAAGAAATTGCAGAGCCTAGCTTTACAAATGCAAATCTTCAGAAATAACAAAAGGAAACTCAGAAAGATATGAAGGCTCTGTGCCCACTCCCCTGCTACTGTGGAGGAGTGGAAACCATTTTGCTGCACAATTATTTCAAATAATCTGAATCTAAAAGGTGTTAAATTGAGAACTTTAACAAGAATGTAAATCTTGTTCTCCTTTGCAATATGACGATTTGAGAATATTTGTAACTGTTACCAACTATTTCTATTCTCTGTTAATACAAATCTTTCCTTGGAAGTATTGTTCAAAAAGCCATTTTATAAGAATCCTACAACTTTAGAAATTAATGCCTGTTTCAATGAAAATAACCTACAGAAGAAATGTGTAATTCTAATTGGGTATCTTACTTGGTACTTCATTAACCCGGTGCGGTAGGCAGAATAATGGCCCTCCCAAGATGTTCAAATCCCAATCAGAGGAGAGATGACAACGGGAGCAGGTCAGAGTCAGAGAGCTGAAGATGCTCTGCTGTTAGATCTGCAGATAAAGAAAAGGAGCGGGAGCCAAGGAAGGTAGGTGGCCTTTGGAAACTGGGAAAAACAAGAAAATAGATACTTTTCTAGGGGTTCCTAGGGGAAGTGTAGCCCTGCCAACATCTTTATTTTAGGAACATTAACCTCCAGAACTGTTAACATTAAAAATGTGCAGTTTAAACTACTATGTTTGTCATAATTTACTACAGCAGTAATAGAAAACTAATACATCTGGTGATAAAAGTTGTAGTTGCCATCTCTATACAGCAGCACCCCCTTTAATTTTATTTCATTATTAGTTATTGTTAAGGTATTTTATTCTCTTTGTAGCAATTGTGAATGGGAGTTCACTTTTGATTCCAGTCTCTGTTTGTCTGTTATTGGTGCATAGAAATGCTTGTGATTTCTGCACACTGATTTTGTATCCTGAGACTTTGCTGAAGTTGCTTATCAGCTTCAGGAGATTTTGGGCTGAGACGATGGGGTCTTCTAAATATACAATCATGTCAACTGCAAATAGAGACAATTTGACTTCCTCTTTTCCTAATTGATTACGCTTTATTTCTTTTTCTTGCCTGATTGCCCTGACCAGAGCTTCCAATACTATGTTGAATAGTAGTGGTGAGAGAGGGCATCCTTGTCTTGTGCCAGTTTTCAAAGGGAATGCTTCAAGTTACTGTTGTTAACTGTGCCTAATTTATAAACTAAACTGTATTACAGTCAACAGTACTGAAAACTTTTGACAGTTTCAGGCATCCACTGAAGGTCTTTGTATATATCCCTGGAGGATAAGCGGGGACTAGTTGTACTTGGAAACAGATTGGTACTATGATTTATTCTGGCAAATAAGGCATAATCATTGACTGGCATTTTCTTCTTTACTCACAAGCCTGGACAAGTAAATGCAAGCCTGTGATTCTGCTGGATTTACTCTATAATCATTACTTTAAGAGGCTGTATTTCTTTTAAATTAACAATGTCATTTCTATTTCACCAGTGAGAAAATGGAAACTCTCAGAAGTTAAGTGCAGTAACTTGCCTAAGGTCCATCCACAAAGAGCTAGGATTCAAACCCCTGTCAATCAGTTATCAAACCCAGTACCAATGCATCTTGCTGCCTCTCAAACTGCTGGGGGTGTGATAAAGAGAAGGTAGAGTATCTGAATATATTCTTTAATACAAAGGATTCCATGTTTACAGGATTCTCTATTTCCTTTGCTTTAATGCTGTGGTCACAGTAAACAGCATTTTGCTTTTCTTTCGTTTTTTTTTTTTTTTCTGAGAAGGAGTTTTGCTCTTGTCGCCCAGGCTGGAGTGCAATGGCATGATCTCGGCTCATTGCAACCTCCCCCTCCCGGTTCAAGTGATTCTCCTGCCTCAGCCTCCTGAGTAGCTGGGATTACAGGCATCCGCCATCATGCCTGGCTAATTTTTTGTATTTTTAGTAGAGACAGGGTTTCACCATGTTGGCCAGGCTGGTCTCATCCTGATCTCAGGTGTTCTGCCCACCTCAGCCTCCCAAAGTGCTGGTATTACAGGTGTGAGCCACCGCGCCTGGCCAACATTTTGTTTTCTTAGCTTGATTTCCCATGTCCTTCAATACTGAAATTGACATGCCGTGGATACAGGGCCTGAGTGTATTGGCCAGTGGAAATAATACATTAGTATAGATGTGTGTGTTTTTCTCTCTGTACCTGTATCTATGTTAGTCTCAGTAAATTAATTTGTATTTGTTTACCACCAAGTTTTGTTTCAACATTTCACAAATGCTCAGAACCAAATCCTGGACTGTGGTCAACTAACTGAAATCAGCACTCTGTAGGTCCTTTTATTAAGTTCTTTTGGAATTTCCAAATAGTGGTAATTTCCTTTCTTTGATAAGTTCAAAAGCATTGACATATCCAATACAGCTCACTAGAGCATGAGACCCCTCAGATGCTTAATTAAAATTGTTTCAGGTCAGGCACACTGGCTCATGCCTGTAATCCAGGAGGCCAAGGTGGGCAAATCACTTGAGGCCAGAAGTTCAAGACCAGCCTGGCAAACATGGCAAAACCCCATCTCTACTAAAAATACAAAAAATTAACTGGGCATGGTGTCACCCGCCTATAGTCCCAGCTACCCGAGAGGCTGAGGCAGGAGAATTGCTTGAACCTGGGAGGCAGAGGTTGCAGTGAGCCGAGATCACGCCACTGCACTCCAGCATGGGTGACAGAGTAAGACTCTGTCTAAAAAAAAAAAAAGGAAAGAAATTGTTTCAGAAAAGGAATTCTATTTTATTTAACATAGAAAGAAATCAAATTCTGGAGGTACAAGGACTAAAAGGGAAAAAAAATTATTCACAAATTACATAAACCAAAAAACACTTTGTGACAATTCATTTAGCTCTATAGTTATAGTTCATGCACTTTTAAGTATGTTTTATGTAATATTTATATAAAACCCTAGCAAAATATATAAACAAATAATTGGACCTAGAGAGAGAGGTCGGCAAAGTGGATGAATTTAACAACAACAATACACCAGAATCAAGCATTCCTATATACCTGGCACAACCAGTAACAAAATGTAATTTTAAAATATTCATGAGAGCAATAGGCACACAGAAATATATCTAGCAAAATTAAAATTAGATACTTTTAAAACATAAAATTTTTAAAACTTTTAAAACTTTTCCCAAAATAATTAAAAATATCTATATAAAGGGAGAGATGAACCATCTTCATTTTGTAAAATTCCAGTTCTGTCTCTAAAGTAATCTATAAATAAAATGTAGCTCTAATAAAATCTCAATGTTTCTTACAGATCTTAAGATTTAAAATTAACTGATCTTAAACTCACATGAAAAGAACATGTTTTTGAGGGAGAGGAATGAGAAAGAGACCTTTCCCTACCAAATATTAAGATGCATTATAAAGCTACAGAAATAGACAAATGAACCAATGGAATAGAATGGAAAGCCTAGAAGCAGACACATACATGTCTAATCCCCCTAGTTTATCTGAGACATTAAAGTTAGATACCATTTCACACCCATAATACTGACAAAAAAATTGAAAGTTTAACAATACAAAGTGCTGAAAATATAGGGAGACAATTGAAATTAAAGTGTCACAGCCACAATTTTTCAATATCCAGCTAAGTAAAGATGTACATAACTTATTATACAGTAATTCCTCTTCTAGATATCTATTCTGGAGAAAATCCTGCACACGTACACAGGAAATTTGTACAAGGATGCTCATTCAGCATTGTAATATTGAAATAACTGGCAACAAGTAAATGTCCATATTTGGTATATGACATATGGGGAATGGAAACACAAACACCACAAACTGTAATACTGATAGATGCAGGAGGAAGATAATGGGGAGAGTCCCCCGGAGAATCTCCAACTGGCCTGTGCAGTGGGAGAACGGGGTGGAGCCACTGGAAGTTCACGCTTTGCAGTGGGGAAGAGCCTGGCCTCTCCAGTTCCTGTGTGGTGACCTGGCATTCAATCTGTGAGATGGGAGCCTGCTGGCAGGATCCCCTTGTTGAATTTTTTTTTCCTTTTCACCCAATAAATTCTGTTCCCTTCACCCTTTAATGTATCCCTGTTCCTAATCCTTCCTGGTCATATGACAAGAACCCAGTTTTAGCAGAACTAAGGAGCACAATTCTACAACAATGCTATATATCAGTTAAAAATGAACTCAATAAATCTAAAAGCATGTTGATGAATAAGTAAGGAGTTAAATAATAGGTACAGTATGACAGCATTTATACAACATTTTAGAATACAGAAAACAATATTATATGAATTTTAGGGGTACGTGTCCAAAAACACGACCCCAAAAAATACATACCAATCTCAGAATAATGGTTACTTTTACAGAGGAAACAGGGGAAATGGGATGAGAGTGAGCTGAAGCTGCATTTGTACACTTTATTTCTTTATAACAAGACATTGAAATAAAGTGTGGTAAAATGTTAGCTTTATTTTAATCTGGATATTGAATTCCTGGCTGTTATTTTCTGATTCCTTTCTATAGGTTTGATGTATTTGATAATTAAAATATTAAACATATACGTATTTGTTGAAGAAGTTGTAATCATCCTGTTGCTGCTATAACAAATTATGATAAACTTAGTTGCTTAAAACAATACAAATGTATTTTCTTCTAGTTATGAAGGTCGCTGATACAGTTTGGATCTCTGTTCCCACCCAAATCTCATGTTCAATTATAATCCCAATGTTGGAGGTGGGGCCTGATGGGAGGTGGTTAGATCATAGAGGTGGAGTTCTCATGAATCGTTTAGCACCATCCCCTTAGTGCTGTTCTGTGATAATAAGTGAATGAGTTATCACAAGATCCAGTTGTTTTTAAAAGTGTATAGTACCTTCCCCCTCTCTCTCTTCCACCTGCTCCGGCCATGTAAGACATGACTTCTGCCATGATAGTAAGTTTCCTGAGGCCTCCCCAGAAGCAGAAGCTGTTGTTTCCTGTACAGCCTGCAGAACTGTGAGCCACTTAAACCTCTTTTCTTTCTTTTTTTTTTTCAGACGGAGTTTCGCTCTTGTTGCCCAGGCTGGAGTGCAATGGTGCAATCTCAGCTCACTGCAATCTCCGCCTCTCAGGTTCAAGCGATTCTCCTGCCTCAGCCTCTCGTGTAGCTGGGATTACAGGCATGTGCCACCATGCCTGGCCAACTTTGTATTTTTTAGTAGAGACAGGGTTTCTCCATGTTGGTCACACTGGACTTGAACTCCCAGCCTCAGGTGATCCACCCACCTCGGCCTCCCAAAGTTCTGGGAATACAGGTGTGAGCCACTGTGCCATGCCTAAACCTCTTTTCTTTATAAATTACCCAGTCTCAGGCAGTTCTCTATACCAGAGTGAGAACAAACTAATATAATCAGAAACCCAAAATCTGTTTCACTGGACTAAAATTAAGGTGTCAAGAGGGATCATTACTTCTGGAGGCTTTTGGGGAAAATCCAGTTAACTGCAGTTTCTTTCTTTTTTTTTTTTTCTTTTTTTAAAAGGAAGAAAGAAAGAAAGAAAAAAAAGAATGAAGAAGAGGAAGAAAGAGGAAGAGAAAGAGAGAGAGAGAATGGGAGTATTGCTTTCTTGCCCAGGTTAGAATGCATTTTAGAAATGGGTATTGAAAACCTCTTTTATACCAATAATTATACTTAATGATGTAGACAGAAAGGAATAAGGGAAGAAAATAACAAACAAGCAGCCAAACAATATTTCATTTAAATCTATGAAAATGCTATGCGATTACTGAGGAGTGATTTACCTCCAATTATGTAGTCTCTTTTAGAATAGGTGTAAGGTGTTAATGTGTGTTTTGTGTATTTAAAGTGGAGAGTTCTATAAACGTTTATTAAGTTTACTTGTTCCGGGTCTGAGTTCAAGTCCTGGATGTCCTTGTTAATTTTCTGTCTCGTTAATCTATAGAATCGTTAGCTCTTCTTGTTACATTGATTCTTTTGCCATTATGTAATGACCTTCTTTGCCTCTTTTGATCTTTGTTGCTTTAAAGTCTATTTTATCAGAGGCAAAAATTGCATATCCTACTTTTTATTTATTTGTTTATTTATTTATTTATTTTTTTGAGACGGAGTTTCGCTCTTGTTACCCAGGCTGGAGTGCAATGGAGCTATCTCAGCTCACCGCAACCTCCGCCTCCTGGGTTCAGGCAATTCTCCTGCCTCAGCTTCCTGAGTAGCTGGGATTACAGGCAGGCGCCACCATGCCCAGCTAATTTTTTTGTATTAGTAGAGACGGGGTTTCACCATGTTGACCAGGATGGTCTCGATCTCTTGACCTCGTGATCCACCCGCCTCGGCCTCCCAAAGTGCTGGGATTACAGGCTTGAGCCACCGCGCCCGGCCCCTATTTGTTTATTTTTACTCTCTGTTTGGTTGGTAAATCTTCCTCCATCCCTTTGTTTTGAGTCTTTGTGTATCGTTGCATGTGAGATGGGTCTGGATGCAGCATACCGATGGGTTTTGGCTTTTTGTCCAATTTGAATATATATGAGTTTAACACTGCCATGTGATGCTAGCTGGCTGTTTTGCCCATTAGTTGGTGTAAATTTTTCATTATATTGATGCTCTTTGCCTTTTGATATATTTTTGGAAAGGCTGATATTGGTTGTTCCTTTATATGTATAGTGCTTCTTTCAGAAGCTCTTGCAAAGCAGGCCTGGTGGTGGTGAAATCTCTAAGTACTTGCTTGTTCGAAAAAGATTTAATTTTTCCTTCGCTCATAAAGCTTAGTTTGGCTGGATATGAAATTCTGGGTTGAAAGTTCTTTTCTTTAAGGATGCTAAATATTGGTCCCCACTCTTTTCTGGCTTGTAGGGTTTCTGCTGAGAGATCTGCTGTAAGTCTGATAGGCTTCCCTTTGTGGGTAACCTGACCTTTCTCTCTGGCTGCCCTTAGTATTTTCTCCTTCATTTCAACCCCAATAAATCTGGCGATTATGTGCCTTGGGGTTGGTCTTCTTGAAGAATATCTTTGTGGTGTTCTCTGTATTACCTGGAGTTGAATATTACCCTGCCTTGCTAGGTTGGGAAAGTTTTCCTGAATGATATCCTGAAGAGTATTTTCCAACTTGGATTCATTCTCTTCGTCACATTCAGGTACACCTGTCAAACGTAAATTAGGTCTTTTCACATAGTCCCATATTTCTTGGAGACTTTGCTCATTCCTTTTTATCCTTTTTTCTCCAATCTTGTCTTCTCGTTTCATTTCACTGAGCTGGTCCTCGACTTCTGATATCCTTTCTTCTGCTTGATCAATTCAACTGTTTAAACTTGTGCATACTTTGCGAAGTTCTCGTGTTGTGTTTTTCAGCTCCATCAATTCACTTATATTCCTCTCTAAATTGTCCATTCTCGTTAGCATTTCGTCAAACCTTTTTTCAAGGTTCTTAGTTTCTTTGCATTGGGTTAGAACAAGTTCTTTTAATTCACAGAAGTTTCTTATCACCCACCTTTTGAAACCTGCTTCTGATAATGGAACACACTAGTTCTCCATTAAGCCTTGTTCCGTTGCTGATGAAGAACTGCGATCCCCTGTAGAGGGAGAGACATTCTGATTTTGAGTATTCTCTGCCTTTTTAGGCTGGTTTCTTCCCTTCATTATATATTTATCCCTCTGTCGTCTTTGTAATTACCGACTTTCTAACTAGGTGTCTGAGCGGACGTCCAACTTGTTGATTCCCAGCGCCGAAATCTGAGCAATCCACTGCGCCGGCTAAAACAGCGATGTTAAGATTGATGGTGCTTTTCTGCCTGGGCATCTCCAGACTCTGCACCAAGAACTGCCGTGCTGAGGCGCCAGCAAACACCGCGCCGGCCACAAGAGTCGCGCTGGCGACCCGTGGGGCTCCTCCGCTGGGAATCTCTTGGTCTGTGAGCAACAAAAATTCGTCTGAAAGTGTGGTGTCCTCTCATTCTCTGCGCTTTCGCTGGGAGCTACGAGCCCGAGCTGCTAGTGATCAGCCATCTTGGACCTCAGCTGTAGTTTCTAGCTTCAATAGTCTACCTACATTCCTTGGCTCATGGCTCCATCTTCCATCTTCAAAGCAGGCACTGCAGCATCTTCTCTTCTCTCTGATCTCTGCTTCCAACCTTGCATCTTCCTTTTCTGACTCCAAATCTCCTGCCTCCTTTATAAGAAACTTTGTGACTATATTGGATTATACAGGATAATCTCCCCACCTCAATATCTATCCTTAACTTAATCATATCTGCAAAGTCTCTTTTCATCGTGTAAGGTCATATATTCACAAGTTTCGGGTATTAGAATGTGGACATCCTTGGGGGCCATTATTCATCCTATGATAGTCCACTCTCTGGCCCCCAAAGATTCACATCGGGCCAGGCACAGTGGTTCACCCCTGTAATCCCAGCACTTTGGGAGCCCGAGGTGGGTGGATCACTTGAGCTCAAGAATTCAAGACCAGCCTGGGGAACATGGCAAAAACTCGTCTCTATAAAAAGTACAAAAATTACCCGGGTGTGGTGGTATGCAACTGTAGTCCCAGCTACTTGGGAGGCTGAAGTGGGAGGATCACCTGAGCCGGGGAAATCGAGGTTGCAATGAGCTGTGATTGCACCACTGCACTCCAGCCTGGGTGACAGAGTAAGACCCTGTCTCCAAAACAAAAAACATTCACATCAGATCCACATAGAAAATACATTCATTTCATACTAAGATCCAAAAAGTCTCAACCCATTACAAGATCAAGTCCAAAATCTCATGTAAGTCTCATCAGCTCAAAAGTCTCAAATCTCATCATATAAATCATCGAACTTAGGTATGGGTGAGGCTCTAGATATAAAGGATTCTGGGGCAAAATTCTTCTCCATCTGTGGACCTGTTAAACTAGAAAATGAATTATCTGCTCTCAAAATAAAAAGGTTAAACAGGCATAGTTTAATAGTTACAGGCATTCCCACCCAAAAAGGAAGAAAAATGAAAGGGAAAAAAAAGAGCTACCAGTCCCAAGCAATTTTAAAATCTAACCAGGCATACTCCATTAGGCTTGAAGGCTTGAGAATATTCTCTGTGGCTCAAGGGTCTACCCTCTACCCTCTAGACCCAGGCTCATTCCACCTTCAGAGTTATTCTTTTTCATGAAAGGTAGCATGTGTTTACAGCTAAATATTTTTATCATCCTGTCTTCTACCTGTAGAATTTTAGAAGTCCAACAGCCTTCTTTCATTCCATTCTCTCTGTCCCTTTTAGTCCAAGCTGGTAGTGTTTCTGCTGGTATAACCTTCTAAAAACCCTGTGGGTCTCTTGCGTATGTCTCAGTATTTACTCCATTAGACAAGAACTTCCTCCAAAGTTCTATCCTGGATAATCCCATCTCTACTCCTAGCTTAGAGGATTTATGACATACATGTCTAATCTCTTCACAAAGCCTTCAGTGTGATTGAGTACTCCAACCCTTTTGATCCTTCCAAGGCAGTAGCAAAAGGCTGTCCAGTGTGTGTGACTGAGATCAGAGAGAAGAGAAGATGTTGCACTGCCTGCTTTAGCTTTCTCTACAGAGTAAGCTTTCCTGACAGTGAATCTCCGAATTTTAACCTCATTTGCAGTCTGGACAGGCTGAGAATTTCCCAAACTATCCTGGTTCATTTTTGCTTAACAGTTCTCCCTTCAACTTCTCGCATTCTTGTCATATTTTAATATGAGCATTGAGAAGAAACTAGCCATACTTTCAACACTTTGCTTGGAAATGTCAGCTAAATATCCAAGCTTTATTGCTTACAATGTCTGCTTACCACATAACTGTAAGCTACATTCAGCTAAGCTTTCTGCCACTATATAGTAAGGATCTTCTTTTCTCTAGTTCTAAGAATTAGAATGTGAACACCCTTAGGGGGCTATTATTCAACTTAACCACAGAAACAATTTGGAAACCTGGAAAAGGGCAGAGTGAGAAGTCACATCCTGACTCACATCTAAGAGAGGAATGATAAAATGTTCCTAATTTCCTTCTATGCTATCACCAGCAATGCCTTTAATGTCTACATATCTGCCTTCACATGAAGATTTTTTAATATCCGTATTTTTAACAAGCTGATACAGATTTTCCTTAGGATAATATAGGTTTTCTCTGATACATGCCTCACTTCCTTCTGGGCCCTCACTATTAGAATGTTTAACATCTACGTTTCTACTAACAATTCAAAGAATTCAAAGAAATCTAGGCTTTTTCAATCATACTTCTCAAAATTCTTCATCTGGCTGAGGCGGGTGTATCACCTGAGCTCAAGAGTCAGAGACCAGTCTGGGCAACATGGTGAAACCCCATTTCTACCAAACATACCAAAAAAAAAAATTAGCCAGCCATGGGGGTGCACACCTATGGTCCCAGCTACTCAGGAAGCTGAGGTGGGAGGATCGCTTGAGCCTGGGAGGTGGAAGATGCAGTGAGCCAAGATCACTCCACTGCACTCCAGCCTGGGTGTCAGAGTGAGACTCCCATCAAATAAATAAATAGGCATCTAATATTGTTGGCACTTCAAAAGAACCTCAAATCATACTCAAAATATAAAATCCACTAAGAATAAAGAGAAGTGGTATCTTTAAAATGTCTACAGCTGCATGAGCTTCTGATAATCTGACCTCATCTCATAGGAACACCACTGACATTTTGGGGTCTCTGCTCATTGCCTTTTCTCCCTTGGCCCACCTAACTTAGCAGGACTCGAGATTATATCATTTTACATAAAGAAGATATGCAATTGGAACTTGAAGCTATAGCAAGTATACTACACATGGCAGAAGATAAGAAAGAAAACATGAGAATGTAAAGCAAACCAAAGCATTCAAACAAAAAAGTCTCCAAATCACCAAGTTGAAAATAAAGTTTTTTCTCCTATTAGAAACTATCTCACCAACAAACCAGAAACTCTTCTATTAATGCATCACATAGTACAGTGTTAAACTAAATAAGGACTCTTCAAATATATTATAAAACTATCAGGGTTTTAAGTCTTTATTTGCTCCTCCATGAATGAGGTAGAGAAGAAAACACCAAAAGCATCTGCACTGTTTGAGAATACATGTAAGTAAGTTCATTACAACATTATTGCTAGGGTAACAAATCATCGGTTAAGACAACTAATGAGAACTATAGGTTTTGCTTCTGAAGCTTTTTTCAGAGGACATGGCAACATTTTCTAAAGTCTTTGGAATCTTGAGTAATGGTTCTTAAACCTTTTGTTTTCCAGAGCCTTTTATACTCTTAAAAAAATTTTTTTGAAGACCCCAAAAGGCTTTGGTTTATGTGTGTTCTATCTATCCATATTTAGTGTATCAGAAATTTAAATATTTATTCACTTATTTTTAAATAACAACAAAACTCATTACATGTTACTATAAATAACATATTTTATGAAGAATAACTGTATTTTCCAAAATAAAACAGAGTGAGAAGAGTGGCACTGATTTACAATTCTGCAAATCTCTTTAATGTTTGACTTAATAGCAGACAGCTGAATTCTCATATCTGATTCCTCACCCAATCTGTTATAATATCTCATATGATACAGTCTCTTTTTAAAATCCACTGTGTCCTTGCAAGATAATGAAATTTAGAAAACAAATATCTTAGCATTACTGAAAATAGTTTCAATCTTGAAAAGGCCTTGAAAGGGTCACGTGGACACCCAGGGCTCCCTGGACCACATTTTGAGAACCATTGTCTTACAGGATTCCATTTGTTGACATAAAAAATTTGAAGGACAGATTTCTATTATCCAAGAAGACCACAGGTTGGTAACGGTTCTGTATATTCACACAACTCTCCATGTAGCAAAAGAAAACAAGATAAAAATATTTGCAGACATACTGATTTTCTTTTTTTTTTTTTTAAAGACGGGGTTTCACCATGTTGGCCAGCCTGGTCTTGAACTCCTGATCTCAGGTGTTCAAAGTGCTGAGATTACAGGCATGAGCCACCTCGCCTGGCCCAACTCATTTTCATATCAAATGAGATTCTTTGAATTGGTTTTATAATACAAGATGGTATGTATCCTTTTGCAGCTATAGGCATGACCACTCATTTTGTCAATCATGAGCCTTGAAATTTTAAGGCTAAGTTCTAGAATTTCATTAAGTAACATTATAGGAGAAAAGCAAGCTTAAAGAACATAATTTTTCTGCCAGAAATGGAGGAAGGCTAAATTTTATGTAATAATAGAGAAAGAAGAAGCATACATATTTTCTTATAAAACAGTTCTCTCTTAGAACAAAAGAGCAGGTATGGAACAGAAAGGGAATGATTTGTCATGGATCTGAAGCTGCTCATGCAGTTGACTACTCAAAGGTTTCTGCCTGGATCACATTTCTGTACACATAGGACAGGAGGATATTGCTTTTTAGTACACAGAAGACACATCTTCCTGGATATAAGGAATTCTGCTAATGCAGACACACTAGTAACTTTAAATATGTGAAGAATAAAAAGAAAAGTAAGAACAGACAGTGGAACTTGATAGACAGATGATTTTAAGTATTGAGAGTATCAATATTTGGGATAAATGTCCCAATAGTAGTGAATCCAACTGGAATAAAATTAAGAAACACTCTGCTCTCCAAGAGAGCTCTGGCAGAGGAATGGCCATAAGAAATCTTCACATAAACAATCTCCAAAGTGGAAAAGATTTGATATTTTTCATTTAAAAAAAAACCCACATTTAGATTCTTAAGCCACTTATACTCCATAGAAATAGATCTCTCCCTGAGAGGCGCTCTATGATACTGTCTTTAAAATTTATACCTAGTGTATTGTTGTGTAGACTTTTGCTGCAACATGCTAAACGCTACTCCATAATCAGAAAAAAAAAAGCAAATTGAAAGTGGTTTTACTTCAAAGTGATTTCTCCAAGTGTTTGTAAACCAATTTCCTCCACTTTATTAGCTTTATCCTTTGTGTCAGTTTTGTATACTGACCCCTGATGTCAATGTATGCCACTGAGAAACCTCAGCCAGATTTTAAGTAGAAATTTCTGCTCTCATAAAGACGTGATTTTTAGTTTGAATTCCTCCCATCAGTCCTAAGTCTGTTTCAGCTCTGTATCAGTAAAGCAGAAAGCTATGTTCACAAATCCTTTTAAGAAGGCAGCTACTAATATATTAAGAGATTAATTACTGTGCAGGATCTGAATTTTATGAAAAAAATTTAAAAATACAAGAGATTTATTAATTTGTCCAAATATTCCCTGGTACCTGAGTAAGTTAAATCAAAAATTGGCCTTACTTTATTCCTATAATCTGCCAATAGGAAAGAAAAGAAATTCTTGTGATGGAATCACTGTATTCTTGGTGTAGATGCCTAAAGATTCTAATGCAGCATCTACATTTCTTTAAATATCAGCTTCACAAATGGCTATTGGCTTGGGCCTGTTTCTTAAACTTCTCCAGAAAAAAAAGTTAATTACTGACACTAAGAGAAAATGGGGTTTCCTAGGCAACAATTTGTATCTTATTGATTCTTAACTATACAGAACCTCTGCATAGTTCTCTGGAACAAACATCTGGAGTTAATTAGAGCCATTAGGCCAGGGTATTAAAGCACTGAAACAGCAGAAAGTAGTAAACACCCAATCCCTGGCTTGCAGCCAACAAAACTCATGGGCTTGCATAACTTTAGTAGGTAAAATTCCTCAAAACCAACCTGCTAAGAGGACTATAATTTTAATCCCACCTTTTCCTATGGTGAAATATCTACTGTTTATAACTTTTGTTGATAGTGGTTACTTGGCTGGCATAAATATTTGAAATGTGAACACTAAGTGCCAGAAACGTCTTTGTGGCCATTTAAAGGAACCAATTAACAACTGCACTTAATACTCTCATATGAGTTAAGAGCAGAGAAGTACAGTGCAGAAGCAGCCCGGGCTTCGATGCCAGATTTCTTAGATTCGAATCTCAGCTTCACCATTTATTATAAGCAACCTTAGAAAATGTATTTAACCTCACTGTCTCTTATATGTAAAGTGGGGATAATAACAGTACCTACCTCTTATATTTATTTTGGGCATCTCATGGGTTAATATAGGTAAGTACTTTGAAAGATGACATACAATAAATGTTGTTTAACAGTTAACTTAGGCCGGGCGCGGTGGCTCACGCCTATAATCCCAGCACTTTGGGAGGCCGAGGCAGGTGGATCACGAGGTCAAGATATCGAGACCATCCTGGTCAACATGGTGAAACTCCGTCTCTACTAAAAATACAAAAATTAGCCGGGCATGGTGGCACAGCCTGTAGTCCCGCTACTCGAGAGGCTGAGGTAGGAGAATTGCTTGAACCCAGGAGGCGGAGGTTGCAGTGAGCCGAGATCGCGCCATTGCACTCCAGCCTGGGTAGCAAGAGCGAAACTCAGTCTCAAAAAAACAAACAAACAAACAAACAAAAAAAAAGACTGGTAAATTTGATCAAAATTTATATCAAAATCCATCACCTCTGTACTACAAAAGAAACCACTAAAGTAAAAAGACTACAGACTGAGAGCTGATATTTGCAATACTAACAAAGAATCCATATACAGAATATAAATGTAACTTCTCCAAATCAATAAGAAAAAAACAAAAAGTATCCATAGAAACATTGTTTTCAACTATTAAAAAAAAAGGAAACAACCTAATGTCCATCAACAAAAGAATACTGAAATAATTGTTTGAATATTCCACAAGGAGAGGGTGGGCTCCAATTCAAAATTTGGTTTGAATGTCAACACCAATGATGCCAAATAAACACACACCAACATTCATGAAAAAGCTGATTACTCACATAATGAGGTTTTCTGCAGAGAGCAGGGGTGGCTCTCAGACACATCCAAAAATGGCAAGGACAGAAGACTGTCTTGGGTTTTTATGGTGGTTGGGAGTAGGGTTGGGGTGAGGATTCTCACCTATGGTTTGAACTTTACACTGGTGGTAAAGAAGGCAGCATCATGGCTTTCTTATCTTGCCCAGATGTGGGACAGAGGGAGAAGAGGGAGAAATAAGACTTCAAAGCTGTCAGCAAACATTAAAAAATGGAGTGAGACTTTTAATTATGATTTTATATGGGATTATAAATAGATGCGTGAGTTTTACATTCATTAATAAGTCTTACAAATACCATGATGAACAATAAAATAGCAGGTCCATAGAAGAATGCATACATTTCTACCATATACATAATGGTCAAAAAAGCAAAAAAATTTCATATATTTCAAGTGATATTTATATAAGTAGGAAAATCAAAAGAAATGCAGAGGAATGATAAATACTGAATTGAAGACAATGGCAACATGTAAAGGAAAAGGAGTAGGATGTGACTGGGGGCTCATCGAGGGGGCTTCAATTGCATTGTGATTTTTTAAATGTATTGAGTTAAGCAATAAATGCATAAGTGTTCATTGTTTAATTCTTTACATTTTTCTGCATGTTTTAACATTTCATAATTTTATAAGGTGGAAGTCAGCTTGTATTACATATGGTGCCCCTAGTTAAATATCTTTAAATATCCTGACTACGGTAAAAAGTCTCAAACCAAATAAATCTTAAATTACTTTGTGTTCTCCAGGTTCTGACAACCACAGAGAAAAAGTAGACACTTTACTAATATGAACAACACTAATAAATGAAATGTAATAAAACACGTTTTCCCCCATATAGATTAAGAATCTTCAAACATAATTTAGTTACAGGTATTTAATTATTCAGATAAAAGTTATGAAATGGTTAGCATAAAAAGTTATGACAGATGAAACCCTGTAGTACTTAATGTAAAAAAATTGATTTAACAACAGGACAGTTACTAAGATTTTTTTTAAGAAATCAAAGGTATCTCACATTAAAGGAATATATAGAAAAAAACTAAATGTATGTGTGTGGGGTGGGAGAGATTGGTTGATTGATTTTTGGTATCAGAGAGCAATTCCACTATCTTCTTATTCCTTTAGGAAAAAAAAAAAAACTAAATAAAATAATTTCTACCACTTTTTACCTCCTGAAATCTAGCCACAACATAAGGCTTTAGTTTACTAAACATTTCAAAGGATTCTTATATGGGATTTGTCAACTCAATCATTTATATTCTCCTTCTACTTCCTTACTAACTTTCATAAATTAAATGTAGCCCCAAACTGGCCATTTATAAGAAAATTGCATTCCAAAACAGCTTTCCATTCAAAAAAAGAAAATGCCATAAATGGTAGTTAGGTACTTACATTAGACTACATAAGATTGTTTGACCTATGTTGGTGCTGAAATTTTCCAATAGTCTTATAGATAAAAACCACTTATAAAACAATGTGCTTTTACGAGAAATTAATAAAAGAGGGCTAACACTGAGATGCCAAGAACCTGTCTTCCAGTGCTACATCCCTGGTAGTACTGCTGATTCTCCTACCTATCTACTTGATATCCCTCCCGTTTGACCGCCAGTATGAGTACAACTTTCCCAGTAATTCCTGAAGAGGGAAGGTGGGGAGGCATGCAGAAGTAGGACTGCAGAGGTTTTGGCAGGTGAGGAAAATAAGAGGAAAGAAGACACATCAAGGCGGGTGAGTAGCAGGGTCAAGACGAAGTTTTTAATCTTTCTTATCTACCCTTTCCCTTCTCTCTCCCCTCCATAGGGCCTGGATGGGAAAAAAAGAAGTGGAGTCAAAAAGACAAATTATCACGTGTTCTCACTCATATGTGGAAGTTAAAGAAAAATTGAACACATGGAGAGAGTAGAATGATGGTTACCAGAGGCTGAGAGTAGTAGCAGAAAGGGAGAGATAAAATGAGGGTGGTTGATGGGTATAAAAATACAGTTAGATAGAATGAATAAGATCTAGTATTCATTAGCACAATAAGGTGACTACAGTTAACAATAATTTATTGCATATTTTAAAATAACTAAAGTAGGTCGAGCATGGTGGCTCACGCCTGTAATACCAGCACTTTAGGAGGCCAAGGTGGGCAGATCCCTTGAGCTCAGGAGTTCAAGATTAGCCTGGGCAACATGCTGAAACCACATCCTTACTAAAAATACAAAAATTAGCCAGGTGTGGTGGCATGCGCCTATAGTCCCAGCTACTCAGGAGGCTGAGGTGGGAGGATCACCTGAGCCTGGAAGGCGGAGCTGCAGTGAACGCACTCCAGCCTGCGTGACAGAGTCAGATCTTTTTTCAAAAAAAAAATAATAATAAAATAACTAACACAGTGGAATTGCAATGTTCCTAACATAAATGATAAACTCTTAGGGTGATGGATACATCAATTACCCTGACTTGACCATTACATACTATATGCTTGTATCAAAACATCCCATGTACCCCAAAAATATAACAACTATTTTATATCTGTAATAATTAGAAATAAAAATATTTTTTTAAAAAAGGAAAGAAGTGCAGAGTGCCTGTTTAGTTTGCAAAGTGGGAGAGGAAAAGGAAATTACCCATGAAACCCAGTGAGGATATCCATTATCTTTTAGAAACTCTTTATTTGGAAAATTTAAAGATTCTTAGTATATTGCTTCCAATGCCCAAACAACATTGGGAACTTACTAATTTCTGAAATTTTCTTAATCATTAAAATTATTTTATTTATTTTTAATTTAATTTAATTTTTGAGATAGGACCTCACTCTGTCATCCAGGCTGGAGTGCAGTGGTGAAATCACAGGTCACTGCAGCCTTGACTTCCTGTGCTCAAGCAATCCTCCCACCTCAGCCTCCTGACTAGCTGGGACTACGGGTGCACACCACCATGCCTGGCTAATTCTTTTATTTTTTTCTGGAGATGGGGTCTCCCTGTGTTGCCCAGGCTGGTCTTGAACTCCTGGGCTCCAGTGATCCACCCACCTTTGCCTCCCAAAGTGCTGGAATTATAGGCATAAGCCCCTGCCCCCAGCCTAAAATTATTTTTAAATATCTTGATTGCCAATATTTTTTTCAAGAGCTATGTCAGAAAACACTGTACTTGCATCTCAATGTAACTTTGTTAGGAATATTTTGTTACTTTTTCAAGTCAAGATTGGGAATAACAGTTGCTTGATATGTAGTTATCATATATACAACACAAAGGAGACAGCATATGAAACATTATGACAAACAGCTCTATCAGTTAAGAAATACACTTTTTGCCTTAGGTGACAGATACATGATAGATCAGTTGGGGAAAATGGCTGTGCTTCACCCCTCACAAGCTGGGTCCTGGTACTATAATCAGAGTGTAGTAGGTCAAGATGATGTCACCACTTTGGACCCTTACCCCTTTAACCATCTCTCCTCACACCTGTACTTTGAACCACTCCCTTTTTTAGGCTCCTTCCCACCAGTATTTAAATCTATTTGAATTTCTACAATGTTGAAAATAATTTTTCCTCCAGGTTTCTGCATCTTTCTCCAGGTACTACCTTTTTTTTTCTTTTTCTCTTTCTTCATCTCCTATAAACTTTAATTGGTATTGGTGTTATTTTGGAAATATCTCAAAAATATAGAATATCCACCCAGAATTAACAATTGTTAACATTTTTAAAAATTTAGTCACACTTGCTTCATCTATTTTATGAAATAAACTAATCATTCTAGATAAAGATCAAGTACTCTTTAACCCCACCCCTAGCCATTATCCTTTCCTCTCCCCAGAGGCAACTAAATTTGATATGGTCTGCATCATTCCAATTCCTTCTTCATACATACATTTTCAAACATATCTGTTTATCTATGAACAATGTATAGTATTTTTGTATGTTTTAAATTTATATAAATGGTATCATATTGTGTGATTGTTCTGTAACTTACTTTTCTCAATCAGCATTATGTTTTTAAGATCTATCACACTGATACATATGATGTGATTTCTTCATTTTCACTGCCATATTAAATTGCACTGTACGAATAGATTATTAGTTATTGATTATTCCTCTATTAATTTGGAACAGTTGGGGAATTTAGTTTGTTTCCAGTTTTTCACAATATCACATAATACTGCAATGTTGTCTTACATGTCTCCTAGAAATGGAAATATTGTGACAGAGGGAAGTGCCCATCTACAGTTTTACTGGATCCTTCACAATTAATTTCATTGAAATGTGGTTGCATTTCTTTCCACCCATATCAGCCATATACGAAGACTACTGTTTCCCTACAACCATGCCAGTGCTAGGTATTGTCAAACATTAAAATTTTCACCTGATGTATTAAAAGTGACACTTCATTATTTTGATTTTCAGTCCCTTGATTGTTAGTGTAATTGGCCACATGTTAATGTATTTATTGGACTTCTTTATTTCCTTTTTTATAAATTACCTATTCAAAACTTTGCCCATTTTTCGGATTGGATGGCTTATCATTTAATTGATTTATAGGCATTCTTTATATGTTCTGTTTCAACCTTTCCCTTCCCTGAGATAGTAAAAATAGTCACCTAATTTTTTTTTATTAAAAAATTTAAAGTTTTGCTTTTCACAATTGGGTCTATAATCTATAGGAAATTAATATTTTGTTTTTGGTATTGGTATTTTATTTTTTTCTAGATGGATAATGAACTGTCTCATCACTGTTTACTGAATGATACATTCTGCTCTATCAATTTATGGTGACACCTCTTTCATTTACTAATTTCATACACACACACGCGCGCACACACGTGCACACACACACACACAAACACCTGGTCTATTTCTGTATTCTCTATTCTTTTCCACTTGTCAATTCCCATATCTAGTCCATATCTACCCTGAGCTCTTTGCCATATTTGACACTATTTGAATACTTACTTTTGCTTGAAACATATTCTTCCCTTTGTTTCAGTTATATATTTGCTCTTTTCAATTTTCCTCTGACTTTTCCTTCTCTGTCTTTAGGTCTCTCTTCCTCTGCTTAATACCTAACTGTTTGTATCCCCAGAATTTCATCCTCAACTCTCTTCTCTTTCTACATATTCTCTTTGAAACTGTGCTGCCCAATGCAATAGCCACAAACCACACTGGGTTACTGAACATGTGAAATGCAACAGTTCAAAGTGAGATGTGATACAAGTAGAAAAATTCATATGATATTTAGAAGAGTATTTTTAAAAGAATGTATAATAGCTCTTAAATATTTTTATACAAATTACATGATAAAATGTTATTCTTGATGTTTGGGTTAAATAAAATACTTTATTAAAATTTATTTCAACTGTTTCTTTTTACTGTTTTGGTAATGCACCCACCAGAAAATTTAAAAATACATATATCAGCACCTTTAATTGTAGCTCCATATTGTAAAGAACTGGGAAGATGTCACTCCTGCTCTTACAAGACAAAAAAGCTAGACAACATGAAAATCAATAACTTTTAAAGAATCATCAGAGAATGGAGGTCACAGGGGAAACCACCACTTGAACATTTGGAGACACAGGAAAATCTACCACTTATGATTTGTTTACATGGATACCATAAGCTGACATGTCCTGCAAGAAATGTCAAAAGAAGTTCTCCCGGCAGAAAAAAAATAACATATGTTATAAACTTGAATCTTCATAAAGAAAGAAAGTCAGAGAAAAATAAATGTAGGTAATATAAAACTTTTTTATTCTTCTTATTCTTCATCAATCTAGGAGGTAACTGTGTATAAAGATAGCATTTCATACATTGAAATGAAGTAAGTGAAAGGGATGACAGCAATGTCAAAAGGGAAGCAAGGGAGAAACGGGGGATAACTGTTATAATGTACCTACACTACACAGGAAGCAATACAATAGTATTTGAAAGACTTAGATTAAAAACGTGTATTATAAACACTAGGGTAACTACTGAAAAATTAAGAAAAAGAAGTATAAATGATACCTAAAGAGAGGAGACAAAATCCTCGATTAAAGCCATATAAACACAATTCCAATCAAAATTTTAGCAAGTATTTTGTAGACACAGCCAAACTGAATCTAAAATATACATGAAAAGGCAAATGACCTAGAATAGCTATTACAACTCTGAAAAAGAAAAACCAAGTTAGAGGACTCATGTTATCTGATTTCAAGATGCAGCATAAGTCTACGGTAATCAAGGTGCCATAGTATTAGCAAAAGAAACGACACATAGATCAACAGAACAGAATAGGGAGCCCATAAATAGATCAACACAAATATAATCACAGATTTTTTTTAATACTGCAAAACCATTTATTATTGCCAGAGGATTGAGGCAAGGTGTGGGAGAGAGAAGCATTATTTTTTTTTTCAGTTGATTTTTTTTAAAAATTGACTTTAGTTTTTTTTTTTTTTTTTTTTTGGAAGAAAGAAAGAAAGAAAAAAAAGAATGAAGAAGAGGAAGAAAAAGGAAGAGAGAGAGAGAGAGACAGAATGGGAGTATTGCTTTCTTGCCCAGGCTAGAATGCAGTTTAGTAATGGGTATTGAAAACCTCTTTTATGCCAATAATTATACTTAATGACGTAGACAGGAAGGAATAAGGGAAGAAAATAACAAACAAGCAGCCAAACAATATTTCATTTAAACCTATGAAATGCTATGCGATTACTGAGGAGTGATTAACTTCCAATTATGTAGAAAAATTGACTTTATTTTTTAGATAAGCTTTAGGTTCACAGAAAAACTGAATCCAAGGTACAGATTCCTCACATACTCTCTGCTCCCATATATGCACAACCACCCCCACTACAAAAATCTCCCACTAGAAGGGTATGTATATTTGTTATAATTGATGAACCTATATTGACACATCATTCTCACCTAAAGTTCATAGTTTACATTGTGGTTTACTCTCAGTGTTGTACATTCTATAGATTTTCACAAATATGTAAACACATGTATCCACCATTATAGTACCATACAGGGTAGCTTCACCACCCTAAAAATCCCATGTGCTCCATCTATTCATCCATTCCCAACCTCTAAACCCTGGAAACCACTAATCTTTTTACTGTCTCCATAGTTTTGCCTTTTCCAGAATGTCCAGTACTTGGAATCACACAGTATGTAGCCTTTCCTTTCTTTTCTTTACTTTTTTTTTTTTCTCTTTTTTTAAGACAGGAACTCGCTGGGTTGTCCAGGCTGGGGTGCTATACAATCTCGGCTCACTGCAACCTCCACCACCCCAGCTGAAACTATCCTCCCACCTCAGCCTCCGAGTAGCTGAGGTATGCAGCCTTTTCAGATTGGCTTATTTTAAAACTCAGTAATAAGCAAATATGATTCCTCCATATCTTTTTATTGCTTGAAAAGGCTTTTCATAGCCCTTTTGTGGCACTAAGCTCCATCGTCTGAACACACTACAGTTTATCCATTCACCTACTAAAGGACATTTTGATTGTTTCCAAATTTTGGCAATTATGAATAAATCTACCATAAACATTCATGTGCAGGGTTTTGTGTAGACATAAGTTTTCACCCCGTTTGAGTAAACACCAAGGAGCACAATTGCTGGATCATATGGTAAGAGTACATTTAGTTTTGTAAGAAACTGTCAAAATGTTTTCCAAATTGGCTATACCATTTTGTATTCCCACCAGCAATGAAGGAGAGCTCCTGTTGCTTCATCTTCCACCAGTATTTGATGTTGTTAGTGTTTTGGATCTGGAACATTCTAATAAATGTGTAGTGGTATCTTTTTTAACTTACAGTTTCCTAATAACATATGCTGTTAAGCATCTTTTCACATGCTTATCTGTTTTTCTTTGGTGAGGTGTCTTTATTGAGGTCTTTTACCTATTTTTTAATCAAGTTATTTCATTTAGTCAACTGATTCTTTTTACATAGGAAAAAAAATATTCCAATGGAGGACAATCTTTGCCAAAAAAAAAATGGTGCTGAAACAATTGGAATCCATGTGCAAAATAAAATTAATTATGACACAAACCTCACCCTTCACATGAAAATTAATTCAAAATGGATCACAAACCTAAATATAAAACGGAAAATTATAAATCTTCTAGAAGAAAACAGAAAACTTGCATGACCTTAGGCTTAGCAATGAGGTTTTAGATACAACACCAAAAGAAGTATGGGAATTCTGGAATGGCAATGTGAGGAGCTCAGTGAAATCTCCTCCCCAAAAAGGACATCTAATAAAACTGGTCAAAACCAGCAAAATCAATCACCTAAAGTCTCTGGAGATTGATTAAAGGGCAACAAAATCCTCAGAATGAAGTAAGAGCAAGGAGAGTCTGTGGCATTTCAGCCAGGAGCTACTCATTTCTCCCTACATTTCTGTGCTGACAAAGAACTACCTTAGCTGGCTCCCAAAGCTTCAGTTCTAAAGAACTGTCATTATTTGTCCTGTCTGTAGCTTCCCCAGAAGACACTACTTAAAAGGTTTATGTTTGATTCAGTGCAAAACCCATACTAAAAGCCCCTCCACAAACGATTAACACTTGAAGCAAACAATAGACTAAACAAAAAAAAAATGAAAGGAAAAGCTGAGGAATAAGCTATGAATAGGGGATTTGAAAAGTTATGACATCTTCTAGGGAATATAGAAGGCCACCTGCATGTATAGATAGGGCTGTGTGCAAGCTCAGGAAAGACCTGAGAAGACCATAAACTCTCACTTCTTTTTTTTTTTTTTTTTGAGACAGAGTCTCGCTCTGTAGCCCAGGCTAGAGTGCAGTGGCTTGATCTCGGCTCACTGCAACCTCCACCTCCCGGGTTCAAGCGATTCTCCTGCCTCAGCCTCCCAGTAGCTGGGACTACAGGCGCACACCACCATGCCCAGCTAATTTTTGTATTTTCAGTAGAGACGGGGTTTCACCATGTTGGCCTGGATGGTCTCCATCTCTTGACCTCGCCATCCACCGCCTAGGCCTCCCAAAGTGCCGGGATTATAGGCAAGAGCCACCTCACTGGCAACTCTCACTTCTAACTGACCTTTAGGCTTTTTGCAATCAGGAAGTGAAAGCTAAGGTTGTAAACTGCCTGGCTAAGTGTCGTCTGCCCCAAGATGTATACAGATTCTTTTGTTAAAGACTATGTCATTTATTGGGCCCAGGCATTTAAGGAAATCTTTATCCAATGATGGCTAAGCTACTGAGTAGATACTTTAGTGGTTACACATACAATAGACTAATATACTTTGTTCTTTGCTTCTTCAGCCCTTCTCCTCTATGAACTCAACCTCTTCTGCTCTCAGCTCATTTGAACACTGTATTCTATTTTGTGGAATAGTGTTGCCTTATTCTAGAATCACAAATATGGCCAACTGAGATCTTTAAACTAAATTTGTTGTAATTTTGTCTTTTGACACATTGTTGCCCTTTAGAGTTCTCTGACCCAGAGACTTCCCACGGTGCTGCTGAGTAGCCATCACCTAAACATGTAAGTCAAGTCCCCAATACAGTCTCCCTCTCTGGAAATTCTATGGCCTCCTCCTCTTCAGAGTAGCAACTCCAAAGCCATAGCCTCTGGACAGGCTCCTACTGTGAGAGACTTCCCCAACATGCAAGCCTGCCAACGCATCTCCCAGTAAAGCTTGTGTGTGATACTGCCACCTCATAGTCATATGTCTTTCTTTGATCAGCCCCTAAATCCCTCAAGATCCCTACAAATATAAAGTAACTGATATGAAAAATTCATTAGTGGGGCTCAAGAGCAGATTTACACTGATAGAAAAAAAGAATCAGCAAGGTTGAAGATAGTCTAATTCAGATTATCCAGGCTGAGGAACAGAAATTTTACACACACACAGACACACACACACACAGTTTCAGCAGTTTCAGAGACTCTATATATACACACACACACACACACGCACACAGGTTTCAGAGACTGTACATACACACACACACACACACACACACCCACAGAATATAAACACAGCCTCAGAAACTTGTAAGAAATCATCTAGTAACCAAAATACATATAATGGGAACCAGAGAAGCAAAGAGAGAAAGAGGAAGACATTTGAACAAATTATAGCTGAAAGCATCACAAATCTGATGAAAAAATGTTTACATACACATTCAAAAAAGCAGACAAACACCAAGTAGGAAAAATGAGAAGTATATACACACAGGCACATCGTAATGAAAATATTGAAAGCCAAAAACAAGGAAAAAATCCCAAAGAGCAACAAGAGTTAAACAACTCTTCACAAACAAGAACACAAAACTGCGACAGTTTTTGGCCATGGCCTCAGAAGCCATGGCCGAAAAGCAGTGGGAAGACATTCAAGTTACAGAAAGAAAAAACACTGCAATCAAGAATTATATATCTAATAGAGGAAGTAAAACTGTCCTTCAAAAGTGAAGAAGATGGGACATTATCAGATAAACAAAACTGAAAGAGTTGCAGCTGCCCTATGAGCAATACTAAAGGAAGTCCTTCAGTCTGAAAGGACAGGACACTAGATAGTAACATGAAATTCTAAGATGAAATAAAGTACACTGGTAAAGGTAACTACATAGGTAAATACTAAAAACAGTATAAATATCGTTGTTGCTTTTTTTAAATTTGCAATTCCTGGCGGGGCGCAGTGGCTCACACCTATAATCCCAGCACTTTGGGAGGCCAAGGCGGGTGGATCACAAGGTCAAGAGATCAAGACCATCCTGATCAACATGGTGAAACCCCATCTCTATTAAAAATACAAAAATTAGTTGGGTGTGGTGGCGCACGCCTGTAGTCCCAGCTACTTGGGAGGCTGAGGCAGGATAATTGCTTGACTCCAGGAGGCAGAGGTTGCAGTGAGCCGAGATCGCGCCATTGCACTCTAGCCTGGGTAACAAGAGCAAAACTCCGTCTCAAAAAAAAAAAAAATTTGCAATTCCTGTGTTTTCCAATCTGACTTAAAACATGACTACCAAAATAATTATAAATCTTTGTTCATGGACACAGTGCAAAAAGATGTAATTTGTGACACTAACAACATAAAGAAGGTTACAGTGCTATTAAAGAAGCAAAGCTTTTGTATTCTACTGACAGTAAGTTCACATAAATCTGAACTAGATTCTCATCAATTAAGATGTTAATGGTAATCTCCATAGAATGAACTAAAAATAATCAAAAATATATAGTGAAAGAAACAACAAGCGAATTGAAATGGCACACTGGAAAATTTATTTAAGGCAAATAAAGGCAGTAATGTAAGAACAGAAAAACAAAAATGACATAAGAAATAGGGAGGACAAATAACAAAACACACATGTAAATTCTACCTGAAGAGTCACTGCACTAAATGTGAATGGATTGAACGCTACAATAAAGACAGAGACTAGTTAAATCAACGAAAAAAGGTATGGTCCAACTATACACTATCATCTTCAAGAGAATGATTTTAGATTCAAAGGCACAAATAAGCGTAAAGTCAAAAACTGGAAAAAGAGATACCATATAAACAGTAACCAAAAAAGATTAGGAGTGGTTATACTAATATCAGACAAAATAGACTTTAAAACAAACATTGGTACAACAGACAAAGAATAACATTTTACACTCAAGCTGCCAATCCATCAAAAAAATATAATTATGATAAACTTACATTCATCTACCAACAGATTCCAAAATACATGAAGCAAAAACCGACAAAACTGAAGAGAGAAATGAACAACTCAATTATATATTCTGGCTGCCTCAATATCCCACTTTCAATATTAGATAAAGCAATCAGACAGGAGATTAACAAAGAAAAAGAAGACTGGACCTAATGGACATTATAGAACACTTAACCCAGTAACAGATGAATACACATTCTTCTCAAGTGCACATGAAATATTCTCATGAAAGATAGACTATATGTTAGATCATAAAACAAGTCTCCATAAATAGGACTGAAATAATAAAAAGTATCTTCACCAACCACAGTAGAATTAAATTAGAAATCAGTAACAAAAGGATATTTTGTAAAGTAATTTAAAAGTAGAAGTTAAACAACACACCCCTAAATAAGCCAAAGGTCAAAGAAGAAACTACACAAGAAATGAGAGAGTTCTTTGAGATTAACGAAAACTTGAACACAACCTACCAAAGCATGAGATGCAGTGAAAGCAGTATTCCTTATTGATGAAAATTTATAGTAGTAATAACTACATTAAAATACAAGATCTAAAATAATAACCTACCTTTTCATCTTAATTAACTATAAAAAGAAAACTAAACCCAAAGCAAACGTAAGGAAGAGAGGAAATAATACAAAGACTAAGGAGCAAATAAATGACATAGAGAATAGAAAAATAATAGAAAGCAATCGATGAAACCAAAAGATTGTACTTCCAAAAGATCAACAAAATTGACAAACCCTTAACCAGATTGACCAAAAAAAAGATAGAAGACTCAAATTACTAGAGTAAGAAATGAAAGAGGGAATATTACTTCCAACCTTATTTTTAAAATGCTATAAATAAGTATATGGCAAAAAATCGGATTAACTTAAAACAGACAAACTCCTAGAAAAACGAAAACTGCTGAATCTGACAGGAAGAAATAGGTAAGATAAAGAGACCTATAACAAGTGAAGAGATTGACTTAGTAATCAAAACACTATCCACAAATAAAAGCCAAGGGCCAGACAACTTCACTGCTAAACTCTACACAAAGTCCTTGAAAAGAGGGAAGATAAGGGAATACTTCCTAACTTATTCTGTGAGGTCAGTAATATTCTGATAGCAAAACCAGACAATGGCATTATAAGAAAAGAAACCTACAGACCAATATCCCTTATGAATATAAACATAATAATCCTCAACAAAATAATAAACCAAATTCAGACACATATAAAAAGAACTCCATGCCATGACTGTATCTATTCCAAAAATAAAAAGCTGGATAAATATATGAAAAGCAGTGTAATATACTGTATTAAGGGCACAAAAGATGAAAACCACATGACCATCTCAATGGATATAGAAACAGGTTTTCATTAAACCCAATACCTTTTCATAAAGAAAAAGAAAAAAAACCACTTAAACTGGGAACAGAAGGAAATTTCTTCAACCTGATATCAACATCTGTGAAAAATTTACAGAAACACCATACTTATTTATTAAAGATCAGGCCAGGCACAGTGGCTCATGCCTGTAATCCTAGCACTTTGGGAAGCCAAGGCGGGAGGATTGCTTGAGCCTAGGTATTTGAGACCAGCCTGGGCAACATGGCAAAACCCAGTCTCTATAAAAAATACAAAAACTGCCAGCAAGGTGGCATATCCCTGTAGTCCCAGCTACTTGGGGGGCTGAGGCAGGAGGATCACTTGAACCTGGGAGGTCGAGGTTGCAGTGAGCAGAGATTGCGCCACTGCACTCCAGCCTAGGTGACAGAGGAAGACCCTGTCACTAATAATAATAATAATAATAATATCAATAAATAATTAAAGATCAAAAGCTTTTCCCCTAAAATCAGGAAAAAGAAAAGGATGCCTACTCTCACCACTTCAACAATGTGCTAAAGATTCTAGCAAGGGCAGTTTTAAAATAAAACACAATGAAAGGCACTGAAGTTATAAAGGAAGAAGTACAAGTATCCCTATCTGTGGATGGCATGATCTTGAATGTAAAAATTCTAAGGAATCCACTAAAAACTACTAGAACTTATAAATGAGTTCAGCACAGTTGCAGGTTACAAGATCATCAACAAAAATCAATTGTAGTTCTACCTTGCAATGAACAATCCAAAAATAAAATTAAGAAAACAAGTCTAAGTGAAATAAGCCAGGCACAAAAAGACAAATACCACATGATCTCACTCATCTGTGGAATCTAAAAAAGCTGATCTCATAGAAGTAAAGATCAGAATAGTGGTTACCAGAGGCTGAGGAGGGTAGAGGGAAAAAGGAGAGCAGAAGAGAGGCAGAAAGACTGGTTAAAGGGTACAAAATTACAGTTAAATAGGAGAAATAAGTTCTGTTGCTCTATTGAACAGTAGAATGACTACAATTAACAATATTGTGTAATACATTTCAAAATAACTACATGAAGGATTTTGAGTGTTCTTATCACAAGGAAATGATAAATGTTTGAGGTGATGAATATGCTAAATATCCTGATTTGATCATTGCACAATGTATGTAACTATTAAAACATCACACTTTACCACAGAAATAAATAGAATTATTGTGTTAATTAAAAATAAAACTTAAAAAAGAAAACATCTATTTACAATAACATGAAAAAGAATTGAACACTTAAGAATAAATTTAGCCAAGGAGGTGAAAGATTTATCAACAATATTGTGTATGGGGACCTTAATGTGTGGGACCACAATGTGTACACTAAAAAGCACAAAACATTGCTGAAAGAAATTTAAGACCTTCAAAAATGGGAAAACACTTGGGTTCATGAATTATAAGATTTAATATTGTTAAGACGACAATACTGTCCAAACTGATCTATAAATTTGTTGGGATTCACTCGGGATGGCTGGCAAAATATTAGGGAAGTATTAGGGAAAACTATAAAATTATAGTCTCAAACCTTTTGGGAGGCCAAAAGGTTTTAATGGTACGGGCTCAAGGCAGCCAGTTCTTAGTTAGAACTTTAAGTCATAGGGTAAATATTAGAATAATAAAAGCTTCCCCAGTTAAGTCTGTTTACCCCACATTCCTTTACTGTTTACTCATGTACACTTTGTGCTGGATGGCCCTCTCAGAGAGAGGTGGAAGGGAAATTACCCATTAATGGCATTTATTCTGGGCCCTGGAAACAAAACCTTTTATCATTTATAAAACCACTCTTTTAACCATGTTAATTATTCACAAGCATGTTAACTTAAAACCTCTGTTATTAAATCTATACTGAATAAATGTGGAAAAAAACAGGGAGTCATGGTTGGTTAGCTGCAATTGCCCTCTGAAAGCATTTGACAACCATCCCTAGCATACTCAAATCACTGTACTGGGTCTAAGGGTATATTTAAGGGTATATTTCATTCATCTGTCGCTAAGTCAGGGTCTACAGAATAGACCTCCGCAGGTGGTGATCAATGCCTCAGGTGGTGATCAATGCCTCAGGTGGTAACCCCAACGTAATCAACATCTCAGGTGGTGACCCTGACGTGACACTCATCACAGCTGGCACCCGAACAGGGATACCAACGTAACCAATGTCTCATAGATTCAGTGAAATTCCTATTAAAATTCTAAATACCTAGTGTGCAGAAACAGACAGGCTGACCTTAAAATTAATACTAAAATGGAAATAACTCAAAATAGTCAAAACAATTTTGAAAACGTGAAACAAAGTTGGAGGAGTCATACTTCCTAATATCAAAACTTACTACAAAGCTTCAGTTACTAAGATTCTACGGTACTAGAATAATTGTAGACAGACAGACTGATGAACAGAATTGAAAGAGTAGAAATAAACCCTTATATTTATGGTAAATTGATTTTTGACAAGAATGCCAAGTATAGTCTCTTAAACAATGGTGCCAGGACAACTGGATATCCATATGTAAATGAAATTGGACCCCTATCTCACACCACATACAAAAATAAACTCAAAAGAGATCAAAGACTTACATGTAGAAGCTAAAATTATAAAACTCACAGAAGCATAGGTGTATATCATTGTGAACTTGATTAAGAAACAACTTTTATATAAGACACAAAAGCACAAGCTATAAAAGAAAAATTAGATAGTTTGAACTTCATCAAAATGAAAAACTTTTGTTCCAAAAGACACTATCAAGAAAGTGAAAAGACAACCCATAGAATGGAAGACAACAATTGAAAATCATATATCTGCTAGGGACCTAATACCCACAACACATAAAAAGTCATATAACTAAACAATTAAAAATATAAATAGTGTAATTCAAAAAGAAAAAGGGATTTGAATAGACATTTCTCTAAAGAAGATATACAAATGGTCAATAAGGACGTGGAAATACATTCAATATCTTTAGTCATTAGGGAAATGCAAAAAAGAACCTCAATTGGGTACTACTTGACACTGTGAAGAGGAAGACGGGATCTCCATTCCAAACTTAGGTTAGACGTTGAGACTGGTTACCCACACCAAGAGGGTGCAAGAAGGTTTAATACTTACCTAAATGAAGATTTTCTTGGTAGAGAAGGGCAGGCTTCCCAAGCAGGTTAAGAAATGGCTTGACAGAACAAGGAAAGGAGACAACCACAAAGGGTTTTCATTGTAGTTAGGGCCCAGGGTAAGGCTTCCTATGCACATGAAGTGGCTTCCATGGTTTGAATCTTTTCCTGACACCAATGAGGGAGCAGCCAGAGCTTCTTATCAACTTGCCCAGATGTGGGGCAGAGGGGAAGAGGGTGAAGCTTAAAAAATGTGAGCAAACTTCAAAAATTAGAGTCAGAATCTTATAATTCACCCCGAATTTTTCTAATGACTGAAATGTGCCATGTTTCATTTAGTTAAATATAAATTTGTTTAATGAAGCCAGTATGGTGCTCTATAAGTCCTGCAGAATGAAGTCTGTAAGGAAAGTAAATGTTTTGTTGAATTCCTTCATTAAGCCCAAAATTGTATATTCTAAGAAATGAAATGAGTGCCTTGGTCACTATCAGTGATGCCTCAAATTCCAAAGGAAAACAAGGAGTCTCTTGGTGTGACCTTATGTTTTACCTTCACCATACGAAGATAAATGTGTCACCTTGATTTACATTTTGGGTTTCTGTGATGTTAGAGATTCTCAGAGTTCTTTCCCCAAATGGGGCAACTCGTAGGCAATGGCTCAAGAGTCTGTCAAAATGTGCGGATGGGCCAATTGTTGGCTAGGGCATACAGTGCTAAGGTGAATGCCTGAAGTCTGGCCAACTGTACTGATCCCTGTGTCCTGTCCTTATCAGAAGCATCTTGGCTACAGGATGAAAAGCATAAGCTCTCCAGCAAACTCCGTTGCATACAATACTTGTGATATCATCCATAAAGCGTACAAACCAGTGTTTTTCACTCCATTGATCTCAAGGGGTTCTGCAGGTAACCACAAGGTCTGGAAGAGGGGTGACATCCCCCAACACCATGGTATTTGGCAAGGAACTAAAGCCAGGGGAGGCCACCCCTTCCTCCAAGTGGTATATGACAGAAGACCCGGGTTTTTCTCCATCTTGTAGCAAAGAGGCCCCAGTAACCATGCCCAGCTTGTAGTGCCATGGCTTCCATGACCCAAGGCACAATAGGCAGCTGGATACGGAGAGTCACAGGCTCAGGGATTGTGATAGCCTCTATTTCTAAGAGAGCCCACTATGCAGCTAGCAATTGTCACGCTAATTGTGTATCGAACAGGTCCAAGGATGACAGTTTCTTGCATCAGAAACCCTTGGCAATTCATGGCAATCATGGATGGTCCAGAGAATCTAGGAGAAACGAGGAGTTGCTAAAACCTCCATGGTGAAGCACATCTAGGGTCACTAACAATAATGTCTGTCATATTGCAATTTTGACAGATTCTAGTGTCTTTTGTTGGAAGGGATCCCCATTCAAGATGAGCTGATTTGTAAGAAATAGGATAAAAGGGCTTCAGCAAAATTTATAAAAGAGGAATATTTTGTCTCCAGAACACAAATGAGCCTAAAAGAAGTTGTGGGTGCTGACAGGGTCAATAGCTGCTTTTCTGACAGTGTCAGAGACAGAATGGTCTTCAGTTTAGCAAATAATGTGTAGGTATTAAAACAAAGTGGTAGGCCCTTGCACTACATGTGGAACAAAGGGCATCCCATTTTGTCAGCAATTTTGTGACTATCTGTATTTCCTGAATGAGTGTGTCAAATGAAATCTCCTCGGGGAAGGGTGTCATCAATGTAATGTCATACCTCTACACCTAGAAAAAGCTCAGTACAGTTAAGATCTTGCCAGCAAAGATAGTGTACGATGGCAAAGCTATTGAGGTATCCCATGAGAAGCCAGGTAAATGTTTATTGTGTCCCTTCGGAGGTGAAGGCAAACTGATGCTGAACGGCTGCTGAAATAGACAGTGAACAGAACAAATTAGCCAAATCTATAAAAGCAAAATATTTACCAGTCACAAACTGGATGAAGTCAGTAATGTCAACAATATTAGGTATGGGGACCTTAATGTGTGGGACCACGACATTAGCATTATGGTAATCCACCATTAGGTTCCATTCATTTGAAGTTTAAGAACAGGCTAAGGCCAGCGCGTTGGCTCCTGCTATAATCCCAGCACTTTGGGAGGCTGAGGCGGGTGGATCACGAGGTCAGGAGATCGAGACCTTCCTGGTTGACACGGTGAAGCCCCATCTCTACTAAAAATACAAAAAATTAGTCGGGCATGGTGGCGTGTGCCTGCAGTCCTAGCTACTCGGGAGGCTGAGGCAGGAGAATCGTTTGAACACAGGAGGCAGAGGTTGCAGTGAGCCAAGATTGCGCCACTGCACTCCAGCCTGGGCGACAGAGTGAGACTCCATCTTAAAAAAAAAAAAGGCTAAATTGGGTCGTTAAAGGAGAAGACATGGGGATAATCACCCTTTCACCAAATAGACCTTGTATCAGGGACTGCCATATTTGTAGACTCTATTCTAATTTACAGTGGGCTGTATTAACCTATTTTAACTGGGGTATAGTCCTTGGGATCTCACATTGCCAAACTGATTCAAATGTGCCAAATACTTAATTTTATCACTCATTACATCAGAGTACTCATACCCACTACGGGATATTTTAAGGCAATGAATGGTACAAATGTGAGGAATTCAGGCAAGGCAATAATTCTGATAGTTAATATGAGGCATATTTGTTTATCTCTTTCATGTTCAGGAACTCCCCTCAGATAATAGGAGGTACCTTGCTTAAATATAGTGGGATCCTGACATATAACCAATTTGAGCCCCAGTATTAATTAAGGTCATGAAGTTTTGCCACGCACTGCATTTCAACACCAATCAGCACCCTTTTATCTTTTTGCTCTTTTAGCAAAATCTTTCCATAAATTCTGGATTCTAATTGGGTCAAATTGTGGATCTCCATTCCTGTTTGTTTCCTTGTCCTCTCATATCTGCTGTTTTTCTTTATTTTACAATCGTGTGTCACTTAACAATGGAGATACATTCTAAGAAATGTAATGTGTCATTAGGTGATTTCATCACCGTTGTGTGAATATCACAGAGTGTACTTACACAAACGTAGATGATAAAGACTACTACACACCTGTGTTATACGTTATGGACTATTGCTCCTAGGCTACACACCAGTACAGCACGTTGCTATACTGAATATTATAGGCAATTTAAACACAATTTGTGTATCTTTGTATTTGTGTATCTGTATATCTAAACCTACCTAAACATAGAAAAGGTACAGTAAAAATATGGTATAAAAGACAAAAATATGGCCAGGCGTGGTCTCTCATGCTTATAATCCCAGCACTTTGGGAGGCCAAGACAGATGGATCACTTGAGACCTGGAGTTCGAGACCAGCCAGGCCAACATGGCAAAATTCTGTCTCTACTAAAAATACAAAAGTTAGCCAGGCATGGTGGTGGGCACCAGTAATCCCAGCTACTCAGGAGGCTGAGGCAGGAGAATTACTTGAATCCAGGAGGTGGAGGTTGCAGTAAGCAGAGATCGCACCATTGCATTCCAGCCTGGGTGACAAGAGCGAAACTCCGTCTTAAAAAAAGAAAAGACAAAAATATGGTACACTTGTATTGTGCACTTACCATGAATGAAGCTTGTAGGACTGGAAGTTGTTCTGGGTGGGTCAGTGAATGAGTGGTGAGTGAATGTGAAGGCCTAGGACATTATTGTACACTAATGTACACTTAGGCTACATCAAAATCATGTTTTAAAAATTTCAATAATAAATTTACCTTAGCTTACTATAACTTTTACTTTATAAACTTTTTAAAATTTTTAAAGCTTTTTGACTCTTTTGTAATAATGCTTAGCTTTTGAAACACAAACACATTGTACAGCTATATAGAAATATTTTCTTTCTTTATATTCTTATTCTATGAGCTAATTTCTGTTTTAAAATTTATGTATTTATTTTTCTTAAAAACTAAGATACATGCAAATTAGCCTAGCCCTGCACAGAGTCAGGATCGGCAATACCACTGTCTTCCACCTCCACATCTTGTTCCACCGGAAGTTCTTCAGGAGCAATAATATACATGGAGCTGTCATCTCCTATAACAATGCCTTCTTCTGGAATACCTCCTGAAGGACCTGCCTGCCATTTATAGTTAATTTTTCTTTTAATAAGTAGAAAGATTACACTCTAAAATAACAATAAAAATTGTGATATAGTAAATGCATAAACATGGTTGTTTTTTATCCTTTTTTTTTTTGAGACAGGGTCTTGCTCTGTCACCCAGGCTGGAGTGCAGTGGCACAATCTTGGCTCACTACAAGCTCTGCCTCCCAGGTTCAAGCGATTCTCATGCCTCAGCCTCCAGAGTACCTGAGACTACAGGCGTGCGTCATCACACCCAGCCAATTTTTTTTTAAAGATAGATTTTCGCCCTGTTGGCCAGACTGGTCTCAAACTCCTAGCCTCAAGTGATCTGTCCACTTTGGCCTCCCAGAGTGGTGGGATTACAGGCATAAGCCACCACACCTAGCTGTTTTTTATCATTATCAATTATTGTGTACCAATTATTATGTATGACTATGTAACAATTATTATGTACGACTGGTAGTGCAGGCTTCTTTACACCAACACCACCATCAATACGTGAGTAACACGTTGCACTACAATGTTACAACAGCTATGACATCACCAGGTGATAGGAATTTTTCAGCTCCATTACAGTCTTATGAGACCACCATCCTCATATGTGGTCTGTCATTGACCAAAACATCATAATGCTGTACATGACTGTACTTCTTTTTTGTTGTTGCTGTTGTTACTGGATATATTTCTGGGGGTCCCTACCCTGCTCATATTTATAAATGTCTTCCTTCAGAAAGTTGCTCATCAACATTGTCATTTTAAGGGGCCTCCCCAAAGGCAATGGTGGTCATATAAGATTAAAGGACTAGGGGCTTTAGTTGGACTTGAATTACCCCTTTCTCCATGCAACAGGGGTGCCGCTGATGTTTTTCCCTATACTCCTGAAGATCGGGATCTCTGCTGCAACAGAAGCACAGGCACTGGTGGTGGCAGTGGCAGTGGCGGCAGAGGCGGCAGCAGCAGCACCAGCAACAGCAACAGCAACAGCAATGGAGGTATTTAAGGGTCCTAGTGAGTCATTTGTGCCTAGGAGTGCAGACCACAGCAAGCCACATAATAGCTGTTTCTTTTCTCTTCTCTTGCTCTTTTTTTCACTCCCTAATGACTGCTCTCAACAGCGACCACCCAATGGGCAGTCAGCTGTCAGGGTCAGAGCCTAATTGAGACACATAACCAACTAGTCACAGACATGGTTGTCCTCCTGAGCCTAGCATCAGTCACAGCTTTATGTTAAGACGCAAATAGGTCTGAGCTGAGACACATGATCCAGGGCTACTTTAAGGATCCCATACTACTGTTCCTAAATGTCAATTAAATTATCTAAACTTCCAAGTTAGCTAAATCTATGAGAGGTTCTACAGGAGTCAACAATACAACACAGCACAGCACAACTAAAAAACAAGCTAGCCTTGCAGGTTCAATGTTTATGCTTGCCATCAGAACCAGTTAGTGAGCCAGAGCAACTAAGGAAAGATACTCCCTTCCCCGCATGGTGGCTCTCTCCTTATCTGAGCACCAAGCTCACTGTGCCAATTGGTCTTGTCATTCTGCAGAAGAAGGAGGGACCCCACCCAAACTTTGATTCCAATGTTCAGACTGATAACACCTCACACACAGAGGGTATGAAAATGTCTACTACTTACTTATATAAATGATGCATTTCTAGAGAGAGCAAGGCAAATCTCCCGAGCAGGATAGAAAAAGGAAAGGAAACTAACTTGAGTTTTTATTGTGGTTAAAGGATGAGGCAGGAGTGAGGGTTCTTTCATTCAGGAAGACACTTGCATGATCTGAATCTCTTGCTAGCTCCAAAGGAGGAAGCACTCAGGCTTTCTAATCACCTTACCCAGTTGTGGGGCAGAAAATGAAGAGGGAGAGGTGAGGCTTAAAAGATGTCAGTAGTTAAATTTTACATTTTAAAAATTAAGTGAGTTTTTTTTTTTTATTGCATTTTAGGTTTTGGGGTACATGTGAAAAACATGCAAGGTTGTTGCATAGGTACATATGTGGCAGTGTGATTTGCTGCCTTCCTCCCCTTCACCTATATCTGGCATTTCTCCCCATGCTATCCCTCCCCAACTCCCCACCCCCCTCTATCCCCCCTCCCCCCAAACAGACCCCAGTGTTTAGTGCTCCCCTCCCTGTGTCCATGTGTTCTCTTAGCTCAACACCCACCTATGAGTGAGAACATGCGGTGTTTGATTTTCTGTTCTTGTGTCAGTTTGCTGAGAATGATGGTTTCCAGGTTCATCCATGTCCCTACAAAGGACGCGAACTCATCGTTTTTGATGGCTGCATAATATTCCATGGTGTATATGTGCCACATTTTTCCTGTCCAGTCTATCATCGATGGGCATTTGGGTTGGTTCCAGGTCTTTGCTATTGTAAACTGTGCTGCAATGAACATTCGTGTGCATGTGTCCTTATAGTAGAACGATTTATAATCCTTTGGATATATACCCAGTAATGGGATTGCTGGGTCAAATGGAATTTCTATTTCTAGGTCCTAGAAGGTTGTAATTAAAAAAAAAAAAAAAAAACAAGGAAAACAACAAGTGTTAGCAAGGATGTGGAGAAATCGGAACGCTCATACATTCCTGGTGGGAATGTAAGTGGTAGAGCCATTTTGGAAAAGTTTGACAGTTCTTCAAAGAGTTAAATATAGAGTTACTATCAATTTCACTCCCAGGCATATACACCAGAGAAATGAGAACATATGTTAGTGCAAAAATGTATACCAAATGTATAAAATAAAAGCTCATAGCAGCATTACTCATAATAGCCAAAAAGTACAAACAACTCATCTGTCCATCTACAATCTGATAACAAATACATAAAAGGTATTCATACAGTGGAATATCTTTCAGCCATAAAAAGGAATGGAAATACTGAGACATGCAACAGCATGGATAAACTTTGAAAATATCATGCTAAGTGGAAGAAGCGAGACACAAAAGGCCACATATTGCAAGACTCTATTTATATGAAAAGTCCAGAATAGGGAAATTCAAAGAGACAGAGAGTATATTAGTGGTTGCCATGGGCTGGGAGAATGGGGACTTGGGGGTGACTACTAATGTGTACAGGATTTCTTTTGGGGGTGATGAAAATGTTCAGGCATGAAATAGTGTTGATGGTTGCACAACTTTGTAAATATGCTTTTAAAATCACTTAATTTTATACCTTAAAATGTTCATTTTTATTTTTTGTGCATTATATATTAATTTTAAAATAGTATTACTAACAAAAAAAAAAAAAGGCCGGGCACGGTGGCTCACGCCTGTAATCCCAGCACTTTGGGAGGCCGAGGCGGGTGGATCACGAGGTCAAGAGATCGAGACCATCCTGGTCAACATGGTGAAACCCCGTCTCTACTAAAAATACAAAAAATTAGCTGGGCATGGTGGCGTGCTCCTGTAATCTCAGCTACTCAGGAGGCTGAGGCAGGAGAATTGCTTGAACCCAGGAGGCGGAGGTTGCGGTGAGCCAAGATCGCGCCATTGCACTCCGGCCTGGGTAACAAGAGCGAAACTCCGTCTCAAAAAAAAAAAAAGAAGCAAGGCAGAATAAAAAAATATATATTACCAGATAGGCCAGGTGCTGTAGCTAACTCCTGTAATCCCAGCACTTTGGGAGGCTGAGGCGGGAGGATCATTTGAGGTCAGGAGTTCAAGACCAGCCTGGCCAACATGGTGAAACTCCATCTCTACTAAAAATACAAAAATTAGCCGGGTGTGGTGGCAGGTGTCTGTAATCCCAGCTACTCAGGAGACTAAGGCATGAGAATTGCTTGAACCTGGGAGGCAGAAATTGCAGTAAGCCAAGACTGTGCCACTGCACTCCAGCCTGGGCAATAGAGTGAGACTCGGTCTCAAAAAAAACAATAACAAAAAATATTACTTGATAAACAAAAACTGGGGGAATTTGTTGTTACCAGACCTGCCTTGCAAGAAATACTAAAAGACAGCCAGGCGCGGTGGCTCACGCTTGTTATCCCAGCATTTTGGGAGGCCGAGGAGGGCAGATCATGAGGTCAAGACATCAAGACCAACCTGGCCAACATGGTGAAACCCCGTCTCTACTAAAAATACAAAACTTATCTGGGCATGGTGGCATGTGCCTATACTCCCAGCTATGCAGGAGGCTGAGGAGAATTGCTTAAACCTGGGAGGCGGAGGTTGCAGTGAGCTGAGTTCACACTGCTGCACTCCAGCCTGGCAACAGAGCAAGACTGACTCAAGAAAATAAAATAAAAAAAGAAGGAAATACTAAAAGAAGTTAATACTAAAAGAAGTTATTCAGACTGAAAGATGACTCCAGAGTGTACTATGAATACACACAAAAACAAATAGCAATGGTAAAGGCAATTATGAAGATAAATATAAAAACAGAATAACTAATATTTCTTCTCTTAACATGTTTAAAAGTCAATGGCATAAAACAATATATATAAAATTATTCATTAGGCATAAACATATAAAAATGTAATACAACAACAAAAGAGTGATAAAATTTAATGAGCTGTTAACCCATGTAACAACATGAGTGAATCTTAAATGCATATTTTAAGTGAAAAAGAGTCTGAAAAGAAAACATACTGCATGATTCCATTTATGCAATATTGTTCAAAAACAAAATCATAGAGGAAAAGGATCAGTAGTTGCCAAGAATTTAGGGAGGGAAGTAGGGTTGACCAAATGAAGTGCAGAGTGTACTTTTTAGGTTGGTGAAATTATTCTGTATGACACTGTAGTGGTACACGATGTTACCCATTTGTCAAAACCCACAGAACCTTACAGCGTAAGAGTGAACCTTAATTTATGTAAATGTTTTAAATGTCAACTAGGAGGGCAAGGGATAACAGGATGGAATGCATATGGTGACAAAAATTTTAACTGAATTACAGATGTATGCTAGAACCTCCCTAAAGAGGGTAGAAAGGAAACGTGCCACCCTAGGTAACTTTGGAAATGAGTAGAGACTATAAGAGTAAAGACAAAATAAACTACACAAGTGCTGTACTATAGCTGGTGAAGTTGTTTCTTGTGGAGTATGAATTAGTAATTCCAAAACTGCCATACATGCATACTGGGATTGAACAAATAAGTGAATGGATGGTGGGTGGTGGGAACAAGGTTTGTCACTGGAATGAGAGGTTACAGATAAGCAAGTTGGGAAGGCTAAAATAAACCGTGTTCGTGGTACTGGATTAGAATCAGAGTCATCAGTATAAACTCATCTTTAGCTTAATATAAAGATGGAATATACATAAATATTTACAAATACATGTGTATACATGATTAGTATACATATTTCCTAACTCTGTCTGCTGAGAGGCCTAAAAGCATTGGCATATTGATAGCAATGAGTACACACAACACCTGGATCTTGGTGTGTAATACCATACTCTAATAAAAGAAAGGGATCTTGGAAAAATGGCTAATTCTAGGGCTGGGGCATGGAATATACAATATGAGCCTGGTGTATCTTGTGTTCCAGAAAGTAAGGAAGTACTCAAAAAAACAAAACAATGAGGGTATGTCAAGAGACACAGGAGTGAATCTAAAATTGCCCCAATAACCAAAGCTGGAGCAATTCTTTTTTTTGACAGAGTCTTGCTCTGTTGCCCAGGCTGGAGTGCAGTGGTGTGATCTCGGCTCACTGAAGCCTTCGCCTAAAGGGTTGAAGCAATCTCCTGTCTCAGCCACCCTAGTAGTTTGGATTATAGGTGTGCACTACCACACCTGGCTACTTTTTCTATTTTTAGTAGAGATAGGGTTTCGCCATGTTGGCCAGGATGGTCTTGAACTCCTGACCTCAAGTGATTCACCTGCCTTGGCCTCCCAAAGTGCTGGGAGTACAGGCATGAGCCACTGTGCCTGGCCCAAAGCTGGAACAGTTTGAACAACAAAGTAAATAATGTAAATAATGTAGTACTGGACTAGAACCCGGAGTATAAAATAAATATTCATGGGTCAATATTGATACGGATAAATGACTGGATGTGTAAATGGAGGACAGAGGCAAATCTCTTGTAGAGAAAAATGCCAAACTCCCCCAAAAGGAGATGCATAACACCCATCCTTTACGTTTGGACTGCACATAGTGGCTTCCCTGAAAAGAGTACAGAATGGGAAGGTGAAAAAAAGTGATTTTACAGTGGAATCACCTGGCAAACACTACCCCAGACCAGTACTCAAGATTCCTCTCATCACAGATAAGTCATATTCGCGGGATGTCCTCATTGTGCAACGAGAATACTACTTTATCTCTGTGCCCTCTAAGAAACAAAACAAAAACCCATATGCTAGTCTAACCATGATAAAAGTATCAGACAAACTCAAACTGAGGGACATTCTACAACCCTGATGAATAATCCTCAAAACTGTGAAGGTCATCAAAAACAAGGAAAGCCTGAGAAACTGGCATAACAAAGGGTATCCTAGGGAAATATAATGACTAAATGTAGTATAATATCCTGCAAGTTTTTTTTAATTTTCTCTTTTCCATTTTTTGTATTTTATTTAGTTTTATTTATCTCTTTTGATTTATTTAATTTGAAACTATCTTTAAGCAACTTTTAAACTAGACAAATTCTTTAATAAACACACATTTTTGTGCCTTTCCTTGCCAAAAACATACCTTGCTTTTCTTTTTATTTCTCTCTCTCTTTTTTTTTTTTTTTTTTTTTTGATATAGGGTCTTGCTCTGTCACCCAGGCTGGAGGGCAGTGTCGCAATTACGGCTCACTGCAGCCTTGACCTCCCAAACTCAAGTGATTCTCACAACTTAGCCTTCTGAGGAGTAGCTGGGACCACAAGTGTGTGCCACCATGCCCAGCTAATTTTTTTTCTTTTTTGTAGAGACAGGGTCTCTCTATGTTGCACAAGCTGGGTCTCAAACTCCCGGTTCAAGCAACCCTCCTGCCTTGGCCTCCCAAAGTGCTGGGATTACAGGCATGAGCCACTGCTCAAGGCCTCAAATTTTTGTTCATTAAAAAATCTAAATATATTTAGCTTTTCTATACCATTTAAAAATAAGATGCCAAAATATATCAACTTAAACTTATGCTTAATAATTAATGTTTAATATTTTAACTTAAATGACTCAGGCATTTTGTGATTATTAATTTAATATTAACATGACTTTAATATTTTAAATTACTGAAAAGAAGTTTTAAACTGACACGGGTACCCTCCCTCATGTCTTCTCCAGTCATCCTGAGTCTTAAGCAGCCATGTGGCACCCAGGATGTCTAAGGGAGGACAGGGCCCTAAATTTTTTAAATAAGGAAATATGAATAACGTGTGGACTTTTGTTGATAAAAATATATCAATATTGGTTCATTAGCTGTGACAAATGTACATTAATAATTTAATATGTCAACAATAGTAGAAACTGAATGTGGGGTATAGAGGAACTTTCTGGACTATGTTGGTAATATTATTGTAAATCCAAAATAAAGTTTATTTTAAAAATTACGCATGTGGCTCACATTATATTTCTGTAGGACTATACTGCCCTAAGCAATCTCATTCACCCCTGTAGTTTCAACTTTTTCTATGTCAATAAACATCCAATGTTTATCTTCACCCCAGATCCCCCTCTTAAACTCCAAGCAATATATGTAACTGCCAACCAGACACATCTGTGTGGTTATCCCACAAACACATGAAAGTGGGCATGACCTCCCTGACCCTTCTTCAATGGCACCATATCCTCTGAGTCACCCAAGCCAGAAACAAAAACAGCATCATCCTAAATTCCTCCTTTGCTTCCATATTTAGCCATCTACATCTTACTCATTCAATCAAATTAATACTATTTTTGTCTGTCTTCGTTTCTTTGTCCCCAGTATCTTGAAGTATAGCATCTTTCCATTTGAATTAATTTTCAAAGATGCAGTTCCTGTTTTTCTAAACAAAACCTTATCCAAGGGCACAGTAAATAAGAAATAGAACAGAGTAATTCTTGTTGGGGCACAAGCAGAGAACCAAGAAACCTGACCCTTCCTTACCCAAGTTTCTGGAAAGGCTGGAGGAGCAAAATTCGGAAAATCACAGCTCTACACCTAACTCAAAATTATCTTTATTATATCAACCTTGACTTCTCTGAAATACTAATTATTTATCTATGAAATAGAAATGGTATTACCTAACTTACACGCTTGTGTTAGAACCAGAGACAGTATTCTCAAAGCATGTAATATGCTGTTAAACACGGCCTATAGTAAAGATAAAAACAGAGGCCAACTTGTAGTAACAGCGAACTACAAACACTTTCAAACATATAGAATATGTTACTTTGCTCAATGGGAACTTTTAGTTCTCATTCAGTGGCCTTTCGAGAGTGATAATCTGATCATGACATCCCCCCATTTAAAACCCTCTCCATTGAGTTCCAGCCTATTAACATAATAAAGGCCATCCCACCGGGCATGGTGGCTCACACCTGTAATCCCAGCACTTTAGGAGGCCGAGGCCAGTGGATCACCTGAGGTCGGGAGTTCAAGACCAGCCTGACCAACATGGAGAAACTCTGTCTCTACTAAAAACACAAAATTAGCTGGGTGTGGTGGTGCATACCTGTAATCCCAGCTACTCCTGAGGCAGGAGAATCATTTGAACCTGGGATGCGGCGGCTGCAGTGAGCCGAGATCGTGCCATTGCACTCCAGCCTGGGCAACAGAAGTGAAAGTCCATCTCAAACAAACAAAAAAAGCTGTCCATGACCTTACTGACTGCCTACCTCTCTTACCCCTCTTTACCTTCTTCTATTATCTCATACCATCTTTCAATATCTAGCACAGACGCTATCTCCACCCAAAGGACTTCCTTGCTACCTGCTCCCTGCAATTAGATCACATTCCTCTGTGCTTCCACAATATCATGCTATTTATCTGTGTAATTGCTGTTTACATGTTCCTCCTTCACACAAAACTAAGAGGTCTTTGAGGGCAGTTCTTTGTCTGACTCACCTAAATATCCAGTATCTTGTTTGGGGCACAGCTGGTGTCAATCAAAAATAATCACTAGGGCAACTCCAGCCCTAAATCTCCTCAGTTTCCTAAAGATCTCAGAGTCAGTCTATATATTCAGGCCTCAACTAGGAGATAACAGTCATCTGAAGCCTAGAAATCCTAAATGGAAAGGAAGCAGGGATTTGGCCTGGGAACCCAAAACTCTCCAAGAGTTAAGTATGTTCTGTATTTTCCCCCTAGGAAGGTAGGCAAAAGGCAGGAAAGGGGCTGCTATTGTTTGGATACAGTTGTCTTCACCAAAACTCATGCTGAAACTTAATCCCCAGTGTGACAGTGTTAGAGGTGGGGCCTAGTTGGAGGTGTCTGGGTCATGGTGGCAAATCCCTCATGAATGGCTTGGTGTCGTTCCCACAAAAGTGAATGAGTTCTCATGCGATTAGTTTCTGTGAGAGTGGGTTGTTATAAGACCAGGGTGTCCCTCAAGTTTTGTCCCTTTGCACAAGGCCATGTCCCCCTGTAGCAGGAACAGCAGGGAACAAACCTCTCAAACACCGAACTGAGGAAGGAAGTGGCTTTTTTATTCAGCTGGGAGCTTCGGGGGGCTTCAGCCTCATTCACCAAGCTCCCTGAGCTGCAGTTTCTTTCCCCTTTTATAGGCTGACAACGCTAAAAGGGAAACTGAGGCAGAACTATGTCATTGTCCATTTGCTGAATGTCCAACCTTATAATCTTTTGGCTTCATTGATTTGCTAATTCATATGCAGCGTGAGCAGGGACCAGCAAGGGAAGGGAGCTTACAGAGACAAGACAAAAGCAACAAGCTGTTTGTTGGCAGAGGTGTTTCCAAGAGGGAGTCTGGTACACGGAGACATAGGGGAGTGAACCAGTGCTGGGCTCCAGCCCGCAGAGATAGCATTCATTTGCAGCTCTTTCAAGGTTAACAGATAGCAGAGACACTGGGAACTAAAGAGGGAGTCATTTTCCCAGCTCTTTGGTATTTTATTTTATTTTTTTCCCTTCTTCACTCTTCTTCCCATCTGGAAGTGGGGGGAAGAGGTGAAGTTGAAGGAGGCAATGGGGTCTCCCCTCTCACCCCTTGGACCTTCCCCATGTTATGATACAGCACAAAAATCCTCACCAGAAGCTGGGCAGATGCCAACACCATGCCACTAGAACTGCCCAGCCTGCATAATGAGCTAAATAAACATATTTTTAAAAATAAATCTGTTACGATAACATTAAGCAGACTAAGGGACATCTCTTTGACAAGAAAGAGGGATTTGGCTAAGAAGGATGAGTTTGTTTTTTTTTTTCTGGAAAGGTGGTACAAAGGATTGAGATCTGAACATAATTTCACATGCCTGGCCCCATACTAGAAGAAAACAAATTTAAGGGATGGGGATTTGGGAAGAGGTCAAGCTTCAAAATGATGGCCAGGGCATTTTATATATGACAATGATGACCACAGTTGAGAAACAAAACTCAGGATACTGACTGCTGAAAGTCATTATTGAACAGTCCTGTAAAGCGATAAGATGGAAGTCATTTTAAATTATACTTTTACTTAAAAGAATAGTTACCTGTGCAAGAGTAGGATTGGCATAGGTTATGAAGACACCATAAACCTAGGTTTTAATCTCAGTTCAGCCTCTAACAGACGGTTATGTGTGTCACTTCATCTTGAAGTCAGTTTCCACCCCCATAGGGTTATTGGCACTATTCAAGAGAATTTATGAAAAACCCTTGATACAGGGAACACAATGCATTTTCAATATCCAAATACATGCTTATATTTGTTCATGTCACAACATATACAGAAAATGATCATTTCATGGCATACTGGGTAAAATAGAAGAGGTTGCTCTTGCATGAGGGCTAACTAAAGTGATACATATTATAGCATAAATTTAACCATTTATAAAACTATTCCTTTCCACTTGTCCCTTTTCCTTAGCTCTACTAGACCACAGAGTAACCTCTAAATTGCCCATTACTTTAGGTTCAAGGCTAAATGGCATACCCATTCAGCTACTTTACATGGTCTAAATAACCACTTGCTCTCTGGTCCCATTCACCACTTTTTTTGTCAAAATTCAGTTCTTAACATGGTCTCTTCTAGGAAGCCTTCTCTGAGCCCTTAAGATAGGTTAGAGGACCTTCCTCTATGTCTCTACTGCCACCACCAGACCTTCGTCTCTCCTCCAGCAAGCACCGGCTGTTGCAATGTCTATGTCTATCTCACTCAGTTGAAAATACATTTAAGTCAATTACATGTTCTCATTATCCAGCTAGTCATCACTATGTTTTTACTTAATTGATTAATTAATTAATGATCTGTCTTTCCTAAGACTTTTCAATCCATCCTAAGGGTTGCAATCTATCTTCCCCATTATTCTCCCATCACGTCTGACATTCTCAGACTGTGTATGTTTTCCTTTCTCACCTTCTCTGACTCTCCCTTTGTTCACTTACACTTCTTGCCTTTCAGGACTCTAGAAACATATTCTTATAATCAAGAAGACAAATGGAATGAAAAGTAGTAACCTACTCCCACTTCCTCTTGAATCTACTGTTTCACTGCTCTCCTTCCCACCTAGAATCTTTTCTTTATGACCTCTAGAATCCCCCTTCCTAAAAAATAAGCTTGCCCACATCCTTCAGTGATTTATAGAATACCCCTTCACCTCCTGGCCACAAATGAGATGTGGTTCCCTCCTAAGCCTAGTGATTCTCTCAAACTCACGGTCCCAAAATTTCCAACTGGTAAACCATAGCACTCTGGTAAACCACAAATCTGTGTGTAACACACTATTCATGCAATATCTGTCAGATAGACAGCCTCAGGTGCAACATGGTGTAAAAGGTAACAGGCATAGTATAATGCCCAATTGGTAATAAAGAGAGATGACATGTTTTCTGGAACAACTTTGCCTTGTGTAAGGGACTGTAGTTATGGTATTAAACAGGTTGACACAAATAGCAGCCAAAGGATGAAGGGAGATGAAGAATCACAATAAATATGCCACTATTTTTAATGTCATATCTTGAAAATTCAGATTGTTAACACGTACAGAAAAAGCAAAATAACAGTAAAAATAAAGAAGCAGTGAAATAAAACATGAAATAGACATCCCCTAACTATAACTATGTTTTATATTAATGAAATAACTAAAAATATAGTGAGATCCAAGAAGTACATTAAATACTAATTTTAATTAGAATTTGCATTATTTCACTATTAGTTTTAATATAAAAATCAATAACATATACATACAACATTTTACATCTTCATGTCTGTGGTAATAGACTATTTTGTCAATCTTCTGAAAATTGAAAAACTTACACAATTATGTTCCCATCATAACCAACTACGTATATGCCTTTCCTTGACTGTATCAAAATCCCCCCTACTTCTTCCAGTTTCCTGACTGGAACACTCTTCATCACTCTTCTACCTTCATACCTCTTCTACTCATCCAGTATCAAGCATTACCTTCCCTTTCCAAAGCATTTTGGGATGTCCTCTCTGTGCTCCTACAGCCTGTCACCCCATTTGCCTATGCCCAGAGTATGCTCAATGCCAAAAGAGTATGAACACAGTATTCTTCATTGCTCTTTAGACACTGCCTATTTGCTCATATCCACACTAGAATGAGTCTTGTTTAAGGACAGGAGACCAGTGAGGTATACCCTCGTATACCCTATGCCCAGCGTAAGACCAGATATATGATAGTAAGCATTCTATAATTTTTTGCTAGATGAATGACTACATAAACAAATGAAAGCCATGTTTAGCCAATTTTCAATAAAATGCTGCAAGAGTTATTTAAATGTATTCAAAATAGCAAAGAAAAGAGCACAACAAAAGATCAGATAGCATGACTTTTAAAATAATAATCCCCTGAGTATTCCCATCTTAGTTTCTAAATACCAAAGTTCACTGAAAAATTACATGTTTCCTTGTAAAATGGCTAATTTCAAGGGTGGGGTAGGGAGTGTACATGATGAGCCTAAAATATCTTATGCCAAAAAGCAAGGAAGCCAACAAGGACTAACGAGATAATGTGAAGAAAGCAGAAGTTAAACAGAAGGGGCTCCTAATTTATAAAATGGCATTGTTTAAGCATTAAAAAAAAATGTCCAGGATGGATGGATACACTTAAAATACATAAAAATCCATGAATCCCTAATGATATTAAAGAAAACAGTGGCGGTTGCTAAGAAACCATCTCATCACTATGAACACTGATAAATGACAAAAAGCAGCAGCAGCAGCATTTATCTTATTATGAAATATACTTTAGAAAAAAATTGCTGATACGGAAAAAGTCTTCTTTATAAAGTAATTCCAGTTAATAATGCAGAAAGATTGAAAATAATTAAATATCACTATTTTTCAATCTCTACTGAAATAATGAATTTAGGCAATTATCATCAATGGCTGCTAAAACCAATAGAAGAAAGGTTAGTAGGAAAAGCTACAATGGAGAGATCAGTCTGACGACACCTGAAATGACAAATCAATCCCAGCATCATGGGGATGGGAAAACAAAATAAATGCCACCTCATGGAAGCAATCATCTAAATCCAGACAATGAAACAGTCTATAGAACTAATGACGTAGTTTCTTGAATTAACCAATGATCTTTTAAAAAGGGGGACTATGCAATGGCTTTATAAGACTTAAGAGAAAAACATCCATTGGCAATAAATGGCCCTTGTTTGGATACTGACTTAACAAATCTACTGTATAACTATAACTTTAAGACAATTCACCAGGCACAGTGGCTCATGCCTGTAATCTCAGCACTCTGGAAGTCTGAGGTGGGAGGACTGCTTGAGGCCAAGAGTTCGAGACCAGCCTGGGCAACATATTCGAGAGCCCATCTCCATATAAAAAAATTTAGGCCGGGCATGGTGGTTCACCCATGTAATCCCAGCATTTTGGGAGGCCAAGGCGGGCAGATCACCTGCAGTCATGAGTTCGAGACCGGCCTGACCAACATGGTGAAACCTTGTCTCTACTAAAAATACAAAATTAGCCGGGCGTGGTGGTGCATGCCTGTAATCCCAGCTACTCGAGAGGCTGAGGCAGGAGAATCGCTTGAACCCAGGAGTTGGAGGTTGCAGTGAGCTGAGATGGCACCATTGCACTCCAGTCTGGGCAACAAGAGCAAAACTCTGTCTCAAAAAAGAAAATTTTAGCTGGGTGTGGTGGGTGTGGTGGCATGTACCTGTAGTCCCAGCTACTCAGGAGGCTGAGGCACAAGGATCACTTGAGCTCAGCAGATTGAGGCTGCAGTGAGCTTTGATCATATGTCTGTACTCCAACCTAGGCAACAGACCTAAACCCGGTCTCAAAAAAAAAAAAAAAAAAAAAAAAAGACAATCATGGAAATTTGAATATAGACTGAGTATTAGATGATATAAGAAATTATTATTGACTAGGTGCAGTGGCTCACGCCAGTAATCCCAGCACTTTGGGAGGCCAAGGCGGGTGGATCACATGAGGTCCAGAGTTCGAGACCAACCTGACTAACATGGTGAAACCCCATCTCTACTAAAACTACAAAAATTAGCCAAGCATGATGGCAGTCTCCTGTAATCCCAGCTACTTGGGAGGTTGAGGCAGGAGAATCACTTGCCAGGAGGCAGAGGTTGCAGTGAGCCAAGATCACACCATTGCACTCCAGCCTGTGCAACAGAGCAAGACGTTGTCACAAAACAACAGAAAAAAAAAAAGAAATTATGATTTATCTTGCTAAGTAAAATAAGGATGTGGTGGTTACTTAATGCACCTATAAATTAGAGATACATAGTGAGTTATTTACCCGTGTGATGACATATCTGGGATGTGGAAAAAAAAATAGGTGAGAAGATGCACAGTGGGCTGAAACGAGTGTAATAATATTTAAACGATATGTAATAATGATTTGAATAAACAGACATCAGCAATACTCTTCGGAAAAGTTCCTAAGGGTTTTGGTGTCACAAAAGCTCTGCCTCATTGTGTATTATTATTATTATTATTATTATTATTATTATTATGAGATGTAGTTTCGCTATTGTTGCCCAGGCTGGGGTGCAATGGCGCAATCTCGGCTCACTGCAACCTCCGCCCCCTGGGTTCAAGTGATTCTCTTGCTTCAGCTTCCCGAGTAGCTGGGACTACAGGCATGCTAGTTTTGTATTTTTAGTAGAGACAGGGTTTCTCCATGTTGGTCAGGCTGGTCTCGAACTCCCGACCTCAGGTGATCCGCCCGCCTCGGCCTCCCAAAGTGCTGAGATTATACACATGGGCCACCGCGCCCAGCCTGTTTATTCTTAAAGAAATAAAAACTATCCGTGGCCTAGAAAAGAGGATCACCCCTTATTCTGGCAAGCATAACACACAGGAGGGAGTCAACCGCTTGTTCAAAGAGAACTTTGGTTAAATTCCTCATTAGATTCTGATAGAGCCTGAAAAACTCTGATTCTCACCATAAATTTAATGATCATTTGGGTAAAGGGAATAATGAACTGTGATTATTATTTAATAACTGATGTTCTCACAAGATAAATTTGACATGGTAACAAATGTAACAGAAAAGTACATTTCATATTGCAACAAATAGATTATGTTATACTTGCAAAGCTCTGAGAAAAAGTCTTTGTCTCAAAAAATGTCAGCTTGGTGTTTAATGTTGCTATCGGAGACCAGAAAATAATTTGCATAATAAACTCAACTCATATAAAGTAATAAATTTGTGACTGGATGCCACGCCTGTCAACCATTTATCCGCTAAGTTTTACAGGGGATGGGAAAGCTTACGCTCTCTGAAGCTGACACCTGGTTATAGGTATAATCCACTACGTTTGCCGCCTCCCCCCCCGCCCAAAATTTGGGGATTCAATCCTATGGCATCATAAAAAATAAATGCAATGAGAAGACGAAATCTGTGCAATAGTATCTAAATGATGTGTATTTTGTTTAGAGTTAAAAAAATAAAAGAACATAATTTGAATAAGTGCCTATGTCTCTTAGGGCTCTAAGGTTTCTTTGCTTCTACTTTAAAAGAACCAAAAAAGAAAAAAAAAAGCCTTGACCTTGAAGTCACACCTACTTTTGCAAAGTACGTAATTCACTGGTCTCTAGAGGAGGGGAACGGGAAAGACCAAAGGCCAGCAGGGGGAGTAAAACAGAGTTTAGGAAGGGGCTTGCAAAGAGTCGCAGGCTAAAATGATGCGGGGCAGAAGGCGGAGGTGAGAGGTAGGAGGTAGGAGTGACCTGTGGTAGAGGGAATGTGGTTGAGGGAATGACCCTGGCTCCAGACTGGAGAAGAGGATCCGGGATAAAGAGGAGAGGTGAAGCATAACCGAGAGTCAGGTAGACAAAAGGACCATCAGGAAGGGGAGTAGGATGGGACCTCCCATCTCCGGAGGAGAAGGGAGGAGATAGTGAGGCTATCAGAATCACATGCGTCAGAAGCATCCTTCCTACAACGTACGCGGGGATGAATTCTCCTTTCCACCCCATGTTGAGGCACAAAAGGAGGTCTCCCTGGAGTGTATGGGGATTTATTTGTGAGAATTACCAAGTCCCCTTCTTTACACTCACCTTGACGAAGAAGGCAGCGACGATGGCGTGACCGGAAGTGCTGTCCTCTTTTGTTTGGCGGAAGCTTTAGCTTCTGCAGCAGCCAACCCCCCCTTTCACTTCAGGCGACTTCCTGTGCCTCTCTAGCAAGCTCTGCAATGCTCTATCTCATTGACTCCCTCACTAGATCAACATCTACATTGTGTTGTAAACGAGCTGAGAGAATCACTAACTTTTTACAAATCCTAGTTCTAGCCACGCCAGGAGCTGCAGTATCTCTGCCAAATCCATCAGGTGCAATTTGCCACCTCTCCTTATTGCTTTGCCTTAGAAATATCTCCCTTCATCTTAGTCCCTTAACTTAGGCCTCATTTTCTCTATCTTGGATGTCTACAGTGACATATTTACCAAACTGATTTACTGTTTCTGGCACACCACTTTGAAAAAATTCATTTGTATTAGCGGTATATTTCAAACTTTTCAAAAAATCTTAAGTCTAAATAACTTTTGCTTTGAAATCGTATCCAGAGTTACATACCATACTTAAATGTCCAAAGAATAAAGGTGGACTCACGTAGAAAGCATTCTTGCGTTATTTTACATACTCCCCAAGAAAAGGAAGAAAATGAAAACTGAAAAAAATGTTTCAATAATTTTTTAAAAACTCTACTCTGGTTAAATACCTTCAGAACAAGTTTAACATTGAATTACTTTTTGCCACTACCTCCAGAAAGTTCTCCTGGCCCCCAAATCTAGACCACAGTTCTCACCAAAGGGCAGGATCTCTTTTTGTGGTTATTTTTAGTCAGTCCACAAGTATATACTGAGCACCTACTATGTCCCAAATACTATGCTACACCCAGAGACACTACACTAGGAGCCCACAGCCTAGAGCTAAAATGACATTTAAACACTTAAGAGCCTAGCATGAAATATGTGTTTATCAATATTTGTTAAATGAATAAATGACCAAAATGTGGTAAGAGCAAAGAAGGAAACTAGCAATAAGGTCCTTAGTTTTCATGGCATTTTTACAATTTATATCCACAATTTGAATCACATTTCCCACTAAACACTGCTTTAGCTGCATCCTATCAATCTTCATATTTTGTATTTTGATATTTTTGTATATTGATTCTAATTTAGTTCAAAATAGTGTCTATCTTTGTAGTTCCTCTTTTTTTTTTTTTTTTTTCCTTAGTGAGACAGGGTTTCACTCTGTTGTCCAGGCTGGAGTGCAGTGGCATGATAACAGTTCACTATAACCTCAAATTCCTAAGCTCAAGTGCTCCTCCTGCCTCAGCCTCCTGAGTTGCTAGACTACAGAAGCATACCACCATGCCTAGCTAATCCTTTTTTATTTTTTGTAAAGACGGGGTCTTGCTTTGTTACCTAGGCTGGTCTTGAACTCCTGGGATTACAGACATGAGCCACTGTGTCCAGCCTGTACTTCCTCTTTGACCCATGGGTTCTTTAGAAATGCATGTTTAATTTCCAAGTATTTGGAAATTTTCCTGTTATTTTTCCACTATTGGTTTTTTATGATCAGCAAACTTAGAGTATATGATTTCAGTTCTTACATTTGTTAAATTTTGTCTTGTGACTTAAGATTTGGTCAATTTGGTGAATATTCCATGTACACTTGAAAAGAATGTGTATATGCATTCTGCTGTTGTTGAGTGAAATGCACTAGCACTATAAATATCAACTAGAGATAACTGATAGTATTATTCAGTTATTCTGTATTCTTATTTGCTGTGTAAAACACTATATTAATTACTGAGAGGAGTGTTGATGTACCTAATTATATTTGTGAATTTGTCTATTTCTTCTTTCAGTCTCTAAATTTTTGCTTTATAGAAGAGGAGTCTTCAAAATATTCATGGAAATACATATTATTAAAAAACTATACTTGGATTTCAAAAATTTTTTGCACCAAAATAAATGCTCACTAATTTGTTATAACATGTCCAAACAAGATCTAGCTTGAAGCACTAAGAAGTATAGGACATCAGTTTGAACAGAGCCCCTGTGAGAGCAGCATGAATTCTACTAAAATTGAAACAAGAAAAACACCAAATTTATGGTGAAGCTTGGGTGGAAGCATGGTGAAATCATTGATGCTTTATGAAAAGCTTACAGAGACAATGCCTCAAAGAAATCAGCAGTTTATACATATATCTTTTGTAGTTTTAATAGAGATAGGGTTTCACCATATTGGCCAAACTAGTCTCAAACTCCAGTAATCCCAGCAACTTGGGAGGCTGAGGCACAAGAATCACTTGTAACTGGGAGGCAGCAGGTGCAATGAGCCAAGACTGTGCCACTGCAGTCCAGCCTGAGCAACAGAGAAAGACTCAAAGAAAGAAAGAGAGAAAGAGAGGGAGGGAAGAAGAGAGAAGGAAGGAAGAAAAGAAAGAGAAATAAATATATATATATATATATATATATATATATATATATCTATCAGCAGTTTACAAATGGATAACCTGTTTTAAGAAGGATGAAGGCTGGGTGTGGTGGCTCACATCTATAATCCCAGCACTTTGATGGCCAAGGAGGGAAGACGGCTTGAGCCCAGAAGTTTGAGTCTACCCTAGGCAACATAGCAAGACTCCATCTCTACCAACATTTTAAAACTAGCCAGGTGTGGTGGGGTGCACCTCTAATCCCAGCTACACAGGAGACTGAATTGGGAGGATCACTTGAGCCTGGGAGGCCGAGGCTGCAGTGAGTTGTGATTACAAAAATTGCACTCCACCCTGTGCAGTGCCAGGGGGTCAAGTGACAGAGTGAAGCCCTGTCTAAAAAAAAAAAGAAAAAAGAAGGGATGAGACAGTGTTGGAGATGAATCTCACAGCAGCAGACCATCCACATCAATTTGTGAGGAAAAGATTCAACTTGTTTGTGCCCTAATTGAAGAGGACTGATGATTAACAGCAGAAACAATAGCCAACACCATACACATCTCAACTAGTTCAGTTTACACAATTCTGACTGAAAAATTAAAGTTGAGCCAACTATCCACTCAATGGATACCAAAACTGTTGTGCCCAGATCAGCAGCAGATAAAGAGCAGAACTTTCAATGGAAATTTTAAACAAGTGAGATGAAGATCCTGAAGCCTTTCTTTGAAGAATTAGAAAATGAAACATGGCTTTACCAGTACGATCCTGAAGACAAAGTACAATCACAGCAATGACCACCAAGAGGTGGCAGTGGTCCAGTCAAAGGAAAAGTAGACGGGTCAAGAGCAAAGGTCATGGAAACAGTTTTTTGGTCTGCTGAGGCATTTTGCTTGTTTGACTTTTTGGAGAGCTAAAGAAAAATAACATCTGTTTATTATGAGAGTGTTTTGAGGAAGTTAGCCAAAGCTTAAGCAGAAAAACACCCAGAAAAGCTTCATCTAAACAGTGCTCCTGTTCAGTCCTCTCATCAAACAAAGGCGATTTTGAGAGAGTTTTGATGGAAAATCATTAGGCATCCACCATGCAGTCCTGATTTGGCTCTTTCAGACTTCTTTTTGTTTCCTAATCTTAAAAAAAAAAAAATCTTTAAAAAGTGCTCTTTTTGGCGGGGCGCAGTGGCTCACACCTGTAATCCCAGCACTTTGGGAGGTTGAGGTGGGTGGATCACGAGGTCAGGAGTTGGAGACCAGCCTGGCCAACATGGTGAAACCCTGTCTTTACTAAAAATACAAAAATTAGCCAGGTGTGGTGGTGCCTGAAATCCCAGCTACTTGGGAGGCTGAGGCAGGAGAATCACTTGAATCCAGGAGGCAGAGGTTGCAGTGTGCTGAGACTGCGCCATTGTACTCCAGCCTGGATGACAGAGAGAGACTCTGTCTCAAAAAAAAAAAAAAAAAGAAAAAGAAAAAGTGCCCGTTTTAGATATGGACTAAATGACTGGTATCATTGCTTACAAAAGTGTTTTGAACTTGATGGAGCTTATGTTGAGAAATAAAGTTTATAGTTTTTATTTTTATCTTTTAGTTATATTTTCGCACAAACTTTTTGAAGTCCCCTAGTATTTTGAAACTCTTTTGCTAGGTGTATACATATGTAGGAATATTATGTCTTCTTGGTGAATTGAACCTTTTATTATTATGTAATGTCCTTCTTTATTCCTGGGAATCACCTTTGCTCTGGAGTATAATTGGTCTAACATTAATATAACCACTCCAGCTTTTTTTTCCTTTTTTTTTTTTTTTCTGAAGACAGGGTCTCACTTTGTTGCCCAGACTGGAGTGCAGTGGTGCAATCACAGCTCACTACAGCCTCAAACTCCCATGCTCAAGTGATCCTCCGGCCTCAGTTTCCTGAGTAGTTGGGACCACAGTGTGCTCCACAATGCCCAGATAATTTGTGTATTTTTTGTAGAGACAGAGTTTTGCCATTTTTCCCAGGCTGGTCTCAAACTCCTGGGCTCAAGCCATGGGCCCTTCTCAGCCTTCTAAAGTGCTGGGATTGCAGGCATGAGCACCTGGCCCTCTATCTTTTGATTAGTGCTTTCATGGTACACCTTCCATCTTTTTACTTGTAGGCTACTGATATGAATTTCTTGTAAGCATACTTAGAAAACCCTTTTCTACTTCAAGACTATGAACAGCTCTCCCATTACTTCTAATGTATCAATGTTTGAATTTAAATATTTGATCCATTAGGAATTTATTCCAGATAAGGTATGAGGAAAAATCCCATTTTATATTTTTTCTTCCGGGTGGTTTACTTTCTTTTTCCAAAAATATGTTTTGACTGAATCTATCTTTTCCCTACTGATATGAGCAGCTAATGAAAATAACCTAAATTTATTTGTTCTGCAGCTTTTTGTTTTGTCTTCCCTTTTAGTGATTTCTTACTGAGTTTCACTCTACTTAATTTGAAGATATCCATTAATCTCAGCTTTGTATATATAAAAACACGGACTTCCAGAAAGGAAGTATCAGGTGTTCTACAGACCATCTGTGCAGGGAAACAACCATAACTGCTAAAAGTTACTTTTAAAACAACCATATAAACTCTCAGAAAGTTTCTCTAAGGGCAGAGAACAAAGGAAGAAACATTTATTCAAAAAAATATAAATGCCAGTAAAAACAGTGGAAGTCTGTGGCATTTGAGCCACAACCTATTCGATCCCTCCCTCATCAAAATCAGCAGGATTAAAGCTATAATTTGGGTATGGTTAAGAAAATATAGCTTCCTATTCTCCAATCTCCTCATTAAGGGCTCTTATTTCTCCCTGGGGTGAGCAGTATTAGTATTTTTCATCCCCTCCAGCTTTATGTTGCAGAGCCTAAATTCAAAGAGAGTGTAGCTGAGAGGCCCAGGGTGCCCTTCCTCTACCCAGTCATTATTTGTAGGGTGGAAACTCTATGTCAGGCATGGCAGGCCAAATAGGGTGTTAATATCCCTTGTTCGACGTTGCTCATAGAGTGCAGGTTCCACAATGGCAGAGACAAGCCAAGAAGACCAGAGTGTCCTGCCTCTACCCAGTGCTCAACTCATAAAGTAGGGATTTCATTCTGAGAGAAGCAGTCCACTTTTTCCACTCCAAGCCCAGAGCAGTGGTGTGGTGATTTTGCCCAGGAGGGAGACTGGCCATAAGAATAGAGCTTCAAAGTTCTCTGCAATAAAACTGAATTTATTTGGAACAGAGTGTGGAAAGTTCAAGCACAAGCACGATCTCAAAAACAATGAAGTTTTTGGTGGTAAGCATTGAGAACCATCTGGTAGATCCATGAGTGAAGCAAAATAAACCACAAGCCAGCTAGTTTTCCAGGGACAATCAGAGAAAGAGACAGCTAACAAGAGTCCTCCTAGAGTCAGAAGGAACTTGAGAGTTCTTAGCTTCTTTACAAGGCCCAAGAGTATGTACAGTAATAATTATAATAAAATATTATTGGGTTTGTAATATATATGGATATGATATGTATAAAAATAATTGCACAAAAAACAGGAAAGGGGAACAGAGCTATATAGGAGTAACATTTCTAACAGAAATTCAGGAAGAAATGGTACTAATTTTAAAATAGAGTTTTTGATTTCTTATCTAGGTAGGAAAGAGGGAAAAGAGGAAATAAGCCATTACTTTTTCCACAGCACCATGCTGCTTTTCATGATCTGAGTCATAATCATACTTCCATTAGCATCTATTGGTATTCTATGTGAATAATAAATAACTGGTAACAGTGAGATCAGGGTGGGTTTCAATGTTAAACTGGGAAAATCTAAATACTTAGGCCCAATATTCTTGGACAAAAATACTCACTCTGTAACGACCATCTGTTGGGAAAAAAAATGAATCTCTGAAATGGGACTACTTCTGGAAGATGGAGATTGATAGCTGGGGTGGCAGCAGTAAAATTACTCAGATTTGGCCAGGCAAAGTGGCTCATGCCTGTAATCCCAGCACTTTGTGAGGCCGAGTTGGGCGGATCACAAGGTCAGGAGTTCGAGATCAACCTGGCCAACATAGTGAAGCCCTGTCTCTATCAAAAATAGAAAAATTAGCCAGGCATGGTGGCGCATGCCTGTAGTCCCAGCCACTCAGGAGGCTGAGGCAAAAGAATCACTTGAACCCAGGAGGTGGAGGTTGTGGTGAGCAGAGATCACACCACCGTACTGCAGCCTGAGCAACAGAGCGAGACTCCATCTCAACAAAAAAAAAATTACTCAGATTTATTATGACTCGAGCATGTTTCCTCCAGGTCAAAACAAAATAATAAGATAGCTTTCAATAAAATAGAGTAGTGAGGGAGCCTTCTAGGGATGCTTGAAAATATTAATATCATGATCCAGAGGGTGATTGCATAGATACAGATATAATTGAGCTGTACACACATGAGTAGTACATATTATTGAATATAAAATATCTAAATTTAAAAAATTATGTATTGTTCTGTTATGGACAACATTAAAAAAAAAGTATCAGGTCTACTCTTATAGCTGAAATAACCAAAATATGTTGCAGCTATATAAAAGTTTCCAAGACACTGGAGATGCAGAGATTCAGAAATGAAAGATAGTGAGCCCTAAATGATGGAGGTGGGGGACATGAGGTAAGCACGAAGACTGTCCCAGTTTATTGCCTTGAAATATTTTCTGGGGTATAGTGCATCCAGAAGATGGATCTGAGCATCCAGGGAGACTGAGGTGAACAGACTTTGCAGGAGAAAGTATCAGAGAGGAGAGAGCTGTAGATATCTAGATATCTACAGAGATTTTCTTCCAACATTCAACTGAGGACAGATCAGAGGATGCATGTGAGAAAAGTACTCAAGACCAGAAAGAGAATCGCCCAAAAAGATTAGAGCTAACAGTGTCTGTAGTGAATGAAGGGACAAAAATAATGGTGTTCTTACCAGCCACACTAGAACCTCAAAATTCCTGGAGCATGGGGTAGAATATAAAGAAGAGGAGCCGCAGTAGTGGAGAATAATTAGGCTTAAATGGACACTATTTCAGTCCTGTAACAAAACTTAAAAGTATGAACCAAAAGGGCCAAACTAAGTACCTTTACTATGTTCCAGAACTATGTTAAGAATATTTGTATAGCAGGCTGGATGTGGTGGCTCACACCTGTAATCCCAGCACTTGGGAGGCCAAGATAGGCAGATCACCTGAGGTCAGGAGTTCCAAACAAGCCTGACCAACATGGAGAAACCATCTCTAGTAAAAATACAAAATTAGCAGGGCATGATAGGGCACGTCTGTAATCCCAGATACTCAGGAGGCTGAGGCAGAAGAAACACTTGAACTTGGGAGGCAGAGGTTGCAGTGAGCCGAGATCGCACCACTGCATTCCAGTCTGGGCAACAAGAGCAAAACTCCATTTCAAAAAAAAAAAAATTCAGACCTAATAGACATCTACAGAATCCTCCACCCCAAATCCACAGAATATACGTTCTTCTCAACACCACATAGCACTTATTCTAAAATTGACCACAAAATTGAAAGTAAAACACTCCTCAGCAAATGCAAAAGAACAGAAATCATAACAACCAGTCTCTAGGACCACAGTGCAATCAAATTAGAACTCAGGATTAAGAAACTCACACAAAACTGCACAACTACATAGAAACTGAACAACCTGCTCCTGAATGACTACTGGATAAATAACAAAATGAAGGCAGAAATAAAGATGTTCTTTGAAACCAATGAGAACGAAGACACTATGTAGCAGAATCTCTGGGACACATTTAAATCAGTGTGTGGAGGAAAATTTATAGCACTAAATGCCCACAAGAGAAAGCAGGAAAGATTCAAAATCGACACCCTAATGTCACAATTAAAAGATCTAGAGGAACAAGAACAAACAAATTCAAAAGCTAGCAGAAGACAAGAAATAACTAAGATCAGAGCCTAACTGAAGGAGATAGAGACACGGAAAACCCTTGAAAACATCAATGAATCCAGGAGCTGGTTTTTTGAAAAGGTCAACAAAATAGACCACTAGCCAGACTAATGAAGAAAAGAGAGAAGAATCAAGTAGATGTAATAAAAAAAAAAAAGGTGATGTCACCACCGATCCCACAGAAATAAAAACTACCATCAGAGAATACTATAAACACTTCTATGCAAATAAACCAGAAAATCTAGAAGAAATGGATAAATTCCTGGACACCTTCCCAAGACTAAACCAGGGAGAAGTCGAATCCCTGAATAGACTAATTCTGAAATTGAGGCAGCAATTAACACCCAACCAACCAAAAAAGGTCCAGGACCAGACAGTTTCACAGTCAAATTCTACCAGAGGTACAAAGAAGACCTGGTACCATTCCTTCTGAAACCATTCAAACAATAGAAATAGAAAGAATCCTCCCTAACTCATTTTATGAGGCCAATATCATCCTGATACCAAAACCTGGCAGCGACACAACTAAAAAAAAAATTTTAGACCAATACTTCTGATGAACATCAATGCGAAAATCCTCAATAAAATACTGGCAAACCGAATCCAACAGCACATCAAAAAGCTTATCCATCACAATCAAGTTGGCTTCATTCCTGGGATGCAAGGCTGGTTCAACATACACAAATCAATAAACATAATCGATCACATAAACAAAACCAAAGACAAAAACCACATGATTATCCCACGTGGAGACAGGCCTTCAACACAATTCAACAGCCCTTTATACTAAAAACTCTCAATAAACTAGGTATCGATGGAACGTATCTCAAACTAATAAGAGCTATTTATGCCGGGCACAGTGGCTCATGCCTGTAATCCCAGCACTTTGGGAGGCCGAGGCGGGTGGATCACAAGGTCAGGAGTTCGAGACCAGCCTGGCCAAAATGTTGAAACCCCGTCTCTACTAAAAATACAAAAATTAGCTGGGCGCGGTGGCACACGCCTGTAATCCCAGCTACTCAGGAGGCTGAGGCAGGAGAATTGCTTGAACCTGGGAGGCAGAGGTTGTGGTGAGCTGAGATCGCGCCATTGCACTCCAGCCTGGGTGACAGAGTGAGACTCTGTCTCAAAAAAAAAAAAAAAAAAAAAAGAGCTATTTATGACAAACCCACAGCCAATATCATACTGAATGGGCAAAAACTGGAAGCATTCCCTTTGAAAACGCACTAGACAAGGATGCCCTCTCTCACCATTCCTATTCAACATAGTATTGGAAGTTCTGGCCAGGGCAATCAGGCAAGGAAAAACAAATGAAGGGTATTCAATTAGGAAAAGAGGAAGTCAAATTATCTCTATTTGCAGACGACGTGATTGTGTATTTAGACGACCCCATGGTCTCAGCCCGAAATCTCCTTAAGCTGGTAAGCAACTTCAGCAAAGTCTCAGGATACAAAATCAATATGCAAAAATCACAAGCATTTCTATACACCAATAACAGAGAGCCAAATCATGAGTGAACTCCCATTCATAATTGCTACAAAGAGAATAAAATACCTAGGAATACAACTAACAAGGGATGTGAAGGACCTCTTCAAGGAGAACTACAAATCGCTGCTTAAGGAAATAAGAGAGGACACAAACAAATGGAAAAACATTCCATGGTCATGGTTAGAAAGAATCAATATCATGAAAATGGCCATACTGCCCAAAGTAATTTATAAATTCAATGCTATCCCCATCAAGCTACCATTGACTTTCTTCACAGAATTGGAAAAAAACCACCTTAAACTTCATATGGAACCAAAAAAGAGCCCGCATAGCCAAGACAATCCTAAGTCAAAAAAAAAAAAAAAAAAAAAGCTGGAGACATCACACTACCTAACTTCAAACTGTAGTACAAGGCTACAGTAACCAAAACAGCATGGTACTGGTACCAAAACAGAGATATAGACCAATGGAACAGAACAGAGGCCTCGGAGGCAACACAACATATCTACAACCATCTGATCTTTGACAAATCCAACAAAAGCAAGCAATGGAGAAAGGATTCCCTACTTAATAAATGGTGTTGGGAAAATTGGCTAGCCGTATGCAGAAAGCTGAAACTGGATCCCTTCCTTACAGCTTGTACAAAAATTAACTCAAGATGGGTTGAAGATTTAAATGTAAGATGTAAGATCATAAAAACCCTAGAAGAAAACCTAGGCAATACCATTGAGGACACAGGCATGGGCAAGGACTTCATGACTAAAACACCAACAGCAATGGCAACAAAAACCAAAATAGACAAATGGGATCTAATTAAACTAAAGAGCTTCTGCACAGCAAAAGAAACTATCATCAGAGTGAACAGGCAAACTACAGAGAAAATTTTTGCAATCTACCCATCTGACAAAGGGCTAATATCCAGAATCTATAAAGAACTTATACAAAATTACAAAAAAAAAAAAAAAATCGAAAAGTGGGCAACAGACACTTCTCAAAAGGAGACATTTATGCAGCCAATAAACATATAAAAAAAAACTTATTATCACTGGTTATTAGAGAAATGCAAATCAAAAACACAATGAGATAGCATCTCATACCAGTTAGAATGGCGATCATCAAAAAGTAAGGAGACAACAGATGCTGGAGAGGATGCAGAGAAATAGGAACGCTTTTACACTGTTGGTGGGAGTGTAAATTAGTTCAACCATTGTGGAAGGCAGTGTGGCCATTCCTCAAAGATCTAGAACTAGAAACATCATTTGACCCAGCAATCCCATTACTGGGTATATACCCAAAGGAGTATAAATCATTCCATTATAAAGATACATGCACATGTATGTTTATTGTGGCATTGTTCACAATAGCAAAGACTTGGAACCAATCCAAATGCCCATCAATGATAGACTGGATAAAGAAAATGTGGCACATATACACCATGGAATACTATGCAGCCATAAAAAAGGATGAGTTCATGTCCTTTGCAGAGACATGGATGAAGCTGGAAACCATCATTCTCAGAAAACTAACACAAGTACAGAAAACCAAACACTGCAAGTTCTCACTCATAGGTGGGAGTTGAACAATGAGAACTCATGGACACAGGAAGGGGAACATCACACACCTGGGCCTGTTGAGAGGTGGAGGATGGGGGGAGAGACTGCATTAAGGGAAATACCTAATGTAGAGGAGGGGTTAATGGGTGCAGCAAACCACCATGACACATGTATACCTGTGTAACAAACCTGCATGTTCTGCACATGTACCCCAGAACTTAAAGTATAATAATTTAAAAAATAAAAAGCACACCCTTACCCTCACCACGTTAAACCCTTTGCAAAGTTATGATGCAGCCAGAAGTCCCTCACCAGATGCCAGCTTCATGCTCATTGACCTAACAGTCCCTAGAACTGTAAGCTAACTAAAACTCAAGTATTTATAAATTACCCAGTCTGTGGTATTCTAGTATAGCAACACAAATGGACTATGACAATTGTACTACCTAATGTAGCCTTTTTTGGTTTTTTTTTCGGCTACCTAACATGTTGGAACCTTATGAGTGAGATCAGATAGTTATAGAAAATATAAGCATACTGTATTAGTCCATTTTTACACTGCTCTAAAGAAATACCTGGCCAGGCGCGGTGGCTCAAGCCTGTAATCCCAGCACTTTGGGAGGCCGAGGTGGGTAGATCACGAGGTCAAGAGATCGAGACCATCCTGGTCAACATAGTGAAACCCCGTCTCTACTAAAAATACAAAAAATTAGCTGGGCAGGGTGGCGCATGCCTGTAATCCCAGCTACTCGGGAGACTGAGGCAGGAGAATTGCCTGAACCCAGGAGGTGGAGGTTGCGGTGAGCCGAGATCGTGCCATTGCACTCCAGCCTGGGTAACAAGAGCGAAACCCTGTCTCAAAAAAAAAAAATAATAATAATAATACCTGAGACTGGGTAATTTATAAAGGAGGAAAGAGATTAAATTGACTCACAGTGCAGCATGGCTGGAGAGGCCTCAGGAAACTTACAATTATGGCAGAAGGCAAAGGAGAAAAAGAGAAGAAAGGCCGGAAAACAGAGAGTGAAGAGGGAAGAGTCCCATAGAAAACCGTCAGAGCTCATGAGAACTCACTCACTATCAGGAGAAGAGCATGGGGGAAACCCCTCATGATCCAGTCACCTCCCACCATTCCCTCCCTTGATACGTGAGAATTACAAGGTAGTTACTTCCAAGATACGATGGGGGTACAGAAAAAAAAAAGAATAATTATATAACTACAGAAACAGTCAGTACCAAACAAGGTAAACTCTACAGTGTCTAACTAGTATCCAATTAAAAATTAGGAACAATGAAAAAAACCATAGAAATAGAAACTATGCTGAGGAGAAAAACCAAACAATTGAAATTGAGCCATAGCTAATAGAGATGTTAGAATTAGCACACAAGGACATTTAAATAGACATTATAACTATGTTCCATATGTTTATAAAGGTACGTAGAGACATGGAAGATATGAAAAAGACTGGCAAAAAAATGAATTCTAGGAAATAAAAAGACTAGCCAGGTGCGGTGGCTCAAGTCTGTAATTTCACCACTTTGGGAGGCCAAGATGGGCAGATCACTAGGTCAGGAGTTCAAGACCAGCTTGGCCAACATGGTGAAATCCCATCTCTACTAAAAATACAAAAATTAGCTGTAGGTGGTGGTACATGCCTGTAATCCCAGCTACTCGGGAGGCTGAGGCAGGAGAATTGCTTGAACCTGGATGGCCAAGGTTGCAGTTAGCCCATATCACACCACTGCACTCCAGCCTGGGTGACAGAGGGAGACTCCATCTCAAAAAATAAAATAAAATAAATACATATATATAGCCACGGGTGATGGTGTGTGTCTGTAGTTCCAGCTACCTGGGAGGCTGAGGCAGGAGAATAGTTTGAACCCAGGAAGTGGAGGTTGCAGTGAACCAAGATTGCACCACTGCACTCCAGCCTGAGCAACAGAGGGAGACTCTGTCTCAAAAAATAAAAATAAAAATAAAATAATAATTAAAAAGAAATAAAAAGACTATCAGTGAACAGAGGGACAACTTCAACTGACTAGTAGGTGGGTCATTGGAGTCTCTAAAAGAAAGAGTGAGAGGAGATAGAAAAAAACTCAAGCAATAACAACTAGGAATTTCCAAATTTGATGAAAACTATAAATCCACAGAACCAAAACGATAAATGAATCGCTAGAACAAGGAAAATGAAGAAAGCTACACCAATGCACATTATAATCACGTTGCCTAAAATCAGTGAAAAAGAGAAAATCTTAGAGGCAGCTAGAAATAAGAAGCATGTTATACACCAAGGAATATAGATAACAATGACATTGGATTTCTGATTGGAAATAATGCAAGCGAGAAGACAGTGGAGAAACATTTTTAACATACTGAAAGAAAAAAAAGTCAAGGTAAAATTCTACAGAGTATATTTCAAAATGAAGGTAAAATAAAGACATTTCCCAGACATAGTAAAGTCTTTGTTTTAGACTACAGATTGTAAACCAGTCTCCTCCCAAAGTTGGTTCAGCCTATGCCCAGGAATAGGCAAGGACAGCTTGGGGACTGGAAAAAAAAATGGAGTTATTTGGGTTGGATCTCTTTCACTGTCTCAGTCACAATTCTGAAAATAACTTTGTACACTCTCAGTTCAGTCATAACCAGATTAAGGCTTGTTGCTTTCACCTGTGAGGTTACTTTTTGTAAAGTTCAAAAGCCGAAAATCTTAACTGCTTGACATGGCTGAAGTCAAGTAACAAGGGATTTAAAAGGATTTCCTTAAAGAGCGCTCAGCTTAATTAAAAGTGGATATTCAAGTTATAGGTATATATATATATATGTTTTTTGAGACGAGTCTCATTCTGTTGCCAGGCTGGAGTGTAGTGGCGTAATCTCAGCTCACTGCAGCCTCAGCCTCCCAAAGTGCTGGGATTACAGGCATGAGCCACTGTGCCTGGCCCGTTATAGGTATATTTAAATGGGCTTTATGCTTTTCTCTTTTTGGATCTTGTTTTTCTGGAAAAAGGCTCTTTTCTTCTCAGTCGACTGAATTATTTTTCTCCATTTTTTGTCTTACCATCTTAATCCGTGCATGAGAGGTCCTAAGATAACTTCTGGTAACGTGAAACTCCTTGGGGAAAACAGGAGGCACCACAGATCCCATTTTGCGGGGGAAAAAACCTTTGTCTTCCTCATGAAACCCCAGGAATTAAAAGGAGATAGATCCCTCACAAAATCAAAGGCTCTGTTCTATTTTGCATTGTGTTATCTGACAGTTTTAAGTTTTGGGGATATCAAATTACTTCACATTATGGAAAAGCTTTGTTGTGTAATAACTAGGTAGGAAATACACTGTAAAGGATGGCTTATAGTAATTATAAATCGGAAAAGCATGCTCTTGGCCACCTGGAAGATAAGGAAACATCCCCAACCCCCACTGGGAGACGAGACTCCCATCAGGGATGGACTGATAACAAAATAAGCCAATTGGCTTTGGGTTGCCTTGCAATGAAATGCATTGTAGAAGCACCACATTGTCTTCTCCCATAATATCTACATGGTCTTTTCATAAATTAAGCATTGAAATAAAAGCACAGCAAGAAGGTAGTAAGACACTAATCTGCCCTTAGTAAAAGGTTTATAAAAGGTTTGTAAAGATTTTACTTCATGATCAAATTGGTTAAAATTAGATGAAATAATCTATAAGGTTTCATTTAAACTAATTGAAGTCAACATTAACAAAGTAATGCAAGGTTAAATTTTGCCTTTAAACAAAATTTTCATGTCATAGTAAAGGCTAATGAAAGATTTTTGTCTTTTAAGTCATCATTTTGGCAAAATAATTTATGGCAATCTGGAAATTGTCCTTCCTGATGCCTGGCTTTTTGGATGATTCATAGGGGCCCTGACACATTCAGAGAAAAGGTAAACAGGATGATTTGACATGTTTAGTCACATAAGATTGCCAAAATGATGTCCAATCTTCTTTAAATTATATTTTGGTAAATAATACTAATACATGTTCCAAAATTATATGGGATTTCTAAAATTCTAATGCCTAAGTATATGCTATCAATCGCAATTAAGGGTAAAGTTATTGTAAACCATGGAAATAAATAAACTTGTCAGTCATGTTTTAAACTGTAACTATCCTGAAAATTTTGTCATTTGCAGACAATTGTTGTCTTGCTTTGTTCCTTCTCAAAAGACGGTTTATAATCAAGCTATATTAAGGACTTTAACAGGTGTTCTCAAATGCAGGTTTTTAATAGCTTTGAAGATTGTAACACTGAAATAGAGAAAGAAGGTATAGGACTCCTAAGGAACTGATATGTTCACAAATATCAAGCAAAACAAGAGTTATCTAAGTGTACTGCACTCACAAAGTTTAAGTAACGTTTTCAACTTTTGCTTGGAATATTGCTGATCGTTGTTTTGTTTTTCAGAGTCAAGCAAACTTATTTTAAACTATTTATGGCCTTTAATAATTGAGTAGGGTATACTACTGTAAACAAAATTTGGAACGTGTTCATTTTTCTCTGCCTAGTTCCTCTAGAATTTGGAAACTATCTGTGAATACTCACTCTTAACTTATGGCAATATAGTTGTTTGCATCAGTGCAATAAGAACCCATTTTTCTTTGTCAACAGGACACAACTGGAAAAACCGGTTATTTTACCGAGGTTTTGACCGAAAGGGTGTGTTTCCCTTTCAGGAGTCAAGCTTGACATGCAGAGTCAATAAAAGCCCCTTGGAGAACTGGCCTCATACCTTGTCTACACAGTCCCTGCATGGCACAGGGTTCCTAACCTGTGGTCAGTAAAAAATGTCACTTTCTGGCCGGGCATGGTGGCTCACGCCTGTAATCCAAGCACTTTGGAGGCCAAGGCGGGCGGATCACCTGAGGTCGGGAGTTCAAGACCAGCCTGACCAACATGGTGAAACCCCATCTTTAAAAAAAAAGAATGTCACTTTCTAACAAGTCTAGAGGCTCCTAGTTTATCTTGGGACCTCAAGAGGAAAGGATCACTCAACTTACAGGTATTTGAGGATACAAACCCATGGCTGGGCTCAGCTTTAAAGGTCTTATCTAAGATTCCTTTGGAATCCAAAAGACCTATGTAGAAATGACCATTCTTGCTGCACTTCATGCAAATAATCAGGCCAAGTATAAGACTAAACTTCATTCATAATTAGTTTTTACTAAAAATGAGAACTGGAGAGAAAAATTTTGCTTCAAAGTTTATTATACATTTGTCATGAAGTCCTAGTCTCATTAATTGTGTTTAAGCTTTTTGCCTACATTTTAAACTAACCTTGCTTATTCCTGTCAATCAAGTGGTAATCTTCTGCAGCTTGGAAGAAAGCAAAAGGGATGGGTAATGTAAAAATCTGAATCAATATACTAGTTCTGGGCACTTATCTTGCAAATTCTGCCAGGTAATGAAAGTAAGCAGGGTACCAGTAACCCGGAGGTTTCTTTGTTTGGGAAAATAAAACCAAAGCTTCATAGACTGGCAAAGGGAAATTCTACACCTTGGCAAGTAAAATTTTCTTGTTTGTTTATTTTGTTTTGTTTTGTTGGTAGAGACGAGGTTTCACCATGTTGGTCAGGCTGGTCTCACCATGTTGGTCAAGTTGGTCTCAAACCCCTGACCTCGTGATCTGCCCGCCTTGGCCTCCCAAAGTGCTGGGATTACAGGCTTGAGCCACTGTGCCTGGCACCCTGGCAAGTAAAATTTTCGATGGAAATGTCTACTACACCAAACTGGTGGGAATTGCTATACTCACTTTACTATTTACAATAGGGTTATACACGGTAGCACCTTCTAACTGAAATATGGGAGAGTTTCCATTGCTGTTGTATTTTGCTTAATTGTTATCCTTATAGCAGGAATAATAGTTACTGACAAAAAGGAAGCGTGAAAGTTTATCACTGAGTCGGTTAGGACTTTCTATTGGATTTAGTGATGATTAACACCTCTAGTAGAGTACAGAAAAATCTACAGGTACTCAAATCAAAATTATTGACAGGCTCAGGGAAAACGCCAGCTGCAGCCCCAGGCAGCTACAATCCCTCTTTAATAAATTCCAGTCTCCTTTATGAAATTGGTTAACCCCTTTATTAAGCCCTCCCTTGCTTATATGTCTTGGATTGATATTTGGACCCTGTATACTCAAAAATATAACTCTAATTGTTTCTTCTTACCTAGAAGCAATCAAACGCCAAATGGTGCTGCAAATTGAACCACAAGTGGACACACCATTCTTCGGAGGATCCTTAGATCAACCCCAGGAGGCGCCCTAGCTGCTGTTCCTCATTTGCCGCCCCTTTTCAGCAGGAAGTAGCCAGAAGGAGTTGTCGCCCAAACCCCGCTAACAGCAGTTACTCTGGCATCTCCACAGAGGGGAATGTTGAAGGAGTTATTAAGAAATTATTTTAGGGGGCCGGGCTCAGTGGCTCACGCCTGTAATCCCAGAACTTTGGGAGGCCGAGGCAGGTGGATCATGAGGTCAGGAATTCGAGACCAACCTGGAGAAACCCCGTCTCTACTAAAAATATAAAAAATTAGCTGGGTGTGGTGCTGGGCGCCTGTAATTCCAGCTACTCGGGAGGCTGAGGCAGGAGAATCCCTTGAATCTGGGAGGCAGAGGTCGCAGTGAGCCGAGATCGTGCCATTGCACTCCAGCCTGGGTGACAAGAGCAAGACTTCATCTCAAAAAAAAAAAAAAAGACAGTAATTATTTTAGGCAGATAGAGAGGAAAGGGGTCCTTGGGAAGTTTTTATTTATTTTTATTTTTATTTATTTTTTTTGGAAGTTTTTTTTATTTTATTTTATTTTATTTATTTATTTATTTTATTTATTTATTTATTTATTTATTTATTTATTTATTTATTTATTTATTTATTTATTTTGAGACGGAGTTTCGCTCTTGTTACCCAGGCTGGAGTGCAATGGCGCGATCTCGGCTCACCGCAACCTCCGCCTCCTGGGTTCAAGCAATTCTCCTGCCTCAGCCTCCTGAGTAGCTGGGATTACAGGCACGCACCACCATGCCCAGCTAATTTTTTGTATTTTTTAGTAGAGACGAGGTTTCACCATGTTGACTAGGATGGTCTCGATCTCTTGACCTCGTGATCCACCTGCCTCGGCCTCCCAAAGTGCTGAGATTACAGGCGTGAGCCACCGCGCCCGGCAAGTTTTTATTTTTTAAAGCATTTCCGGAAAAAATTCTTGCAAAAAGCCCCGGCTCTTAGAGCCAGGCTGGCAACATTTGATATGCAAACACAGACCATTAGAAACTGGGTCCACCCAAACACGGTGATTCCCGTGGCCTTCTTGCCCTTGCCCCACATGTTCCTGGCAACATGGCTGCCCCCACATAGCCCCACTTGTGTAAAACATCATGAGGCCCTGTATCTGGTATTAAAAGGCTAGGGTGGGAGGCCAGCTTTTTTGTGGGCTACGTGAATGACATACCTAGTCAAACCAATCCCCTGAGCCCTATGCAAATCGGACACCACCTCCTTCAGCCTCTGCATATATACCTGGCTGGTGTCCACAACACTTGGGGCTCCCTCTCTGGTCTTTAGGGCCCCTCTTCCTCTGTCTCTGTATGGGGGAGCCTCCTCCTTACGCCTTCTGCCTTCTTTGTGGCCTACTGAACTCTCTGCTCCCTAAAAAACAAAAAAAAGAAAAAGATATGCCACGTTAACTTTAGTGGAAAGAAAGTCAGAGAGGCTAAATTCAGAAGAGACAAAATGGATTTTTGAACCAAGAATATTATTATGGATAAAGCAGGATATTTAATAGTTATAGCTTAGTCAATTACATAAGCAGATATAAATGTTTATGTGCGTAATAAAAGAAATACATAAAGCAAACCCTGATAGAACTGCAAAGAGCAATATTCAAATCCACAGTTACAGTCAGGGATTTTAATATTCTTCTCTCAGTGTAAGCAGAAAGGTCAACACAATCAACCAGCTAGACCTGACTGACATTTATAGTATGCTCTATCCAACAACAGAACATACATTCTTCTCAAATACACATGGAACATTTACCAATAGACAATATTCTGTGAAATAAAACATGTCCCTGTAAATTTTAAAGGATTCAAGCCATACAAAGTATATTTTTAGATAACAATGGAATTAACTGAGAATTCAATAATGCATAGATGCTGGAAAATCCCTAAACATTTGGAAATTAACAAACTTATAAATAACTCATGTATCATAGGATTAAATCAAAAGGGAAATTAAAAAGTATTTTTAGCCTAATGGAAATGAAAATGCACTATATTAGAATTTGTGGGATGCTGTTAAAGAAGTACTTAGGAGGAAATTTATAGCAGTGAATATCTACATTAGATAAGAAGAAAGATTTCAAATCAATTACCTCCTGTTCTTTAGAAACTAGAAAAAGTGAAAATCCCAAAGTAAGCAAGAAAAAAAAAGGGAATAATAAGAATCAAAGTGGAAACTGATGTAAGAGAAAAGATAAAAACAACAGAAAATCAATGAAACCAAAATCTGGTTCTATGAGATCGGTAAAATTGGTAAACCTCTAATGAGAGTGATCAGGAAAACAAAAAAGAAAACACAATTGACTATTTCCATCTAAATGGGGCAGCAGCTACTACTCTGTTTTGATGGTACCTCTAGGGGATGCGAACATCAAGTTACCAAATCTTCTGATTTTCAAGAGAAGTTTGAAGTTCCTAATTTTACATGAAATCTACTGAGTTTATTAATAAGATGTTGGCAACCGATGCAAAACTTTCAGCACTGTGATAACCAGTCTATAGGCCTCCAGTTAACAAACTCTATATTGAATACTAGGTAGTTGTTGAATAAACATTGTAAACAGAAGTTGAGTTTGAAATATTTCATTTCTTGCAAGTCTGTTCGAATTAATTCTAGCTGTAATACTGAATTTTATGTAATTATTATTATCTTTATTTATTTATTTATTTTTGAGACGGAGTCTCGCTCTGTTGCCCAGGCTGGGGTGCAATGGTGCAATCTCGGCTCACTGTGACCTCCGCCTCCCAGGTTCAAGCAATTCTCCTGCCTCAGCCTCCTGAGTAGCTGGGATTACAGGCACTCGCCACTGTGCCCGGCTAATTTTTTTTTATATTTTTAGTAGAGATGGGGGTTTCACCATGTTAATCAGGCTGGTCTCAGACTCCTGACCTCGTGATCCGCCCACCTTAACCTCCCAAAGTGCTGGGATTACAGGCATGAGCCACCGCACCCAACCAATTTTATGTAATTATACAGGTTAACACACCTGTACCCTGTCTTACCTTATCCTCACTGAGTGGTGCTCAATCTTGGCAGCACAAGTCATCTGGGGAGCTTTTAAAAACACTGATGACTAGGTCACATCTCCAGAGATTCTGATTTGCTCTGGGGTACAGCCAGGTTATTAGGATATGTTTTAAACTACTCAGGTGCTTCTAACTTGCAGCCACAGATAAGAAGCTTTGAGATAGACTGAGTTAATAATGAGTGATCAATAAGGGAAATTACCAATTTAATTTCAGGAAAAGGAGGGCCTGATTTACTCAAAGGAAACTCAGTTTTAAATACTTTTTTTTTTTTTTTGAGACGGAGTTTCGCTCTTGTTACCCAGGCTGGAGTGCAATGGCGCTATCGCGGCTCACCGCAACCTCCGCCTCCTGGGTTCAGGCAATTCTCCTGCCTCAGCCTCCTGAGTAGCTGGGATTACAGGAGCACGCCACCATGCCCAGCTAATTTTTTGTATTTTTAGTAGAGACGGGGTTTCACCATGTTGACCGGGATGGTCTCGATCTCTTGACCTCGTGATCCACCCGCCTCAGCCTCCCAAAGTGCTGGGATTACAGGCGTGAGCCACCGCGCCGGGCCTTAAATACTTTTTTTTAACCTCAATATAATCTCTTTTAGGGTGGTATTTTCAGCTTGTTCTCAAATATATTGTTTACACTCACTTGTTTGATGATCACCACACATTCCCTCATTTATCCATCCATTTATTCAATGCTTTATAATCTGTATTAGGTGCTAGGATTCCAAGAAGATGAGGTATAATTCCCTGACTTTCAGATACCACCATGTAGTAGTGGGAGTAAACATGCAAATAAATCCTCTTACTTGTTATACTATAGTATGTTCTTGGTCATTTCTCCTCAGTATGTAGTTGGTTCTTATTTCCCCCTGCAATTTCTGCCATTATCATAAATAACCTCAAGATTTATTTGGATTATCCATCCAAATTTGGTCTCAAAGTTCCTTGATGCCCACAACTCTAACAACTCCTGTGCCCTTCAAAATAGATTCAATTTAACATGACTTGTCTCTCAAAATTCACCAGTGATTACTTTCTTCAAAATTTGATACCATTCTATCTCTTTCACTTCTGCTATTTGGCACTGTCAGCCTATGTCCCCTTCTTCTTTACATCCTCCCAGGAGTGTCATGCTTTAGGTACATACTCTATTTCAAGGACAACTCCAATTGATTAGTTATGATTCCCTAAATCAATATGTTGAGAAAAAAATTTGAGGTCATATCTGAGATCAGAAAGTAGTGTTTGCCCATGGATATAGGAGGGGTATGACAATATACTTGCTTTCCTAGTTTTAATGTTACATCTCCAGATCTCAGCATTAACAAAACCACACATATAACAGTAGATACAAAATTCTGACATCAGCTACCATGTTCCAAATCTTTGAATTCTCACAGAATTTTGATAATGAAATTTATGTTATTATACATCTATAGTAGCTATTTGTATACCTACTTTATCCTTCTTACTTTTTGACAAACACCTTGAAGACAAGAATAATGGCTTACTTCTGTTTCCCCTGCACTGCTTGGGATGACACAAAATGACAATACAAACTGCATTTATTGGGTGTCAGGCACTGTAATAAGGCACCTGAACAACAAAATTATCTCATTGAACTATCACAACTACCTTGTGAAACAGGCACTATCCCTACTCTTTTACAGATGAGGAAACATGGTCTCTAAGAAGTTAAATGACTTGCTTAAGATCAATTAACTGGTAAATAGTAAACTTTGGACTAGAACCTAGACCTGACATCAACCCCCACAATCTTTACTTTGTCCTCAAAATTTGCAGAGCCATAATAATGTTTCAAATAATACAAAAACAAGCATTAATAAAGTTTAATTTCTTAGGCTGGATGATGAGTACATGGGACTGCATTATACCGTTCTGCACACCTTTTTTTTTTTTTTTTGACATGGAGTCTTGCTCTGTTACCCAGGCTGGAGTGGAGTGGAACGATCTCGGCTCACTGCAACCTCCGCCTCCTGGGTTCAAGCGATTCTCCTGCCTCAGCTTCCTGAGTAGCTGGGATTACAGGCGCATGCCACCACATAGGGCTAAGCGCATGCCACCATATCAGGCTAATTTTTTTTGTATTTTTAATAGAGATCGGGTTTCACCGTGTTAGTCAGGATGGTTTCGATCTCCTGACCTCGTGATTCACCTGCCTCGGCCTTCCAAAGTTCTGGGATTACAGGCATGAGCCACTGTGCCCGTCCCTGTTACAATATTTTTAATATTACTGATCGCAAGACTATTAGATAACTGAGTCCTATCTCTTGTTAAACTTATCAAGTCAATTTATAACACCAGTAAGATATGTTAACTTCACTTTAACAATTTTATCAAGTATCGTTCAGATACCAAATGCTCTTGTGTAACCTACCATTGGCTACCAGGTACACTCTATATGCAAATTTGTATCTGAGGCAATTTAACAATATCGAGGTCTGTGTGAATAACAAGAATGAAACATCAAAGGGGTAAAATAGAATCCAAGAAATTTGAAACCTAATGAACTACACTGAGCACAGACTGAAGAAAAACTAGTAAGCAAAGGAGGAATGGACTGTTATAGAGTCCAGAAAAATGGTGCATGAAAACCAGGCGCGATGGCGCAGGCCTGTAATACCAGCACTTTAGGAGGCTGAGGCAGGCAGATGACGAGGTCAGGAGATTGAGACCATCCTGGCTAACAAAGTGAAACCCTGTCTCTACTAAAAAATTCGCCGGGCGTGGTGGCAGGAAAATCTCTTGAACCCGGGAGGCGGAGGTTGCAGTGAGCCAGGGTCACACCACTGCACTCCAGCCTGGGTAACAAGAGCGAAACACCGTCTCAAAAAAAAAAAAAAAAGAGAAAGAAAAAGAAAAATGCTACCTGAAAATAAAAATTGAACATTTAATTCCTTTTGGTAGCAGTGATAAGCATGTTAGGCTCATTGACACAACCAGTAAGAATCACTTGGCTATGACTCTTATTTGCTCACCAGGGAAGCTTCTTATTAAGATTTGTTTTCCTGTGCAGACAGGAAGAGAACATACAAATGCAAAGATGCGAAGCATTAGTCCATTTGCAAACTAAAATTCTCATTTAAAATTGCCAGTCAGGTTTGGTTCTGGAACAAAATGGAGAAAATGCATTTCTCCCTATTCTTCCCACTAAATATAGCTTAAAACCCTGGGACAGTATATAAAACCTACATAAGAAGGTTTTGAAAGGTAGAGAGAAGAAATCTGACCAGCTAGGAACTTCAGAAAATGAGGTACAACACAGCAGTGAGACTGTTGCTTTTCCTTTTACCTTACATATCCAAGACTGGGTACTGCAGAATCTAGTAACCCAGAAATGCTAAGGAGCACAGATTTAAAAAGCCCAAGAAAAGCCCTGTCTTTCTAGCCAAAGGACCAGAAAAGGATCAGCATAACAATACAGAAAACTTTAGAAAATAACCACCCTACTCCAGCCAAATATCTTGGCAAAGAATGCGGTCTTACTCCACCTTTGGGTTAACAAAGACCAAGTGGGGAGCTTAAACTTGCATTCTCTCCTGGCTATAACAAGGCATACTTCTCCCTCATCAGGGTGGTTTCAGAGGAAGATGAATGGGAGGCTATGACATTCATCCCCACTTGGTAATAAGGAGGCATTCCCCATGGTTTCAGTAGAGGATATACTGGCAACAGTAATGAGATACACCCTACGACACCCAGACAGAGTAATTCAGTGTTGGCCTGGTGAGGACTCTGAATTCCTACCCCTTTCCCAATGGTAATGAGGAACCCCTCCTGCTCTGGGTATCAAGGGAGGCTGAGTGGTGAATCTGGACTTCCACACTCACCTAGCAGTTATAGGGCAACACTCCTCCTTTCCCTACTGACATGGTGTCAGAGGAGGTCTGCTGAAACAAAAGATTTAAATAATATTTAGAGTCTCATAACATAAAAAACATCGAAAGGACACAGATGTTGGCATTATCTGACAAGCATTTTAAAGCAGCCATCAGCCGGGCGCAGTGGCTCACGCCTGTAATCCCAGCACTTTGAGAGGCCGAGGTGGGCAGATCACAAGGTCAAGAGATCGAGACCATCCTTGCCAACATGGTGAAACTCTGTCTCTACTAAAAATACAAAAATTAGCTGGGCGTGGTGGCGTGCGCCTGTAGTCCTAGCTACTCAGGAGGCTGAGGCAAGAGAATTGCTTGAACCTGGGAGGCGGAGGTTGCAGTGAGCAGAGATCGCCCCACTGCACTCCAGCCTGGCACCTGGTGACAGAGCAAGATTCTGCCTCAAAAAAAAAAAAGAAAAGAAAATATCGTAAGTTAAAAATGCCTATAATACATCTAACCTACTGAGCATCATAGCTTAGCCCAGTCTACCTTAGGCACGCTCAGGAAACTTACATTAGCCTAAAGTTGGGCAAAATAATCTAATATAATGCATATTCTATAATAAGGTGGTGGCTATTTCATGTAAGTTTATTGAATACAGTACACTGTATAGTATTATGTGTTTACCACTGGGATTATGTGGCTGGCTGGGAGCTGTGGCTTAATGCCACTGCCCAACAATGGGAGAGTATCATACTGCATGTCATTAGCCCAGGAAAAGATATGAGTCCAAAAATTTTTTTTGAGACAGGGTCTCGCTGTCACCCGGCATGATTATGGGTCACTGCAGCCTCAACTTCCTGGGCCCAAGTGATCCTTCCATCCCAGCCTCCTGAGTAGCTGGGACCACAAGTTCATTGCATCATGGTTGGCTAATTAAAAAAAAAATTTTGGGGGCCGGGCGCGGTGGCTCGCGCCTGTAATCCCAGCACTTTGGGAGGCCGAGGCGGGTGGATCACGAGGTCAAGAGATCGAGACCATCCCGGTCAACATGGTGAAACCCCGTCTCTACTAAAAATACAAAAAATTAGCTGGGCATGGTGGTGCGTGCCTGTAATCCCAGCTACTCAGGAGGCTGAGGCAGGAGAATTGCCTGAACCCAGGAGGCGGAGGTTGCAGTGAGCAGAGATTGCGCCATTGCACTCCAGCCTGGGTAACAAGAGTGAAACTCTGTCTCAAAAAAAAAATAATAAAATAAAATACAATTTTTGTAGAGATGAGTTCCTGCTATGTCGCCCAGGCTGGTTCTGAACAACTAAATCAAGCTATCCTCCCATCTCCGCCTCCCAAAGTGTTAGAATTACAGGCATAAGCCACTGTGCTTATCCAAAAATTCAAAATTTGAAATATGGTTTCTACTGAATACACATCACTTTTGCATCAACAAGTTGAAAAAGTGTTAAGTCAAACCATCATAAGTTGGGGACCACCTGAATAAGGAATTGGCTCTCAGAATGATAGAGGCTGAGAAGTCCCAGGATCTGCAGCTGGCAGGCTGGAGACCCAGGAGAGGTAGTATGGTTCTGGTCTGAGTCCAAAGGCCCTAAAAAGTGGGAGAGTTGATGATGTAAATTCCAGTCAGAAAACTTGCAGACTCAAAGTCCAAAGGTAGGAAAAGACCAATGATCCAGCTTAAGCAGTTAGGCAGGAGGAACCTCCTTTTACTCTGCCACTCTGTTCTATTCAAGTCTTCAATTTTGGTTGGATGAGGCCCACCCACATTAGTGAGGGCAATCTGTTTTTCTCAGTCTACCTATTCAAAAGTTAATCTCATCCAGAGACACCATCACGGACATGCCCAGAATAATATTTGACGAAATGTGTGGGTACCCCATGGTCCAATCATGTTGACACATAAAATTCACCACCACAGAAAGTAATACTTGTGAAAGGAAAGGGAAAAAGAAACATTGAGTAGGAAGAGTCATTATTCCATGATATGGACCCAGAAAAGAGTCTTCCAGCCCAGTGAGGAGTTCTGTGGCAAATATTGCCTGTTAGAGGAGGCCATGTAGGGTGGAAATGCTTAGGCTCTTATACAACTTTCTTGTTTATTCATTGACTGAGGGTCACTCAATACAAAGCTTGAACTTGGCTATCTTGTTCTGTTATGAATTGGGTGCAAGCAGGAAAGATCAAGACTTCAGTCAGAAAGCAAAGGCAGATCCTGAAGGAACTAACAAGTGGAAATTGTCAGCTAACCACACTCTTCTCAGTTGGTTGGCAAGTCCCACTTTAAAGAGGGATTCCAGAGGTGCATCTCCATATGTGCCACAGCATCATGATCTAAGCCACCATGATTTCTCATTTGAGTAATTGAGTAGCCTTTTACCTAATTTCCCTATCACTGTAGTCCCTGACCTCCCATTCTTGAGTCAGTATTCCTCACAAGCTAGAGAAATCCTGTTCAAATGTAAGTTAATTTCCCACTTTGCTCAACAATCTCCAATGGCCCTCCACCTTGCTCAGATAAAAAACTTACTACGATGAACATCAAGGGCATACATGATCAATGACGGCATTTTCTATTTTTCCACAGGTCATGTATCAACTTTTCAAAGACACCTTGACTATCATACCAAAAATGGCACCCACTCTAATTCTCTACTACCATACCCTCTTTATTTTATACCAGATCTTGTCAGTACTAAACCTCATATAGATTTATTTATTTACTATTTTTTTGAAAAGACGGGGTTTCACCATGTTGGCCAGGATGGTCTCGATCTCCTGACCTCGTGATCCACCCGCCTTGGTCTTCCAAAGTGCTGGGATTACAGGCATGAGCCCCCCCCCCCAGCCATTTATTAGTATATTTATACACTAACATAAACATATGTAAAACAAAATGTAAAATCTGAGACAATACAAATTGTATTGGATTTGTTCTCTGCTGCATACCTAGCTTCCAGAACATTGTATAGTATCTAGGAGTTGCTTAATAAATATTTGTTAAGGAACTTAATTATTTCTTATGTTATGTTTTCTGACTAAAATGTAACCTCCATGAGGACCAGCACTTGGACAGTTTTAACTTTGGATCCCAGATCAACTCAATAACTATTTGTAGAATAAAGAAATGATGAATACTGAGTTCCCACAATGTACTGGGCCTCCTAATAGATGCTGGGCTATAGCAATGAGCAAGAAAGACTGGTATCTACCCTTAACAATATTAAGTAAATAAAGAGTAACACAAACGAATGTATATTACAAATTAGAAAAGTGTATGTAATGGGAAAAATCCAAGGTACTATCAGAGTGTACACCCATATTTTACCAAAGGAGTTAGGAAAACACCGTAAAGAAATTGATACCGCCGGGCACGGTGGCTCAAGCCTGTAAGCCCAGCACTTTGGGAGGCTGAGACGGGTGGATCATGAGGTCAAGAGATCGAGACCATCCTGGTCAACATGGTGAAACCCCGTCTCTACTAAAAATACAAAAAATTAGCTGGGCATGGTGGCAGGTGCTTGTAATCCCAGCTACTCAGGAGGCTGAGGCAGGAGAATTGCCTGAACCCAGGAGGCGGAGGTTGCGGTGAGTCGAGATCGCGCCATTGCACTCCAGCCTGCGTAACAAGAGCGAAACTCCATCTCAAAAAAAAAAAAAAGAAAAGAAAAAGAAATTGATACCTATGCTGAGAACTTCAAGATGAGGAGGGGCTATTGACGTCAAGGAAGTGAAGAGAACGATGTTCTAGGCAGAACGAATAGTAAGTGCAGAGTGACTGTGGCAGGACAGAAAATGGCATGTGGATAAACTGAAAGATCAGCATGTGTATATGCCAATGTCCTCCAGCCAGAGATCACCAGGAATGCACAAGTGGTTAAATAAGTTGGGTTTACTATTCGTGGCAATAAAGGACAATGCACATCAGGAAGAACAATGGTGTTTCAGAAAGATCATGACGGAAAGAATCTGTTATGGGATTTGGGATTTGGTTGGGTGTTTCTGGTATTTACGTCCATCTGGAGAACAACATGATCTACCCATTAGTAAAAGGCCATGCTACTAGCAACACGGAAGTTTACTTTTAAGTGTCATACCAGTGCCCAGATGTCAGGGACAAATTTTTCCTCATATGACTCAAAAGCAGAGAGATTTGGACACAGCTGGCACAAGAGCCTGGAGAGGTAGGCAGGGCCAGGCTATGCAGGGCCTGGAAGACCATGAAGACCGTATTAGTGGAGTTGACTTTGATGCTAGTTGCAAAGGGAAGCAAAGAACTGGTGTACTTAAGTCTACATGTCAAGAATGGTAGAGGGCCTAGGGTTTTATCCTACTTGCAAGCTTAGAAGTTAATTTGCCACAGATTAGCATGCTGGCAGAAGACAGAGCCCGCTGGGTCAGAGGCAAAGGGCTTTATTCCTTTCAGCAAAAAGTTGTCGCCAGAGCCTCCTGTTTGCACTGGATCTATGTGCCCTCTAAGCCCCCCCGAGGTGATGAAGGTGAACTTGCGTGGATGCTTACACTTGCAGAGGGTTGTGTTACAAGAGAGGAACCCTAAGCTTGGGAGATCCAATGTCTTTCTTGGGAGTGGGAGCAATCCTGCTCTCTGTGGGGGGTGTTACCTCATCCTTCAAGCATCCCTGTTTGTTGTTCACTACAAAGAGAACCTGAGGAATCTCCCAGGTAAAGAGTGGGGGGACTTTGACTTCTTGGTGTACTCAGCAAAAGCATAAAGGAATGCTCAGGGCTCCAGGCAGATTTCCTCTCCCAACAATGTGTTTTTAAAACGCTAACATGGCCGGGCGCGGTGGCTCACGCCTGTAATCCCAGCACTTTGGGAGGCCGAGGCGGGTGGATCACGAGGTCAAGAGATCGAGACCATCCTGGTCAACATGGTGAAACCCCGTCTCTACTAAAAATACAAAAAAATTAGCTGGGCATGGTGGCGCACGCCTGTAGTCCCAGCTACTTGGGAGGCTGAGGCAGAATTGCTTGAACCCAGGAGGCGGAGGTTGCGGTGAGCCGAGATCGCGCCATTGCACTCCAGCCTGGGTAACAAGAGCGAAACTCCGTCTAAAAAAAAAAAAAACGTTAACATTTGGAGAATGCAAGAGATAAATATGAAACCATTTGACTACTATATGCAAATAAAAATGCTAAGCATTCTTAAGACATTTTTAATATTGTTTTACCAATAATTTTAAAGCCAACTTATTTAAGTCATGTGAGCTTGAAAAAGCATTTGACTTAAAGTCTCTATTTTTTCTCTTTTTTTCTTTTTTCTGAGACAGAGTTTCACTCTTGTTGCCCAGGCTGGAGTGCAGTGGCGTGATCTCGGCTCATTGTAACCTCCGCCTCCTGGGTTCAAGTGATTCTCCTTCCTCAGCCTCCTGAGTAGCTGGGATTACAGGCATACGCCACCACACCCGGCGAATTTGTGTAGTTTTAGTAGAGACGGGGTTTCACCATGTTGGCCAGGCTGGTCTCGAAATCCTGGCCTTGTGATCTGCCAGTCTCGGCCTCCCAAGGTTCTGGGATTACAACCGTGAGCCACCACACCCAGCTCTATTTTTTCTTGTAAAAAAATTTTCTGGGCCGGGCACTGTGGCTGACACCTGAAATCCCAGCACTTTGGGAGGCCGAGGTGGGTGGAACATCTAAGGTCAGGAGTTTGAGCCTAGCCTGGCCAATATGATGAAACTCCATCTCTACTAAAAAAATACAAAAAAAAAAAAAAAAAAAAATTAGCTGGGTGTGGTGGTGTGTGCCTGTAGTCCCAGCTACTCGGGAGGCTGAGGCAGGAGAATCGCTTGAACTCAGGAGGCGGAGGTTGCAGTAAGCCGAGATCGCAGCACTGTACTCCAGCCTGGGTAACAAAAGTGAAACTCCCTCTCAAAAAAAAAGAAAAAACAATTTTGATTAAAAAATGTTTAAGCCAATTAATTAGAGCACTTTTTAATATTTTTAATAGTGAAATATTATACACACAACACAAATACATACACGTATTAAGTATGCCAATCAAGTACATTCTATTAGACTTCGGAATGTTTTTTGTTTGTTTATTTGTTTGTTTTGAGACAGAGTCTTGTTCTGTGACCCAGGTTGGAGCACATTGGTATGATCTCAGCTTACTGCAACCTCCACCACCTGAATTCAAGCAATTATCCTGCCTCAGCCTCCCGACTAGATAGGGTAACAGGCATGTATGTACCAACACACTCGGCTAATTTTTGTAGTTTTAGTAGAAATGGGGTTTCACCATGTTGGCCAGGCTTGTCTCAAACTTGTGACTTCGGGTGATATGCCTGCCTCTGCCTCACAAAGTGTTGGGATTACAGGCTTGAGCTAAGCCTGACCCAAATTCTTGGTAACCTGTTTCCTTACCCTAAGCAGTTGTCAGCTGAATAGCCCTAAATCTGCATATTAAAAGAAACGGCTTTTAGGTGAAAAATCAGATAGCAAAACTGACATCTGAAAGCACAGAGAGAAAAAGTCTGGTATGCTAGAGGGAAATAAAACAAATTTAATTGCCAAGTTAAGCATAAAATTATAGAAATCTGTCATAGAATTGTGTAAGGAGACAAATTTTATTTAGATAGGTAGTTCTAATTTTAGTCTCCATCTTTTAATTGGACCTCTAAGCTCTGGGCAGAATCCACACTGAATCCCGGGTCTCCAAAAAGAGAATTATCATGAGACTAGACCATGGTTTTACAGTGCACCTTTTTTTTTTTTTAACAAAGACATTTCTCTAGGTGTCTAAACTACACTCTTTCTTACCAGCGTGAGGTAATACCTCAATGTGGTTTTGATTTGCTTTTCTCTAATGACCAGTGATGATGAGCTTTTTTTCATATGTTTGTTGGCTGCATAAATGTCTTCTTTTGAAAAGGGTCTATTCATACCCTTTGCCCACTTTCTGATGGGGTTGTTTGTTTTCTTCTTGTAAATTTGTTTAAGTTCTCCATAGATTCTGGATATTAGTCTTTTGTCTAATGGGTAGATTGCAAAAATGTTTTCCCATTCTGTTGGTTGCCGGTTCGTTCTATCGATAGTTTCTTTTACTGTGCAGAAGCTCCTTAGTATATCTAGATCCCACTTGTCTATTTTGGTTTTTGTTGCCATTGCGTTTGGTGTTTTAGTCATCAAGTCCTTGCCCATGCCTATGTCCTGAATGGTTTTGCCTAGGTTTTCTTCTAGAGTTTTTATCGTGTTAGGCCTCATGTCTAAATCTTTAATCCATCTAGTTAATTTTTGTATAAAGTGTCAGGAAGGGATCCAGTTTCTGCTTTCTGCACATGGCTAGCCCGTTTTCCCAACACCATTTAATAAATAGGAAATCCTTTCCCCATTGCTTGTTTTTGTCACCCACCAGTTAGAATGGCGATCATTAAAAAATCTGGAGACAACAGATGCTGGAGAGGATGCGGAGAAATAGGAACGCTTTTACACTGTTGGTGGGAGTGTAAATTAATTCAACCATTGTGGAAGACAGTGTGGCGATCCTCAAGGGTCTAGAAATAGAAATACCATTTGACCCAGCAATCCCATTACTGGATATTGTCAGGTATCCCTATGCAAGCCTGGAGCCTGAAAGTCTGAAGGCCTGCTTGCCTCCTGATCGTCTCCCACCCTCTGCCTGCGTTCGCCATTGTCCCTGATCGCCCAGCCCCTCACCCAACCCTGCCATCTTAACTGTTCTTATGATAATGTGAATACCTCTCACTCATCCTGCCATCTTAACTGCTCTTCTGTCTCACCCCTACCCACCATTGTAACTGAATTTATGGTAATGTATACTCCTTGCCTCTACCCCCACCACTATAAGTGATCTTACTCTGCAACTTTCCACTGCCCACCCCCAAACCTGTAAAACCAACTCCTATCCCACTGCCCTTTGCTAATGCCCTTTTCGGCCTTAGCCCACCTGCACCCAGGTGAATAAACAGCCATGGGCTGGGCGCAGTGGCTCACGCCTGTAATCCCAGCACTTTGGGAGGCCGAGGCGGGTGGATCACGAGGTAAACAGATTGAGACCATCCTGGTCAACATGGTGAAACCCCGTCTCTACTAAAAATACAAAAAATTAGCTGGGCATGGTGGCGCGTGCCTGTAATCCCAGCTACTCGGGAGACTGAGGCAGGAGAATTGCCTGAACCCAGGAGGCGGAGGTTGCGGTGAGCCGAGATCGTGCCATTGCACTCCAGCCTGGGTAACAAGAGCAAAACTCCGTCTCCAAACAAACAAACAAAAAGCCATGTTGCTCGCACAAAGCCTGTTTGGAGGGGTCTCTTCATTCAAGGGCACATTTTCAGCAGATATATACCCAAAGCATGATAAATCATTCTGTTATAAAGACACATAGACACGTATGTTTATTGTGGCACTATTCACAATAGCAGACAGAGACTTGGAACCAACCCAAATGCCCAATGATAGACTGGATAAAAAAAACGTGGCGCATATACACCATGGAATACTATGCAGCCATAAAAAAAAGATCAGTTCATGTCCTTTGTAGGGACATGGATGAAACTGGAAACCATCATTCTCAGCAAACTGACACAAGAACAGAAAACCAACCACCACATATTCTCACTCATAAGTGGGTGTTGAACAATGAGAACACATGGACTCAGGGAGGGGAACATCACACACTGGGGCCTGGAGGTGGGGGCCAGGGGAGGAATAGCAAGGGATGGGGGATTGCAGAGGGATAGCATTAGGAGAAATACCTAATGTAGACGACAGGGTGATGGATGCGGCAAACCACTACCATGGCACATGTATACCTATGTAACAAACCTACATGATCTGCACATGTACCCCAGAACTTAAAGTATAATAAATAAATAAATAAATAAATAGGCCGGGCACGATGGCTCACGCCTGTAATAGCAGCACTTTGGGAGGCCAAGGCAGGCGGATCACCTGAGGTCATGAGTTCGAGACCAGCCTGACCAACATGGAGAAACCCCATCTCTAGTAAAAATACAAAATTAGCTAGGCATGGTGGCACATGCCTGTAATCCCAGCTACTCGGGAGGCTGAGGAAGGAGAATTGCTTGAACCTGGGAGGTGGAGGTTGCAGGGAGTGGGGATCACTCCATTGCACTCCAGCCTGGGCAACAAGAGTGAAACTCTGTCTCAAAATGAATAAATAAATATAAAATAAAATAAAAAAATAAGTTACACCCTTTCTCATTTTAAGCATCCAAGAGTAGCATCTGTTGTAATAACTATTTTAGTTGAAAAAAGTCAGGTAACACAATACAAACAAGTGGTTTAATATCTGAAGGGAAACCTGTCTGTTTATATTCTTGGGATTTCATAAGGAAAAACAGAGGTTTCTCCCCAAAAAGGAGTCTGATGCCTTCTCTGTTTTCTTTAAGGAATCTCACGTTGTTAGACACTAAGAAAAACTCTCTCAAGAAGAACAAGGTCATAGCAATGGGGTCTGGCTATATTGCCCAGGCTGGAGTGCAGTGGCTATTCACAGGCGCGATCCCACTGCTGATCAGCACGGGAGTTTTGACGTGCTCTGTTTCCGACCTGGGCCGGTTCACCCCTCCTTAGGCAACCTGGTGGTCCCCCGCTCCCCGGAGTTCACCATATTGATGCCGAACTTAGTGCGGACACCCGATCGGCATAGCGCACTACAGCCCAGCACTCCCGGGCTCAAGCGATACTCCCACCTCAGCCTCCCGAGTAGCTGGGACTACAGGCACGCGCCACCGCACCCGGCCCAAATAGTATTTTTTATCTCTGTAGAAAAGCAACAGCAGATTTAAAGCAGGCAGAAAAGAAAATAGAGAAAAAGAAAAGTTAGGAACTCTATAGTTTGCAGGTCAACTTTAGGGGTCTTTTTCTTTGATGTAACCGTTCACAAAAAGACCATAGTATTTCCATTTTACACAAACTCTCACAAGGAGAGGTGACACAAACCCAAAGGAGTGCCTGAAAGAGGATCATTCTCCTTGTTTTTTTCTTCATTCTTAGATAATTTGTTTCCCACCTTTTTTTTTCTTTAAAAGGAGGAACTGGCTGGGAGCAGTGGGTCATGCCTGTAATCCCAGCACTTTGGGAGGCCGAAGCAGGCAGATCAGCTAAGGTCAGAAGTTCAAGACCAGCTTAGCCAACATGGCGAAATCCTGTCTCTACTGAAAATACAAAAATTAGTGAGGCATGGTGGCAGGCACCTGTAATCTCAGCTACTCAGGAGGCTGAGACAGGAGAATCACTTGAACCCAGGAGGCAGAGGTTGCAGTGAGCCAAGATCGCACCACTGCACTCCAGCCTTGGCAACAGAGGGAGACTCTGTCTCCAAAATAAAAGGAGGAACTGAGCCATGGCCTAGGGTTTTACTGGAGTGGATCAAAGTGTGCTGGTTGCAGGTGGGATGCCACAGTGTGTCACCACTGAGTTGTTTCCGTCCTCTTATGTGTCTCAGTTTCTCTCTCCAGAGGCCTAGCATCTCTGAGAAGGCTCAAAGCACAGCAAAGACCAGCTCTTATATGTGTTTCCTGGAGGACCCTTTTTAAGCTAATTTTGTTGGGAGCTCCCCACAGGGCTGCTGCATGTGGGGCTGGCTTCAACACCCCAGACACTCTCAGTTGGCCGCCAGTCACCCAGGGGCACCTTTGGCTGGGAGGAGCAAAATGCCAATTCTCTTCAGAACTGAGAAAACTCAGTCTCTCATTTATGAAAATGACAGCTCAGTTCTTGATGCAAATGTGCACACAAGTCTAATCGAGATTAATTTGGGGAGATACAAGCAATGGAGAAGATCATTTAGGATGCACCTTCAAACTAGAATTTGGGTCCTAAACAACCAGCTTCCTAGGAGAAAAAATATGGCTCCGAAGAAATCAAGGACCATCAACCAAAGGGAGGTCCAAGGCTCAGAAGGACTTACCAGTTCTACCTGAAGGGAAGCGCAAAGTCTGGGAGGCTTTCAGTGGACCCCTGCTGGTAACTTAGCTTCGCATTTAGGCAACTTCTTCCAGATCCTGAGGCTTCTGTGAGTTCCTGCGTGTTCGGGCGCCAACTTATTGTTCACAGAAAGAGTTAGACTCTGTAAAATATTTGAAGAGATTTATTCTGAGCCAAATATAAGTGACCATGGCCTGTGACACAGCTCTCAGGAGGTCCTAAGAACATGTGCCCAAGGTGGTCAGGGTACAACTTGGTTTTATACACTTTAGGGATACATGACACTTTAGTCAAATACATTTAAGAAATACATTGGTTTGGTTCAGAAAGGTGAAACAACTTGAAGTGGGGGTGGGGGCTTCCAGGTTACAGGTAGATTTAAAAATTTTCTGGTTGATGATTGGTTGAGTTTATCTAAAGACCTGGGATTAATAGAAAGGAAATGTCTGGGTTAAGATAAAGAATTGTGGAGACCAACGTTCTTATTGTACAGAGGAAGGCTTCCTTCAGGTAGCAGGTTTCAGAGAATAGATTGCAAATGTTTCTTATCAGACTTAAGGTCTGTGTTGAATACCAGAGAGGTACAATGAAGCATGTCTGACCCCCACTTCCTGTTGTGGCCTGAATCAGTCTTTCCGGTTAAATTTTAAGAGTGCCCTGGCCTAGGAGGAAGTCCATTCAGATATTTGGTGGTGGTGGTGGGGGGTGTTCAGAATTTTATTTTTGGTTTACAATAATTTTACTTAACATATAAAGACTTACACCATGCCAGATACTTTGCTAAGTACTTAGCATTAATATTGACGCAGGATATTCTTCTCAGTCACTTTGCAAGCTGGGTATCTCTGGCCAGTGACACCCCACCCGGGCCCAGCTCAGCCAGGCTACCTGTGGCAGGAGATGTCCCACTCACTTAGCCCACCCAGGCCAAGTCTGGCTTGTGCACCAGTTCCTGAGTTCTTGTCTGGGGCCCAAGAAGAATGAGGATGCACTGGCAATGGAAGACTGAGCAAGGTGGGGAGTTTTATTGAGTGATGAAACAGCTTTCCACAGAGAGGGTACACAGGGGTGACCTCCCTGTCCAAAGGTGGGAAAGTCCCCTTAATATGGTTGAGTCCAGGGCGTTTATCGACTCAGATGGGGTAGTATTGGAAAAGGCAACATTCGATTGGTTAAAAGGCATAATTCAGAAAAAATCAATCAGGAAAGGTGGGTAAACAGAAACAGAAGTTCTCTCTCTGGGTTGCAGGTTTCGTCTGGGACTAGCAGTCCAGTCTTTCAGCCTTCAGGATGTGTTTGGCTTGAAGGTAGAGTTTCACCAGGTACCCACACCTATCTGCCTAGGCATTTGGCTGTGTCCTTTGGCTGTCAATATCTTATTTAAGTCTTAGAAAATACATATGAGGCTTTTTTTTTTTTTTTTTGCCAATATCCACATTGCTCATGAGGAAACTGAGGCCACAGAAAAATAAATCATGGCACACAAGCAGGGCCAGCTTCATGAGACTGTAACCAAGATAGTCCCACAGAAACCTATGCTCAGAATGGGCTCCTGGGCTTGAGGTTTAGTGTGGCTGTCTTGAAATCCTTAACTATTTTTTTCCTTGAATTTGTGCTTGGTAGGTGAGCTCTGATAAAACAATGCAGTATGTGCAGGGGTCCTGGAACCTCAGCTGTCATGTGGTCCAGCTCCTACCACCTCTCGGCCTCACTGGGACAGTTCTCTGCTGCCCACTCACCCACCCTCTCAGACTCCCCTTTCCTCTGCCACCCAGCAATTGCTGCTGCACTTCATCCTCAGGAGAGGGCCTGGGTATGGGTGCAGGGAGGGACAGGGTGAGAATGCCAAGCCACAGGGCAGCGCTCTGGACGCCTGTAGGGACCTTCACTCACCCTATGCGTGCCCCCTTAACTGAGGGAGCACCACATTAAATTGCAGCTACAAAAATCGTGAGAGGTCAAAAGAGAGACTGAGTAAGAAAGGAGTCAGCTTTTGCTGCTTTTAAACAAAGAACCCCACATGTTCCTTTTGCACAAGGCCGCTCGTTATATTGCTTTATCTGCATGGTAGAGAAGGGTCACAAATTCAGGCTTGCGTAGCTCCAAACCTGTTATTTCTTTTTCTTTTCTGTTCTTTTCTTTAACAAAGATTTTTTGAAAAGGAATAGGTAAAACATACACAGTTGGTATAAAATTCCAAAGTTTCAGAACTACGCAGGCAATAGGTTCTTCTCACCACCTTGCTGAACCATCCAGAACTCTATTCCAAAGGCCACCTTTCTTTCCCACTGGGCTCTTAGAGACTTTTCAGAGGTATATCACTGGTATTCAAGCATATACATCATTCCAAACTTCTTTATATATAAATGGTGAGTACCAAATGGTGTGTGGACCCAGCATTTTTTCATCTTAGAATGTATCTTGGAGTACTTTCTGTGCTTAATAACGGCAAAAGTTATAGAGTGCTTGCTCTGCCATTGTTTTAAGTGCTTTAAATGTATTGAGTTAATCCTTATCATAATACAATAAAGTAGGTTTTGTTTTGCTTTGTTTTGTTTTGTTTTGTTTTGTTTTTTGATTGAGTCTTGCTCTGTCTCTCAGGCTGGAGTACAATGGCGCAGTCTCGGCTCACTGCAACCTCCTTTTCCCGGGTTCAAGCAATTCTCCTGCCTCAACCTTCCAAGTAGCTGGGATTACAGATGCCTGCCACTGTGCCCAGCTACTTTTTTTATGTTTTGGTAGAGACGGTTTTTTTTGTTTTGTTTTGTTTTTTGAGACAGTCTCCCTCCATCACCAGGTGCCAGGCTGGAGTGCAGTGGTGCGATCTCAGCTCACTGCAACCTCTGCCTCCCGGGTTCAAGCAATTCTCCTGCCTCAGCCTTCCGAGTAGCTGGGACTACAGGCGCGCACCACCACGCCCAGCTAATTTTTGTATTTTTAGTAGAGATGGGGTTTCACCATATTGGCCAGGATGGTCTCGATTTCTTGACCTTGTGATCTGCCCGCCTCGGCCTCCCAAAGTGCTGGGATTACAGGTGTGAGCCACCAGCCGAGATAGGTTTTATCTTTATTTTATGTATGAGGAAACTAGAGCACATACAATTTAAATAACTTGCCAAAGGTTATGGGGCTAAAATCCAACAATCTTGTGCTGTTTTTCCCTCAGGGAATATGCTGAATCCTAAACTTCTCTGGTGAGCGGACATCATTTTGTATGTAAAACACCCACTAAGAAGTAGAGGACATCAGCTCTTCAGAAAATTTCAAGGGATTAGGGAAAGGAAATTTGGAGTTCAGACTTCTAAACCAGTCAGTACCTAAGATGTAAAGATCTTAGGAAGAAAGAGAGACAGAAGTGAGATCCATATGGGGTGGTTTTCTTTCTGGAGGCATTTGTTCACACTTAATCTACAGAGGACATGCCACTAAGAACCTCAGCAGACAGCACTTAAGTCTCAGCAGATTTACCTGTCATCTCATGGCGTTGCATGGCAAAATACTGAATTCAGAAGTCACCCAAAATAGGACCCTCAAGAGACACCCCAGACTCACAGTTGGGGATCCTGGAGAGCTGCAGCTTGGAAGAAAAAAGTCGGAGATAGATGAAGCCTTATAAAGTCTGATGCATCCTTGAGTCAGCTAAGTCTCTGATTGGATGAATGTGATTGTTCCTACACTAGCAGCCTGCCAGAAAACAGGATGAATCTTCTAGAGAAGGAGATAACATCATGTAGAGCTCATAAGCTTTTTCATTAACAATGCCCGACATTTGATTCAATTACCAGATTTATCAAGAAATGGAACGGGAGAGTTCCCAGACCCTCTCACGGGATTTGTGGGGCGGTGTGGCTTAGCCTCGGAGTGCTCAAACCCCTTCCAGGATGGGGAACCCTCAGACAGGCAAGTGCAGGAGCCCGGGCGAGTACTTTTGGGTTCCAACCCCACGGTAGTGTCTAAGGGTGTGTTACAATTAATACTCTTTTAGCAGTTGATTAAACCAGTTTAACAGTTGTTTAACAGTTTAACAAACAGTTTAAACAGTTTTACAGTTTAAAATGTTAAACCAGCTCAGTGGAGAGTCAGGATGACAGTCTTTTACACTCTGCCATCTTGGTACCCAGGTCCTTGTCCGAACTTCCAGGAAGAATCAGGTCACACATGGACTTGTAGGGTGGTGAATGTGGGTGTTTTACTGAGTGATAGAAGTGGCTCTCAGCAGGACGGATGGGGAGCTGGAAAGGGGATGGAGTGGGAAGATGGTCTCCCCCTGGAGTTTCACCATGCCGCAGCCAATATCCTCTCCAACCATCTCCAGCCAAACTCCTCTGGGGATGGTTGGAGAGCAGATCGGCTGTGGGATGGCCACTCCTTCTCTTCTCTCCTTCTCTGCTGTGTCATTCTGCTGCTCTTCTGCTCTTCCACTTGTCTGCTCTTGGAGCCTGGGGTTTGGGGTTTGCTCTTGAAAAAGGTGACATTTGGGCACCAAAACAGGAATGCCTGTTTCCATTTAGGGCTGTGGGTTTCCAGACTTGAGGGTGGGGCCTGTGCTGGGGAACTGCCCTCTTCTACCCCGTATTTCCTTGCCTCCTGTCTGTATCAGAACAGGTAGAGAGAATAAAAAGACAAAGAAAAATACCCACAACTGCTAGGCGTGTTGGCTCACACCTGTAATCCCAGCAATTTGGGAGGCCGAGGTGGGTGGATTACCTGAGGTCTGGAGTTCTAGACCAGGCTGGCCAACCTGGTGAAACTCCATCTCTACTAAAAATACAAAAATTAGCCTGGCATGGTGGCGAGTGCCTATAATTCCAGCTACTTAGGAGGCTGAAGCAGGAGAATCTCTTGAACCCGGGAGGGGGAGGTTGCAGTGATCGCAGATCACATAATTGCCCTCCAACCTGGGCGACAAGAGTGAAACTCCATCAAAAACAAAACAAAACAAAACAAAAACAGAAAAATACCCACCACCGTTCAATATTGGACTTATCAGACATGGACAATGAAGTAATTATAATTAATATATTAAAATATAGATGACAAAATTTAAATTTCAATAGAAACTGGAATTTAAAAATCAATCGTGTTGATCATACATTAAAAAATGGAGAACTGAAAATTTCAAACCCTGAAACTAAGAATTCATGTATTTGAATTTAACAGAATATTGGAAACAGCAGGAGAGAAGGGGAGGGAAAGACCAAGCAGAAAAGTTTATAGGTATGTAAAGTTTGTCCCTGAGGCAACACAGATACACCATCTGTTAGAAGGGGCAAGGACAGATGGTAAAGTGGCGGCTAGTATCTTTGGAGTCCTCACTGTGTGCTGGACACTCATCTGGACTCTGTAATCATTATCCAGAGGCAGAACGTAGGTGTCACCTTAGAGATGAGTACATCTGGCTCTAGGACTTCTCAGATGTTTCAGGTTCTTGGTTAAAAATCTTAAAGATTTTTTACGGGCCGGGCACGGTGGCTCACGCCTGTAATCCCAGCACTTTGGGAGGCCGAGGCGGGTGGATCACGAGGTCAAGAGATCGAGACCATCCTGATTAACATGGTGAAACCCCGTCTCTACTAAAAATACAAAAAATTAGCTGGGCATGGTGGCGTGTGCCTGTAATCCCAGCTACTCAGGAGGCTGAGGCAGGAGAATTGTCTGAACCCAGGAGGCGGAGGTTGCGGTGAGCCGAGATCGCGCCATTGCACTCCAGCCTGGGTAACAAGAGCGAAACTCCGTCTCAAAAAAAAAAAAAAAAAAAAAAAAAAAAAAACTTAAAGATTTTTTAAAGAGTTTTTATGATGTTTGCATATGTATAATACATTATGCCATTTTAACCATTTTTAAGTGTATAATTCTGTGGCATTAATCACATTCACACTTTTTCTTCCCATAAAGATATTTGAAAGAATAGAAATAACGAGTTTTCCATTTTCATTAGGGCTGGTATGAATAATTTAGAACCAACCTTTAGTAGTCCACTATAGGCATGCGCATAATTTATTTTATGCATTTTCAGTCACATCTCAGGTATTTTGGAGTGTTGAGGCAAAGATTAAGTAGGATTCCTCTCCCACTGACAAGCCTGCCAAATAATAGATGCGGCGTTTCAATAAATAAGGGAGTGAGATGTTCTGAATTCTACCAGACAGAAAAGAGTTAAAAGGGTTTTTCATTGCAGATCGTTTATTTTCTACTAAATATTAAATTAAATTAAACAATATATTATCTACACTAATTTCTAGGGCCTTTGGTGGTGAAATTTCCTCCTTAGTGGATGAATTATTTCAAGATGACAGCAGAGATGTTGCACACACCCCAACCATTTCCAGGGAAGCTCAGTCACCTTAGACGGGGTAGAGAGAAAAAAACCTCTTTCTATTTCTTGAGGTGGCATCTTTGCTTATTTGCATGCCAAGATGATTGACACTCCGCTACTTTTCTTTTCCCATTTTCAGATCTGAGTGGTTCACTTCATCTATTGCAAAACAGACTTTATAACTAATAGACAAGCATGCAAATATAGACAAAGTATAATCTAATTAATAAACAAGGAGCATCCTATGATCCGTTCTGCTTCCTTTCTTACCTACGTTATCTACTGTGAACAGAAATGTTCTCACCTTGCAGTGCCTTGATTTCCTATATAGAAAGGTTAGTAAGTCTATGGTAGGTTTCAGAAGAAGCAAAAGAGTCACATGTCAACTGCCAAGTTTGCAAGATTATAGTGTCACAGTAAGTGTTTACATGACATGTGAAAAGATGAATAAAATGTAATGGTAGGCTGGGTGCAGTGGCTCATGCCTGTAATCCCAGCACTTTAGGCTAAGGCGGGTGATCACTTGATGTCAGGAGTTCAAGACTAGCCTGGCTAACACGGTGAAACTCCATCTCTACTAAAAATATAAAAATTAGCCGGGCATGGTGGTGCACGCCTGTAATCCCAGCTACTCAGGAGGCTGAGGCAGGAGAATCGCTTGAACCCAGGAAACAGAGGTTGCAGTGAGCTGAGATCACGCCACTGCACTCCAGCCTGGGTGACAGAGCGAGCGAGACCCCATCACACAAAAAAAGTAATGGTATATATTTAAAACACCCACAGGCTTAATCACAAGTTGTTTTAATGATGGAAATTCTCTTCCTGTCCATGTTCTTCATCAGAATACACACACACACACACACACACACACACAAAGAATTCTTTAGTCTACAAATACTGGCAAGCCACATGCATCTCTTTAACAAGGGGACAAAGAAGGTTCTATTGGCAGGAGCCACATCTCAGGAGACTCAAGTCTTAAAGGATGGAGACAAAGGACATAGGAGAATTGAGTCACAAGATTCTGCATTTAAAATACATGGGGGCCGGGCATGGTGGCTCACGCCTGTAAGCCCAGCACTTTGGGAGGCCGAGGCGGGTGGATCACGAGGTCAAGAGATCGAGACCATCCTAGTCAACATAGTGAAACCCCGTCTCTACTAAAAATAAAAAAAATTAGCTGGGCACGGTGGCGCGTGCCTGTAATCCCAGCTACTCAGGAGGCTGAGGCAGGAGAACTGCTTGAACCCAGGAGGCAGAGGTTGCGGTGAGCCGAGATCGCACCATTGCACTCCAGCCTGGGTAACAAGAGCGAAACTCCGTCTCAAAATAAATAAATAAATAAAATACATGGTAGGGGAGGCTGGGCAGAGTGGCTCAAGCCTGTAATCCCAGCATTTTGAGAGGCTGAGGCAGGCAGATCACTTAAGGCCAGGAGTTCGAGATCAACCTGGCCAACATGGCAAAACCCCATCTCTACTAAAAATAACAAAAATTTACTGGGCGTGGTAGTGCCTGCCTATAATCGCAGCTACTCAGGAAGCTGAGGCATGAGAATTACTTAAACCTCGGGGGTGGAGGTTGCAGTGAGCCAAAATCACGCTACTGTACTCCAGCCTCGGCGACAGAGTGAGACCCTGTCTCAAAAAAATAAATAAAAATAAAATACATGGTAAGGGATCAACATAATAAAGAGTAGCTATTTGCCTCTATGAATGGCAATCTCTTGTTGGCATGAAGGGAAGTTGTGGAGCATAAGAAAGGCCTTCTAGGAACTTTCTTTGATGTTCTGGCAGGACAAAAGCTGGGCTCGGCTGGAGCTCATAGAACCAAATGTCTGTCGGATTCATTCCTTGCGATTATGGCCAGACCTGCTGGCAACACGAGCAGCATGGCAGCATCTCTGAGTATGGTACGATCATCAAGCCTCACAGCCTCCCAGGAAGAGTGTCAGGCCTTCAGCTCCTGTGTCAATGCACAGTTGAGTTCCTGTGATCCCACTTATCATGTGTGAATCGGCTCTACAGAATGGGCAGCAGGGATAGCATGGGGAAGTGTATTAGTTTGCTTGGGCTGCCATAATAGAATCCACAGACTGGCTGGCTTAAAAACAGTTCATTTTCTCACAGTTCTGGAGGCTGAAAGCCAAGATCAAGGTGCCAACATGGTTGGTTTCCTCTGCGGCATCTCTCCTTGGCTTGCAGATGATTGCCCTCTGTTGCCTCTTCACAGGGTTGTCCCTCTGTGAATGTATGCCCCTGGTGTATCTCCCTGTATTTTAATCTCTGATTCTTGTTACAAGAAAAGAAATAGGAGGCCTTGTTGATAATTGGCTCTAAATTCATTTGAAGGTAGCTCTTAGAAGTAATAAAACCCTGGCTCACATCCAGAAATTTTGATTTCAGTAGTCTATTTTGTGATGGCTTTGGACATTAAAAAAAAAACAAAAACAAAGCCATTTCGTTATAAATTCTGTCAAGCAGATACATGACAAGCTATTATATGATAAAGAATCCACATGTAGATCACACCTCATCTCAACAATCATGCATTCTTCGTCAATCTTATTTCATTTACACCCACTAACTTCCCCCACCTCTCCAGCTTAGCTTCAGGAAAATTCCAGACATCATATCAATTAATATACATATACTGTAAAATATATCTCTCAAAGACATTTAAAAATACTACTTTAAAATATGATATATACCATTATCATGCCTCAATAATGAGTAGTTGCTTAATATCTTCAATATTTATTCACAGATATTTCCTGTATAGTATCATTAATGTTTTCACTTAGTTTTTTTTTTTTTCTTCAACTCCAGATCCCATCTGGTCTCATGTGCTGCAATTGGTTGATGTGCCTCTTAATCCTTGATAAAATACACCTTCTCGTTCCCCTTCTCTTTCTTGTAAGAAATGAATCCTTTATTCTACAGAGTCTCCCACATGCTGGATTTTGCTAATTTCTTTTCACTGGTGCTGTTTAGCACTCTTTTTTGTCCCCTGCATTTTTTGTAAATTGGAATTTATTGGCTTCATAATTTGGCATGAATACTTCAGAGACAGTGTCACGATAACCTTTCAGAAGGTACAAACTATGGTTTTTCTTCTTTTTGTAATGAGAGCAGATATTTGCCGTCATTGCCTAGATCATTCGTGTCATTTAAGACTTAAAATTGAGATGTTTTAATTCTGTTGGTATTTTTTTTCATGTATTAGCTGGAATTCTTAATAATGAGAACTAACTTCATCTAATATTTGATAACCAAGGGATACAATTCATATGCCAAACATAGGATGATTGTTTCATTATTTGCCCCTCTTTACCCAATTTTGACATAGTGAATTCATTATCTAGCATTTTATAATGGTAGACATGAGGTCATTGCTCCTTTAGCGTTACTATGGACCAAAAATGTAATCATATTTGATGTGTTTTAATGCATGCCAGTTATTATTCTTATTGACACTAAAATTTTCCCCACTTGATGCAAATTTCACATCTGAATCTGCCTACTAGAACACAGGGACAATCACAAAGCAGGTGGTTAGTAAATGTTACTCAAAGCATACCACAGGACTTAGTGAGGTGTATTCACCTCATATTGAATTGTTTTATTATAACATCGCAATACTGTGCCTGTCCTTCCACCACATGCTTAAAACTGACATCAGACAGGGTGCAGTGGTTCATGCCTGTAATCCCAGCACTTTGGGAGGCTGAGGAAGGCAGATCACCTGAGGTTGGGAGTTCGAGGCCAGCCTGACCAACCCCATCTCTACTAACAATACAAAATTAGCGGGGCGTGGTGGCGCATACCTGTAATCCCAGCTACTCGGGAGGCTGAGGCAGGAGAATCACTTGAACCTGGGAGGCAGAGGTTGCTGTGAGCCGAGATTGCGCCATTGCACACCAGCCTGGGCAACAAGAGCAAAACTCTGTCTCAAAAAACAAACAAACAAAAAAACAAAACAAAACAGAAAAACTGACATCACCACTTTGCTGCCTTTGGTGTTATTCAAGTATTACTGCATTTGGAGACAGAAAAACTAGGCTCACTCTCCTTTACTGGATCTTTGTACTTAGTAAGGAACAAGTGACCTCAACTAGACTCATGGGTTTGATTATCTTTTGGCTTGCAAAATTCATTTTCTCACATTACCATTCATTCTCATTCACGCTGTTTGCTCTGCGCTAGTCTGTGCAGTCATCTGCTATTGCTGAGCCTTGCAGAATTCAAATTTTTTTGTTCTCTAGTACATCTCCTTCTTACCATCGAACGAGTGTCCTTATGGAAGTACAGTCAGCCCTTGGTAACTGTGGGTTACACATGCATTTGTGGACTCAACCAACTGCACTTGAAAAAAAATAAAATTCTACAAAGTTCAAAAAAACAAAACTTGAATTTGCCACCTGCTGAGTACTATGTTGAATCCACGTGAATGAAGTGATGTTTTGGCCTGCATTAGGCGTGATATGCCATCTGAAGACGCTTTAAAGTATGGGGGATGATGTATGTAGGTTATATGCAAATAGTATGCACTTTATATCAGGGACTTGAACATCTGAGAATTTTGGTATTCGTGGAGGGAGTCCTGGAACCATTTCCCCATGGTTATGAAGGGACTACTGTAGTTTGTCCGTAAATCACCATGTGTCTCCTCTCTGCTTCTCAATGATTTTTTTTCCCCCAATTATGGGTGTGCATTTTGAGAACTAATGAGTGTTTGGGTGTAGGCCATATCAAAGGCTGGTGACCTTTCTTTTTCTCAAACTTCAATTTTCTGATTTTTGACATGAGGCTAGGAGCTTACTCTTCTGTGTCATTGTGAAACGAGCTCTACAAAACATGTGAACACATTATGAAGCATGCAAATTATGAGATATGTAAGACATTTATACCCATGATTACTTGGATGTAGGCTGTCACATAAGAAGTGCTGGATTAAATGTAGGGGAATTAAACAATCACTTGAATTTACCCTATTATCCTATTGTTCTGTATACCCCATACAGAGCAATACTTTCTTCAGGGTTTGCCAGGGTATATGCAGGGATTGGCTTGCCATCATGTTAACTTATAGATACTCTTTCCACCTTTTAACTCCCAAAGTAGACTACTTTCTGGTGGGCTAGTCCAGCATTTGACTATCAGGCAATTCTGTTCTTCTTGAGGGTGTTTCACTAAATTTTATTGTAGCAGTTTTGGGTACTGGTAGAAATTGAAAAGGGCTGCATGATTAATGATTCCGCTTGAGGGAATTTTTCATATTCTCCATGTTAATTGTGTGTGAATTAGTCTGAAAACAGTGGGATTATAGTGCCAGCTTTGCTTTTGCAGTTCCATTGTCACCTGGGATTGGAGGCATTAGATGAGTGTGGTGTGGACATTGCAGACAACGAAGACTGCCTTACAATGGAGATACATCTTTTTTGCTTTTAACCTCACAACTGGACTATTTACTGGGTTTGATATTCCCATGGTTAGCTTTTTCAGGCATTTCAGCCCTGGTTAAGACTGCTGTCCCACACTTTACTATAGTAGCGGTGGGTTTACTATAGTAGTGACGGGTTTAAAATGATGAAGCTGCTGAAATGAGTTATATAATTTTAGCCTCTATGGTTCTTTATATTCTCCATGTATCCTTTTAACTAGCACCCCAGGGTATAGCTTTAGATGTGGATTCAAATAAAGTCTGATGCTGAGAGAAAGCTTCGACTCAGACACTAGGCCCCCTCAATGCAGTTGCTATGGGAGATGATGCATCCTGATCGTGTCGTTGTCATGGTAACTCATACACTTGACCCAGTCTCATTCAGACTTGACACACCAAAGGCAGCTTTTCTTGAGCTGCCAGCATCCTCTTCTTTGTCAGTTCAGTGAGGAAATAGAGCCAACAGAATTCTTTTCCCAAAGAGCCTCACTACCTTATAAGTTATTTGTTTCCATAATTGGGAGATGATTATGCAGATCTGGAATTTTTATTATTGTCAGCAGGTGTGTGCACATGTGGAGTGTTTGCATAATGGGGGTGTACTGGATAGAGCACACCAATTGTTTCCCAAACTGTTGGAGGAGCACCCAGGTGATATATTATTCATGACTGGGATGAAGTGAAATAAAGACAGCTGGTGCTTATTTGAACACTTTCTATCTAGTAGATTCTACTCCTTGTTCTTTATAGGTAGCTTGATTAGCAGTAGCTTATTATTCAGTGTACTGTATAATAAACCTAAAATAATACATGTTTGAAATAACGGTGCATGAATCGTAACAGATAGAAACAGAGAACAGACAACATGATAGGTGAGAAATGGTATTTCAAAGTAGCTTTAATTTACGTTTCTGTAACTATGAGTAGATTTGACCATCTTTTCATGTAGTTTGGGGCCATTTGTGTGTGTGTGGCTTTTTTTTTTTTTGTAAACTATTTGTTTAGGTCTTTTGCCAATTTATGTAATGGGTTTATACTCTTTTTTACTTGACTTTAAAGAGTGCTTTACATTTATTGAGGATGTTAGCTTTTCAAAGAACATATTTTGAAAATATTTTCTCCAACTTTATGATGTTTTATTTGCTTCTCTTTCTGTTTTTGTTTTCACTTTTTTGCTAGGCCAAAATGTGTCTTCTTTATTCTAGAGGGGCCATTTATCAATTTTTTCTTTGCTGTGTCTGGATTTTGATTCCTTGATAGAAGTCCTTTCCACACTCCCAGGTTATTACAGAATCTATCTGTATTCCCTTCTAGTATTAAAGAGCTTCATTTTTTACATACAGATCTCTAAACCACTTGGAGATTATTCTTTTCACCAGTTATGCATCAACTTTTATCTTTTACCAGATGTCTACCCAATTGTCCTAACAGCGTTCATGAAAAATGTTTTCCTTTTCCCTAGTTATATGTTGTCACATTTATTATATATGAATTTTCCATATGCGCATGGGTGATTTCATGCTTTTCTATTCTGTTCATTGGAGTGCCAGTACCATACAATTTTAATTATTGAGACTTAATAGCGTGTTTTATTCCTGGTTGGGTTAGTCTTGCCTTATTGCTATTATTTTTTCACATTGTTGTAGCTGTTCTTGCATAGTGTTTCCCTTACCCTCAGGAGGAACTTTAGAATCAATTTGTCTTTCTCTAGAGAAAAGAAAACTTGCTGGCATATTTTTAATTAAGATTTCATTAAGTTTATAAATTAGCTGACATCTTAATGATGAACCTTCCCAAATAAGATGAAGGGATATTTTTCCTTCTTTTTAGAGCATTCAGGAGCCTTTAAATCTTTCCTCATACCAGGTGTTCCACATTACTTGTCACAGTTATTGCTAAGATTGTTATCTTCTTTATTGCTATTACAGAGATTTGTTCTTTCATTATGTTTTGTCTGTTTCTTGTTATTGTTTATGTGTACGTAAAGTCACTGATTTTTGTATATTAATTTATATCCTCCTAAATTTATCAAATCTTTTATTGTTTGTGTTAGTTTTACTTTTACATTTCTCAAGTTGGCCAAGTAAAAATATTATGTAATCTACAAAAAGAGCTACAATATTTTTGCAATTCTTATGCTTATAATTGTTTTTGTAGTGTTTGTTTTTTAATTCTGTTAATATCGCCAGTACAAATTTGAATAGCTGAGAGACTGGGAAACTCTTTCCTTGCTTTTAACCGTAGCAGGAATGCCTTTTGTGCTTTCCATTAGAAATTTTAGTCTTTACATGCATAGTGATACAGATATATGCTGGGTACTTCTTTATGTGCATGTGTGTATATATCATATACTTGTTATATATACACATACATAATATATATGAAGCACACATCATTTTATTGAGTATTTTTTCATTTTGTTTTGTTTTGATTTAGTTTGTTGGAATGAACATTGAATTTCACTGAATGCTTTATGGGGATTTCTGGAAATTTTTATATGCTTTTGCTCCTTAGACCTATCATAAGATGAGTTATATTAATTGATTCCCTAATTATTGAATCACCCCAATCACCTAGAATAAATCCTACTTGTTTGTGATGTATTATTTTCTTAATGTGATGTTAGATTCTGTCCACTAATATTTAATTTAGAAGATTTGCATCAATATTCAAAATTGAAAATGATTTGTAACTTCTTTTGTTATATCATCTTTATCAGATTTTGGTATCAATGTTATATTTATTTTGTAATAATAATTTGGTGTTTTATTTATTTTCTATGCTTTAGAAAATGTTGTGTAGCATTGAAAGCAATAACATACGTAGCATTATGATTAGTTGGTGCTTAAATTTTGGTAAAATTATCCTGTGGAAATATTAAAGCCTGATACTTGTTTCCGAGAAAGTGCTTTAATAAATCTCTCAATTTCTTCCATTAAAATTGGTTTCCTTAAGAGTTTCATCACTATTGGTGTCAATTTTGATGAACTATTTGTTTCCTAGGAAATCGTACTTATCCTTTGGGTTTTCAATTTATTGTGAGAAAACAGTCTTTTATTATTATTTTAAAAATTGTTTTTTGTTTTATTGGTTATTCCTTTTCATTTCTTATTTTGTGTATCTCTGTTTTCTCTTTTTTATTATATTAAGTAGTGGTTTTTTATTATATCAAGTAGTAGTAGTGGTTTTTTATATTAAGTAATATATTAAGTATTAAGCATGTTGTTAATTTATTTAAGAAAAGAGAATTTTGATTAATTTAGTTCTATTGCTCTTCCATTTCTTGTCTCTTTAATGCTTCCTCTTATCTTTATTATTGCTTCCTTGTGTTTTCTTTTGGTTTCCTTTCTTGATCTTTGCCTAACTTTAAGGGTTGTTATTGATATAAATATTTAAGTATTGATTTATTCTAATAACTTAAACTATATCACACATATTATGCTATGTAGACTTTCTATTATCATTGTTTTGGTTTTTAATACTGCAGTTTTGGTTTGTATTTCCCCTTTCACTCAGGAGTTTTTATTTTATAAGTAGAGAGTTTTAAAATTTACCCAGGGAAAGGCTTTTTGTTTCCCTGTGTATTATGAGAAAAGAATGCTGGCTGTGTTCTTTTTACATTATTGAATTTCCTGATACTTTGTTTGTGACCTGGAATATGGTAAAGTTTTACGAATATTCTTTGGGTGCTTGAGAAAGTGTTTTTCAATTATCGAGTTGTAAAGCTTGATATATATCTAGAAGATCTGCCTTATTGATTACGTGAACTAGGTCTACATCCTTGCTTATTTTTTGTTCATTTGGCCTATTTTGGACAGTTGTGGTTTTTTTTTGTTTGTTTGTTCGTTCGTCTTGTTTTTTTTTTGAGACAGAGTCTCACTCTGTCACCCAGGCTGGAGTGCAGTGGCATGATCTCAGCTCACTGCAACTTCCACCTCCCGGGTTCAAATGATTCTCCTGTCTCAGCCTCCCGAATAGCTGGGATTACAGGTGCGTCTGCCCGGCTAATTTTTGTATGTTTAGTAGAGATGAGTTTTCACCATGGTGGCCAGGCTGGTCTCCAACTCTTGACCTCTGATGATCCACCCACCTTGGCCTTCCAAAGTGCTGGGATTACAGACATGAGCCACCATGCCCAGCTGGACAGTTGTGTTACAAACATGTTCTTGTATATTCCTCCCTGTATCTCCTATAATTTATGCTTTATGAAAATATGTATGTGTTATTTTGTGCATAAATATTCATAACTGTTTTGTCTTCATTGGGAATTGTGGTTTTCAGGACTAAAACAAAGTTGGGGACTAGGGTGAAAGAATATGAAAATGTTTTAAAGAATATGAAAATGTTATAGATTTTTAGAGAGAACATTGCAAGAGAAGAAAAAGGAACAAGGAAAAGGAAAGCAAGGAAAAAAATGATCTGTTGCATAGTTAATAAGTGAAAGTAAAAAGATTTAATTTAAATCTAAGTCAATTATGGATGAGCACGGTGGCTCACACCTGTAATCCCAGCTTATCACTCAGGATCCAGAGGTGCAGTTTGTCCCAGGTGGATTTCTTATGGGACATTTTAGGGGATGGAAAAGGAGAAACTTAGCATACAGGAATAGGGAGAGATGCCCTAATCTGATGACTAGTACACAGCCAGAGGCAGAAGATTCTCTTGGAAATCGTATTCATTTATTCAATAAATATTCAAAGATACCCTCTATGCGAAGCCATCTTTCATTTAATGCAGGTTTCTGTTAAAAAGGCATGGGCAAGTCTAACAACAGCTTAAAATCCCTGTTAGTCTCATGGGTCACACTGTTTTAATTTTCTTATTAAATACTATTCTGTTCATATTCAATTCTTTGTGTTTTTTTTTTTTTTTGGTTTTTTTTTGAGATGGAATCGCTCTGTCAACCACGCTGGAGTGCAATGGTGCGATCTCGGCTCACCACAACCTCTGACTGCAGCGTTAAAGCGATTCTCCCGCCTCAGCCTCTTGAGTAGCTAGGATTACAGGCATGTGCCACCATGTCCAGCTAATTTTTGTATTTTTAGTAGAGACGGGGTTTCCCCAGGCTGGTCTCGAACTCCTGACCTGAAGTGATCTGCCCACCTCTGCCTCCTAAAGTGCTGGGATTACAGGCTACAGTCATGAGCCACCGCGCCTGGCCCATGTTCAATTCTTATATTCTTTAATATTTCTCTCTGTTTGCTAAAATGCAATACTCCACAGGGGCATAGATTTTTGCCTGTTTTGTTTTTATTCTATCTACATCATCTAGAATACTACTGTCACATGGTACATTCTAAATAAATGTTTGCTACATTAATGTATGGATAATACCCACTTTATGCCTTCAGAGAATGAAACATCTGATGTAGGGGCAGGCACAGCAATATATTTGTATAAGAAATCAATTAATGGTGGTGTCACTACACTTCACTTCTTCATTTAATGCTCAACATGTATTTAATAAGCTTTGTTCTAGTCCCTGTGCTAGCCGCTGTGGGTATTGAGAAGAACACAGCACAGTCCCTGATCTCTACTAGTACTGGATATAGTAGGAAGATTCCAATTATGTATTTTACACTAGATTATTATGTGTTTAGCATCAGTAACAAAACAAACAACAACAATCCAATAACAATGACTTAAACAAGTGGTTCTCAACCCTTGAAGAACCGCAAAATCACATGAGAAACTTTTACAAAAGGCAAACTCCCTACAAAAGGCAAACTCCCTACAAAAGGCAAAATTCTTATGGAGGGGGAGTTAACAAGATCTGGCATATATTAACACATGTTGGCCTATAAATCCCAATTCTAAAAATCAAAGAAACACTGGGAAAATATGAAAATGTTGCTGATTGTGGAAATATATGTTATGGAGAAAACTGGGATGATTAAATAATAATTAATAGAATACTTGACAAATAAAATAATTTAAAATTATGCAACTACAAAAAGAAATGATAAGTGTTTCTATATGTTGATTTGGAACACTCTCTAGGATATATTGGTAAACAAAAAAAAAATCAAGATGGAGAAAACTGCATAGTATATTATTATTTAGTAAAAACGGTGAATAAATCCATACATGGAATCATAATCAACAAGCTAGAAAAAGATGTACTTGATGGAAAGAAAACTCAGATTGAGAGGGACAAGAATACAAGGGGGACTTTGCTCAAATATGTTGTTCTGTAGGTTTGACTTTGGTGCTATGTAAACTTCCCACATATTTATAAAAGCTAATTAAATAATATAAAATAATTCCTATCAATGAAAAGCAAACTTGATTTTATTGTATATTCAATTGGTGGCATTACAACACAGAGTGGAACTATTTCAAATGATTTATAAACATAGTCATTTGTTCTGTACATTCCATTCCTAGTGAGATAAAACCTAAGGACCAAAAGAACCACGCAAAACGTTTAAACTGTTTTGAGAATCAGCATTTTTAATGATAGTGTTGGCATGTTTTTCAGATATTGTCAGGTGTAAATTAGTGGATAACAGTAATGAGTAATTTTGTTGGCATCATTGGGAGTCAGTGCTTGTGGCTTCACAGAAAGGATATACCGAAGTAAAACTAATGACATAAAGTACATATCCTGGAGCCCTAAATTTGAATGGGAAGTATGAGTATAAACTCATGATACATTTTGCTTAAATATGTATCTCTTAGTTCAGTTCTCTACAAGGCATCAGAAACCATGATGAACCCAGTGGCATGCCGTAAAGCACCATGATTTTACTCCCTAAAAAGCATTTCTCACCAAAAAAAATCAGTGCATAATGAACGAGGTGATTTGGGGAAACGTATAAGGTGAGACTTGAACAACCTGACGTACAAGAAAACGGGAAGCTACAAAGACTACTGGGGTCATGTAAAAATAACTCAAGAGCCAACCTGAAGAGCCTGAATGCCTAAAAATGGAATCGTTTGAGCATATATAACAACTAAACAGATTTAAACAGACACATTAAGTGTGTTTAAATATCGTGTTCATAATCACTCTAAAATATACTTTGAGGTCATCTCTAAAAGTGCTAGGGAATAAATTCATTATTTGAAAACTAATAAATACAAGGAAAGAATCAAATAATTAGCCTTGTATTTGCATATAAACTATTTACTGTGTCACCAAATAGTCAATGAGGGGAAGATTCTTCTTAAAGAATTATCTTAGGCCGGGCGCGGTGCCTCACGCCTATAATCCCAGCACTTTAGGAGGCCGAGGCTGGCAGATCACAAGGTTAGGAATTCAAGACCAGCCTGACTAATATACTGAAACCCTGCCTCTACTAAAAATACAAAAATTTTCCTGGCGTGGTGGCGCGCACCTGTAGTCCCAGCTACTCAGGAGACTGAGGCAGAAGAATCGCTTGAACCCAGGAGGTAGAGGTTGCAGTCAGCTGAAATTGTACCACTGCACTCCAGCCTGGGCGACAGAGTGAGACTCCGTCTCAAAAAAAAAAAAAAAGAAAGAAAGAAATAGCTAATAAATGTAGACAGATAAATGGAACATCTTCATTCTACAATCTGTAATGAAATATTGGATCTAGCCAATAATCATCAATGTCTGCTAAAAAAGGAGATAACCAGACACTTCCCAGGTAGTGCTATGTATTTCTATCTGTTTCCAGATGGACAGATGGAAGTACATATTCTCACTAAAAAACGATAAAAGAAAAAAGCGCCGGGCGCAGTGGCTCACGCCTATAATCCCAGCACTTTGGGAGGCCGAGGCGGGTGGATCACGAGGTCAAGAGATCGAGACCATCCTGGTCAACATGGTGAAACCCCGTCTCTACTAAAAATACAAAAATTAGCCGGGCATGGTGGCGCGTGCCTGTAGTCCCAGCTACTAAGGAGGCTGAGGCAGGAGAATTGCTTGAACCCAGGAGGCGGAGGTTGCGGTGAGCCGAGATCACGCCGTTGCACTCCAGCCTGGGTAACAAGAGCGAAACTCCATCTCAAAAAAAAAAAAAAAAAAAAAAAAGCAAACTTGAATCTAGTGAAGCCTCTAGCTCCAACAACCAATTTACAGAGAAGACAAGACACAGAGGGACATGTTAAACAAGGACAAAGGAAGGATGTCAGCAAAAGCCAGACTGTAAGAAAGTCTAGAGAATAAAGGACCCAAATTCTTCAACAAATACATTGCAAGAAAAAAAAGAAGCAGAGAAGGGACAACCTATCGATTGAAAGAGATTCAAAAAGCATATCAACAAATTATAATGCATGAGAGTAAATTGAATCCTGAGTTGAAAATCAAATTTCAAAAATTAAATAGTTATAAGCAATTGGACAATTTGAACTAGGAATGAGTATATGAAGATATTTAGGAATTATAATTAATTTTTTTTAAGACAGGGTCTGGCTCTGTTGCCCAGGCTGGAGTGCAGTGATTCAATCTCGGCTCACTGCAACCTCTGCCTTCTGGCCTTAAGCCACCCTCCCACTTCGGCCTCCCAAGTAGCTGGGACTATAGGCACATGCCACCACACCCAGCTAATTTTTGTGTTTTTTGTAGAGATGAGGTTTCACCATGTTGACCAGGCTGGTCTTGAACTCAAGAGATCCACCCACGTCAGCCTCCTCAAGTGCTGGGATTACAGGCATGAGCCACCACACCCAGCCTGTAATTAATATTTTACATGTGATAATATTATTCTGCATATATTTTTTAAAGTGTCTACATCTTTTACAGATACATACTAAAATAATCTTTATTAAGTGATATGATGTTTAAGATTAGCTTCAAACTAATCTTTGGGTGGAGAGAAGTTGGTGAGGGCTTAGATAAAATCATATTGACCAAGAGTTATTAACTAATGAAGCTGTGTAAGATCTAAATGCATTCTTTATAATATTATATCTTGTCATGTATGTCATACTATTTACAATAGAAAGTTTAAAAAAGTGTACAGAGTCACAATACGAACTAATGAAATCAGAATTTCTAGATATGGGGCTAAGGCATTAGCAGTTCTAAATGCTACCTTCAAATAAGTTTACTGTGCAGCTAAAGTTTAGAGCCAATGGTATAAACAAACAGGACCTTAACTTTTTCCCCTCCCCATAAGAAGCCTGGAAGTATGCTTGCATTGGTTCAGTTGCTCAAATATGCCTGAAGGACACCACAACTTCCATATCCCAGCTCGACCATTTTCATAAAGTTTACTCTGGGACCTCATGTTTGTTACAACGTGGCTGCAACAGCTCCAGGCATCTCTATCACATTCCAAGTACCACCATTCTCTCTCACATCTGTCCTTCTTATTAAGAAACAGCATCTTTTACAGAAGTCCCAAAGTATTCCTTGTACACCTCATTGGGCAGAACTGGGTCACATGTTCACCCCTAGCTTTAGGGGAAGCTGGAAAAACCATCATATAACCAAGGAGAATAGGATAGCCATGCTTGGATTGGAGAATTTCTGAGCCTCTCCACCCTTGACCCACAACTGAACATATTCCTTCTTTGAACAAAATCAGTTTTAATTATCACTGGGCATTGGTAGGAAAGGCTGTTGGGTAATCAATAAGCAAATATGGTGAGAAAGGAGAAGAAGAGCTCCTAGGGTCAAAAATACAGTCAGGAGTAAGGACTGAATATGGACTGAAAGGAAGAAACTCAAAGCGATTGAGCCACATACTGCATCCAGGCAATTTTTGTATTTGCTACCTTGTTGGGTCCTCAGAACAGTTCTATAAACCAAGTAACTGCATCATCTCCCTGTTATGCATGAGGGACAAGAGACTTATGGGGAGGGCCCAAGTGCATTGCTCAGAATTCTGATTGGTGGTTCCACGGGGCATTTATTATCATAGCCACTTCTGTAGATACCAAGTTCACCCTGAGAAATACCAGCAGGGAAAGGAAGAGGGTCAGTTGTTTGCTCAGCACAGTGCTAGGCATATTTCATGTTGGGAGGAGAAAGTATTTTGATTCTGGCCCCTAGTCTGATGGTGGGAACTGCTGGCAGAGTTGAGGGCCCAAGGGTGGCCCAGAGCAGAACTTGCTCTTCATTGTAGCTACTGCCAGGCTGCACACTCAGGTCATTTGTGGTATCTTGGATGCCACTAAGTCAGGTGTTGGTAGATATGTGGGGTCTAACATTCATACTTGGGAGTCGGTGAGGCTTGACAATCTTACCATCCTCAGAGTTGGCTGCCATGTTGTCTATATTGCCAGCAGCTTTGACTTCTTTGCCTTATGGAATGAATCTGACATACATTCGTTCCCTGGCCACCTTTGAGCTCAGCTCAGATTCTGCTGGGAAATCAATATTATTTTTCTCCTGCTCCCAGTTTTCCTCCAGGCCTTGAATAGTGTGCCACCCATGGAGGCAAACTATTCTTCTTGACTTAACATTTGGTCACTATGACATTTTACTCATCATGACGATCGTATGAAGCCACCTTTCATCTGTCTGCAATCATCGTCCTTTAAGGTTAGGGCTTCCTCAACTATAGCTCCTGACCTTCAAAAGCCTCACTCTTTTTTTTTTTTTTTTTTTTTTTTTGAGACAGAGTCTCACTCTGTTGCCCAGGCTGGAGTGCAGTGGCACGATCTCAACTCACCGCAACCTCCACCTCCTAGATTCAAGCTATTCTCCTGCCTCAGCCTCCCGAGCAGCTGGGACTACAGGCACATGCCACCATACCTGGATAATTTTTGTAATTTTAATCGAGACAGGGTTTTACCACATTGGTCGGGCTGGTCTCGAACTCCTGACCTTAGGTGATCCACCTGCCTCAGCCTCCCACAGTGCTGGGATTACAGGTGTGAGCCACCGTGCCTGGCCTTCACTTCTTGAATGTATTAAATTTATGCTTGTGGATCACCTACCCTCTCAGACAACAGTTTTTTTTTAATTTAGCACGCACTGAAGACTGTGGTTGCAGATGGAGCATTCTGTTATTAACATCACTCAAGAACCAAGCCTTTGGATGTTTAAAAAATGTAATGATTGGGAAGTCAAGGTGGGTGAATCACCTAAGGTTAGGAGTTCGAGACTAGCCTGACCAACATAGTGAAACCCCATTTCTACTAAAAATACAAAATGAGACGAGCGCGGTGGTGCATGCCTGTAGTCCCAGCTACCTGTGGGGCTGAGGCATGAGAATCGCTTGAACCCGGGAGGCGGAGGTTGCAGCGAGCCGAGATTGCACCATTGCACTCCAGCCTGGGTGACAAGAGCCAAACTCTGGCTCAAAAAAAAAAAAAAAAAGTAATGATACATTTTATTTCACCATTCCTTTATACACTACCAAACTGGCAAAATAAATTAATACAGTTTAGAAAGTGATAGAAGCATCAATTAAAGAAGAGAGGAAAAAGAAATTCAAGGACGGAGATCAAACACTAACACTGAACCCAGGAACTGCCAGCTAAATCTGCAGAAGCTATTTGGGGTATTTTTTGGTCACTTGCCATGTGACAAAAGTGTCCTTCTTTTGTGAATTTATTGGTTTGGCAAAAGTTCACTGTTACACTGACATAGAACAAGCAAAAGCAGTCTCGGGAGGAAATAATTCATGTAAGTTTCTGTTAGAAAATAGAGGAGGCCCTTTACTCAATGCCCCAAATGTGAAAGAAGGGCTACAAATGCATATATTTTGTACATATATCTTACTAGGTGAGAGACATAATGGCATGATTGTGTACAGCAGCCTGACTATGAACAAATCTTTTTCTGTACTCGTATGCCAAAACCAAGGTCAAGTGTCAATGTTATCTGCTTGGACTTTGGAAAAAGTTCAGCAAAGAGAGAAACATCTTCTTTAGAGGCCTGAGACATGTCTGCAAATTATGTTTATGCAAATTTAATATTAGTGTTTCATATTAATCTAAGGAGAAAACAAGGGGCTTTGCAGAAATGAAATCCCTTTTGACTGATGGCTGAGTCTCAGAGCCTGAAGCTTTTATCAACACTGATTTATAAAAAGAAATTATACAATTTTTAAAGGCTAAGTGTAGGAAAACAGACGCTCCCTAGAATTTAGACAAATTTTCTCCAAAACCATCTGGCATAGTCTAGTGCAGGATTGAACTGTGTGTGGGGCCAATATTCAATATTTTCCAGGAGCTGTAGTGTAACATTGTAAGCTATGTCTTCTGTATGTAAGTAAAGCTTTTGTTCGCTTGTTTGTTCTGATACATGGCATGTTTACTCAGCAGGTTCTTCTTTTCTTTTCCCTTTCCCTTGCTGATTTTGGTTATTTGCTGAACACACACACACACACACACATACATACACACACATACACACACGAGGCGCTTTGAGAAAGCCTCTCCTGGCCTGCAGCGGTGGTTCATGTCTGTAAATCCTAGCACTTTGGGAGGCCGAGGCAGATGGATCACGAGGTCAGCAGTTCAAGACCAGCCTGGCCAATATGGTGAAACCCCGTCTCTACTAAGAATGCAAAAATTAGCTGGGCGTGGTGGCAGGTGCTTGTAATCGCAGCTACTCGGTAGGCTGAGGTAGATAATTGCCTGAACCCGGGAGGCAGTGGTTGCAGTAAGCCAAGATCGTGCCATTGCACTCCAGCGTCTGCAACAGAGTGAGACTCCGTCTCAAAAACAAAACAAAACAAAAAAAAGAAAAGAAAGAAAAAGCTTCTTCCAAATTCTAAGGTAGGTCTACATTCCCCATTCTGTGGAAGTAACCAGTGGTGTCCCTGGGGAGAAGCCTTGGCTCAAATTCTCCTTCCCCTCAATGGCCAATCAGTAGATACTGTAACTGAAAACTAGAAAAATTAAAAATAGGGCAATAGTCTTAACAGAAAATATACAAAGAGTAATATTGGACATGAAAACAGGCACTGGAACAACTCAAATGCTCAGGTTTTGACAGAACTTCTCTGGTTGTGGATAGTTTGTTTACACTTTCATTTTACTAAAATGAGTATGTATACTGCAAAATGTTTATAAGTAAATAATAAAAAGGCAAGTGCTTGCACTGCAATAAATCAAAATCATGATATTGTGAAAGGAGGGTCTATTTTGAGAGAGGATTTGTCTTTTGAGGACAGGAACAGAGGCCTTAGTGGATAGTAAAAGCACTGGCCGTTTTTCCTAGGTACTAGGGAAAGATGCTGAAAGTGAGCAGTGTGGTTTACTACCTTCCATCCAGCCCAAGCATTCCCCCTTTTTTCCTTTTCAGGTCTTTGCTGACGTACAGAATAAGTTGGCCCCTTTCCTTAAATCTCCTCAGATTTGTCCCATAATGACCAGAGGAATAAAGAAGGAACATTGGGAAAAATATTGCCAAGAACAAATAGGTAGACACTGAGAAAGCGTGAAGTAGGAAGCTCGTAAAGTACTCACAGTATGCAACCAGATTTGAGAAGACTCCGTATTATCTTAGCTGCTGGGAATTGGAGATGAAGCTCTGAGGACATTTAAATCAAACTGACTTGAATTAGAGAAAATACGGGATCTCTGAAGGGAAACTGCCCTGAACATGGTTTTATAAATAGTTGGATGCCCTAGGGAAACTAGTACTCTGTGAATGGCCCCAATTTGGAGTATTGGAGAACACCGTCAGATATTAACAACTATAAAGAAATGTATCCAGGAAGTTGGAAAGAAATGTTGCTGTGAGTTCGTTATCTACTTTGTTAAAGAGACAGTCCCGTGTCTCCAAGCACCTGGAAGATCTGCTTCTCCCTGAAATGCAAATAATTGGTTTTTAAAATCTAAGTGTATTTTTCTCTGAAGGTTTTTATATTTATATTTAAACAGTTCAGAACTTCTGGTAGGGAAATTGCTAAACAATTGGCTAATGAGAAAGAGATTTAGGAGCCAGTTTTTGATGGGAAATCATCCAAATTGGATGGAGACAAAGAGTTCTGTCCTGGCTTGTGGTTTTGGCTTATCAGTGGAAACAGCCACAAATTACTATTAGTAAATTACTGAAATTACAAAACAATGAGATTGATGCAGCAGCAAAAATAGTTTTTTACAAAGTGGCTTCTAGGGCAAAACGTACCAAGTACTGAATTGGTTTGTATGTTGTATGAAATTCAGTGCATAGAGCTCTTATGATAAAAATGAAACTCTCACCAGACATTCTAATGATTAAAAAAACTGGTTCAGAGATGTATGAGGCACATCCGTGTGGATCAGTTAGCTGATGTATGACAAAATAAAAATCCTCATTTCCCACATGGGTGCTCTGAAAACCTATTCACAGTACAGCACTGATACTGATGATCCAATCAGGCAAGTGTGGCTATCTGTGACAGGTTAGACACCCTGGAGGTTTATGTGCACACAAAGGGGACAATGTAGAAGGAGACGTTGCCTTTATCTGAGCATGAATGAGCCCACGGTGTTGTGGCAGCAGTCTCCACACCTATTCAACTAGCTCATGAGTATGAGGTTTGAAAACAAAGCAAACTGTCTCTCATGCCAGGTATACGGCTGTGCCTAAGGCACTACCCACCCACTTAACAAGACAGAAGTTTCCTTAGTTGTTAACAGTTACATGCAGGTTATAAGGCAATAAATGTAGCCACCTCAGAATCCATAATTGGTGGTTTCCTCAAGAAGTTGTTCAGAGAAATATCCAGTGCCTCTGACCCCAAGTCTAGGTCCTGATGTGATTATAAAAATGACTTCCCCCTTTCCTGCCAACCCAAGCACGAAAGATGCAAGGGTGAAATAATCTCATTTCCCAGCCCAGGAGTCAGTAACCTTTAGTTTTTACTCGATGACCAATGACCTTATTACAAGCATTTATCTTCTCAATAGCCATACCCCCTTATTGTGTTGTGTCCCATATGCAAGTTTCATGAGGAACAAAACCAAGAGCTGTGTTTATTAAGACGACGGAGTGCAGATAAGAGTCTAGTCAAGGCTGGGCACAGTGGTTCACACCTGCAATCCCAGCACTTTGGGAGGCTGAGACAGGATGATCCCTTGAGCCTGCGAGTTTGAGGCTGCAGTGAACCATGACTGAGCCACTGCACTACAGCCTGGGTGACAGAGTGAGACTCTGTCTTTAAAAAAAAAAAAAAGAAAGAAAAGGTCTTTTCAACACATGGTCTGAATCCCCAGGCATATTTGTAACTTGGCCATGCTCAACATGATGGGACCTGATGGAATACAGTAAGTCCTCACTTAACATTGTCCACTGGTTCTTGGAAATTGTGATTTTAAGTGAAATAACACCTAACTAAATGAATTTTTTCCCCTCCTCAATGTTGTAACTAAACAACACTGAACAATGTCGTACATTGTAATACAATGTATACCTATGGATAATGTTAAGTGAGCTACTGCTATACAAATAAATACAGCCTGAGCCTTTCATTTTCAAATCACAAGTTGGGAAGCAGAACTACTCCTTTATTGACTGGATTTGGACAGAGAAAACAAAGCTCACTGGGAAGAGCCTTAACATAAGTTTTCCTCAAAATTAAAATTTTTCCTTTAATACACATTTATGCATTGTTTGTAAATTCCTCACTTAAAACAGTAAGTGGTAAAGAGTTTTTAAAAGTGATAGAACATATTCAACTATTTGAGAAAGTAATAAAGCTAATTGAATAGCATTACATAATGAAATTTAAACATTATTCAAAAGCATTTCAAATAACCATACAGTTTCAAATGGAGTATTTTATTCACATGTTAGTTATCATTTTAACATGTACAAACACTGACACACTCTGACTGGTCTGTGTGGAACAAGGGTGGTCTAAATATCCTAAAGGAAAATGAAAAATTAAAGTACATTAATTTCTCATTATTATAGGCAATTACGTCCACATCACTTAGAAAGCTATTACTGATAATTGTCCAAGGAAGCAGAGTGGTACAGAGGAAGGAAACTTGAGGGTAAATTCAAGAGTGGCATAACTGAGATCTCAACATGAGAAAGCTGACAAAACATGACTTTTTGCTGTGAAATTTCTCTTTGCAAAATATGAAGAAAAGTCAGTCAATGGGCAGTAAATAAGAGTGGGTGGTGAACTTTTGCTGTCAATTCTCCTCACAGTATCTTGCAGAGGCATCAAGAAAATTGCTTAGTCCTTCTCTGGGACCAGTTTCAGAACTTTTCCAATTGCAATGGTCTTACCCTCATCTCTTAAAGTAAAACGACCCATCTGAGGAAAATCTTTGAACGTCTCGAGGCAGATGGTTCCTGCTGTCCTTAAACGGGCAATGCACACTTGATCTTGTTTCACGAAGCGGGGTCGTGTCTTACTTTTTTCTCCTGATTTTTTGTCTACCAGGGAGATTAAGGCTGTTATCTCAACTTCCTCAATACAAGTATGAATGTGCAGCACCGCATTATAACCTGGGCAGATGATGGATTTGTGCTCAATAATCACTATCTGAACATCAAACGTGCGTCCGGAATGGCAAAGGTTACTAGGATCACAAAGTATGAATCCTGGAAGAATCTCTTCTTCTTCAATTCCCTTCAGTCTGATTTTGAGGTTTTCACCTGGGGCTACAAAATCAGTTTCAGTATCATCAGAAAGTATTCCAAGAACTTCTACATTGTGCTTGTTTGGCATCATCACAAGCTGCTGGCCTTTAAAAATAGACCCAGATTCCAGCTTTCCCAGGACCACAGTGCCCATATCCTTGTACTTATCCACAATTGGCAGTCTAATTGGTCCATCAATTGATCTGTTGAAGTTTGGCATGTTATCCAAATACGCAATAAATGGTAATCCAGTGTACCAAGGGCAGAAATCTGACTGCTCTTTAATATTTGCTCCGGTCAGTCCTGAGCAGGGCATAAAGTGAATGTCCTTTTTTGGACTGAAGCCGACTTTTTTCAAAAAGGGTACCAGTTTTTCTTTACATTCTTCATATCTCTCGATGCTCCAATTTACCGTGGGATCATCCATCTTATTAATAAGCACTACTAAATGTTTTACCCCTGCAGTTTTTGCCAACATCGCATGTTCTCTCGTCTGTCCACCTTTTTCAAATCCAGTTTCAAACTCTCCTTTCCTGGCAGAGATGACCAGCACAGCCAAATCAGCTTGAGAAGCACCACCAATCATATTTGGGACAAAACTCTTGTGGCCAGGGGCATCTAAAATTGTGAAATGTTTCCTTTCTGTTTCAAAATAGGCACGACCCACCTCGACTGTTTTACCCTTGTCTCGTTCTTCCTGATTTGTATCTAAGGCCCAGGACAAATACCAGGTTTCTCTGTTTTTCTCCTTAGCTTCTCTTTCATATTTCTCCAGTGTTCTTTTGTCAACCATTCCTGTCAAAAACATTATCTGTCCTCCGATGGTTGACTTGCCAGCGTCTACATGGCCAATGAATACTACATTTACGTGTTCTTTCTTAGGAGCACCTGAGGGTACGATCACAGATTTGGATTTTCTTATTTCCTCTTTATCCTCCATCATTTCCTGGCCACTTTCTTCTGGGGGCCCTGAATGTCCCGTGAAACTACCCCCAGGCTCGGCTTCACTTACTTCTTTACTGTGCTCCCATGATTCTTCTAGGGCCATTTCCACCTCTCCATTTTCTACAACAGGTTCTGAAAGTTCCATGGTAACGGCTGAATTGGAACCTTCAAGCGACACTAACGGTTCCTCTCGGGAAGTTTCCACAGGTGCCCCCCGTCCCATCCTTTTACCTTGAGGGTATCCCGCGCCGGTGCAGGTTTCAACGTTGCGGCCGGAGCCGGCCAGCGGGATGGGCGGCTGAGTCGGGCCCCGCAGGAAGGACGGCACGAACTCCGCGGCATGTACGTTAGGCACGAAGGGCTTGGCGTTGACGTTGAGCTGACGGCTGAAAGCAGAGCTTAGGGGCTCGCGCCGGGCCTCGGCCACCGCAGAGAAGACTCCATCCCCGCTCGACTCCGGGGCTTCCATGTCCACCTGGTCCCAGCAGTCGGGCGCCGAGTCGCTGCTGCTGCTGCCCGAATCCATGGTCTCAAGACTTGCCGTGTGGCACTGAGGGAACGGGATCAACAGGCCAGGAAGAGCGGGCTCCGCCGGCGGGGTTAAGGCAGCAAGAGCAAAGGGCCAAGGGGTAGCGACGCGAACCTTAGCGGCACCGTGAAGGCAGCTAAGCGCCGATGCTGCACTCGCAACTGCGGCGGCAGCAGCAGATATGGCGGCTCAACACTCTCCTCTTGTGTGTGAGCCGATCTCCTCCCCCAAACCCCAACCACTTCCGACTCCTCCACCCCCGACCCAACGCCGGGGGTGGATTGACCCCTCGCTGCCATCCGTACGCTTGGCCTCCTTACTTCTCAGCCAGGGACTAAGTCCAAAAGTACTATTTTTTAAAACGAAAATTTCCATTCACTTTTTTGTTCACACGATCTGGCAGAGCAATTTGACCAAAATCTGATGATTAAACCTAGACAGGCACACATGATTTACATGATTTACACTTCTACTAAAAAGATTCAAGTAAAAGTGAACATTCCTATTGAACAAATGGGAGGCAGGATAAGGGTTAACTATACGGATATCCAGAAACCCAGCAACTGAAGGGAGAGATAAGGAATGAGTAGGGAGGGACTCATGAAATATATGAGTTTGTAGCTGAACTTAGGAAATGCAACTTAAGATCACTCATTAATTTGAAATCCGCAGGCCTTTTGATTTTCCCTTTCCAGTGGGCCCCCATAAGCCTGTAACTTCTGCTGATGGCTTCTATAGTTTAAGGGTTTAAGGATAGGGTTACAACTTCTTTTCATGTTAAGCACCCTGGCTGTGTGGGGGGAGAGAATTTTCAAGGAGATCCTTCTTTCAGTGAAGCTTCTAGTCACTTCATATGCAGATGCCTGCACAATGGCTGGCCTGCCATTCAATGGTGGATCACACAGACAAGCACAGCAGTCAGATCACTCTTGTTTTACCGACCAACTGCATTCTGGGTGTACCTCCGCTACTCACCAGCACCTCCCCAGAGTACGCCCGGCGTCCACAGGCCTCGGGTTTTCCTGCCTCATTTCGGGGGGCCTGGAACCCTACCCACTGCTGGTGCTGGCTTTGGTCTAAGAAACAATCAGTGTCCTGTTGAACCCCTCTTCAATTTATGGTAATGAGACAGGGAGGTAGGAGTCACCCTAATTAAACCAATTAGGACTTCTGAGTTGAACAAAGACCTTAAGACCCTAATCAAAAGAATCTCACTCTCAGAAAGTGTTAACAGTTGAGCCAAAGCCTCAGTGATCTTGTTTGTGAATTAATTTAGTGCAAACTGTGATAGAAAAAATAAACTTATTCCTCTGAATCTGTTTTTAGTGTGTATGTACTCAAATCTGCCACCTCTTCCTTTTATGAATTCAGGTTTTATGACACACCTAAAAAGATTGTTCAGTCCAAACAATCTGCCTAGTACAAGATGGTGTCACATAGGTGGATATTATTATTATTATTATCATTTTAAAAGCCTACAGCACCTGGCATTCTCAAGCGGTCTCCCATCCAAGTACTAACCAGACCCGACCCTGCTTAGCTTTCGAGATCAGATGAGATCGGGCGCTTTCAGGATGGTATGGCAGTAGACTTAGTTGGATATTAAATAAATCCAACAACAAAGCAAAATATGAAACCAAGCACCTGATTTATAACTTGAAAATTGTGTTTTCCAGACTTTAGGGATAAGAAAAAAAAGACAGACTTGTACCCTCGATGTTTTCTTTCTGGGGCTGCCACTATTTTACTAGTTCTGTACTGTTTCCAAACCTTTAGATACCAAACACCTTCATTCTTTTTGCCTCCGGTTATGGCTTCATTATTTGCAGTGACATAAAGAGAATGTGCACGGTAATTTACAATAAACAGGAAGAACTGAGAGGTGGAATGTGCAGAGAGACCCTGGACAATACTCCACACAAGTGCTGGAGACTTCTTGGACATTCTGTGAACCTACAATGGACATTTCTGGGAGAACCTGTCAAGGTTTTGGCAGTCATGTTCACGTAAGGTAATTCATGCAGGGAAGCAGGGGACATCTAGGATTTTTCCTTCACCTGAGTCAAATGCATTGGTCATGAGCATATTGGCATGACTGCTACTTAGTGATATCTCAGAGAACAGAGGATACTTTACTGTTAGAATCATAAAGTAGAAATGAGAAATAGTCTGTGAATGTCCTCATAACCCATCTTTGCTGGGGTTCCCACGTCAACCCGAGAGAGAGAGAGGCACTGACCAGATTGTTTCCAGAGAGATTGGCCTTGGACAAAAATCTTTTGGTTTGTGTGATGAGACACTTGTCTCCAGTCTCTCTGCCTAAGAGTTCATCAGTAAATGAGACAATTTTCCTCATCAAAGGCTTTAAAAAAGAGTGTAGGTAACATCTAACCATTGTTTAATTCAATCTTTTTCTTCCTTTAAAAATACTTTTAATTCTAAAATATAGCACAAACACAGAGAGTCATATTAAAAAATTATAGCTTATTGACTTATGAGAAAGGAAACACACTTGTAACAACCATCTAAGTTAATAGAAATTTACCAGCCAACCCAGAAGGCCTACCTCTTCCCTGTTCAATCACAAATGACTTCCTCCACCTCTCAATGTAACTTCTATTGTGACATTTACTGTAATAACCTATACAATTTTCTGTATAGTTTTATTACACAAATGTGTATACTCAGACACTACAGCTCAATTTGCCTTTTTTGATATTTCTTTTAAGTCTCTTTTAATCTGTGAGTACCTAATTTATCCTCCCCATTTTCATGTCATTTATTTATTGAGGAAAGTGGATGATGTGACCAGTAGAGGCTTTTTTTTCTTTTTTTTTTAAATTATACTTTAAGTTCAGGGGTACATGTGCAGATCTTGCAGGTTTGTTACATAGGTATGCACGTGCCATGGTGGTGGTTTGCTGCATTCATCACCCCATCATCTACATTAGGTATTTCTCCTAATGCTATCCCTCCCCAATCCCCCCACCTCCTGCTATTTCTCCCCTAGCCTCCCACCTCCCAGGCCCTGGTGTGTGATATTCCCCTCCCTGTGTCCGTATGTTCTCGTTGTTCAACACCCCTTTATGAGTGAGAACATGCAGTGTTTGGTTTTCTGTTCTTGTGTCAGTTTGTTGAGAATGATGGTTTCCAGTTTTATTTATGTTGTTACAAAGGACATGAACTCATCTTTTTTATGGCTGCATAGTATTTCATGGTGTATATGTACCACATTTTCTTTATCGAATCTATTATTGATGGGCATTTGGGTTGGTTCCAACTCTTTGCTATTGTGAACAGTGCCACAATGAACATACGTGTGCATGTGTCTTTATAACAGAATGATTTATGATCCTTTGGGTATATACCCAGTAATGCTGGGTCAAATGCTCTTTATATTTCTAGATCCTTGAGGAATCGCCGCATTGTCTTCCACAATGGTTGAATTAATTTACACTCCCACCAACAGTGTAGGAGCGCTCCTTTTTCTCCACATCCTCTCCAGCATCCGTTATCTCCTGATTTTTTAATGATCGCCATTCTAACTGGTCTGAGGTGGTATCTCAATGTGGTTTTGATTTGCATTTCTCTAATGACCAGTGATGATAAGTTTTTTTTCATATGTTTATTGGCTGCATAAATGTCTTCTTTTGAAAAGTATCTGTTCAAGTTGCTTGCCTACTTTTTGATGGGGTGTTTGTTTTTTTCTTGTAAATTTGTTTAAGTTCTCTGTAGATTCTGGATATTAGCCCACTGGCAGATAGGTAGATTGCAAAATTTTTTCCCATTCTGTTGGTTGCCGGTTCTCTCTATTGTTAGTTTCTTTTGCTGTACAGAAGCTGTTAAGTTTAATTAGATCCCATTTGTCTATTTTGGCTTTTGTTGCCTTTGCTTTTGGTGATTTGGTCATGAAGTCCTTGCCCATGCATATGTCTTGAACAGTAGTGCTTAAGTTTTCTTCTAGAGTTTTTATGGTGTTAGGTCTTATGTTTAAATCTTTAATCCATCTGGAGTTAATTTTTGTATAAGGTGTAAGGAAGGGGTCCAGTTTCAGCTTTCTGCACATGGCTAGCCAGTTTTCCCAATGCCATTCATTAATTAGGGAATCCTTTCCATATTGCTTGTTTTTGCCAGGTTTGTCAAAGATCAGATGGTGGGTAGTTGTGTGGCGTTCCTTCTGAGGCCTCTGTTCTGTTTCATTGTTCTATATCTCTGTTTTGGTACCAGTTCCATGCTGTTTTGATTACAGTAGCCTTGTAATATAGTTTGAAGTCAGGTAGACTGACACCTCCAGCTTTGTTTTTTTTTTTTTTTTTTTTTTTTTTTGCTTAAGATTTTCTTGGCTATGCAGGCTCTTTTTTGATTCCATATGAAATTTAAGGTTTTTTTTTCAATTATGTGAAGAAAGTCGATGATAGCTTGATGGGGATAGCATTGAACCTATAAATTACTTTGGGTGGTATGGCCATTTTCACGATATTGATTCTTCCTAACCATGAGCATGGAATGTTTTTCCATCTGTTAGTTCCCTCTCTTATTTCCTTGAGCAGTGGTTTGTACTTCTCCTTGAAGAGCTCCTTCACATCCTTTTCTTTTCATTCTCAGCTTTGCTGACTGTATCGCTATGGTAGAGTTTACAATGTTCCTTTGTTCTCTGTATTTCCAGTTTATCAATAATTAAATCTTTTAGCTTGACCAGATTCGGATACAAATTTTTTCTTTAAAAATTTTTATTTTTTTTTTAGACAGGGTTTCACCATGTTTCCCAGACTGGTTTCGAACTCCTGACGTCAGGTGATCCACCTGTCTCAGCCTCCCAAAGTGCTGGGATTACAAGCATGAGCCACCGCACCCAACCTCAGGCAAAATTTTTTGACAAGAATATTTCAAGGGAATTTTGATTATTTCCATCAAGAGGCACATGAGGTTGGGTTGTGACTCTTTTTACAGTTAGCCACAATCATTGATACTTGTGTAGAAACATATCATTAGAGGTTGTAAAATTGCAATATTGTACTTCTGTCATTCTTTGTTTATTTTATTATTTTATTAACTGGAGTGCTGCTCCAAAAACTTTCTTTCAGTAATTCTGTTACTTTGAGATATAGATTGTAAAGGAAATGCAGGAAAAGTGTTTGATTCTTTTGTGCTATTTTTTTTTTTTTTTTTTTTTTGAGATGGAGTTTCGCTCTTGTTACCCAGGCTGGAGTGCAATGGCGCGATCTCAGCTCACCGCAACCTCCGCCTCCTGGGTTCAGGCAATTCTCCTGCCTCAGCCTCCTGAGTAGCTGGGATTACAGGCACCCACCACCATGCCCAGCTAATTTTTTGTATTTTTAGTAGAGACGGGGTTTCACCATGTTGACCAGGATGGTCTCGATCTCTTGACCTCGTGATCCACCTGCCTCGGCCTCCCAAAGTGCTGGGATTACAGGCGTGAGCCACCGCGCCCGGCTCTTTTGTGCTATTTAGGAGTTTTCAAAAATAATGAGTTGGTTCCCTAGAATCTTTCACAGATGACAAAATAAGGATTTTAAAGGGAATAATTATGAATTATTGGATTTACATATATTTGAGTCACTTTGAAAAATTTTACTGACTATACTTATTGATGATCATTTGTCACTGGATGCCTCTTCAGGTTGAGTTCTGAAGGCTTTTGAGACTATGCTAGTAGTCCTTGATGGTTTTCTTATTATATGGTGCGACAAGATGTACCAGGCCAATTTTACAAATTTCTGCCAAACCAGAAATACTGGTTCTCAATGATAACATGGAAAGATAGATAGAATTAAAACATAAAGTAATTACTCATTTGATTATCTTACCTTACATATAGTAGTCTCAGTACTATCGCCATCAATATAATTTAAAATAAACATTTTTTCTTTGCATAAATGCTCTCTGTATTCTCTGCCTGTATTTCATACTTGAATTGCATCTATCTGATAGTCACTTTCATTGAGTGCTTCCTAAGTGTAGGTCATATTTCAGTTATGTTATATGGATTCTCTCATTTAATTTTCCCTACCATCTTGTGAAGAAGGTAGTCTTATCACTCTCTTTTACAGATAAGAAAATAACATTCAGAGAGGCCAGGGGAATTACTCAAGGTTGCATAGCTAATAAAGAGTGGACTTGGAGTTCAAACACAGAAAACATGATTCTAAGACCACACTGGCTTGTATCATCTATTATATATATAAAGAAAGGAATGGGGAGATTTGCCAGGGTTAAATCACAAATAGAGGGAGAAGGTAAAATCTTAAGATCATCTGGAAAGAATGGAAATATAACAAATTTAAGAGAGAAAGGATAATTCAGTGTAGTTCTTTCATGAGGATTTGTGCTTCCTTCCTGAAGTAGGAGATTGGAAATTGTGAGGGAAGACTGCAATAAGAAAAATTGTGAATAGGGGAAGAGTTACAATAGGCTCTTATGGTATTGGGGAGGTAGCTGATTTGGTAGTAATACAATTATTTTTTAAAGAAATTAGGTGAACAAGGCCGGGCGCAGTGGCCCACACCTGTAACCCCAGCACTTTGGGAGGCCAAGGCAGGCGGATCACGAGGTCAAGAGATCGAGACCATCCTGGCCAACATGGTGAAACCCCATCTCTACTAAAAGTACAAAAATTAGCTGGGCATGGTGGCAGGCACATGTAGTCCCAACTACTTGGGAGGCTGAGGTAGGAGAATTGCTTAAACCCAGGAGACGGAGGTTGAAGTGAGCCGAGATCACGCTACTGCACTCCAGCCTGGCCACAGAGAGAAACTCCATCTCAAAAAAAAAAAAAAAAAAGAATTTAGGTAAACAAAAGCAGCACCAGACTGGAGCACATAATACTTTAGGTTATGAGATTCCTCTCTTTCCCCATCTTACATCTAGCATCATTGGGCAACCTAGGGCACAAACAGAGTTCTTTTTTTTTTTGAGACGGAGTTTCGCTCTTGTTACCCAGGTTGGAGTGCAATGGCACGATCTCGGCTCACCGCAACCTCCGCCTCCTGGGTTCAAGCAATTCTCCTGCCTCAGTCTCCCGAGTAGCTGGGACTACAGGCGTGCGCCACCATGCCCAGCTAATTTTTGTATTTTTTAGTAGAGACGGGGTTTCACCTTGTTGACCAGGATGGTCTCGATCTCTTGACCTCGTGATCTACCTGCCTCGGCCTCCCAAAGTGCTGGGATTATAGGCGTGAGCCACCGTGCCCGGCCCACAAGCAGAGTCTTAAGTTTCATCCAGGTTTAACTAAGAGTGGTATATGGTGGGCCGAAAGGAGGATATCAGAAAAATATTAAGGAGCTAGTAAACATAGAGTTAAGAACACTGTGCCTTATATTGGTTCTCTTGGCATATGTGGCAGCCCCATTCACAAATATGCTTCTCAGTACTGAAAAGGCTAAAAAGCTTAAGCCTCCATTTCCTAGAGTTTTGCTGCTAGGATTCCAAATGCATTTTACCTTCTGTCAATATGATGCTCCCTAGACAGATTTCATTTAGAGCCAGTCTAAGTGCAGAGTGATGTCAGGTAAGGCAGGCATAACTGGGAGGTATAGATCTAGCTGGGAAATGTATCTCCCTTGAGCCAACAGTTCTGGTGGAGTTTCCTGTTTCTGGGAAGATAACTAAGGTACTGTACACCAGGAACTTGCAGTTGTAGTGGAAGCCTCCTGATTCCTCAACTCTCCAACTGTGAAAGAGGTGGCAGCTCTCCTTGAGAAGCAATTGTGCTGTATGACTGTGGTAATTATTCACATCTTACATGGCAATAGGCAAGAGAGAGAACATGTGTAGGAAAACTGCCCTTTATAAAATCATCAGATCTCGTGAGATTTATTCACCATCATGAGAAGAGCATGGTAAAATCCCACCTCATGATTCAATTACCTCCCACGGGGTCACTCCCACAGCACATGGGGATTATTACAATTCAAGGTGAGATTTGGGTAGGCATACAGAGCCAAACCATACCATCCATTCTGAGGCAGTCCCCAATTCTTGCAATGCCCACACCTTGATCTTGGACTTCCAGCTTCCAGCATTGTGAAAAACAAATTTTTGCTCTTTATAAATTATGTGGTCTCAGGTATTTTGTTATAGTAGCATTCATGGACTAAGTCACCAAGTAAACGTGTGAACATATATCTTGCACATCCCAGAATTTGCATGCAATAACACAGGCGAGCAAGCTTTTAGCTCCATGTTAGGAATCAGAAAATTGATGTTTGAGGAAAAAAAGGCTGGTCACAAAAGGTTCTTTGATGTGGCCAAGACCCAAACACTCATTAGTCCTCAAAATGCACATCCATAATAAAAAATAAAAAACATAGAGATTAAGAAGCAGAGGAGAGGAACTTGGTGATTCATTGACAGATTACAACCATAGGAGCGCTGGTACTACAGTAAAGAGGAAGTGTGTTAGGGAACGAGCAAATTTGAGGTGGGCAAGACTGTAGGAAGTAGCGTAATAGTAGATGACTACACAGACTAGCGTAGAGCAAACAGCGTGAATGAGAATTAATGATAATGTGAAGAAATGAATTTTGCAAGCCAAAAGATAATTAAATCTATGAGCCTAGTTGAGATCACTTGTTCCCTAATAAGTAGGAAGATCCAGTAAATGAGAGTGAGTCGTAGTTTTTCTGTCTCCAAATGCAGTAATACTTGAATAACGCCGGAGACAGAAAAGAAGTAATGACAGTTTTAAACGTGTGATGGAAGGACGGGAACAGTAATGTTATAATAAAACAATCAAGTATGATGTCAATATACCTCACTAAGTCATTCGACATACTTTGAGCACACATTTACTAAGCACCTGCTTTGTGACTGCCCCTGTGTTCTAGTAGGCAGATTCAGATGGGAAGTTTGCATCACGTGGGGAAAATGTTAGTGTCCATAAAATAATAACTGACATACATTCAAATACAAGTACATTTTGACTGCACAGTTAGCTCTAAAAGAAAATATCATTTCCTCCATGATAAAATTCTAGGTCTTGACAATTGCTGAGAGAATATAGGTCGGGCGTGGTGGCCCACACCTGTAATCCCAGCACTTTGGGAGGCCGAGGCAGGTGGATCATGAGGTCAGGAGTTCAAGACAAGCCTGGACAACATAGTGAAACCCTGTCTCTACTAAAAATACAAAAATTAGCCAGGCTTGGCGTGCGCCTGTAGTCCCAGCTACTCAGGAGGCTGAGGTAAGAGAATCACTTGAACCCAGGAGGCAGAGGTTGCGGTGAGCTGAGATAGTGCCACTGCACTCCAGCGTGGGTGACAGAGTGAGACTCCGTATTAAAAAAAAAAAAAAGATAAGCAGTGAGGAAATTCATATGTTAATTAGCCCAATTTAGCCAGTCTACAATGAATACATAATTAAAACAGCATGTTGTACACATTACAATTTTTATTAGGCTATTAAAAATAAAGAAAAATGTCAAATAAAAAAATGACTAAAAATATTAGATGCTAGGGAACAAATTCATTATTTTGAAATTAGGTAAACTGAGGCAAAATTGAAACAATTAACTGTGTTTGTCATATAAGCTATAATACTTGATAACCAAGTAGGGGATCAGAGAAGTTTCTTATCAGAGAAGACTTCCATCTGACAAATGAAGAAGGATACATAGAGGTAAAGACCTCATAGTAAGCCTCAAATGACACGTGATTTAGGCAATGACCATCAATATCCGCTCCCATTGCAAAGGACAGACAACCATTCAGAATGTGCCTCTAATGGATTTATGCAACTCTGCCTCTGAGGTACCTTTGCTAAATTATCAAGCCAAACATGATGGAGACTCTAGATCTAACTCTGAATTCACAGGAAAGGAAGGAAACAGGAGTGTGTTAAACAATGTCAATGAAAAGAAATCAGCAAACCCCAGCATGTGGGAGCCATTATAGAATAAAGGACTCATTTCTCAAAAGAAAGATAGGGAGACAGAGAGAGTGAGTTTTACTAAAGATTAACAGACATAACAACCAATTACAATGCGTGAGACTAAAAGCGGTCTGGAGTTGAAAAACTCAAAGGAAAACATTAGTGCTTATGACACAATAAGGGAAATATTAGCTGCGAATGAATATTGAAGATATTTGGCACTTATTCATTATTGTTTAAGCATGATAATGGAATATATTTTATTTTTAAGTAGTGTTTTTAGATTGTCTTTTTCTCTAACAGATATATTCAGCAGTATATATGGATTAACTGATATGATGTCTGGAATTTCCCCGAAGCTAAGCTGGAGGGGTGGGGGAAGTTAGTGGATATATATGAATAAGATTGACCAAGAGTTTATGATTGTTGAAGTGGAGTATGATCTATATGTAGGTTCCTTATCATATAATAACTTGTCATGTATCTGCTTGACAATGTTTATAATAGATTGTTTTTTTAAAATGTCCAAATCCATCACAATATAGACTGCTGAATTCAGAGTTTCTGGATATGGGGCCAGAGTATTAGTATTTCTAAAACTACCTTCAAATGTGCTTAAGCTAAAGTTTAAAGCCAAAGATCGACAAGGCCTCATTCTTTTAATTTCTTGTGATAAGAAGGCTGAAAGTACACGTGTCCTGATTCAGCTGCTCAGAGACCCACAAAAACATCAAGACTTCCATGCTGCTTCGCCATTTTCAACAAGTTGTCTCTAAGACTTCTTGCTTGTCACAGCATGACTCCAGGCATCTCTGTTGCATTCCGAGTATCAGCATTCTTTACTTTGACATCTTTTTAAGAAACCATCTTTTTCTACAGAAGCCTCCCAGACATTTCCTGTACATCTCACTGGACACACCTGGGTCCCATGTCCACTACTAGCTGCAGGGGAGGTTGAAAACCATCGTTTGACAAAGGGGATTGTGATAGCCAAGATTAGAAGAATCTTGATGGGGCCCCCCAGGACTGTACATATTGCTTCCTTGAACAAAATCAGTGTGTTTACCACCTGATATTGGTGGGAAAGGCTGTTGGGCCAGCAATCGACAAAGCCAGTGAGAAAGGAGAACTCCTAGGATCAAAAACAGAGTCAGGGGCAAGGATTGAATATGGACAGAAGGGAATAAACTCACAGTAACTAAACCATATACTGTATCCAGGGAACTTTCTTCTTTTATCTGCTACATTGTTCAGTACTCACAACAGTTCTACAAAGCAAAAATTGGCATTATGTCCATGTTATGTATGAGGGACTAGAACAGAAGTTCAGTTAGAAGGGGCCACATGGTTTAATCCGCATTCTGGTTGGTGACTTCATGGGGCATTATTTTTCCCTGTGCCACTGGTCATAATCACTTCTGAAGATTCCCCAAATCACCATGGGAAACACCAACAGAGGAAGGAAAAGAGGTCTATTGTTTGCTCAGCACAGCGTGAGGCATATTTCATGTAATGATTTGAACATATGTGACACCTATATTCTGTCTCTGGATAATGACTGTAGTCCAGACAGTGTCCATCACACAGTGCTGGTATTGGTATTAGTTGCCATAGATATTAGCTACTGTGGGTCAAGATGGCTAAGGGGAGACCTATGTTAATTCTAGCAAAATAATTATAAGCTTGCTTGGCTCAGAGTACACTGAAGTTTATACACCGAACTAAACTGTATTATTGGTGCAGTTAATTAGAAATCAAGCGGCAACAGGAGGCCTAAGGTAAAGAACATCCGAGAACGCAGTAACACCGGGGAACACCTCGGGATGGTTGCAGAGCAGGCAACACTGCTGTGGTCCCATGAATGCCTTCTCAACAAGGAGACTGCATGAGGGTCTCGTAAAAAGAGCTTGTGCAAAGATCTCTGAGAAGGGAGGTGACCTCTGCTCACATCCGGAGGGTCTTTGCAGATGGGAGCTGGTGAGGAGGAGAAAAGCCTAGTAGGGCAGAAATCACGGAACGCTTCAGGCTCTACCTAGGTTCTCGGAATATGGAGTGATTTTAATTGCTCCATGTCCTCAATGCTCAGGAGATAAAAGCCCCTGGATGCATTGGGTGTGGTCAGACAAGGTGATGCAGCCGTACCCTGATAACAATCAGTGATAAACTCTGAGCATTAGTTTAGCATGTCTTAGAAGAATCTCAAGTGCTCTTCCCCAGCAATCTTACCTACCCCTTCACCCTCCCCTTCCACGTCCATAAGATCAATCAGATTGTGCACATAATGAAAGTGTTTGGAGGCCGGAAGCGGGGGATGGCTCGTTTTGTTCTGCCATCAAGCTCAAACCCCTTGCAGGAGGGGGATAACACATAGGCGAGCGGTTGCTGGGCCAGGGTGAGCACTTTTGAGCTCTGGCCCCACTGCAGCAACTAGGGTGTGTTACAATTAATGCTCTTTTAGCAGTTGCCGTCTGTGGATGGCTAAATGTTAACCAGCTCAGTGGAGAGTCAAGGTGACAGCCTGTTACACTCTGCCCTCTTGGTACCCCGGTTCTTCCACGGTGTCCAGGAAGAATCAGGTCATAGGGATTTGAAGGAAGGTGAATGTAGAGACTTTATTAAGCGATGGAAGTGGCTCTCCGTGGAAGGGGAGCTAGAAGGGAGATGGTGCAGGACGAAGGTGATCTTCCCTGAAGCCTAGTCTCCTCCGGCCGAGCTCCTCCCTAAAGTCCTGCCATCTGATGTCAAGCCACATCCATCGTAGTCTCTGATGCTCAGTTGCCTCTTTTCCTCTAGACATTCAGCCGCTTGTTCTCATCTCTCCTTCTCTGCTGCACTGCTCTGCTCTTCTGCCAGTGGAGTTTGGGTTTTTTTTGGGGTACAGGATTGTGGTCATGGCGAGCACCCTGATACTAATTCACACTTAACCTCAAGCTGTTTGTCAAAATTACAGTTTGAATATTCTACCAACTATGGTTCAACCAGTTTCTGTTCCTGTTAAGTACATCTTAGCTGTGATCTACCTAGCTATGATGCTCTGGATTCATCTACTTCTCAAATTTCAGGATGGTGGTTTGTCCTGACAACTCAGTTGTCTGATGGGATCTTGAAAAGTCATTGATTTTTAATTTTGTCCAGATTTATTCTGTTTGAAGAATGGGTGTTTTATTCTGTGTGAAGAATTCCTCTGTTTGAGAAATTTCTTTGCAAAGAAATTCCAAGCATGTTACATGTCAGAATAGCTCCCTGGTTCCTCAGCAATACTTGAGTATTGTCTTTAGCCCCCAAATACTTACTCTCTCTTCCTGAAGCTCTGGTGATTCAAATGTTAGAACTTTTGTTTTAATCCCAGAGTTCTGTTCATTTTTGTTTACTTGTTTTTCTCTGTTTTCAGAATGAGTATATCCTACTAATCTGTACATGAGTAAGGATTAATGTACAGATTAATGTATATGAGTACAGTATGCTGCATTACTCTGCATGAGTACAGTACTTATGTACAGATTAATATGATATACTCAATCTGAAAGCAGAGAAAAACAAGATATAATCAGGTTCACTGATTATATTTTTCATCATCTCCATTCTACTGTAGAGCCTGTCCAGCAGGTTTTTAATTTTGTTTCTCATATTTTTTAGTTGTAATTTCCATTTTGTTCTTTTCTATAATTTCTATGACTTGACAGATATCCTCTTGTTTTCATTTACTTCACAGTAATCCATAATTACTTCTTCAAGTAGTTTTAATATTGGCTACTTTAAAATCTTTGTGTGATGAGATAGAAGGTCGGCAAAAGATACAGATCATAAAGACCTTGCTGATGAATCAGGCTGCAGAAAAGAAGTGGCTAAAACTCACCAAAACCAGGATGGTAATGAGAGTGACGTCCGGTCGTCCTCACTGCTACACTCCCACCAGTGTTTTAACAGCTTACAACATCAGGAAGTTAACCCTATATGGTCTAAAAGGGGGAGGCATGAATAATCCACCCCTTGTTTAGCATATAACTATGAAATAGCCATAAAAACTGGCAACCAGCAGCCCTTGGGGCTGCTCTGCCTATAGAGTAGTCATTCTTTTATTTCTTTACTTTTTTTTTTTTTTCTGAGACAGAGCCTTGTTCTGTCACCCAGACTGGAGTGCAATGGCATGATCTCAGCTCACTGCAACCTCCGCCTCCTGGGTTCAAGTAATTCTCCTGCCTCAGTCTCCCAAATAGCTGGGATTACAGGCGCCTACCACCATGCCCAGCTAATTATTTGTATTTTTAATAGAGGCGGTGTTTTGCCATGTTGACCAGGCTGGCCTCAAACTCCTGACCTCAGGTGGTCCACCTGCCTCAACTTCCCAAAGGGTTGGGATTACAGTCGTGAGCCACCAGGCCAGGCCTTCTTTATTTTATTTTATTTTATTTTTACAAATAAGACTTTTTATTTGGCACTACTATAACTCTGAACTTTAAACAGATTCTTGGACTGGTGGTTCATATCCATCAGCTCGTTCAACTTTAGCACCTGTCTCATCCCCAGTGGCTTTTCCGGAACTACTGCCTTCACCATGAAGCTCCATGAGTTTTCCCAATTCAAACTTGGGCTTCTACAGCATTTTTACTTTTCTAACAAAGACATCATGGAAAGGATAAATAGATTGGCAAGCCTTTTCTATGTCTTTACCAATGCTGTCTGGAATCAATTTATTGACCACTTCTTTCAGGTCATTTGTCTGCACCTCTCGGGTCATGATTTCCATCATCTTCTTCCAGATTTGGTGGACCTGTTGGTGCTGAGCATAAGAGGTCTTCCGTATCTGATTGTTGCGTTTTTTAGTAAAACCAACACAGAACAGATGAAGCAAGTAACCATCGGTAGTCTTGACATCAACATGAGCTTCAATCATTGTCTGCCATTTTTTGACCGTGGAACACATTTTGTCATGGGTAAGATCCATGTCATGGAAATTAGTCAGGCAGTTTTTACCCTGAACATCTTCAGTAATCAGCTTGAATTTCCTAAATGCAACTTCATCGTTCTGCAAATCAGCAAGACTAACTTCAAACACTTGACCCTTGAGGCCATCAGATGCAATTTTGGTTCCTTGGGTCCTGGTGACTAGCGTCTTTCCAATATTTCTTATATTGAACATAGCGGGTGCTTTCACATCATACCAATCTTTCTTAGAATGGATCAACCACGCTTGTTCTTGTCAGCCACCATGGTGCTCACTCAGAGAGCCAAAAGGCCTTTTTTTTTTTTCTTGTGAGACAGAGTCTCACTCTGTCGCCAGGTGCCAGGCTGGAGTGCAGTGGCACAATCTCGGCTCACTGCAACCTCCGCCTCCCGGGTTCAAGCAATTCTCCTGCCTCAGCCTCTCGAGTAGCTGGGACTACAGGCGCACACCACCACGCCCAGCTAATTTTTGTATTTTTAGTAGAGACAGGGTTTCACCATGTTGGCCAGGATGGTCTTGATCTCTTGACCTCATGATCCACCCACCTCGGCCTCCCGAAGTGCTGGGATTACAGGCATGAGCCACCGCGCCCGGCCTCTACTTTTTTAATACACTTGCTTTCACTTTATTACTATATGTACTCTCCACTAATTCTTTCTTGCGTGAGATACAGGAACCCTGTCTTGTGGTCTGGATTGGGATCCCTTTCCAGTAACACCTACTCCATAACAAAGGCCAAGTGTGGGGAACACTTTACAGAGCCTTGTCCAAAGCCATGGGGGAGGATATTCTTACTCAAGCGGCCTCTAGTTTTACATTCTCACCTAAGGAGTGAATGAAGATACATAAGAAGACAGTTACGGACTGGGTGTGGTGGCTCATGCCTGTAATCCTAGCACTTTGGGAGTCTGAGGTGGGAGGATCACTTAAGCCCGGGAGTTTGAGACCAGCCTGGGCAACATAGCAAAAGCCTGTCTCTACAAAAAATACAAAAAAAACTAGCTGGGCATGGTAGCACACGCCTGTAGTCCCAGCTACTCTCCTTGAGGGGCTGAGGTGAAAGGATCCCTTGGGTCTGGGAGGTTGAGGTTGCAGTGAGCTGTGATTGCACCACTGCACTCCAGCCTGGATGACAGAGTGAGATCCTATCTCCAAAAAGAAAAACACACCCTTGTGAAGATCAGAAGCCAGAGAAACCATTGAGATTTAAATGGAATATTACAGAATGCCCACACCTTTCCAACACAACAAGGCACCAGTAAAATAACATTAAATTACAGCTGGAAGAGCTGCAACATAGAAAACTTTCTCTGAGAAGGAATACTTAGAGAAGCCCATAGTGAAAACAGGATACAAAAACAACTACAATGGAGGAAATTGCAGCCTTTGAATCCTAGTGCTACAACAAACTTTAAACAAAGCCTAACTCCTAGCCGTATTAACATACGTAAGGTTATCCAAACTTCATAAGTAAGGTAATGCAAACGCTTCATGCCAAATCATTAAATAACAAAGATGATGGTTACATATGTATATTGTAATACCTAGAGCAACCACTAAAAAAAAGTACAAGGTGAGCACAACAGGGTGACATAGTCAAAAATAATTTAATTGTACATTTAAAAATCAGTAAAACAGTATAATTGGATTGTTTGTAACGTAAAGGATTAATGCTTGATGTGATGGATATCCCATTAACCCTGATGTGATTATTATGTATTACACACCTATATGAAAATATCTCATGTAACCCACAAATAAATATACCTACTACGTACCCACAAAAATTTGAGAAAAAGTGTGTTCAAAAAAAGATACAAAGTGATATGCTCAAAAGTATTGTGGAAGAGTGAAAATTGAATTTTAAAACATACTCAAGTAGATCAATCGAATACAAACAAACACAGGAATGAGAAACACAGGGAACAAAACAAATAATAAAATGGCAGACCATTTCAATATTTACTTCACATGTAAATTGCCTAAATACACCAATTAAAAGCAGATATTGGCAGAGTTAATTAATTAATTTTTTGAGACAGGGTCTCCCTCTGTCTCTCAGACTGGAGTGCAGTGGCATGATCTTGGCTCACTGCAACCTCTGTTTCCTGGGCTTAAGTGATCTTCCCATCTCAGTCTTCAAAGTAGCTGGGACCACAGGCGTGCACCACCATGCCTGGCTAATCTTTTGTATTTTTTGGTGGAGACAGGGTTTCGCCATGTTGCTCAGGCTGGTCTTGAACTCCTGAGCTCAAGTGATCTGCACTCTTTGACCTCCCAAAGTGCTGAGAATATAGGCGTGAACCATGGTGCCTGGCCTTTTTTCAGTTTTAAAATGGTAAATTCACAAACTATAGTTGTATATATTTGGGGAATGCAAAGTGATATTATAGTACATGTATACAATGTGGAATGGCATATAATATGTGCCTCAGGATTACTCCTTGCCCAAACTGAGAACAAGGGGTGTAGAACATTAGCCACTGAACAAGAAAGAGCGTTTGAGAAGGGGAAGGGTAATCCCACCATGGTAAGGAGAGTGCAGCTCCATAATGCCGGTGTCATTGTCTTCTCGTCCTACCTGGTGAGGGAGAAGATTCACTGTGCTGTCTGGAGGAGCTGGAGGGTGATGGAGACAGTATGCTGGGACATCTTGGTAACTGGCTAAAGTGTCACGAGTGTGGTGTTATGTTAACTCAGCCTATCCTTCAGATAGGAGTGCCCTTATTGAAAGCGTTTGATTGACCACAAAGCATTCATAAACTCAGTCATCTTCAGTATTTAATGTAAAAATGAAGTATCCTGGAATGAAATTCCCACTGCCTCCAGGCTGTCATGACAAGCTTAGCTGTCCATTTTTAAAAATCGTGTATTTAGGTTCTCTGCTCCTCCTGTTCGACAGACAGCCGCATCTTGTCTCCCATCGCCAGCCACATCCCTGAGACACCGTGGGGAAGGTGAAGGTCAGAGTCAACGGATTTGGTCGTATTGGGCGCCTGGTCACCAGGGCTGCTTTTAACCCTGGTAAAGTGGATATTGTCGCCATCAATGATCCCTTCGTTGACCTCAACTACATGGTCTACATGTTCCACTATGATTCCACCCACGGCAAATTCCATGGCACTGTCAAGGCTGAGAACGGGAAGCTTGTCATCAATGGAAATCCCATCACCATCTTCCAGGAGTGAGATACCTCCAAAATCAAGTGGGGTGATGCTGGCGCTGAGTACGTGGCAGAGTCCACTGGCGTCTTCACCACCATGGAGAAGGCTGGGGCTCACTTGCAAGGGGGAGCCAAAAGGGTCATCATCTCTGCCCCCTCTGCTGATGCCCCCATGTTTGTGATGGGCGTGAACCATGAGAAGTATGACAACAGCCTCAAGACCATCAGCAATGCCTCCTGCACCACTAGCTGCTTAGCGCCCCTGGCCAAGGTCATCCACGACAATTTTGGTATCATGGAAGGACTCATGACTACCGTTCACGCCATCACTGTCACCCAGAAGACCGTGGATGGCCCCTCCAGGAAACTGTGGTGTGATGGCCATGCAGCTCTCCAGAACACCATCCCTGCCTCTACTGGCGTTGCCAAGGCCGTGGGCAAGGTCATCCGTGAGCTGAACGGGAAGCTCACTGGCATGGCCTTCCGTGTCCTCACTGCCAATGTGTCAGTGGTGGACCTGACCTGCCATCTGGAAAAACCTGCCAAATATGATGACATCAAGAAGGTGGTGAAGCAGGCATCGGAGGGCCCCCTCAAGGGCATCCTGGGCTACACTGAGCACCAGGTAGTGTCCTCTGACTTCAACAGCAACAGCCATTCTTCCACCTTCGATGCTGGGGCTGGCATCGCCCTCAACAACCACTTTGTCAAGCTCATTTCCTGGTATGACAATGAATTTGGCTACAGCAACAGGGTGGTGGACCTCATGTCCCACATGGCATCCAAGGAGTAAGACCCCTCGACCACCAGCCTCAGCGAGAGCACGAGACGAAGAGAGGCCCTCACTGCTGGCAGTCCCTGCCACACTGAGTCCCCCACCACACTGAATTGCCCCTCCTCACAGTTTCCATGCAGACCCCTTGAAGAGGGAGGGGCCTAGGGAGCCCCACCTTGTTGTGTACCATCAATAAAGTCCCCTGTGCTAAAAAAAAAAAAATCGTGTATTTATTTTTGTGACTACTTTTTTCTAGTTAGGCTTTCTTCCTTCAGTGTTCTGCACTCCCATAGCACAAGAGGGAGGGCTGAACTGTTGGAGTAGAAGGAGGTGGTTGCTGAATGTTTTATTTATGTGTATTTTGAATGTAAAAATCTCACCTAAATGGGTCAAAGATTTTTTTCTCCTAAAAATAAGAATACATGAAAAGAAAAAAGCAAACAACAACAAAATCCCTTGTTCTTCTGCGGTGTACAAGTCAAGAAGACTGGGGAAACGTAATTCCCTCTGCCCAGGGCAAGTGTGGCTTCCCATCAAAAGCCAGTAGCCTGTGTCGGTCTTGACCAGAGTCAGCTAGATCTTTGCACTATTGACCACAGAGTAATCTGTATTACTATAGGGTTCACATGTGAATTCAAATGTAGACATGTTAGTGCCTAAACATATTTGGGTTTATCGCTCAGATTTTATATATTTCAAATGTCAGTGTTGCTAATCAGTGCAGTTATTAATGCAATTTTATATTTTTTAAAAGGAGGAAGAGTAGATTTGTACTGTACATGATGAAAGGGGGTGGTAATGGTATTATATATTCATTTTAACTTAAAACAAACCACACTCTTAATGCAGCCATGGCTTGAATTTGTTATCTTGGACTGTTCATTGCATGTAAATGCAATATACGCTTTAGATGTAAATTTTAGAAGTGCACAGTGCGAATGTAGGTTATCATTAATAAAACATTAATCACTGTCTAAAATAATAAACGAATGAAATAAATGTAAATTGTCTAAATACACCAATTAAAGATAGAGATTAACAGAGGTTTTAGTTAATTTTTGTAACTTTTTAATTTTTAAAATTATAAATTGAAAAATTACAATCATATCTATTTACGGGGTATACAGTGATATTATAGGCTATGAATACCAAGTGGAATGATTACATCAAGCAAATTAGCACCTCTATCACTTCAAATATTAGTCATTTTGTGATGAAAACATTTGAAGTTTACTGTCTAAGCAAATTTGAAATATACAAAATATTATTGTTAACTGTACTCACCATGCTCTGCAATAGATATCAAAAAATTTATTTCTCTGGTGTAACGGAAACTTTCTACACTTTGACCAACATCTGCCAATCCTCCCAATGCCCAGCCTCTGGTAACCACCATTCTACTCTTTGCTTCTATAAGTTTGGCAGAATTAATTTTAAAAAGTAACCCAAATATATGCCATCTACAAGAAAATGCACATCAAACACAACTACATAGGTAGATTATAAGTAGGTTGATGGGAAAATTGTATCATGCTAAAATTAATTTTTTAAAAGCAGGAATGGTTATATCAGTATTAGAGAATGTATTCTTCAGAGCAATAAAATTAATTGACACAGGTAGGATGTTACATAATGGTATAAGGATGAATCAGCTAGGAAGTCATAGCAACCCTAAACGTGCTTGCAGCAAAAAGCAAAGCCTCCGACTACATGAAACAGAAACTGCTAGAACTGAAAGGAGTGGAGATTTCAACACTCCACTTTCAGAAATGTATTGTACTATATTCTGATTGGATTATAAAGCAAAACAACTCTAGACTGTATTCCCAAAGCCTACCTATAGCAAATGAGTCTTAAATGTTAATTTAAAAAGACAAAGTATACTAAATATTATACATTGCAATCTTTTCAAAATATGAAGTGCCAATCTCTGAGGTGGCCATCAGCAGTGGGAGTATTGCATTTATCTATTGAACTCAGGCATGCCCCTGTGACATACCTTGGTCTATAGCACATGTAATCTAAAATAAAAGTTTTTAAAAGTAGGTCGCATTCTGCCATTTACATTTAGTGATACATCTGATACATTCCCTCCTAGGTCTTTCAAATAACTTTGTGTTATTCTTTCTTCTATGTCCAAGAAAAGGCTTTAAGAGCTAGGCTTATAAGATCTTAAAGCTTAGCTTTAAGATCAAGCTAAAAGAAAGCTTGATCCTGGAATGAAAATGAGGTGGACCATAGCCACAGCCAGTCATGAAGGAAAATTTTACTGGGCTCATTTTTTACCATAGAAAGCCTAACATAGCCTGGCTGATATTCCAGACAAGTGCAGATAACTTTTTAAAAAAGTGATTCACAATCTTAAAATCTAATCAGAATGAATTAAGATTAGAATGCAGTAAGACAGACAAAGTCGGGCACATTTTATTGCAAAAGAGTACAATTTCCAAGGAAGATAGAACACAGGATTACTGTGCACCAGCAACATGTCACCAACATTCCTAAAGAAAAAGATACAGAAGATTCAAGGAAAAACAGACGAACACAGATTAGCAATACAGGATTTGAAATAGGCTATCTCAGATCAAAGGGATACAATTAATAACATAGAACTAGGTAAATAACAAATAAGATAGGTCTGAGTCCTCCACATTGTACTCTGCACCTGCACCAAGATCTCAGGCTTTAACTCTCGTAAATGGGAGGCAGGTCATAAGGGCCAATGTTCCTGCTGAAAGTAACTGAAAAAAGCCTGGGTGAAATCATGTTTAAAAATTCAAAAACAAATACAGTGCTCAGATGACAGTGAGGATCTCTTAAGGAAAGGCAGGACCTGCAGATGAAGCCTAGGACTTCAAACTGCTTTTACTCAGAATGCCTACCTGAAAAGGAACAGCTGTAAAACTAAGCTGTGTTTTGGTGACGCCGCTAGAGATGAAAGCCGTATCTCAGAGCTGACCAAATGTGGTGATGTTGGTAAACCACCTCCTCACTTTTAGCTGAGACCCCAATGGCTGTCACTTTCTGAGTCAGGAGGAATAAACCATAAGTAAGTCAGCTGTCATTTGTAGCCTGATTTTGCATCACTTGGGTGCAAATTATAAAATACATTAAACTGGATGGCAATGCAGATATCACAGATAGAGCTGGGGAATACAGCTAACCTAGGTGGAAACGTATATTCTTAAAGGCATATAATTGAAAAGGAAGAATAGCTGAAAATGACTTACACATCCATCTAGAGAAATTACAAAAATAACAACAAAATAAACACAAAGAATCATCAAATAAAGAAAGAAATGAGAAAGAAGGCAAACACACAATAGAGAGTTTTAACAAAGGGCTTCACCGGTCCTTTAAAAAAGTCTGTAAAAACTCGGCAGGTGCAGAGGCTCACTCCTGTAATCCCAATTCTTTGAGAGGCTGAGGCGGGTGGATCGCTTGAGCACAGGAGTTCAACATGGTGAAATCCCATCCCTACTAAAAATACAAAAATTAGCCAGGTGTGGTGGTGCGTGCCTGTTGTGCCAGCTACACGGGAGGCTGAGACAGGAAAATTGCTTCTACTCCAGAAGCAGATGTTGCAGTGAGCTAAGATTGCACCACTGCATTCCAGCCTGGGCACCAGAGCGAGATTCTGTCTCAAAAACGAAAAGCAAAAAATGAAAAGTCTGTAAAACTTATAAATCATGGATGAGACTTATGAAGATAAAAGGAGTAAACACACAAATTGGTAATATCAGGAATCAAAACTGGGGAGCACATCACTAGAGACCATCATGCCAATAAACTGAAAATTTAGAGGAATCAGACAAACGGCAAAATACTTAAAATACTGAAACCTGAGAAAAGATGTAAAAACATGATTTAGACTGTAAATACAAAATAATGCAATCAGTAATCAAATAATTTTGACAAAAAATCTCTAATCCCAGATGGCTTCATAAATGAGTTCTGTCAATGTTTGTGTAAGAGATCACTCTGATACTGCACAGCATTTTCAGAGAACAGAGGTAGCAAGTACACTACCCATTGTGTTTTACTAAGCGAACCTCGACAGAGAAACTAGACAAGAATAATTTGAGAATGGTAAATTTCAAAAAAAATTTGTTTCAGAATAACACATGAAAATATCACATGCAATGTACCTGTTAAAAAAGCTAGCAATATCTTTTACAAAGAGAATATAAAAGCTAAACATCCTTATATATGATATGATTTGGATGTATGTCCTCACCCAAATCCCATGTTCAATTGTAATCCTCAGTGTGAAGGTGGAGCCTGGTGAGGTGTGACTGGATCATGGGGGCGGAGGTCTCATAAATGGTGTAGCACATACAGTTCCTTCTGCCTAGAAAACTGTTCTCCTCATCCTGTGGCCCTACATGAAACTTCTCCAATTCATTAACTAATTAAATAATTCATTCCACAATAAGCGTCTAATATTTGCCGAGTGCCAGGCGCTGTGTGAGTTACAGGGAATTCAGTGGGGAGCAAAACCAGACACGGTGCTATCTTTCTTCTTGCTTACAGGTCTGCAGATAAGATCACATGAACCAAACATCACATTAATGAGTGTACGATCTGTAATGACAGCACCCTAATGATAAGAAGCACATTTCTATGTGGGTCATAATAATAGGACCCTGACCTGGACTTTGATGTGGGGCCCAATGGAGTGGCAGCAGAGCCAAAGTCTGAAGGATGATTGGCACATCCTTAAAAAGCCGTAGTCACAGTGGCTCACAAGAGTACTCCTAGCAGTTTGGAGGCTGAGGCTGCCAGGTCACTTGTGGTCAGGAGCTTGAGACCAGCCTGGCCAACATGGTGAAACCCTGTTGCTACTAAAACATACAAAAAATATGTTTAACATATTTAACAGGGCCTGGTGGCGGGCGCCTGTAGACCCAGCTACTCTGGAGGCTGAGGTGAGAGAATCCCTTGGACCCAGGAGGTGGAGGTTGCAGTGAGCCAAACTCAGCCACAGCACTCCAACCTGGGCGACGGAGATCCCGTCTCAAAAAAAAAAAGCAGTGGTGGCCATTCAGTCCTGACTGAGGGCACAGCATGTAAAAAGGCCTTGTGATCAGCATAACTGTAAGCAGTCCAAGGAAAGGAAGAAACTTCATGTGACTGGAGTGAAAACCACAAATAGGGGAGCGGTGTGAGATGCGGAGGCAAAGACGGAAAGTGGCTGAGTGCCACTCAGGCTGACGACTGGGTCTGTGTAATCAGATGGCCTGCATTTGGCCCCAAGCTCTCTCCATGAGTAGCTCTGTAACAGGGGACAAGTAATTGAACCTTGTGGGGCCTTACTCGTATCCTGCGGGATGATGAGAAAGCTACCTTACGGAGTACTTGTGAGAATTCAGTGACATTGTGCCTGTAAAGCGCACAGAACCATCAACTCTGATGACCAGTGGCAGTCAGTCATTGAGTGAATGTGAGCAGTTATTACTGTGAGTATGGTGGATGGGCAAGGATAGCAGGGATGAAGCAAGAGCGGCCTCACGGGTGCAAAACTGCAACACGCACCCATTCCCTGATGCCCACACTCCACTGGCACGACTCTGGCTGAGAACATTCCCTTAAATTTTGCATCCCAAGTGCCTCTCTTGTTGCACCCTAGTCCTGATCCTCAGGGAGAGGTCAGAACACTTGGGCCATGCTAAAGATTTTGGTTTTTACCCTAAGAGCCCGGAAGAGCTCTTACGGTTGTAACCAGGTGGAGTGAGCGGGGTGTGTGTGCGTGTGTATGTGGTACTCTGTTCTTGCAAATATCATTTGGGCACATTTGGATTGGAGAGAGGCTGGAGTGAATGTGGGTAACGGCCAGTTAGGAAACACTTCACATTGTCAAAGTATCCCATGATGAGAACTTGGACACAATGGTGGTAGTGGAGATGGAAAAACAGGGAGAACGTTGATGGATATGTAGGAGAGAAATCTCTAAGTCCTGGCGAGAATACCACACGACAGGTAAGGGAGAAAGGGGTGACAAGCATGATGCCTAAACTGGTGGTGTGTGCCACTGAAGAGAGTCTGATTCCATTGAATGGGATGACAGCACTGGAAAGGAACCGAATGCACGCATTTGTCTTTGGTCCTGTGGAGTCAGAGGTGTCTTTAACACGATCGGATATACTGCATAGAGTTGGTCACTCTAGCCTGGAAGTGTGCTGACAGTGTGGACTCATAAAGAAATATCCTTGGTGACTTATAGATGGTGAGTTAGAGGTGAGGCTCCGATCGGGGTTGCCTAGGAAAAGCATGGAGCTATAATGAGTGGTCCTAGGACCAAGCCCAGAGAAAGTCAAATCCGCAACGCTAGGGTAGAGGAGGAAGAGCTTATGGTGGAGCTAGGTGAATGGGAGCTCTGGTGAAAGGAAGAAGAACATCGGGAAAGCAGTGGCACAGGACTGGAGAGATAAGGGTGTTTCTAGGAGGAAACAGTGCTCTGTGGTATCAGAGGAAGGAGGAAAGTCATGCAATTGAAGCCTGGACAATTTTCATTACCTGTAGTGTAAGGGTCCTTGGGTTCTTGCCGAGTTTAAAATGAAGAAACTGAGGCCAGCACAAGAAGATCCAACGCGAATTTATTCAGCCTGGGTAAGGTTCTGCGGTCTGACAGGAGGGGCCGGAGAAGTCGCACGAACTCCTCTCAGACATGGGGTTTTATAGGGAGCAGGCAAGCTTGCTATTGGCAGGTAGGCAGGGTTTGAATACTATTGGGTAGATTTACAAGACTCAACTGCTATTGGGTAGCTAAGACTCGAATGCTATTGGGTAGATTTACAAGACTTCTTTTGCATTTTGGCAGCGTTCTTTAAGGGAGGGCTAGGCTGTGTGAGGGGGTGGGCGTGTCCGAGCTCCCAGAGAGGGAGGGGGTGTGTCTCAGCTCCCGGTGAGGCGACTGGCCTTACATGTAGCAACCCAGAGGTCATGGGTGATATTAGTCAATGGAAGACAAGGCGGGGGGTGCCGGAGTGAAGGTCACGTGCAGGCTGACAGGTGAGAGACAGGTGGAGGAATGGGGGCAGAGCACCCACCCATTCTTCAAGAGGCCCGGCCGGGAAGGGAGGGAGAGAGAAGAGACGCTTCGTGGAGGGGTTCATTAGTGAAAGGAAGGACTATTTTAGAGAAAAAATAAAGGAAAATGACGTAACGTGCCAAGTTTAAATTTTCAATAGTACAAGTTTCCTCTGGGCCCAGGCTGTTTGCTCAGCGCTTTACGTCCATTAGGGTATTGAAGCCTCATGGGATTTCAACAGTATGGGGTTATTACCACATTCGAAAGATGAAAACTCAGGGTAGGAGAGCAGATGTGACTGCACCGAAGTGGCAAGTTATGTAAGAGTGTGACACGCAGACTAGGCACCTCCCCACCGTAGCACCCTATCATGTTTCCCTTGAGTTTTGGCTGCTGCTACCGGATCCCTTCAGTTGTCCCGTTTTCTCCCGTGCTTTGGCTGTGTGCGACATCTGACAGAACCAAAGCAGAACCACCCACCTCCTAGAGAAAGGGAAAGTTTCTTGAATGGAGGAATGGGAAGGTGGGGGGATGCTTCCGGGGTGCCCCTGTGCTTTGTCTCTGGCTCTGTTGACTTGTAGGGGCAGCTCTCCTCAGCGTGTTTTCAAGCACTGGGGTTGGGGGTGGACGATGGCCATTGTCTGGAGACTGAGTGCAGGGGAAATTGTCTGGAAACTGAGTGCAGGAGACGCTAGACGATTGCTCTGGCTGCTCTGCCTGACTCCTGAGGAGCAAGGCACTGAGCTCAGGGACAGACAGCAACTCTGGTAAAATGGGGAGATTGCCTCCTAGGGCTCACATCCAAGGAGAGGCCTGACAGGGACAGGAGGGATGGGCACAGTTTGAAATCCTGGCATCAGGCCTTTTTGAGCCTTGGACACAGGCGTGGGCACCCGTGCATGTGCGTTTACTGTGGTCAAAGGTGCCTTCTGGAAGGGGTGGGGCACTGCTCCCTCAGCCCACCCTGAACAAAGCCTCTCTGCTGTTCTCTGCATACCTGCAGGGAAACAGTGTCTGTCTCTGCCTTCGTGTGGTTACCTTATAGCCCGGAGGGGACATGCTCATTCATCAAAAATTATGTTTGTGTCTCCCGTTCACGTCTCTAACACCCAGAACAGAGCTAATTTTATGAATGAACAAAGTAATAGTTTCACACGCAACTCAAATTTTAATCGATGTATGCAATCAGAGTTGAAAACCCAACACAATGTTATGTTGAAATTGTACTACCAGCTAAGCCTATTCAGTGCTTGCTGTGTGGCAAACACTCTTCCGCGTGTTTCACTGTGGCGTGTGATATGAAGAACAGGCACCTAGGCTGCCATAACACGGTGACCTGACCTAGTTTGAGGAGTCAGAGAAGAGTGCCCCAAGAGTGGCATTTACAATATTGTGCAAAGACACTTAACATGAGATCTACCCTCTTAACAGACCTTTAAGTGTACAAGAGAGTGTTAGCTATGGGCACAATCTTGTCCAGAAAGGCTCCAGAGCTAATTTTTCTGGCATAACTGAAACTTTACACTCACTGATGAGCAACTCCCGGTTTCCCCCACCCCCTTCAGCCGTAGGTAACCACCATTGTACTCTCTACTTCTGTGAGCTATTTTCTATTTCTCCTTTCAGGGGAATCACCTAGTATCTGTCTGCAACTGGCTCATTTTGACGGCACTCTTCACAATAGCCAAAGTGGAGAAACATATTAAAGGTCTATAACTGGGCCGGGCTGCATGGTTCACACCTGGATGGCTTGAGGTTAGGAGTTTGAGATCACCCTGGCCAACATGGCGAAACCCGTCTCTACTAAAATGACAAAAATTAGCCAGGTGTGGTGGTGCATACCTGTAGGCCCAGGTACTCAGGAGGCTGAGGCAGGAGAAAAGTTTGAACCCAGGACTCGGAAGTTGCAGTGAGCTGAGATTGTGCCATTGCATTCCCGCCTAGGTGACACAGCGAGGCTGTGTCTCTACAAAAAAAAGGAAAAGAAAGAAAAAGGAAGAAAAGAAAGAGAGAGAGAGAAGGAAAGAGAGAAAGAAAGAAGGAAAGAAAGAGAGAGAGAGAGAAAGAGAAAAAGAAAAAAGCAGTCTATGACTGGATGAACGGATTAAGAAGGTGTGGCATACACAAACAGCATGATGCAGCTTTTAGGAATGAAACCCTGCAACGTGGAACAACATGGATGAACCTCGAAGGTTTTATGCTAGGGAAAATGAACTGGGCTCCGAAGTACATAGACTGTAAGATTTCACCTCTGTGAGGTCCTGAGAACAGGCAAATGCATGGAGACAGAAGGCAGAATAGAGATCACCAGGGACTGTGGGAAAGGGGAGAAAGGGAGTTACGGTGGGAGGGGTACCAAGCTTCTTTTGAGCAGATGAAAACTTGTGCAAATGGATAATGGTGAGGGTTGCACAACAATGTGAACGTACTCACACGCCAGGGACACGTAAACTAAAAAGGGTTAAAATGCCAAATGTCGTGGTGTGCGTATTTTACCTCAATAAAAAAAGATGCCATAAAGAAAAACTCACAGGACAACTTTGTAGCGTTTGCATTTGCCCTTGCTCCACCTGCTTTCCGATACAGTGTTGGCATTGCACCCAGCAGCCTGCATCCCCTCTGAGGAATCCCGGTACCTGGTTCTGGAGGGAGCAGAGCTCTTTCAAAGGTCACGGTTTTCATGGGTTCTAACCTGTCTAGCGGCTTCCTGAAGGACAGAAGCAAGCTGCTCCTCTCTGACCTAACGGGGAAGTCAGGGCGGAAAAATGCTGGGCATTTCCTGAAAACCTTATAAGGCAAACAGAAAAACTGCAGCTGCCGGAGGCAGCAATTACAATGGAAATCTATAACAGATAACCCAAAATCTGGGAGACATGCTGGTGGACAGTCCATTTGGGAAATGAGAGCATTCGGAAGCAGTCCCGTACCTCAGCAGCACGTTTTCCAGGCTCACGTGTGTTATGGCATGTATCAGTATTTCATCCCTTTTCATTGCCAAGCCATACTCCCCTGAATGGAGAAACTAAATTTCACCCATGCGTTCATCAACCGATGGACGCCCGCGCCACTCACAACCTTTCACCGCTAGGAATAAAGATACCACGTATGTTCGTGTACAGGTTTTGTTGGGACATAGATTTTCATTTCTCTTTTGTGGATACCTAAGAGTGGACCTCCTGGGCCATATGGAAATTCTGTTTCTAGTACTGAGGGGCAGCCAGATTCTTTCAAACCCAGCTGCCCTCTGTTATATTCCCACTAGCAATGTACCAGGACTCTAATCCCTCCACATCCTTGTCAGCAACTGTTATTGCCTGTCTTTTTTATTCTTGTCATCCTACTGAGTGTGAAGCCATAGCTCATTTGGTTTTGATTTGCATTTCCCTACTTGATAATGCTGAAGGTGGAGTGGGGGGGTGGATTTTCCTATGCCTATGGGCCATTTGTGTACTTTCTTCGGCAAAAGGTCTATTCAGATTCTGTGCTCGGTTTTGAATTAGGTCATCATTTGACTGTTGATTTATCAGAGTTCTGTATATATACTGGATGCATCGACCGTCAGAGAGTACAATGCAAGATATTGGACCTAACGCCTGCCTCAGCTTACTGCCGGGAGGGGGAACTCAGGCGGAGTCTCGTCCACTCCCTGAGCTGTGGAGTACGTGGTAGGAACTTCAGTCATTAAAAAGGAAAAAACTCCTGCCACGTGTGACATGAGTAAACCTGGAGCACATTAGGCCAAGTGCAATAAGCCAGGCACAGAGAGACAAATGCACATGATCTCACTTACATGCGGAGTCTCAAAATTGGAACTCATACATGCAGAGAGTACAAATGGTGGGTACTGGAGGGTACGGGTTGGGAGCTGTAGGGGTGTTGGCAATGCATACCAGTGGTGTTGTCAAGTCAGAAGCAATAGAGACAGTCGGTTTTTCTGGTGGACACCCTCGTGCCCGCCTAGCATACCTGGAACACTTATTTTAGAGATGTGAATCCTAACCAACTGTCTCTGGGATGCTGGGAGCAGGCTCCCCGGGTCTTCTGGAGGCAGGAATCTGCCACCTTGTGATGAGGAGGCTTTATCTCAGAGACCCTGAGGTTATAATTGGATTTTCCCCAGCTGGAACACCTGCAGCTCCCCACAGCTGTTGACAGTTTCTCCAATGTCCACTTGTGGGCATGAAGTCACTGATGCTTGCATCTTTTATAGGCTGACCTTTGAGAACGGCCTTCACTCACTTCAAGTCTACTATTGAGGTGAGAGACAGTGATGACATCAACGCCACCAACCGCACACCTGACATTGGGGAGTGCATGCAGACTGTGATACTGGCTCACAGTCAAGTCTCAGAAATTGTGGTGGAGTCACAAAAATTGTGCTGCCATTCCCAGAAAAACCTTCATCCTGCTCATGATGGAGGAGGGGAAAGGTATTAGGGTAACTCATTGAGGCATTTACTTTGGAGGCCGAGGCAAAAGCAATAGGGTCTAGGTCCTTTTGGTCCAAATAGCTGGGTGAAATAACGTAAGTTACATTAGGAACCATAGTTGTCATTTCTTGACCATTTGACACATCAGGGCATGGAGCGCTACATTCTCTTTCCGGCACTTTACTTAAGATGCTCAGTAAATGAAGAAATGTGTAGTTCTGTCACCATTTTACAGATGATGAGACCAAGGCCCAGAACAGCGTGCTGACTTGTCTGACAAAGGGAGCCCTACTGCTCTGCTCCTGCCGGACCCTGCACTCGGCTGACCGGCGACCCGTCACACAGTTTTGAATGGAAAAGGCTGTCTCTGTTCCTCACGCCACACATTGGGAGACGACAGGGTCCAGGGAAACTTGGAACTTGATAAGCCACCAGAAGGCCTATTTCCTTCTGTCCTCCTACCTTTTTGTAAATGAATTGCTTTTACGCTCAGTTTTCACATCAAAGAAACGTGGATGACGGCTCCTGAGGCAGTGGTCCTGGAAGTACTGCCCACACCTCAGGCTGCGCGCAGTCGAGACAAAAGCTGCCTTTGAATTTTTGCTCAAACCACAACAGGAAGAATAAAAAGGGCTCACATGCAGTAAGTGCTGACTACAGGCTAGGCTCCATGACTCCTTCATGGGCACGCTCTCCTTGAAGCCTCACAGAGATGGTGAACGGAGCTTCTAAAACTGGTTGCCAGTGTAGGCAGGCACCAGTAGCAGAGCTGGGACACAAGCAGAGGTGGATGTCCCTTCAAAGCCTCTGTCCTGAAAATAAGTGTTTTCCAAAGTCTGACGTGCGGGTCATTTGTGGCCATACACACAAGTACGTCGGCACGTAGGCGAACAACGTGGGGGCTCATGAAACAGCAGAACGTGTGATCTATGGTCATGTCAGATTTTGACAGGAGGCACGCATCATGGTGGCCTGTACTGGGCAGCTGACCACAGGATCTCGGCCAGGGCCGAAGAAGAGCTGCTTTTGATGGGAGCTGGAGATAGGGTGACAGGCGTAGAGAACTGGATCCATGAAAACAGAGACGGGCCAGGTTGAACGGGGCAGAAGTGCCTGAGAACTACTTTTTCTCCAGTCTTTATTGACCGTGGTATCCAACAGCCGTGGCTCTCCACCTTCTCCCTGCCACCTGCTCCCTTGGCATCCATGGACTTGGACCTTCCATTGTCAGAGTCTCAGTTTCTTCCTCCACCAATTGAGATGAACAATAGGTATTCTGAAAGATTTTAGCGCCAAGTAAATAAAGGAGTACAAATGAGACATTTGTCAGAGAGAGAGAGAGAGAGAGAGTCCTTAGATCTATTTCATCTTTTTCTTTTTCAAAAGTACATCGACAAGTGTTGTGTCACACCTGTAATCTCAGCACTCTGGGAGGCCGAGGCAGTCGGGAAGCTTGAGCTAAGGAGTTCGAGACCAGGCTGGTTCACGTATGGTGAAATCCCGTCTCTACAAATCATACAAGAGGTTAGCGGGCTGTGGCGGCACGTGCCTGTAATCCCAGCTACTGGGAGGCCGAGGTGAAAGGATCACTTGGTCAGGGGAGGTGGAGGCTGCAGTGAGCCGGCATCGCCCCACTGCACTCCAGCCTGGGCAACAGAGCCAATATCTGTCTCAAAATATAAAACCAGATAATAAAAATCATGTATAACGACAAACATTTTCAATACGTCTATTTCTAATTACATTTTATGACCAGCGATATTGTTTTCCATTTGGTTCATGATGGGAATTTTCCTTTTAAAACACGTTTCCAGGTCTTTCCTTGACGCTTGTCAGGAAACAAATTCACCTTCTAGTCTGGAGTTCATCCTGAGATGACATCTGAAGAGCCGGCATACAAACAAGCCACCTCCGTGGATCAGGTGCCAGATGCGCTCTTCCTTTCTACTGAGAGAGGGCTGCTTCCATTCCCTTCCCCGTGGCATTCCACGGAAGAGCGGAGCTACATTCTGAGAACCTCGCCTGAGCATCTTCACCCAACTCCACTTTTGTCCATAGCCCTAAGTCCTTCTCACTTTCTGTTTGAGACATTCCGGACCCACTGTAAATGCTTGTGGAATGGATGAATGAATGAAAACAGGGATTTAAAACTGAGAGAGGAAGGGTCAGTCAGTGGCACGGGCTAAGGCAGGCCAGCATATGCAGCTAGCAGGAAGTTACCTATTTCCGGTGGGGTCCGAAGTACCTACGGTCCCGAAGATAAGAAGACTTCTACCCTGGACTGGGTTTGCCGTGGCCATGGTGAGCTCCAGTACTGAACAGGCAGCCCCCTTCTGACTGTCCTCTTCCCTCCGGACCTCCGGTTGTTCATTTAGTCTACTCTCGGTCTTGCTCAGAGATAGGAGTCAATCACCTGTTTTGTTTCCTGATTATGTCCGGAATCATCAACAAGCGTGCACAACCTATATGTGACCCGTTAAACACATCGGAGCGGCCACCATGTGGGAGCGGCCACCAGTGAAACATAACCAACTCCCTAGGAGCCCACCATGACAGACTACATGGCAACAACAAGATCTGGCATCTCTCATGCTGTGATGAAAGCTGCCATGTTCACAGCGAGACCTGCGATTTACTCCGCCTCCCACGCTCCAATCTGAAAAGGCTGTGACTCACCTCTAATCAAGTGTATGACACAGGAGTCTTGCTTGAGGGAGGAGATGCGACCTTCACCATGGATACAGAAAAGTGCTGCTTGGAGCCTGAGTCATGTGGTCGGAAGCCTGAGTACGGGGAGACCCACGCCGCTGTGAGGAGGCCAAAGGCCACGGAGTGGTAACACGGAGGCCCTCCGCCCCCCAGGCCTAGTCTTCCACTCCTCTCCATGCAGGCAACAGGGATGTCAGTGAATGAGCCTTCAGATGGTTCCAGTCCCCAGCCAGTTGGGCTTCTGCAGTTGAGGTCCCAGACTCAGACGGGAAGCAAGTCATATCCACTGTGCCCATTCTGAATTCCTGCCTCCAAACTCCCACACATATGATAAAATGGTCGTTATTTTATGGACTCACTGTGGGGCCATTTGTCATACAGCAAGAGGAACAGGAATGCGGGACATATGCCCTAACCAAAGCCATTCCTCCTCCGTAGAGTTAAACCCTAATCCGATGCTGGCTTAAATCATTCCACTGCCAATTCTTCATGGTTCTCCCAACTATATAGACGCCCTTAAACAATGCAGTTTCATATCCTCTGGGTGCCTTGACGGGAGGAGTTTGGGGGACCTGAAATCAAGAAAACAAGCACTCATGGATCAGGTAGCCAAGGCAAGGCACTGTGTTGACCCTGAGAACGCTCTGTTAGCTGTTAACATTCTTGAGGAAAGAGGAAATTGAGGAATCCAGTTTAAGCTGCATGATGCCAGTTATATAGCTGTATATGACAGCAGGTCCAGGATTCAAAGACAGATAGTGTGTCCCCAGACGCCAGATGTGTAAACCCTCTGCTAATTCCCCTCATCAAAAATGTAGGGAACCCTGTGGAAGTATTCTCTACTACAAAAGGCAGAGTCACCAGCATCTTCTGAAATAATCTGAGACCAAGTACTTTGAAAAACCAAGCCTTGCCATAGCCAAGTCGAACTTTACAGACACACCAACACACATAGATTCCTAAAAGGTGTTTACTGATTTCTATATACTTAACACATGTACAAGACAGGTCTTTCAAAAGATTAAAGAGAGCATACAGTGCACAGGTGTCTTTCTCATTCCTGTATCCCCATCTCCTTGCCCAGAGACACTTTCCAGACGTCAGTAAGGAAAACAGTAACAGCTTTTGGTGATTAATAGTAATGAGGTATGGAACACGACCAAATCTTGAAGCATATCACTAACAACCCAGTAAATAGCATGACCCGAATCTAAGTAGTGGCAATATGAATGTCTACCCAAAAGTCACAGGTGAGGGCGCGCACCGCACCATAACCAGTGGAAGACGTCCTGGCAACATGTTTACAAACCGTTTGTGTGTGGCCGTCCTACACACCAGACGCAAAGCGCTGAAAACAACAAGGCTGTTCACAATAGCACCAGGAACGTACAGTACACGGGAATCATCTGCAGGTGATTTGTGACAACTGTATGCAGAACAGTAAAAGCGAGAGATACAATCAACGGATGGCTGGAAAAAGCAGAGACACTTCTTGCTTACGGGATTGCAAGGTTAATGTTGTATACAAGATTAACGCTGGGTTCAAGGTTTGGAACGTAAGCGAGTTCACTGAAAACTAGCGGAGGGGAAGGGCAAACCCTGGAAGAGAAACCACGGTTTGCCCAGGCCAGAAACACCTCGTTCACAGCGTGTGATCTGTGCAGGTAGTCGGAGGCTCCGCGCAGGGCCACCCGGCCGGTTTCGGGCGTGCTTGCGCTGTTCCTCTCTGCGCGGACAGTCACTGTCACTGTTCGCGGGGACAGGCAGGGGCTGACCGGGAGGACGTCTTGCGGATGGCCTCGCGCTCCTCGGCGTCCTCCTTCCCCGGGTCGCCACCGCCGACCTCCTCGATGACCACGCTGCTCACGGTGCCCTCGTCCAGGCAGTGCGGGGCGACGCCGTACACGCGGGGGTCAGAGACGGTGGCGTGGAAGCTCTGCACCCCGCACCTGCTGCAGAAGCTGTGCAGCGCCGGGTGCGTGTCGGAGCGGTAGGTGACGATGCTGTCCGCGCCCTGGAGCAGCGTGAAGCGCGAGGCCGGGACGAGGAAGTGGCGGTGCTGCTTCTTCCTGCACAGCCTGCAGCTGCAATCCACGACGCGCAGATCTGCGGGCGCCCAGACCGCAAAGCGGACCGCGCCGCAGTGGCAGCCCCCGGTGTGATGCACGAGGCCCGGGTACTCGAAAGCGTCCAGCAGGACCTTGGCGGCGCCCTCGCAGCTGAGGCCCCACAGCTTCCTGAACTTCTCCCAGCGCTCCCGCTGCGCGCCCAGGTCCAGGTCCTGGGGGGACGCGGCTGGCGCCGGCCGGTCCGCGGGTGGTACGGAGGGCAGCGGGTCTCTAGTGCGTTTCTCCCGGACCCGTCGCCATCGGCGCCTCTGCCACCACCTTCCCAGCCACCTCTTGGCCGCCGCGGGGCTCCGGACCCCGACTCTGACCCGGGTGCGCTTCCGGCGGCTAGCCCGGGTGACCCGAGACGCCGCGCAGGAGGCGGGAGGGTCCCCGGGCCGTTTTGGCCTCCGCCGCTGAGCACTGGCCCGCTTCCTCACTCTGCCCATGGCGCCTGAGGCCTCCAGATCCGGTGCCTACCACACTACCCCCATTTCCTCGTTAGTCACTGAGCAGCCTCCTTGTGTCCGCCAGCACGATTGGTTACTTGTTGAAAGTGATGTAAAGAGACACTTCCCTTGACCCTACCGCAGCAGCCTCGCTGGCCTGAAAGTAAGTCATGAGGCATTCAACAAACACCTGCTGGGCACCAGGTACCCCACCTGGGCGCTGGGGTGTGGAGATGCATCCGGCTTCCCAAAGCACTCACATTCATTTAGGATCAGGTGTATGCAAATACAGTCCCCAAAACCATGGGACCTTTGCTCTGGCAGAAGTGAGAACCAGGGGCTCTGGGAACACAGAGGAACGCCCACACACTGGAATCGGAGGGGCGGGTGGGAGGCGCACGGAAAGACTCCTCTAAAGTCTTCTTGGGGGGTTGATTCTTTTATTCGGGTGTAGTGTTTTGTCTTTCTATCTCGTAATTTTCGTTGCCGTGAAGGCCTCTTTACCTAATGCTGACATACCTACTTCTGCTCTTTTAGTTAATGTTTACCTGATGAGGCTTTTCCCACCCGTCGTATCCTCTTCATTTACCCAGGGCAACTGAAAAGCAACTGAGTTTCATATAAACGTGGAAGAGTCAGGCTGCGTTCCTCACTGACTCTGCCAATAGCTACGTTTTCATACATGGTTTTAGTTCATTTCCACGATGGCTGGGCTAGTGCTTAAGTCCACCAATTTATTATTTGTTTTCTTTCGTTTCCTCCCTGTCTCGGCTAACCGTTCCTCCCGTTTGGCCTTTCTGTGGCTTACGTGGACACTCTGCAGGGTTTATCTTGGTTCCTGAAAGGGTTTTCAACTGGTTGTCTCAGTGCTTGCTCTGGGATTTGCAGTGTGCACATGTGACTTACTGCAGGCTCCTGGTAGCCACTCCTCATCACTTCCACTGAAGTGTGGAAGCATCGGCCCCTTTCAGCCCCTCTGCCTTCCTGCTTATGGACAATCTTGTCTAGGGTATCAGATGGCTTCATACGCTTTGCTTTAATCAACAAACGTGATTTCTGCAATTCACAAGGAAAAGGGTGGCTTAATGTTTGACCCCTAAGGGTGTTTTTTCTGTTAGTCTTGACTACTTTCTGATACTCCCGGAGGCCATCTTTTATTCTTTCCTCTTTTGCTTTAAGCACCTACTCTAGCCATTCTTTAACCGTGGGTCTCCTCTGACAAAATGCTTTCCTTTACCTGAGAAATGTCTTGATTTCCCCTTCATCCATGAGGGATGGTATCACTGGATACAAAATTCACAGCTGACAGGACTTTTATTCAACACCTGAAACATGTCAGGACACTTCCCCAACGGCCCCCGCTGGTCTGAGGAGACATTTACCCTCATTGAAACTGGTGTTCTCCTATTATCAATGGGCCGCTTCAGTCTTGCCGCTTTCAGCGTTTTTATCAGCTTCAAAAACCGACTATGATGTGCGTGCACCGACATGCGCGTTGCTTTGTGGTTGTCTCTCTGCAGTTTGCTTTTTTGCCAGAATCTCTGGGTTCATGTTTTTCTCTAAAATTTGGACGTTTTCAGCCTTCTTTTCTTATACTAATCTTTGAGTCCACTCTCTAGTTTTGGTACTAGGGATGTTGGAACTTTGTTACTGTCCTAACTTCATTGAGGATCCATTCAGTTTCCAATGAGTCTGTGACCTCTCTGGCGGGCTCAGGTGTTCTCAATCCTTCTTCTTTCTTGTTTTGGAAGAGTCTCACTCTGTCACCCGGGCTGGAGTGCAGTGGCAGGATCTCACTGCAACCTCCGCCTCCCAGGTTCAAGCGATTCTCCTGCCTCCGCCTCCGAAGTAGCTGGCATTACAGGTTCCCGGGACCACACCCAGCTAATGTTTGTGTTTTTAGTAGAGACACCGGTTCCCCACGCTGCACTGCGGTGATCCTCCCGCCTCAGCCTCCCAAAGTGCTGCGATTACAAGCGTGCCCACCACACCCGGCCGTCAAGACAAGCCTATTGATTGGCCTCCATTACGATGATGGTATCTTTTGTCATCACAGGTCTCTTACGGAGTGAATCCAGCGATGTTTCCAAATTCTGTTATTGTTCTCATTTTCTGTTCCATCATTTCTTTTTCATACATCTACTCATTGCTGAGATTTTCCATTTTCTAGTCTGGTTCTAGACTATTTGCAATTTAATAATGAAGCATTTTTATGATGTTTGCTTTAAAATGTTTGTCAGATAATGGCAACATCTGTGTCGTCTCTATGCTGCCACCACTGGATTGCATTTCCTCATTCACACTGTGCTATTCCTGCTTTTTGACACGGTGGGCTATGCTCTATGGCATACGATATATTCTGCTTATTACTTTAGCAGTCTCTGGACATAAGACAAATAGTGGGTGTTAGAAGTCAGCTACTTTCTTTAGGTTAAGCATGTAGATTCTGGTGTCCGTTTTTAGGTTCTGGGATTTTTTTTTAAAGTTTATTTTCGGAGCATTTGTGATGCTATTTTTGTGCGTTTGGTTTTTCTGCTGACACAGAAGCCCCAACTGTTCCCTGCTCGTGGGTTTTGAGAGGCAGAAGAAACTAAAGTCCACACTTTATTCCAGGTTTCCTGCTTCTTACCAAATATCCTTTTTTTTTTCCGTTCTAAGATACCATGCAGCCTACCACACTACATTTAATCGTCATCATCCTGCCTTAGGTTCCTCTTGGCTGAGACAATTTCTCAGACTTTGCTTGTTTTCATGACCTTGAGAGTTTTTAGGGTTACTAGTGAGTTATTTTCTACAATGTTATTTTTTCAAGACAGGGTCTCTTGCTTTGCCTCCCAGGCTGGAGTATGCAATGGCAATGGTGGGATCTCAGCTCACTGCAAACTCCACATCCCGGGTTCAAACCATCCTCTTCCCTTAGCCTTTCAAAGTACATGAAACTACAGGCATGCACCACCATGTCCAGCGTGTGTGTGTGTGTGTGTGTGTTCTGTAGAGGTAAGGTTTTGCTATGTTGCCCAGGCTGGTCTCAAACTCTTGGATCCGGCCTTCCTAGAATATTTTTCTTCTCAGATTTTTCTAATGGTTTTCTCATGATTAGAGTGATGTTGTGAGCTACTGGAGAATCTCCACAAAGGTAAAGAGCTATTTTCATGTGATCGCATGAAGGGTAGATAATATCAACATTAGTTTTGACTGTGTTAGTTGACCTTGATCACCTGGCAGAAGCAGTGTTGGACGGTGCTCCCATGAAAATTTACTCTTTTCACCCCTGTCCACACGCTGCTCTTTGAAAGGAAGTCACTAAGAAAAGATCACCCCTAACTGGTACTAAGTTATACATTTTTTCTTTGAGGCAGAGTACATACATTCTTTGGAGTTCTCCTTCATGGCACAGCTATCTATGCTTCTGCATTTATTTCCTTATTCGATCATTGACATATCACAATACTTTCATGGATATTTATTTGATACTTTAGATTATAATCCAATACTTCTTTTTTTAATTTTTTTTTTTTTTTTTTGCATTTTCGGCCAGTGAGTGCACGTTCAGTTCACCCTTAGGTCCCGTTGGTATGCTCCCATTATTTGGGGTTCCATTTTGTGTAATTCATTGCTTTTTGGCACATCCTGCACATTTCTGTCTTGCATATGTTCTAGGCTTGTCTGGTCTATTTTCTAGCTCCTAGAATCAGCCAATTCTCTAAGGATCTTTGTTTCCTTTTATCAGAAAATGTTATCAGGAGTCAAGTATGGCTACTAGCTGTTCTCGTAGCTACCAGAGTCTAGTGGTTTCTAGGCCCTCTCTGCTGAAACAGAAAGGAAATACATATGTATGTGTACTAACCTATGTATATACACATTTCTATATATGTTTTGATACGTGATCATGAGGATCTATAATAAGCTGAATATGAGTTCCTTCCTATGTCTTCAATTCTACTCCATCACAGCACAAATCATTCTTGCCCCTGCCACATTACAATCTGCACCTTCCTCTCCTGTAGTCAAAAACCTGCCTCTCACCATCCACCATCCCTTTACTAATTGTTGGTTCCAGTATACATGCAGAATGCTGTCAGAGTTTTCAACGTGTGTCCATACTGGCAACAGGTTTGTCTAGTCGAGTGTGCTTCATTTGTACAATTTCTTTTGTCTTTAGCCTTACACACCTCTTTCATTTCCAAGGTTGCTTAGATTAGCTCTTTGTACTTGTCAGTCTTCAGGGAAGCTTTTCATCCATTGGTAAGGTTAGATTCTTTTGTCACATTCTGCATTTCAGCCTGATATTTCCCAACCTCCATAATGATGTTTTAAAAGGTTAAACACATTACCTTTCCTTCTGTGTCCTGTCAATTTCCATGGATTCTGACAAATGCTTTGTCTCATACAACCACCCTGTACCTCACCCTCTCCTCACACAGAGAGAGTTATTTTTATTTCCTCTTCTTTTGAGGACACAAACCCCATCAGAGAGCCCCCACCCTCATGACCTCATGACCTCAAACCCCATTACCTCCCAGAGGCCTCACCTGCAAATACCATCACACTGGAGGTCAGGGCTTCAACAGGTGAATTTGGGTGGGAAGCAAACATCCGGTCTATAATGCACGATAGTTTCACTGCTCTAAAGCATTACCTGTGCTTTGCCTACTCATGTCCTCCTGCGAAAGTCCCCTCCACTTACTTTGCCTCCTTCTACTCATCCTTTTGAATAAAATTTCTCTTTGCTAATCCTGGATTTGTATTTTGTTTGACAAGACATACATTTTGAAGCAAACTGGGCAAATACTTAATAGGAAGAATGTTGGACGGTGTGGCAAGACTCTGATGAACCTCATTAAGAACCAAGCAGACTGTCTTCCAAATTTGCTGGAAGATATAGACTTCCCGCTTTACGTGAATGGACGTTCCTGTTGTTCTGCAACCGAGGCAGCAGTTGGTTTGTCAGTTTCGGGTCTTAGCCATTCTGTTAGATGTGTAGTATCATTTCATTATTATTTGAATTTTCATTTCTCTATCAATGCCAAATTGTAGTACACATTCTTTCACATGCTCATTTATCACTTCCACATCTTTGGTGAGGTGTGTGCTCAGAACTTTAGCTCATTTTTAAATTGGGTTATTTGTGGTTGTTTGCTTTTTGAGTGTTAACAGTTCTTTGAATATTTGGAATCAAGTCTTTTCGCAAATACCTGTTTGGAAATATTTTCTTTCAGTCCTTAGTTTGTCTTTCTTTCTTAACAGTAATGTCTTCCACAGAGCAGAAAGTTTTAAATTTTAATAAAATCCGAATAACTTTTTTATATTCACGGGCTCTGTGGTAGGCTTTGTGACTACAACCCCATCAGGAAACACAAAGACGTGTTGATGTTTTTCCTGCGTTTTTTCCCCCCTGTGTTTCATGTTTCTATATTTCTTTTTATATTTTACATTTTTATATTTTCTGTGTTTTATATTTTGAATTTTACATATGGGACTTTGGTCCTTTTTGAGTTAATTTTTGTTAAAATTCTTGGTCTAAGTTAATTTTTTTTCCATATGGACCCGAAATTTCCCAGCACCATTTATAGAAAAACTATCCTTTTTCCATTGTATTGTGCACATGCCTTTGTCAAGGATCAGTAGAGAAATATTTCTGCAGTTCAATTATTGGGCTTGCTAGTCTGTTGCATTGAACAGTGTGTGTATTCTTAGCAAATACCACCCTGTCTTGATTACATTGTTTTGTAGTATGTCTGAGAATCACATCTTATGAACTTGTGTAGCTCTGTTCTCCTTTTTTAGAATGATTTTTCTATTCTAGCACATTTGTGCTTCAATACAAAATTTCAAGTCAATATGTTGATATGTACAAAGCGATTGCTGTAATTTTTATTGGGATCCTGATGTTACTATAGATCAATCTTGGAAGATTTGAAATCTTCTAACAATTACGAATCTTCCAGTCCATATATGCGACATCTCTCTCCACTTATTTAGATCTTCTTTTATTTTTTTCTGATCGATATTTGTAGTCTCTACAAGCAGATCCTATGCCTGGCGTTTAGATTTAGACCTAAGTACTTAATAGGTAGAGTTACTTTGTAAAGAGCAACTTAAAAAAAATCAAATTCTCATTTTTCACTCATCATATGCAGCTAAACAGTCGTCATCAATATAGTGATTGTGTCCTGTGACCTTGAGAATCCAGCATTTTCCTGTTGTAAGGATGGGATTGGTCATTTCTTGTCTATTTACACGTGGAGCTGAAACTGGAAGTCTCATTTGTGGCCATTTTTGAAACATGTCACATCAGTATAAGTCTATGGTTTGCAAATATCATCCCAAGTACTAGGAGAAGCAGATATGAGTTTAAAGTAGTTGTTACAGGGAAGTAGGTGTGTGTAGCGGGGGTGGGAGGGATTCAGAACCAAATGATTTCTGTTTTCATTGAATTGCTATTACATCATTTAGCAATGTAATTACTAAACTGTATGAATATTTAACTCTTAAAATCCTACATGTATATATGATTTGAGAAAATTAAATAATGGATGATGCATTTTATGTACAAATTGTCTAGAAACTTTACATGAAAGAATGCACAGAAATTGTAAAGATAATTTGAAGATGAGCTAAATGCCCCCCAAATGCATACAATTACTAAAGCTGTTATTACCTCTTGCTTGCTGGTTGATGTCAGTTGTCAGTGTTGTTCCTCACTATGCATGCATTGCCTAGGATCACAGCAGCTTTGCACACTAATTGGCCAAGGTGAAGATGTAAAACTTGGCCTCTGTAAAATCATGAGGCGGTAATGATGTAGAAGGGGACCTTATCCCCATTTCACAAATGGAGAAACTAAGGCTAAAAGAGATTAAGTAACTTGCTGAAAGTTATACACTAAGTAAGTGGTGGATCTGGGACACTCTCCCCAGTTGTGTCTGCTATCAGCATCCATGTTCTTTCTGTTATACCTGTCTGCCTGTCCAAAGGTGGGCTGCATTTTGAATTGTCACAGCTTCATCAGATAATGGTGTTCTTTTCTTTCATCTGATCTTTGAAAAAAAATACAATAAACAAGTAGAGATAAATACACTCATCTACTTCTTTTTAGAAAACACAAACCCCTAAGCCTCATTAAACTGAGTTAGAAACTGGAAACAAAGATAGAAATCTTCCAAATTTATTTACTGAAAGTAGCCTGATACCAAAATCTGGAAAAGATAGTACATGCACAAGGGACCCCGGGGAGTTAAGTCTCACCCCTAGCCTGGATCCACTGGATGCAGATCCACTGGCCTTAAAGAAAAAGAGAAAGGGGCTGTGGGACCCCTAAGATGCTACGGGCAGGGAGCAGGCTGATACGACTACTCAGATGCACACACCTGCTACCATTCATGAAAAAGGAGGCATGACCCAGAATGAATAACCAAGGGCCCACAGGCAGAACCAAGAGGTGCCGAGGATGTTCCAGGATTTGAAACTTTATCAGAAAACTCTGGTGTTTTATATATTCTTATATATATAATTATTTTCCAAAATATGGACTGCATTATGTACCCCCAAATTCATATGTTGAAGCCCTAATTTCCACTGTGACTATACTTGGAGATAGAGAGCTTTAAGGTTAAGTGAGGTCATAAGGGTGAGGCCCTAGTCTGATAGGACCTGGTGTCTTTACAAGGAGAGGAAGAGACACCAGAGTTCCTTCCCTCTCCATGAGTGCACAGGGGAAAGGCCACGTGAGGACACAGCAAGCGGGCTGCTGTCAGCAAGCCAGGAAGAGAGGCCTCACCAGAAACCAACCCTGCTGGCACCTTATCTTGGACGTATAGCCTCCACAACTGAGAAAACAGAAATACCCATTATTTAAGCACCAAGGAGGTGACATTTAGGTTGTGTCCACCATAGCATACTAATTATAGATAGGTAGAGCTATGGATATAGATATAATTTATCCATGGAATCAATACAAAAATATTGAGATATTTGTCACTTTTTGTGCTATTAAGTCTGAAATTTGATGTATGTTTTATACTTACAGAACATCTCAATTAGTTTTTTTCTGAACCTTCTGAGTAGTTGGGATTACAGGAGTATACCACCACGCCTGGCTATTTTTTTTTTTTTTTAAGTAAAGATAGGGTTTCACTTTGTTCTCCAGGCTGGTCTCAAACTCCTGGCCTCAAGTGATTGGCCCACCTCAGCCTCCTAAAGTGCTGGGATTACAGGCGTGAGCCACTGTGCCCAGCAGCACATCTCAATTCTGACTAGACACATTTCAAGTGTTCCATAGCTACATGTGTGGGCATGTGCATACAGCACAGGTTTGGATCTTCTCTCTTCCTTAGTCCCTCTTGTTCATTTCCTATTGACTTGTGATACCACCTCCAGCAGTTTTTATAATTGTGGGCTCCTGTCTGAGAAGACAGCCCTGTGGTTTCAGTTTGGAGAGTTCACCCAGGCTATGCTGTCTCAGCACCTTTATTACTTCCTGAGAGGGTGCCCCTTGCACTAATCTGGTATGGATGTTGTTCTACAATTATGAAGCTAATCAGACACTGTGCTATTGCTTCTTGTTTTTCTCTTACACCAATACAGATACCATGCAAGTGATACGGCTGTTGGCGGTCATCTTTTCTTGTCTACTTGAATTTTGGTGTTTGTGGAGATAAATTGTAACCTAGAAATTTTGTAAATATTATCTGTGCGTGTGTGTGTGTGTGTGTGCTCTAGTTTCTCTGTTTGTATGTGGGTATCAGAAGAAATTTAACAAGTATGCATCCTCTGCTGCTGTCATCTTCCCAGAATCTCCATCACCAAGTGTTATTTATTATCCCTTGAAAAATGTGCCACTATTTCCTTCACTGAGAAAAATATTTCCCCAATGTGTGGTGATGACAAGTAAGGTCTACAGTCCTCTCTTTGGTAATTACCGAAAGAACACAAAGGGATCCATCATCTGCACTAACAGACTAAAATAGAAAAAATTAAATTCAGGAAAGAGACCAAAATCCTATGGGGTATGCCATTAAAAATGTTTGCAAGTAAAGGAAATATTTTTGGGAACACATATTTTAAAAGCTATTGCTATTGTCATATTACTTGTTCTTAAAGAATTCTGCAGATGTCTGAAGACTAGAACAGGAAGTAGACTTTATTACTGTAGCAAGTCTTACAACCTTCCAATGATGGAGAGCCTACCTTTATTCCCATATTACAGATGTGGAAATGAAGCTCAGAGAAATTTTGTGACCTTTGATAATTCATTGCTAGTACAGCTTAATTCCAGAGTCAGAATTCCTTGGTTTTAATTTTGGTGTTTCTATGTACCCACTGTGTAATCCTGGACAAGTTAGTTAAACTGGGATCGCAAGTTTCCTCATTTATCAATTGGGCACATCTTCTTTTTTTTTTTATTTCAGTAGCTTTTGGAGTACAAGTGGTTTATGGTTAGATGAGTTATACATTTATAGCACCTTGCCAGATGTATATTTGACAATACATAGAAAATGTCATAATCATGAAACATATTTGATGCTATAACTTATCTTTTTTTTTTTTTTTTTTTTTTTTGAGACGGAGTTTCGCTCTTGTTACCCAGGCTGGAGTGCAATGGCACGATCTCGGCTCACTGCAACCTCCGCCTCCTGGGTTCAGGCAATTCTCCTGCCTCAGCCTCCTGAGTAGCTGGGATTACAAGCACGCGCCACCATGCCCAGCTAATTTTTTGAATTTTTAGTAAAGACGGGGTTTCACCATGTTGACTAGGATGGTCTCGATCTCTTGACCTCGTGATCCACCCGCCTCGGCCTCCCAAAGTGCTGGGATTACAGGCGTGAGCCACCGCGCCCGGTTTATAACTTATCTTTAGGTATTAATTCTAAACAAATATTTACATGAAGCCACAATGTTATATGCTCAAAGGTGACTGTTATATTGTTAATTATTTTTAAACAGTTGAAACAACCTAAATTTCCAGTAGGATACTGCTGATCCATAGAATAAACTTACGCAGACTTCATAGAATGTTTTTTGAAGAACTTTCAATGTCATTGGAAAATGGCTTTGTTGTGCAAATAAAAATCACTGTGTACTGAATATACTGATTTATATTTACATATATCTGTCTGTCTGTCTGTCTAGCTATACATCTTTGTATATACCTAGCTCTCTACATACTTTGAAGAAAATCTTGCCATCTGCAAAAACATGGAAGAACACTGAGGACATGAGTCTAAGTGAAATAAGCAAGGCACAGAAAGACAAATGCTGCATAATCTTTTTTTTCACATGGAATCTTAAAAATAAAGTCGAACCTACAGTAACAGATAGGCAAATGGTGATTGCCAGGGCTTGGAATTTGGGGAAATAAGGGAAATCCTGGTCACAGGGTATAAAACTTCAGTTATAAGATGAGTAAGTAATGGAGACCTAATGTACAGCATGGTGACTACTGTGAATAATAATGCATTGCATACTTGAAATTTGCTAACAGAGTAGATTTCCAGTGTTCACATCACACACAAAAGGATAACTGTGTGAGATGCTGGATATGTTAATTAGCTTGATCTTGGTAATCATTTCACAAAGTATACACATATCTAAACATCACATTGTACTCCCTAAATATACGCAGTTTTGTCAGTCATACCTCAATAAAACTGGGGGAAATCTCATTTGCTGTAGAGGAACAGTTCTCATCCAGGGGCATTTTGCCTCCCATGGGACATCTGGCAATGTTTGGAGACATCTTTGTTTGTCATTATTGGGGGAAAGAGGAGGTGCTGTTGGCATCCAGTGAATCCAGGCTAGTGATGCTAATTAACTACTTAACTCCCTGAAAGTACAAGACAGCCTTGCACAGTAATTATCTGGTCCAAAATGTCAATAGTGTCAATGTTGGCAAGCCCTGCTGTCGTATTTAGATAACTCAGAAAACTTTAAAACAAAATTTAACTCATATGCAATCCTGCCAGTGATCTTTAACTATTGCTAAAGGTTTGATATGTGTATATGTTAAATTTTCCACTACAGTTTTGTACCTCATAACCACCAAAAGACTATGGTCAGAGGAAACGATTTCATTTCAAAGGTTAATTCTTCCTCCACAATCTACAAGTGTTTTTCACATATTCCACATATTAGTCTGTGCTTAAGAACATATGTCCTGTAAGATTTGTAATTTCAGCTGACTTACATTGGAGGGGTATTCTACTAGTATCAATCCACCATCACCTATCTCCTGATTTTCACCTCTCTGAGCAGGGGTATCATTTCCATATATTTGATTAAGGTAAGCAAAAGCTGTGCCTCATACCACAATGCATGTGATCTATAAAGAGCAGTGTGGTTTACTAACTGAGTCGAACCAATCCCATTACCCCACCAGTGACTGGTTTTGAAATGGGCATTTCCCAATTGCCATCCACGAGATATGGATGCTTGTTGGCTTACAGTCTTAGAAAAATGTTTTCTCAGCTAGTAAAGATATAGAAGAGACACAAAAGATGGTTCACACACACATACATATACGCATGCACACACAGTCTAAAAGAATGTATATATCTAGGATTATAATTAACAAATGAATTTAGTGTGATATTGCTGGGTATGAGGTCAATATCACAAAATTCAATTGGATTTGTATATCCTTGCATTAAACATGTAAAGAGAAAACTAGAAAATTTTAAAATGTCATTTTTCATAGCATCCGAACACGTAAAATGCCTAGGAACAAATCTAGCAAAGATTCCCAAGATGTCTGCCCAGAAGTCTACACAACATTGAAGAAAACTTAGGTAAATCAGAGCTATATCACACTTATGGATTGGATGATAATGTTATGAAAGTAAATCAAAAAGAGAATTCTAATGAAAATGAATTATAGATTCAATGTGACCCCAACCAAATTCCCGGTTCTTTTTCTGAAAAGGAAATTGGGCATTCTGCTTCTAAGTTCTATAAGGATGTTGTATAACAATCTTGTTAAACATTCCAAGAAAAGCCAAGGCCTTCTAAAGCAAGAACACTTTTTAGGAGCCTCACAGCCAGATAGCAATACCAACCACAAAGGTGTCATAATTAAGGAAGCATTGTACATGCACAATAATAGACAAATAGACCAATAGAACAAAGAGAGGTTTCCACAAACACAGACACACATACATATATGGTCACTCTCATTTCCAACAAAAGTGCTACCTCAATGCTCTGGAGGCAGGATGGTCTACTAAATATTTGGAGCTGGACTAATTGGATATCCATATGGAAGAAGATTAACTTTGGCCAAGTTACAGCATACAAAAAATTAACTCCAGAGGTTACAGCTTGTACATAATAGTAGCATATCTGCATGACCTTAGGGGTAAGCAAAGATATCTGAAACGGGACACAGAGTCACTAACAATAAAGGAAAACATTGATAATTTTTACTTTATTGAAAGAAAGGACGTCTGTTTCTCAAAAGACATATTTAGAGAATCAAAAGATAAATCTCATGATGGAAGAAAGATATTTGCAATATACATATGTATACACCACAAATATCTGATGCACAGAATGTAATAATCCCTAAAATCAAGGGAAAAGCATAGTGCAATAAAACATTGGCAAAATATTTGAAAAGCACCTTCACAAAACAGGACATTCAGCAGACTGACAAACAGACAAACAGCTCAACCTCAGTTACCAGGGAGAAGCCAGCTAAAGTCCCAGTGAGATCTCACCAAACACCCGACAGAAGAGCCAACACAACAACAACTTGAAGCTTTCATGGGGAGGTGGAAGAGCCCTCTATGGCCAGCAGGAGTGAAAACCAGTACCTGCACTTTGAAAACCTGTTTGGCCATAGCTACAAAAGCTGAACATGTGCATTTTCTATAAGCCAGCAATTCTGTGTTAGTTGTCTATTCCTGCATAACAAGCTGCCAAGACTTAGTGGCTTGAAAACAGTGTGTCTCTACCAGCTTACAGTTCTGTAGATCAGAGGTCCATATGGGGCAGGGAATTATTCTCCGCTCCATGTATCACAGTGTGAAATCAGGAATCAGCCAGGCTGCGTTTCTCTGCGGAGGCTCACTCAGGTTATGGGCAGAATTCAATCATGCTGTCAGCTCCTAGGCGCCACCCGCAGGTCCTTGCCACATCAACCACCCTGTACAACCCTCTCACGCTTGAGTGTCTCAGGAAGAGCGAGCCTAGGCCATTTTAAGAGCTTGCCTGATTAGGTCTGGCCCACCCAGGATAATCTCCTTGTGGGAAAGTCTCCGGATCGGGACCTTAATACCGCTGCAACATTTACTTCCCCACATAATGTAACATAATCACATGAGTGATATCTCATCATATTCACAGGTTCTTCTCACACTCAGTTTGAGGGAGTTATACAAGGTCAAGGTTAGTTGGGGTCAACCTTGGAATTCTCCCCACTACAGTTTGCCCTCTGGCCCCTAGGGATCCATCTGTCCCACATACAAGATACCTTCACCCCATCTCAGATTTTTCTTGATATTCCAGCATCAGCTCAATTCCTGAAGTTCATCCAAATCTTATCAGTTCAAAGTCTAGACTCTCCTCATCTCCACCATCTAAATCAGGCATGGATGGCGTTCCTGGGTGTGATCTATTCAGTACAACTCTGGGAACACAGTCCCTCTCCAACTCTGGGCCAGTGACACTAAAGTGACAAGCTTTCTTCCTCTAACACTCCCAAATACAATGATGGGAGAGGCTTAGGGTAACAGCTGTGAACATCCTGGTTTGATGCCTGGGAAGGGAATGAGGGCAGGTAGGAAGGTGTTAGCATTCTAAAGCAGACTGGCAATCCAACTGGGAAAACACCAGAATTCTCTGATAAAGTTTCAAAGCCTGGAACATCCTCAGCACCTCTCGGTTCTGCCTGTGGGTCCTTGGTTCTTCATTCTGGGTCATGTTTCCTTTCTCATGAATGGTAGCAGGTGTGTGCATCTGAGTAGTCGTATCAGCCTGCTCCCCGCCTGTAGCATCTTAGGGGTCCCACAGCCCCTTTCTCTTTAAGGCCAGTGGATCCGCATCCAGTGGATCCAGGCTAGGGATGAGACTTAACCCCCTGAAAGCACAAGACAGCCTCCCTCAAGAATTATCTGACCCAAAATGTCAATAGTGGATAATGCAGATGGTCCAGGCTGGCAGTGTTTCTGCTGCCTGATGTTTCTCAAGAACCTTGAGTGACTCGTGTGGATTTTACTGGCATTCACTCTATTACACACAAGCCACATCATCCACTTGTTCAAGATACTCCCTTCTTCATTTGAGGTTGTTTCGCAGATGATGGAGGGACAGCACCGTTAAGTTTCCCAGAGGTCTGCTGTATAGTTGAGACAATCTCTGAGGCACATCTTTAATTTCTTGAAAGGGGTTTCTGTGGGACTGAATACTCTGGACTGTTGACCCTACCGAGCTCTCAGCAAATTTGAACCTTGAACCATACACTCTGAGTTCTCCATAGGCCACACACTCACAAGCAAACCCTTCATCTAGTGCCCCCACCCCCTACTCCCACAGGAATGCCTCTAGCATGGCTCAGTGCAAGTCCCAAAGCCTCAGAACCAGGGAGCCGAAGCCATAACTCTCAGCCCGGAGCTGAAGGTCTGAGAATCCACGAGGCCACCGGCATAAGTCCTGAAGTCCCAACTCCCCAAAATCTATATAGCCTGAGAATTTCCCAAATCATCCCGTCTTGATTCCTTTTATCAGTTGTCCCCCTAATTTCTCTTTCTCCTTTCACTTTCCATATGGGCATCAAGAAGTAAGCAGGCCACTCCTTCCGCAATGTGCTTGCAAGTGTCCTCAACAATATAATAAATCTAACTTCATCATTTTCAAGTTCAGCTTTGCCCCTTTCCCCATAGCCACAGAATGCAATCCTGCCAGGCACTCTGCCACTCTCTGGTGACATTCCCCCTTCCCGTAGTTTCCCGTAACATGCTCCTCACTGCTTCTGCAGCCCTCACAGTCAGAAACCTCCAAGTCCACACTTGTACCAGAAGTCTGTACACTGTGATTTTGGCCTTCTCAGAGCCAACGTAGGGTCTGCCGAAAATTCTCCTGATTGTTGTAGAGCTCCTACCAGAAGAGATTTGAAATTCCAGATTTTATACCGACAGTCTGCTCAAGGCAAACTTACTTTCTCTCTTAGCCTCCCCCAACCCTGTCAGCCTCCACCCACTGCCTCGGCCATACACCCAAGTTTGTCATTTATATTTTTCTTCTTTCCACAAAATTGCAGGCAACAATCTTGTTAAACATTGGGCCACTACTTAGCAGGGATCCCCCTTTCTCCAGTTTACAATGACATGTCCCTCCATCCTTCTGAACCTTCATCAGCAGTGTCCTGAAAAGTCAGACTTCTACTAACTTTCTGTCCATGGCAATTAAGGCTTTTCCCAAGGCGATTTAAGCATTCTTTCTTGTGCAGCTCAGATTTCTTCCACCCTACGCCAACTACCCAGTTTTAAAACCACGGCCACACTTGGAGCTGCGTGCAGTGTGTGATGGTTGATTCACGTACTTTGGGACGCTGAGGGAGGAGGATGGTTTGAACCTGGGATGTGGAGTTTGCAGTGAGCTGAGATCCCACCATTGCCATTGCATACTCCAGCCTGGGAGGCAAAGCAAGAGACCCTGTCTTGAAAAAATAACATTGTAGAAAATAACTCACTAGTAACCCTAAAAACTCTCAAGGTCATGAAAACAAGCAAAGTCTGAGAAATTGTCTCAGCCAAGAGGAACCTAAGGCAGGATGATGACGATTAAATGTAGTGTGGTAGGCTGCATGGTATCTTAGAACGGAAAAAAAAAAGGATATTTGGTAAGAAGCAGGAAACCTGGAATAAAGTGTGGACTTTAGTTTCTTCTGCCTCTCAAAACCCACGAGCAGGGAACAGTTGGGGCTTCTGTGTCAGCAGAAAAACCAAACGCACAAAAATAGCATCACAAATGCTCCGAAAATAAACTTTAAAAAAAAATCCCAGAACCTAAAAACGGACACCAGAATCTACATGCTTAACCTAAAGAAAGTAGCTGACTTCTAACACCCACTATTTGTCTTATGTCCAGAGACTGCTAAAGTAATAAGCAGAATATATCGTATGCCATAGAGCATAGCCCACCGTGTCAAAAAGCAGGAATAGCACAGTGTGAATGAGGAAATGCAATCCAGTGGTGGCAGCATAGAGACGACACAGATGTTGCCATTATCTGACAAACATTTTAAAGCAAACATCATAAAAATGCTTCATTATTAAATTGCAAATAGTCTAGAACCAGACTAGAAAATGGAAAATCTCAGCAATGAGTAGATGTATGAAAAAGAAATGATGGAACAGAAAATGAGAACAATAACAGAATTTGGAAACATCGCTGGATTCACTCCGTAAGAGACCTGTGATGACAAAAGATACCATCATCGTAATGGAGGCCAATCAATAGGCTTGTCTTGACGGCCGGGTGTGGTGGGCACGCTTGTAATCGCAGCACTTTGGGAGGCTGAGGCGGGAGGATCACCGCAGTGCAGCGTGGGGAACCGGTGTCTCTACTAAAAACACAAACATTAGCTGGGTGTGGTCCCGGGAACCTGTAATGCCAGCTACTTCGGAGGCGGAGGCAGGAGAATCGCTTGAACCTGGGAGGCGGAGGTTGCAGTGAGATCCTGCCACTGCACTCCAGCCCGGGTGACAGAGTGAGACTCTTCCAAAACAAGAAAGAAGAAGGATTGAGAACACCTGAGCCCGCCAGAGAGGTCACAGACTCATTGGAAACTGAATGGATCCTCAATGAAGTTAGGACAGTAACAAAGTTCCAACATCCCTAGTACCAAAACTAGAGAGTGGACTCAAAGATTAGTATAAGAAAAGAAGGCTGAAAACGTCCAAATTTTAGAGAAAAACATGAACCCAGAGATTCTGGCAAAAAAGCAAACTGCAGAGAGACAACCACAAAGCAACGCGCATGTCGGTGCACGCACATCATAGTCGGTTTTTGAAGCTGATAAAAACGCTGAAAGCGGCAAGACTGAAGCGGCCCATTGATAATAGGAGAACACCAGTTTCAATGAGGGTAAATGTCTCCTCAGACCAGCGGGGGCCGTTGGGGAAGTGTCCTGACATGTTTCAGGTGTTGAATAAAAGTCCTGTCAGCTGTGAATTTTGTATCCAGTGATACCATCCCTCATGGATGAAGGGGAAATCAAGACATTTCTCAGGTAAAGGAAAGCATTTTGTCAGAGGAGACCCACGGTTAAAGAATGGCTAGAGTAGGTGCTTAAAGCAAAAGAGGAAAGAATAAAAGATGGCCTCCGGGAGTATCAGAAAGTAGTCAAGACTAACAGAAAAAACACCCTTAGGGGTCAAACATTAAGCCACCCTTTTCCTTGTGAATTGCAGAAATCACGTTTGTTGATTAAAGCAAAGCGTATGAAGCCATCTGATACCCTAGACAAGATTGTCCATAAGCAGGAAGGCAGAGGGGCCGAAAGGGGCCGATGCTTCCACACTTCAGTGGAAGTGATGAGGAGTGGCTACCAGGAGCCTGCAGTAAGTCACATGTGCACACTGCAAATCCCAGAGCAAGCACTGAGACAACCAGTTGAAAACCCTTTCAGGAACCAAGATAAACCCTGCAGAGTGTCCACGTAAGCCACAGAAAGGCCAAACGGGAGGAACGGTTAGCCGAGACAGGGAGGAAACGAAAGAAAACAAATAATAAATTGGTGGACTTAAGCACTAGCCCAGCCATCGTGGAAATGAACTAAAACCATGTATGAAAACGTAGCTATTGGCAGAGTCAGTGAGGAACGCAGCCTGACTCTTCCACGTTTATATGAAACTCAGTTGCTTTTCAGTTGCCCTGGGTAAATGAAGAGGATACGACGGGTGGGAAAAGCCTCATCAGGTAAACATTAACTAAAAGAGCAGAAGTAGGTATGTCAGCATTAGGTAAAGAGGCCTTCACGGCAACGAAAATTACGAGATAGAAAGACAAAACACTACACCCGAATAAAAGAATCAACCCCCCAAGAAGACTTTAGAGGAGTCTTTCCGTGCGCCTCCCACCCGCCCCTCCGATTCCAGTGTGTGGGCGTTCCTCTGTGTTCCCAGAGCCCCTGGTTCTCACTTCTGCCAGAGCAAAGGTCCCATGGTTTTGGGGACTGTATTTGCATACACCTGATCCTAAATGAATGTGAGTGCTTTGGGAAGCCGGATGCATCTCCACACCCCAGCGCCCAGGTGGGGTACCTGGTGCCCAGCAGGTGTTTGTTGAATGCCTCATGACTTACTTTCAGGCCAGCGAGGCTGCTGCGGTAGGGTCAAGGGAAGTGTCTCTTTACATCACTTTCAACAAGTAACCAATCGTGCTGGCGGACACAAGGAGGCTGCTCAGTGACTAACGAGGAAATGGGGGTAGTGTGGTAGGCACCGGATCTGGAGGCCTCAGGCGCCATGGGCAGAGTGAGGAAGCGGGCCAGTGCTCAGCGGCGGAGGCCAAAACGGCCCGGGGACCCTCCCGCCTCCTGCGCGGCGTCTCGGGTCACCCGGGCTAGCCGCCGGAAGCGCACCCGGGTCAGAGTCGGGGTCCGGAGCCCCGCGGCGGCCAAGAGGTGGCTGGGAAGGTGGTGGCAGAGGCGCCGATGGCGACGGGTCCGGGAGAAACGCACTAGAGACCCGCTGCCCTCCGTACCACCCGCGGACCGGCCGGCGCCAGCCGCGTCCCCCCAGGACCTGGACCTGGGCGCGCAGCGGGAGCGCTGGGAGAAGTTCAGGAAGCTGTGGGGCCTCAGCTGCGAGGGCGCCGCCAAGGTCCTGCTGGACGCTTTCGAGTACCCGGGCCTCGTGCATCACACCGGGGGCTGCCACTGCGGCGCGGTCCGCTTTGCGGTCTGGGCGCCCGCAGATCTGCGCGTCGTGGATTGCAGCTGCAGGCTGTGCAGGAAGAAGCAGCACCGCCACTTCCTCGTCCCGGCCTCGCGCTTCACGCTGCTCCAGGGCGCGGACAGCATCGTCACCTACCGCTCCGACACGCACCCGGCGCTGCACAGCTTCTGCAGCAGGTGCGGGGTGCAGAGCTTCCACGCCACCGTCTCTGACCCCCGCGTGTACGGCGTCGCCCCGCACTGCCTGGACGAGGGCACCGTGAGCAGCGTGGTCATCGAGGAGGTCGGCGGTGGCGACCCGGGGAAGGAGGACGCCGAGGAGCGCGAGGCCATCCGCAAGACGTCCTCCCGGTCAGCCCCTGCCTGTCCCCGCGAACAGTGACAGTGACTGTCCGCGCAGAGAGGAACAGCGCAAGCACGCCCGAAACCGGCCGGGTGGCCCTGCGCGGAGCCTCCGACTACCTGCACAGATCACACGCTGTGAACGAGGTGTTTCTGGCCTGGGCAAACCGTGGTTTCTCTTCCAGGGTTTGCCCTTCCCCTCCGCTAGTTTTCAGTGAACTCGCTTACGTTCCAAACCTTGAACCCAGCGTTAATCTTGTATACAACATTAACCTTGCAATCCCGTAAGCAAGAAGTGTCTCTGCTTTTTCCAGCCATCCGTTGATTGTATCTCTCGCTTTTACTGTTCTGCATACAGTTGTCACAAATCACCTGCAGATGATTCCCGTGTACTGTACGTTCCTGGTGCTATTGTGAACAGCCTTGTTGTTTTCAGCGCTTTGCGTCTGGTGTGTAGGACGGCCACACACAAACGGTTTGTAAACATGTTGCCAGGACGTCTTCCACTGGTTATGGTGCGGTGCGCGCCCTCACCTGTGACTTTTGGGTAGACATTCATATTGCCACTACTTAGATTCGGGTCATGCTATTTACTGGGTTGTTAGTGATATGCTTCAAGATTTGGTCGTGTTCCATACCTCATTACTATTAATCACCAAAAGCTGTTACTGTTTTCCTTACTGACGTCTGGAAAGTGTCTCTGGGCAAGGAGATGGGGATACAGGAATGAGAAAGACACCTGTGCACTGTATGCTCTCTTTAATCTTTTGAAAGACCTGTCTTGTACATGTGTTAAGTATATAGAAATCAGTAAACACCTTTTAGGAATCTATGTGTGTTGGTGTGTCTGTAAAGTTCGACTTGGCTATGGCAAGGCTTGGTTTTTCAAAGTACTTGGTCTCAGATTATTTCAGAAGATGCTGGTGACTCTGCCTTTTGTAGTAGAGAATACTTCCACAGGGTTCCCTACATTTTTGATGAGGGGAATTAGCAGAGGGTTTACACATCTGGCGTCTGGGGACACACTATCTGTCTTTGAATCCTGGACCTGCTGTCATATACAGCTATATAACTGGCATCATGCAGCTTAAACTGGATTCCTCAATTTCCTCTTTCCTCAAGAATGTTAACAGCTAACAGAGCGTTCTCAGGGTCAACACAGTGCCTTGCCTTGGCTACCTGATCCATGAGTGCTTGTTTTCTTGATTTCAGGTCCCCCAAACTCCTCCCGTCAAGGCACCCAGAGGATATGAAACTGCATTGTTTAAGGGCGTCTATATAGTTGGGAGAACCATGAAGAATTGGCAGTGGAATGATTTAAGCCAGCATCGGATTAGGGTTTAACTCTACGGAGGAGGAATGGCTTTGGTTAGGGCATATGTCCCGCATTCCTGTTCCTCTTGCTGTATGACAAATGGCCCCACAGTGAGTCCATAAAATAACGACCATTTTATCATATGTGTGGGAGTTTGGAGGCAGGAATTCAGAATGGGCACAGTGGATATGACTTGCTTCCCGTCTGAGTCTGGGACCTCAACTGCAGAAGCCCAACTGGCTGGGGACTGGAACCATCTGAAGGCTCATTCACTGACATCCCTGTTGCCTGCATGGAGAGGAGTGGAAGACTAGGCCTGGGGGGCGGAGGGCCTCCGTGTTACCACTCCGTGGCCTTTGGCCTCCTCACAGCGGCGTGGGTCTCCCCGTACTCAGGCTTCCGACCACATGACTCAGGCTCCAAGCAGCACTTTTCTGTATCCATGGTGAAGGTCGCATCTCCTCCCTCAAGCAAGACTCCTGTGTCATACACTTGATTAGAGGTGAGTCACAGCCTTTTCAGATTGGAGCGTGGGAGGCGGAGTAAATCGCAGGTCTCGCTGTGAACATGGCAGCTTTCATCACAGCATGAGAGATGCCAGATCTTGTTGTTGCCATGTAGTCTGTCATGGTGGGCTCCTAGGGAGTTGGTTATGTTTCACTGGTGGCCGCTCCCACATGGTGGCCGCTCCGATGTGTTTAACGGGTCACATATAGGTTGTGCACGCTTGTTGATGATTCCGGACATAATCAGGAAACAAAACAGGTGATTGACTCCTACCTCTGAGCAAGACCGAGAGTAGACTAAATGAACAACCGGAGGTCCGGAGGGAAGAGGACAGTCAGAAGGGGGCTGCCTGTTCAGTACTGGAGCTCACCATGGCCACGGCAAACCCAGTCCAGGGTAGAAGTCTTCTTATCTTCGGGACCGTAGGTACTTCGGACCCCACCGGAAATAGGTAACTTCCTGCTAGCTGCATATGCTGGCCTGCCTTAGCCCGTGCCACTGACTGACCCTTCCTCTCTCAGTTTTAAATCCCTGTTTTCATTCATTCATCCATTCCACAAGCATTTACAGTGGGTCCGGAATGTCTCAAACAGAAAGTGAGAAGGACTTAGGGCTATGGACAAAAGTGGAGTTGGGTGAAGATGCTCAGGCGAGGTTCTCAGAATGTAGCTCCGCTCTTCCGTGGAATGCCACGGGGAAGGGAATGGAAGCAGCCCTCTCTCAGTAGAAAGGAAGAGCGCATCTGGCACCTGATCCACGGAGGTGGCTTGTTTGTATGCCGGCTCTTCAGATGTCATCTCAGGATGAACTCCAGACTAGAAGGTGAATTTGTTTCCTGACAAGCGTCAAGGAAAGACCTGGAAACGTGTTTTAAAAGGAAAATTCCCATCATGAACCAAATGGAAAACAATATCGCTGGTCATAAAATGTAATTAGAAATAGACGTATTGAAAATGTTTGTCGTTATACATGATTTTTATTATCTGGTTTTATATTTTGAGACAGATATTGGCTCTGTTGCCCAGGCTGGAGTGCAGTGGGGCGATGCCGGCTCACTGCAGCCTCCACCTCCCCTGACCAAGTGATCCTTTCACCTCGGCCTCCCAGTAGCTGGGATTACAGGCACGTGCCGCCACAGCCCGCTAACCTCTTGTATGATTTGTAGAGACGGGATTTCACCATACGTGAACCAGCCTGGTCTCGAACTCCTTAGCTCAAGCTTCCCGACTGCCTCGGCCTCCCAGAGTGCTGAGATTACAGGTGTGACACAACACTTGTCGATGTACTTTTGAAAAAGAAAAAGATGAAATAGATCTAAGGACTCTCTCTCTCTCTCTCTCTCTGACAAATGTCTCATTTGTACTCCTTTATTTACTTGGCGCTAAAATCTTTCAGAATACCTATTGTTCATCTCAATTGGTGGAGGAAGAAACTGAGACTCTGACAATGGAAGGTCCAAGTCCATGGATGCCAAGGGAGCAGGTGGCAGGGAGAAGGTGGAGAGCCACGGCTGTTGGATACCACGGTCAATAAAGACTGGAGAAAAAGTAGTTCTCAGGCACTTCTGCCCCGTTCAACCTGGCCCGTCTCTGTTTTCATGGATCCAGTTCTCTACGCCTGTCACCCTATCTCCAGCTCCCATCAAAAGCAGCTCTTCTTCGGCCCTGGCCGAGATCCTGTGGTCAGCTGCCCAGTACAGGCCACCATGATGCGTGCCTCCTGTCAAAATCTGACATGACCATAGATCACACGTTCTGCTGTTTCATGAGCCCCCACGTTGTTCGCCTACGTGCCGACGTACTTGTGTGTATGGCCACAAATGACCCGCACGTCAGACTTTGGAAAACACTTATTTTCAGGACAGAGGCTTTGAAGGGACATCCACCTCTGCTTGTGTCCCAGCTCTGCTACTGGTGCCTGCCTACACTGGCAACCAGTTTTAGAAGCTCCGTTCACCATCTCTGTGAGGCTTCAAGGAGAGCGTGCCCATGAAGGAGTCATGGAGCCTAGCCTGTAGTCAGCACTTACTGCATGTGAGCCCTTTTTATTCTTCCTGTTGTGGTTTGAGCAAAAATTCAAAGGCAGCTTTTGTCTCGACTGCGCGCAGCCTGAGGTGTGGGCAGTACTTCCAGGACCACTGCCTCAGGAGCCGTCATCCACGTTTCTTTGATGTGAAAACTGAGCGTAAAAGCAATTCATTTACAAAAAGGTAGGAGGACAGAAGGAAATAGGCCTTCTGGTGGCTTATCAAGTTCCAAGTTTCCCTGGACCCTGTCGTCTCCCAATGTGTGGCGTGAGGAACAGAGACAGCCTTTTCCATTCAAAACTGTGTGACGGGTCGCCGGTCAGCCGAGTGCAGGGTCCGGCAGGAGCAGAGCAGTAGGGCTCCCTTTGTCAGACAAGTCAGCACGCTGTTCTGGGCCTTGGTCTCATCATCTGTAAAATGGTGACAGAACTACACATTTCTTCATTTACTGAGCATCTTAAGTAAAGTGCCGGAAAGAGAATGTAGCGCTCCATGCCCTGATGTGTCAAATGGTCAAGAAATGACAACTATGGTTCCTAATGTAACTTACGTTATTTCACCCAGCTATTTGGACCAAAAGGACCTAGACCCTATTGCTTTTGCCTCGGCCTCCAAAGTAAATGCCTCAATGAGTTACCCTAATACCTTTCCCCTCCTCCATCATGAGCAGGATGAAGGTTTTTCTGGGAATGGCAGCACAATTTTTGTGACTCCACCACAATTTCTGAGACTTGACTGTGAGCCAGTATCACAGTCTGCATGCACTCCCCAATGTCAGGTGTGCGGTTGGTGGCGTTGATGTCATCACTGTCTCTCACCTCAATAGTAGACTTGAAGTGAGTGAAGGCCGTTCTCAAAGGTCAGCCTATAAAAGATGCAAGCATCAGTGACTTCATGCCCACAAGTGGACATTGGAGAAACTGTCAACAGCTGTGGGGAGCTGCAGGTGTTCCAGCTGGGGAAAATCCAATTATAACCTCAGGGTCTCTGAGATAAAGCCTCCTCATCACAAGGTGGCAGATTCCTGCCTCCAGAAGACCCGGGGAGCCTGCTCCCAGCATCCCAGAGACAGTTGGTTAGGATTCACATCTCTAAAATAAGTGTTCCAGGTATGCTAGGCGGGCACGAGGGTGTCCACCAGAAAAACCGACTGTCTCTATTGCTTCTGACTTGACAACACCACTGGTATGCATTGCCAACACCCCTACAGCTCCCAACCCGTACCCTCCAGTACCCACCATTTGTACTCTCTGCATGTATGAGTTCCAATTTTGAGACTCCGCATGTAAGTGAGATCATGTGCATTTGTCTCTCTGTGCCTGGCTTATTGCACTTGGCCTAATGTGCTCCAGGTTTACTCATGTCACACGTGGCAGGAGTTTTTTCCTTTTTAATGACTGAAGTTCCTACCACGTACTCCACAGCTCAGGGAGTGGACGAGACTCCGCCTGAGTTCCCCCTCCCGGCAGTAAGCTGAGGCAGGCGTTAGGTCCAATATCTTGCATTGTACTCTCTGACGGTCGATGCATCCAGTATATATGCAGAACTCTGATAAATCAACAGTCAAATGATGACCTAATTCAAAACCGAGCACAGAATCTGAATAGACCTTTTGCCGAAGAAAGTACACAAATGGCCCATAGGCACAGGAAAATCCACCCCCCCACCCCACCTTCAGCATTATCAAGTAGGGAAATGCAAATCAAAACCAAATGAGCTATGGCTTCACACTCAGTAGGATGACAAGAATAAAAAAGACAGGCAATAACAGTTGCTGACAAGGATGTGGAGGGATTAGAGTCCTGGTACATTGCTAGTGGGAATATAACAGAGGGCAGCTGGGTTTGAAAGAATCTGGCTGCCCCTCAGTACTAGAAACAGAATTTCCATATGGCCCAGGAGGTCCACTCTTAGGTATCCACAAAAGAGAAATGAAAATCTATGTCCCAACAAAACCTGTACACGAACATACGTGGTATCTTTATTCCTAGCGGTGAAAGGTTGTGAGTGGCGCGGGCGTCCATCGGTTGATGAACGCATGGGTGAAATTTAGTTTCTCCATTCAGGGGAGTATGGCTTGGCAATGAAAAGGGATGAAATACTGATACATGCCATAACACACGTGAGCCTGGAAAACGTGCTGCTGAGGTACGGGACTGCTTCCGAATGCTCTCATTTCCCAAATGGACTGTCCACCAGCATGTCTCCCAGATTTTGGGTTATCTGTTATAGATTTCCATTGTAATTGCTGCCTCCGGCAGCTGCAGTTTTTCTGTTTGCCTTATAAGGTTTTCAGGAAATGCCCAGCATTTTTCCGCCCTGACTTCCCCGTTAGGTCAGAGAGGAGCAGCTTGCTTCTGTCCTTCAGGAAGCCGCTAGACAGGTTAGAACCCATGAAAACCGTGACCTTTGAAAGAGCTCTGCTCCCTCCAGAACCAGGTACCGGGATTCCTCAGAGGGGATGCAGGCTGCTGGGTGCAATGCCAACACTGTATCGGAAAGCAGGTGGAGCAAGGGCAAATGCAAACGCTACAAAGTTGTCCTGTGAGTTTTTCTTTATGGCATCTTTTTTTATTGAGGTAAAATACGCACACCACGACATTTGGCATTTTAACCCTTTTTAGTTTACGTGTCCCTGGCGTGTGAGTACGTTCACATTGTTGTGCAACCCTCACCATTATCCATTTGCACAAGTTTTCATCTGCTCAAAAGAAGCTTGGTACCCCTCCCACCGTAACTCCCTTTCTCCCCTTTCCCACAGTCCCTGGTGATCTCTATTCTGCCTTCTGTCTCCATGCATTTGCCTGTTCTCAGGACCTCACAGAGGTGAAATCTTACAGTCTATGTACTTCGGAGCCCAGTTCATTTTCCCTAGCATAAAACCTTCGAGGTTCATCCATGTTGTTCCACGTTGCAGGGTTTCATTCCTAAAAGCTGCATCATGCTGTTTGTGTATGCCACATCTTCTTAATCCGTTCATCCAGTCATAGACTGCTTTTTTCTTTTTCTCTTTCTCTCTCTCTCTCTTTCTTTCCTTCTTTCTTTCTCTCTTTCCTTCTCTCTCTCTCTTTCTTTTCTTCCTTTTTCTTTCTTTTCCTTTTTTTTGTAGAGACACAGCCTCGCTGTGTCACCTAGGCGGGAATGCGATGGCACAATCTCAGCTCACTGCAACTTCCGAGTCCTGGGTTCAAACTTTTCTCCTGCCTCAGCCTCCTGAGTACCTGGGCCTACAGGTATGCACCACCACACCTGGCTAATTTTTGTCATTTTAGTAGAGACGGGTTTCGCCATGTCGGCCAGGGTGGTCTCAAACTCCTAACCTCAAGCCATCCAGGTGTGAACCATGCAGCCCGGCCCAGTTATAGACCTTTAATATGTTTCTCCACTTTGGCTATTGTGAAGAGTGCCGTCAAAATGAGCCAGTCGCAGACAGATACTAGGTGATTCCCCTGAAAGGAGAAATAGAAAATAGCTCACAGAAGTAGAGAGTACAATGGTGGTTACCTACGGCTGAAGGGGGTGGGGGAAACCGGGAGTTGCTCATCAGTGAGTGTAAAGTTTCAGTTATGCCAGAAAAATTAGCTCTGGAGCCTTTCTGGACAAGATTGTGCCCATAGCTAACACTCTCTTGTACACTTAAAGGTCTGTTAAGAGGGTAGATCTCATGTTAAGTGTCTTTGCACAATATTGTAAATGCCACTCTTGGGGCACTCTTCTCTGACTCCTCAAACTAGGTCAGGTCACCGTGTTATGGCAGCCTAGGTGCCTGTTCTTCATATCACACGCCACAGTGAAACACGCGGAAGAGTGTTTGCCACACAGCAAGCACTGAATAGGCTTAGCTGGTAGTACAATTTCAACATAACATTATGTTGGGTTTTCAACTCTGATTGCATACATCGATTAAAATTTGAGTTGCGTGTGAAACTATTACTTTGTTCATTCATAAAATTAGCTCTGTTCTGGGTGTTAGAGACGTGAACGGGAGACACAAACATAATTTTCGATGAATGAGCATGTCCCCTCCGGGCTATAAGGTAACCACACGAAGGCAGAGACAGACACTGTTTCCCTGCAGGTATGCAGAGAACAGCAGAGAGGCTTTGTTCAGGGTGGGCTGAGGGAGCAGTGCCCCACCCCTTCCAGAAGGCACCTTTGACCACAGTAAACGCACATGCACGGGTGCCCACGCCTGTGTCCAAGGCTCAAAAAGGCCTGATGCCAGGATTTCAAACTGTGCCCATCCCTCCTGTCCCTGTCAGGCCTCTCCTTGGATGTGAGCCCTAGGAGGCAATCTCCCCATTTTACCAGAGTTGCTGTCTGTCCCTGAGCTCAGTGCCTTGCTCCTCAGGAGTCAGGCAGAGCAGCCAGAGCAATCGTCTAGCGTCTCCTGCACTCAGTTTCCAGACAATTTCCCCTGCACTCAGTCTCCAGACAATGGCCATCGTCCACCCCCAACCCCAGTGCTTGAAAACACGCTGAGGAGAGCTGCCCCTACAAGTCAACAGAGCCAGAGACAAAGCACAGGGGCACCCCGGAAGCATCCCCCCACCTTCCCATTCCTCCATTCAAGAAAGAGATTTAATTGGCTCACGGTTTTACAGGCTATACGAGAAGCATGGGAGCTTCTGCTTCTGGGGATGCCTCAGAAAACTTACAATCATGACTGAAGGCCAAGAGGAAGCAGGCACCTTTTACATGGCTGGAGCAGGAGGAAGACAGAGAGGGGGAGGCGCTACACACTTAAAGGACCGGGTCTCCTGATAACTCACTACCAGGAGAATAGCACCGTGGGGATGGTGCTACACCATTTATGAGACCTCCGCCCCCATGATCCAGTCACACCTCACCAGGCTCCACCTTCACACTGAGGATTACAATTGAACATGGGATTTGAGTGGGCACACACATCCAAATCTTATTATGCACTCTCTTTTTATTTTTTCAAAATATTTTGACCTTTTGTAGTATCTTTTAAAATGACATTGCTAGAGGCTGGGAGCAGTGGCTCACGCCTGTAAACCCAGCACTTTGTGAGGCCGAGGAGGGCAGATCACCTGATGTCAGGAGTTTAAGAACAGCCTGGCCAACATCGTGAAACTCCGTCTCTACTAAAAATACAAAAATTAGCTGGGCATGGTGGCGCGTGCCTGTAATTCCAGCTACTCAGGAGGCGGAGACAAGAGAATTGCTTGAACCCGGGAGGTTGAGGTTGCAGTGAGCCGAGATCAAGCCATTGAACTCCAGCCTGGTCGACAGAGAGAGACCCCATCTCAAAAAAAAGAACGTGAACAAATATCATGCCACTTCCTTCTTTCCTCCGTGCCAGAAATGGGAAATCTGCTGTCACTAGAATTTATGTTCCCTTATAAGTAATGTATCATATTTGTGTGCTTGGTCTCTTGATTTTTTTTTTTGTCTTGAAGTTTCAGAAGTTAAAATATATGTGCTTTGGCATGGATTACTTTGGATTACCCAATTTGGGGTTCACTTATTTCCTTGAATCTATACTTATATGGCTTTTTTCCCCCAAGTTCTGGGAAGAAGTCAGCTATTTTAAAAAATAATTTTAAAGCAAATTACATTTTGTGTCTGAAGGCATAGCTATCTAGAGAGCCTCAAGATAACTGAAACTACTACAACGTGATACCAACATGCTTTTAAAAAACAAACTTTATATTTTACCCCAGGTTTAAATGTATAGAATTACTATGACCCTCACATCTCAGTTTGGGAAACGCTTATTTTGAACAAAGGGGCTTTGAACTGACATTTATTTACTTTGATTTGTGCCTTAAATCTTTCACTTATTGTTATCTGAATTTGTAACACGTTTAAAAACCTGCACTCGTTGTCTCTGTGAGGCTTGAATGATGCAATGCACTTAAAAAAAATACAGCCTAGCCTACAATAAGCATTTACTGCATGTGAGCTCTTTTTACTTTTTTCTTTTGCTGTTGGAGCAAAAATTCAAAGGCAGCTTTTGTCTCAACTGTACACAGCTTGAGGTGTAGGCAGTAGTTTGAGAACCACTATCTCAGGAACCGTCCCCCACATTTCCTTGCCATTAAAACTTAGTAAAAATGCAATTCGGTGGCTAAGGTCACATAGGTATAAAAAGGTAGGAGGGGAGAAGAATATAGCCTTCTTGATTCTTTATTAAGTTCCTACTTTCCCTAGATCCTACCATCTCCCAGTGTATTGTGTGAGAAACAGAGATAGCCTTTTCTATTCAACACTGTGTGACAGGAGCACAGGGAGGCAAAGTACAGGACCCTGCAGGAGCACACAGGTGAGGAACCCATTGTCAAACAAGTCAATCAACCACTCGGGGACTCGGTTTTCTCATCTGTAAAATGGTTATAGAAGCAGATATCTTTTAATTTCTTGAGCATTTTAAGTGACGTGCTGGAAGAATACAGAGCTCCATGCCCTGATGTGTCAAATTGTCAACAAATGTCACCTATCATTACTAATGTAACTTATGTAATTATACCCAGATATTTGGACCAAAAAACCCCAGACCTTATCGGTTCTGCTTGGGACTCAGCAGTAAATCTGTCAATGAGTTAGTTAGCCTGATACCTTTTCCCTCCCACATTGTGATAAGAAAATCAAGGTTTTTCTCTGAATGGCACGCTTTTAGAGATTCTTTCACAGTCTCTGAGACTTAGCTTTGAGACACTATCGCAGTCTTCATGCTCTTCCAAATGTAGAAAGCATGGAGAACAAGCATGAGGTATGAGGTTGCAGGAGTTGATGTCATTCCTGTCTCTCCCTTATAATAATAGACCTGAAGTGAATTAAATCTCTTCTTATGGGTCAGGCTGTAAGAGATGTAACCAGCATGGACCTTCACAACCATGAGTGGACATTGGAGGAACTGTCAACAGCCCAGGGGAGTTGAAGGTACCTACTGGGGAAAGCCAAATTATGACATCATGGTCTCTGAGATAAACCCTCATCAGATTCCTACCTGAAGAAGGCCCCAAGAGCTTGCCGTCAGCATCAGAGAGATATCCCAGTTAGGACTGGCATCTCTACAAAAAGTGTTTCAGGATCATATGCAAGTACAACAGTGTCCAATAGAAAAAGAGTGACTGTCTTACGTGAGTATAACTTCTTGGGTATTTGAAAATCTTTTCTAGAAATACTTTGATGAAGATTTTCTTTCCCATTTTCTTTTTCTTAGCCTGAATAAGATCTTGCTAAATATGGGATATTAAAAATTATGTTTCATGAGATTGTATTTCCAGTAAAGATGGAGAAAAGGCTACCAGATTTACCCTTCCCCCGAAGCAATGAAATAATCTAGGCAGCATACATGAAAGAGTAATTTCCAAGATACTGAACATAAAGCAATGAAAGAGTAATCTGAAGAGATGAGAAACAAAAACAAATTGAGTAACATGTCTGCCTCAGTTTACTGTAGGAAAGGGTAACCCAGGCAGAGCTTGGTGATTTCCCTATGTGCAGTACATCGTAGAGGAGTCAAGGTGGCTCTAGTTTTCAAGGTAGAGTGTTTGAGAAGAGAGAGCTGCCCAGAGGGAGAACTTTGAAGCTTTGTAGAGATTTCCCTTTGAGTATTTAAGTAAGTGGTACAGAGGTTTGCCTATGAGACTACTAGAGGTTAGGGGAAAAGCCATCTGAAAGGACTAAATAGCATTAAGCTCACACAGGGTGGGGAATGTGACTCCCATCAGCTACAGTGGAAAAGCTCACACATCACAGAGCATCATAGAGCATAAAGCAAAGTACTCAAAAGGCTTTGCTTTGAGAATGGAAGAAAATTATTCCCAGAGTGAACATCACTCTGATCACACCTAATACAGCATAAAAATAAAACCTGAAATGACAAAATATTAATAGATTCTAAATTTCTTAACCACATCTGAGAACAAAAAGGAAAACTACAGAAATACAAAAATAGTTATTATTCAACTAATTAGAACGAACAATATCTGGCATCTAATAAAAAATAATCAAGCGTGCAAGCAAGCAGGAAAATACAACTCTTTTTTTTTTTATATACAATAGGACCATTTTAATGTTTACAATAAATCTCTTGATTGCAGGTATGTATGGCTGTTCGGTAGTATTCAGAAACGTTACAGTAATGGCAGTTTTTCCAATTGGTGTGTAGTCCTCTAATTATATGTTAAATTGCTGTCAAACCAGTAAGACTGCATTTATGCATCCATCATTTTCAGGATTGTTCGTAACCTGGGCATACTTTCCCCAAATAACTTTGCCTCCTTGCGTCACAAGACCCAATTCACTCACATTTACCTCAATGACGGTACCTTTGGTAATAACACCCAAAGTTGTATACAGTGGGGATGAGGGATTCTTCTTTACACCAAGTATTGGTAGGCAAAAGGTGGCTTTCAGTTCAGGATGTGTCACATGGGCTTTCTCGAAACGCAAGCCCATTGGCCTTATGAATCTTTCATATTTAGGTGGTTTTCTTGTAAAGCCATCTCCAACAAAGCATACTTTAGTAACCACCTTCCATGCCTTCTTCTTTCTCTTTCCTGTTCGAATAACTTTTAATACTTCTGTTTCTCCCTGGGCACGGACTTTAGGCAGAGGGACTTCCCATTTTCCCGCCTTCTCTTTTCGTTTCTGTTTAATCATATTGGAAAGTACTTTAGCTCGAGATTGTCCTTCTCTGTCCAGCAGATAGGCAGGTACTGCTCCCTGGGGAGTCTTCTCATCATTCTTTTGTTTGGTGTTTCTTTTTTCATGCATCTTGATAGTCTTTTTCATTTGTATTTTCTCAGCGTGGCGCTGTTTATGGTAAAGCTTAGCTTTCAGACCAATCATTTTCTTTGCCTTCTTTGAACGTTCATGAGCCTCTCGACTTTCCTTCTTTCTCTTTTTCTCATGGTAATCCAAACGGTATCCATAGCGTTTACGATGTAATTCAATATATTCGTTCTGTGGCATGGTGATGGCCGCAGAGCCGCCACGAGGAGCCCCTGGGGTGTAAAAATGCTCTTAATTTTCGGGTCTCCGAAACCCACGAGCCGACACCACGCCGGCCGCAACAGGAAAGAGCAAAATACAACTCTTAATGCAGAGAAAATTCATTCAATGGAAACAAATTAAGAATGACACAAATGGTAGAATTACTAGACAAGGATATTAAATGGTTATTATCACTATTCCATATGTTCAAGAAGTTTGAGGAGAAGTCGAGAATATTTAACAGAATTTTTAAATACATGTCACTCAATTTGTTTCCCATCTCTTCAGATTATTCTTTCATTGCTTCATATCCAATACCTTGGAAATTATTGTTTTATATTTCCAGTCCATGGCTCAATGTAATTTTTAAAAGTAATACATTTATTATTATTTTTAAGATTTTGAACTTTTTATTTTAGTAAAATCAGAATAAACAGAGCACATGCAGTGCCAGCATCTAAAATTAATGCAATAAGCAATTACTAAACTTACAGTGACTAGAGGTTCAACGGTTATATTCAGCAATTCCATTCTTTTTTTATATTTTTTTTAGGGCTTGAAAGGAGATCCATTCTTTATTTACTGAAGATATTGCTGGCTGATAAAACTGAATGTAAGTCACTGATTACAGCAATACACAAAAATAACTACATGTTTGAGGACTGTAAATATGCCAGACAATCACTAAAAATCAAACAAAACAAAACATATAACACAATTCAGACAACCTTTGTGGATGTGGACACTTCATATCAGTGTTCAGAAGTGTTTCATTAATATCTTAAGACAAGTATATCAAAGCCTTGATATGTTTTAATTTCGAGTTGACAATTTTGTCTTAAATTTTGTCAGAAAATTATAGCTACATTGCCAATGCCAGGTATGTTAAATTTGACTCAAGTTTAATAGGACTTAACATTAAAAGCTCACACTACCCCGAAATATATTATTTCACATATGGTGACATTAAACGTTCAAGTGCCAGTGTTTTTTGTACTGTCTTTTGGTCAACTTTCTTCAAGCTTTCAAAGAATCATTTTTAGGCTTACAAAAATAAATATTTGTCAAAATATTCAATAAATATTACACAACTAGTAGCAAAAAGTATCCAAAATCTGTTGTGTCCAAATAGTTTTCTTCTCAACTATCATTCCATGGTCCTAAATAAAATTTTAGAATCTACTTCTTGACTGACTGCATTTAACAATCTCCAAGAGACAAAATAAGATTGGAAGGTTGAGGACACACACACAAGACATATATATATATATATATATTCTCTGAACGTGCAATAAAATAAGTACTTTGTAAAAAGTTATGGGCAAAACGTACAAGAGTCTAAACCTGCACTAATTGAAATAGCACCTTAACAAATGACCTCAATACTGTCAAGTGCACTTACTTATAAGTTTTAGAACAAGGCACAATATACCTGAAAATCTATTGTACTTTAAGAAATTTTTGCCAACTTTTTATGCCACTGAAAATATTTGTTTTTAAAGATCATTGCATTCTGGTCACAAAATCAGTACAAAATTCCAAGTGGGAGAGGCATTTTTAGTGGTGGACAATCATCTTTGGCCAAATTTAGCACAAGAAACTATAAATACAATGGAAACCTATGCAACTAAAGTAACTAAAACTGCACATACAGAACACACACCTTGTGCAGTTTAGTACATATTTGCAACCTGTGTGATTTCAAGGATTTCTGTTAGTCTTAGATTTATGAAGTCTACAAGTGTAAGCCATTTTAACATTTCAATGCAGCTTTAACAGAGCAATATGAATCTACATTTAAATTAAAGCCTGCTGCATAATCCTTCCTGCTTAAACCCCTTCTTGACCAAAAAACATCAACACTAGTATGCACTGAAGACCAGAATCCAACCAAGCCTATGGTGAGGCCTGGTCATTGCCATGGTCAGCCATTCTAACGTTTCACATTTTTATAGCAGGCATTAAAAAAACTAATTAAATGAAATCTCCCCCAAACATTTTATCAAAGCTTTAAACCTTTCCTGTGATAGTATGCCCACATTTGCCTAGCTTAGAATAAACTGCCTAACATTAAATGACAAATTGCAGTATTTACTTGAATTAACTTTAAAGAGCTCTTTCAAAAATATTAGTGGGTATGTTGATACAGTCCACCTCATCATGACTGGAATGGCTTATTTAAAGAGTATAAATTTCTAAGTGCCTATCCAGGATAGAGTGAGGAAGTCAGAACTGAACTTAGTACAGGTTGGCCGTATAAAAAACTATGCTTTGATGCTTTAAGATGTTCACCCAATCCACAAGTCTGCAAGAGTCAAACAGTCCTATTGCAGGCTACTGCCTGGAGTTTTTTTTTTCTTTTTATATTTATGGATGAACTGATGATTTCTGTTAAAGTTGTATCACACCTCTGTGCCAAGGTTTGATTTTAGGCCAAGTTTAGTAAATTTATTTTGTCGAAACAATTGGTATTGTGAGCATTACTGAGCCAACAGGACATCAAAGCAGTAAGTTGTCTAAAGTTAAAGTCATAGTACATTAACAAACAAATGATCCCTAGTTACAAAATTATAAATGCAATTTGTGGTGTGACTAAAGCAGGAGGGAAGAGTTAAATCCAAACTACAGCAATTAAGTCTTCAAACCAATTTCTGAATAAGGCTGCTGTTTATTTTCTTTCATTTTTCTTCTTGTGACTTTGAGCTCCCGTGAATTTCAGGAGAATCACAGCTGGTAATGTACTGCAAGTTCTTGAAGATACACAATATAGTCTGGCTAAGTTACATGCGGTTTCCATATTAGTTTGTAAGGGTGACTTTGCTGCAAAGCAGATTCAATTGTCCCAGCAGTCAACCCCCTGGGAGTTATAATTTTCTCCATAACCATCACAATTGTAGAAGCCTCCATAGCCACCTCCACCAAATCCTCTGCTGTTGCTGTAACCACCTCCACCACTGCGGCTGCTGCTTGCACCACTACTCCTAAAGCCAGAACTGCTGGAACCACTACTCTGTCGATAGTCTCTAACACCAAATCCTCCGCTGAATCTTTTAGATCGTCCACGATTGCCACTCTTGTAGTGGTGTTCATAAGCCATATTTTCCAACCAAGAAGGCACTTCTTGTTTAGCTTCTATAAGAAGAACCAACAAATCCTTTGTAATATTCATATTCTTTTCATTAAAGAATGAGGTGGCAAGGCCCAGGTTTCTTACACATCTGGTACTGCCAATATGATGCACATATTCTTCAATTACTTGGCAAATCAAAATTGATGGCATGTCTCACATTTGAAATGTCTAGTCCTCGTGCTGCCACAGCTGTAGCCACAATTGGGTTTTTCCCCGAGTGAAACTGGTGAAGGGCCTCCTCTTGATCTCTCTGTGATCAGTCTCCATGAATACTAATACAAGCATATCCTTCATGGTATAAGAAATCCTCCACTGAATCCGCTCCCTTTTTGGTCTCCACAAACACTGAAGTCAGTGAATCCCTCCCTGTTGCACCTAAGAGATCAAGCAGAAATGACCATTTATCTAAATCTTCCACCCAAACTACTTTCTGTGTGAGTGTGATGTTCTCAGAGGTAGAGCCTATTCTGCCTACAGCCAAAAAGATACATTCATCCAAAAAGTCACGAGCAAGCATCTGTATTTCCTAAGGAAAAGTAGCACTAAACATCATGGTGTGATGAATGCCCTTTAGTAGCACAGTATCTTGTTCAATTATACAAAGTATCTAAGGTTTAAATCCCATATCCATCATCCTATCAGCTTCATCCAACACTAAGTATTTGCAGAAGTCTAATCCAATCTTACCTCCTTCCATCATATCCACTAGATGTCCTGGAGTGGCTACTAACAAGTGGCATCCACGTTCTAAGTCCCGAATCTGCTAATATCAGCACCACCATAAACTACACAAGGACGAACTCTAGATTGGTATGAAAATTTTCTGGCTTCCTCATAGATCTGTACAGCCAATTCTCTTGTTGGGGCTAAAACTAAGGAGATGGGGTATTGTTTGCAGCACCCATATCTTCCATTTTTCTTCACAGCCTTCAAAGCTTCTCCTGGACCATCTGTATATATCTGACTCAGTATGGGTAAAAGAAATGCTGCAGTTTTCCCAGAACCTGTTTGGGCACAAGCCATTAAGTCTCTTTTTCTCTTAATAATAGGAATGGTATGTTTTTGCACTGGAGTAGGACAAGTATAGTGAGTAAGCTCAATGTTGCCCATGATAATTTCTCCCATGTCAATATCGCTGAAATTTTCAATATGTGGAGGATAGTTACTGCCAGTTGCCTTTACTGGTATATCATCATATTTCTCAACGTTAATCCCTGTATTTCCTTCAGAAAACAGTTCCTGCTCCAAGCATTCGCTTGGTGGAAGTGGTTTGACCAATCATCTTCATCTGACCTGTCACACCAGCGACTGTGACTACTCCGTTCAAATCTGCCAAAGCCAGATTTAATTTTTTGGAGAAGTTTTAGGTGTACAGAGAAAAATGAGAAAAAGTACACAGAATTCCTATGTATCCTTACTCTCACCAATTTCCCCTATTTTTAATGACTTGCATTAATATTGTACACTCGATGAGTCAATATTGATACATTATTGGCAACTAAAGTCTATAGTTTACATTAGAATTGACTCTTTGTGTTGTACCTTCTATGGCTTTTGACAAAAGTAGGATATTTGTTCACCTTTACACTATCATATAGAATAGCAGTTTCACTGCCCTAAAAATCACCTACATTCCAGCAATTCATCCCTTCTTCTCACCCTGGGAATCCTTGGAAAGCTTCTGCGCAGAAATGAAAACAATCAACAAAGTGAAGAGACAATCCACAAAATGAATGGGAGATGATATTTGAAAACTAACCACCTGACAATGGATTAATAACCAGAATATATATTGAGCTCAAACAGATCTGTAGGAAAAAAATCTAATAATCTAATTTAAAAATGGACAAATGATCTGAATAGGCATTTCACAAAAGAAGACATACAAATGGCAAACAGACATATGAAAAGGTGCTCAACATCACTGATCATCAGAGAACTGCAAATGAAAACTACAATGAGATATCATCTCACCCCAGTTAAAATGGCTTTTATTTGAAACATAGGAAATAATGGATGCTGGCAAGGATGTAGAGCAAAGGGAACCCTTGTGCATTGTTGATGGGAATATACATTAGTAAACCACTATGGAGAACAGTTTGGAAGTTCCTCAAAAAACTGAAAATAGAGCTACCATATGAACCAACAATCCCAGTGCTGGGCATATACCCAAAAGATAAGAAATCAGTATATCAAAGTGATATCTGCACACCTACGTTTGTTAAAGCACTGTTCACAATAGCCCAGATTTGGAAGCAAACTTAAGTGTCCATTAGCAGGTGAATGGATAAAGAAAATGTGGTACATTTACACAATGAAGTACTATTCAGCCATAAAAGAGAACGAGATTCTGAAAATGGTTGGAACTAGAGGTCATTTTATTAAGTGAAATAAATCAGGCACAGAAAGACAAACACCATATGCCTTCCCTTATTTATGGGATTTGAAAATCAAAACAATTGACCTCATGGAGATAGAGAGTAGGATGGCTACCAGAGACTGTGAATGGTAGTAAAGGGGTACGGGGAGGTGGCGATTGTTAATGAGTACAAAAAAGTAGTCAGGAAGAATGAATAATACCTAGTATTTCATAGCACCAGAGGGTGACTATAGTCAATAATAATTTAATTGTACATTTAAAAATAGTTGAAAGAGTATAACTGGATTGTTTGTAACACAAAGGATAAATGCTCGAGGGGACAGACACCCCATTTTCCATGATGTGATGATTATGCATTGCATGCACATATCAAAATATCTCATGTATACCATAAATATCTACAACCATTTTGTACAAACAAAAATGTAAAAAATAAGAAAAGAAAGAATACAAAGAGTAGATACAAACAACAGAAAACCAATAGCAAGATGGATAATTTAAACCAAACGTATCAATAGTATTGCATATTAAATGATATCGATATCCCAATTAAAAGACTGGGACTGTTGTAAGATTGAAAAAAAGGAAACCTTGATAATATGATGCCTACAGAAATCCACTTAATTTACAAATGATATAAAAGGTTAAAAGTAATAGAATGGAAAATGTATATCATGCAATCAGTCACCAAAATAATGCTGGAGCGACTATATTAATTTCAAACAAAGATGTTAGAGCAAAGAATATTATCTGGGATAAGGAAAGTCATTTCATCATGATAAAGAGCTTAATTTTTCAGCCCGTCTACCCTGGCCACGACATGATTTTCGTCCCCAACAACTGGAAGTTCTTCAGATTTTGTAAATCTAAATGTCATAAAAACTTTAAAAAGAAGTGCAATCCTCACAAAGTTAGGTAGACGAAAGCATTTCGGAAAGCGGTTGGTAAAGAGCTTACAGTGGATAATTCATTTGAATTTGAAAAATGTAGAAATCAACCTATCAAATACCAGTGAGAACTATGGAATAAAACTACTGATGCCAATGAAAAGAGTTGAAGAGATCAAACAGAAATGCCAAGCTAAATTTATAATGAACAGATTGAAGAAAAATAAAGAGCCACAGAAAGTTCAAGATATCAAAGAAGTCAAGCAAAACATCCATCTTATCTGAGCCCGCAGCAAAGGGAAGCAGTTGGAAGAGAAAATGGTACAGCAGTTACAAGAGGAAGTGGATATTGAAGATGCTTCTTAAAAATCTCCATAACCATTACTTTTATGTACATTTGAAAATGACCTTTGGAGACTTGGAACTCCTAAATTATTAGTTTATTTTTTACATAGGTAAATAAAAAGTGATTAAAATGTAGCTTTTTAAATGAAAAGTGATTAAAATGTAGCTTTCCTACATTGCCATCTACAAAACATCAGATATTACAGATGTTAGATTGCATCTCAGTGTTAAATGTTCACTGATAGATGTACTTATGTAAGTTATGAAAATTCTGCTTATACCTATAGAGGTGAATTGTGGATGTAAAATGGTCATGCCATTTGGATAATTGCGCTAGGCAGCATTCGTGTAATAACTAATGGCAAAAATTCACGGTTAGTGATGTATAAAATAAAATATTCTTTGCAGTAAAATATTCTCTTTATTAATGTTACAGAAGAAGGATACAACAAGGAACTAATAATTTGTATGACAGTGTCAAATGTTGGGAGCATTTGAGAGCAGGCCTTAAGCCTGGCATAAACAGGCCTTAAAGAAACTGGCCATAAACAGAATAGCACCGTGACGTCCTCGTGATGGCAGTGACGCACATTGCTAGAGGTTGTTGGTTTACTGGAGCCGGGAAAGAAAGACCTAATCCGCCCTTGGGCGGAAGACCGCTTGGGGGGCTTCTGAACCATAAACAATAGCGGCAAGTGCCTTAACGACATGTTTCAGCTGCAGCAGATAAGCGCCCCAGAGCCTGTTTCTTGCCAGTAAAGAATGCTTTGTTCCCTACGGAAAATGCTTTTGGTTAAAAAGATGATTAATATTTGCTTGCTGTCAATAAATATGTGGATCAGACTCTGTTCGAGGCTCTTAGCTGGCAATGCTGAGGCCCCACCTGTCTGTCCCATACCATACCTTTTTGCTCTCTATCTCTGTGTCTGTTTCTTAATTCATTCAGCGCTGCCTGGGTTGTGGTCTCCACGACCGATCTGGTCTCAGCAGTCAAATATTATTTTCATTTTAATATTTCCCGTTTTGGTTTATTTACATTTTAGAACAGCACAATGACATTGTTTGATGAAACCTAATTATGCTGGACTGTTTTGACCTGGTTTAACCCTTCTGATAAGTAGATGGATGTTGGGGATGAGAAGGGAATAATCTTTGTCTGGGGCGACACTACAGTCTAGAATTTCCAGTTCCAGTGATTCCTGGTAGAACAAACTTTAGTTTTCTAGCCTAGCAATGATCTAGAAGCAAAGAAATCCCAGTGCCTTTTAAAAATTACGCGGTTTTCTTTTAAAAAGCTCCTGTTTTTGGAAAGTAGAATTTATGGGTACAACATCTATTCATTATTTGCACATAAAATAAAACCATTTAAAAAGTAAAAAAAAAAAGCTCAGTTTTTCAAGAGGATATAATAATTCTAAATATGTACTTAATAACAGAACTCAGAGTACATAAAGAACTGACAAATCTATTATACCATTAAAATAGACAAGTCCACAATAATAATAGAGATTTCAACACTTTCTCTCAAAAAAACTGATAGAACAAGTACAAAGAAATTCAGAAGGATGTAGAAGCCTTGATCAACACCATCGACCAACCTAACCTATTGACATTTTTACAATACTGTACCAAACAACAGCAGAATACTCATTATTCTCAAGCATACAAGGAATGTTAAAATAATAGGCCATGTGTTCAGTCATAAACAAGTCTCAATAAATTAAAAAGTTTTGAAATAGCAGAAAGTATATTCTCTGACTGAAGTGGAATTGAATCAGAAATCAACAACAAAAAGATACTGTGAAAGTCTACAAATACCTGAAAACTAAACAACATACTTCTAAATAACCCATGAGTCACAAGAATAAATTAAAAGGATAATCACACATTATCTTGAAGTGAATAACAATTTATCCGAAACATGTTTACATTTGTGGGATGCAGCTAAAGCAGTACTTAGATGAGATTTTACAGCACTTGATGTTATTTAAACAAAGTCTCAAACTAATAACATCAAGTTCCATCTTAAGAAGCCATAAAAAGATCAAATAAAGGCTCAGTGCGGTGGCTCACACCAGTAATCCCAGCACTTTGGGAGACTGAGGTGGGCAGATCACTTGAGGTCAGGAGTTCAAGATTAGCCTGGCCAACATGGTGAAACTCTGTTGATACTAAAAAAAAAAAAAAAATTAGCTGGGTGTGGTGGCACACACCTGTAATACCAACTACTCGGGAGGCTGAGGCAGGAGAATCACTTGAACCCAGGAGATGGAAGTTGCAATAAGCCAAGAGCGCACCACTGCATTCCAGCCTAGGCGACAGAGTAAGACTCCATTAAAAAAAAAAAAAGATCAAATAAAACATCATTAGGAGTATTAAAAAAATAGTAAAAATCAGATAAGAAAACAGTGAAATAACAGAAAAGCAGCAGAGAAAATCAATGTAACCAAAAGCTAGGTTTTTGAGATCAAAATATTGATTAATCTTTAGCCAGATTGATCGGAAAAGTAAGAGAGAAGACAAAAATTATCAGGATCAGGAATGAGAAGTGTGACATCACCATAGATTTTACAGATATTAAAAAATAGAGAAATATTATTTTTAAAAAAACATACTTTAACACACTTAATAACCTGAATAAAGTAGAGAAATTCATTGAGAGACAACAGCTAGTCAAGAAGAAATAGATAATCTGACTAGCTCTGTATCCATTAAGATCTGTAAAATTAAGGTCTGATATTATGTGTTACCTTGACATCTGGTGAAATTGGGAGGATCTTGAATGGTGATTCCGCAAGTTCCCTTCCCTCTCTGCTCCCATGGATAAGGTTCCCTAGCCAAACAATCCTCCTTATGGAGCAGACCAGATGCAGCTCCTGCTTATCTCTGAGTAGCAGGTCTTATTTCTCTGTCAGGCTTTAGAGTTACTGAAACGGCCCAATCACATCCTCCCATGTGAGCCTGGGGCACTTTAACAATACGACAAACTCTGCCTTTCACAGGCACTGGTTTTCAACTTTATTTCTGAGTGCATCACTTCATGTGTCACTGTATGGTGCATGATATCCTCCTCTCTCAGATTGTGAGTATATGTTACTAATAAATTGCTATCAGTGTCATCTGGCACATGTCATATGCCAGCTGTTTCCATAAACCTAGGCAGGAATCCCTCCCTCACTAATGGGGTAAATAGGAGGTGATTAAAACACTCTTCAGTACATTACGTGTATACTTTAAAACTTTCCAAAAAGAAAATTAAAGGCCCAAATAGATTTACTTGTGGATTCTACTAATCACATAAGGAAGAAATAATGCCACCCACACAATTTTTTTCCAGAAAATTAAAGAAATGGAATATTTCCCAACTCATTGTATGAGGCCAGCATCACCTGGGGAAAAGGGTAATGCATCATGACCAAAGAATGCAAAGGTAGTTTAACCTTAGAAACACAAATCAATGGAATTCACAATATTAACAGATTGTTTTAAGTCATTTCAATAGATGCAGAAACATCATTTGACAAATCTAGCATTTTATTCCTAGTAAAACTCTTAGCAAACTAGAAACAGAAGCAATCTTCCTCAACTTGATAAAGAAATGGCATCTATGAAAAACCTACAGGTAACTTGAAATGTAGTAATGAAGACTGAGTACTTACCTCCTAAAAGAAGAAGAAAGTGGACAAATATGTTGTCCACTGGATGATCTAACCAGTGCAATGATACAAGAAAAAATGTTAATAAAAGGGTCAGAAAAAATAACTTGGAAAGGAGTAAGTCAAACTGTCTCTTTAGTCTATGAAGATTACTATATCTACAAAAGTCACTTGCCTTTCTATATGCTAGTAACAATCAATTTGATATTTAAATAAAAATACCAACATGATAATAACATTAAAAACATGAAATACTTAGGGATAAATTTCACAAAAGGTGGCAAAATCTATACACTGAAAATTGAACTGAGAGATTTTGAGGATGATCTAAATAAATGGATCGATATGTAATATTCATGTGGAAGACTCAAGTTTGTTAATCCCTGAATTGATCCATAAACACAGATTAAATAAATACTCCAAAAGACTATTTTGAAGCTAATTCTAACTTTCATATGAAATTATAAAGGATGCAAAATGGCCAAAATGACTTTTAAAAAGAACAAATTTGGACAATTTACAGTAGCATGCTACACTAATAAAGATAGCATAGCAATGGTACCAATATGGGCAAAAATATAGGCAAAAATGTATAGAGTAGACATCAGCAATAGACTCTACATATATGTTCAATTGTATTTCAACAAAGGTGCAAAGGTAATTCAGTGAAAAAGGATAGTCTCTTCAATAAGCAGTGCTGGAAGAACTGGCTATCTGTACCTATGCAGCACATCCTATCCAAAAATTAATTGGGTCACAGATGTAAATGAAAACACAAAACTATACAACTTTTAGAAGAAAATGCAGAAAAATCTTTGTGACCATACAGTAGGCGACAATTTCTTATATGAAACTCAAAAAACTTGATAAAAGAAAAGTGATAAATTGGAATTCATTAAAACTAAAAATTTCTGTCCTTCAAAAGACATCAATAAATGAAAGAAGGGGTAACCCACAGAACTAGAGGAAATATTAGAAAATCACATACCTAACAAATGGCTTGTGTCTAGTATGCATAAGGAACTCTCAAAACTCAATAACAAGAGAACAAGCAAGCCAATTTTTAAATGGGGAAAAAAATGAACAGATGCTTTACATAAGAAGATATGTGAATGGCAAATGAGCCCATAAAATGCTCAACATCATTAGTCATTAGGAAAATGGAAATTACAACACAAAGATATACAATTCTATATTTATTTGAATATCTCAAACTAAAAATCCTGACCACACCAAGTGTTCTTGAGGATGTGAAGAAACAGGAACTCTCATACATTGTTGATGAAATGTAAAATGCTACAACCACTTTGATGAACAGTTTGGCAGTTTTTTTTAAAGTTATACAAATATCTATCATATGATCCAGTCTTTACAACTCTGGGTATTTATGCGAGTGTAATGAAAGCACATATTCACTATGTGAATGAGCATGTATATTTATTTATTTTATATATTTTATTTATTTTATTTATTTTTTTAATTGCATTTTAGGTTTTGGGGTACATGTGAAAAACATGCAAGATTGTTGCATAGGTGCATACGTGGCAGTGTGATTTGCTGCCTTCCTCCCCTTCACCTATGTGTGGCATTTCTCCCCATGCTGTCTCTCCCCAACTCCTCACCCCACACTGTCCCCCCCACTACACCCCAACAGACCCCAGTGTATAGTGCTCCCCTCCCTGTGTCCATGTGTTCCCATTATTCAACACCCGTCTATGAGTGAGAACAGAGCATGTATATTTAAATACTCATACCAGCTTCTTTTTAGTAGCCGCAAACTAGAAACAGCAATAGATGAGGGAGGAAAATGTAGTACATCTGTACAATTAAATACTACTCAAAAATAAAATGAATACACTTTTGTTACATGGAACAACATCATTAAAATAATTATGGTGAGGAAAAGATGCCAGATAAATGAGGACACACTACTTGATTCCATTTATATAAAATTCTAGAAAATGCCAACCAATTTATACAGACGAAGAGCCTGTAAGCAATTATCTAAGGCTCGGATCAGAGCCGGCTAGAAATAGAGGTGAGGGGTATAGACTGTAGAGAACCATGAGGAAACTCTTGGTGATGATCGATGTCTTTATTACCTTTATTTTGGTGATGTTTTCACACATGCATTCAAACTTCAAAACTTCTCAAATTGACAACTTAAACATGTAAAGTTTATGGTATGTCAATTATATCTCAGTAAAGGTATTTAAAATATATTCCATTCAGTAAAAGTGCAAAATCTTTAACTGTGCCTTCTCATCTATGATTAGATGATATTGGCAGATTATTTTGGATCTATTTTATTTCCCATTCTATGGCCTGAAAAATCTAGCTATGGTAGTGTCTTTCCTCACACCTGTTATATTAGGTTCTGTACTAAGGTCTGAGATAAGTAGTAAGATAAGATAATGAGTGAGGTAGAATGTTCTGGAGCTCACTATGTATTCGAAGCAACATAAGAAATTGCAACAAACTGATATAAATGATTATGATAGGGGAATTCAGGATCTCCTGACAGTTGACAGGATGAAAATTTCTTCTGGTTTGGTAATGGGGAAGATTTTAAAGCCTCATGGAGGTAGTGATTTGTAAGCTGTAACCTAAGAATCAGAAGAAGTTATCTGTGTAGAGAAGGGGTAAGAATTGTCACAGAAGAAATAGGAACAACACGTATGATATCCTGGGTACTACAGTGAACATGAAGGAATGATTATATGTGTTTAGATGGCTGACCTTGCCTTTGGACTATAAGCCTATGAAAAGTAATAAACCTGTCTAATATAATTTGTGAATTCTGCGTGCCCAGGACAGTTTCAGGCACATATTATATGTTTCATAAATGCTGACTCAATAAGCAAATCCTGCATAAAATTGTCCATTCACTAACTATATTTAAACAATATATATGTGTCAGATAGTTTAATAAAAAACCTGTTTGCATAAAATTTTAACACAGCTGGGCGCAGTGGCTCACACCTCTAATCCCAACACTTTGGGAGGCTGAAGCAGGTGGATCACCTGAGGTCAGGGGTTCAAGATCAGCCTGGCCAACACAATAAAACCCTGTCTCTACTAAAAATACAAAAAAAAAAAAAATTAGCTGTGCGTGGTGGCACATACCTGTAACCCCAGATACTTGGGAGGCTGAGACAGGAGAATCGCTTGAGCCTGGGAGGTGGAGGTTGCAGTGAGCAGAGACTGCATCATTGCACTCCAGCCTGGGTGACAGAGGGAGACTCTATCTCAAAAAAAATAAATAAATAAAAAATAACATCTATTGCTTCAGAAATAATTGAATCAACACCGACATGGCCACCATTACCATCAATATATTTTCTATGCTTCTAAAATTGGCACACAATGAGCACTCGGTTCAAATGAATCCTATCCTGGTTAGGATTTTAATAATACACCCAGAGAATTTTAAGCCATAGTAGCTACACTCTTACCATTTCACTGAGCTGTCCTGTAAGGCAGTATTTTCAAAATCTAGCTGACCACTTTAAAAACAGTAAGCTAAAGTCTTTCTTATATTTGGTAGAAAATGAGAATTGATAGACTACTGAGAACATTTCTGATAACAGTTGAAGCCAGTAAAAATAAATGTGAAAAGTCACAAGGCTGCATCTCCAGGGGGCAAATTCGTGGGATTTAACACACTTCTATTTAAAATAATTGTCATAAATGTAAAATAGATTGCTATAGTTTTAGGATGTTTTATGTAATTCCCCTAATAACCACCAAGAAAATATCTACAAAATATGCACAAATGAAAGTCAGAAGGAAATCAAAATGTATCACTACAAAAAAAATCAATTAAACACACAAAAAGGCAGTAAGGGCAGAAATGAGAGACCAGAAAGCTGTAAGACATACGAAAACAGGTAAAAATTGAATTACTAAATCTTTCCCTATCAGTAATTACCTAAAATGTAAGTGGATCAAACTTGTCAAGGAAAGGACTTAGACTGGCAGTGAGAGGGGGACCCCCTCGCCTCCCTCAATTTCACCTCCTCCCTCCCCTCCCTTCCAGATGGGAAGGAGGGTGAAGAAGAAAAAAAAACAAGTAAAATACCAAAGAGCTGGGAAAATGACTCCCTTTTTAGTTCCCAGCGTCTCTGCTATCTGTTAACCTTGAAAGAGCTGCAAATGAATGTTATCCCTGCTGGCTGAATCCTGGCACTGGTTCATACTCCCACATCTCCACAGACCAGGCTCCCTCCTGGAAACACCTCTGCCAACAAACAGCTTGTTGCTTTTGTCTTGTCTCTGTAAGCACCCTCCCCTGCTGGTCCCCGCTCACTCTGCATATGAATTAGCAAATCAATGAAGCCAAAAGATTGCAAGGTCGTATGTCCAGCAAATGGACAATGACATAGTTCCGCCTCAGTTTCTCCTTTAGCGTTGTAAGCCTATAAAGGGGGAGAGAAGCTGCAGCTTGGGGAACTCGGTGAATAAGGCTCTAGCCCCCCACAGGTCCCGGCCAAATAAAAAGCCACTTCCTTCTTCAGTTCGGTGGTTGTTCCCTGCCCCTCCTGCTTCAGCAGATAGATTAAAAAACAGGATCTCTTCTCAAAGAACTTAAAACAGAGCTACCATTCGACTCAGTAATCCCATTACTGGGAATATAGCTGATATAGTTTGAATGTGTCCCTACCAAAATGTCATATTGAAATGCGATCCGCAATGTTTGAGCTGGATCCTGATGGGAGGTAATTGGATCATGGCGGTGGACCTCTCCTGAATGGTTTGGCACCATCCCTCTTGGTACTGTCCTTGAGATAGTGAGGGAGTTCTTGTAAGATCTGGAGGCCTCCCCAGAAGCAGATGCCAGTGTTATGCTTCTTGTACAGCCTGCCGAAACATGAGCCAAATAAAACTCCTTTCTTTATAAATTACCCAGTCTCGAGTATTTCTTTATAGCAATGTAAGAACAGACTAATATGGTATCCAAAGGAAAACAGATTATTATACAAAAAAGACACATGTATTCATGTGTTCATTGCTGTGCTATTCACAATAGCAAAGATGTAGAATCAACCCTGGGGCCCATCAATGCTGGATTAAAGAAAGAAAATATGGTGCATATACACCATGAAATGCTATGCAGTAATAAAAAGAATGAAGTCATGTCTCATGTCCTTTGCAGCAACATGAATGGAGCTGGAGGCCATAATCCTAAGCACATTAATGCAGGAACGGAAAACCAAATACTGCATGTTCTCATAAGTAGAAGCTAAACATTGAGCACACATGGACATAAATGTGAGAAAAGTAGACACCACCAACTACTAGATGGGGAAGGTCAGAGGAAGACTGTGAGTTGAAAAACTATCTATTGAGTAATATGCTCACTAACTGGGTGCAATATACCCATGTAACAAATGTGTGCATCTACTCCCTGTATCCAAAAGAAAAATTGAATTTTAAAAACCCATAAGCAGCCAGACCCAGTCGCTCATGCCTGTAATCCCAGCACTTTGGGAGGATTGAGATCCCAGCAGATCGCTTGAGTCCAGGAGTTCGAGACCACCATGGGAAACATGATGAATCCCTGTCTCTACAAGAAAAAAATACAAAAATTAGCCGTGCATGGTGGTGTGCACCTGTAGTCCCAGCTACTCGGGAGGCTGAGGTGGGAGGATCACTTGACCCCAGGGGGCAGAGGTTGCAGTGAGCTGCGATTGCTCCACTGCACTCCAGCCTGAGGTGACAGAGCCAACAGGACCCTGTCTCAAAAAAACAAACAAACCAAAAACCATAAAACACAACTTAAAAATTGAGTAATAAGGAAAAAAATAGGACCTTTATTTTTATTCACCCATGAATTCTTAGAATAAAAATCAAATCAAACGTAGTTTATACATACAATAGAATATTATTCTGCCTTAGGAAGGAATGAAATTCTGATGCATACTACAACATGGATGAACCTTTAAAACGTAATGAAAGGAAGTAGTCACAAAAAATTGTATGATTTACCTTATGTGAGTCACCTCGAGCAATCAAATTCATAGAGATAGAATACAGCATAGTGGCTACCAGGAGCTGGGGTAATGGGGAGATACTGTTTAATGGGAACAGAGTTTCAGTTTGGTTTGATAAAATATTCTGGGTATTGATAGAGGTGATGGTGCACAACAACAGGAGTGTACGTAATGCCACTGAATTCTACACTTAACATGGTTAAAATGGTAAACTGTATGTTATATATATTTTACCACAATAAAAATCTAAAAAGAATTATACAAGCTAATTTAAAATCACATTCATTAACAATAGCCCTGATATCATCAGAATAGTCTCTAGTATTGTGCAGGTATCAAGCTTATGACGGCAGATTCATGTTTTCCAAAAATTCTAATTTTTGCTCAAGTTCCAGTTTTATCATTGGCAGTAAATGCTGTAAGTTGTGTTTTTGTTGAAACAAAGCTCCCTTTGTTTATTTTCAAGACAACATCTTTCAGATACTCACATCTGAATAACCAGTTTGTCTGCCATTGGTCCTTTCAAGTAAAAATGCAATTCCAAAAAGAAAAAGCCCAGCTAGTTTGGCTCAGTGGTCCCCAACCTTTTTGGTACTGGGGACTGGTTTCGTGGAAGACAATTTTTCCATGGATGGGGTTGTGGGAGAAGGATGGTATCAAGATGAAACTCTTCCACTTCAGATTATCAGGCATTAGATTCTCATAAGGAGCACGCAACCTAGGTCCCTCACATGCTCAGTTCACAATAAGGTTCTCGCCCCTGTAAGAATCTAACACAGCCACTGACCTAACAGAAGGTGGAGCTCAGCCATAATGCTTGCTTGCCCTACACTCACCTCCTGCTGTGTGGCCCAGTTCCTAACAGGCCACAGACCAGTACCAGTCCGCTGCCTCGGAGTTAGGGACCCCTGGTTAAGCTAGCAACTCAAATAATCACATAAGTTCTTTTCCTTGAGACAATCATCTGAGTTTGGTAATGAACAGAAGGCCTTTACAAGTAGGTTCTCACTTTTTTGTTCATCCTAAAGGACACTAAAAATATGTGTACTCCTTGCATCCTCCCAAGCCTAAACCAGGAAGAAGCTGAAACCCTGAATAGACCAATAACAAGGTCTGAAGTTGAGGCAGCAATTAAGAGCCTACCATCCAAAAAAAACCCAGGTCCAGATGGATTCACAGCCGAATTCTACCAGACATACAAAGAGGAATTGGTACCATTCCTTCTGAAACTATTCCAAACAATCCAAAAAGAGAGGATCCTTCCCAAATCATTTTATGAGACCAACATCATCCTGATACCAAAACCTGGCAGAGACTCAGCAAGAAAAGGAAACTTCAGGCCAATATCCGTGATGAATATAGATGCAAAAATCTTCAATAAAATACTGGCAAGCTGATTACAACAGCACATCAAAAAGCTTATCCTCCATGATCAAGTAGGATTCATCCCAGGGATTCAAGGCTGGTTCAACATATGCAAGTCTATAAACGTAATTCACCACATAAACAGAACCAAAGACAAAAACCACATGATTATCTCGATGCAGAGAAGGACTTTGACAAAATTCAACAGCCCTTTATGCTAAAAATTCTCAATAAACTAGGTATTGATGGAACGTATCTCAAAATAATAAAAGCTGTTTACGACAAACCAACAGCCAATATCATACTGAGTGGGCAAAAACTGGAAGCATTCCCTTTAAAATCTGGCACTAGACAAGGATGCCCTCTCTCACCACTCCTATTCAATATAGTACTGGAAGTTCTAGCCAGAGCAATCAGGCAAGAAAAAGAAATAAAGGGTATTCAAATAGGAAAGGAGGAAGTCAAATTAACTTTATTTGCAGATGACATGATTGTATATCCAGAAGACCCCATCGTCTCAGCCCAAAAACTCCTGAAACTGATAAGCGACTTCAGCAAAGTCTCAGGATACAAAATCAATGTGCAAAAATCACAAGCATTCCAATACACCAATAACAGACTTAAAGAGAGCCACATCAAGAACGAACTGCCATTCACAATTGCTACAAAGATTATAAAATACCTAGGAATACAACTAACAAAGGATGTAAAGGACCCCTTCAAGGAGAACTACAAACCACTGGTCAATGAAATAAGAGAGGACACAAACAGATGGAGAAACATTCCATGTTCATGGTTAAGAAGAATCAATATCTTGAAAATGGCCATACTGCCCAAAGTAATTTACAGATTCAACGCTATCCTCATCAAGCTACCAATGACCTTCTTCACAGAACTGGAAAAAAACACCTTAAACTTCATATGGAACCAAAAGAGTGCCCGCATAGCCAAGTCAATTCTAAGCAAAAAAAAAAAAAAAAAACAAAGCAGGAGGCATCACACTACCAGACTTCAAACTACACTAAAAGAGTACAGTAATCAAAACAGCATGGTACTGGTACCAAAACAGAGATATAGACCAATGGAGCAGAACAGAGGCCTCGGAGGCAACACAACATATCTACAACCATCCGATCTTTGACAAACCTGACAAAAACAAGCAATGGGGAAAGGATTCCCTGTTTAATAAATGGTGTTGGGAAAACTGGCTAGCCATGTGCAGAAAGCAGAAATACTGGACCCCTTCCTGACACCTTACACTAAAATTAACTCCAGATGGATTAAAGACATAAACATAAGACCTAACACCATAAAAACCCTAGAAGAAAACCTAGGCAAAACCATTCAGGACATAGGTGTAGGCAAGGACTTCATGACCAAAACACCAAAAGCAATGGCAACAAAAGCCAAAATAGACAAACAGGACCTAATCAAACTCCACAGCTTCTGCATGGCAAAAGAAACAGTCATTAGAGTGAATTGGCAAACAACAGAATGGGAAAAAATTTTTGCAATCTACCCATCTGACAAAGGGCTGAGATCCAGAATTTACAAAGAACTAAAACAGATTTACAAGAAAAAAGCAAACAAACCCATTCAAAAGTGGGCGAAGGACATGAACAGACACTTTAAAAAAGAAGACATGCATGAGGCCAACAAATATATGAAAAAATGCTCATCATCACTGGTCATTAGAGAAATGCAAATCAAAACCACATTGAGATACCATCTCATGCCAGTTAGAATGGCGATCATTAAAAAATCTGGAGACAACAGATGCTGGAGAGGATGTGGAGAAATAGGAACACTTTTACCCTGTTGGTGGGAGTGTAAATTAGTTTAACCATTGTGGAAGGCAGTGTGGCGATTCCTCAAGGACCTAGAAATAGAAATTCCATTTGACCCAGCAATCCCATTACTGGGTATATAGCCAAAGGATTATAAATCATTCTACTATAAGGACACATGCACACGAATGTTCATTGCAGCACAGTTTACAATAGCAAAGACCTGGAACCAACCCAAATGCCCATCGATGATAGACTGGACAGGAAAAATGTGGCACATATACACCATGGAATATTATGCAGCCATCAAAAATGATGAGTTTGTGTCCTTTGTAGGGACATGGATGAACCTGGAAACCATCATTCTCAGCAAACTGACACAAGAACAGAAAATCAAACACCACATGTTCTCACTGATAGGTGGGTATTGAACAATGAGAACACATGGACACAGGGAGGGGAGCATCACACACTGGGGTCTGTTGGGGGGAAATAGGGGAGGGAGAGTGGGGGGTGGGGAGGTGGGGAGAGATAGCATGGGGAGAAATGCCAGATATAGATGATGGGGAGGAAGGCAGCAAATCATACTGCCATGTGTGTACCTATGCAACAATCTTGCATGTTCTTCACATGTACCCCAAAACCTAAAATGCAATTAAAAAAAGGCACTGCATAAAATTAAAAAAAAAAGATGTGTACTCAAGGGTTGAGATTTGATTACATATATATGTATAGATGGGGTGTGTGTGTATGTGTGTGTGTGTTTCTTTTCATGTGGCAATGAGGAATTTGACAACTAGTACAGTAGGGTGGGGCTCAGCCACTGCCACTACCTTGATTTGTGCTGACCCTAGCAGTTTTACCCACCATTGCTTTTGCACCATTAGTGCAAATGACAACATAAAGAAAATGGCAAATCATGTTTTAGTATTTTCAGAAAATAGTTTTGACCCTTCAGTTTCATCCACCCATGAGATTCTTAGAATGAAAATCAAATCACATCCCTCTGTTGTTTCAAACTCCTCTAACGGTTCCTCAAAGTATTGAAAATAAAATACAATTCAAATGTCCTTACAATACTATGTGAACTGGCCACTCATTAGCTTTCCAGCTTCCTCTCCTACTAGTCTTCCTCTCATCCAACATTCTCCAATCAGCCTGAAATTCTTTTAGTCCCTAAAACACACCAATCAAATCACTTCAGGGCCATTATACTTGCTGAAACATGGATCTCTCAAATTTTCACATACTGGATCCTTATCATTCAGTGTCACTTCTTTGGACAGGTCTTTAAAGGACATTCTATCTCAAGCAGCTCTTTTCACACCTTCTCACAGTCCATTCTGCTATGTGACTTCAGTTTCTGCCTAACATTTATCGATGTCTGAAATATACATATATTTAAACTATGTGATGTCTCTCTTTCTTCCCCTTAAAATGTATGCTATATGGGCACAGGAATCTTGTCTTTCTTATTTGCGGCTGTATCTCAAGTGCATAGAATAGTGTCCTGCACATAGTTGGTACCTGAAAGATATTGTTGAGAGAAATAAAATATGACTATTACAAATGTGTAGGTACCGTGGCAAATTCCAGTAGACTGTGAGATAGGTGACATTTCCACGCACTATGCAATGAGGAAACTGACTCAAAGAGGGTGAGTGACTTGCCCAAGCTCAGAGTGAAGCAAAAGAAAGCATACTGTATTATACTGGTTATTGTAAAGAAGAATAATGTATACACGTAATTACATCAGACATATTAGAAAGTGGCAGCTACATCAGAGCCCCGTACTCCGGGATGCTTTGCTCAAGGTTGCTGCTTCCCTATGTGTTCCTGCACACTAGGTGGAGTATACTAAGAGTTCCCCAGAAATAACAGTTACCTGGAAACGGGGGAAGCCTGCCTCCGAACTTTCACCTCTAGGGCTGTCTTTCACCTCTGGGTGAAGAACCATGAAATACCAGAGAGACTTGCAGCTGTGTTTTCCTGGAAGTTGTCCCCTGATCAACTACTAGATGGTATTTGGCAGATGATAATAATTCATGGGCAGGCAGAGCCACAAGCCAAGCCTGGCTTTTCTTGAAAGACGGGTTTCGAGACCTTGTTACGGACAAGTTCTGAGCCCTTGCTACACACCGGAGCCGCTGCAGCTGGTGTTCCATTACTCCTGGAGGAATGAGGCCCTATGACCCAACCTTAATCCTCATGCTTTTCCTAGGAAAGAATACAGAAAGACTCAAACAGATCTGCCACAGGTTAGCAAGATCTTTTTTTTTTTTTTTTTTTTGAGACGGAGTTTCGCTCTTGTCACCCAGGCTGGAGTGCATTGGCCTGATCTCAGCTCAGTGCAACCTCTGCCTCTGGGGTTCAAGCGATTCTCTGCCTCAGCCTCCTGAATAGCTGGGATTACAGGTGTCCACCACCACACCCGGGTAATTTTTTGTGTTTTTAGTAGCGACAACGTCCGGGTAATTTTTTGTAGTTTTTGTATTTTTCACCATGTTGGCCAGTCTGGTCTTGAACTCCCTACCTCAGGTGATCCACCCGCTGCGGCCTCCCAAAGTGCTGGGATTACAGGCATGAGCCACCGCTCACGACCGCAGAATCTTTAATACCGTTCTTTGTATAAGCCATCACTGATTTGCAGAAGAAGCAACCAGGACTCGTGGGGGATGGTGAACAAAAGGATTGTTGCAATTTTTATAATTTCATGTGTTGTCCTTTCATCTACGGCACAAAACTGTTTTCTCTCTTGGGTGGCCTAAGAGAGCTTATAAAAATGAGCTGTAAATTATTCATGTTAGCCCTAACAGGACACGTTCTATTAGTGGGTTGCATTAATAATATTGCGCCCTCCAGTAGAACTTCGTAGGAACAAACATAGCTCTTTGCAGTTTTGAATCTTTTGCAGACACCAAAGGCATGGATGAGAATCAGGGAGAAGGATCAGAAGTCAGCAGGCAGCGGATTCTTTTCTCCATATGGCACAGGAAGAAAGTCCTTGGCATCTGGTTGATACTTTCATCTATAGTAACAGTTTCAGATACCATATCCAGGCACAGCAGAGTCCAACAGAATGAGTGGCTGGTATTCTCTTTAGTGCAGTTTGTTTTTGTTTTTGTTTTTGTTTTTAAGAATGAGGAAACATTTCCCATAAACACCTTGCCCTTAAATTTTGTTTTCCCTTACTTTTCCCTAATACTGAATATGATCTTGATTCATTCAGGCTAATTAATCTTATCCTCTATCATTTTTCATTCCAGGGCAATGAAAATCCTTTTCATCCATTTTAGCCTGACTTGAATGAATAGAAAAAGGATGTCGATGAATTACTCCTATATACCCCAGTATTCCCATAATAACTCCCTGGTTTCATCTCTCAGATCTGTGGGCCTCACACTTCTGTGCAGTGGGGATTTGGGGTTTCAGGGCTGAGCAAGGCAGACATGGACCCTGATTTCAGAGAATTCACAGTCTGCTCGGGGAGACTGATGAGCAAATAAATCTTCAACTGTGAAGGATATGTTGTGCAACAGGCAGAATTCAGTGGACTCTGATGGATGTGGCAGGAAATTGTAATCTTATTTATGGGATACACTTTCCCCAAGTGACTGACCAGTAAGTTCGGATGTGAAGGGTGAGCAGCAGTTAGCTGAGTGGAAGGTGTATGAAGAGTTGTCCAGGCAGAGGAACAGCATGCATGATGAGGTCCTGTGGGCCAGAGAGCGCATGGGGCATTCAAGGAACTGGTTTCTCACCTGGCCCCCATAGCAGATTGCAAAGGATATGGATTTACCTGCCTCACCCCACTTCAAAAGTATGAGGGCACCATGCGCTTAGTGTAAGGTAAAGAGCACAGGCACAGTGTCAGGCCACCTGGGTTCAAATCCCACCACACCCCTTGCTGGCAATATGACCTTCAACACATTACTTGAAATGCCTCAGCAAGTGCTTCTACTTCTTCTATTGTGGAATTAGGAAAATCATATCAACTATCTCATGTCAGAGGATACCTCGTAATGGTCTTGTAAAAACTAAGATAATTCATTTTAGGCACTTAAAACAGTGCCAAGGATATTATACGTGCTCAAAAATGGTGATGTTATTATTTAAATTCATGTGTATATAGGTTTGGAGCTAATTGGTTTGAAATCTGTGCTCAGAAGTTTCAGACATCATGGTTTACTTGGCATAGCATCACCAAATTGGAACTCATAGTTCCAGCATTTAATTACCTGAAACTCCTGTGCATGTGTGTGTGTGTGTGTGTACGTGCACGCACGTGGGTGTGCAAGCGCACACATGTCTGTGTACACATATGCTCCATCCAGGCGGTCTCTGATGTATGATTAGAAAAAAAAAATTTGAACTTTCTATGTTGGGGTGACTTCAAACATAAAAATGTTATAAGGATAATACAAGAAATTCACATTCACCCTTTACTCCTTCACTCAAATTCCTTAGTTGCTAACATTTTACCTCTGATTTATTATCTTATCTCTCCTTTTCTCTCTCCCTCTCTCTCCATACACACATATATACACACAAATAAGCACTCATGTAACTTTTTCCTGAACCATTTGAGAATAAGCTGCAGACTTTAAGTCTCACTCCTAAATACTTCATTATGGTTCTTAAGGATAAATATAATTATCAAAATGAGAAAATTTGCATTGATGAAAAATCTAAGTTACAGGGTTTATATGAACTTCACCAATTTTCCTAATAGTGCCTTTTATAGCGTTTTTCTCCTGATGAAAGGTCTATTTCGGCATCATGCCTTGTATGTAATTGTCATGTCACTATTGTCTATTTCATTCCAAAACAGTTTCTCAGGTTTCTTATTCTTTTACATCTGGTTGTTTTTCAACAGTTTGGGATAAGTTTTTTTTTTGAGACAGAGTCTTACTCTGTCACTCAGGCTGGAGTGCAGTGGTATGAACATAGCTCACTGAAGCCTCAACCTCTTGAGCTCAAGCAATCCTCCCACCTCAGCCTCCCAAGCAGCTGAGATGACAGGCATATGCCACCACACCAGGCTAAGTTTTGTATTTCTTTTTTTTTTTTTTTTTTAAGAAACAGGGTCTCACTATGCTGCCCAGGCTGGTCTCAAACTCCTGGGCTCAAGCAATCCTACGCCTTGGCCTTCCAAAATGCTAAGATGACAGGCATGAGCCACGACACTCTGCTAGTTTTGGCTAATTATATTGTAGAGTGCCCTTCATTTGGGGTTTATCTGATTGTTTTGTCGTGATTTTATTTAAGTTAGGCTATATGGCATGAACACCACACATGTCCTTCTCGTTACATCATAAAGGCCAGATTATGATATGGATTGTCCCAATATTGATTCTGGCAACCTGATCACGTGGTTAAAGTGGTGTCTACCAGCTTACTCCAATGCAAATTGATTATTTTTCCTTTGTAATTATTAACTATTTTGTGGAAGATGCATTGAGAATGTGTAAATATCCCATTAATCACAAAGATTCCATCCACTAATTTTAGTGTCCAATAATGATTCTGGTCTTAGACACTTATTATATGATAGTTGTAAAACAGTGTTTTTCTAACTGCATCATTTCTTCTACACTTACTAGATGGGATTCTACTGTAAGCAAGAGCTTTTCCTTCGTTCACTTATAGTGCAGATTAGTGGATTCTTATTTTATTCAGTTTTTTATAACTCATTGTTACAATTATTTATTCTAAAGCTTAAATTTCCTAGGCAACGTGAGCCCCATTCAAGCTGGTTCTATATCCTTTTGACAAGTCTATGCAATTTTTTGAGTGCTGCCTTACTTTCTATCCCATAAAGATGTTCCACATTAACCTTAACGCTTTCCATACCTTATCCCTGGAATCAATAGTTTGTCCAAGGACCCCTGGCTCCTTTCATCGTGAAATGATACTTAGAAACAATTATCTGGGTGTTAGAAATTCTCATTGCAACTGAGATAACACATTTTACTATGTTCTGTGTTTCTTGCCTTACTATGTCCTGGAACTGTAAGTGTTTGAATAAAAATCTACTAGCTCCCTCACGCCTGTAATCCCAGCACTTTGGGAGGTCGAGGCGGGTGGATCACGAACTCAAGAGATCGAGACCATCCTGGTCAACATGGTGAAACCCCGTCTCTACTAAAAATACAAAAAATTAGCTGGGCACGGTGACGCATGCCTGTAATCCCAGCTAGTCAGGAGGCTGAGGCAGGAGAATTGCCTGAACCCAGGAGGCGGAGGTTGCAGTGAGCCGAGATCGTGCCATTGCACTCCAGCCTGGGTAACAACAGCGAAACTCCATCTCAAAAAAAAAAAAAAAAAAAAAAAAAATCTACTAGCTCCAGAATAATACTTAAAGAACTAGTAGAACCTTGGCTTCCAATTTTTCTGGAATGAGTAGAGCAGACCCTAGACAATTGGCTAAAATGGAAGGCAAAAGGAAACACCTTCTTTCTTGCAGGTGAGTAGAGCAGACCCTGGACAACTATCTAAAACCAAATATCTAAAATGCTTTAGATATTTGCTGTATGACTTACCACTGATTTCTGCTTGCATTTCAGGAGCAAGTTGCCTTTGAGGGTAAGAGCTTATTTTGTCTAAAAAGCAGTTTTTCAAAACTTTCTTAGCTGTAACCAGAAATGTAACATAGAGGGGAAAAAATAAAGATATTTAAATTGTAGTATGTCAAAACTTAGTTGTTTTAGTCTGGCTCTGGGACAATGGCGTAGGTTTCCTTTTCCTTGTACCTTCCCTTTAAATATAACTAAATATCTTGAAAGTAATTTAACAGCTTCTCAAATATAGGAAGAAGAAGGTAGACTGGATAGGAGCCACAATGAGTTCCCCAGGTTTTCTTTATAGTACTCGTATATCCCAGACTGGGTGTCTGGGAGGTGTGCAACCCGGAAACTGTCAATAGGTTAGACCACAAATAGATAAACAAACAAATAAAGAAATGCAAAAGAAAAGCCTGCTTTCTCTGAACAAAGGTTCAGGAAAGGGAAAGCTTAGCAGGTGCTTAGCAGGGAGATTCATATCCAGTGGCAGCAGCTGGCTGATCTGCTGGCAGTAGCTGTACCAGCAAAGCTGGGGGAGAGAAGACCAACCCATCCCCCACACCTACCCCAGCCAGCAGCAATGACAGGATCAGACCTGCCCACAGCGGTAACAGCGGGACCCAGGTAGGTCAACATACTCTCTGCCCCATACCAGGAGGCCAGAGATGAGCCCTTCTATCTAAAATGCTAATGCCAGCTGGCCCAGTGTCTTCCAGCACTCCACTCAACTGCAGAAGGCAGCCTAAGGCCAGCGTATCCTGATCTTCTACCCATTGACAGACAGCTACCTACATCCAGTGAGTCCTGGCCTTATCCCAAAGGCTTAAGGCAATCCAGGCCTGGTGTCTCCTGTTTACCCAGTGGCAGTATGTGAACTGGGCTGGGGTCTGCTGCCCTTCCACCCAGATTCATGGCTCCTGCTCCTCTACACAATGGCAGAAGGCAGCCCAATCCTGTCTGCACTGCCAGAGATAAAGTGGAAAGTTTCACTAGCGATGGGGCGGGGCGGGAGTGGCTGGAAAACAATCAGGAGAAACAATTTCTGCCCCATTGCTCTGGATTCTCCATAACTCGCTTTATGACACTTGAAAGGCAAAAGGAAGCACCTTCTTTTTTCCTGCTTAGCAGGAGCTCAAGCAGAGACAGAAGAGTAATGAAATAGTAAAGAAAGCTTAAGAGACACATAGAACACCGTCAAGCAATCCAATATATGACTTATGGGCATTCCAGAAGGAAATTATCTCAACAAATAAAGGTCATATATGAAAAGTCCAGAGCTAACATCATACTGAATAGTGAATAAATGAAGGCTTTTCCTCTAAGATCAGGACAAGATAAGGATGCCCCTTTCACCACTTCTATTCAACATAACACTAGTAGTCCTATTCAGAGCAATCAGGCAAAAAATAATAATAATCATGATTTAAGGGAACCAAATCAGAAAGTAAAAGTAAATTTGTCCCTTTTGCAGACGATATACTCTTATATTTAGAAAACCCTAAAGATTCATTAAAAAACTGTTGGAACTAATAAATATATTCAACAAAATTGCAGGATACAAATCAACATATAAAAATCAATTGCATTCCTATACACTAATAACAAATTATCTAAAAAGGAAATTAGGAAAACAAACCTATTTACAAGAACACCAGAAACAATAAAATACATAAACTTACCGAAGGAGGTGAAACACTTGTATACAGAAAATTACAAAATATTGACGAAGAAAATTAAACAAGAAACAAACAAATACAAGTGTTCATGGATCTGAAGACTTAATAGTGTTAAAATATCCCTAATACACAGAGCGATCTATAGATTCAGTGTAAACACTATCAAAATCCTAATGGCATGTTTGTTTACAGAAATAGAAAAAATAATTCTAAACTTCATCTGGAACCACAGAAGACCATAAATATCCAAATCAATCTTGAGAAGGAAGAACAAAACTGATTTCATAATGTACTATAAAGCAACAGTAATCAAAACAGTATGGTACTGGCATAAAAACAGACATATAGGTCAGGTGTGGAGGCTCATGCCAGTAATCTCAGCACTTTGGGAGGCCAAAGCAGGGGGAATCACTTGAGCCCACGAATTCAAGACTAGCCTGGGCAACATAGAGAGACCCTCATCTCTACAAAAAGTAAAAAAATTAGCCAGGTGTGGTGGCATGCACCTTTGGTCTCAGCTACTCTGGAGGCTGAGGTGCGGTGATCGCTTGAGCCTGGGAAGTCAAGACTGTAATGAGCTGTGATTATGCCACTGCACTTTAGCCTTGTCATCAGAGTGAGACCCTGTTTGGAAATCAGAATGAAACCCAAAACCAGACATAAAAAAACAGACAAATTTGGCCAAAGGGACAGGATCGAGAACCCGAAAATAGTACCAGACATATATGGTCAAGTGATCTTCAACAAGAGTGCCAGGAATACACAATGGGGAAATGATGATCTCTTCAAAAAGCAGTACTGGGAAAACCAGCTATTCACATACAAAAGAATGAAATTGGGCTCTTATCTCACAATATGTACAAAAATAAACTCAAAATGGATTAAAGACTTAAACATAAGACCCCAAACTTTAAGACTTCTAGACGAAAACATAAGGAAAAAGCTTTATACTGTTGATTTTGGCAATGATTTCATAGGTATGACACCAAAATCACAGCCAAAAAAAAAAAAAAAAAAAAACCCAGGAAACAGTCAACAGAATGAATAGGCAACCATAAGGGAATCAATCATCAAACCAATTTTTTGAAACAGGTATATCTCTACATATGTAGAAATTAAACAACACACTACTAAGTATTAAATGGGCCAAAGAGAAGCCTCAAAATTAAAAATAAAATACATACAACCAATGAAAATAAAAGACAACATAGGAATATATGTAGGATGCAGCCAAAGAAATGCTGAGAAAATCTATAGCAGTAAATAAGAAAATGTTTTTTAAAATAACCTAAGATCTCACATCAAGAAAGTAAAAAAACAAGAGCAAAGTATAATTTAAAATATGAGCAGAAGGAAAGGAATAATAAAGACAAGAACACCAGCCTGGCATGGTGGCTCACACCTGTAATCTCAGCACTTTGGGAGGCCAAGGCGGGAAGATCACCTGAGGTCAGGAGTTTGAGACCAGCTTCACCAACATGTTGAAACCCCTTCTCTACTAAAAATACAAAAATCAGCTAGGCATGGTGGCATGTGCCTGTAATCCCAGCTACTTGGGAAACTGAGGCAGAAGAATTGCTTGAACCTGGGCGGCAGAGGTTGCAGTGAGCCAAGATCACACCACTGCACTCCAGCCTGGGTGGTGGAGACTCTGTCTCAAATAAATAAATAAATAAACAAAAAATAAAGACAAGAACACAAGTAAATGAAACTGAAAACATAAAAATATAGAGAAAATCAATGAAACAAAAAGTTGGTTCTTCAAAAAAATCACCGACATTGATAAACCTTTAGCAGACTGAATGAAAAACTAAAAAAAAACACACAAATTACCAATATCAATAATTAAATAGGAGTATCACTATAAAGCATGCAAATCCAGAGTAACCACTTTGCAAACTATACAAAGAGTATAATTAATGGATATTATGATAATTAAGTAATTTATGACAAATTCCTCAAACACAAATTACCAACACTCGCCAGTGTGCCATTGATCATCTGAAGGGCCCTAACAATTAAAAAGAAGTATCTTTTATTAAAAGCTCCTGATAAAAAGGAATCTCCAAAGCCATATTGTTTCATTTTCTTATAATCAACATTCACTGGAATATTATGAATCTTAAAAAAAATTAATACCAATTTTACACAATCTCCTGGAGAAAATAGAAAAGGAAGAAAAACTCCCCAAACATTTTATGAGGCCAGTATTACCCTGATACCAAAACCATACAAAGTCAATGCAAAGAGAAAACTATAGATTAATATCTCTCATGAATTTAGATACAAAAGTCCTCAACAAACACTAACGAAATGAACCCAAAAATATATTTAAAAATATGCCTATGACAAAGTGAGATTTATTCCAGGGTTTCAAGGCTACTGGATCAACATTCAAAAGTCAATCAGTGTTATTCAACACACCAAAGCAAATAAAGAAAAATCCTGTCAATAGATGAAGAAAGTTTGACAAAAGCCAAAAGTACTGAAACTTGCTAAAGAACATCTACAAGAAAACTGCTAATACACTTAACGATGAAGACTAAATGTTTTCCCCTAAGATTGGGAACAGGGCAAGGGTTTAAGATCTCACCACTTTTACTCAGCAAGATTTTAAAAAAGTTATACAAATTAGGAAAAAAATAAAACTACCTCTATTTGCAGATGACATGATTGTCTATGTATAAATTTCCAAGGAGTCTAGCAAGAAGTCCTAGGATCAATAAAGAGAAAAATTCTAGTACTTAGCGTAAGTGAATTCAGCCATGTCACAGGATAAAAGATCGACACATTAAAATTAATCCTATTTCTTTATAGTAACAGTGAACATGAGGAAAGCAAATTAAAAACACAGTATCATTTACAATTACTGTAAAGAAAACAAATTACTTCGTGCTATGGACTGAATTCTGTCATCTCCCCACCAGATTCATATGTTGAAGCCCTAATCCCCAATGCAAGTATATTTAGAGATGAGGCCTTTAGGAGATAATTAAGGTTAAATGAGGTCATAATGATGGGTTCCTAATTTGATAGGATTCGTGGGTTTATGGGAATAGAAAGGGATCTCTCTCTCTCTCTTTCTTTCTCTCTCTGTTTCTCTCTCTCTCTCTCTCACACACACACACACACACACACACACACACACTCTCCCACCTTTTCTCTGTGCATGCACAGAGAAAGTCATCTGAGCACAGAAAGAGAGCTCTCACCAGAACCTGGCAATGCTGGTACCATGATCTCTGATTTCCAGTCTCTAGAACTGTGAGAAGATAAATTTCTATTGTTTAAGCCACCGAGGCTATGTGATTTTGTATGAATTTAACAAAGCATGAATAGTATTTGTATGCTGAACATTATTACAATATACTGATGAAAACAATCAAAGAAGAAGTAAATAAATGGCAAAGTACACTTGTTCATTGATTGGAAGACTCAATACAGTACAGACGTCAGTTCTCCACAAATTGATCTATAGGTTTAATGCAATTCCTATCTAAATCCCAGCGAAGTTTTTGGAGACACAGAAAAGCTTATTCTAAAATTTGCATGGAAAGACACAGGTCCTAGAATAGCTTAAATAATCTTGAAAAAGAACAAAATTTGAGGAATTATGCTATCTCATAATAAGCCTTGCTATATAGCTACATTAGTCAAGATAGTGTGGTATTGGTACAGGTATGGATGCACAGATCAATGAAACAGAATAGAGAATCCAGAAATAGACTGACATAAATATGCTCAACTGATTTTTTTACAATGGTGGAAAAGCAATTACAAGAGTGAAGAAAGGATAACTCTTTCAATAAAATGGTGCTGGGGAAATTGGACATTCCTATGGGGAAAAATCCAGGAAGTAAGAAGAGAAAAAAAAAGGCTTGATCTAAACCTAACACCTTATATAAAAATTAACTGAAACTGGGCTGGGTGCAGTGGCTAACGCCTATAATCCCAGCAATTTCAGAGGCTGAGGCAGGTGGATTGCTTGAGCTCACGAGTTCAAGACCAGCCTGGGTGACATGGTGAAACCCTGCCTCTATAAAAAATACAAAAATTAGCCAGGCATGGTGGTGTGTATCTGTAATCCCAGCTACTTGGGAGGCTGAGGTGGAAGAATCACTTGAGCCCCAGAAGGCTGAGGTTGCAGTGAGCAGAGATTGGGCCACTGCCCTCGAGCCTGGGTGACAGAGCCAGACCCTGTCTCAAAAAAGTAATAATAATAATAATTAATTGAAAGTGGATCATGTTAAAACTTTGAGAAAAAAAAATGAGAAAATCTGTATGATTTCAAAAAGTTCTCAGACCATTGTGAAGAGGATGAAAAACTAAGTACAGACTAGAAGGAAATATTTACAAACCATGTATCTAACAAAGAAATACAATTCAGAATATAAATAACTCTCAAACTCAACAGTAAAAATGCAAATAAACAAATAAAAGCCAACAAAAATCCAATTAGAAAATGGGCAAAGACCATCGATGATAGACTGGACAGGGAAAATGTGGCACATATGCACCATGGAATATTATGCAGCCATCAAAAACGATGAGTTCGCATCCTTTGTAGGGACATGGGTGAACCTGGAAATCATCTTTCTCAGCAAACTGACACAAGAACACAAAATCAAACATCGCATGTTCTCACTCATAGACGGGTGTTGAACAATGAGAACACATGGACACAGGGAGGGGAGCACTATACACTGGGGTCTGTTGGGGGGCAGTGGGGGGGACAGCAGGGGGTGGGGAGTCGGGGAGAGATATCATGGGGAGAAATGCCAGATGTAGGTGAAGGGGAGGAAGGCAGCAAATCACATTGCCACATGTGTGTACCTATGCAACGATCTTGCATGTTCTTCACATGTACCCCAAAACCTAAAATGCAATAAAAAAAAGAAAGAAAATGGGCAAAGACATGGGGCTACACAGATGGCATGTAAACAAGTGAAAAGGTACCCAACATCCTTAACAATGAGAAAGATGCAAATTAAACTCACAATGAGATTTCAACTACATACTTATCAGAATTGCTAAAATAAAAATTAGTGACAACACCAAATGCTGAGAAGAATATGGAGACATTGGCTCACTCATGCATTGCTGGTGAGAATGTATAATTGTACAGTCACTCTGAAAAATAGTTTGGCAGTTTCTTATAAAACAAGATATGCAATTATGATATGCACTAGCAATCACATTCTTCATCTTAGCAAAATGAAGACTTATGTTCACACAGAAACCTGTACACAAATGTCCGTGGAATATTTATTTGTCATAGCTAAAAATCTGGGACATATCCTTAAACAGGTAAATGTTTAAGCAAACTATAGTACACATACACCGCTCAACAATAAAAAAGAACGAACTATCAATACACTCAACGACTTGGATGATACCCAGAGAGAAAAAAGCCAATTCCAAACAGTTACCTACTGTTTGATTTCATTTATATAAAATTTTAGAAATGACAAAATATTGGAAATGTTGGACAGATTTGTGGTAGCAGTGATTAGTGATTGTAATGATGGGACATGAACCTATAAAAGCAATATATATATATATATATATATATGTGTATATACACACACATGTGATACACATATCTCTATGTATGTGTGTGTGTTCTATGAAATATGATATACATCTGATACACATATATATGTATCACATATATACATATATGTATTACATGTATATCACATATATTTCATAGAACAAACACACACACACATACAGATTAATATATTTAAAACTGGGGAAGTTTGAAAAAATTGGTGGATTTTATCAATAAAAATATACAAGTTGCCTTACTATAGTTTGTCAAAATGCTACTATTGAGGAAACTGGGTAAAGGGTACAAGAGATCTCTCTGTATTATATATTACGACAGTATGCATGTCTACAATTATTCAATAAAAATTTTGATAATAAATAATGTGTCATGATGTGCCCAGGTATGGTTCTAAATATCATGCTCCACTAAAAGGAGCCAGAGGTCTTTGGAGGAATATGTGATTCCAGGAATCAGATGGCAAGAGTAAAAAGTACAAGGAGATACTGGGGCATCCAGTTGTTCCAGGAAACAAAGATGTGCCCAAAGATTAATGGAGAAATGCAAATGGATACAGGAATCAGTTTGAAAGAAATCCCATGGGTCAAAATTGGGATAATTTGATTACTTAATGATTGCAAATTATTAAATGAATAAAAATCCATGAATCCAAAGTTATACCCAGAGAAAAATAAAGATAGAGGGAGAATAATGTTTCATAATAATGTTTCATAATCTGAGATTTCTATTACTCCAACTCTTAGCAAACTGATAATTAAAGGGAAATAATTAAGCACATACCCGGCCTTTAGGGGAGAAAAAATAGTCCATCCACAGTTGATGAGGAAAAGCTCATCTTTATGGGTGAATACCAGCTAATAAAATATAAGAAAATTCAGAATTAGAAAAGCATCATTTCATAATGTAACAACAGTGAAATAATTGGAGTCGTCAAAGATTACTGACAGATTCCAAAACCAGCAGGAAAAATATCGTAAAGGAACAAGATACTTACACTGTGTTAAAATAACATCCCTCAGATTGAGATGGGAGACCAATAGGGCTTGTTTTCTGGTCACAATCCTGCTGACCAAAACAGGATCTGCTCCAGATGGGATGAAGCGAAGAAAGCAATCCCTGGCTGCCCTCACTACTCATTAGCATAAGACCTTCCCACCAGCACCATGACAGTTTACACTTGCCATGGCAACAATCCAGAAGTTATCACCTCTTCCCTAGAAAGTTTTAAATAACTCACCCCTCAGTTTGCATTGACTTGCCCCTTAATTTGCAGGTAATTGAAAGTGGGTTCGTGTAAGTATAAATACAGTTGCCAAGAGCATCATACTTTGCTGACTCTGAGTGCACTGCCTATGAGATAGCTATTCTCTGAGAGGAGCAGTATGTTCAATAGAAGATTGCTAGGTAACACTACCAGCCAACCCTTGAAATCTTTCCTGGGTGAAGCCAAGAACCCTTTTTGGTTAAGTCCCAATTTGGGGTTTGCCTGTCCTGCAACAAGATTACTTGCTTATTGCAAAGGGAAGACCATGCTTTCATAATAGAAAAATATACCAATCACCACTTTAGTTAAGAGATAACATTTAGTTTTATTACTACTGGGATAATTTGATATCACAAACCTCTGATGTGATGAAATGTGAAGTATGCAATACCACCTATGAGGCATACTTGCCAAACTGTGTAACTTGAATTTAAGTAAGCCTTTAGATGTGACTTTTAGTTGTATAGGAAATAGGAGAGTAATCTAATGACACAGGAAACAATCAGACAAAATCAGTAGATAACTGGCCTGGTCTATTAAAATAAATGTTGGTGAGATTATTCTAGATTGAAGAGACTAAAAAGACGTATCAACTGAATCTGATGTGTAAATACTAATTAGACTCTGTGTTTGGGGAAGAATCATCTTATAAAACACATTTAGAAAACAATTGGGGAAATTTAAACATCTATTGGGAGTTAGATAATATCAGGAAATCATTATTGATTTGTACGTGTGAAAATAATATTGTGGCTATATAACAAATTGTGTCTTGATATTTGTACCCAGAAAACCCTGAAGATTGTTTCAAAAAACTTCTAGATTTTATAAAGGACTTCAGTAAAGTTTCAGGTTACAAAATTAACATACAAAAATCAGTTGCAGTTCTGTACACCGATAGTGTTCAAGCTAAGAATAAAATCAAGAACTCAATTCCATTAACAATATCCACACACACAAATAAAACACCTAGAAATACATTTAAGCAAAGAAATGAAAGAGCTCTACAAAGAGAACTACAAAATACTGTTGAAAGAAATTGCAGATGACACAGCAAATGAAAAACATCCCATGCTTATGGATTAGAAGAATTAATACCATGAAAATGACCATACTGCCCAAAGTAATCTACAGATTCAATGTAATTCCTATCAAATTACCAATATCATTTTTCACAGAATTTGAAAAAAATTCTGAAGTTCATACGGAACCAAAAAAGAGTTTGAATGGCCAAAGCAGTCACAAACAAAAAGATGAAAGCCAAAGGCATCACATTACCTGACTTCAAACTACAACTACAAAGCTATAGTAACTAAAACAGCATGATACGGGTACAAAAATAGACATATCAACGAAACAGAGCAGAGAACTCAGAAGTAAAGCTACATAGCTATAACCAACTGATCTCCAACAAAAGCAAGAAAAATAAACAATGGGGAAAAGACACCCTCTTCAATAAACGATGCTGGGAAAATTAGCACCATACACAGAAGAATATGGACCCCTATCTCTCACCACACACAAAAATTACTCAAGATAGATTAAAAGACCTAAACATAATACCTGAAACTATAAAAATCCTAGAAGAAAGCCTAGGAAAAACATTTCTGGACACTGGCCTAGGCAAAGAATTTATGACTGAGACCTGAAAAGCAAATGCAGGAAAAAGAAAAATAGACAAATGGGACTTAATTAAACTCCAGAGCTTCTGCACAGGAAAAGAAGCAATCAACAGAGTAAACAGACAACCTAGAGAATAGGAGAAAATATTCACAAACAGTGCATCTGACAAAGGACCAATATCCAGAATCTATTAGGAACTGAAACAAATCAACAAGAAAAAAATACTCAAATAACCCCATTTATAAAGTGGGCAAAGGACATGAACAGACATTTCTCAAAAGAAGACATATAAATGACCAAGAAATACTTGAAAAATGCTCAGCACTGCTAATCATGGGAGAAATGTAAGTTAAAACCACAAGGAGAGAGAGACTATTTCGCAGCAGTCAGAAAGGCTATTGAAAAGCCAAAAAATAACAGACGTTGGCAAGGATGCAGATAAAAGAAAACGTTTATATCCTTTTGGTGGAAATTAGTACAACTTCTATGGAAAGCAGTATGGAGATTCTTAAAGAATTAGAAATAGAACTACCGTCTGACCCAGCGATCTGACTACTGGGTATTTACCCACAGGAAAAGAAATGGTTACATCAAAAAGACACCTGCACTGATATGTTTACTGCAGCACTATTCACAATAGTGAAGTCATGGACTTTGTGTCCATTGACAGATGATTGAAGAAAGAAAAATAGGCTACATATATACCATGGAATACTACACAGCCATAAAAAAAGAATGACATCATGCATTTTGCAGCAACATAGATGGAGCGCGAAGCTATTATCCTGAATAAAATACTCAAAAACAGAAAATTAAATTCTCACCGTTAAGTGGGAGCTGAACAATGGGGACACATGCACACACAGAAGGAAATAACAGACATGGGGACTACAAAAGCAGAGAGGGTGGAAGAGAAATGAGAGTTGAAAAAGTACCATCTGAGTATGATGTTCACTCTTTGGGAGATGGATACACTAGAACCCCACACCTCACTATTACACAAATATATCCATGTAACAAATCTGCACATGTACCACCGAACTTATCAAAATAGGTAAATAAATCATCTTGAGCTTCAAAAAAGAGAAATAATGTCTTTATTCCTAGAATGTGAGTGCTGAAAAATTGAGACATGACATTAATGTAAGTATCTTACTTTAAATGTTTTTGAACAAATGTATGCACATATGCATGCATATAGATACATACGACATCATTGAATCTAGGTTGTGGGTAGATGGATGTATCTCTGCTTAAAGCCCATGTGTGTGGATGTTACTACTTAGCTGACAAGAAGCAGCTTTCCTAAGACTCTTCACTGTTTTCCAAGGTGGTCATTGCACCCTAGAAAAGAGGATCTGTGCTCATTTTGTGGGGTCTCTCTTCTGACCGTGCCCATCGATCAACCAAATCAAACTCCAAAGAACAAAGTCTCCCCTTCATATTCATACCTACCAGAGCTATTAATTTGCTCTTGGCACAGATGCAAAAATAAATGTACGGTTTCTTCTTTTACCTCTTGTCCTTAGAAGATGGATTTAAACACGTGACTTTTTTCGTCTGTATTGAGGTTAACACTCAGTTTTTCTGGTTGGGTTCACTGATGGAACATACTACTGTGGGTCGTCATCTTTACTACACTCAACTTTGGTACAACTACTTACACACCACACATTCTCACCTCCCAAGGCTTTATGTATGACTCTGCCTCTTCTATAGTAGATGAATAATTCTTTTTTCTTAAGCTGATCTACCTACTGCTGCATGCTAGCTAAAAGATCTACTGTATTTTCAGTGTATTCAATATGTTAAGATTAGGCTGATGATTTGAATCAACAATAGAAAATAACATTTAGGAGAAGGGGCGACCGATAGGCTCAGTCAGAATTTCAGGCCAGCAAAGGCTGTTGTGATAGGGTCAAGGGAAGGGTCTCTTTACATCACATTCAACAAGTGGCCAATCCTGCTGGCGCAGAGAAGGAGGCTGCTCAGTGACTGACGAGGAAATGGGGGTAGGGGAGTGGGCACGCGCTCCGGAGGCTGCAGGCGCCATGGGCAGAGTCAGGAACCGCGCTCAGCAGCGGAGGCGAAAGCGGCCCGGGCATCCTCCCGCCGCCTGCGCGGCCGTCGCTGTCATGGGCGCCAGCCGCTCGCAGTGCCCCCGTGTCAGATTCGGAGTCGTGAGTCACTTGGCGGCCAGGAAGTGGCTGGGAAGATCGCGGCGGAGGCGCCGGTGGCGTCAGGTCCGGGAGAAGCGCCCCAGAGACCCGCTGCCCTCCATGCCACCGTCGGACCGGCCGGCGCCAGCCGCGTCCCCCCAGGACCTGGACCTGGGCGCGCAGCGGGAGCGCTGGGAGAAGTTCAGGAAGCTGTGGGGCCTCAGCTGCGAGGGCGCCGCCAAGGTCCTGCTGGACACCTTCGAGTACCCGGGCCTCGTGCATCACACCGGGGGCTGCCACTGCGGCGCGGTCCGCTTTGCGGTCTGGGCGCCCGCAGATCTGCGCGTCGTGGATTGCAGCTGCAGGCTGTGCAGGAAGAAGCAGCACCGCCACTTCCTCGTCCCGGCCTCGCGCTTCACGCTGCTCCAGGGCGCGGACAGCATCGTCACCTACCGCTCCGACACGCACCCGGCGCTGCACAGCTTCTGCAGCAGGTGCGGGGTGCAGAGCTTCCACGCCGCCGTCTCTGACCCCCGCGTGTACGGCGTCGCCCCGCACTGCCTGGACGAGGGCACTGTGCGCAGCGTGGTCATCGAAGAGGTCGGCGGTGGCGACCCGGGGAAGGAGGACGCCGAGGAGCATAAGGCCATCCGCAAGACGTCCTCCCAGTCAGCCCCTGCCCGTCCCCGCGAACAGTGACAGTGACTGTCCGCGCAGAGAGGAACAGCGCAAGCACGCCCGAAACCGGCCGGGTGGCCCTGCGCGGAGCCTCCGACTACCTGCACAGATCACACGCTGTGAACGAGGTGTTTCTGGCCTGGGCAAACCGTGGTTTCTCTTCCAGGGTTTGCCCTTCCCCTCCGCTAGTTTTCAGTGAACTCGCTTACGTTCCAAACCTTGAACCCAGCGTTAATCTTGTATACAACATTAACCTTGCAATCCCGTAAGCAAGAAGAGTGTCTCTGCTTTTTCCAGCCATCCGTTGATTGTATCTCTCGCTTTTACTGTTCTGCATACAGTTGTCACAAATCACCTGCAGATGATTCCCGTGTACTGTACGTTCCTGGTGCTATTGTGAACAGGCTTCTTGTTTTCAGCGCTTTGCGTCTGGTGTGTAGGACAGCAACACACAAACAGTTTGTAAACATGTTGCCAGGACGTCTGTGTGTGTTTTAGACAGACATTCACGTTTTCACTACTTAGACATCCAGTTATTTAGTGTTTTTAACATGATATGTTTTAAGATTCATTAGTATTGCATACCTCATTGCTCTTATTAAACAAATGATGTTAGTGTTTTCCTCTGTTTTGTTTTAGAAACTGTCTCTGGGAAGGGAGGTGGGAGACAGGAATGAGAAACGTCTATGTGCTGTATGCCCTCTTTAATCTTTCTAAATGCCTATCTTATACATGTGTTAAATATTCAGAAATTAGTAAACATTTAATAAATAGAAAAGTATGTATTTCTATGCTGTATATTACAAAATCAGCTCTAATTTATATGTAATTCTTGATATCTGAAATTTTTATCAAACCTCAGTGGTGGGTTCAATGATACATATCAATATTATCATTTTATGACTTCATAGAATTAAAAAATATGGATCTTTCATAATTTATGTCATCAACCTTCTCCAATGGATGTTTAGCTTTTTTCCAACTTTCAGTGTAATAATAATAGTTCAAAGGCCCAAACTTCAAATAAATGTCTGCATTGTTGTAACACTCGGGTAAAACTGCCTGGATAATCTTTCCATATTTTATTTGCTGTCTGTGTCTCCTCGGTACATGTTTCATTAGAATTGTTGAACTTGGTTAACCTTGTCAACAAAGTGAAAACAGATCAATTAAGTGCCATACTGGTGAGGAGGACTGGGAGGGGGGCTAAACCCTGAGGAAGAACAAGCTGTTGGTGAAGGGGATGACTGAGAAAGAAATGAAGAGAAAGAAAAGCAACGAACACCTTGGATCCAGCAAGGAATATAGGGGAAAGGAAGAGGTGTTTAAGGGAGTCTTTGCGGGGTTTTATCGCAGGCTGCAGGAAGTAGTGTTTTTCCTGCTATTTCCAAAGGAGGCTTTAAAGTTAATGTTACTTTATGTGTTAGCTGTCCTTTTTCTATTGCACCAAAGTATGTTCTACACTTCAAAGTTGTAAATGAATATTTGTGAGTCATGAATGACAGTGGCCAGTGAGCCATGCTTCAGGCATCTCTTACTTCAAGGAAAGAGCAAGGGCTTGGCATTTGAGCCTGGGCTGAAAACCCAACTCTTCTACATACTGCTGTCCAGTTTTGTAAAATCTGTAAAAATACAAAAATTAGCCAGGTGTGGTGGTGGGCGCCTATAATCCCAGCTACTCAGGCGGCTGAGGCAGGAGAATTGCTTGAACCCTAGAGGTGGAGGTTGCAGTGAGCCAAGATGGCGCCACTGCACTCCAGCCTGGGCAACTGAGCGAGACTCTGTCTCAAAAAAAAAAAAAAAATCTGTAAAACACCACCCTCATCTTCATTGTGAGAATGAAATGAGGATGTGTGTGCAATCTGCTGGCACAGTGGCTGGCGCCCAGCAGACACTCAAGAATTTCCTATGATGGTTGCTCTTATTAGGTGAGGACACTGAGGAATAGAACCAAGGGTCATGATTGAACTCAATCCTAGGATTTAGACACTTTCATGGATATCCTCTCAGGTGCTATTTTTTTGGCACTTAAAGTGAGAGTTAGATCAATCCAGTGGCAGGGTAGGAGTAACAGGAAGTAAGTCCATAGGGTGCTGCATGATCTTTCTCCTCCTAACTGATATATCAGACAACATCCACTCTTTCTTGCCTGTCCTCATTCATCCTTGCTGGTGATGAAGGGGAACCTCATCCTCTCCCACCTCATACCCTGTTCTCTGCCCAGCTTTCCTCCACTTTATGCATCCCAGGTGCCTGGCACTGGTTTTCATGATAAGATAGAGCGGCCAACAAAAAACACAGTCTCTAGGCCCTTATCACTTCCATTTAGTGGATGAGAAAGAGAACTGTCAGCCTCCAAACAGTGTGACTAGGAAAAAGTGGGGTGCCGTGGGAGCACAGAGGAGAGGCCAGTTAATAAGTTTATTCTCTTGCCAGTTAATAAACTTATTTGGGCCTCAGTTTTGGTGTCCTCCTCTCTAAAATTGTTACGATAATAACACTCATCTCCTAATCTTGTCGTCTCTCCAGGATGAGATACACAGGAACCTAAAGAGACCAGCCATGGCCCGGCATGGTGGCTCACGCCTGTAATCCCAGCACTTTGGGAGGAGGAGGCGGGTGGATCACAAGGTCAGGAGTTCAAGACCAGCCTGGCCAAGATGGTGAAACGCTGTCTCTACTAAAAACTACAAAAATTAGCCGGGCGCCATGGCAGGCACGTATCATCCCAGCTACTTGGGAGGCTGAGGCAGGAGAATTGCTTGAACCCGGGTGGCAGAGGTTGCAGTGAGTCAAGATCACGCCATTGCACTCCAGCCTGGGCGAAAGAGTGAGACTCCATCTCAATAAAAATAAAAATAAAAATAAAAGAGGCCAGCCACGTTCTAGGTGAAACCGTTAGCTCTGTGTCCTGTGTTAGTCACATGTCAGCACGGAGGGGAAGCATCACAGGAACCCTGGGAATCTGGTCTGCCCTGGGGCCATAGGTAAGGAAATGGGAGGTGGAGGCAGGGTTGGTGCCATTTCCATCTTCTCCACAATCTCTTCACATCTACTGAAAAGGCTTCTTTTATGTGTTAGGTGTTCCGCGCTATGAAGACCTATAATTACATTATTAGGTAACTAAAGTTAGTCCTCGCAGGCTAGGCTATAGAAGGTGGTACCAGCAGTAGTATATCGCCCTCCAGTGGACGTTATAAGTAATGGCACATTGTTGGATGATTTACTGTTAACACTTGAGAAATTCAAAGGGAATGGGGTGACGCTTGCTTCCTCAGAGTCTCTGGGAAAGAAGCCCAGTAGTTAGGATGCTTTCCTCTATAATAAGCATTCTAGGAATTACAACCAGGAAGAATAGAATCAAGGAGAGGAAGAGTCACTGTTTTTTCCTGTGCCCTTTTTATGAAATAGGACATCTTTCATAAAATCATTGCTCCCAAGTTTTATTTCCAGTTTTCTTTTCTTGTGCTAAATGACATCTTGGACTATTTAGAATATTAACAATAGAACCTACATCAGTGAATTTCCAGCGTCTAGTCGTGTCCAATCATGCAGCTTTGACTGTGATAGATGAACTTACAATAAAATAAATTATATTAACAACAAAGATAAAATACTCAAAACAAATGGATTCCTATTTCTCTTGTTACATTTTACTATTATCTATGTTCTTGAAGGTATCTGTGTTTTTCATCTGTACTGTGGAAGTCTTGTGGAATAGCGTGGCCCTGCTCATCTCTTCTCAGGCGTGTATTCAGTGACTTCACATTGGTAGCTTGAAGTAAACCATGGTGGGGGAATTTACAGCACCCAGAAGTCAGGCCTTCATTTGTTGTTATGTTGATTGGCTAGAATTCATGAAATTATGTAGGAAATGTTAATAATACTGATTAAACTTTCATGTGTTTTGTGTCTGTAGCCATTACATTGTGAATAGATTAGCATACAAAATTGAGAAACTATTATTTTTGTATTTAAAGACCATTGTTCAATTTGCCAAGGAAGTCACTAGAGTCATTGTTGAATAAGTGAAGTTGTTGATGAATAAATGAAGTTCTGTATGGTTCTTTGTTGTTTGAGTCTTTATTTGTTAACATAAACAAGTTAAAACCCAAAATTCATGTTAGAACTCCACTCGGAGAGATACTTGCTAGGTATTTATCAGTATATATCTGGCCAATACCTTCAACTCCCCCCGCATCCCACGTACGTCAAATGACCTGGTCTCCTAGCACCGACAAGTGGTTCCAGAGCAGTGAACTTTGCAAGTGACATCGGAAGGGATGGTTAGAGAAAATGGGACATAAGGCCTTGAAGCAGGGAATGGGAAAGGGCAAACTGGGGATGTGATGAAGGGGTGGAGGAGCTAGGCCATTTCTATGGGTACACATGTGTGAGAATATATAGCTAATGTTTACTTAGAATGTGTTTCTTTACAAACCTCAATGCAAAATCCATGCATATTCAAGGTTATACATTTGTACGTGTATGTACACAAATAGGCAAAGCACATAACTACAATCGATTTAATCAATTTTATTTATTCATTTTTAAACAGGTTAATTCATAGACATATTAACGTGTATGTGTAATGGATGTTCCAAATATTTCAAAAACACTGGCTAACAGTTTACCCCACTTCTTTTTTCTCAAACCATAAATACGTTTTGGTCAGCATTTCCTACTATTGGCAGGAAATAGTTTTATGTTACATGCTTTCTAAATAAGTATAATTCTGGATGTTATTAAAACCCAATAGCAGTTCTACTTCAGTGACTGGTGCATAGTGAGTATTTTTTGGATAATAATACGTCAGATGATGTACAGGGCACTTGGGATTTTGAAAGAATTGGGTAGTGTCCTTACCCTCAAATATCTCACAGAAAACAGAAATTAAAGAAATATAATTTATGATCTAATATTGGGGCCAGGATAGAGGTCTGATCCTCATCTATGTCACACTCTCTCCAGCTTCTAAGACCTCATATATGTTATTCCACTCTCTGGAAAATTTTAATTCTGCTTTTCACTAAGTCCTATTTATTTGTTATATCTTAGATGGTGTGTCTCTTCCTTTGAAAGGCTATATCTTGCCCCGTCTTGATATACATTGTCAGGACATCTAGAATCTCCCTACTGCTGTGAGCACTGATCATGTTTGCTGTAGTTCCTTGTTTCGTTGTCTTCCTCAACACACCGTGAGCTCCACAAGGACTGAGGTCAGCGACGCCTTGCTCATGTCTATATCCAGGAGCCTACTTAAGTACCTGGCATACTAGTGTGAGAAAAGGCACTATGACAGCTGGAGTTTCACTCTTGTTGCCCAGGCTGGAGTGCAGTGGCGCGATCTCCACTCACCACAACCTCCGCCTCCCGGGTTCAAGAGATTCTCCTGCCTCAGCTTCCCGAGTACCTGGGATTACAGGCATGCGCTGCCACGCCCGGCTAATTTTGTATTTTTAGTAGAGACGGGGTTTTGCCATGTTGGTCAGGCTGGTCTCAAACTCCCGACCTTAGGCGATCCCCCCACCTTGGCCTCCCAAGTGCTGGGATTACAGGCGTGATCCACCGCACCCAGTTTATAATTTTATTTTTAATCATTAGCTCTAGCGAGTTGGTATGAGCTGCCTACAGCACACTGCTGGTCCTGATCCCTTCTCTCCACAGATTCATGTAACCCTGAGACAGAACCGAACCAGTCCATCACAAAGATGACCCTACCTTCTCTACTCCTTTTCCAACTGACCTCAGGACTAAAATTACAGCTCAGTTTCCCTAACATTTCCTTTCCTTTAAATCTCAAGACTCTTGCCCTAAACGTAAAGTTCTTAGTTTCCAGGAATCCCTGGCTCCAGCCAGTCACCATCATCTTTGGGTATGTTTTACCAGGGCAGAAATTCTAGTATGCTTGGTGAACTGTTCTTCTCTGTGGTCTTAATTAACCCTTTCCTCTGCAGGAGCAGTTTTTTTTAACTTCATGGCAGAAGAATGTTAAAGGAGCCCTTGGTAATATTCTATTGCCTGGATTTGAATGGGGAGGAATGGAGAGGGAGGGAAGGGAAGAGAAAAAAAGAGGCAGGGTAGGAGAGGGAGACAGCGAGACGGAGGTAGAGAGAAACAAAAGGAAAGAAGGAGAGAGAGAGATAAAGGCTGGAAGTAGGGCTGGATGTTACTATTCCCGGCACCTGTAATATTAGCATTTCTGGACTTGAAATTTTTTGTATGCAAATCCTTCCTTCTTTCTCAGTGCAAACTGTACTTTTTAATAAAGAATTATGTAACTGTAAGGATTACATTAGATAGTACATGTGAAACATTTAGGAAAGTAGCCCCAGGTAGGTCTTAAGTATTGGAATCAGAGTGCCTAAATTTGAATCATAACCTCTTTCTTTCTGGCTGGGTATTTCTCGGCAATTTCATTAGCCTCTGAGTCTCAGGTTACTTTCTATGTAAATGGCGCATAAAACACTATCTACCTTATAATGTTGTTCTATGCATTAAAATAGGTGTTGAAACATAGCCATCCCTCAGACACACGCCTGTCATCCTAACAAAGATTATTTCTGACGCTAGCAGCTAACACCTTCCCAATCTACTGTGTTGCTAGACTGCATGTTTCCCGGTGCTAGCTAGACCATCACATTGTTAGACCACTATTTAACGTACTGTAAGGATTTCTGTTTGTCTTGTTTGTGTGGATCAGGTTGCATTTAATTATTTTCCACTCCGATTTTCTGACCATAAAAGTATAGATGAGTAATAATGCCTAATCTATACCAATAGCTCTATGCTAATCTTTGATGCTCACACAATGTACAAGATTAATAATACTGTGATTCTACTGTGTACGGCAGTCATTTATCATCTTCCTGGTAACCCCAAAAGATGGATTTCATTATCTCTAATTTACACAAGAGTAAGTAAGCTCAGAGGAGTGCAAGATCATATCCAGAGTCACAAAACCAGTAAGTTATGATCGAGGGTATTTATGAGTCTAGATCCCATTCCCTTCACTGTAATTCAAACTGTCTTGAGTTCTACCAGTACGAAAGGTCAATACTTTTCATCTTCCCAAAAGAGCTACACGATCATTGAAGGCAGAGAATGATTTAGCATTCTCTCGTACCTCTGGTACCCAATTTAATGTTAACCCCATAATAAGTATGCATAAAATACCTGGTGACTAGTTTACAAGGACTCAGTTTGCATTTAAAATTCTATATAATTGAAGAAGGCTGAATCTGTAATGATATCACAGCTAGAGAAGGAATGTGTCACTCAGACGTTCTTGCCATTGAAGTATTTTTCTGTTGTCAGAAGCTGTGTGAGTTGGTGAAAGAGACTTGAAGCAATAGCTATTTAATCAGATATTTGTTCCGAAAACTCAATAATCTTTATACTGTTTTACTTATATAATCACATATTTAATTCCAAAATACCACTTGCTATTAATTACATGCATAAGATAAATAAGAGGATATTATGTTGTTTACTTTCATGTATTTAATTCCTCTTCAATTTGCTAAGCTCTTATCTTACAATAATTAATTCTCATACAACATTGTTTAGTGAGCCTTGTCGTGCATTTGTTTGTTTGTTTTCTGTTTCTTTGAACTAGAATGCAGGCTGTCATGGAGCAGGGACATTTACTCAAGGAACACTGTCGGTTTTCCTCACTGCTGAATCCCCAGCACCTAGAGGGATAGCTAATCATATTAAGTGAATAGTAACTACTTGCAGGAATAATCTAATCTACGAACCAGACTTGGACACAAAGTCCATCCTAAACAGGGCTCCTTTCTGAATTCTGAGTACCATGGAAAGTAGCCAAGGTAAGCTGCGGGGAGTCCCAGAGTCTAGTAAGGCCAATATGACTAAGACTGCAGGCGTCTGGATTCAAGCAGATCTAGAGGCTTCTGCCTCCCTCACTTGCAAGTTTGTGACATCAGGATTGCATTAGAACCACTCTTAGCCTGCCACCTCCTCTGTACGTTTCTTATATAAAAGTCACAAATGCTGTCATTCATTTACTCAAGAAGCATTTATCGAATGTCCTCTATGTGCCTGGCACTGGCATGGGTGCTGGGAATAAAAAGAGGAATAAACAAGAATAAATACATTTCCTGGCCTCCGGAAGCTCACAGTTCAGTTAATAAGACAAACATGTTACCACTGTTTACAGCACAATGGGATTAGGGCTAAAATAGACATATTATGGCTTGCTATTTGTACATACAGTAAGGAAAGCTTTTGTTGTTCACATTCCAGTCTTTCTGCCAATAAAACCTTATACCTTTAAAAGGCCCGAGACCTGGCTCTTGAATTGTTTGTGTATAAAATTTAACATGGTAGAGAGAGCAAGGGATTATTTCTGGTTCAGCAGCATCCAAGTGTAGCTCAAAAATTCAAATGGAAACAGACATGGCAAAAGTCACAATGGAGCAAAATCTACCTTCCTCTGTGGAGATTCCCATCAACTTTGGCACACGAGTAGTATCCATAGACCTGTAGGATGCAAGAAAGGATCTTCAGAATAAGCCCCATCACTTTGGAGCAGAAGCAGCTGAGGCCTGATTCAGCTCTACACAAGAAAAGTGTGCTGAGGTTGCTCTGGCTGGACGTGGTTCTGGAGTTTTCAAGGTACAGAGATGACTCAGACAGTATCCCTGTCCTCTGGGAGTTTATACTCTAACAGGCAGAAACATAAACAGATAATTTCAACGAGTGCATATTTTTCTTTCCCAACCTACCCTGAGAGACATTTATCAATTCCTACCTTCTCTGCTTTCTACAGATGAGGAAACAGGGTAGTTTCAGTAACTACCCTCTTCAGTAACTTGGGTAGTAGGTATGGAGCTGGGTTTTGCATCCAGATCTGTCTGTCTCCAAAGCCAGATCTCTATCCAGTCACTATGACAACACTTCACGTATATTGTTCTTGCTGAAATATACCTGCCCTTCCTGATGAGACATGTGTGATGCTTCCAATAGGGTTCATGCCTGAAAAATCTCAGCACCCAGCAGAAAAGAGCATCCGTAAAGTGCTAGGATAGAACTCAAAATTGCTGCTCTGAAGCCAGCAGCCTGGGGTCAACTATTTCACTTTATAGCGAGTCTGAAAGAAGAAGGAATCATGACGGAAAGTGAAAGCAGAGCCAGGGGAAGTGCACCTTTAAGTTCCAAAAGAAAACAGACGGGTTTGTTGTAGGCATGAAATTGGAAGAAAGGGCACAGAGCATTGGATTCAGGCTGATCCAGTGATAAAAACTGATCACACTGCTACCTAGCTCTGTGTCCCTGACCAAGTTAAGCTTTTGTACAGCTTGATCACACCCACGCACCCTCACCCTGGTTTTTAGAGGCCTTCCTCTGTGTTTCCAGTGACTCATCTTCTCAGCTCTGTCAGCATTCACATCAAAATGTTTGGCAATTACATTTCTGAATAACTGTCTGCCCACTAGACTAAAAGCGCTTTGTAGCCTTGGCTTGGATCTTCCCCGTGTCCAAAAAGCCGTCATGTTCAGTAAATGTTTATTGTGTGACCCACTCCTCAGTAAAGGATAACTAGTATTCCACCACCACATTCAAACTTTTCTTCACTTAGAGGGGGATTTGGGCCTTTCGTCCATACCCCGTGTTTAGAACCCTCCAGACCTTCCACACCTAACGTATGTGCCTCTTAATGAATCTTGGTCAACTCATTATTATCTTACTCCTGATCTGGCCTTAGGGTGAGAGCCCATTAGATGATTTACTAAAACTTTCTCAAATACAAACTGTGATACACAATGAGTCTTTAATAAATATTGTTGGAAGAGACAAACATGTTGAGTTAATACAAGCCTAGCAATTGTATTAATTTATGTCAGAGTTTAAATTCGTAGATATCATTTTGACAGAATTAAATATGTGAATCCAATGACTGGTGAAACTGCCAACATAAGTGAACATTTTCACACTCACAAGGAGATGATTTTCCTGATTTTCCTCATACTCCTGCAGTAACTCCTTTTCAATCTATTTGAATTTTTCTTCTCCTTGGTAGTTGTCTTCTTGATGTGCCAGACAAAGACTTTTTTTTTTTTTGAGACAGAGTCTCGCTTTGTCGCCCAGGCTGGAGTGCAATGGCACAATCTCGGCTCACTGCAACCTCTGCCTCCCTGGTTCAAGGGATTCTCCTGCATCAGCCTCCTGAATAGCTGGGATTACAGGCACGTGCCACCACACCCAGCTAATTTTTGTATTTTTAGTAGAGACAGGGTTTTGCCATGTTGTCCACGCTGGTCTTGAACTCCTGACTGCAGGTGATCCACCTGCCTTGGCCTCCCAAAGTGCTGGGATTATAGGCATAAGCCACTGGGCCCGGCTGGCAAAGACTTGTAATTCATCACGTATAGAGCCATTTTTATGTTCTGGGTATGCATCGGCCTTTACCCACTAGACCTCAGGAGATCTAGACTGAAATACAGTAAGCATTATTGAGTGTTTATTGAATTAATTGATATTTTACTGTGCTACTCATAGCAAAAGAAAACTATCTTCCAATATGGGATTAGTACAGTAGGTACCATAATTTCAATATTTTGTATTAGATGCCAAGTAAAGTTTTCCATTGCATATGAGGTACTGAGGGAGCAGGGAATTCTGATTCATTTTTTCAGTGTCACCCCTCATCGTAGCTAGCACAGTCTAAACCACAGGACATAACTTGGGTTAACATTTCTCAGAACTCAGTAATGCATTCACCACTTTTAAGACTTTTTACAATTATAGATATCATTGTGCTGTTTTTTTCTTTTTTCTTTTTAAATATTTTTTATTTATTTATTTTTTATATAAGCCTACGGCACCCAGTATTCCCAGGTGGTCTCCCATCCAAGTACTAACCAGGCCCGACCCTGCTAAGCTCCCGAGATCAGACGAGATCAGGCATGTTCAGGGTGGTGTGGCCATAGACTGTGCTGTTTTTTTTTAAATATTTTCTGTGAAACAGAATTACATAAAATTGAAATTAATTTAAAATAACATATGTAACTATAAAAGTGGAAAATCAGGGTAGGAAAGATAACTTCATAAAGAAATACAGACCCGGCGCAGTGGCTCACGCCTGTAATCCCAACACTGTAGGAGGCCGAGGTGGGCAGATCACCTGAGGTCAGGGGTTTGAGACCAGCCTGGCCAACATGGTGAAACCCCATCTCTATTAAAAATACAAAAAATTAGCCATGCGTGGTGGCAGACGCCTGTAATCCCAGCTAGTCGGGAGGCTGAGGCAGGAGAATCGCTTGAACCCAGGAGGCAGAGGTTGTAGTGAGCCAAGATTGCACCATTGCACTCCAGCCTGGGCAACAAGAGTGAAACTCCATCTCAAAAATAAATAAATAAATAAAAATGTTTAAAAGGTTTTTTTTTTACATTTTTCATTGAAAAATTTCCTTAAATTACTTAAATCAATTCACTTCAAATAATTATTTTATTTATTCTTCATTCTTTTTATTAAAATGAAATAAGAATGAAATAAATACTAGATTTCCACACTACTAAACACTTCATATGTATTCTCTCATCCAGTCCTCGTAAAGCAACTCAGAATGCATAATAGCATTTCCATTTTTCAAGATGAGAAAACTGAGACCAGGGAAGTTAGAAAAGATAGCCCAAATCTGCTCTGCCACAGATTTAGGATGGACACCCACAGTCATATGATGCCAAAGCCCACAAAGACTGCTGAGTAAGCAGCATAGGCCATTGTCAGCTTAATTATCCACCAACATTCTCTCCGACACAGTTTCATGGAATTTATGATCCGAACGCTATCAACACTATCAGCCAACTTCTCATCCCTGAGACCTCTCCCCAGATCCTGTGGCAAAATGCTCAGGACACCCAATGAGATGAGGTATGGCTTTTTTTTTTTTTCCTGAAATACAGTTATAATTTCTGTCTTTTGTTTAGATGCTTTCTCAGAGAGAAAAAAAATCATTGTTTACAATATCCTGCTGTCGGCCAAAGATTGTGTTCTGAGGAGGGTCCTTTATTGCAGAAATGGCTTCTAGTTGAAAGAATGCAAACCGCAAGCTTAGATTCTGCTTCTGTAAAAACAGACGACAGAAGGGGAGGACAGAAGGATGGCTTCTATTCTTGGGGAAACAAGAAGTCTGATAATGGATGAAAGATTTCAACAGAGAGAAAAAACTGGGCAATTGCCAACAGAGTAGGAAACCTGAAGGAAAGATCAGCTATCTGGAAAGAAAATGTTATGGTGATTTTCCATGGAGTGTGTAGTATCAACGCTCTTCCCCAATCACCACACAAAGATCTTGATGTGGCTGTGATATACTATATGTTTAATAAAAAAATAAAACACATACATAACTATTAAAATTTTAATGTCCAAGTAGCACTAAAATTGTTATGACTATCACTAGTTTTCTGTGTTCCACACTTTTGGGAGCTCTTACTTTCAGAAAAGAGAAAGGGCTTTGAAGTTAGACAGACCTGGACTGGACAGTTTTCATTTCAAGGAGGGCAGAACAGGTAAGCAAACAGTTAACAGTCTTGTTTATAATTAGACATGTTACATTTCACAGCCTGAGATAATACCCCAGTCTTGGATTATGGCATCCTTTCCATAGAGTTGCAGAGTAAGCCATGGTATTCCTGATGAGATAGCCACCTTCCTGGCAACACCATTTCCTCCCGGACCATCTAAAACTTCAGCAGGACCCAGCACCCTTATAATGTGACAGGAGCCTCTGAGTCAGCACTAAAAAGAGTTTTCCTGAAGTCAAGAGGCATGCAGTACACCTTCCTAACTTTTTAATGTGTGGAAAGACCAGACAGCTCAGAAAATGACAGCGACATTAGAAGCATCTTCTCTGGAAGTTCGGTGCCTCATCCACTGTGAAAGACTTGGAAACTGCGCCTGCCCCTTCTCTCACTGCTCTCTATGTGAGGTTGAATCCTCAGAGAAAGAGTAGCTCTCCACAATCTGCGGTGGCTGTGAAAGGTTGTGGGGAGAGCCCTACCTCATAGCCTGGTACCATTCACAGTCTCGCAGAGCTTTCATTCAAGGGTTTCCCTATGTGCAGGCACCAGGAAAACACAGTCTTGCAGCATTCTGTCTTCAGAAATTGGCTCCCGATCATAGACCACACAGTATTTGGCTGATTTTAAGAAATTAGGAACAAGCATATCCAGGAAAAGTGAGAGTTATAGTGGTTATAATAAGTGACATTACTGGCAAAGAGAGACATAAGTGTACTGGAAGCAGCACAGGGCTTTGAGGCAGACAGAGCTGCAGTTGAAAACAAACTCCAGCACTAGCTAGCTGTGTTTTCTTGAGCAAGTTGCTTAACATCCATTTATTCCTTAAACGAATGTGTATTGAGTGCTTGCCATATACCACGTATTATTCTCTCTGTTAATCTCTCATCAGACAAATGGAGATAATAATAGCACCTACCTCCTAAACAAGCCCCCTACTGGGACCACATGGATTAAAGGGGCCCACCTCCATTTTCCCCACATCCCCTGTTCTCACAGCTTTCCTACTTCCCACTCATCAGTACTTTATCTATTCCATTAGACTGTGGGATCTTTGAGCCTGGGACCAAACTTGAATCATCATGTGTGCCTGCAGTGCTTGGAATCTAGTGTTTACTGAAGGTCTTCAGTACTGATGATATGTTAGTTGGCAATAATATCATTTAAACAAGTGACTACAGGACATCTTTCAACTCCAATTTTCCTCACTAAGAGAAGGGTCTATGTCTTTCAACCCCATACTTCTCAAATTTCCAGAACCAGTATATTTTTGAATTCTTGATTTCTTTCTTTCTTTCTTTTTTGTTAAGACAGAGTTTCACTCTTGTTGCCCAGGCTGGAGTGCAATGGTGCAATCTTGGCTCACTGCAACTCCGCTTCCTGGGTTCAAGCGATTCTCTTGCCTCAGCCTTCCAAGTAGCTGGGATTACAGGTGTGCACCACCACGCCTGGCTAATTTTGTATTTTTAGTAGACATGAGGTTTCTCCGTGTTGGTCAGGCTGGTCTTGAACTCCCAACCTCAGGTGATCCACCCACTTTAGTCTTCCAAAGTGTTGGGATTACAGACATGAGCCACTGTGCCTGGCTAGAATTCTTGATTTCTTAATGTATTTGAGTATATCTGTTAGTGTGATTTTCCTCCTAATGGGATTGAACTGAGTAATTCACTGATTGCTTCCCACATGGAGAGTGATGGGTATATATAGGCATGCTAATTAGAGTATTTTATTTTATAGGTAAAATGCATAAGTATCATTCAGGCTTACATAGATATATTTTAAGGTGTGAACCCAGTGATCAATGGAATTGTCAAGTACAGGTAAGCACACTTGTATTCACAAGAGATAGTTCTGCTCATCTTCTCTGTCTATTTCACTTACCTCCTATTTCTCTATGTCCCTTCTTTGTGTTCCCCTGTTTCTGTAGATAGGACAAAGACCATATTTCCTTGGTATTTACAGATCCAGCATACAGGTCATTGGTTGAAACCTGATAAGCATACTGATCATTTGTTGAATTAATTAACCTTAATAATGACACTGATAGGAAAACAAGCCCCCTAACCCAGTGTGGAATTAGAAAAACAAGTGCCACCACTATTAGTTCTAATGTGTAGCTTTGTTTATCAGGTACCAGATGAACTCTTGTAGTGAGTCATGAGGTTCTGAGGAAGAAGAACTTTGACTCCTTTTACTGAGACATTGCATATGGTAACTGTCACAGTAAATCAAATAGCTTTTCCCAGATCTTGGTCATTCATGTATCATCTTTAGGATTTTTAACATATCCAAATATCGTATCTCTTGTGAGATCTCTTGTGAGATATGGCATTTGGATATGTTAAAAATCCTAAAGATTAGGAATCCAAGATGGCCGAATATGAACATCTCTGGAGTGCAGTTTCCAGCAAGAACAACACAGAGGGTAAGTGATCACTGCAATTCCAAATGAGTTATTACTGCCCACAGACCAGGAGATTCCCGGGCTGAAAAGCGCCACAAGTTTCCAGCACAGCTGTTTCAGTCGGTGCAGCGGGTCTCCGCACAAAAACTCACACAAATCTGGGCAGCTGTTTCACCTGGGACGTGGAATGCCTGGGAGACAGCTGCCCATTCAACTGAAAAAAAGGGGGCTGAAACAGGGAGCCAGGTGATCTGGCTCGGCAGGTCCCACCCCTACAAAAACCAGCAATCTGAAACGCTCTGGATAGAGAGTTTCACAGCAAGTGCAGCTGAACCTGACACGGTCCAGCTCTGTGGCGGGAAGGGCATCTGCCATTAGAGAGGCAGTCCAACACTACCAAGGCAGTCCACCATTACAGAGGCAGTTTGCCATTACCGAGGCAGACCACCATTACGGAGGCAGTCCACCATTACTGAGGCAGACCACCATTACAGAGGCAGTCCGCCATTACTGAGGCAGACCACCATTACTGAGGCAGTCCGCCATTACTGAAGCAGTCCGCCATTACTGAGGCAGACCACCATTACCGAGGCAGTCCGCCATTACTGAGGCAGTTCTAACTATATCTCTATAAGCAAAACCACAAGGAAGTTCACACACCAGCTGGGCAGAGCCCACAGCAACTCAGCAATGCCTCTGCTGGCAGACTGTGATTAGGCTACCTCCTAGCTGGGCAGGGCATCTCTGAAAAAAGGCAGCAGCATGTCAGGAACTTATAAATAAAGCTTCACCTTCCCACGACAGAGCACCTGGGAAAAAAGGCAGTTAGGAGTTCCACTGCAGCAGACTTAAACACACCTGCCCAGCAGCTCTGAACGAAACAATGGAGCTCACAGCTCAGCACTTGAGCTCCTATAAGGGTCAAACTGTCTCCTCAAGCAGCTCCCTGACCCCCATATATCCAAAGAGACACCTGATAAAGGAGAGCTCAGGCTGACATCCGGTAGGTATCCTTCTGGGATGAAGATAACAGAAGAAGAAACTGGCAGAAACCCTTACTGTTCTGCAGCCACCATAGGTGATCCCCAGGCAAGCAGGATCTGGAGTGGACCTCCAGCAGTCCTACAGCAGAGGGCCCTAACTGTTAGAAGGAAAACTAAAAAACAGAAAGAAATAACTTCATCATCAACAAAAAGGACGTCCACTCAGAGACCCCATCTGAAAGTCACCAAATAGAAAGACCACAGGTAGATAAATCCACAAAGATGGGAAGAAACCAGCACAAAAAGGATGAAAATGCCCAAAACCAGAACTCCTCTCCTCCTACAACAGATCACAACTCCTCACCAGCAAGGGAACAAGACTGGATGGAGAATGAGCGTGATGAAATGACAGAATCAGCTTTCAGAAAGTGGATTATAAGAAACTTCCGTGAGCTAAAAGAACATGTTCTAACCCAATGCAAAGAAACTAAGAACCTTGAAAAAAGACTTGATGAAACGCTAACGAGAATGGACAACTTAGAGAGGAATATGAGTGAATTGATGGAGCTGAAAAACACAACACGAGAACTTTGTGAAGCATACACAAGTTTCAATAGCCGAATCAACAAAGCAGAAGAAAGGATATCAGAGATTGAAAATCAACTCAGTGAAATAAAACCAGAAGGCAAGAGTAGAGAAAAAAGAATGAAAGGAAATGAACAAAGACTCCAAGAAATATGGGATTATGTGAAAAGACCTAATCTATGTTTGATAGATGTACCTGAATGTGATGGAGAGAATGACTCCAAGTTGGAAACACTCTTCAGGATATTATCCAGGAGAACTTCCCCAACCTAGCAAGGCAGGCCAGTATTCAAATCCAAGAAATACAGAGAACATCACAAAGATATTCCTTAAGAAGAGCAACCCCAAGGCACATAATTGCCAGATTTATTAGGGTTGAAATGAAAGAGAAAATACTAAGGGCAGTCAGAGAGAAAGGTCGGGTTACCCACAAAGGAAAGCCCATCATACTCACAGCAGATCTCTCAGCAGAAACCCTACAAGCCAGAAGAGAGTGGGAACCAATATTCAACATCCTTAAAGAAAAGAACTTTCAACCCAGAATTTCATATCCAGCCAAACTAAGCTTCATAAGTGAAGGAGAAATAAAATCCTTTATGAACAAGCAATTGCTGAGAGATTTTGTCACCACCAGGCCTACCTTACAAGAGCTCCTGAAAGAAGCACTAAACATAGAAAGGAACAACCAGTACCAGCCACTCCAAAAACGTACCAAATGGTAAAAAGCATCGACACAATGAAGAAACTGTGTCAACTAGGGCAAAACAATCAGCTAGTATCAAAATGGCAGGATCAAATTCACACATAACAATACTAACCTTAAATGTAAATGGGTCAAATGCCCCAGTCAAAAGACACAGACTGGCAAATTGGATAAAAAGTCAAAAACCATCAGTGTGCTGTATCCAGAAAACCCATCTCATATGCAAGAACACACATAGGCTCAAAATAAAGGATGGAGGAAGATTTACCAAGGAAATGGAGAGCAAAAAAGAGCAGGAATTGCAACCCTAGTCTCTGATAAAATAGACTTTAAACCAACAAAGATCAAAACACACAAAGAAGGGCATTACATAATGGTAAAAGGATCAATGCAACAAGAAGAGCTAATGATCCTAAATATATACGCACCCAATACAGGAGCATCCAGATACATAAAGCAAGTTCTTAACGACCTACAAAGAGATTCAGACTCCCACACAATAATAGTTGTAGACTTTAATACTCCACTGTCAATAGTAGACAGATCAATGAGAAAGAAAATTAACGAGATATCCAGGACTTGAACTCAGATCTGGACCAAGCAACCCTAATAAACATCTACAGAACTCTCCACTCCAAATCCATAGAATATACATTCTTCTCAGCACCACATCACACCTACTCTAAAACTGACCACATAATTGGAAGTAAATCACTCCTCAGCAAATGCAAAAGAACGGAAATCATAACAAACAGTCTCTCAGACTACAGTGCAATCAAATTAGAACTCAGGATTAAGAAACTCACTCGAAACTGCACAACTTCATGGAAACTGAACAACTGGCTCTTGAATGTTGACTGGATAAACAATGAAATTAAGGCAGAAATAAAGATGTTCTTTGAAACCAACAAGAACAAAGACACAACATACCAGAATCTCTGGGACATATTCAAAGCAGTGTCTAGAGGCAAATTTATAGCAATAAATGCCCACATGAGAAGCAAGGAAAGATGATCGAAAATAGACACCCTATCATCAAAATTGAAAGAGCTAGAGGAGCAAGATGAAAAAAAAAAACTCAAAAGCTAGCAGAAGACAAGAAATAACTAAGATCAGAGCAGAACTGAAGGAGATAGAGACAAAAAACCCTTCAAAAATCAATAAATTCAGGAACTGGTTTTTTTTTGAAAGATCAACAAAATAGACAGACTGATAGCCAGATTAATAAAAAAGAAAAGAGAGAAGAATCAAATAGATGCAATAAAAAATGATAAAGGAGATATCACCACCAATTCCACAGAAATACAAACTACCATCAGAGATTACTACAAACAATTCTATGCATATAAACCAGTAAACCTGGAAGAAATGGATAAATTCCTGGACACCTGCAACCTCCCAAGCCTTAACCAGGAAGAAGTTGAAACCTTGAATAGACCAATAACAAGGGCTGAAGTTGAGGCAGCAATTAATAGCCTACCACCCAAAAAAGCCCAGGTCCAGATGGGCTCACAGCCGAATTCTACCATACATACAAAGAAGAGCTGGTACCACTCCTTCTGAAACTATTCCAAACAATCCAAAAAGAGGGAATCCTTCCCAAATCATTTTATGAGACCAACAGCATCCTGATACCAAAACCCAGCAGAGAATCAACAAAAAATAAAACTTCAGGCCAATATCCGTGATGAACATAGATGCAAATATGTTCAATAAAATACTGGCAAGCCGATTGCAACAGCACATCAAAAAGCTTATCCACCATGATCAAGTAGGCTTCATCCTGGGGATGCAAGCCTGGTTCAACATGCACAAGTCTATAAACGTAATCCACCAAATAAACAGAACCAAAGACAATAACCACGATTATCTCAATAGATGCAGAGAAGGGCTTTGACAAAATTCAACAGCCTTTGTGCTAAAAACTCTCAATAAACTAGGTATCGACGGAACATATCTCAAAATAGTAAAAGCTATTTACGACAAACCCACACCCAATATCATACTGAATGGGCAAAAACCGGAAGCATTCCCTTTGAAATCTGGCACTAGACAAGGATGCCCTCTCTCACCACTCCTATTCAATATAGTACTGGAAGTTCTAGCCAGAGCAATCAGTCAAGAAAAAGAAATAAAGAGTATTCAATTAGGAAAGGAGGAAGTCAAATTGTCTCTATTTGCAGACGACGTGATTGTATATTTAGAAGACCCCATCATCTCAGCCTAAAATCTCCTTCAACTCATAAGCAACTTCAGCAAAGTGTCAGGATACAAAATCAACGTGGAGAAATCACAGGCTTTCCTATACACCAATAACAGACTTAAAGAGAGCCAAATCAAGAGGGTACTACCATTCCCGATAGCTACAAAGAGAATAAAATACCTAGGAATACAACTAACAAAGGATGTAAAGGACCTCTTCAAGGAGAACAACAAACCACTGCTCAAGGAAATAACAGAGGACACAAACAGATGGGAAAACATTCCATGCTCATGGTTAGGAAGAATCAATATTGTGAAAAAGTCCATACTGCCCAAAGTAATTTACAGATTCAACGCTATCCCCATCAAGCTACCTATGACCCTCTTCACAGAACTGGAAAAAACCACCTTAAACTTCATATGGAACCAAAAGAGAGCCGAAATAGCTAAGACAATTCTAAGCAAAAAGAAGAAAGCTGGAGTCATCACGCTACCTGACTTCAAACTGTACTACAAGGTACAGTAATCAAAACAGCATGGTACTGGTACCAAAACAGAGATATAGACCAATGGAACAGAACAGAGGCCTCGGAGGCAACACAACACATCTACAACCATCCGATCTTTGATAAACCTGACAAAAACAAGCAATGGGGAAAGGATTCCCTGTTTAATAAATGGTGTTGGGAAAACTGGCTAGCCATGTGCAGAAAACAGAATCTGGACCCCTTCCTGACACCTTACACTAAAATTAACTCCAGATGGATTAAAGACTTAAACATAAGACCTAACACCATAAAAGCCCTAGAAGAAAACCTAGGCAAAACCATTCAACGTAAGCACTGGCAAGGACTTCATGACTAAAACACCAAAAGCATTGGCAACAAAAGCCAAAATAGACAAATGGGATCTAATTAAACTTCAGAGCTTCTGTACAGCAAAAGAAACAATCATTAGAGTGAACTCGTAACCAACAGAATGGGAAAAAATTTTTGCAATCTACCCATCTGACAAAGGGCTAATATCCAGAATCTACAAAGAACTAAAACAGATTTACAAGAAAAAAAAACAAACAAACCCATTTCAAAAGTGAGCAAAGGATATCAATAGACACTTTTCAAAAGAAGACATTTATGAGGCCAAGAAACATATGAAAATATGCTCATCATCACTGGTCATTAGAGAAATGCAAATCAAAACTACATTGAGATACCATCTCACGCCAGTTAGAAAGGCAATCATTAAAAAATCTGGAGACAACAGATGCTGGAGAGGATGTGGAGAAATAGGAACACTTCTACCCTGTTGGTTGGAGTGTAAATTAGTTCAACCATTGTGGAAGACAGTGTGGCGATTCCTCAAGGACCTAGAAATAAAAATTCCATTTGACCCAGCAATCCCATTACTGGGTATATATCCAAAGGATTATAAATCATTCTGTTATAAAAACACATGCATAAATACGTTCATTGCAGCACAGTTTACAATAGCAAAGACCTGGAACCAACCCAAATGCCCATCAATGATAGACTGGACAGGGAAAATGTGGTACATATACACCATGGAATACTATGCAGCCCTAAAAATGACAAGTTTGTGTCCTTTGTAGGGATATGTATGAATCTGGAAACCATCATTCTCAGCAAACTGACACAAGAACAGAAAATCAAACACCACATGTTCTCACTCATATGTGGGTGTTGAACAATGAGAACATGTGGACACACGGAGGGGAGCATCACACACTGGGGTCTGTTGTGGGGGAATAGGGGAGGGACAGCGGCGGGTAGGGAGGTTGGGGAGGGATAACGTGGGTAGAAATGCCAGATATAGGTGACGGGATGGAGGCAGCAAACTACATTGCCATGTAGGTACCTATGCAGCAATCCTGCATTTTAAAAATATATATATATACACATATTTTTTTTTAAGAAAAAGAATGCTTTCTCTGCAATAAGATTTCCAGGCTCCAATTCTAGGCACAACTTCATCCAGTAGAAAAAGAAGGTGGCCTAAAACAAAGAAGAAATAAACTTTCATAATTCCTTTGCTCATCTCCCCAAACAAGTCTACCTTTCATCAAGGTCTGGGAAAAGTTCTGGATGGTGCGTTCTATGGAGGATATAACTCTGCGGTGTGTCAACTTGGGTAGGCGAAATTATATTCCCCAGAATTAACTTTCTATTATGTTTCTGGATAAGTGGGCTACTAGAGATAATCTCTTGAGTGAGTTAGAAGATGGAAGGGAAGTAGCAGCCATTCTATGGCCTACACACTTCTCCCAGTTACTTAAACACGAATATAGGTTCTGCTGCAAAGGGATTTTCCAGATGTGCTAGATAGAATACCCTAATCAGTTGACTTTGAGTTAGAGGAATTGTCCTGTGTGGGCCTGACTTGATCAGTTGGAAGGCCTTAAAAGGGGGCTTAGGCCTTCCTTGTGAAAAGAGACACTTGTACCCATGGAAACCAGCTCCATCCCATACCTGAGAAGGTTCCAGCCTACTTGTGATCTTTACTTCCTGACCAACTACTCTATGGGTTTCAGACTTATATAGCCAGCCCCCACAATTATGTAAGCCAGTCCCTTGAATGTGTATGTGTGTGTATCTGTATATCTCCTGCTGGTTTTGTTTACTTTATTAAACCTTGAGTAATAGAAAAACCAATGTGTTTTCTTAATTAAAAAAAGAAAAGAAAAGAAAAGAAAAGAAAGAAAAGGCTGCTTTCTCCTGTGTGTCTCTTTTTAGGAGTAAGAAAACCATTTCCAAAAACCTCCTGCCCTCAAATTCTATTTCTAATTACATTCTTAAAGCTTGAGTAACATCTTGGTCCACTGAAGATATTAGTAATAAACTTTCACCATTTTCCATCCACTAAAAAGTCAACTCCTTTATTTGTGACTTTCAAACAGCTTTAACCTACGTTGGATGATAAGGAAATGATGGGAACAAAGTTTTCATATTGGTCTTTGGGACCCAAATGAGATAGATTTTCCCAAACCTGCTGGCTAGGCATCATGTTAGATTCTAAGATGCAAAAATGAACAAAGTCCATGCCGGGTTTGTGCTGTTTTCTAAGAGACAGAAAAGAAAAAAGAACCTACAGCAAAGGGTATATGTGCTCTCTGAGATACACAAAATTCGGAGTGCTCTGAGATAGCAAAGGATGAAAATCCCTGCTAGTTTAGGATGGCCTCTTAGGGCAAGAGATTTATCAGCTGAGACTTGAAGGGATAGTAAAAAGACAGCCAGGTGGAAAGGGGAGGGCGAGTTTTCCAGTTAGTGGGAACAGAATATCTGAGGCCCTGAACAAGTCAGACAGCTTGGTTCACACAAAGAACAGATTTCTATTGTAGCTCTGACAATAATATATTGAGCTTATTTGCTAATACATCATTCCTGCCTCTCTATATACACACTATATTCTGGATAGGTTCTTTGGGAAGCCCGTGTCTTGGCTAACTTCTCTTCAGCATGTCTGTGTTTCCTGATGTCAGAAGGTTTCTGTCTCTAGGAGTTCCAGGAAATGAGCCCTCTGACATCAAAAGACACTTCGGTTAGAATGCTTTCTCTGCAATAAGACTTCCAGGCATGAGAAACTTGTTTTATTCATTTGAATATTGAATTTTCTAATCCAGGAATAGGAACTAGGGAGCTAGGGATTTGGGGCAGGATGGGGACTTTTTAATCTATACCTTTTGTTATTTGTTGATTATAAAACATTCTGTGAAAGTATTATATAATTAAAAAATAAATATGTAATCAATTCAAATGGTAGCAAATCCCAAACATTACAAAATGCACATAAAATAGAGCAACATATCATCTGTAACGCCATCATTCAGAGATGCTCAGTCAACAATTTTTGTGTGTTTATATATCCTTCTAAACTTCTAACTCTGCGTTCGCATGTACACACACACACATCTCTATTTCAATAGCTGCTTTTCTCATTTGACGTTAGAAAATGAATGTAATTTTAATGTCAATATATGCTTGCATCACCATTTCTAATATCTCCATTATATTCAATTTCATGGACATAGAATAATTCTTTTAATCACCACCCATTTTGATAAACAGGCTTTTTTTTTCTGGTTGTCTAATTCAAAAGAGCAAGGTACAGAATAGTGTGTACAGTGTGCTGCCATTTAGGTAAAAATGGATTGGGAATCTATTGATCAATATACTTATTCACTTGGAAAGTCACTGAATTCTTTACCAAGTGAATGTTAGAAACTATTTTTAGAATTTCACAAAAATTCAAATGAACATTTATTCCCACAGGAGTGTACTATACTAGAAGTAATCTATAAAGCTCTTTTCACAGTGAAGCTAATCCTCTTCAACCCCTCCACTCTTCTCCACTTCCAGCCCTCGACCACCAACCAGAGTATTCTTTTAAAAAACAGATTCTCCAACCTGTCCCTTTGCCATCCTGTTCCCTGTAACCTTCTGTACTTTTTTTTCCATGAATTACCTATCATTTCCAATTATCACTCTAAGGGGGACGGCCGCCTTCTGTGCCCAGGGCCTAAGTGTTTTGAGGATCCCAAGAAACAGTGATGTATTTTGCATGTAGTAGAAATAATTAGGCCATTATACCCAGCATACAGGAAAACCCACCTTCCTTTCACTTCCTGCACCCTTACTTCCTACTCTTTTCAACCTTGCCTTAAGAATACATTTGGGACCCAATTTCCCTGATAGTCCCCTTATCATTAACCTGACAACCATGACATTTTGTTTTCAGGAAAACTTATTGTAACCAATCACCTCCATTTTCCAGAAAGCCTCCTAGGACTGCAGCCACTCTAGCATGCCAAAAAGACTCTTCTCTGTGGTTTTAACCCCAGCTCTCCTAGGGTGGCCATTTATTTTAAGGTTGCGGTCCAAGAATGTCAAAGGAGCAGTTGGATTTAGGAGTGCGTGATATTCCATAGCAAGGATTTGATGGACTGGAGAGGGAAAAGGGAAGGAGAGGGGGAAGGAAATAGAATGACTGATATTAGCAGAAAGTGTTGTGTAAGGTTTTCTGGGGGGTATTTTTAAAATTCTATCTGTATTTCTGCATAAAAATGAGTTTCCATCTTTATTTCCTTTTCACAAATGGAGAGGCAATAGTGCACTGTAGTGGGTTAAAATAATGGGTACTAGGGCCAACCTATGCCTGGATTCAAATCTCAGCACCACCACTTACTGGCTGTTTAAGTTGACTGAGGTCCCTCGGCTTCAAGTGTGATATTTAGCAAATAATAGTACCTGTATTGTAAGTGTTGAAGTGAACTAAATATGGCCTGAGAAGGACTCCATACTTCTATATTTGAGTCCTTGCAGACAAACTGTAACCTAACATAACAGGTAGACAAGACTGAAAACCTAACTTAGGAGTATGCTCTGTAACAATAGCTGAGTCTTGGCCAATCCCAGCAGCCATACTTCAACCACTCATAGACTGCTAAGTGTTCAAATTGTTCAATTAAGGTAAACGCGGAGCTGTAACCAATCCAGTTGTTTCTGTACTTCACTTCCAATTTCTGTATGACACTTCCCTTTTTTTGTCTATAAATCTTCTTCCACTATGTGGCTGCACTGGAGTCTCTCTGAATCTGCTGTGATTCTGGGGGCTGCCTGATTCGCGAATCATTCATTGCTCAATTAAACTCCTTTAAATTTAATTCAGCTAAAGTCTTTCTTTTAACACAAGACTGCTGTGGGAGATGGGCACAGTGGCTCACGCCTGTAATCCCAGCACTTTGGGAGGCCGAGGAGGGCTGATCACCTGAGATCAGGGGTTTGAGACCAGTCTGGCCAACATGGTGAAACCCCGCCTCTACTGAAAATACAAAAATTAGCTGGGAGTGGTGGCGCATGCCTGTAATCCCAGCTACTTGGGAAGCTAAGGCAGGAGAATCACTAGAACCCTTGAGGTAGAGGTTGCAGTGAGCAGAGATTGCACCATTGCACTCCAGCCTGGGTGAGAGTGAGACTCCATCTCAAAAAAAAAAAAAGAGTCAATTGGTTTAAAATCAGTGTTCAGAGGTTTCAGACATCCCTGTTTGCTTGGCACAGTGCCCTCCAGCTTGGAAACAACTATTTCCAGCATTGAATTTTTATGAGACCCTCTTACTGTAGCATGTGTATGTGTGTGTGCAAACCTATGTGTGTCCATCTAGTCTGCCTAAAATGAATGCACACGGTTAAATAAAAAAAATTATTTCTGGGTTTCTGGCCTGGATCGGTCTAGTAGCCACACGTTTTCAATAAAATTTCCACACTCCAGTATAATACTTAGAAAAGTAGTGAACCTTGGATTCCAAGTTTAGTGAAGTGGAGTAGAGACTGGGAAACAGGACAGCATTGTGTTGTGTTTGTTTGTTTGTTTTGTTTTTGTTTTTTTGAGACGGAGTCTTGCTCTGTTGCCCAGGCTGGAGTGCAGTGGCGCCATCTTGGCTCACTGCAGCCTCTGCCTCCCAGGTTCAAGCGATTCTCCTGTCTCAGCCTCCTGGGTAGCTGGGATTACAGGCATCTGCCACCACAACCGGTGAATTTTTGTATTTTTAGTAGAGATGGTGTTTCGCCATCTTGGACAGGCTGGTCTTGAACTGAGCTCAGGTGATCCACCTGCCTTGGCCTCCCAATGTGCTGGGATTACAGGCACTGAGCTAGCATTGCTCTTTAAAAGTTCATTTTATGCTTAACTACCAATTTCATTTTGCATTTTGCCTTTTGCCTTTAGATGCAATAAATTACTTTGTTCAAAAAGCAAGCTTTCATGACTTTATTTAGTCTAAGTCATGTTGACTTTGTTACAGTAAAAGCGAAAGAGATAAAGATTTTAAATTGCAATGTATCAAAAAGTGGTGGTTATCAGCATTATTCTCAAGGAGGCTATTGTGAAGAACGGAGGCTGGAGAGATGTCACAATGCTTAAAATTGTTTTAAAATTCTAGCTCAAGAACTTAGATATTGGAAAGAAGTCAGGTTGTCCCCAAAAGAATCACAGAAATGAGAAGTCATCTGCTATAGACTCATAAGGAGATTATCTTTCAAATTAGCTTTTTATTGGGAAAGCTAAATATGTATTTTTAAAAATTATTTAAAAGTAGGAAAATATTTCATTATGCTGCTAAGCACAATTTTTTGTCATGCAGTTAATTTGAGCGCAATGGACCATTTTTCATTCCACTGTATGTATATAAAGATTCAGTTTTGAATGACAACAATAATTATGTTAGAGTTGCTGAGATATATTAATAGATATATTTATTCCTGAGGTAGTCATCTACCTCCAACACAATTTTTGCTGAAAAATACAAGCACCTCACAGGGCATAGCATCTCTGTAAAATATTCTTCATTAAAGCTAAGAAGATCTCTGAAACCAACAAAATTGAGTTTCATCTTTCCAAATGTCCATTGATGAGGATGGAATATGCAGCCTGATCAATAAATGAGAGACACTATAAGAGAGAATCGAATACCTGACAGAGTTAAAAGGACTTGGGAAACGGAGCTGCTTCACCTGTCCTGCTCATCAAATGGGGTACATCCCCCAGAAAGAGAGCACCCCAGAAACAGCTGTTACTTGGGAAAGAGGAGGTGGGTGTTTTACCTGAAAGTCCTGTGCCATTCACAGCTAGAGAGAACTTTCAACCACAGAGTTCCCCTGTAGTGTCATGAGTGATTAAAAATCCAAAAGAAACCTTATCATTCTGGACCGAGGATTGGTAAAAGGGGCTCCTGAAAATCAGAGAATATGAAAAGGGAGATTTTTTATTTTTTTGAGACAGAATCTCGCTCTGTCGCCCAGGCTGGAGTGCAGTGGTACGATCTCGGCTCACTGCAACTTCCGCCTCCCAGGTTCAAGCAATTCTCCTGCCTTAGCCTCCTGAGTAGCTGGGATTACAGGCATGGACCACCATGCCTGGCTAATTTTTGTATTTTCAGTAGAAACAGAGCTTCACCATGTCGTTCAGGCTGGTTTCGAACTCAGGACCTCGTGGTCCTCCCACCTAAGCCTCCCAAAGTGTTGGGATTACAGGCATGAGACACTGCACCCGGCAGGAGAGGGAGAATCTTAAAGAGGAAAGAGCTTGCAAGGGGAATCTTCTAATGCTGTGAATGAATATGCATAAATTTCAGGCTTTCTGTTAAGTTGCACATTCACAGAATGTAGCCAAAGCAGCATCGTAAACTATTTTGAACTTTGTATTACGTAAAGCACTACTCAAGCCTCAAGCTAAATACTGAGGAGTGTGTCTATGGGACAGTCAAAGCAGAATAGTAATTTCTTTTTGCAAACTGAACTGAAATGGAATAATAATTCAAAGAAAGCGAGACAGAACATTTAGTCTGAATCTAACCAGGTTGGTCTAGCTAAGCCAAATAAAAAAAAAGTCAGCATTCTCCAGAGGATATTAATGGGACCCAGATTCTAACAAAATAATATTCAAAATGCCAAGAACACAACCTAAACTTATACTAAATATTAAGAATCAGGAAAATTTGAAAAAACAATGTAAAAAAAAAGGCAACATATGCCAACCCCAAGATGACCCAGATTTGTCATCTGGGAATTGCCAAATATTTTTAAAAAGTTGTAAAGTCATTGTAGCCATGTTCCATGTAGTGAAGGTATAGTATGGATAAATGCTGCTGAAATGAAAGACAGAAATTCTAATTTCTGAGAAATATAGTTTTTGAAAAACCCCAATAGAAATTTTATAAATGAAACACACAGTATATGAAATTTTAAAATTCACTGGGTGAGCTCAGTGGAAGAATGGGCAATGATAAATACAGGGTCAGTGACTTAAAATTAGATAAATAGAAATTATGCAATCACATGAATACAGAGTAAAACGATTGATAAAAAATGAGCAGCAACTCAGAAATTGTGGTATTCATTGAACTCCCAAAAGGAGAGAAAAAAGATATTGGTGTAGAAAATATATTTGAAGAAATAATTGCTGAAACTTCTTGAATTAGGGGAAAGACAAAATTACAGATTCAAGAGGCTCAGCTAATCTCAAAAATTATAAACTCAAAGCAAATTATGCCCAGAAAAATCATAATCAAACTTCTAAAAACCAAAGATAGAGGAAAACCTTGAAAATGGCCAGTAAAAAGTAATACAATGCACACAAAGGGAAAATGATTCAAATAGCTGCGTGCTAAGAGAAACCACAGAGGCCAGAAGGTGGTAGAGCAGCATCTTTAAAGTGCTGAAAGAAAATAACTGTCAATCTGAAAAACAAGCAATGGGGAAAGGATTCCCTGTCTAATAAATGGTCCTGGGAGAACTGGCTAGCCGTATGCAGAAAATTGAATAGGAACCCTTTCCTTACACCTTATAAAAAATTAACTCAAGATGATAAAATACTTAAATGTAAAACCCAAAACTATAAAAACCCTAGAAGAAAACCTAAGCAATATCATTCAGGACATAGGCACAGGCAAAGATTTCTTGACGAAAATCCCAAAAGCAATTGCAACAAAAGCAAAAATTGACAAATGGGATCTAATTAAACTAGAGTTTCTGCACAGTAAAAGAAACTATCAGCACGGTGAACAGACAACCTACAGAATGGGAGAAAATTTTTGCAAACTATGCATTTGACACAGGTCTAATATTCAGAGTCTACAAGGATCTTAAATAAATTTACAAAAACTAAAACCAAACAATCCCATTAAAAAGTGGGCAAAAGGCATGAAAAGGCACTTCTCAAAAGAAGACATTCATGCAGCCAACAAACATAAAAAAAAGCTCAACATTACCGATCATTAGAAAAATGCAAATCAAAATCCCAATGAGATACTATCTTACTCCAGTCAGAATGGCAATTATTAAAAAGTCAAGAAACAGCAGATGCTGGCGAGGTTGCAGAGAAAAAGGGATGCTTTTACGCTGTTGGTAGGAGTGTAAATTATTTCAACCATTGTAGAAGACAGTGTGGTAATCCCTCAAAGATCTAGAAGCAGAAATCCATTTGACCAGAAGTCCTTTTGGTATATACCCAAAGGATTATAAATCATTCTATTATAAAGATACATGTTACATGTATGTTCATCACAGCAGTATTCACAATAGCAAAGACATGGAATCGACCCAAATGCCCATCAATGATAGACTGGATAAGGAAAACATGATACATAGACACCATGGAATGCCATGCAGCCATAAAAATGAACTACATCATGTCCTTTGCAGGGACATCGATGGAGCTGGAAGCCGTTATCCTCAGCAAACTAACATAGGAACAGAAAACCAAACACCGCATGTTCTCATTTATAAGTGAGAGCTGAATGATGAGAACACATGGACACATCGAGGAGAACAACACACCCTGGGGCCTGTCAGGGGGTTTTAGGGAGGGAGAGCATCAGGAAGAATAGTTGATGGATGCTGGGCTTTATAACTAGGTGATGGGTTGAAGGGTGCAGCAAACCATCATGGGACATGTTTACCTATGTAACAAACCTGCATGTCCTGCACATGTACTCTGGAACTCCAAATAAAAGTGAAGAAAAAAATGAAAAAGAAAATAACTGTCAATCTGGAATTCTATGTGCAGCAAAAACAAAAAACACCCTTAAGTAATGACAATGAAACAGTAACATTCTCAGATGAAAGGAACATGTTCATCTTTCTTTTTTTTTTTTTTTTTTGCTGAAAAGTTTCTTGCTGAAAAGTCAGGATAAAGTAAATGTTAAAGGAAGATTTTCAGACTGAAGGATCATAATAAAAGAGGGAAACTGAACTTCAGAATGAAGAAAAATAAAAAGAAATGGTAAATGTCTGGATAGATAGAATATTCTCTTGAGTTTGAAAAATACATTTGACTGTAGAAAGCAAAACTTACAACATTGACTGATATTATTAAAGTCTGTAGATATAACACATATGACAACTATACCATAAAAGGGGTGATTTTACTTGAAATTGTATAGTATTAACTGAAGTAGATTCTGAAAAATAGAGTAAACATATACAAAACCCCTAGAATAACCACTTTAAATGTCATACAGAGAGACAATTACAAAACCAAGAGATAAATAAAATAACATATTAAAATATTCAAATAATCTAAAATAAGAAAGAAAAAGTTGAACAGAAAAATAATTGAATGGAGGGGGAAAACAGCAACAAGAAGCATACAATAAAGTAGTAGAGCCAAATCAGTAATTATAATAAATGTAAGTGGTCAAAACACACCAATTAAAATATATGTTAATTTAGGTAAAGAAAAGAAGACTCAACTGTACTCTATTTACAAGAAATCCTCTTTAAATATCATGGTGTGGATAAGTTAAAAATAAAGGATAAAGAACATATACTATGCAAAACCTAATAAAAAAAAGCTGGAGTGGCTACAATAATATTAGACAAAACAAATTCTGGAACAAGAACAATTATCAGATATAATGAGCGACATTAAAACATGGGAGAAAATATATGCAAACAACAAATCTGACAAATGACAAAAATTCAGAAAAATAAAGAACTCTCAAAACTCAAAAGTATAAAAGTAAACAGTCAAGTTTGAAAATGTGTAAAACATGAACAGATATTTCACTGAAGAGGATATACAGAATGGCAAATAAGCGGATAAACATATATTAAACATAGTTACTCATCAGAGAAATACAAGCTAAAATCACAATGTAATAATATTTTATACCCACCAGAATGGCTAAAATGAAAAATAATAACCTCAAGTATTGGCAAAGATGCAGAGAAACTGGATCAACAATAGATGACTGGTAGGGTTGTTAAAGCATACAACCAATCTGGAAAACTGAGTTTCTTATAAAGCGAAACAGCCAATTACTAAATAATCCAGCAATTTCACTATTAGGCATATGCCAGAGCTATGGAAGACTATTCACATAAAAGCCTCTACAAGACTATTCATAGAAACTTTATTCATAATAGCTCTAAACTGAAAATAACCCAGTCATACTTCAGTGGGTGAATGGTTAAACAAACTAAGTTAGTCAAACCATGAAATAAAATGCAACAATAAAGATGAATATACTATTGATAGACATAATTACTTGATAATTATGCTGAATGTAAAAAGTTAATCCCAAAAGATCACATCATTTAGTTTTCAATTCACATAACATTCATGAAATGACAAGATTGCAGATATGGAGGACAGATTTGTAGTTGCCAGGGCTTAGGGCTAGGGCAGAGATGGGGAGAAGGTTGGTGTGGTTATGAAAGGGCATTGCTGGGATCTGTTCTGTATCTTGGCTCTGATAGTAAATACATGAATTTATGAATCTACACATGTCATAGAAATGTATAGAACCAAATGCACAGGCCAGGCGCAGTGGCTCATGCCTGTAATCCCAGCACTTTGGGAGGCCAGGGCAGGCGGATCACTTGAGGTCAAGAGTTCAAGACCAGCCTGGCCAACATGGTGAAACTCCATCTCTGCTAGAAATACAAAAATTAGTCAGACATAGTGGCAAGCACCTGTAATCCCAGCTACTCAGGAGACTGGGGCAGGATAATCACATGAACCTGGGAGGTGGAGGTTGCAGTGAGCCAAGATGGCACCACCGTACTCCAGCCTGGAGACAGAGAAAAAAAAGACCCTGATGCATAAACACACACACAAAAATGAGTACAAACAAGCTGGGGAAATAAGAATAAGGTGTGTGGATTTTGCCAATGTCAATATCAATATCGTTCTTCTGAAATTTTATTATAGTTTTGCAAGATGTTACCATTAAAATAAAACTTCAGGGTGCAGTTAACATAGGGATTAGAGGAAAGATGAAGGCAATAAATGCTCATATTAAAAAGAAAAAAGTTTTGAAATCAGTAGTTGAAGCTTTTAACTAAGTAAACTAGAAAAAGTAAGAGCAAATTTAATGCAAAGCAAGTGACAAAAAGAAACAACAAAGATTAAACTGGAAATCAATGAATTAGAAAACAAAAGCTGCAACAAAAATCGATGAAACTGTATGTCTCTTCTTTGAAAAGACTGTAAAAAAATTAACAACATTTTAGCTGGATTGACCAAGAAATAAAGGGAAGAGATGCAAATGACCAGAATCAGAAATGGAGGTGGGTACATCAATATTGACCTTAGAGAAATTAAAGGATTATAGAGACTACTATGATAATCTTTATTGCAACAAATTTAAAAATGTATGAAATGGACACATTCCTAGGAAGACACAAATTGCTGGAAGTGATTTAGGAAGAAATAGAAAATCAGAATAAACAAGTGAAGAAATCAAAGAAAGTGCTAATTAAAATACCTTGCCACAAAGAAAAGCACAGGACCAGGTAGTTTCACTGCTTAATTCTACCAAATATTTAAATAAGTAAAAATTTTTTACATAATCTTTCAGAGAATAGACGAGGAAACACTTCTCAACTTATTCTATGAGGTCAACACTACCCTGACAGCAAAATCAACTACATTACAAGAAAACAACAGACAAATACCTCTGATGAATATAGATTTAAAAGTCAATCAACAAAACATTAGTAAGTGAAATCCAGCAATATCTAAAAAGGATTTTGTGCCATGAATAAGTGAGCTTTGTACCAGGGATGTAAGGTTGGTTTATCCTTAAAAATGTAATTAATATAATACACCATATTAATAAAGAACAAAATCTACATGAATATCTTGATAGATACATAAAAAGCATTTGGCAAAATCCAACATTCATTCATGATAAGAAATGCTCTGAATAAAATAGTAACCAAAGGAATTTTTTGAGCCTGATAAAGAGCATCTATGAAAAACCTACTAACATCATAATTAATGGTAAAAGTCTGAATGGTTTCCCTCTATGATCAGGAACAGGATAAGGATAGCTGCTCTCACCAATTCTACTCCACATTGTATTGGAGATGCTACCTAGTGAAAGAAGGCAGAAAAAACAAATAAAGGGTGTCTGGATTACAAAGGAAGATGTTAAACTGACTTTGTTTCTTGATAACATAATCTTGACGAAGAAAATGCTAAGACACACACACACACAGAAGTATTAGAGCTAATAGCTACTTGAGCAAAGTTGCAGGATAAAAGATCAGCTGTATTTCTATATATTACAAATGAACAATCAAAAATGAGTTTTTGGAAAAGAATGCCATTCACAATAGCATAAGAGAAAAATACAAAAAAATAGCTCGCAACAGATTGTAACTCTAAATCTAATAGCTAAAACTATAATGCTTTTTAGAAGAAAACATAGAATCAAATCTTCCTGACCTAAGGTTAGGTAAAGGTACCTTGCGTACAACACTAAAAACACAATCTACAAAAGAGAAAGACAATACGTTGTGCTTCATCTACCCCATACTTCCAAACATCCAAAGATCATGAAGAAAACAGAAGAGACAAGCCCCATACTAGTGAAAATATATGCAAATTATATCTAATAAGGGTTTGGATCTCAAACATATAAAAAATTCTTACAACTAAATAGCAAAAGGTCAAATAAGCCAATTAAAAATGATCAAAAGACTGTAATAAAATTTTAACAATGAAGATGTACAAATACTAAATCGAAAAAGCATATTAAAAAGAAGCTCATCTTTATTTATTAGGGAAATGCAAATCTAAGCCACTTCACACGACTAGAATGACTGTAATCAAAATGACAAACAATTAAGAAATGTTTATGAGCATGTGTAGCAACTGGAACCCTTATGCATTGTGAGTCAGAATGTAAAATGATGGAGCCATGCTGGAAAAACAGTCCAGCAATTTCTTAAATAGCTAAACATAAATTTACCATATAATTGTACTCCCAGGAATTTAGTCAAGATAAATGAAAACATATGTTCCCTAAAGACTTGTTCATGAAGGTATGTAACAGCATTATTCTTAATAGCTAAAACCTGAAAATAGCCCAAATGTCTATAAATCTGGATATATAAACAACACAGAGCAAAGTCATACAAAATGCTATTGAGCAATAAAATGAACTAAGGACCAATACATGCTATGACACAGGCGAACCTCATAAACATTATGTAAATGAAAGAAGCCAGACACTGAAGACTACATAGTGTATTATTTAATTTGTATGCAGGGGCCTTAAAAGGCAAATTGATAAATGAAAATTTATCAATTTCAGTGATTATCTGGGACTGGAGGTAGAAATGGAGATTGACCACAATGTTGGGGGATTGCAGATTGGAGGATGGCTTACAGCTTCATCCATGTCCCTGCAAAGGACATGATCTCATTCATTTTTATGGCTGCATAGTATTCCACGGTGTATAGGTACCACACTTTCTTTATCTGGTCTGTCATTGATGGGCATTTAGATTGGTTCCATGTCATTGCTATTGTAAATAGTGCTGGTTGGAAATGTTCTAAAATTGGATTTTGGTGACACTTGCACAACTTTGTAAATTTACTAAAAATCACTGATTGGACACAGAATTGGTGAGTGTTACCTAGAAACTATTAAAAAACAAACAAAATTAGCCCAAAGACGGCAGAAGGAAGGAAGTAATAAAGAGCAGAAATTATTATAATTGATTGGTAATCAATAAAACTAAAAGCTAGTTCCTTTTTTTTTCTTGCTATGTTGCCCAGGCTGGAATGCAAAGGCTATTCACAGGTGAGATCATAGAGCACTGCAGCACTGAACTCTTGGGCTCAAGTGATCCTCCTGCCTCAGCCTCCCAAGTAGGTGAGAATACAGGGACACCACCATGCCTGGATAAAAGCTGGGTCTTTGATAATAAAATGAATAAAAGTCTGGCCACATTGACCAATAACAAAAGAGAAGACACCAAATATTAATATCAGGAATGAAAGGTGGGATGTTACTACAGATCCTATAGGGATTATAAGGATAATAAACACATACTATGATAAACTCTATTCCCAGATCAACAATTCAATCCCAGGATTATTTTAAGTATGCGTAAGACTTACATAGCCAGCCCCCACATGGATTATTATCCCAATAGTTACAATTTATTACCTTTTCCTTTCTCACTAACAGGCTTTGCAAGGTTTATAATCTAATTCCCTTTTAAGACTTCCACTAGCTCCTTACTCCAGGACTTTTCTCCAGATTCTCCAGCCAACTATCAGGTTAATTTAGAACAGCTTTTAACTTGAACCATATCCATGTTTTTGTTATGTTGTGACAGGGAAATTTGTTTTCAACCTTTGTGAGAGGGAGGAAGAATTATGCTTTCAGCTGTCTTTTTTAAAAATTACTTTTTAGTTTTTTTCTTAATTTTTAAAATTTCTTCTAAAAAAAAACGGGATACATGTGCAGAACGTGCAGGTTTGTTACATAGGTATACATGTGCCATGGTGGTTTGCTGCACCTATTAACCCATCATCTAAGTTCCCTCCCCTCGCACTCCAACAGGCCCCGGTATGTGTTGCTCCCCTCTCTGTGTCCGTGTTTTCTCAATGTTCAACTCCCACTTATGAGTGAGAATATGTGGTGTTAGTTTCCTGAGGAGGATGGCTTACAGCTTCATCCATGTCCCTGCAAAGGATATGATCTCATTCATTTTTATGGCTGCATAGTATTCCATGGTATATATGTACCACATTTTCTTTATCTGGTCTATCATTGATGGACATTTAGATTGGTTCCATGTCTTTGCTATTGTAAATAGTGCTGCCATAAACATACGTGTGCATGTGTCTTTATAGTAGAATGATTTATATTCCTTTGAGTATATACCCAGTAATGAAATTGCTGGGTCAAATGGTATTTCTGGTTCTAAATCCCTGAGGAATCACCATACTGTCTTCCACAGTGGTTGAACTAATTTACATACCCACCAACAATGTTAAAACATTCCCATTTCTCCACAGCCTCACCAGCATCTATTGTTTCCTGACTTTTTAAGTTGCCATTCTGACTGGCATATGATATCTTACGGTGGTTTTGATTTGCATTTCTCTGATGATCAGTCATGTTGAACTTTTTTTCATATATTTTTTGGTCGCATAAATGTCTTCTTTTGAGAAGTGTCTATTCATATCCTTTGTCCACTTTTTGTTGGGGTTTTTTTTTCTTGTAAATTTGTTCAAGTTCCTTGTAAATTCTGGATATTAGAGCTTTGTCAGATCGGTAGACTGCAAAAATTTTCTCCCATTCTGTAGGTTACCTGTTCACTGTAATGATAGTTTCTTTTGCTGTGCAGAAGCTCTTTAGTTTAATTAGATCTTATTTGTCAATTTTGGCTTTTCTTGCAATCGCTTTTGTCGTTTTATCATGAAGTCTTTGCCCATACCTATGTACTGAATGGTATTGCCTAGATTTTCTTCTAGGGTTTTTACGGTTTTGGGTTTTACATTTAAGTCTTTAATCCATCTTGAGTTAGTTTTTGTATAAGGTGTTAAGAAGGGGTCCAGGTTCAGTTTTCTGTATATGGCTTGCCAGTTTTCCCAGCCCCATTTACTGAATAGGAGATCCTTTCCCCATTGCTTGCTTTTGTCAGTTTTGTCAAAGATCAGATGGTTGTAGATGTTTGGTGTTATTTCTGAGATCTCTGTTCTGCTCCATTGGTCTATATGTCTGTTTTAGTACCAGTACCATGTTGTTTTGGTTACTGTAGCCTTGTAGTATAATTTGAAGTCAGGTAGTGTGATGCCTCCAGCTTTGTTCATTTTGCTTAGGATCGTCTTGGCTATATGGGGTCTTCTATGATTCCATATGAAATTTAAAATAGTTTTTTTTCTAATTCTGTGAAGAATGTCAATGGTAGTTTGATGGGAATAGCATTGAATCTATGAAGTACTTTGGGCAGTATGGCCATTTTCACGATATTGATTTTTCTTTTCCATGAGGATGGAATGTTTTTTATTTGTTTGTGTTCTCTCTTACTTCCTTAAGCAGTGGTTTGTAGTTCCCCTTGAAGAGGTCATTCACATCCCTTGTTAGCTGTATTCCTAGGTATTTTATTTTCTTTGTAGTAATTGTGAATGGGAGTTCATTCACGATTTGGCACTCTGCTTGCCCATTGTTGGTGTAAAGGAATACTTGTTATTTTTGCACATTGATTTTGTATCCTGAGACTTTGCTGAAGTTGCTTATGAGTTCAAGAAGTTTTTGGGCTGAGATTATGGCGTTTTATACATATAAAATCATGTCGTCTACAACCAGAGACAACTTGAATTCCTCTGTTTTTTTTGAATACCCTTTATTTCTTTCTCTTGCCTGATTGTCCTTGCCAGAACTTCCAATACAATGTTGAACAGGAGTGGTGAGAGACGGCATCCTTGTCTTTTACCAGTTTTCAAAGGGAATGCTTCCAACTTTTGCCCATTCAATATTATATTGGCCGTGGGTTTGTCATAAATAGCTCTTACTATTTTTAGATATGTTCCATCACTATCTAGTTTATTAAGAGTTTTTAACACGAAGGGATGTTGAATTGTATCAAAGGCCTTTTCTGCATCTATTGAGATAATCATGAGGTTTTTGTCTTGGGTTCTGTTTATGTGATGGATTATGTTTCTTGATTTGCATATGTTGAATGAGCCTTGCATCCCAGGGATGAAGCCGACTTGTTTGTGGTGGATAAGTTTTCTGATGTGCTGCTGGATTTGGTTTGCCAGTATTTTATTGAGGATTTTCACATTGATGCTCATCGGGGATACTTGCCTGAAGTTTTCGTATTTTTGTGTGTTTCTTCCTGGTTTTGGAATCAGAACGATGCTGACTTCATAAAATGAGTTAGGGAGGATTCCCTCCTTTTCAATTGTTTGGAATAGTTTCGGAAGGAATGGTGCCAACTCTTCTTTGTATTTCTGATATAATTCAGCTGTGAATCCATCTGGTCCTGAGCATTTTTTTGTTGGTAGGCTATTAAATGCTGCCTCAATTTCAGAGCTTGTTATTAGTCTACACAGGATTCAACTTCCTGGTTTAGTCTTGGTGGGGTGTATGCATCCAGGAATTTATCCATTTCTTCCACATTTTTTAGTTTATTTGTGTAAAGGAGTTTATAGTATTCTCTGATGTTAGTTTGTATTTCTGTGGAGTCAGTGGTAATATCCCCTTTATCATTTTTTGTGTGTCTATTTGATTCTTTTCTCTCTTCTTTATTAGTCTAGCTAGTGGTCTATCTTTTTTTTTTTTTTTTTTTTTTCAAAAAACCAGCTCCTGGATTTGTTGATATTTTGGAGAGGTTTTCATGTCTCTATCTCCTTCAATTCTTCTCTGATCTTAGTTATTTCTTGTCTTCAGCTAGCTTTTGAATTAGTTTGCTCTTTCCTCTCTATCTCTTTTAATTGCGATGTTAGGGTGTCAATTTGAGATCTTTCTAGCTTCCTTATGTGGGCATTTAGTGCCATAATTTTTTTTCTTAACACTGCTTTACTTGTGTCCCAGAGATTCTGGTACATTGTCTCTTTGTTTTTATTGCTTTCAAAGAACTTCTTGATTTCTGTCCTAATTTCATTAGTTAACTAGGAGTCATTCAGGAGCGGGTTGTTCAATTTCCATGAAATTGTGTCATTTTGAGTGAGTTTCAAAATCCTGAGTTCTAGTTTGATTGCACTGTGGTCTGAGAGACTATTTGATTTCAGTACTTTTGCAAAAGAGTGTTTTACTTCCAATTATGTGGTCGATTTTAGAATAAGTGCCATGTGGCACTGAGAAGAATGTATATTCTGTTCATTTGGCATAGAGAGTTCTGTAGACATCTACTAGGTCCACTTATCCAGAACTGAGTTTAAGTCCTGAATATCCGTGTTAATTTTCTGTCTCATAGATCTGTCTAATACTGACAGTGGGGTGTTAAAGTCTCCCACTATTATTGTGTGGGAATCTAAGTCTCTTGGCAGATCTCTAAGAGACTTAGATTTGTTTTATGAATCTGGGCGCTCCTCTATTGGATGCATATATATTTAGAATAGTTATCTCTTCTTGTTGAATTGTTCCCTTTACAATTGTGTAATACCATTCTTTGTCTTTTTGGGTCTATGCTGGTTTAAAGTCTCTTCTGTCAGAGACTAGGATTGCAACCCCAGCTTTTTTTTTTTTATTTTTTTTTTTTTGCTTTCCATTTGCTTGGTAAATTTTCCTCCATCCCTTTATTTTGAGCTTATGTGTGTCTCTGCAAATGAAATGGGTCTGCTGAATACAGCACACTGATGGGTCTTGACTCCTTATCAAATTGCCAGTCTGTGTCTTTTTTTGTTTGTGTGTTTTTTTGAAATGGAGTCTCACTCTGCCACCCAAGCTGGAGTGCAATGGCATGTTCTTGGCTCACTGCAACCTCAGCCTCCCAGATTCAAGCAATTCTCCTGCTTCAACCTCCCAAGTAGCTGGGATTACAGGCATACGCCACCATGCCCAGCTTATTTTTGTATTTTTAGTAGAGACGGGGTTTCACCATGTTGGCCAGGCTGGTCTCGAACTCCTGACCTCATCATCTGCCCGCCTTGGCCTCCCAAAGTTCTGGGATTATAGGCATAAGCCACTGCACCTGGCCCAGTCTGTGTCTTTTAATGGGGCATTTAGCCCATTTACATTTAAGGTTAGTATTGTTATGTGTGAATTTGATCCTGTCATCATGCTGCTATTTGGTTAATTTTGCACACTACTTGATGCAGTTTCTTCATACTGTGTTGGTGTTTGTATTTTGGTGTGTTTTTGCAGTGGCTGGTACTAGCTTTTCCTTTCCATATTTAGTGCTTCATTCAGTAGCTCTTGCAGGGCAAGCCTCGTGGTAATGAAATCCCTCAGCATTTGCTTGTCTGGAAAGAATTTTATTTCTCCTTCACTTATGAAGTTCAGTTTGGCTAGATAGGAAATTCTGGGTTGAATTTTTTTTAAGAATGTTAAATATTGACCCCCAATCTTTTCTGGCTTGTAGAGTTACTGCTGAGAGGTCCACTGTTAGTCTGATAGGCTTCCCTTTGTAGGTGACCTGGCCTTTCTCTCTGGCTGCCATTAAGAGTTTTTCCTGGCTGGGCGCGGTGGCTCACGCCTGTAATCCCAGCACTTTGGGAGGCCGAGGCAGGTGGATCACGAGGTCAAGAGATCGAGACCATCCTGGTCAACATGGTGAAACCCCGTCTCTACTAATACAAAAAATTAGCTGGGCATGGTGGCGCGTGCCTGTAATCCCAGCTACTCAGGAGGCTGAGGCAGGAGAATTGCCTGAACCCGGGAGGTGGAGGTTGCGGTGAGCCGAGATCGCGCCATTGCACTCCAGCCTGGAAGCGAAACTCCATCTCAAAAAAAAAAAAAAAAAGTTTTTCCTTCATTTCAACTTGGAGAATCTGATGATTATGTGTCATGGGGTTGCTCTTCTCATGGAGTATCTTAATGGTGTTTTCTGTATTTCCTGAATTTGGGATGTTGGCCTGTCTTGCTAGGTTGGGGAAGTTCTCCTGGATAATATCCTGAAGTGTGTTTTCCAGCTTGGATTCATTCTCCCCATCTCCTTCTGTTACTCCAATCAATCATAGGTTCAGTCTTTTTATGAAATCCCACATTTCTTGGAGGCTTTGTTCATTCCTTTTCATTCTTTTTTCTCCATCTTGTCGGCATGTCTTATTTCAGTAAGGTAGTCTTCAAACTCTGATATCCTTTCTTCTGCTTGGACCATTCAGCTATTGATACTTGTGTATGCTTCTCGAAGTTCTCGTATGTGGACCACCTGAGGTCAAGAGTTCAAGACCAGCCTGGCCAACATGGTGAAACCTCACCTTTACTAAAAATACAAAAATTAACCAGGTGTGGTAATGTGCACCTGGAATCCTAGCTACTTGGTAAGCTGAAGCAGGAGAATCACTTGAACCCGGGAGGCAAAGGTTGCAGTGAGCCGAGATTGTGCCATTGCACTCCAGCCTGGGCAACAAGAGCAAAACTCCATCTCAAATACATAAGTAAATAAATAAATAGCAATGATGTCTTTGGCTGGGCATAGTGGCTCATGCCTGTAATCCCAGAACTTTGAGAGGCTGAGGCAGGCAGATCACTTGAGGTCAGCAATTTGAGACCTGCCTGCCCAACATGGTGAAATGAAACACAGTCTCTACTAAAACCACAAAAATTAGCCAGGCATGGTGGCAGGCGCATGTAGTCCCAGCTACTTGGGTGGCTGAGGCAGGGGAATTGCTTGAACTCAGAAGGTGGAGGTTGCAGTGAGCCAAGATCTCAGCGCTGCACTCCAGCGTAGGTGACAGAGCAAGACTCAGTCTCAAAAAAATGATCTATTTAAAATAAGTTTATTACATTGCATATTTAAGGTAAACAGAATTTCTCAATGTTTAAAAAATATTTGAAATACGTTGGCTAACATGAGCACAGATTTTGAAGTATAAAAGGATTGAGTTCAAATCCCAGGTTGGAAGCTTCTCAGCTATGTGATTGGGTGAGATTATTTCTTGTTTTCTGAACCTTGATTTTCTCATTATTGAAATTGGAATAAAGATACCTATGTCACAGGATCTTAATAATCAACAGTAAGATTGTGTCCTATTTATTCCATCAATGAGGACGTATTCCCAACCTTAGGTTATGGGGTTGGTCAAGCACATGACACTTAATATGGAACAAATGAGATTGACAACAGTTTATTATCACATATATTCACAACCTGGGAAGGAAGATATACCTCAAGACATGCAGGCCAAATGGGGTTGCATTTGGACAACCAGAGGCTGTTGGAAGCAGTCCATTTGGTATTAAGAAGGTGGGGTGCCCTCTGTTTCCCATGGGAGGATTTGATTGGTTTATTTAAATAATTCCATGGACAGGCAGAAAATTGAAACCTGCTACTCAGGGATAAGCAGGAACTGTGCCTGGTCCACCTGATAAGAAGCATTATCTGGCTATGGACTTGATTCGCAGGAACAGAGTAGGGTAGGAAATTCATGGTTAGGTCATTTGAAGCCCTCTCAATTTCACCAGATGTCAAGGCAGCACATAGTAGCCTTAACTTTAGGTGTTATACTGCAGATACATAAAGTGTATCACACACAATTGGAATTTCTTTACAGGTATCTTGGCACTTGCACAAAACAGGCAAGTAAATAAAAAAAAATAATGTCAAGGATGATTCCTTCTGAGACGTAGGTTGTTATTGGAAACTATTAAAGCTGTAGAGAAGCTCATAAACTAAACGTCTATTTGGTGTCTTCTTCTACAGTACATTCTTGTAATTTGAACTCTAAACATACGTCTCCATTTAGTGGAAAAGATGGCCCTGAAATACATAGTCTGAATAAAATAAAAGGAAAAAGATGTATTCCTTCCAAACAGATTACAAAAGAGTAAGGCCTGAAACAGAACCTGTGGTCATAACCACTCTACCTTGGTGCCTGCTAATGAAATGAAGCATCTCTCTAGAATAGGCTGACTGTACAGGATGGATTCGAAACTTTTACAAATGAACAGAGAATGTATCTGTTTTACTGATCATATATTCGGAGGCAAAAAGATACTCGTATGAGCTTTTTTTTTTCTTTTTAAATCTCAAGAACCCGTGAAATTCCTGGAACGACATGTGTACCCTCAGGGCAACTGATCTGTGGAGTCTCTGTCAGTACACTATATCCCACTAGTAAGTAAATAATCTCTCTCGATTTTGTTTGATGTCATTGTCGGAGGAAAAGGCATCAGCCCCATTCTCCAGTAAAGAAAGCTTCAGAGTGTGAATTATACCACTCTGTAAGTACCATATATTGTGTTTGCACCATGTGTTAGACTCTGCTAAATGTGCCATCAGATTTTGCTTCTATCCTAAGAAAGTTGAAGTTTAGCTTTTATGAAACCTGTTTAATAGGACCTGTGACTTAGAAAGGCTGGATAACTATGAGTTAAGGCGTGCCACTGAGAACCTGGTCAGCCTGTGGTTTTTTGTGCAAATTTAATTTTTAAACATATCTTTAGGGAAAGATCCACACAGAAATATTTTGGTAAAAATGGTATTTATTGATCATACAGACTAGATTCAATTCAAGATGTAGTTAAGGAGAAGAGTAATGATCTTGTTTTATTGTCGAAAGCAGCTATTTTGTTATTATTATGACTCTAAACAAAGATTCTTTGAGCACCTATGAGCTAGGCACAGTATTAGGCGCTCTCACATTGTGTTATTCTAGTAAGCCTTAAGAGTATTTTTTCAGTGAAATTATTCTCATTCTCTCTTTATAGTGAAAAAAATTTTGATGCTCAGTTGTTAATGGCTTCCTCTATGTCTTAGTCTGTTTGGGTTGCAAGACAATCCTAAGCAAAAAGAACAAAGCTGGAGGCATCACGCTACCTGACTTCAAACTGTACTACAAGGGTACAGTAATGAAAACAGCATGGTACTCGTACCAAAACAGAGACAGAGACCAATGGAACAGAACAGAGGCTTCAGAAGCAAAACCACACATCTACAACCATCCGATCTTTGACAAACCTGACAAAAACAAGCAATGGGGAAAGGATTCCCTGTTTAATAAATGGTGTTGGGAAAACTGGCTGGCCATGTGCAGAAAGCAGAAACTGTACCCCTTCCTGACACCTTACACTAAAATTAACTCCAGATGGATTAAAGACTTAAACATAAGACCTAACACCATAAAAACCCTAGAAGAAAATCTAGTCAAAACCATTCACGACATAGGCGTAGGCAAGACTTCATAACCAAAACACCAAAAGCATTGGCAACAAAAGCCAAAATAAACAAATGGGATCTAATTAAAATTAAGAGGTTCTGTACGGCAAAAGAAACAATCATTAGAATGAACCAGTAAGCAAGAGAATGGGAGAAAATTTTTGCAATTTACCCATCTGACAAAGGGCTAATATCCAGAATCTACAAAAAACTAAAACAGATTTACAAAAAAAAAAAAACAAACAAACTCATTCAAAAGTGGGCGAAGGATATGAGCAGACACTTTTCAAAAGAAGACACTTATGAGGCCAACAAACATATGAAAAAATGCTCATCATCACTGGTCATTAAAGAAATGCAAATCAAAACTACACTGAGATACCATCTCACGCCAGTTAGAATGGTGATCATTTAAAAATCTGGAGACAACAGATGCTGGAGAGGATGTGGAGAAATAGGAACACTTTTACCCTGTTGGTGGGAGTGTAAATTAGTTCAACCAATGTGAAAGACAGTGTGGCGATTCCTCAAGGACCTAGAAATAGACATTCCATTTGACCCAGCAATCCCATTACTGGGTATATATCCAAAGGATTATAAATCATTCTGTTATAAAGACACATGCACACACATGTTCATTGTGGCACTGTTTACAATAGCAAAGACCTGGAACCAGCCCAAATGCCCATCAATGATAGACTGGATAAAGAAAATGTGGTACATATACACCATGGAATACTATGCAGCCATAAAAAAGGATGCGTTTGTGCCCTTTGTAGGGACATGGATGAATCTGGAAACCATCATTCTCAGAAAACTGACACAAGAACAGAAAATCAAATACAGCATGTTCTGACTCATATGTGGGTGTTGAACAATGAGAGCACGTGGACACAGGGAGGGGAGGATCACACACTGGGGTCTGTAGGGGGGAATAGGGGAGGGACAGCGAGGGGTAGGGACGTTGGGGAGGGATAACGTGGGGAGAAATGCCAGATATAGGTGACAGGGGGATGGAGGCAGCAAACCACATTGCCATGTAGTTACCTATGCAACAATCCTGCATGTTCTGCACATGTACCCCAGAACCAAAAGTGCAATTATACATATATATACACAAACACATAAATGCATATTAATAGTGTGCCACTTGCCAATCTCCTCCTTTTTGACTTGGTGAGGTGGGAGGATCACCAAAGGCCAGGAGTTTGCGACCAACCTGGGCAACATGGCAAAACCCCACCTCTAAAAAAATAAATAAAAATAATTAAAAAAGAAAAGATCCTTTTTCATGAAGTATTAGAAATACTCCAGGGCTTTCTGATGGCTTTTGAATTAGAACAAAACAAAAAAATCAATTCTTAGTTTCTTATAAGAAGAATTAATCATTGAAGAGAAATATCCTCAAAAGTCTAGGTCACAATGTTATTTACCATAACATTTTGCATTGCTTTACATGTGAATAGTTGATCTGAGCACCAAAGTTTGCCTAAATTGTAGAAATGTAACAGTTGTCCAAATTCTAATTGCAATGTTATATGTTGCACCTTGCTTAAAACAGCAAATATTGGAAGGATTAATTTTTAAAAATAGTTTTCTTATATTCTACATGCATTTGCGTGTGTGTGTTGGATATGTTTTACATGTGCAGATATAGTTATCTACAAAGTATATTAGAATTTTAAAAAGTTTTCCAGAGGTACTGCTAATATTATAAGCTTAATTTGCTGTGGCAAACACTTGTCTAATATCATCCCCCTTCCCTACAAGATCTCTGGCAATAAAGAGTATCTGCATTTTACAGAACTGAGGCTAAGGGATGTTAAGTGAATTGTCTTCAATCAGTGTGGTCTCCCTGAATCCAAAGGCTGCCCTGGCTGCTCTGACAAATAGTCCTGACTCAAGTCAGCTTTTCCCCAGGATCTGTGACTGCCCAGAAGATTCTAGGACAGAAGATGATTCTGCAAAGTGACCACTTACTGGTCTTAACTGTTACTCTACTCCTTGTAGGGACACAGCTTCTTCCTGTGCCCACCCATGTACAAAGTTTGTTTCAGCTTCAACAAGTGTGGGAGCTATGGCCTGGATCATGATTATGTGAGGTTTAAGAACCCTGGATAGGTACTGGGACAGTTCTATGGTTGCTCTTGGGTCTTTTTCTAGGGCAGGGGTCCCCAAGTCCCAGGACACGGATGGGTATTCGTCCACAGCCTGTTAGGAATCAGGCCACACAGCAGGAGGTGAGCAGTGGTCATGCAGAGCATCATGGCCTGAGCTTCACCTCCTGTCAGATCAGCAGAGTACCCAGAGGCATTAGATTCTCATAGGAGCATGAACCGTATTGTGAACTGCACATGCAAAGGATCAAGGTTGCATGCTCCTTATGGGAATCTGATGCCTGGCCATCTGAGGTGGAACAGTTTCATCCCGCAGTCATCCTCGTAACCCGCCACCACTCCCTCCCCTGACTCCCCACCCCATGGAAAAATTGTTTTCCAGGAAACCCAGCCCTGGTGTCAAAAAGTTTGGGGACTGCTGTTCTAGAGAACCACACTGTTCTATCTTCTATCATCTAAAGTTTCAATAGTCAAATGACAGGGCCTGCAAATTAACTGACAATAGACACCTGAACAGGAGTAAAGACAATGTTTATTTTCACATGCACATGGGACCACTGAATAATGAGTGACTTTCTGAAAAAGCCAGAGAGGGAGATTTATATACCCATCTTAATAAAGGAGAGGTTAGGGCTTCAATGTGAAAGTATGGAAGGTTCTATTGGGTTTTTGATGCTAATGAAAATGAGCAGTTTATCTTTTTCCTAGGCTGGAAATTTCCCCCTGGGGAGGTTTATGCAGCTACATTTGCATTTCTCAATGCTAAGGGGTCAGTCTTAATACAAATAGGAAACTCCCTCAGAATAAATTGTTCAATTGTTGTATTTTCAGGAGGTTATGCTTAAATTTAGGCAATGTTTATTTCTGCTGCTGCTGTCTGCGCTCAGATATTTTCAGTTTAAAATAATCTTTATACCACTTTGGTGGGCTGAACTGCTTCAGATCATTCTGAACCTATTTCCTCCTCTGTCATGTAGGGACATCTGCCTTGCAGAGTTACTCTGAAGATTTCATTGAATAATATAAATAAATAATTTGACACAGTGGACAGCAGGTGCTGTAGGGGCTAAGGGAGAGTTTTCCCTTTGGCCCTCTGAGGGTTTGCTGAAAAACCAACTCTCAGAAGGCAGATTAATTGGAGAAAAGCCATACAAATGGATTCAGCACGTGTGCACAAGAGCCTTCAGAATGAAGACCCAGAGATACAAAAGAAATTGTCCATTTTGTCCATGTTTAAGTTCAACAAAGTATGGACAGCCATGTAGAAATATGATTGGGCAAAAAAAGTATGAGCTAATGCAAATAGACTAAGAGGGGAAACTCAGCAAGGCCTGTCTGTCTAGATTCTTCTTGACCTCTCTGAGCAGCATTCCTCCCTTCTGGGTATGTGGCAGCTCCCTCTCTAGAATGGGGGTCTTATGAGCTACAGTCAAATAAGGTTGGACAGATCATTTCTTTATGGCCAGTTTTTACACAGAAAGGCAGAGGGAAAGTTAGAGTTATGTTTTTAGGTTTTACAGTTGGCTTAGGGGAAAAGGGGTTCTGGTTTCAACAAACCATATAGTTCCCTTTCTTCTTTCTTTTACTGCATATTCTGTCCCTTGGGTTCAGTTACCAGTCCCAGATCCACTATTCCTTGGACCAAATCTTGCCCTAAATCATACCTGCCTCAAACTTCCTTGATTCAGCTACTCAGCTTACAAAAACAGAGAAAAGATTTTTGTGAACCAAAAGGGAAAGGCCTGGTCACAGCTTCAACTCGGAAAGCAATTTTCTCTTTATGTGAATACCCACAACTTACCACACCTCACCCTAGTTAAATCTCAAGGGCATTTACTGTGTACCCACCATAAGCCTGGCCCTGTGCCCTCCCTTGTCTCCCACATTTCCTGCAGACCAAAGCTCGGTCTCAGCTCTTTCCCTCCCTCCGTTCCTCCCTTACCCCACAGCAATCTCCAAACTCCATCTCCTCTCCCAGACTTTTGCACTGGGAGGACAATTTCAATCTCTCCTTGAAGCACTTATCTGCATTCTTATGCCCAGAGACCAGATCACAAAGAACCTTCCTCAGGATGCTCACTCCTTAATAGTTCTCAGTAAGTTATGAATAGCAATTGTTTTTTGTTCTCAAAAAGATGAAAATGTATCCATCTTCCCTCTGCTCTAGCAGACCTTGGTGTTGGGTTATGGCAGTGGGCCAGAAGGTCTCGGAACGACCTGTGGGATGAGGAGCTGCTGAAAGCGTAAACAGGCAATAGTCTGAGAACCAAAGAGAACTGGATTCGTAAGAAAAAGGGGAAGGAGCCAGGGGGAATCACTTAAGAATAATAAAGTTAAGGACTGCCTATACTGCATCCCATGTTAGCTTTAGCATTTTTAAAAAAGCTAGGTTTAGAGTCTTGACCCTCCCTTACACTAGCTGTGTGACACTGGGCTGTTACCTAACTCATCTAGATCTTAATCTCATCTGTGGTAATGGGAAAATATTTTTTAGAAGAGCTATCATGAGGATCGAAAGAGAGAAGATATATAAAATGTTAGTGCAATACACATTAGTAGCTTACTACTACTTGTACCAAATCTTAATTTCATTTAAAAATATTTAATAGCATTATTTTTTGTTCTTAGTTTTTTAAACGTAATGTTTCATTTCAAGTGATACCTTTTATTTCAAAAATACCACAGAAACATGTTAAGTAAATAAACATACGGACTGTGCACAGATGAAGCAAAAACCCTGAGTGATGCTCAAATGATAAAGCTCTCGGAAATGCTGCAGTAAATCATTACATGTACTGTAATATGTCAGCTACCGTGCACTGCCAAAGAGGAGTCAGACACCTTTGCCCTGACAGACTCGCAGCTGATTAGAAGAGTTTGCTTGGTACACAACCAACAAAATACATGGTGCCTACATCAATAATATCTTCTGTATTGTTCACATTGGACGAATGTTTTGCCTATCAGAGTTTCTTACCAAAGAATAATTAATTTAAAATTCAGTGGTACTTAACAGAATTTAGGCAGTGAACTGGATGTGAGATTTACAAAGACCAATGATATATGGCCTTTACCCTCAAGGGTCTCACAGTCTAATGGGGAGGAACAAATATATTCATTGAATCAATGAATATTTATGGAGTGAATACAATGTGTCTTGAATTGCTCTAGAATGAATACAAAACACCTATCTACTGGCCAAATCAGTTTTCAATTCTGGGTCTGTTGACTGGAATCTGCAAATATGTTTTTATTTATGGCCACCAAAACATTTCTCATGGCTCTTCTATTAATGACGCTACTTAAAAAAATCTGCTGAAGTTTTTAGTGTTTCTAAGGCCTCCCAACTAGAGAACCTGACGTGAAAAGCTTGGCCTAGCTGTGAGTAGCTCAAGGCTCTGAGTTAGGCCTTTCACCTCCCCTTTTCTAGATAACAGCTATTTTTGAGAAACTGCTCTCTCAGGATTGGTTCCCAATGAGATGGCAAAAACAGGGGTAACTGCTGCCTTCACAGCCAAAAACATATGCTTTTCGCAGAAGGGCTCAATATTGTGGCTCTCACTTTCTAACCTAACTGCTCCTTCCTAACACAAAAAACAGTCAAGAATATGGACACCTGGCCTGTTGGTTTCAGAACACTTTATTTGAGCTTTGATCATGTTGGTCATTTTGTGTGCCTGGATTTTTCAGGTGTGAATCATTTGGGAAACAAGATGAGTCTCTCACTGGGAATTATAAATGACACTACATATAACATAAGTAAACTGTTGCCATAATGAATGGAAACCAGATCGGCTTTAGTGCAAACATACTTATGTGTTAAGTCCCAGCTCCACCATTTGCAATCTTAGTCATTTAACCCCTTGGCGTCACTGATGTCTAACTGAAGCATTATTGAGAAAAAAAATTCTTTATAGCACAGAAAAGATCATCAAGAAAGATTATGATTTGTCTGTTTATGTTTCTTCCCCAACCCCAACTAGACTCTAAAAACCCAGAGGGTAGAAATTCTGTATAATTTGTCTCCGTGCCCTCCACACCTAGCACACAGCACCTAACAAATACTTGGTGTCAGTATATTCTGGTTGATCAAATACATTTTCATCAGTCTGTCCCTCTGAAAAATGATGTGATTCCATTTGGCAAGTTTTTCATAGCTTATATCCAAGAGTTTTGTTTTGTTTTGTTTTGTTTTTTTTGAGACGGAGTCTCACTCTGTCACCCAGGCTGGAGTGCAGTGGTGCGATCTCAGCAATCTCCACCTCCCGGGGTTCAAGCAATTCTCCTGCCTCAGCCTCCCGAGCAGCTGGGACTACAGGCACATGCCACCATGCCTGCATAATTTTTGTATTTTTAGTAGAGAAGGGGTTTCAACATATTGGCCAGGCTGGTCTTGAACTCCTGACCTCAGGTCATCCACCCAACTCGGCCTCTCAAAGTGCTGGGATTACAGGCATCAGCCACCATGCATGGCCTATATCCAACAGTTCTATATACACGACTCATTTGCTATATAGGAAAGTCAAAGTTTTCTGTATTCAGACTTTTGACTTCGTTCTTTATTTGAGCTTTTGACTTAAAAGTGGCTAGGTGTTGGCCAGGCGCAATGGCTCACGCCTGTAATCCTAGCCCTTTGGGAGGCCGAGGCGGGTGGATCACAAGGTCAGGAGTTCAAGACCAGACTGGCCAACATGGTGAAACTCTGTCTCTACTAAAAAATACAAAAATACAAAAATTAGCTGGGTGTGGTGGCTCATGCCCATAATCCCAGCTACTTGGGAGGCTGAGGTAGGAGAATTGCTTCAACGGGGATCTGGGAGGCGGAGGTTGCAGTGAGCCGAGATAGCGCCACTGCACTCCAGCCTGGGATACAGAGCGAGACTCCATCCCAAAAAAAAAAAAAAAAAAAAAAAAAAAAAAAAAAAGTGGCTAGGTGTGAGCCACATTTGTTTCTTTACTTTTCATTCTAGGCTGGGAGATAAAAAAAAACACCCAACATTTAATGCACAGGAGAGGCAATACAACAATATCATTACCCCAAATAAATATCATTGAATTCATTGTGAAGGTGCAGATTTTATCAAAATAGTTGCATGGAGTCACGACAAAATAGACTATCCTTTATCCTTTAATCCATTTATCCTTTAAATGGCTTATCCAAAGTTACACAGCTATTAATTGGTGGGAATGTGACTGGAATGCAGATATGTATTAGGATAAAGTTCGATATTACTATATCATGCGGAAGAATAAAAAACACAGCAGGTCGGGCGCTGTGGGTCACACCTGTAATCTCAGCCAGCACTTTGGGAAGCCGAGGCGGACAGATCACAAGGTCAAGAGATAGAGACCATTCTGGCAAACATGGTAAAACCCCGTCTCTACCAAAAACACAAAAATTAGCTAGGCACGGTGGCATGCGCCTGTAGTCCCAGCTACTCGGGAGGCTGAGGCAGGAAAATCGCTTGAACCGGAAGGGGAAGGTTGCCGTGAGCTGAGATCGCACCACTGCACTCCAGCCTTGCGACAGAGTGAGACTCTGTCGAAAAAAATAAAATAAAGTAAACCAGCAAACACTTTCCAGGGGACATAGTTTTTTCAGCAGGTGAGTACTTGATCTCTGTCAGTGAAAAATACCGTAACAAACAACAGCACTCAATGAAGTAATTGGTTAGACAAGACATGGTGATAGGGTGTGAGCATAGGCTAGGGAGCCAGAAAAACTTGAATTCAACTCCCACTACACTCTAATCTTTGGCTTACTCTTATATAATTGTCATTAATACCAAGATGTTATTAGAATTAAAGGAGATGAAGTGTTTAACATAGGGCCTGGCAAATACACTGTGCTCAAACAATGCTGGATTACTTCAACTCTTCCCTTTCCTTTTGACTCCAGGCAATATTAAGTATTAACTCATTTGACCATAGATGAAATTTCCATTACAAATCCAACTTTTGTGGTTGTTTTTGTCTGCTTTTTGGTGAAGCTAAAAGATGAGGGTTAAAGTTCAAAGCACTTAGCAAATAATACTTAGGCAACGTCAGTGAAATGTTTAACACATTGCAAATCCAGACATCAGAATGGCATACCCTTGAAAGTGATTGTATTCTTCTTTAAAAATTAGGCATTCTTTCCTAGTTATTCTAATAGGTGAATATTAACATGGTTATGTCAGTTCTGCAAATAAAATGCCACCGGCATTTTGATTAGGATTTTATTAAATCAGTAAGTTATGACCCTTGTGTTCTATAAATAAGGTTTTGCCTGCTATTATCATTAAAAGGCTGGTTTAGCTTATAACTTTTTTTCGCATCTTATTGTGTCTTTCTCCTCTTTCCCCTTCCCTCTGGTACAGGTACTTGCAAGGACATTGAATTAGAGGGGCGTAATTGGTTGTGGGATTGAATTATTCCACAAAATGACACATAGACGAGACAACTGTGTCTGATGATTGTGAGGGATCCTTGTGATACGGCTGGAACCTAGGAATTATAATTCAACAGGGGCATTGTGATGACTTCCTTATTCCAGTCACCACTACCATCATCCCAACTCTGCAAAACTGTCTCTCCATTTGTTATTCAAATCTTCTTTCAAAATTCTCAATTTTTATCATTTTTAAAACTAGATCCTCTTGTGAATGTCATAATTTCTCCCATTATGTTTTATACGTAAGGCTTACTGATATGCATCAAAGCTATGGATATTTTAAATAGTTACCATTTGTTCTATCCTTTTATAAAATTCATTTATACCAAGACACTTTATGTTGTTTCTAATTATTTCCACAACTGTATCCCTATCTTCTTCAAGCAATAATAATTTTGTCTTCTCCTTTTCAAAAATTACAGAACTTATTTCTTTTTAATATCTCTTTACAGGCCGAGTACGGTGGCTCATGCCTGTAATCCCAGCACTATGGGAGGCCTAAACGGGTGGATCACGAGGTCAGGAGTTTGAGACCAGCCTGGCCAATATGGTGAAACCCCATCTCTACTAAAAACACAAAAAATTAGATGGGCGTGGTGGTATGCACCTGTAGTCCCAGCTACTCAGGAGGCTGAGGCATAAGAATCACTTGAACCGGGGAGGTGGAAGTTGCAGTGAGCTGAGATCCCGCCACTGCACTCCAACCTGGGCAACAGAGTGAGACTCGTCTCAAAAAAAAAAAAAAATTATTTACAGTGAATGTAATTTCTAAAGTAAAATTAAATAATAGTAGAGATAATGAACATATTTGTCTTGGTCTTGATTTTAATGAAATTTCCTCTGGTGGTATAAAACCATTCTGTGTTTTTTTTTACAGGGAAAAAAATCACCTCAATATAGCCTACTAAAATCTACTTTAAATAGATATATTTTTAAAAATTAGAATAGGTGTTGAATTATTATTGAATATCTTCGGAACATCTATTAAGAGTATCAAATACTAGTATCTTTACAATTCAGTCTTCAAATCCAATTAAAGTAAATATTTCAATTTATTCAAATCACCTCTGAGTCTCACTCCATTTAATAATTCTCTTCATACAGGACCCACATTTCTTTCACATAATTTCTAAACATTATGTTTTCATTGCTAGTGTCAACAACTAATTATTTATGGTATATTGAGGAATATCAATTTGTGAATATTTGCTGTGTAAATAGACAATTTATCAGGCACTTTTTCTATGACATTTATTTTCACTGTCAACTGTCTTCCTATTTCTAGACATACAATCAAATTGCTTATAAATAATAAATATTTGTTTAACCAGTATCATGATGGTTAATGTGTATTTTAATTTGGGGGGACCCTATGCAGCCGATTTACTCTTCTTTTTCTCTAAATCTTCTTTATTGTTTACTTTTTTTTTTTTGAGACAGGGTCTTTCTCTGTTGCCCAGGCTGGAGTGCAGTGATGTAATCAAGGTTCACTTCAGCCTTGTCCTCCTGGGCAAAAGCAATCCTCCCATCTCAGCCTCCCCAGTAGCTGGGACTACAGGTGCATGCCACCATGCCTGGCTAATTTAAAAAATTTTGTAGAGACAGGTTCTCATTATGTTGCCCAGGCTGGTCTTGAACTCCTGGCCTCAAGCGATCCTCCCACATTGGCCTCCCAAAGTGCTGAGATTATAGGCATGAGTCACCATGCTTGGCCTGCTTTTTAATTTTTAAATATTACTTATAGAAATTTGTTTGTTTATTTTATTATACTTTAAGTTCTGGGGTACATGTGCAGATCTTGCAGGATTGTTGCATAGGCGGTGTGTGTAACAGGCCATGGTGCTTTGCTGCCTCCATCCCCCTGTCACCTACATCAAGCATTTCTCCCAGTGTTATCCCTCCCCAACCTCCACACTCCCCACTATCCCTCCCATAGCCCCCAACCCCCAACCTACCCCAGTGTGTAATGTTCCCCTCTCTGTGTCTATGTGTTCTCATGGTTCAACACCTACCTATGAGTGATAACATGTGGTGTTTGGTTTTCTGTTCTTGTGTCAGTTTGCTGAGAATGATGGTTTCCAGATTCATCCATGTCCCAGCAAAGGACACAAACTCATCTGTTTTTATGGCTGCATAGTATTCCATGGTGTATATGTGCCACATTTCCCTGTCCATTGATGGGCATTTGGGTTGGTTCCAGGTCTTTGCTATTGTAAACAGTGCTGCAGTGAACATACATGTGCATGTGTCTTTATAATAGAATGATTTATAATCCTTTGGGTATGTACCCAGTACTGGGATTGCTGGGTCAAATGGAATTTCTATTTCTAGGTCCTTGAGGAATCACCACACTGTCTTCCATAATGGTTGAACTAATTTACACTCCAACCAACAGTGTAAAAGTTTTCCTATTTCTTCGCATCCTCTCCAGCATCTGTTGTCTCCAAATTTTTTAATGATCGCCATTCTAACTGGCGTGAGATGATATCTCAATGTGGTTTTGATTTGCATTAGTCCAATGACCAGTGATGATGAGAATTTTTTCATATGTTTGTTGGCCACATAAATATTTTATTTTGAAAAATGTCAGTTCATATCCTTTGCCTATGTTTTGATGGGGTTATTTTTTTCTTGTAATTTTGCTTTAGTTCTTTGTAGAGTCTGGATAGTTGCCCTTTGTCAGATGGGTAGCTTTCGAAAATTTTTTCCCGTTTTGTTGGTTACTGGTTCCCTCTAATGTTTCTTTTGCTGTGCAGAAGCTCTTAAGTTTAATTAGATCCCATTTGTCTATTTTGGCTTTTGTTGCCACATGCTCATGGTTAGGAAGAATCAATATTGTGAAAATGGCCATACTGCCCAAAGTAATTTATAGATTCAGTGCTATCCTCATCAAGCTACCATTGACCTTCTTCACAGAACTGGAAAAAACCACCTTAAACTTCATATGGAATCAAAACAAAGCCTGCATAGCAAAGACAATCCTAAGCAAAAAGAACAAAGCTGGAGGCATCATGCAACCAGACTTGAAACTACATTACATGGCTACTGTAATCAAAACAGCATGGTACTGGTACCAAAACAGAGATATAGACCAATGGAACAGAACATAGGCCTCGGAGGCAACGCCACACATCTACATCCATCTGATCTTTGACAAAACTCACAAAAACAAGCAATGGGGAAGGGATTCCCTGTTTAATAAACAGTGTTGGGAAAACTGGCTAGCCATGTGCAGAAAGCTGAAACTGGACCCCTTCCTTACACCTTACACAGAAATTAACTCCAGATGGATTAAAGATTTAAGCATAAGATCTAATACCATAAAAACCCTAGAAGAAAACCTAGGCAACACCATTCAGGACATAGGCATGGGCAAGGACTTCATGACTAAAACACCAAAAACCTGGCCTGCTTTAACTTTTAAAATTATTATGTTTTTAGTCAGAAAAATGAACTAAAGTATCTAAGGCAAAAATGATAGAGTACATATTTGATAATATAAAATATATAATCATTCACCTACTATAGACAGAAAAATGACTGAACAGAAATCTGTGAAAATATTATGAGTGGTTGCTCGACTTTGGGTAATTTCCTTAATACATTTATGGCTTGACAGTTTCACAACTAAAAAATACTACTAAATACAGTTGATGCTTGAACAACATGGGCTTGAACTACATGGCTTCACTTATACGCATATTTCTTTCAACAAAATGCAGATCAAAAATACAGTATTTGGGAGATGCAAGAAACCTGTATATAAGGAGGGCCAACTATTAATATATAAGCAAGTTCTGTAGGGCCAACTGGGGGACTTGAGTACGTGCAAAGTGGTGTGGGTGGTGGTCCTGGAACCAATCCGCCGCATATAATAAGGGATGACTGCAACACTGAAAATTAGTCAAACAAAGAAAAACTATCTTTTCCAACCCAATAATCTGGTAGACTGAGAAAGAAAAAATTAATCTGTAATATTTTGTGCTGCATATATCGATCATGCTATCAGACTTTACTCTGACTGACCTTTGAACTATAATTAGACCTTGGTCCATTCCAGATGGTTATAATAATAAACCTTCACCAAATACCATCAAGTAAAATTTCAAGCTTTTACTTGTGTTTTTCACCCAGGTAAGGCTGTGTGTGATGAACGGCAAATGAAACCTGTGTATCAGGAACAGGAATATGACAGTTTTCTATATGTTACCTCTAGCCCACCCACTCCCTGAAATGGTCTACAACTCTGATAGTTCTCTCAGAACTCTCAATATGTTAACTGGAAATATGGAGAGAACACAAGATCTGGAAAGGCATACATGGATTGAAATCTATGCTTCCTATTTCTTAACCTTGGGGCAATTGCTTGATAACCCATATTTTCGTCATCGATAAAATTGGACCAAAAATAATTATTGTAGCAGAAATGTAATCAGGATCTAGAAAGTAATCATGTTTATCATTATGACTCTTGATCATTATTGAGTAGAAGGAAAATATCGAGTAACATAAAAGATCTGTATTTGGTAAGGAAATAATTTTCATACTTACAAATAAATAAGGGGTGTCTGGAAATGCAAACACATAAGGGAAAAATCCATCCATTACCACGATTTCTCATGGAAATTACCTATAAACAAATAATCTTTTATTTTTTTGCCTGATTTCTCTATTTTATACTGGTCTATTACTTGGTTTTGATAGAGACAGGAGGGAGCCAAGGCACCCCCCAGCCCCGCCTTGGCAAAACCTTGTCTTCAAACCTAAAACAGCCTGAAGGCTGAAAAACTGTCAGTGTAAGGTTTAAATGAGAGGCAATGGAGGCCAGTTATTGGAATGAAGAAATTTAATTGGCTCCTGGGCGAGGTTCTGTGACAGGAGGGGCCAGAGAAGTCACGCGGACTCCTCTCGGAAGTGGGGTTTTATAGGGAGTGGAGGCGTTTGATTGGTTGTGGGAGAGCAGGACGTGGACGTGGCAAGCTGCTTTTGGCAGGTAGGCAGGATTTCTGGTGAGTGGGCTGCCCAGGGGGAGTGGGGACTGGACAGGACAAAATGCTATTGGGCAGGTTCTGGCGGGGCTTTTTTTGAATTTTGGCGGGGTTCTTCAACGGCTGGCTAGGTGCCCAGTGCAGAGCCTAGTGCCGAGTGCAGAAGTGGGCGCAGGATGATGATGTAGTTTCTAGGGGCGGGGGGCGTGTCCGAGCTCCTGGCGAGGCAACCGGCCTTACAGTCAGTCCCAGAGAATCTCCAACTGGGTGGAGACACAAAAGTTCATGCCGTTTGCAGAGGGGAAGGGGCCTGGCCTCTCGAGTTCTTGTGTGGTGGGACAGAAGCTGGCTAACAGGCTTCTCTCTCATTCTGCTGAAAGTTTTTCTTTTTCCTTTTTCACCCAGTATATTCCATTTCCCCTCACCCTTCAAAGTGTCTGCGAGCCTAATATTTCCTGGTTGTGTGACAAGAACCTGGATTTTCCTACCTTTTCTGGCACGCAACATGCGGCTTGAGGAAGGGTGAGCATCATGCAAAACAAAAAGTCTTTTTTCCTTTTGCTTCTAAGTCTTTTTCTCCTCGGACCTCTTCTGAGGGTAGAGGAAATGGCATGCCCCAGTGGCTGCAGGTGTGTGCAGGACAGAGTGGGGCATGGTGGCCCCTTTACTCCCCTCGCAGCCAGTGTTTGAATGCATGGCCCAAGGGTGCCCAACAGCAGGCTGACCTGTGCTCCCTGCCATGCATCCAGTGGATTCTCCCGCTTTTCCAGCTAGGGAGTCCGGCTTCATCCAACAGCAATTAAGCTTCTCTCTCTGGTGTTCTGGTGGTTAGGATTCAGCATTCTCACTGCCATGGTCTGGATTCAATCCTGGCTTAGGGAATGAGTCCTTTCTCGTTTGATATCTGCATGACCTTTTGTTGATTCCCCTCCCCTCCATGAACCACCTTGGATTGTCCTTTCTCTGAGCCTTTAGTAAAGTTTGAAAGCCAGAAATATTGGCTGACTGGCACAGCTAAAGTCAGATACTAAGAAAGCTAAAATGATTTTTTCTTTTTCTTTTTTCTTTTTTGAGATGGAGTCTTGCTCTGTTGTCCAGGCTAGAGTGCAATGGTGTGATCTCGGCTCACTGCAACATCTGCCTCCCGGGTTCAAGTGATTCTCCTACCTTAACCTCCTGAGTAGCTGGGATTACAGGTGCTCACCACCACGCCCAGCTAATTTTTAGTAGAGACGGGGTTTCTCCACGTTGATCAGGCTGGTCTCGAACTCCTGACCTCATGATCCGCCCACCTCAGCCTCCCAAAGTGCTGGGATTATCGGTGTGAGCCACCACGCCCCGGCCTAAGATGATTTTCTTAAGGAGCGCTCAGCTTCATTAAAAGTGGATATCCAAGTTATAGCTATATGTAAAAGGCCTTTATGTTTTCTTTTCTTGGATCTTGTTTTGCTGGAAAATGGGTTATTTTTTCCCCTCAGTCAGCTGAATTATTTTTCTTAATTTTGGCTTGCCACTCTCACTGCATGTATGAGGCGAGAGACCTCTATTTCCCTCATAGAACTCCAGGAATTAAAAGTGAACAGATCCCTCTCCTCTGATGAAAGATCTTAAGGCAACTGGGTTTTCTTCTGCTTGTCTGTATAGTTATATATGTGTTGTGTATGTGATCTGTAAAAAGAACTCTAATCAATTTGGCCTAAAGGAAGACAAGCACTTGGATCAAATATTTTTTAGAGGTGAGATAAAAGGTGTGGTACCTTTCAGTTCATGTGACTTTAATCTTTAAGAAATGAAAACAGCCTTAAAGATTATTGGTAAAATGCAGATGTCATCAAAATGTAAATAGGTGGACTAAATTATGCAGGTCAGATGCAAGGTTTGCTAAGTGTTTCAAGGTTATACACTGTTTTTTTTGGTTTTTGAGAACTGTTCAGCTCAAAATTCTAATGGAATTTCCAAAATTCTAATGTCTATTTATTTTTTATTTTATTTTATTTTATATTTTGAGACAGAGTCTCACTCTGTCACCCAGGCTGGAGTGTATTGGCATGATCATGGCTCACTGCAACCTCCGCTTCCCGGGAACAAGTGATTCTCCTACCTCACCCTCCCGAGTAGCTGGGATTACAGGTGCACACCACCATTCCTATCTAATTTTCATATTTTTAGTATGGGTTTCCACCGTGTTAGTCAGGCTGGTCTCAAACTCCTGACCTCAAGTGATCTGCCTGCCTTAGCCTCACAAAGTGTTGGGATTACAGGCGTCAGCCACCATGCCTGGCCCAAATTCTAATGTCTAAAGTATATGCTATCAATCATAATTAAGGTTAAGTTATTGTAAATCATAGAGATAACCAAACTTATTTGTCAATTGTGTTTCTAACTGTAACTACCCTAGACATTTTGTTATTCACAGACAATTGTTGTCTTGTTTTAATCCTTTTCAAAAAATGGTTTATAATAAACTATAGAACTTTGACAAGTGCTCTCAAATGCAGGTTTCTGATAATTTTGGAGATTGTGACATTGGAATAAAGGAAAAACATACAGGACTCATGAAGGCTGAAATGTTCATGAATATCAAGCAAAACAAGAGCCAACAGAATGAACTCAGGAAACTGAAGCAAGCTTTTTTATTTTTGCCTGGAATATTGCTGATCCTTGTTTTGTTTTTCGGGGTCAAGGAAATTTATTTTGAACTATTTATGGCCCTTAATAATTTAGTAAATATACTCCTGTGAACAAAATTTGGAGCATGTTTGTTTCTCTCGGCCTGGTTCCTCTGGTATTTGGAAAGTATCTGTGAGTATTCTTAACTTATGGTGTTATAGTTTTTTGCACTAGTGCAATAAGAATCCATTTTCTTTTGCAACAGTATGTAATTGAATAAACTGGTTGTTTTACCAAGGCTTTGACTGGAAGGGTATGCTTCCTTTTAAGGAGTCAGGCTCAATTTGCAGAACTTATTAAAGCCCCTTGGGGAAACTGACCTACACTCTCGTCTACACAGTCCCTGTATAGTGTTCCTTACTTGTGATCAGTAAAGAATGACACTTTCTAACAGGTCCAGGAGCTCCAAGTTTATCTTGGGAACTTGAGAGGATCACCCAACTCATATGTATTTGAGGATACAAACCCATGGCTGGGCTCAGCTTTAAAAGGTCTTACCTGAGATTCCTTGTGGAACACAGTTCCATCAAGGCCAATCTAAAAGGCCTGTGTATAGTTATTCTTGCTGCACTTCATGCAAATAATCAGGCCAAGTATAAGACTAAAGTCTATTTTGCAAACAACTCAGAACTGGCATGATTTCTTTTTTTTTAAATTGTACTTTAAGTTCTGGGATAGATGTGCAAATCTTGCAGGACTATTGCATAGGTACACACATGCCATGGTGCTTTGCTGCCTCCATCCCCTCGTAACCTACATCAGGCATTTCTCCCAGTGTTATCCCTCCCCAACCTCTCTGCCCCCCGCTATACCTCCCCTAGCCCCCCATTCCCCAACAGACCCCAGTGTGTGATGTTCCCCTCCCTGTGCCCATGTGTTCTCATTGTTCAACAGCCACCTATGAGTAAGAACATGCAGTGTGTTTGGTTTTCTGTTCTTGTGTCAGTTTGCTGAGAATGATGGTTACCAGATTCATCCATGTCCCTACAAAGGACGTGAACTCATCATTTTTTATGGCTGCATAGTATTCCAGGGTGTATACGTGCCACATTTTCCCTGTCCAGTCTATCATTGATGGGCATTTGGGTTGGTTCCAGGTCTTTGCTATTGTAAACAGTGTCGCAATGAACATACGTGTGCATGTGTTTTTGTAATAGAACGATACATAATCCTTTGGGTATATACACAGTAATGGGATTGCTGGGTCAAATGGAATTAATTTTCTTTTTTTTTCCATTTCTAATTGTAAGGTATATTGCCGGGTTAAAATGAGGAAACTGAGGCCAGTGAGAAAAAATGAGAATCCAATTTATTCAGCTCCCGGGCGAGGTTCTGTGGTCCAGGAAGGGGCCAGAGAAGTCGCAATGGGCTTCTCAGGGCGTGGGGTTTTATAAGAAGTGGAGGTAGTTGATTGGTCATTGGGAAACAAAGAGCAGACAATTTTATTGGTAAGGAGATTTCATTGATTGTTAGGGAAACAAAGAGCAGACGGTTTCATTGGTAGGCTGACTGGCTGGGGAGGTTAATGTTAAACTGCCGTTGGACAAATCTTCCACGGGCTTTTTAAATTTTGAAAGGGTTGAGTGAGGAATGCAGGAGTGGGCGTGTGGAGCCTGCATGGAGAAACCAGATAGGAGCAGGTGTGGGGAGCCAGCACAGAGAGGCCTGATAGGAGTGTGTGTGGGGAGTCAGCATAGAGAGATAAGTGTGTCCATTTGGCTCTTCAGCAAGGCAGCCGGCCTTACACTAATATCCTAAGATTTTCTCTTTTTTTAAATTGTACTTTAAGCTCTGGGGTACATGTGCACAACCCACAGGTTATTGCATAGGTACAAAAAACCCTTCAAAAAATCAGTAAATCCAGGAGCTGGTTTTTTGAAAAGATCAACAAAATAGACAGACCACTAGCCAGATTAATAAAAAAGAAAAGAGAGAAGAATCAAATAGATGCAATCAAAAAAGATAAAGGGGATATCACCACAGATTCCACAGAAATACAAACCACCATCAGAGATTACTACAAACAACTCTATGCACATAAACCAGTAAACCTGGAAGAAATGGATAAATTCCTGGACACTTGCAAAATTTTGCCAATGCAATAAGACAAGAAAAGGAAATAAAAGGTATACAAATTGGGAAGGAAGAAGTAAAACTGTGTGTATCCAGATGACATAATTGTGTATGTTGAAAATTCTAAAGAAACAATAGAAGAAGTCTTGGAACTAATAATACAGATACAAGTATAATGTATATAAGTCAATTGCTTTCCTATATACACACAATGAAATATTTGAATTTGAAATTAAAAATACAATACCAGTTACATTTTCAGTAAAAATTAGTATAAATCTACCCAAATATGTACAGGATATATATAAAGAAAATGGCAGAACACTGGTGAAAGAATTCAAAGAAGAACTAAACAGATGGGGTAATATTCCATGTAAATAAATAGGAAGACTTAATACTGTTGAGTAATTAAGTTCTTCTCAACTTGATCTATAGATTCAATGCAATTCCAATCAGAATCACAGTAAGTTATTTTGTCAATATCAACCAACTGATTCTAAAGTTTACATAGAAAGGCAAAATATCAGAATCGCCATAAAAGTATTGAAGAAGAACAAAATTGGAGAACTGACATTACCCAACTTCAAAAGTTACTATAAAGGCACAGTAGTCAAGATAGCCTAGTATTGGCAAAAGAATAAGCAAATAGATCAAGAGAACAGAATATAGAGCCCAGCAATAGACTCATACAAACATACTCAATCCATCTTACACAGAAGAAGAAAGGCAATTCAATGGAGAAAGGACAGACTTCTCAACAAATGAACTGCTTGCATGCAGTTCTACATACAAAAAAAAAAATCTAGATATAGATCTTACATATTTTATCAAAAGTAACCCATGTAATTGTTAATATGTAAAACACAAAATTATAAAATTTCTAGAAGCTGGCAGGGGAGAAAATATTGGTAACCTTGGGTTTGACTATTATATTTTAGATACAATACCAAATGTGCAATCTCTGAAAGAAAAAAATGATTTCAGACTTCATTGAAAATAAAAACTGCTCTACAAAACACACTCTTAATGAACAGGCTGGGCGAAAATCTTCGCAAAACACATAACCAATAAAGGACTAGTATCCAAAATATACACAGAGCTCTTAAAACTCAACAATAAAAAACTAAACAACCAACTTAAAAATGGGCAAAATACAGGAACAGATACCTCACCAAACAAAATGTACAGATAGCACATAAGCATATAAAAAATGCTCGATGACATATGTCTTTATAGAATTGCAAATTGAAGCAATGATAAAAAGCCATTAGAAACTTATCAGAATGGCTAAAATTCAAGACACTGTCAAATGCTCAATGCGGAGCAACAGAAACTGTCATTCATTGCTGGTGGGAAGGTAAAATGCTACAGCTACTTTAGAAATCAATTTGGCAATTTCTTATAAAACAACGCATATTCTTCCCATAAGATCCAGCAATTGAACTCCCAAATGAGATGAAAATTATATCCACACAAAAATTTGTACACAAATATTTGTACCAGCCAAAACTTGGAAGTGGCCTGTTGTAGTCTATTTTCTACTGCTTATACCTAATACCTGGACCTGGGTAATGTATATGAAAAGTAGTTTATTTCTTACAGTTATGGTGGCTGAGAAGTCCAAGGTCAAGGAGTCACATTTGGTGAAGGCTTTCTTGCTGGTGGGTACTCTGCAGAGTCCTGAGGCAGGGCAGAGCATCATATGGTGAGAAAGATGAGCAGGCTAGCTATGATTTCTCTTCTTCTTCTTATAAAGCCACCAGTCTCACTCCCATCAATGCGTTAAGCCATGAATGTATTAACTCATTCATGATGGCAGAGCCCTCATGATCCATTCACTTCTTAAAGCCTCCCCCTAGTACTAGTACTGCCATACTGAGGATTAAATTTTCAACATTTAAGTTTTGGAAGTGACAAATACTCAAATCATAATACAACCAAAATAATAAGTGAATGAAGAATAAGTGAATGAAGAAACAAATTGTGGTACATCTATACAGTGACATTTTATTCCAGAATAAGCAATGAGCTATCAGGCCATAAAAAACATGGAGGAAACTTAAATATATATTGCTAAGTTAAAGAAGCCAGTCTGGGCCGGGCGCGGTGGCTCACGCCTGTAATCCCAGCACTTTGGGAGGCCGAGGCGGGTGGATCACGAGGTCAAGAGATTGAGACCATCCTGGTCAACACGGTGAAACCCTGTCTCTACTAAAAGTACAAAAAAAAAATTAGCTGGGCATGGTGGCGCGTGCCTGTAGTCCCAGCTACTCAGGAGGCTGAGGCAGGAGAATTGCCTGAACCCAGGAGGCGGAGGTTGCGGTGAGCCCAGATCGAGCCATTGCACTCCAGCCTGGGCAACAAGAGCGAAACTCCATCTCAAAAAAAAAAAAAAAAAAAAAAAAGAGCCAGTCTGAAAAGGTTATATATGGCATGATTCTGACTATAGGACATGATATGGAAAGAGCAAATGTTCAGTAGTTTTCTGAAGTTTCTGGGGAAAGCTGGAGGAGCAAATAGGTTGAGTATAGGGGATTTTCAGGACAGTGAAACTATGCTGTATGATGCTGTGATGATGAATACATGTACTATATTTGTCAAAAGCCATAGAAATGTAAAACACAAAGAGAAAATATTAATATAATCTATGAACTTTAGTTAATGATCATGTATCAATACTGGCTCATCAATTGTAATAAGCGTACCACACTAATGCAAATGTTAATAATGGAGGAGGGGAGCGTGGGGGAGTATATGGAAATTCTCTGTACTCTCTGCTTATTTTTCTGCAAGCCTAAAATTTTTCTAGAAATCCTCTATTAATTTTGAAATTAAAAAGTAATTGATTTTAGTACAATATCTATTTTTGAGATATTTGGTGTTGGTGAAGTAAACTTTCATGCATTCCACAAATTAGGAGTGCCTGCTATATTCCTGCACCTTTCTCTCTGTTCCTAGGTTTCTTTATCTAAAAAATGGGGCCAATAATAGCAACCATTTTATAAATGATGAGAAGCAGTTTAGACCATTTGAGTGTGCATTCCCTTCTCTGTTCTTAGTGTCCACTGTGTTTACTTCTGTTTTGGTTCTCCTGATCATAACGCAGTAATTATCTGTTTATCTCTGTATTTTCATTAATCTAAGAAGTCATTGATATTTGTGACAGAGCCTGTGTCACATGCAACTTTAAAATTTGGCATACAGCCTAGTATCTGGTATCCAGCAGGTGCTCAATAAATATTTATTGTATGAATGTGGATGATTCCTAATCTGATTGTTGCCCAATAAAACATAGCTATAATTTTATGAGCTATTTATTAGTTGGGAAAATTCACGATAAATTAATGAATACAGGCTATTGCTGTCCTCAGATTATCTTTACTTAGAGAATGTTTTTGTAGTTGATCATTGTTGTTTTTAGGAACTTCTAGTACTAGTACATTCTGGACTTTTTTTTTTTTTTGAGACGGAGTTTCACTCTTGTTGCCTAGGCTGGAGTGCAATAGTGTAATCTCGACGCACTGCAACCTCTGCCTCCCACGTTCAAGCGATTCTCCTGCCTCAGCCTCCCAAGTAGCTGGAATTACAGGCATGTGCCACCACGCCCAGCTAATTTTGTATTTTTAGTAGAGATGGGGTTTCTCCATGTTGGTCAGGCTGGGTCTTGAACTCCCGACCTCAGCTGATCTGCCTGCCTCGGCCTCCAAAAGTGCTGGGATTACAGACGAGAGCCACGGTGCCCCAGCCTACAGTTCCTTTTTAAAGTTTCACTGATGTGTTTTACCTCTAAGAAGAGATCGAGAAATTTCTGATTATGAGAGGCCATGTTTCATTGATCTTGGTAGGTTCAGGGTACAGATTACTTCTGGAAATATGGTGGGCATAATTGAGTGTTTGTTGTTTTAATAAATTAATATGTTGTAGACTGCAGACAGGAAAAATAATGGATGCTATTTTTATAGCAACGTTTATATGGTGCTTTTCTTTAACAAAAAGCTGTAGATATTGAACGTGTATAACTTAATGTGTTAAGAGACAAGTATACACCCATGAAATGATCAAAACATTATCACTCTCAATGCCATAATCTTATCATTCACCTCTGAAAGATTCCTCCTGCCCTCTTTAGTTTTTTTCCTTTTTGTGATAAGAACACTTAATGAAGATTTACCCTCTTAGCAAACTTGAGTATAAAATCATAGGTCCTGCATTATACACTAGACCTACAGATGTTACTTATTACACATAACTGAAATTTTGTACCCGTTGACCAACACCTGCCCCTCATTTCTGCCTTCTCTTAGCCCCTGGCCACTACCACTCTACTATCTGTTTCTATATGTCTAACAATTTTGGATTCCACATACATTACAATTGAGATCATGCAGTGTTTGTCTTTCTGTGATCCGACTTAAGTCACTTAGCCTAATGTCCTCCAGGTACATCTATGTTGTCACAAACAGCAGGATTTCTTTCTTTTATGAGGCTGAATAGTATTTCATCATCAACAGACACTGAAGTTGTTTCCATATCTTGGCTACTATGAATAATGTTGCAATAAACATGGGAATACAGTCATCTCTTGGAGATCCAGATTTCAATTCCTGTGATTTCTATTCCTATCCAATTTTCTTAACAGCATGTATCAAAGAAACCATCTTTCCACATTGTGTAATCTTGGTACCCAGCAGATTTATTTTTGAGTGCTCTATTCTGTTCCATTGTTCTATGTGTCTACTTTTATGCCAGTACCATACTGTTTTGATTACTGTAGCTTTGTGACACATTATGGAACCAAGGAATGTGATACCTCCAGCTCTGTACATGCTCAAAATTGCTTGGCTATTTAGGGTTTTCTGAATTTTAGGATTATTTATTCTGTACAAAAATGCCATTGAGATTTTGATAGAGATTGCATTGAATCTTTAGATATTTTTGGGAAGTATGGACATTTAATAATATCAATTCTTCTCAGTACATGAACATGAGATATGTTTCCATTTATTTCTGATTTTTAAAAAAGTCATTTGTTAATGTTTTATAGTTTTCAGTCTATGACTCTTTTACTTCCTTTAGCTACATTTATTTGTTTTTAATTATTCATTTATTTATTTTTTATTTTTAAATGTTTTAAAATTATTTATTATTTTTTTTTAAAGATGGGGTTTTGCCATGTTGGTGAGGCTGGTCTGCTGACCTCAGGTGATCCACCCGCCTCAGGCTCCCAAAGTGCTGGGATTACAGGCATGAGCCACCTCGCCCGGCCCAATACCTTACTTTAAACCTCACAACATACCTAGACAAAAATCCTGTTTTTATGTGCATTTATATATTGGGTAAATAGAATTAAAGAAAGTTTAGAGGGTTTCAAAGTCATATTGTCAGTAGAGACAGGTGATTCAGAGTGCAGACTTGCTTGTAAAAATCATTGTACACCAAAATAAACTAAAGCTTTTTAAAGAAATATCTGACTCAAGGGCTGGAACGGGGAAAGTACAAATAGCCAGGAACATCCTGTTGCACTAGAAAGAAAAGAAAGTGTTCCAGCTAAGATAGAGATATGACAAAAACACACAGGAAGTTTCAAGGGCTTCAACTAGCCAAATGTGGGCCAATTTGAGTATCAAAATAAATTTTGATGGTAATCTATTATTACCCAGTGACTAATTATATACCCATGAGCCCATAATGATGTAAGTAAACACATAAGTTAATAAATGAGGAAGATGTGTGTGATGGTTAATATTGAGTGAGAACTTGACTGGATTACAAAATATTGTTCCTGGGTGTGTCTGTGAGGGCATTGCAAAGGAGACTAACATTTGAGTCAGTGGGCTGGGAGAGGCAGACCCACCCTCAATCTGGGTGGGCACCATGTAGTCAATTGCCAGTATGGGTATAATAAAGCAGGCAAGAGAAAATGGAAGAGCAGACTTGCTGAGTCTTCCAGACTTCATCTTTCTCCTGTGCTGGATGCTTCCTGCCCTGGAACATCAGACTCCTAGTTCTTCAATTTTGAGACTCTTGGACTTACACCACTGGTTTGCCAGGTGCTCTCGGGTCTTTAGCCACAGACTGAAGGCTGCACTGTTGGCTTCCATACTTTTGAGGTTTGGGGACTCAGACTGATCCACTAATGGCTTCCTCAACTTGCAGACAGCCTATCATGGGACTTTACATTGTGATCGCGTGAGTCAATTCTCCTTAATAAACTCCCTTTCGGGCCAGGCGTGGTGGCTCATGCCTGTAATCCCAGCAATTTGGGAGCCCAAGGTGGGTGGATCACCTGAGGTCAGGAGTTCGAAACCACCTTGATCAACAAGGTGAAACCCCATCTCTAAAAAAAAAAAAATAAACTCCCTTTCATATATGCATATATCCTATTAGTTCTGTCCCTCTGGAGAACCCTGACTATTACAATGGGAAAGGTCTTCATGACAGTACAATGCCAACTTATTAAATGTTGAAAGGTTCTCATAACTCCTATGTTCATTGCAGCACTATTCAAAACAGTTAAAATATGGAATCAAACTAAGTGTCCATCAGCAGATGAATGAATCAAGAAAATGTAGGCGATAATGGAATTATGTTGAGCCTTAAAAAGAAGGAAATCCTGCCTGAGGACGGTGGTGTACACCTGTTCCCCCAGCACTTTGGGAGGCTGAGGTGGGAGGATTCCTTGAGCCCAGGAATTCGAGACCAGCCTGGGCCACACAGTGAGACCCTGTCTCTAAAAAAATAATAATAATAATAATAATGTGGCATGGTGGCACACACCTGTGGTCCCAGCTACTCAGGAATCTGAGTTGGGACAATCCCTTGAGTCCCAGAGGTCAAGGATGCAATGAGCCATGATTGCATCACTGCACTCCAGCCTGGGTGACAGAGTGAGACCTTGTCTCTAAAAAAACAAAAACAAAGGAAATCTTGTCATCTGTGACAACCTGGATGACATTATGTTAATGGAAGGAACCCAGGCAGGGAAATACAAAGACCACATGATCTTCAATCTAAAAAGGTTGAACTCATGGAAGGAGAGAGTAGAATCCAAGCTACCAGGAAATTGAAAGGAGGTGGTTGGTGAGCAGTTCATCAAGGATGCAAAATTTCAGTTAGTTAGGAGGAATAAGTTCAAGAGATCCATTGTACATTATGGTGACTATGGTTAATAACACTGTATCGCATTCTTGAACATCACTGAGAGTAGACTTTGTGTTCTCCCCACAAGAAATAAGTATGGCTCGTAATGTACATGTTAATGAGCTCAATTTAGCCATTCCACAATGTATACATATTTCAAAACATCGTGTTATACATGATCCATATATATGATTTTTATTTGTTGATTAAATTAATAATTATATTTTAAAGTAGGAAATGAAGGTGTTATTATAGAAAGGCATCAGTTTTCAACCATCATTCATTAGTGGACTCAGGTGGAATTACCAATGGATGACTAGATGGGATGTGTCCACAGTCTCCAAGTATCTCACCACACAATCTTTAAATTTCAAACAAAATATAGTAATTTTACTTGACATAACCTGGTGAATACAATTTTAATCAAGTGATTAAATTTGACATTACCAGTTATGGAATAAATAAGTACTTTGCCAACAGATGGAATGCATGGAGAAAAAATACTATTATTTTGTGGTATTCCAGACAAAATTGAATCAAATCATAAGGATAGAAAAGCAGGCAAAGTCAAATTAAAGGACACTCTAGTAAGTAGCCCATAATTTAAAAACTGTTATGGTCATGAAATACAAAGAAAATCTGAGGATTTGTTCAAAACTAATGAAGACTATAGTGAGTTAAAATTATAAAAAATAAAAAAAAGACCAAAGTGAAGTAAAACTACATAAAACACATGGCACGGCTGGACGCGGTGGCTCACGCCTATAATCCCAGCACTTTGGGAAGCCGAGGCGGGTGGATCACGAGGTAAAGAGATCGAGACCATCCTGGTCAACAAGGTGAAACCCCGTCTCTACTAAAAAATACAAAAATTAGCTGGGCACGGTGGCGCGTGACTGTAGTCCCAGCTACTCAGGAGGCTGAGGCAGGAGAATTGCTTGAACCCAGGAGGTGGAGGTTGCAGTGAGCCCAGATTGCGCCATTGCACTCCAGCCTGGGTAACAAGAGCGAAACTCCGTCTCAAAAAAAAAAAAAAAAAAAACGAAAAAAAAAAAACACATGAAACTAGAGGGATCGTAGATCAGAAAATTAGAAAACTCTATAAATGACATTATTGGGATAATGGGTCACTTTTGAATAAAATTTGTACATCAGATAGGTAATAGTATTGTTTCAATTTTTTTTTTTTTTTGAGACAGAGTTTTGCTCTGTTGCCCAGGCTGGAATGCAGTGATGCGATCTCAGCTCACCGCAACCTCTGCCTCCCAGGTTCAAGCAATTCTTCTGCCTCAGCCTCCCAAGTACTTGGGATTACAGTCGCATGCCACCATGCCCAGCTAATTTTTGTCTTTTTAGTAGAGACAGGATTTCACCATGTTAGTCAGACTGGTCTCAAACTCCTGACCTCGTGATCTGCCCACCTTGGCCTCCCAAAGTGCTGGGATTACAGGTGTGAGCCACAGCATCCCATATGTTTCAATGTTAATAAAGATAACATTTTGATAATTATGCTGTTTATGTAAGACAATGTCCTTATTCTGAGGAAGTAACACTAAAGTATTTAGGAGTAAAAGAACATGTCTCTAGCTCACACTCAAATAGTTTAGAATATATATGAAAATGTGTCTGTGTTTATGCATCTGTGTATTGAGAGAGAGCGAGTCCGCGAGTGTAAAAATATGTAAAATGTTAACAGTGGAGGTATTAGGGAGAAGTACAAATGGAGCTTCTTTGTCTCATTCTTGACACTTTTTTGTAAGTTTGAAATTACCTCAGAAAAAAAGTACCTCCCCCAAGAAAAGTAATGTGAGCTCTGGATAGCAACTAGGATAAATTTGTGGCTACTTCATTCATCAGCTATGTGATAGCAAAAACGTTATGAATAATTTCTGAATTCAAAGTTTTTGACTTTTAAGAAAGGATAATCATTGAGCTTACCTACCTCCTAGGGGCCATGGTAAGGAGTAAACGACGTGATGCACATAATACGTTTTCACCAATATATTGGACAGAGCGAGTACACAAAAGGTAACTCTCATTGATGTTTTTTATTCTCTGTTTTTAAGAAGACAACATCTGATTAGACAGTTCTGGCTCCAAGGATTCAGGTCTATCCATGTCTCTGAGGTGCCTACCAGAGATAAGATTCTAAGGCTTTTGAGAGTCATATCATTACTCAATAAAGGATACCTTTCATCCTTATTAAAATTATTGGCCCAAACATTTCTGATCTTAGTATCTAGCCTCTTACCATTCCACTTCGCTGCCTATGTGTGTTCCTGGAGCCAAACATCCTCACATTAACATCTAGTGTGTACTAAGGTCCCTAGGCTTCTATATGTGCCTGTATGTTGAATGGAAATTTAATTATTTTCAGCCTTCCTTCTACTAGCCTAATGTACCATAGTAAAATGTCTGTCGTTCATTTAGAGGCTACAATATGCCATGCACGACAACCCTGGGGAGGAGGTTTTAAACCTCTCTCTGTTATCAAAGTGAATACACAGGCTCAGAGAGGTGGAGAGACTTTCCCAGAGTCACACAGCCAATAAGGGGTGGTACATGGAATGCCTCACCGCAATACCCATGGCCTTGCTGCATAACTGAGCTGTATTCGGCTCTGACACTGTGCACTATTATTAGGCACTACGTTCTCAACTAGACTCTAATCTCAGTGAAGGTAGAGAACACCATTTAGCTCTCATGTATACCCTGGTACCTTCTTCACTCCTAAGCACACAGCAGGTACGCAAGGAATATCTGTTGTCTCTTTAACGTGGAAAGAGAAGTTGCTTTTAAACGTTTCTAAAAGCCTCTATAACCAAGTTAAGTAAGGTTGCTCTTTTAAGTGTCCTCTAAAAGCTCTGAGCAGAGACGTGATTCTGTGAAAATTGCTACAAACTCAACAAAGTAGGTTAGAGTTGTTTACGTAGGTGGCAAAGCTATAACGAGCAGCAAAGGAGATTCTAAACAATGAGCAGGATGGTGGGAACCTCTGTTGAGGAGATAGACAGCTGTGGTTAGGGAGGGGACATAATGATTTCTAGGGTTTTATCAATATTTTATTTCACTGTTTTGGGTTGTGGTTACACAGGTTTTCACTTTATAATTACTCATTATTTATCTCTGTATATCTGTTTAATGTACTTTAAGCTGAAACCAAGAAAAAGGAATGAGTGGTCCCCGGTCAAAGAAACACCAAGATTTAAATAAAGGTATTAATATGGCTACATGAAGAATGTATCAGTCAGGAGGGGGTTTGTCAGTCATCCATGAAAGGAAAGGCTGGCAATGCAAAATGTCAGCTCTTTTCCCATCTTAATTACCTTAATTAAATTAATTGCCTTAATCAGTTTCTCTTCATTTTGTGACATTTGTGTACCAGAAATCAGCTCTTTTTCAGGTTCACACACACACGCACGCACATACACATCCAATCATACCAGGGCACTGATGTGTTTTCAATGGACATTGTGATTGACTCCCCAACATCCATTCTGTCTCCTGTTTATCTAAGCCAGTCATGGCAGCTCCAATATTCTTGACATCCACTGGTTTTGAAACAGTCATGTGACCGAATTCAGTCCCATATGTTGGAGTTGATCGTGGGGATATGTTCTGGGAAGTACTATGTCATGGGTTTCGTCTCTTTGAAAAGGTACATTGGAAGATATATTCCTTTCTGTCTGTAAACCTGTAAACATTACCATGCCCAGATCAGAGACCTAAAAGTGCTTCAGCCACCTTGAGACCAGTATGTTAAGGACACTGAGAGTGGCAGAGAAGAGAGGAAAAAAATCTAAACTCTTCACGGCACCCTTGAGCGGAGTTCCCATGTATGAGATCTGCCTACTTTTGAATTCTAGTCTGTTTTGGAAATAGACCAAATATTTAATGAAGAATAACTAACTGCCGGGCACTACTGTGGGCCCTAAGGATACTGCAGCAAACAAAGCAGACAACTGTGTCTGCCCTCATGGAACTCATATTTCCATGTAATTATACAGACAGTAAAGAAAACACATAATTACATCCCACTGTATGTCAGAAGATGATAATGGTATAGAAAAAAATTAGAGGAAGTTAAGAAAGATCTGGAAGGCTGAGCAATTGGATAGGGCTGAGAAGTTGGAGAGGATAGGGTTCTCGTACAATGTGATATTTGAGCAAAATCTAATAAAGTTGATGGAACGAGCTATTAAATATGTGGAGGAAGAATATTTCAGGCAGAGAGAACAGCCAGTAAAAAGCCTCTAGTTGGAAGTATGACTATTACAGCTAGGGTTGATGGAGTGGGATCTAGTGGGGGAGTTGTTGGATTTCAGAGAAGTAACAGAATATCAGATCACGTAGGAACTTGCAGCCCATGCAAATGCTTTTTTTTTTAATCTCCATGAGACAGAGAACAATGTCAGGAGTGGCATCATCTGACACAGTTTTCAAAAGGATACCTCTGGCTGCTGGGATGCCACTAATCATTAGAAACAAAGGTAAAGGGAGATAAACCAGTAAAAATGTTATTGCCCTAATCCAGGCAAGAAATTGTAGTGGCTTACAATGAAGGGGTATGGTGGAGGGGGGCAAAATTGCTCACATTCTCAATATATTTAGAGTGCAGGCCCAACAGTATTTCTAGATGAATTTAATGCCAAGATTGACAACACTGTTTCTAAGTGAGCATCTAAAAACATAATGTTAACTGAGATGAGGAAGAATGAAAGTAGATGAAATCAGGGGAATGAAATAAGAAATCCGAATTTTACACAGTTAAAATCAAAATGTTCTCACGCCTATAATCCCAGCACTTTGGGAGGCCGAGGTGGGCAGATCACGAGGTCAGGAGATTGAGACTATCCTGGTTAACATGGTGAAACCCCATCTCTACTAAAAATACAAAAAATTGGCTGGGCATGGTGGCATGTGCCTGTGCTCCCAGCTACTTGGGAGGCTGAGGCAGGAGAATCACTTAAACCTGGGAGGCAGAGGTTGCAGCAAGCCAAGATTGCACCACTGCACTCAAGCCTGGGTGACAGAGAGAGACTCTGTCTCAGAAAAAAAAAATCAAAATATTTATTTAACATGTATGTGGACTTGCCAAGTGGGCAACTGGAAATAGACCGTGGAGTTTAGGTCAGCTCTCTAAACTGGACAGGGATGAGAGTGTAGATCACATATGAAACCACAACACTGGATAAGATCACCAAGGTAATGAGTGCAGGCAGCAAAGAGAAAGGGACTAAGGATTGACTTCTGAAGCACTTCAGTGTCAAGAGATCACAAGGAAAGGAGGAGAATCAGCCAAGGAGACTCAGGAGTTACAGCTAATGAGGTCACAGAAAAACCAAGAAAGTATCATACTGGAACTCAGGAAAGAAAGTACTTCCGGGTAGAGGGAGTAATCAACTTTATCCAAAAAAAATTTTTTCTAGACAGAGTTTCACTCACTGTTGCCCAGGCTGAAGTGTAATGGCATGATCTCAGCTCATTGCAACCTCTACCTCTTGGATTACAGTGATTCTCCTGCCTCAGCCTCCTGAGTAGCTGGGATTCCAGGCATCCACCAACATGTCCAGCTAATTTTTTTGTTTTTAGTAGAGATAAGGTTTCACCATGTTGCCCAGGTTGGTCTTGAACTCCTGACTTCAGGTGATCCACCTGCTTCGGCCTCCCAAAGTGCTGGGATTACAGGCATGAGCCACTGCACCTGGCCTAACTCTATCCAAAATTATAAATATGTCAGTGAAGGAGAGGACTGTGAAATAGCCATTCGATTTACAAATATTGGTGTCACGGTCACCTTGACAAGAACGGTTTCTGTTTAATGGAAGGTGCATAGGCCTCGCTGAAGTATGATTAAGACAGAATAGGAGGAGAGCAATTGGACACAGTGACCGTAGACGACACTCTGTGGGAGGCTTGCAATCAGGGGGAACAGATAAATGGCACTAAGCAAGTAAAAGGAGGGATAATAAAGGTACTTATGAATCAAATGAGGTAAAGCATTTAAAGAGCTTATAAAAGAAATTGCTATGTGGTAAAATTTCATAAATATTAAAAGTCTGCGTGCCACATGATAAAAATTCCCTTTTGGAGTTAAAAACGTAAACTGCCTGATTAACTGTTTTGCCTAGTCACACATATGACCTTAAAATTAATTAATTAACATGCAACTAACAAAGTAAAATTATTCACAGCTCCACTTTATAGGTATAAAAACAGGGAAGTAGATCATTTAACTAAGATACAAAGGGAATTAAAATATAATGGTTAATTTACAAACTGTATCCAGATGCTTGGTGTATGGTTAACTTTATGTGGCAATATGACTGGGCTACAGGGTGCCCAGACATTTGAGCAAACATGATCCTGTGTGTCTCTGTGAGAGCGACAAGCTGATTTCATCCTTGCAAGGCCTACAGCACAGAATACAGTTGATCCATGGCAGACTTACGGAAACTGAAATGATAAATGTGTGCTGTTTTAAGCCACTAAGTGTATCGTAATTTTTTATGCAGCAATAGAAAACTAATATACAAGCATTTAAGTTATTACTATATGGAATCTGTTGGGGTTAAGGTGATGCATTGCCTTATCTAAACCACTGCAGAAGATGAAGAATAATTTCTGGCTCAGCCATAACCTATGTAGCTCTAAGGTGCAAATTAAAGTAGGTACAGCTAAACGCACAGTGCTGAGAATGCTAAATGTTGTGTAGTGAAGATTGATTGCAATATAGCCATGAGAACAGGCAGCTTGAAGTGTGACAGCAACAAGAGAGGACACTTCCAGGTAAAACGGTGCCATTATCAGTGTTAAGGGGTCAGATGCTAGTGAGGCGCCTTCTGTCCCTGCCCTTTAAATGAGGCAGAGATTTCAGTTCCAGGGTTCCCCTGTGGGGCCACAACAGACAAGCAAAGCCAGGGGAATGGCAGGCAGTGGTTCTGAATTAAACTAAAATAATTTATTTTGGAAAATGCCTGTGATAGACACTCCTTGAGGCTTTAGAGTCTCTAACACCAACTAGCTCTGTGATTCAATCAGAGTTCCAGGATTCCAATTTATAAGAGGTATGTGTGTGTGTGTGCGTGCATGTGTGTGTGCGTGAGTGTAAAACACCTCCTTTATAAATAACTGTGACAAATCTTTACAGACCACTGACTCTGGGGTTAAGATACGGTTGCATGATTTTCTGTATGAGACAGCTGCAAAGTTCCTGAATATTCATGTCAAACCCAGAGCCTACCACGTTTCATGAAACATGGGGACTTTCTGACTTTTAACCAAGCTCCCATTTGTCAATAGCTTCTAGTACCAGTGTATTGTTGAATTCCTGGCTTCATAACTGATGTTGGCCTAATTTCTAATAATCTCTCAGTTTCTGAAATGTCCTCACAGCAGGATTAATTTAGAAATTCCCCTAGGATTTACAAGTTAAATGTGATTGCTTAAAAATAAATTAACTGGAGATATTAATGAATGACTATAACACGGCTAATCCAATTATTTAAGTGTTTAGGTGAAAAGCATAAACATGCAGGAATATGAAATTACGCCTCTGAACCCACAAATAACAGTAATTTCAAGCACAGACACGCATATTCAAAGTCACAAGGATTCAGTCCTCCAGATGTGAGTCCTGCTCCTATCTCCTCTATTCTTTATTCACCAAATATTGTGTCTCCTCTCCCTCTTTTCCCCTCTTTCACTGGAAATAGGCCCTCTGCAGACTACAGTTGAGAATTGACACTCCCTTTTTTGTTTTGTTTTCCTAGGAGATTGTTATGAATAAGAATCAGTTTTCACTTGGACTTTACATCTGCTCTATCAGTCATTTACAGTACATGAAACATATAGGTATTGTAGAGGGTTTACTGAATGAAGACATTTCATACTGAAACACTGATAGCAAAAACACCCACTTCCAAATTGGAGGCAGTACAATGTTGACTTTCGATATAGGAAGCTTGCTTTTGTGTATCAGGAGCCATGCAAAGTCTTCTAGAAGCTGGTAGGTGTCACAGGACTAGAAAGCAGATTCATTTGTCCATGGGCCTCTACAAAGTGCATAGCATAATTTTCAGCACACAAAAAGGGGTAAATCTTTATTTAACTTAGTCACATATAGACATTTTCAAATCTTCACCCTCAAATATAATATTGTAAACTAAATGCTTCACAGGAAAGGAAAAATACCATTTGTCAAGAGTCAAACTCTAAAACGGAGGGATGACATAACAGCAGTATGGAATTTTAAAATTCATATTAGTGGCTTTCAGAGACACAGGGATTTCTTTCTAAGATGGTGTAAAATGTGGGGATAATGCTGACCAATATAGGCAATGAATTGTGATGCATGCCTTTTACATCCCAACTCTGTGCTTCCTAGCTGTATGAACAGAGAGGCAAGTAATCTATCCTTCTGAGCCTAAATTTCCTCATCTGTGAAACTGGAAGAAAGAAACTTAAGTCGCAGGGATTTTATGAAAACTTTAGTAAGATATGTAAAGCACCTAATATATAGTGGACACTGAAACAGCAATTATTATATATTCTGATATTGTAGTAAAGAGAAATCACCTTCCCCCAATATAATTTCTCTTTTCTTTCTTTCTTTTTTTTTTTTTTTTTAGATGGAGTTTCACTCTGTTGCCCAGGCTAGAGTGCAGTGGTTCGATGTCGGGTCACTGCAACCTCCACCTCCCAGGTTCAAGCGATTCTCCTGCCTCAGCCTCTCAAGTAGCTGGGATTACAGGCATGTGCCACCATGCTTGGCTCATTTTGTATTTTTAGTAGAGAAGAGGTTTCTCCATGTTGGTCAGGCTGGTGTTGAACTCCTGACCTCAGGTTATCTGCCTACCTCGACCTATAATTTCTTAATTAGAATTCTGTGAATTTCACACAATGAAGTTCATCTGACACAAAAATCAAGGATGTTTCCTTCTGAGATGTAAACTGGTAGTCAAAGGTATTAGATCAAAGCTAAAGTGAGAGAATCTAAGAATTTGACGGCTGTTCCCTTATAGGATATACTACTGTAGTGTAGGAAAAGTGCTAACAGAACTACTGATGTTCAAACTTGCCTCAAAGTAAATAACCTGGAAAATATTGAAAGAAGGAAATATTTTTCTTGTCTTGCACTCCCGGATAATGGCTGGCCCAGAGCCCATGGTCAGAAACACTCTATCATAGTGGTAATCTCTCCAGAACTGGCTGAGTTCGTTGGTGGTATGAGATGTTTTACCGTGGAACAGGGAACACAGCCATCTTCCTGATTGCAATTTTGATACCAAACATCATGTGTATGTGCCTCTTCATCTAATGAATCGGTGAAGTTTTAGAACAGCTTGGTGACCTTGGAAAGACTGTTCTGCTTCTGATGAAAGTGGCCTGAGCCTGTGGGTACACAGTGTTGTTGATAAGTAAACTATCTTCCCTCGTTGGCTGGCCTGATATCTTTGTGGAGGGGAAGGCATCCTTCCAAGACCAGAATTCTCTCAGACAGGGACTAGCTGTGCATAAAACATCCTCCTCCAGATCCACTCTCATTGAGATCTTGAAGCAGTTGTTAAGTATCAATCTTTTTATCCCTTCACAAGGACTTGAAACGAACTCCATTCCTCTGCATCTGCAGAAATTAATGTTGAATTTTCCAGCATTTGGCTGAAGGAGCAGGAGAGCAACTTCCAGGATGAGGAGCTTCTGAAAGTGTTAGGAGATGGGAGGTGAATTTTGCAGAGATGCGTGTGTGACAGAAGGGGAGGGGAGCAGAGAGAACTGCAGGGGCAAGTTAAGTAGTGGGGTCTGCCTATACTGCCATCTTTGTGGGGTGTTCTCATCAATGAGCTTGGAATTTCCACCTCATTCAGATACTTCCTAGCTGTCAGATACTGGGCAAGTTACATAATGCATAATGCATAATACATAATCTCAATCTTCTCCCTTGTGAAAATGGGAATGACAACACTGCCTTTGAAGGGTTTTCACTGGGGTTAAATGAAAAGGTACAGGAAGTGCATAGTGCAGCCCATCCATCGTTCTTTGTCCTATTACACAACAATGGCTTCAACTTTGTTTTCAACTCTTCCATAGCATCATTCTGCTTTCATTGCGTTTAATTATATAATCGTGTTTCTTTCTGAAAGCCACTGTCTTATGAAAATAAAATACAATATGTAAATCATAGCACACGTCCTGCCCAGATAAAACCAAAACCATTTAGGTGATGAACGATTGAGATCTGGAAGCATCACCTCAAGTCATGCTGTGTAGTAGGAACTGTGCTACCCTGTGAAGATGCCTCGGAAAATGAATCAGACTTTTGTCCCTCAGGTAACTCACACCTGCCCAGTTGTGTTTCTATGGCATCTGGTACCCATAGGGTGCCGAAACAAATGGCAACTACTGGAATAGCTGCAGAATGCAAAGAGAATGTTTTCCATATCAGTGTCATTTTTCAAAAGATGAATTCAAAGACTATTCAGTAGTACCCTTCTGGTTGTATCAGAGAGTGTGGATGGTGGGTTTACAAAGACCAACAACACATGGCCCTTCCCCTTACAAGTCAACCAATCTAGCACAGGAGACAAACACATTCATTATATCCACAGGTATCTTCTGAGTGACTCCAATGTATGCTCAGCAGAGATCTGGGATGCTTGGGATATACCAGTGATCAAGAGAGAAAGATCCCTACCATCAGGAGCCAATACTCTAGCAGGAGCCATCATCAGCTAGGAGAGACAACTGCATAAAACATCAATAAGTAATTAAATACTCTGTTAGATGCAAAACGCTATAACAGAAAGGAAACCTGGGCCAAGGAAAAGGGGATCAGGAGTATCAGTGACAGAGTGGCAAGGAAGAGTGGGTTTAGCAATCCATGGCCTGGGTGGGCCTTGGCTTATCAGGTAATGAGCCACTGAGAGAGCGGGATTTAAATTTAGTTGATTTGCATTTTAAAACACCATTTTTTTTCTCACGGACTACTAGCAAAATCACCCTGGCTCTGCTCCCCTTAAGTATTCTGAAAGTTTCTCAGGTATGTTGCAGTTCCTCTCCTGATAGCTGGGTCAAGCTGTGAGTACTGTCAAGCTCTGAGAAGGTCTTTAACATTCTGGATCCCAGGTAACAGCTGTTTCTGGAGAGCTGCTCTCTTAGGACTGTACTCCATTTAAAGCCTAGTTAGAAACGTCAGCTGGCATGGCTTTCTCACTAAGTAAAGCACCCAGTTTCCCTGAGGATGCTTCTACTGTTCCTATCAATTGCCCATCTGCCTGCCCCATCCTAACTCTGAAAAAAAAAAGGCAGAAATATGTATCCTAGACTTGTTGGTTTCAAGGTAGATCCTCTCAGCTTTCATCCTAGGGATTCTGGAAATTTACATGGACCTGTATTCTCTTGGGTGCCTGGATCTTCCAGGCTGAAAAAAAAAAAAAACTAGAACGGAGGAAGACCATACCAAAAGGAATGACATGCACTGTCTATGTCAGCAACTCTTAACATAAGGGAAACGTGCCATGGTGAATGCAAGATGATTACCTTTGGACTCAGACAGACCAGGGTGTGGATCCCAGCTCCACCACTTTCTGGCTTGCTCACATTAACCCATCTCAGCCTGTTAATCTGTTCAAAGGGATTTTGATACTTTTCAGGTTTGCTGGTACAAAAATATTAGGCTCATATAAGAAAGCAGACCATCCATAAATCAACATCACAACCTAGTGTGATGACAGCATAGAATATCTCTGTTTCTGTATCACTTCATTGCATTTTATCTTGCAAGGGAAATCAAAGCCTCAAATCATGAAGTTACATCTGGAAGTGACACAACTATTATTTGCTGGGAGTGAGAGAGGTACTCACATGCTCTTTTCACATATTGTCCAGAAGAAGAAGATCATGATGGAAAATACCTTTCACTGGAGTCAGTGAATCTTAGCTACTGAATACCTTACCAAAGAGGTCAACACTGAATATCATCAATGAAGGTCACAACAAACCATAGCTGTGGATAAGAATAATCCTTATAAGACATGTTGCTGTTGTGTGAGTGCAGGCTATGGAGACATGTAGCCTTAAACTCAAACACAAACTCCACTCCAAATCCTCATTTTCTCTTTTATAAAATGGACTTATGAACTGCCTCCCTTCCTAACAGTTAATGGGATAACAGTTAAATAGGATGCAGGGCATAACACACAGCTTCTCACAGGGACTGTATTCAACAGTGTTAGATGTCTTAACCTCATCCCTTTCTTTCTAACTCCAAGGGAAGTGAAATGCCAGCATCTTTAAGTAGACATGACATTTCTACAATGAACAATCTTCTCTTTCTCTGACTGTTTTTGGTTGATTTTGATGAATGGTGTTAATGGTTGGAGCTGCTAGTTTTTAATGCATAACAAAGTGCCCCCAAACTTTATGCTTTAGACAACAGTAAATTATTTTGTTCACAATTCTGCAGGTTAGTAATTTCAGTTGGTATCATCTGAGTGGTTTATTTGCTGTTCATGGCTAGGCTTAGTTATGCATCTTCAGCTAGTGCACTGTTCTGCTAGGGGTCAAATGGTCTAGGATGGCCTCACCCATATGTTGGGCAATGGGTTCACTGTCAGCTGGACTGAAGTGGAAGAATCCGCCTTAGATATCTCATCAGCCAGCTAGCCCCGCCTTCTTCACATTGCTGTTACAAGGTTTTAAGCACAAAATGAGAGGGGACACCCCAGTGTGCAAGCACTTTTCAATTCTCTGCTGGCTTCTGTTTACGTTTGCTATTGTCCCACTGGACAAAACAAATTGCATGGCCAAGCCCAGAGGCAACGACAACGTGGAAGGAGATACAGGCTTCCATGAACAAACTGCAGTTTCACTGTGACGGTCTATTACTACAGTGATTCCTGAATTACACTGTTCATCACTGGAGAAATACTTAAATATACAAAACCACGCACTGGACTGCTGTTCTCTTAAAAGTGATTTTTACTCTTGTTACAAAAGTCATAGCTTTTCTTGCCCTATTACTATATTATTATAGATGAATGATAAAGTTATTAGGTCGTTCTTGCATTGCTATAAAGAAATACTGAGACTGGGTAATTTATAAAGAAAAGAGGTTTAATTGGCTCACAATTCTGCAGGTTTTACAGGAAGCTTGGTGCTAATAGCTGCTCAGCTTCTAGGGTGGCCTCAGGAAGCTTACAATGGTGGCAGAAGGCAGGGGGGTGGGCAGGTGCATCACATGGCGAAAGCGGGAGCAAGACAGGGGAAGGTGCTGCGTGCTTTTAAGTGACCATATCTTGTGAGCACTCACTATCACGCAGACAGCACCAAGCCCTGAGGGATCCGCCCTCATGATCCCAACATCTCCCACCAGGTCCCACTTCCACCACTGGGGATTACACTTTAACATGAGATTTGGGGGAGGACAAATATCCAAACTATGTCAGCTGTGAAAGTTTGCGGAAAAAGTAATTTTAAAATTCCCTTGGCGTTGTATTAAGCCCGTTTTAAGTTGTGGATCTCCATATCCAGACTTTTCCAGTAGGGTTTCAGTCTGTGCCTCTTTCCATGTTATAATGTCCTAGTCTTCTTCCCTGCCACAAATATTCCCCTTGGAAGAGACCTATTGCACAGGCACAGTGTCATGTAGAACTGATGCTGATGGAATAGACTAGAAACTGGCACCTCTTTCTTGTCAGACAAAGGATCTGGCAATTGTGAAGCAACCCTGCCCCGTGGCCGGAGCCTGGATTGGCCCCCCGACCCCCAGACAGCACACCAGTCTACTAGCTTTGCTAGAGTCACTTGTGATTTATTCAAATCATGTTTTAAAGCTCTGAGTAGAAGTTCAACCATTTTGTACTACTAAGTCCTAATCATATTTTTAGGACCCCTTGGTATTTTATCTGTTCTGTGGCGGTCGATCGTGCCAAGTTGGATGTCATCATTTCCCATTTTAATTCCTATATGATATTGCTGGTATGCATGAAAGCTTTTGATATTTTAAATCATAATATTTTATTCTTCCATTTATAGGGATTTAATTTACATTTTTTCCTTAGCTGTTTCCCAAGGAGATATCCATATCATCTACAAATAATGACAACTTTGTGTTTTTACTAATATATATTACTTTTTTCTCTTTACAACTCATTCCACTAGAAAGAACTTGTAAGACAATATTTAACAATATTTTTGACAGTAGGCAGATTTGTCTTGCTCCTGATTGTAATGCAGTTTTCGCTAGTTGTTTAACATCATTTGTGTGTTTGTGAATTGGAGAACCCTGAGAAATATTGCCTGTTAAGTATACTTTCTTAGTTTGTTTTTAATCCCAGGTGTTGAATTCCTTCAAATGCTCTTCCACCATCCATCCATCTTTAAAATATGGTGAGGAGCAGTACTGTCTCTGTTGAGGTCACTCTTTTTATGTGTGTATTTTATAATTTTGTTCATATACAACCCACAGCGTTTTGTCATATTACGGTCTAGGTAGTGCAGATATTGTTTGCACTTGGGAATAGGAGCATTTTTATTTGTGATTCTGGTTATAAGTGGAGTTGAACAGATCCTGGGAAAGTGAACTCAATAGTTCCTCCATTTCCATTTGAGTCCATTTGCCCTAGGTGAAGGAATTACTTCATCGACAAAGGAGGCTTTCATGATACCCCCTGGCTGATGCCAACAGAGAGAGACCAAGGTGCAACCAAAGTCAGGGGAACTCAGAGGGCTACTATGAGATGAGGAAACACCAAGAATAAATGAAAAGGAGAAGGAAAGCTCTAGGTTGTTAAATTTTTGGCGGTGAGTTACCATTTCCTGGCCGAGAGGACAGTATGACCAGAGAGAGGGGTGAGAGAGCAGCAAGTGGCCTTGCTGGAGTCTCATGCAGGGAGTCTTTTAAAAATCAAAGTGTGAAACAAGAGGGGATCTCCACGCGCATGGCTTCCCAAACCCCAAGTGGTGCTTATCAAAAAGAGAGATAGTGAAGGGTGGAGTTTGTGGAGAATGAGAGAAGTCTTGGGCTTTAATGCAGGACTACTAGATGGGTGGTGCTCTGGTCCTTAAGGTGTAAGTGCATCGAAGTGGAAATGGCTGCAAAAAGGAGGCGAGGAGTGGACCAATGAGGAAACTGAGGCACAGAGTGTTCAGGCAGGTTGTGAACAGGGGTTTATGAAAAGCGTTAAATTACTGGCTGCGCCAAGATGCTCGGCAAGGTGGGAACCTGTTGAAGAAATAAAACTGCATCATGTGACTCAGCAAAGATGCACGGCTACTCTTCCTAGAATCCCGTGGGTGGTACTGACAACACCCAGGCCCAGGTCCCATGAGTAAGCCAGAATGGTTCATCGTGGGAGGGGATGAAGATGACGATGCCCTTGCCCCTTTCGTGTGTAAAACGACTGAATGTGGGTTTCGTGTAGCGCGGTGGGGAGGGAGAGGAGAAACGTCCGGCCGTGCCACAGTCGCGTTTGGGTCAAAGGCACACGTGGAAGCAGTCGGCCAAAGGCACAATGCGGTGAATTTAGCTGTGCGCTAAGGAGGTTCCCGGCTCCAGGGGTGCGCGGCGCCTGCGCAGTGGGCCCGAGGCATCGCGCGCTGCAGGAACCGGGAGACCCCCGCCCCCGCCCCTCGCCCTCCACCGCGCGAACGCGCACGTGAACAGGAGCGCGGACGCGGCGGCGATTGCGCCTCACTTCGCTCAGCCCTTGCCCGGCAGCAGAAGGAGGGAGACGCTCCCCCGAGACGCGGGTGGGTTCGGTGGAGAGTCGCGGGCTCGCGGGCGGCGGGGCCTCCTCCACTCCGGCGGGCCCGGGTCCGGCCGGCCGCCCATCGTACTGGCTAACTGGCTGACTGACGCGCCTCGCCGCCCCCGCCTCCGCCCGCGCCCCGCCCAGCCTCATCTCTCCCTCAGCTCTCCCGGCTCGCGGGCAGAGTGAAGCGCCTCTCACTCCCTGCCCCTCTCCTCGGCCCTTTCTCTTCCCAGCACCTCGGCTGCTCCCCGGTGGCAGCGGCTGCAGCCCACAGCAGCGAGCGGCTGGAAGAGGCAGCCTCGAGGATGAAGTGCAAGCCCAACCAGACGCGTACCTACGACCCGGAGGGGTTCAAGAAGCGGGCGGCGTGCCTGTGCTTCCGGAGCGAACGCGAGGACGAGGTGCTGTTAGTGAGTAGCAGTCGGTACCCGGACCGCTGGATCGTGCCGGGCGGGGGCATGGAGCCCGAGGAGGAGCCGGGCCGTGCGGCGGTCCGAGAGGTGTACGAAGAGGCGGGAGTCAAGGGGAAGTTAGGCCGGCTCCTGGGCGTCTTCGAGCAGAACCAGGATCGCAAGCACAGAACGTACGTGTATGTACTGACTGTCACGGAGCTGCTGGAGGATTGGGAAGATTCGGTTAACATTGGCAGGAAGCGAGAGTGGTTCAAAGTCGAAGATGCCATCAAGGTTCTCCAGTGCCACAAGCCCGTGCACGCCGAATATCTGGAGAAACTGAAGCTGGGCGGCTCCCCAACCAATGGAAACTCCATGGCCCCGTCCTCGCCAGACAGCGTTCCCTAGTATGTACCACTCGCGCCCGCGCAGACTTCTGTTTGTCCGCCTCGCTTAAAATGCATCCCGCCTGGAGCACCTCTCGTGCCATGTGCGGTCTCACCGGGAGGAGGGAGGCTTCTTTTGTTTCCTTGGCAGACCCTCTGAATCACGCTTGCAAACTGTCTCGGGTGCCAGGCCCTGTTTTCAGACAGTTCGCACGTTTTTCAGATGCTTTCAAAATCGCTTCTTGGTTACACCGTAACATGTTTCGGGAAGCCTAAGCCGCTTGGGGTTTTAGGTGCCTTAACTGCTCACCCTGCTTTTGGGGGGTGTGTGTGGCCGCTTGGGGTTTTAGGTGCCTTAACTGCTCACCCTGCTTTTGGGGGGCGTGGGGGGGAGTGTGTGTGTCTGCCTTTGCGCCCTGTGATGTTTTTGGTTCTTTTACATTTCACACAGATTCACGGGTGAGTCTGCGTGCGCATTTTCATACCAGTCTTGTGGTTTGTTTGGTAGTGGAGGCCTTTAAAGTCTTACCAGCTTGGTTGTGTGGGCATCTTTTAGTATTTTTTTCCCCTTGAGTTGTTTTCTCCTTTGCAGCGTTCGCCCTTGTTGTCAGGGAGCCCTTCTGTGGTGGGAGTTGGTTTAAAAGATCAGTTTTGAATTTGTTAAAAAATTAGGGAATTCTACCTCTTGTGCTCTTTCTGCACTCGACAGTCACGTTAGCTTCAGAAATGGGATCTCATTTGCCCCTTTCAGAAATTTTTTTCTATTTCTATGTAGACCATTTGGTTTTCAAAAAATTTTCGCAAGTGGTAATTTTTCACTGCTGACTTCAAATGGCTGTTTCCCATGTAGATTAACCTTATTGAATTGATGCTGCTGGGGATCTGCTAGCTAAACACATCTTACCACAAAAACTGTACTCACAGAATTTGATTTCCCATGCTCAACTTCCAACTCCCATTGCCCCTTACTGGATAGCATAGAAGAAACATGGTTCTCTCAATTTAAGTTCGTTTTTGAAAAAAAGTGGTCTTCCTCCCATATTTGAATATGGTGACATTCTGCTTGAACTTCCCTGACTCCTAGTAACCAAAGGAATGGAATCTTTTATGGAGATGAGATCCCAACTTAGTTACCTCTAGTGATGTTCAGCTGGTACAGAGTTGTCAAACTATTAGGATACCTGAACAATTTCTCTTAATGATAGAGAGTAATTGTTTTGTCTCACAGGACAGCCTATTCTGGGTGCAGGTGACCAGCACCTACAAGAAGAAATTAACATTGCCTGTAATCCAAAAACCTCCTCCTCATTTTTTTGCTCTCCTGTCTTTTTAATACCATAGAATAGTTCGTTTTGAAACTGTCTCTACTTTTTTTTTTTTTTGTTGCCCCCTTGTGTGCTTTTTGTATTTTACCCTTCAGAACACTTAAATATTTTTCTCTATTTGGAGTGCCTTGTAATTTCACAAACAATATTTTTTATCCTGCTAAACAGTGGGTGCCGTTGCACTTTATAAAATGTGGTGCCACTGTTTAGAAAACAAATCTTATAACACATTGAAGTATAGGTAAACAAAGTACAAATCTCAGTTTCTCAAAACATTTTCTGCACTAATGCTACCAAAGGAAAGAGTAAACTAAGAAAGAGTGGCTTTTTAAAACTTCTAACAGTTTTATTATCTGAATTACATGGTTTGATCAAATATGGAGTATTTTTCTATTTTTCTTGTAACAAAGTGATATATATATTTGAACCTCATATTTTTAAAAAAATACTTTTTAACTTTTAATTCCCGAGGTACAAGTGCAGGTTCGTTCCATAGGTAAACTTGTGTCGTGGTTATCTGTTGTACAGATTATTTCATCACCCTGAAACACGCATTTTAAATTCCAGACAAATAGACTTTTATTATTCAGTCTCAAATAGATCTTAAAATTTTCCTCAATAACCTAGTTATTTCAGAAGGTTCTTAATTCTACATTAATATTGACCTAGGAGATATACTAGATTGTACTTTCTGGATATTTTTGTAGATAAAATTTATTCCACATGAAACACTGTCACGAATACTTTGGAGACTTAACTTGTACTTGCTATCATTAGAAGTAATTATGCATCATCTTATTTGGTTCTTAAGTTATATATCTGACAAAGTAAAAAATAATGTACAGTATTCATAGTAACCCACTCTTAAAAATTGTTAGCTTGTATATATGTTGTGGTTTTTCTTTTTCTTTGTTCCAGAAACACTGAGAATATGTAATGCTACTTTCCAAGACTTATTGTCAATTTAAATTAAGCAGTCTTTGAAAAAAATTTCTCTGGAAATTAGCCTCATCAAAATAGTTAAGAGCACCAAGGAGATTCTTTTTTCCTCTTCAAAACTCTAAGTCAAGAGTTTCAGGTTTAAAAGCATTAGTGCAGAAAACGTTTTGAGAAACTGAGATTTGTATTTTATTTACCCATACTTCATTGTGTTACAAGATTTGTTTTCGGAGCAGTAGCACCACACTTCTTTTTTTTTATTTTAATTTTTTTGAGACAGAGTCTCCCTCTGTCTCCAGGCGCCAGGCTGAAGTGTAGTGGTGCGATCTTGGCTCACTGTGACCTCTGCCTCCCGGGTTCAAGCAGTTCTCCTGCCTCAGCCTCCCAAGTAGCTGGAACTGCAGGTGCACGCCACCATGTCCAGCTAATTTTTGTATTTTTAGTAGAGATGGGGTTTCACCATGTTGGCCAGGGTGGTCTCGATCTCTTGACCTCATGATCCGCCCACCTCGGCTTCCCAAAGTGCTAGGATTACAGGCCTGAGCCACTGCACCTGGCCACACCACATTTCTTGAGAATAGAGGTGGTATATAGAAAATTTCTACCACCTCAGTGCTCCAAAAATTGATGTACAGTTGAGATTTTTTTTCCTTCTAAGAGTATTAGAGTTCACTTGTGCATATTTTCTTTTGTGATAGCAGGAAAATGTACACCTAAATTGTATAGCCCTCCCTTGATAAAGAAAGGAAAAAGAGTACTCTACACAGACAATTGAGGTTTGCAGACATGAATCAGAGATTTATTTTCTGCATGTTTTATAAATAGCTTACATTTTCAGCTGGTCAAGTGTTTTATTCTTGTGAATATATAAAGAGGAAAACAGATTAATATAGATGCATATACTGGAAATGTAATTGGTACTGTCTATAATATATACAATTTTTTCAAGAAATGTGTGTATGTGTTTAAATATAAAATTTGTTGACTACACTTTAAAGAAACAAACTAAAGGGAAGAAATTCTAAAATAATTTGAGAAGGCTAGTATAAGAATGCCAATTTGTTTACATTTAGAAAATGTGGGGGAGCCACCAGGTACTCTCAGAAAGACTTTCATCAGTATTTTCCTGGTAGTGGTCTCTTGATAAGCTATTAATACTAATGGTAGTTAGCAGATTTAAAATATGTTTGGGCAAACAGCGCTATAAGAAGTGGAAGCCACTGTGCTGACTGTGCTAAAACGTAACACTTTATAACTCACGCCTGTAATCCCAGCACTTTGGGAGGCCAAGGCAGGGGGATCACTTGAGGTCAAGAGTTGGATACCAGCCTGGCCAATATGGTGGAACTCCATCTCTACTTCTAATTATTAATGAATTAAAACTACAAAAATTAGCCAGGTGTGGTGGTGCCTGCCCGTAGTCCCAGACTCATTGCATCTGCATTAGATAATTCTGTGGAAGTGAAGTGCTTGATGCAAAGTGGTTGATGTACATAATAAACCCTGATACATTTGTCAGTTGGAGGAATTATTAACATAAGCCTGCTAATTGTATGTTGGTCTGTTTTTCTAGATGAACAGCAAAGATGTTCAGAATTGTGCTGAAACTAATGTTGATGTGAACCCAGTGGTGAATGGAATTGTCAAGTTCAGGTGAGCACTTCTGTGTTCTGAAGAAGACAGCTCATCTGGTTTCTTCCTACATCTTGGGACACTCCTTCCCTGTCTATACCACTGACTCTTGCTCTGGTTGTTGTACTATTATATGTGAACAGACTCTTAATTCAGCACCTATAGCCTTTTGTTGTGCTTTTTTGATGTGTCTGCTTTCTTCGTTAGACTATGATGTCTTTGAGAGGGACTATTTTTCCTTACTCTTTGCAAATCCTGCATCTGAGACACTACTTGAAATATGGTTGGCATTACTGAAGGTTCTTTGATTCAATTAATATTTTGTAATCACCTTGTGGCAAAACATTCCCCTTCCAATCTGGTGCTAGTAGAGTAAATGCTATCTAGGCACCATGTGTGTGGCTTTTGTATATCAGGTGTTTCAGAAATATTTCAAGGCAGTTGTAAGATGTTTGAGGACAAGAATTATTATTCCTATTTCTATGTGATACCACACAGTAGCTGCACAGTTTTAAGATTATGCCATCACCTTAGGGTAACGTTTTGTAGAATCAGTCCTTCGTGTAACAACTCTAGTGTTTTTGTACTGTTGATGATTTGCTTAAAATTTTATTAAAAAACTATCACTTGCTATAAAGGTAATTGTAAAAATAAATACAGTGGATGCAAGGTAATGTTGTGAGTTTTTATAAAAATACGTTTTAAAATGATATATAAAACTTTTTTTGTAATGCCTGCCCTAACCACTTCTTACATGTCATCTTAACATCTTTTTGAGGAAAACATCCTCATTTTACAGATTTAACATGCTGTATTATTTGATGCCAGAGCTAACAGGCTATATCATAGCAAGTTTCCAAAGTTCATTATGCCATTTAGTTGTCTAGGTTTCTTTTGCCTCTCTCACTGATCAATTTGGCTGTAGTTTTCATACCTTTTCCAGTGCACACAGCTAGCTCCTCATCCTACCTAGTTCCCGCATATGAGAATGCAGAGGGCTGAGAGAGGGCAAAATTGTTGTCACTTGGAAAAGGCATTTAGGAAAGAGGCTGCTGTAAGAGGGGAACACAAAATGAAGGATTTTTGAAAAAAGAGGACTTGGATCAGCTGCCTCCAGGAGAACAACTTTAAGAAAATAACAAAGATGTTTAGAGGAAATCTTGCAGAGTTTTGCCATGGGATACGTGATATCAGCAGTCTCTTCCAGCTCCTTACAAATGACCCAAAATGGCTCTAATATGGTAGTATGTTTGATGTTTTTTCCTTCACATTATAAAGCTATTACATCGATAAAAGCTTGGACTCCATTTTAGTGTTACACTCTTCCTCATGATACCAGTGAAATGTATTGAGTCCCCAATTGTTACATAATTTAAAATAAAAATGTAACTTCTTGATTTATTGTTTTTTAAATTGTGATATGGTACTGTGGTTACGTTGTTTAAAAAGATGTTCTTATCTTTTAAAGAAGTGTACTGAAAAATGTACAGGTGAAATGATACGCTACCGGTATTTGCTTCAAAATAATCTGAGAGTGAGGTAATTGAGTGCATAGATGAAACAAGATTGGCCGTGAATTGGTAATTGCTAAAGCTGTGTGTTGGATGTTTGAGAGTTCATTATACTATTCTCTATACTTTTGTATATGTTTGAAATTTTCCATAATAAAAATTGAAAAAAATATGCTTCAGAGTTTACTTGTAGGCCCCCTCTCTCCCTAGACTTAAGTGCAGAAGGCTGGTCAGAAGACAGACCCACAGCCCAGAAGGACTCATTCCTTCTCTCCAAAAACCTAGCTTTCGTTCTTGAGCTAAACTTGTTTGCAGACTGCTTTTCCCTTAGTGTGAATTTTTCCTTACAAAGTCCCCAGTTCTACATGCCAAAGGACTTTAGCCCCATCAGTATGTCACACATGACCAGAAAACTTTAAACCCTAGTGGTGGATGTAAGCTTAGGTTTCCAGTGGGAACGCTCATTCTACTATTTACCTTTATTTAAAAAAGCACTGAATTTTTTTTTCTAATTACAAAATTAATTCATCTTAATTTCAGAAAATTTTGAAAACTCCGTAACCAAAAATGAATAAAATCTGTTATTTGACAGCACAACAGGGTGACTATGGTCAATAATTTAATTTTACTTTAAAAAAATAACTAGAAGTGTAATTGGATTGCATGTAACACAAAGGATAAATGTTTGCGGTGATGGATGCACCTTTTACCCTTATGTGATTATTATACATTGTATGCCTGTATCAAAATACCCCATATACCCCATAAATATATACACCTACTGTGTACCCACAAAAATTAAAAATTAAAAAAATTAAATGTAAAAAACACACGAGCCTTTTACACAAATAACCATTTAAATATATATATAAATATAATTTCCAGTCTTTCTATTTACAAATATAAATATATATAATTCAAACAAGGATAGCACAGTGTGCCTCATCCACCAGAATAGTTCCAAATAATCCATGACCTTTTTATTGTTAAGCATACGCCATACAGGCATATCGCTATTTCTTAGAATGCTCAGAGAGCCATGATGGAATTTTTGCTGCTTCTACCTTGCGCAAGTACAGAAAGCATAGCAGAAAACTTCGGTCTGAAATCTAGACCAAGCTCCACTCACCAAGACCTAGTGCAGGGTGGAATCGGCCTGTTTTGTGTTTGTTTTTGTCTCCTAATTCCCACACAGACTTTTTTTTTTACCAAGCACTGAGGCTGGGGACGAGCCATCAATTCAGAGGAACTGCTCTCATACAATTGCAGTGTATTTGCTAAAAGTGGGCCTATTATTTGTTTACCTGTTTTCCAGAAAGTTTTCGTCTTCTCTGACTTCTCAGCAAGCCACAGTATCACTGCCTCTGCAGGCCCTGACCCTCATGAAGTTGCTGCTCCTCTGGGCACAGTGGTACCCAAGTGGTAAATAAGGATACCACCACTGTGGTCTCAAAAGGGAATCCTGCTCTCCCTTTTCTACTTTCTTACCCCATAATGTGCCCACACCCTTCCCTAATTTCCTACAGCACCATCAGAGTCTAGCCCGTGACTTTTAATGAGATTTTACTGAAGATTACCAGATAATGTGAGGGAAATGTAATAAAAAAAATACAATTTACAACTACTGCGCAGTGTATAGTAGAAGGGTCAGATGCTTTGTAGGTTTTGTTGCTAGACTAGTTCTCTGACAGAGGCTGACTCCAAATGGCCTAGAGAAATCCCTCTATCCTTAAACCCCTACCGCTACCAAAAACTGAGAATCTGCAATTTCAAATTATGGACATGGATATTCCCATACCTGAGGAGAGGAGAAAACTGCTCCCTCAACTCAGTCTCCAAATATCACCTGAGGTGTCTATTTCTATTCCCAGAATTAAGGTTATAAACCTGAAATCAATGAAATGAATCAAAGGACTAGAATGTGGTGGGTTGGGAATGAAAATTCAGTTTTATCTTACTCAAAAGCTCATGCTCTTTTGGTGAAGATGATGACGATATCTCATAGTGAATTCAGTGGTCCTCCTCTATACCGGATGGTAAACATGGAGAAGTGAAAAGCCCATCCATGGTCCGAAAACATCCATTAACATTGTGACCTGTGTAAGCCTTCACAGCAATGTGAAGAAGCAGGCCAGGACCTCTCAGTGTTTAGACTTTTGGGTCAGTGCTGAGGGGATAGAGGGCTGAGGGCAGAGTTGGTAACAATTATTTTTCTTTTATCTACTTACTCAAACTTACATCTCATTTCTTGGGTGTTACAAAGAAGACATACATAGTAGGACTGCAAAGTCATTCTTAACAGATGGTTCCAGTGGTGGCATCACGCACCCTAGTGGACATGTTAGGAGTTAGCTTATTCCTAATGTATTTTTAAAGAAAAATTTATTACACTATTTTCACATAAATTATTTGAGCTCAAAGTCAGATGGGGGCCGGTAGAGGAAATTCTGTTAGTTCCAATTCAGATGAGAAAATTGAGTCTCAGCAAGGTTAGGTAAAATGATATAGGTCACAATTCCAATATGGAACAAAGCTGGGATTAGATAACCAGGTATGTGGAATGCGGTTGCCATTCTGCCATAAAAAATGGCTGCTCTCGCCACAAAAACAAGAAGTGTAACTATGTGAGATGATGTATATGTGGATTTGCTTCACTATAGTAACCATTTTACTATCTATATGTATCTCATAACATATATACCTTAAATATAGACAAAATCTGTTTATATATGTACTGTTAGATTTGTTTTAGAGCAAGGAATCCTTTTCTAGAAACACTTGCTGTCCAAGACCATTTACAATGACCTTTTTCTAATCCTGAATTAAATCTTAGTACAATTACTGTATGAACAAGAAGCCTTCATCATGTTTCAATCAGTAAAATTTTGAGTTCTTTAAGCTGTATTTTTCCATCTAGCTTTAACCTGGTAGATAAATAGTCAAGTATTTGCATTGGTCTAGTGCCTCCATCCTTAAAACTGTGCTTTAGCTGTGATAAAGCTATTCAGAACTTTAGGCCAAGAATTCTGCTACCTCAGGGTATGTGGGTTGAGCAAATCAGACATAGTTCTTGTCTTTGTGGAACTCTCAGTGTATTGAGGAGACGGATTATACATTCCAACAAAATATACTAAGTATTTTTTATGATAGTGGGGATTCAGTCGGCTCTGCTAGCTCATAGTCCAGGGAACTAACCTATACAAGGCGAGGGAGAAGAGAAAAAGTTTCTTGGAGAAAATGCCATGTAATTTGACATCTGAAGGATAAATGGAATTTAGCCAGTAAAAGTAGGGAAAGGGTATTCCACAGAGAAGGAAGAACAAATAAGAGGTTCTGGAAGACAGATAAAATATGGTGCTTTGGGGAACAGGAGGAACTTGTTCATTATGTATAGAATAATGTAGGCTAAGGGTATAAAAGAGAAGAAGGGATCTTCTGGAGATGAAACTGATGGGGTAAGAAAAAGCCAGATTATAGAGAGTCTAATGTGACTTGTTCAGGTATTTGAGGAAAGGCGACATGACATCAATCCGAAGAGTAGAAAATTGTTTGCTAAGGGGCTAAGATGAAGCTGTGGTAATAGTTCAGGTGAGAAATGATGGTGACCTGAACTAGGGTGTTGACTATGTTGAAAGAAGTAGACACACTTAAGAAATATGTGGGCCAGGCACCACAGTGGTTCATGCCTGTAATGCCAACAATTTGGGAGGCTGAGGCAGGAGGATTGCTTTGAGCCCAGGAGTTTGAGGCTGCAGTGAGCTATGATTGTGCCACCGCACTCCAGTCTTGGTGATCAAGCAAGGCTTTGCCTAAAAGAAAAAAAGACATAAATATGTGGCATTTAAAGGAGTATATGTTGATTAATGGGATGTTGGAGATGAAAAAGAGGTGTGGATATCATGGATATATTTTTAGAATATTTGGCTGGAGCAACTGAGTTGATGGTGTGCCATTCCTTTAGATGGAACCTAATGGAGGAAAAATATAAAAGCGCCCACTTTCTGCTCCAAAATGAAGCGGTACTTTTAAGGCAGGAAGCCTGTACTACTTCTCCTCATGCAGGCCTGAGAAGAACGTGAGATTAATTTTATAAATGTGAGTTTCTGGTACCCAAGGGGCATTAACTTGGAGATGTTCAAAAGACTGGAGATACCCTGATGTGCAGCCTAGGAAAGAGGAATGAGCAGAGATGTAGATTTTGGAGTCATCAGTGGATGGGCAATAGGTGAAGAGGATATAAATGAGATCATCCAGTAGAGGGTGTAGAGAGAGGACAGTGAAGATCTCTCTGAGTAGTGTCAACATTGAAGGACTTCCAGATGGTATATAACTGAGTACTTCATGTAGCTAAGAAAAAGAGAATGAGCCATTATTTTTTTGTTTTGGTCACTCCTTTTCTATTTCTTCCATTTTTCCCTGTTCCCTGCTTCCTGCTTAGCCCTTTAGAAATGCAATTATAACCTTTTACCTCCGCTTCACTTCCTACAAGGTAATTTCATCTAACTATGTGCTTAGAAGCTCCAGAGGGGAACTCTCTCCCACCAGGAGACTGCCATGAGGACAACAGTCAATTTATAACCCAAAGTATGCCTGCTACGAAACTCTCTCCCACCTGGAGAATTTCAGCCACCTTCATAACCTAGTTCTGCCTATGAAGAAGCCAACTCGACTACCTGGCAGATGAAGTGACACAATGAGCACGCAGACCCCCACCTGTTTGCTTCCTCCCCTACTTGCCATTTGTGCTAGGCCCCCTTTTAAAAGCGCACACTTTTTGCTCCAAAAGTGAAGCCGTACTTTTAAGGAAGTCTGGAATTCTTCCCCTAAGTTAGGTTTCGAATAAAAGGTCACTTTAGTTATATCAGACTTCGCTTTTGTTAATTGCACTGTGCAAGTGGTGAGCAACTGAACCTGCACTTCAGTTATAATTTTGATGGCCCATGTGGGGACCTAGTTCTGTGTTCTCTAGGTGATCCAAACCTGTCAGCCTGATTTTACCACTGGGTGAGGCGTGGGGTTGCCTATGAGTGCCAGTTGCTCTTGGCTGGCAGACCTGTAACAGGACCATTAGGGAACTTCCCAACAGCTACCAGAAAGGCTTTTGTTCTTGGTGAACCTCCTTTTTAACCTCCCAGCATGATGTGTGCTGCTTTCAGTGCTTCACTGGTACAAGGACAGTGACCTCTGAAGAAGCCAGCAAACTCTGGAATTGAGTGAGTGAGTTAGAGTGCATTTACCACCTTCTGCCTCTTTTAGGGTGCTGCTGGGGCCCTGCTTTATTTAGACTTGGCTGATAGTGACACCATTTCATCATTTTAAACATTTACATTTGTTTGTGCAGCATCAAAGAAGCTTTTGCTGGGCTTGGACTCAGCTGCCTGTGGAGCTATTTGGAACTGGGGTGGGGGATTCAGGACCTCACCCAAATCTTTGATTGGTGTTTCATTTGGAAGCATGCTGTTTGTTTCCATGTGTAAATATATGGGCTCTGATCCCTTTACTCTCCACCTCCTATTTCACACTTCTGACTATTTGGGAGAGCCTCCCCTTGGGGCACTGAGGCTCTCCTTAATGGAAGATAAATGAGAATGGTGGGGGTAGTGACCCTGCACTGTGTAATGGCTAGAAGGCTCCCAAGTTTCCTTTCAGTCACTTTACATCTTTTCTTTTTTTAATTGCATTTTAGGTTTTGCGGTACATGTGAAGAACATGTAAGATTGTTGCATAGGTACACACATGGCACTGTGGTTTGCTGCCTTCCTCCCCATCACCTATATCTGGCATTTCTCCCCATGTTATCCCTCCCCAACTCCCCATCCCCCGCTGTCCCTCCCCTATTTCCCTCCCACAGACCCCAGTGTGTGATGCTCCCCTCCCTATGTCCATGTGTTCTCATTGTTGATCACCCGCCTATGAGTGACAACATGCGCTGTTTGATTTTCTGTTCTTGTGTCAGTTTGCTGAGAATGATGGTTTCCAGGTTCACTCATGTCCCTACAAAGGACACGAACTCATCGTTTTTATCATTCCCCACTCGTAAAACCTTCTTACCCTCCTCTTTCTCATGCCCCACTTGTAAAACCTGGCTGCTGCACGGAGGCCTGCCAAGCTATACCTTTCTCTTCTTTTCTGTCTGCTTTAAATCTGTTATTACTAAGCTGCTGGTACTGAAATAGGACCCATTATTTGTGGTCTAACTAGAATGTAAACATTGGAAATTCATTTGCAACTGAAGGGAAAAAGAGTAAAATGTTTCTTTTAAAAAAAACCACCACAAAGACTGCTTTACCAAAATTTATTGGGGTAAACAAAGTTTAGCCATATAAACAAGTTCCAATTTCATGAAAAAATAGTGTGGATTCAGCTTTTATAAAATGGTGAGTTTGTATATTTTTTTTGACAGAGACTAATTTGTTATTAGTTCAATGATAACTTCTGAGTGATTAACAAAATGCCCACATATTTACCTTTAAGGTTCTTACTTAAACACCTATTTGTTTATAGGTCTTAGAATGGTTAACAAGGAAATAACATTACGTAATGACCACCTTTGTGTAATAGCTCAGTTTTCAGAAGTAATCTAAATAAACTGTTAGAAATGGAAAGTTGGGTACATGTAAATGACATAAATGCTTATAAGTAGACTTACTGTATACTTTAAAATCTTAGAATTCTCTGTTTTGGATGCTTATTGGATGTCTGGGTCATTTCCAATTAAAAAGGGGTTATTATATGGGAAACATGTTCTCAAAATTGTGGAATGGTTCTCATCTGTAAACTGCTAATATCTGATAGACAGTTCAGGACTTCTTGCTTCCTAGGTTTACATAAAATGTACCAAAGAAGCTGGGTTCTTATTGAGAAAAAAATAATTTTGTGTAAATAAAAAGTTATCTAAAAGTTAATTCAAATTATGGAGTTGAAAAGGTTACACATGTAACTTTCTGTATTGCTTTTTAAGTCCTTGTGCTGTTAAGTTACAGGGCTTTGACTCTTGGATCTAAAAAGGGGACATGATAATGTCATGTCTAGCCTTAATTCTTGTGAGCAATTAAAATCCTTTGCAAGCTCAAAAATGGCTGCTCTAGGTCCTTCTGGAAAGGGCAATGGCATGTGGCCCATGCCATAGCTCAGTTGTTTAGGCTTTGGCCTTTCACAATGACAGCCTAGGTGCAATTCCCAGCTTAGGAGATGAGTCTATTCTGGTTTGTTATTTGTGTGTCTTTTTGCCATTTATTGATTCTTCTTCCTTTTGTGGACAGCTTCTGATTTCCTGTCTTGAAATTTTCCTTTCTCTGAGCTTTTGAAAATGACTTACCATCTTTTTGAAAATGCCCCATGCACCTATCGTTGAGTCATACCCTTGGTTAAGGCTTATTGATTTCATGTAGGAGGCTACCTTTATTTAAAAAAAAATTAGGGCCGGGCACGGTGGCTCACGCCTATAATCCCAGCACTTTGGAAGGCCGAGGCGGGTGGATCACGAGGTCAAGAGATCGAGACCATCCTGGTCAACATGGTGAAACCCCGTCTCTACTGAAAATACAAAAAATTAGCTGGGCATGGTGGCACGTGCCTGTAATCCCAGCTACTCAGGAGGCTGAGGCAGGAGAATTGCCTGAACCCAGGAGGCGGAGGTTGCGGTGAGCCGAGATCGCGCCATTGCACTCCAGCCTGGGTAACAAGAGTGAAACTCCGTCTCAAAAAAAAAAAAAAAAAGAAAAAAGAAAAAATTAAAAGTCAGAAATATTGGCCCTCCGTCCTAGCTCAAATCTGATAATAAAAGATTTAAAGTATATATATTTTGAGAGCTCTGTAGTTAGAAATTGACTTAAAGGTGATATTTGAGCTATATGTGTCCATGTATTGTTTTAAAATACATTAAAACAATACATGTACTTGCCCTCTAAAAACTTCTCAGTCAGTAGAATTCTGTCTGATTCTCCATTTATTCTTGTCCAATCCTCCTTCCTCTTGTATCTAGTATTTTATTACCCGACCAGATCTGCTTCTGTGTATGTATATGTGTTGTATGTGTAATGCTTATATAAAAGAGCTCTAATTAATTGGCTTAAAGAAAAATAAGTGCTTAAGTAAAATATTTTGTTAGAAAAATAAAAACTGTAATATCTTTTAGTTCGCATGACCATAGTAATCTTTGGTAAATAAATGTAGTTTTAAAGATTATTGATAAAACTCTCTTCAATGTTTAGACATTTGGTCTAAATTAGACAGGTTAGATACTGTTTTCTAGATGCTTTAAGGTCATGAACTGCTTCTATGATTTTAGTAATTACTCGTCTGTTTTACAGCCAATTAAATTATCTAGTTAAGGCCTGGGGACATAGAGTTAGCTAGTTTCCCTGGCTAGGCTGGGAAGAGTAGACATTGTCTGCAGCTCTGTCTTTGTCCTAGGTTCTACAATCTGATTGATATGTGGTTAAAATTGCTTATTTACCAGGTTTTTCACCAAAAATAAAAGTTGCTGAGAGTTAACATTGTAACATGTAATTGAGACTACCGTAGAAACAGTTTTACGTGCAAGGTGTGTAAGGAAAGTAGAATGTATTTTTAGTAAAAGGTTATAAGAAGGCATGTAATTATGGTTTTTGTTAAAGGAAATGTAATTTTGTCTAGTTGAGAGATTTTTAAGGATTGTCCTAAGCTAAAAGAATAATAGGACAAAACTGAGAGCTAAGCAAGTCGTAAAAGATTTGTGAGAGATTGATCTTGTAAAGGAAGTTCTGTGGGTATGAGCAAGTAGGCTAAAATTTGAAGGAGGTTATTTAGTTTTTCCAAAAATTAAACACTAAAATAAAAGTACACTGATGCAGGTCCAGAATCTGGGCCCATGTGTTGGAATTACAAGGTCTTCTTAGAGTATAGATCTGCTGTTTAATAGAAAATTGTAAAGTGTTTTATGAAAGGCTTATGGAAATTTTACATTATGGTCAAACTAAGATTGGATAGATTTGTTTATAATGTTTTATTAAGAATTGGATTTAACATTAATAGTACACTAAATGCAAAGGTGAAATTTCGCTTACTCTTTTGAACAAGATTTTCATGTGATATTAAGATAATGAAATATTTTTGTTTACCTTTTGAATAATGATAAAAAAAGAGAAGGAGAAAAAAGAGATTCAGTTATCCTCATGCTGTCTTTATCGGGTTTTGCTTGGAAAGCTGAGTCTACCCTCTATCAATGAGTAAAGATTTTTCCTTTAAAAAACTTTTGAGTTATTTTGGTTAAATAAATAACCTATAGTTACCTGGGAATCTATTTTGTAATATCAGATGTTTAAAGCTTTGATATTAAACTTTCCAAAGTCAAATTCTAAATTAAGCTTTTCTTTGACCTGGTTGACTCTTTTATTAGGTCTCCTGAAGTCCAAAAGAAATATATTTGGCTTATTTGGTATATTAAAGCCATACAGGAAGCACTGTCACATATAAAATGGTGTTTAACTTTCTTTCTTTGGGTTATATTCATGTTACTGGTATGTTTTCCAGAATTGTATAAGGTTCTTATAATTCTGTTATGCCTCAGTATGTGTTATCAGTAATAATTAAGATTGCTATGTTAAATTATTGTATGACACAGAGATGACCAGATTTCCTTGTCAATTGTGTCTTTATCTGTGAGTATTCTGTGACTTTTATCATCCATAATTGTTATTTTATTTTACTTCTTTTCAAAGGCAGTTTTATAATCAGCTATAGGATTCTGACACGTACTGTCGAATGCAGGTTTCTAATAATTTTGGAGATTGTTACACTTGAATGGACAAAAAAAAAAAAAAAACTTCCAAGACTCCCATAGAGAGCTAATTATGTTCATGAATATTGAGCAGAACAGGAGTTAATTACATAGACTGAACTAATGGAAGACTTAATCTTTTTATGACTTTTTGTTTGAAGTGTTGCTAATTCTTTTGTTTCTCAGAGTCCAGAAATCTTTTTTTCTTTTGAGCTATTTATAGCTTTTAACAATTGGGTAAAGTACACTCATGTGAGAAAAATTTGAAGCATATTTCTTTCTCTCTACCTGATTTCCCCAGAATTTGAAAACTATTTGTAAGTATAATTAGTTTACAGCAGTATAGTTATTTATATACATTCAGTAAGAATCTGTTCTCTTTTGTAACAGGACACCATTGGAGACACCGGTTATTTTACCAAGAGTTTAATTGGATTGGCATACTTTCAGATATGAACAGATGGCTTTAAGAAATCAAAGTTGACTTATAGAGTCAATTAAAGCCCCTTGGGAAAAACCGGCCTGATACATTGTCCATGAAGTCCCTGTACAGGGTTTCCTGACCTGTGGTAAGTAAAGAAGGTCACTTTCTGACAGGCTCAGGAGCCTCAAGTTATCTTGGGACTTCAAAAGGAGAGGAACTCACTCAATCCACGCAGGTATTTGCAGGCACAGATAAATCTGTGGCTAGGCTTGAGGTTTTAAAAGGTTTAATCTAAGATTCCTTATAAATAAATATTCCAGCAAAGCCAATTTGCAAAGGAGCTTATATGGCAAATAATTATTCTTGTTGTACTTGATGCAAATAATTAGGCCAAGCATAATAAGACTAAACCTTATTTTGCAAATAAATTTATCCTACTATGATTTGTCTTTAGTAAAAATGGGGACTACAGAGAGAAAAATCATGTTTCAGAAAAAGCTATAGTACACCTGTTGTTAGATTCTATTCTTGTCCATTGCTTTTGAGTTTTTATTATTTTCTGCAATTTGGACTAAATCCTGAATTCTTTCTGGGCTACATGTCCCTAAACAAACACTTTCAATTTTTTCTTCCATTTTCCTCATTTGAACTCAATGAAATTGCTACTACATTATTCCTTGTAATACAGGCCAGAAAAACATGTCAGGCTGCCACAACTTTCCTCCTCTGTAACTAAAGATGCCATGAGTCTAACATCTGGAAAATTGTGCCCAACGTTAACCTTTATTTTTCTTCTGTTTCCATAGATATGCCTGTTATTCAAAATCTGTTTGCCTTCATCACATACAGACACCTAGCCCATCTGCAGTGCCACCTCCTGGATGGGACAAAGCTATTTAACTAAACTAATCCGTTCTGAAGAACTAGGCAGGGCTTATGACCACCTTCGTGAATATTCGTAACTCTTCCTGTAACCTGTTAAATACATATTTAACCATCTTGTCATCATATCCAGTTACAATTGGCAGTAGGGAACCTGCATGATAATTAAGACTAACTGTTGTGTATACATTCCAGGTAATTTGGGAAAATGTCTCATTAGCTTTGCAAAACATGCACCAACAACTCAAACCAATGTCTGATACAATATTGTCAATAGATCAATGGTTGGTATACTGGTTCAGGTCAGGACCATCTTGGTAGAAAAAGCTGCTTGTAACATTGGCCCTGATTGCAGGGATAGGCATATCCCTCTGTTATGGAGTTTACTGCGATTGCACACTCTGTATGGGATTGCAAGACAGGCTTTCCCAGAGACTCTTCAGACTTCACACCATAATGTTCCAACAAATATCTGTAAGTCTGGGTACTTATGAATATTTCCAACTACAAGCAGATCAGTTTCATTTTGAAAACCAATGACTATTATGCCCTTTCTCAGAAGGAAGTAGTCAGAGTGAATATGGCACTCAAATCCCATAGAAATAAAATGGAACTTGACAGTGGGAAATTATAATTGAGTACCCCAATATTTCTAAGAGAAAGAAAATGAGTTATTATTATTTATTATTTTCTCTTATTTTGTCCATTTCCCCATTGCCCACTTCTTACATAGCCCTTTAGAAATGCAATTATAACCTTTTATCTCCCCTTCATCAGACACTCCCTACAGGGCAAGTTCATCTAACTATGTTCTTAGAAGCTCCAGAGCAGAGCTCTCGCCCACCGGGAGACTGCCTTGAGGGACAACAGTCAATTTAAAACCCTAAGTATGCCTGCTATGACACTCTCTCCCACCTGGAGAGTTTTGGCCATCTTTACAACCTAGTTCTGCCCACAAAGGCACCAATTTGGCACTTTGGTGCCTGGTACATAAGGCACCAAAGGGAGCATCCAGACACCTGCCTGTTTGCTTCCTCCCCGCGTGTCATTCATGCTAGGTCCCCTTTTAAAAGCGTCCACTTTCTGCTCCAAAAGTGAAGTGGTACGGGAAGCCTGTATTTCTTCCCCTAAGCTAGCTTTGGAATAAAAAGTTTTTCTTTTTGAAACAAAGTCTTGCCCTGTCACCAGGCTGGAGTACAGTGGCACCATCTCAGCCCACTGCAAACTCCACCTGCCAGATTCAAGCGATTCTCCTGCTTAACCACGCCTGGATAATATTTTGTATCTTTAGTAAAGACGAGGTTTCACCACATTGGCCAGGTTGGTCTCAAACTCCTGACCTCATGATTCACACACCTTAGCCTCCCAAAGTGCTGGGATTACAGGTGTGAGCCACCCTACACGGCCAAAAGTCTCTCTTTTTTTTTTTTGAGACGGAGTTTTGCTCTTGTTACCCAGGCTGGAGTGCAATGGCGCGATCTCAGCTCACTGCAACCTCCGCCTCCTGGGTTCAGGCAATTCTCCTGCCTCAGCCTCCTAAGTAGCTGGGACTACAGGCACGCGCCACCATGCCCAGCTAATTTTTTGTATTAGTAGAGACGGGGTTTCACCATGTTGACCAGGATGGTCTCGATCTCTTGACCTCGTGATCCACCCGCCTTGGCCTCCCAAAGTGCTGGGATTACAGGCTTGAGTCACCGCGCCCGGCCAAGTCTCTTTAGCAGAGCTTGCGCTTGCTAATTGGACTCTGCAAATGGCAGTGTCTGACCTGTGTTTTGGTTATAGTTACATGAGGATCTTGGTGAACCCATTTCCCAGAGGAACACCATGATTCGGTGGCAACTATGTGTGTACACACACATGCATGCATACACACACACACCAAGTCTTTAGAAATTGTCATGAGGGCATACAACAAATGCAGAAACATTTAAGAAAATTACTAAATCTTAGCAAAAATGGTTAGAATCTGTGAGTTTCTATATATGATATATAGAGTTTCTATATATGACCTACAAGCTGTTCTATCTCCTCCAGCCTCATATGACAAGCTCTACTCTAGACCTCTACTACAGGTGGATATGACCAAGAAGACGGGGGCTCCTATCCCTCAAGTTCTTAAGATATAGTTTGACCCAGGAGGAGAAAGCCACCAGTTTCTTATCCCTCCATAGCCCCATTTTGCAGAAGTGCTAGTCCAGGCAGGCAAGTCTGGGCTAGAGGACTAGCTCTAACTTGTAGGGTGAGGCCTCTGCCTCGGGTGTGATAGGCTAAGACTAGTGGGTTCCCAATCTCCTCTGTGTCAGTGTATTTGTAAGGTAAAGTTTCTACATGGAGACTGGCAAGCTGAAGTGACCAGAGTCTACCATCTCTCCTCAGTGTCCGCTAATAGAGTAGGGTGTTACTGTAGAATTGGTCCACTATACCCACACCCAGCTCAGGTACAGTTGTCCAGAGTTTCTATATATGTAGAAAGACAGGGCATAAAGCACAGCATCTCTGCCTGAAAGGACTGAATTTATTGGGAACAAAATCTGGAGAAGTTAATGCCTGAAAGCATTGTTGAAAACAATGAATATCTTAATGGTGAGCAATTAAGAGGGGTTTGGTGGTTCCATGCTACTAGTAGCAACAAGGGAACAACACTATGAAACAGTTTATACTAAGAGATATCTAAAGACAACTCCACCCAACAACAATAAAATATACATTCCCTTCAAGTACATGTAACTTTCTGCAAAATAGATCATATGTTAGGTCATAAACATGCCTCAATAGATTTAAAAATATTGAGATCATACAAATTATGTTCTCTAACCAAAGTGGAGTTAATTTAGAAATCAATGACAGAAATGTGTGAAACTCACAAATATGTAGAAATTAAACAACACGTTCCTAAATAACCTGTGGGTCAAATGAGAAGTTACAGTGGAAATTAGAGAATATTTCAAGATGGATGTAATCAAAACACCACAGCAAGAAGCAGCTAAAGCAGTACTTACAGGGTAACTCATTTAAATCTCCAGAAAAAAGCTGGGCGCGATGGCTCACACCTGTAATCCCAGCACTTTGGGAGGCCAAGGTGGGCAGATCACAAGGTCAGAAGTTGGAGACCAGCCTGGCCAACATGGTGAAACCCCATCTCTACTAAAAATACAAAAATTAGCTTGGTGTGGTGGCATGCGCCTGTATTCCCAGCTACTTGGGAGACTGAGGCAGAAGAGTCACTTGAACCCTGGAGCAGAGGTTGCAGTGAGCCAAGACCGCACCACTGCACTCCAGCCTGGGTGACAGAGCAAGACTCTGTCTAAAAAAAAAAAATAATTAATTAATAAATCTCCACAGAAAAAGAGCAAACAAAACACAAGATAAGCAGAGGAATAGGAATACTGAATATTAGAATGAAAATAAATAAAATAGAGAATAGAAGAACAATAGAGAAAACCAACAACAATAAAAGTTTGCTCTTTAAAATGATCAGCAACTTGGATTGTATCCAGAATATTAAAAAATGCTTAAAAGTCAATAATAAGGCAAATAATAGGATTAAAAATTGGGTAAAGGATTTGAATAGACTCCTCCAAAGAAATACGGCAGTGGACAATAAGCACATGAAAAAATGCTTAACTAATAATAATTATTAGTTATTGCAGAAATGCAAATTAAAACCACAAGGAGAAGCCACTTATCACTCACTAGAATGGCTATAACCAAAAAGACTAAAAGTAAGAATTAGTGAGGATGTGGAGAAGCCTGAGCCCTCATTCATTACTGGGGAGAATACAAGATATCGCTACCACTTCAGAAAATAGTTTGGCAGTCCTTTAGAGTGTCAAGTAAGCTTACCTTATGACCCAACAATTCTACTGTGAAGTATCCACCTAAGAGAAATGAAAATGTTTCACAAAAAGGCTTGTACATGAATAATCATAGCAGCATTATTCACTATGGCCAAAAGTGGAAACAATTCAAATGTCCATAGTCTATGACTATATAAAGAAAATGTAGTATATCCATACAATGGGATATTTAGCAATAAAAAGGAATGAAATACTGATAGATGCTATAACATGGATGAATGTTGAAAACGTTATGCTAAGTGAAAGAATCCAGACACAATACATTACATATTGTATAATATTTGTTTTATATGTAATGTCTAATATGGGCAAATCTATAGCATCAGAAAGTAAAGTAATGCTTGCCTATGGCTGTGGGAGAGGGGAAAGAGGATTGACCTCTAATGGGCACAGGGTTCCTTTGATGATGATGAACATGTTCAAAATTAGATCATGATGATGTTTACAGAACTTTGGAAATACTCTAACAGCTATTGAATTATACAAATTGGTGAAGTTTATGGTATGCAATTATAGATATATTTTAAATTTACCTGTATCTGGAAACAAATTGAGATGTAATTATATCTTAATAAAGCTGTTAACAAAAAACATTTCTGTGATGAGCAGAGGGAGAATTGCATACAAAGGAGTCATCAAAAGCAGTCATCAAAATCAAGAGGAGAGTTGAGGGTATATAGTATTTTAAGGAGAGAGTTCTGAAGAATATGGAGTATTAGAGTGGTGATGACAGAAAATATCATTAATGAAAACCGTCAATAGAGTGACAGAGTGGTAAAGCAGATGGCAGTGGGCTGAGGAATAAGTGAGGGATAAGGATCTGAATTCAATGAGTAAATAATTCATTCAAATGGTTTGATTAACTCTTGAACAGAAGCAAGAAATAGGATGGTACCTAAAAACTAAAGTCAGATTGAAGGAGAGTTTTAATGTTTTCAAGGTGTCAGAGACTTGGGCACCTTTATTTTTTAATGGGGAGGAACCCTTAGGGAGGGAAAGCCTTGAAGGTATAGGAACATGTAGTAATCAATGGAACAAGGACTTGGGATGTGAAGCACAGTGAAGGAATTTATCTTAGATGGTGGGGGGTGGGTGGAAGATTACCTCCTCCACTGTACCAGGAGGGAAGGAGGACAAAACTGGATAGGTATAAGGAAGCTTGGTAGATTTGTATTAGGAAACTAAGGTATGTTACACCTGAGATATTCATTTCCCTTGGAGAGGTACTAGAGTTATCCAGTGAGTACGAGGTGAGAAAGTGTTAATATTAGAGGTTAAGAGAAAGTGGGGGCAGTATTGACATAGCTCTGTGCAGAATAGGAAGAGCGGATTGAGGAAAAGGCAAGAGGACAGCAGTTGAGGACCCCAGGTGAGGCTGGAAAACATGTGTGTGGTGATAAATGGCTACAGACACATAGAAGCTCTGTTTAACATGACTCTGTTTCTTACAGCTCAATGCCAAACTAAACAAAACTTGACTGCTTTTATTCCAAAAGCAACACCTCTATTTGAACATGTTTATTTGGATTTTATACTCTTCTTACTTCAAGAAGCTCACAATCCACATATTCAAAGTTTGTCTCATGATTAGTCCTAACTGCCAGTGAATGGTATGTGTATGTGTCTGATGCCAACAGGCAATGAGATGGTGAGGAATGTCTGATGGGGGGACATAGGGAGAAGTCCTGAAGGAAAGAAGAACAAACTTGGAGCTATCAGGTCTTACCATGACCTTCAGTGTGGGGCCACATCCTCAGCAGGGCAATCTGTGGTTCCAGTGCTCTGAAGCTTCTGCTGTGCTCCCCTGACTGTAGGAAACTGACTGACCCTGGTTGAGGACTACATTGAATGATCAGATACCTACAGATTAGTTGTCCCAATTAGGCCATGCTATCATGTCTGTTACTATTTAGTTGGAGAATCAGACAAGTACTTCAAGGAGCTATAGGATTCAACAGTGCAGTTTCACTTTAAAGATAATTCAAAGCTAGAAGACATGCCACAGCTTCCAAAATCAGAATTTTGGAAGAGACTATAGTGGCAGAATAACAACTAATTAACAATTTTTATATCCTGTGAAATTTGCAATGAACTTTGACATAGATAATCTGAATGTATTTAGCAAATATTTAGCGGTTGCTATATACCAGGTACTCTACTCTACTGTTCTATATATTAAGCAACTGAATTGTCATAAAAACCTTGTGAGGTCAGTAATATGCCATTTTATAGATAAGAAAACCAAGAATTTAAAATTTGCTCACTGTTCTACAGCAGATAAAGGGTAACACTCTTTCAAATCCAAGCAATCCAACTCCAGATGCTGTGTTCTCAACCATTGTGCTGTATTATGAATTCTGTTATTTTTAATCTTATCAATAATGTTGGGTGAATGGAATCTTCAGCACACAGAAAATTTCCCAGGGTCATAGAGCTCATGTACAACAAAGCCAGGATTTGAACTTAGTTTTCTTATTCCACAATTACCTTGTCCTACTTCATTCCAAGTATGAAGCATTAAACAGTATAATAATTCATTCATCTAAATCTGAATCTGTGACCTTGCAAAGCCTCCCGCTCCTAATACTTTCCCTTCTCCTAGGGTTCTTGGTGACTTGTCATTCACCAAGTTACTCAGAAAATGGCAGTAACTAAAGATACACTTCATCATATCAATACTCTATTGCCATACTTCCCGTTGAACTTTAAGATGAAAATCCACTGTGAATTCTGCAGTTGCCTAAAGTACTTATCTGACTCACTCACTAAACTGTGACTGTGACCAAGAGGGTGGCATGGCTTATTTTTTACAGGGAGGAGCCAGTAGACAGGGAGAGAATGAAGACATAGGAAGATGTGGTGATCAATGGAACAAGAGCCTGAAAGGGTAAAAAGAATTGGGAGTACGTCTCCTACCTGTATCCCACACTGTACCGGGCATATACTTCTGTGTACCCTGTCACAATACTTGTAGCTATTCATTTCCAGCGTTCCCCTACTAGACCATGAGTTCGTTGAAGGAAAGAATGCTGTTTCATCCATTTGAATCTCAAGTTCCTAGTGTGGTATCAGACATTCATTTATTATGACTTCCGAATGGGGTAAGTTTGCATAAACTCATTGGTACAATAAAATCTATTAAACACTCACGGTTGTATACTAGGGATTGAGCTGGAGCAGCTGCTTTTATAAAAATTGCTTTTTCTGTGATTCATCAAAATTTCTGTGTGCACCAAATGTTCCCAGGGGAGTATATAACACATATACAGCCCTTTGTAGTTCCCAAAAACATGTATTATGAAATCTAATCCTCACACTAACTCTTGAGAAGTAGTTGTCCTGTTCTGTAAAATGGGGAAACCAAGAATCAGAGAGGTTAAGCAACTTTTCCAGAAACAAAGGTCAAAAATGTTTGAAAATATACCAGTCAGTGATACACACATACACACACACACACACACACACATGCACACACACACACACACGGAGGAAAGGTTTTAGTTTTAGGTTTGTTTGTTTTCATTCTAGGATACTACTATTTCTGGGCCATGAGTCCAGAACTTACCTTTTTGGAGTCTCGTGTGGGGCATGTTTATAATTGGCCTTTTTAAATTAAAAATCTTGGCTGGGTGTGGTGGCTCACACTTGTAATCCCCACACTTTGGGAGGATTGCTTGAGCTCAGGAGTTCGAGACCAGCCTGGGCAACATAGTGAGACTCTCATCTCTACAAAAATAAAAAATTACCTGGAGTGGTGGTGCACGCGTATAGTCCCAGCTATCTGGGAGGCTGAGGTGGGAGGATCACTTGAGCCCTGTAAGTCAAGGCTGCAGTGAACTGTGATCACACCACTGCACTCCAGCCTGGGTGACAAAGCAAGATTGTGTCTCAGAAAAGTTGATTTGTACTTGAAAGAAAATGATAATGGTTTAGCATATGCTTTTGAGCAGGATTTTTATAACAGTCCAAGTCCAGTTTACATTGATATGAATAGTCAATTATATGGTGTTCCAGAGCAGGACATTCTGGGATCTTTATGAAAATCCATGTTATACTGTTAATTTGATTGGATTGTGAAAGGGCATTAAGTTAAAATTACTTTTAAAAGTGGGTGTAACAGAACAAAAAGTAACACTCAAGGTTGAAGTGAATCAGTCAGCATTTGACAGTCTGCAGAAAAGAAAAACATTTAGTGTCTAGACTGTGCTTAGAATTCCATACAGCATCAGGGCCTAGTAGTTAGAACTCAGAGGAGCTGTACTTAAACCAATAGATAGGGAGTATCTTTCTGACTTTCCCATAGATCATAAAATATACCAGATTTCAAAAAAATATTTGAAGCAAACAGAGCCACTGAAAATCTAAGTGGTGGCAGTCAAGTAAAACAAACAAGGTTTGGGAGTCCACGTTACCGTGAATGAAAACTGGCTCAACCGTTTACTATCCATGTGATCTCAGCCAAGTTACTTTACCTCCTGATCTGCAGTTTTCTAATCTAACATTGAGGATCATAATAGTACCTAGTTCATAAACATTATCTCCTCTGAGAATTCTTTCATGTCTACCTAGGTTAAGGGGCCCTCATCTGTTTCCCAAGGTCTTCCATGCTTATTTATATAATAGCTCTCCTCACAACTTCATGTAGGCACAATTCTACATGTAGGCAGAATGGTCTATCTTCTATCTACGAGTTTGTCTGTCCATCCACTAGAACACGAAGTCTTTGAGGCCTGAAGCCCCACTTGAGTCATACCTGTATCCCCAGAACCGAACACAGTGCCCAGTATTTATTGAATGAATTATTAGATTTGCTATTTGCTCAATGAAGTATTGCTATCATTGTGTCAGTTTTGTCCTTACTGGTCTTTGTAAATCCAGCATCGAGGACACTGCCTGGGTTATGCTGGGCAACACTAACTTTTTATTTCTTAAACTGTTTATTTAAAAATAATTTAGGATTCACAAGAAGTTGCAAACATAATTCAGGGTTAGGACTTCTGGAATGGTGGTATGAGGAGCTAAGCAAATCCTTTCCCCTAGAAAAACATATTTGAAACTAGACAAAGTCTTTGGAGATTGACCAAAGGGCTTATAACTAATTGAGAAACTTTTTTTTGTTTTTTAGATGGAGTCTCGCTCTGTCACCCAGGCTGGAGCGCAATGACGCAATCTTGGCTCACTGCAACCTCTGTCTCCGGGGTTCAAGCATTTCTCCTACCTCAGCCTCTCGAGTACCTGGGATTACAGGCACCCACCACCACGCCCAGCTAATTTTTGCATTTTTAGTAGAGATGGAGTTTCACCATGTTGGTCAAGCTGGTCTCAAACTCCTGACCTTAGGTGATCTGCCCGCTTCAGCCTCCATTGGGATTATAGGCGTGAGCCACCGGGCCTGGCCAAGAAACTTTTATTCAATACAATCTACTGAAACTCAGTAGGAATAGCAGAAAGCTCTGGCATTTGAGCCATAGGGGCTGCCCCAGAACCCCTCACCTCCATTTTTGTATTCCTGAAGAACTATTTCAGATTTAGTAGCTGAGCAGCAGCAGCTGAGTGGCTGTTCCCATCTCCTCTGTAACACAAATGTTGCAGAAAAGCTCTTCATTTGGTTCAGCAGTCCATTGGCAGTACTCAATTTCCCCAGGTGCCTGTGTTGGGAAAACATAATTACAAACAAAATCTGCCAATCCAGAAAACCTGTACACAAAAGTAGAAAAGAAGGAAAACAGTTTTATTATTGAATAGGCATTAAAACAATGTGATGTGCATCACAGGCAAACTGCTAAAGAGATTGCAAAGATAGAAAGAAAAATCTTTTTATATAGCCCAGGTAGATATAACCTATTACATACATGTTCCCAAGATAGAATAGTCTTCATATGAGAGGACTTAATAGCACCATTTGTTACATATAGTTCATTTTAAATTCACCTGGTAATTGGGGGTGGCCATTTGTCTTTGCTAATTGCCTTTATCCAAAGAAATTGTAAAATTTCTCATAATTCTATTATACCTAGGTAGCTGTAATTTGAAACCAGACACCTATATTAAATTCCCAAGGAGATAGGGATGCTATCCTCTTTGATGTTTACATTTCAAAGAGATGTCAGCCAGGTTCTTGAGAAAGACATTTATGTGTTTTAAAGCTGGCCAAAGGCTTATTTAGCTTTGTTAAAAGACAAAGTTAGAACAAACTTGTTATAGATCTAATTTGCTTTTATCTGTGATTCATGAATTGGGGAAGCATCCATTCTACAAATAATGAGATCTCCCAATGGGCAGTGGCAGAACAGTAGGTATGGAAAGGTGGGAACAAGGAAGCAGAACAATTGGAAAAGAAAATGGATGGGTTAACATCAAGTTACTTTGGGTTACTTTTTAAAGGGGTTAAAGCAGAGGAGACTTCCTTATTAAGCTGAAACAGGTAGACTAGAATATCCTGTTTTCAGGAAAAACTGATCTGTTTTAGAATCTGTTTGCTTCGTTAAAGTTTTAGTTTGATGATGTGGCGTTCAATACGAGAGTCTCTAATTTATTTTTTTCTTGAATGTTGGGACCTAGTGCAGGAGCTCAGTCCAAAACAATGGCTTCCTTTAAATTAACAGTTTAAAAATATTTACATATCTTTTGAAGTGAAGCAGGAGTGGCCGCGAGAAACGGACCTCTCGGACACTGAACTAGAAGAGGAAGGGGTTCTTCTCTGTATAGTTTGAGCTCCACCAGGTTACAGTGTCCACTGTTCCATTATACAGTCACTGCCCTATGCAGCTAAGCTTTCCAACTGGAACAGTGAAGTCTGTTCCTTCTCTGGCCAAACAATATTGTTCAATAATTGAAACATTTGAAACCCAGAAACTGTTGGTTTGAACCCTTTGAACTGAGGTCAGGTCAGGGACAGGGTCAGAGGGTAATAACTCACTGGCTTCCCATGGCCACCTGTCACCCATAGTCATCCCTCCACATACATAGCAAGAAGTAACATTGAGGGAATGGGCCCCATTTTCAGCAAATTGGAGGAACAAGTTCTTTGTCTTTTTTGGAAGTTCTGGCACTGGCTTACTTAATATACCATAAAAGTGCTGGTACACTGGCTGGGCTGAGTGTTTTTGGATTTTTCCTTGAATCTGGATACTGACTCTAGGGTCAAGCCCTTTCCCATCAATTCCTAACATTACACTCTCCCCTTTTTCCCATTTAGGGTCTTGGGGGTTTGTGATTATTAATTCTACTGGGTTACAATGTCCTGAAACACAAGGGACATTACTCCCTGGAATGGTGTCTCTCTCTTTTACAAGATGAATGGGATTATTTGTATTATTTTTCCAAGTGGCCCAGATGACGCATGACCCAAACACAAGTACTACACCAGTAGGTTCTCTGGCATTATACTTATGCTCTTTTGTATAACTTTGTTCCCATCCAAGGGAACCACAACCCTCACTACTGAAATGATAGGTACTGATGGCTGCACAGGCATCAAACCTTAGTGTAACCTGTTTTGGGCTTCCGTTCTCCTCTGTTTTAGCTATTAATTTAGTAGGGCTATTCCATCGCCCTGTTAGGAGTCTAATTTCAAAAGTCGTATGTGTAGGGGGCTCTGATGGGCCGTAGCATACATCGGGCTGTCCATCCCCTGGATTACACACCTTATACTGAGTACCATTATATAAACAGGTTCCCTTCTGTGTTCCTGTACATTCATAATAACTGTAGAACAAAAGAATGGCGGTAACTTTACGTCCTACCTCAGTAACCTGGTGTACACACTGAGAACATTCTTCAAAATTAATGTCCCTACTGTACAAGTCCAAATATTAAGAAGAACAAGTCCCACGATGAATTTCCTCATGCTTCGGCCATGCGTGGACCAGCCAGCTTCTGGGATGTGGAGGGAGCAGGGCTTGTTGTCCTTCTTAAAGTGATTCTGCAGTCGTTGCCTAGGGTCTGGTCTCAGCTGCTGCCGGTTTTCACACGGCTGTGGTGGATCCAGGCTGGGATTCCCTTTACCTTTACGACTGTAGGAGTGGTCAGGATCACAGTCTGGGGTCCTTTCCACCATGGCTTTAGAGGGGCTGCATTCCAGTCCTTTATTCACATGCAATCACCTGGTGAGAAAGGATGAACTGGGGAGAATAAGCTTACAGGACATCTTTCATTTATCCAGGTTGAAATATCCTGAGCGATTCTCCCTAGAGTTGGTAACTGGCATCCTAACTCAATCTTTCCCCACTCCCGAGGAGTTCCCGGGAGTGCTCGGAGTATGGGAAGGGGCCTATGATATAAGACTTCATAGGGGGAATATGCTGTCCTCATAGAGGGAGCACATCTAATTTTGAATAACAGCAAGCGAAGTGCCTGCACCCACTTTGATCCTGTTTCCTGACACACTTTCCCTAAGCTATTTTTGATGGTCCGGTTCATTCTTTTCACTTTTCCCAAACTCTGAGGGCAATAGGCAGCGTGCAGTTTCCAAAGCAATACCTTATAATACCCTAAGGCCACTGCTGTCTTCTGGGCCAAGTTCGCCACAAATGCTGGTTTGTTGCCGGATCCAACGCGCAGTGGCAGTCCAAACCTAGCGATGAGATCTTGAAGTAGCACACGGGTTATTTCATGGGCTTCCTGGCACCAGGGGCAAAGTGGCAGAGTTTAGGGTGTTGCACAGACCCCAATGGTAATGCAGAGATTTTCACTTTAGCAGGCTCAGGTATTTGGTAGGGCTAGCATTTGTTAACCAACGATGTCCTTTGGTGTTCATTAGGGTCACTACTGTGTGGGGTGCTTTGATATTTAAGTTCTTCCTAGAGTTGATGCTAGAACTTCAATTGCCATTCCTTTTTTTTCTCTCTCTCTCTCTTTCTGACACATACAGCATGAGAGGCTTTGTTAAATCGGATAGCCCCAAAGTCAGGGCTGACAAAAATTTCACTTTTAGTTTCTGCCCCATTCAAAGGGTTTCTTGTCTTCTCCCCGCCCCGTTTGTCACTTTGTGTAAGGGTTTGGCCAGTACAAGTTTGAAATCCACAATTTACAAACCCCACGGCTCCCAGGAACTCCCTCACGTGCCTTCTAGTCTCGGATTCTGGCAGGTTACAAATGACTTGCTTCCTCTCTGCTCCTAGGCTGCGTTCCCCCTTCCAGATGGTGAACCCCAGATATCGCACTTGCTGTCAGCAAATCTGGGCTTTCTTTTTAGACACTTTATACCCACAGTCCTCCAGGTGCCGAAGTAAGGCATCTGTTCCTTTTGTGTGCCCAACTGCCATGGGGTGTTCCAATAAAAGGTCATCAGCATATAGGGGCAGCATGCAGCCTAAGTCCTTAGCAAGAAACTTCTGGGATGCGGTCATGGGCTAGTGCCTCCCTAAGGATGGTGAGAGAGTTTCTGAGCCTCTGGGAAGCCAGGTCCAAGTGTTCCAGGGTGGTCACACCTGTTTCTGGATTTTTTCCCCATTGATATGTAAATAGTTTTGACCCTTCAAGGCCAGTCCAATGCTAAAGAAGTATTCTTTAAGTCCAATCAAGTGAACCGACTATCCTCTGCTGGCAATAATCCCAACTGTAAGCACAAGTTGGGTGCAAGTGGGTGCAAAGTCACTGTAGTCTGATTAACCAAACGCAAGGCCTGCCCTGGCCTGGGCGGAAATACCAGTCTTCAATCCCTGGTTAGGGAAGGTCTCCACCGTCCTTCCCGAGGGACGAGGGACGTGAGAGCCTGGATAACCCCTGCCTGAGGCAGTCTTAGCTGCAGGGAATCCTCATTATTGAATGTGATAGTTGTAGCCCTTAGTTTGCACAATAAGTTTTGCCAGAGAAGTGGGGTAGGGGCAGTCCAGCAAGTACAAGAAAGTCTGTTTTCCTAACACCTTACTAGCTCTAACGATACTAGTTTTGTTTCCTTTGATGGGGGGTTACAGAAATGTTGTCAGGACCTTGGGCTCTTTGGGGGGGTGTGAGCCGAGCCCCCCTTCCCTTAGTCCAATGGCCCTTACATTAGACTGAACAGAGTTCCTCCACTTTTGTCTGGATCCTCATGTCTAAGATTGCCCTGTTTTCCTGTTAGCTGGGGACACCTGTCCTTTCAGTGCCCTACTTCTCTACAATAAGCACACTGATCGTGTTGCAGGCGCAGGCAGGCAGACTGCGGGGCTTTCCAGGAACCCCCATTTTCCCACACTCTTGGGAGCACTCCTCTAATAGCGGCAGTTATCAAGTTGGCATTTTGCTGAGCCTAACGCTGGTTTTCTATACGACTTTCTCTACAGCTCACCACTTCTCGGTTCACAAACACCTGGTTAGCTAGCTCCAGTAACTATGAAGTATTCATGCCTGCAAATCCTGCCTGTTTCTGCAATTCTCATCTAATGTCTTCTGCACACTGACTGACTAATGTCATATTTATCATGCATTGGTTTTCAGGGCTTTCAGGATCAAAAGGAGTATACATGTGAAACGCTTCACTCAGCCTCTCGTCCGTGTTAAAAAGATATATAAGCAGCTGGTGGCAGTCAGCAGGAGTGGGGTTATGAGTCTGAATAATTGTTTGCAGTAGGTCAACGAGAGCCTGTGGCTTCTTGGTATGAAAAACTCTTCTGCTGCAGGGTTTGCCAGAACCTTAAGGTCCATGTCTCTGCCACTGACTCTGCCCCATCCAGGCGCCAGACCTTGGTGGGGGGAGGAGGAGATTTTTCCTAGCAGTCTGTCCATTGGCCACTAAAACAGTCACTGCCTGTCCTCTTAACCACTTCAGAGGGTTCAAAACTAACTGCAACCACGAGTCTATGTACGGAAATTGATCAAGGTGTTCTAGCTCGCCGCATATAACCTCATTCCTTACTTTGGAGACGAGAGACCTGTCGAGGGTCCCCTCTGGGGGCCAACCTGCCCCAAATGCTGGCCAATCTACCTCACATAAAGTCCTTACTTTCTCTGGTATCATAGCTACTGTATAATTTCCACTAAATCCCTTCTTGAAATTTTTCAGCATGGTCTCTAAAGGAGTGGGTCTGCTATGAGCGTGACCCATGCCTACGCGCCAAAGAAATAATTCCCACAGTTAAGAGAGTGTTACTCCACCCACAGCAGTTCCCGCCCAGTGAGACGCAGTACACACTCTCCGACTTACATTCACTTTAATCCTTTTACAACACCTAGATGGCAAAGACTCCTCCACTCAGCCTTATGTGGCTGTCTCTAATTCCAACTAGCCCTACAAATTGCTCAAAGTATGAGGCCCCTTCTAATGGGCCTGATATTTCCACATTTTACGGCTGATGAGTCCAGTTGGACCCCTACACACACACACACACACACACACACACACACACACACACACTCGCTTTTCTCCCTCCACCCAAATCGAAACCATAAGCAAAAGCTTCCAAGGTTAGTTACAAAAAGGAGAGAGAGAGAGAGCGCACCAAGCTCAAAAGTGCCAAATCTGGAACACGTGGGTGATCAGGTCACACTTGCACCTGAAGGAGGTGGACAAGTTTCCCAGGACCAATCCTACCGTGTTTCTATTGTCCGGACATTCCAAGTACCCGTTCAGCCACTGGGTGGATCCACACTGCGGGGGTTTTCCTGCTCTGCTCCGGCGAGGCTTTCCACTGGGCAAATACCTGCCCAGGAGTGCTCTCAGGAACTGTGTCACCCCAGTGGGTGGGAGCCCCTTATAGGGATGCTCCAAAGGGCTAGGCAAACTGCCTGAGAGGCTTCTCTGGCTGTCTGCCAACTGAAACTCGTTTCCCGGTCAGGGAACCAAACGAAACAAGAGCAGCCATGAGAAACAGACCTCTCGGACACCGAACTAGAAAAGGAAGAGGTTTTATTATTACGGCCCAGGAGCAAGGCTTTATGTTTTGTCCAAACGGCCAAGCTCCCCTAACAAAGAGAAGCTCTGCCTTTATATAGGCTTACACTCTAGATATCACACATGAAAGGATCTTAGGTTTACAACCTTAGAAATTACAAGTGAAAGAGTCTTGGGTTTACAGCTTTAGACATCACATATGAAAGGGTCTTGGGTTTACAGCTTTAGAAATCACATACGGAAGGGTCTTGGGTTTACAGTTCTAGGAATTACATGTGAAAGGTTTCAGGTCTCTAGATGGAGGAGTGGGGTGGGGGCTTGATCTTGTTTAAGTAAAAACAGCATCTTCTGGAGAGATTCCCCCATACCACACCTGCTATCTTATAGGAAGGTGATTCAGGAGGCGCCAGTCGGCGAGCCCTTTCTTCTACTGAAATGCAGTGTGGAAGTCAAGGGGGAGGTGATCCTAGATGCCTGGGTCTCCTTCCTCAGAAGGAGCAGAGAAAGGATTCATAATTAAAAGTTTTCTAAAGTATATGCTCTGAGGAAAGGGATGGAGGGCGTCTCTTTCCTTTGTTGTGCCATGAAGTTTAATTTTCTCCCCTTTTTGGATTTGTATTTACTTTCATACTTGTGGAAAATCTATATTGGGCAAGTGGTGGGAGCCAAGTAGTCACACCAGCCTACACATTCACCTCTGCCTCCCACTGCATAATGAAGAGGTTTTGCCCAGGGAAAGGAGGGTACGCCAAGAAGTATTGCTGGTCCTTTTTGAGGGGGTTAACATTACTTGAATCAGAGCATGGAGAGTCCAGGGCACTTTTGAAAACAATAGATAATATAGTTCAGATATATGTCCCCACCAAATCTAATGTTGAAGTGTCATCCACAATGTTGGAGGTGGGGCCTGGAGAATGGTGCTTAGATGGTGGTGATGTATCCTTCACGAATGGCTTAGCAACATCCCCTTGGTGATTAGTGAGTTCATGTGAGATCTGGTTGTTTAAAAGTGTGTGGTAGCTCCCACTCTCTCTCGCTACTGCTCTGGCCATATGGCATAACCGCCCCTGCTTCACCTTCCGCCAAGAGTGAAAGCTCCCTGAGGCCTACCCAAAAGTCAAGCAGATGCCGGCACCATGCTTGTGTAGCCTGCAGAACCATGAGCCAGTTAAACATCTTTTCTTTGTAAGTTACCCAGTCTCAGGTATTTCTTTATAGCAAAACATGAATGGCCTAATACAATAGAGCAATCAGCTAACAATCAGTATGTGATACCAATAGAGGCAGATCAGCCTGGAATCTAAAAAGGAGTTCAGTGATATAAATAGCCAAAGAGGGCCCTGCCAAAATCACACTCATACAAGACAGTGCACCTGCCTGAGTCAGCACATTCTGAGACATGACTGGAATGAGAACTTATGAGCCAGGAGTTACAGCCTCCTGGCTGACTGAGGGGCTAATTCATAAGCTGTGAAGGTGGTCTCCAAACTACACACTGGCTAGGAGACCTTAAGGATAACCTCTGGCCAATCAGTGGCTGACTACTAAGCTATGCTGACCCAGGAACAACTGCTAGTTAGCAAGGCTTACAATTAAAAAGAAAAATCTGAGCAGGAGACATTAGAGCTGCACTGTGCAGAAGAAATAAGACTGCACAGAATTAGTCCACCCAAGTCACTAGACAAACAACAATAACAACAGCTAGCCCCAGAAGGGGTTCAATATCAAGAGTTATTACAATATATTCTCTAAAATGTCAGTTTTAAACAAAAAAATTAAGAAATACGCAAAGAAACAGGAAAAGTATGACTCATACGAGTGGGCCATATGTTATCTTAGCAGGTAAATGCAATATCTATTATGAGTATGTTCAAAGAACTGAGGGAAACTATGTTTTAAAACTCATAGTTTGATGACAGTGAATCATTGAATAGAAAGTATCAATCAATAAGTAAGAATTCTATAAAAAGAATGAAATACAAAACCTAAAGTTAAAAAGTACAATATTGGCTGGGTACAGTGGCTCATGTTTGTAATCCCAGCACTTTGGGAGACTGAGGTAGGCGGATCACAAGGTCAGGAGTTCGAGACCAGCCTGGGCAACACAGTGAAACCCCGTCTCTACTAAAAGTGTAGAAATTAGCTGGGGGTGATTGTGGGTGCCTGTAATCCCAGCCACTTGACAGCCTGAGGCAGGAGAACCACTTGAGGTGGAGGTTGCAGTGATCGCACCACTGCACTCCAGCCTGGGGGACAGAGCTAGACTCCATCTCAAAAAAAAAAGGACAATATCTTCAATTGACACAGCTCCAATGAATGGAGGAACACCTAGGTCCTTGGGTGTTCCTGATGTAGATGTAGATAAATGACAAGGGCACATAGTTTTAAGGAGTGGAGAGTTTAATAAGCAAGCAAGAAGAAGCTCCCCCATAGAGGGTAGGGGGCTCCAAGCAGAGAGAGAAAACCCAGTGTGGGCAGAAAAGTAGTTGGTTATATTGGGAGGCTGGAGGAGGCAGTGTCTGATTTGCATAGGGCCCAGGGGATTGGTTTGACCAGATGTGTCATTTAGGTAGCCAGCGGAAAAACCTGGCCTTACCACCCTAGCCTTTTAATATGCAAATGTGGGCTGCCATGATGTCCTGCACATGGGGAATTATCTGGAGGCAGCCATGACACTTGGTGACATGGAGATTAGGCTGGGAATTGCCATATTGGAAGGACCTAGTTTCTAATCATCTGCATTTGCATATCAATACTTGCCGGCCTGGTTTTTTTCAAGCACCTTTCTATTAAGAAATGTTTCAGGATCTGTTTCTATTAAAATAAAAAGCCTTACTGAGAACTCTCTATATGCCTAAAATTATTCCTCAATAACTCCTGTATTATTCTGCCCTCAAGAGAAGTAAACCTAACTGCTGTTAGGGGGCGTTAGGCGACGATTCCTTCTGGCTACTTCCTGCTGAAATGGAGCATCATGTGGGGGAACAGCAACTGGGCCTTTTCCTGAGGTTGATCTAAGGGTTCTCAGAAGAATGGCATGTCCATGTGTGGTTCTGCTTGCAACACCATTTGGAGTTTGCTTCTAGGTGAAAAGAGATAAATTTTACAAGAAGGTTTAAAATATAGGGTTAGAATATGAGTATCAAGATTACCACCGTTAGTGGGGGTCCTATAAACCATAACTGAGTTTAATACCTGTTACACCAATGGATTGCAATATCCATCGTCTCCACTAGATGTCGCTGTATATTACCAGAAACGTTAATATAAAGGTAACATTTTCCTTGATAAAAGCATACATTTCCCCCTTAACTTGCCATTAGAGAATAACTTTAGGCTTAGGCCATTTTTATAACCTGCAATATAATTGGGAGAAATATGTTACTGGGTGGCTAAAATAATTTTTGTGTTAATCTTGACAATTCCTTTCCTTTAATTTTTTTTCATGACTTTCACATACCCTCTTACAACATACTTAAACTTTCTGACTTGTCTTCTAAATATCCTTCCTTTAAACAACGAATCACTTCCTTTTAGGACAACAATTTACCATATAAGACCCTTCCTTATGTAAAATCTCTGTTTTTTTATAACCTTTTCATAGCTTCCAGTGCATCGTATCACCAACATTCAGTAAAAAGTCCTATTAATGATAGTAAAATTTTCATGATTGCTTCTTATCCGTAACTATTACTCCTGCTATAAGCAAAAAAACCTTGACTAGATCTTTACTGCAATTAGTTAATCCTTTTCTAAGGATAATAAGGCAAAATATTACAGCAATTAGAATTTTACAACCAGAATTCTACATCCTGGGTGCCACGGTGTATAGTTCTCTATTGCAAATAGTAGTGTGACTATAACAATTCCCACAGGAGTGGCAGAGTAAATAATTTCTGTTTAAAATTAAAATTTTACTTGCCAAGATATAACATTTCCCTTTAGGGATCTACAAAGTTACAAATGCAATCCCATGTGTAATTAAAATCTCTCTGCAAATATGGGTTAAAAATAAGTTCTAATATTTGGTGGCAAATTTTGAGAGGAAAGGGCAGAAATAATAAAAAGTATCTGGTGAGGTAGGAGTTGGACTGAGTAAGATGAGTAGCCCTTCCTCTGTTACTTATCTTTTATGATTTTCAGCCAAAGATCTTCTGTTTCTCCACATTGATATTCAGGACGTTCCTCTGGGCTGTCAGAGGTTGCTCCCTCAGCTTTTTAGGCTTTGACTTGAGTGTGATGTATCCAGGAGTCGATTCCTGTAACCTTTACTGCCAAGGGGGTTGAGTTGAAAGAAGAACAGTGTAGGACCTTTTCCAGCTTGTCTTAGAGAAGGAGACAGAGATGAGAGTTTTCACTAATACCAAATTTCCCGGGCTAAATAAAGGTGGTTCTATTTCCTGGGGTTGGGCTTCTGCTGGTTGTGTCAATTCCTGTTGGAAATGAGCTAGAGAAGTCACATGTGTATCCAGTTTAGAGGTTTCCTTCCTGAAAACAATCTTTGAGCACATTGAGAAGTCTTATACTTTCCTAAGTGAAAAGCTTGGTGAAGGATTTTAAGGACTTTTCAATGGGTGGAGGCTGGCAAACAGAGTTTGCCATCCTCTAACTCTACCCATTCTGATAGATGAAAAGTATGCCCTCGAGAAGTGGCCTATTCTATTTCTGGAGGAGAATACTGAAGTTTAATTTCTCTTATGGAGCCTTCCTAGATTAGGAGGGGCTTAAACTGTGTTGATGCCTTGAGGCTTCCTTGCCTCTGACTTAGCTGCTTGATCTGCTAATCTATCTCCTTGGGCTACCTTATTTTTTCCCTTTTAATGTTCCTTACAGTGTATCCCTGCCTATTTCTCATGGAAGAAAAACTGAGGTTAATAACCTGCTCATTTGCTAGTGACATTTTTACAGAAGATCCGCTAGTGATAAGAAAATGTCTTTCCTTTTAAATGGCAGCGTGAGCATGGAGAACCAGCAAAGCATACTTGGAGTCAGTGTAAATGTTACCTATCTTTCCCTTGCTTAATTCAAGTGCACTCGTAAAAGCTATTAACTCAAATAATTGAGCCCTTGTGTCCGGGGAGAGACGTTATTTAGAGCTGCTACTGCTTATCCTGCTTATGTACTTCTTGCTTTACTGGCTGTTTGCTAGTTAAGAGCTCCCTCTAGAGGACAGTGATCCTGCCACATTATGTGGAGTGTAAACACTTAAATTACTTCCCAGGATTGATTTGGAGGCTTTTCAGACTAGTAGAGCTATCATAACAATGGCTTGGAAGTATGTGTAAATAGGTCCTCCTAACTACAACTAAAGTTGAGAAAAATACTGGATTAGAGTTTTTTCTGAGATGCCCCTTACAGTCATGTTATGGGAAGAGGGGAAGCCTGGATTAGACAGGAGAAAAGAGAGAGACTAGGTCTAGTGTTTAGAAGGAGGTCTACTTTCCTTCCTTTAATTTCCAGAATCACCCAGGGCTCCTGTACTGTAATGGCAGTCTGAGCTGCTGGAGCTGGGGTTTGAGCCCCGGGAACCATCAGTCCTGCTGGATCATCTGTGAGACTGGTCCTGAATCCAGTGACTTCCATCTCTGGGGGCAGTTCCATCTCCAGTGATTCCCGCCACAGGCTGGACAGGGTCAAGATGGCGTCGTCTTGCCGCCTGGGCATTCCTTCTTAAAATGCTCTGAATTGCCACACCGATAGCAACCAGTGGGATCCCGGACTTTGCAAGTCTGCAAAGCTGCTACCAGAGACTCTGTGCTTCTCCTGAGCTTTTTCTCTTTCTTTTGGGCCTCTTCTTGGTCCCTGTTGTAAAAGACTGAAGTGGCTAGTCTCAGGAATTTTTCTAAGGTGCTATTTGGTCTTATAGCTTGCTTCTGTAGCTCCCTTCTGATATCGGGAGCTGCTGGTGTAATAAACTTGTCTTTTAGAATGGGCTGTCAGGATTCTCATCTGGCTTTTGGTCTATCAGAGACAGTTTAGAGTAATTGAGAGGTTTGGCCCTGGTTTTCTGTAGGCCCTCTAATATACATCTTAAAAAGTGCTTCTTAGGCCAGGCGCGGTGGCTCACACCTGTAATCCCAGCACTTTGGGAGGCCGAGGCGGACAGATCACAAGGTCAGGAGTTCGAGAGCAGCCTGGCCAACATGGTGAAACCCCGTCTTACTAAAAATACGAAAAATTAGGCGGGTGTGGTGGCAGGTGCCTGAAATCCCAGCTACTCAGGAGGCTGAGGCAGGAGAACCGCTTGAAACCGGGAGCGGAAGGTTGCAGTGAGCCGAGATTGCACCACTGCACTCCAGCCCCGGGCAACAGACTGAGACTCCGTCTCAAAAAAAAAAAAGTTCTTCTTTTTCCATTAATCTCCTGAGTTATTGGGGTCCCAATAACGGTTGTTTACCGGAACTGCTTCCCTCCTGATTGGGAATGGTGTTTCTGTTATTTCTTCACTTTCCCTATCTGCCTTCTTCCCTTTTGGTGTATTATAGGAGATATGTTGCTCATTTCTGAAATTCTCTGCTGCTTGCAAAGCTGTCTGCTTTTCAGTTGCTGTGAGGGTCTGGTTTAGGAGCAACGCCATATCCCTCCATGTGAAGTCAAACACCTGAATTAAATTCTGGAAAGCTTCTATATACCTATCAGAGTCGTCAGAAAATTGGCCTAAGTTCCCTTTATTTACCTAAGGCGCTGTAATGAGAAGGGAACTTGAAGGAGCTCCAAATAAGGATGATCCTCATATGGTTCTTCTGGAAATTGCTTCTCTAACTTTGGGGAACTATTCTCCTTTGGCCTGCCTGATATGATCGCTAAAAGAGCTGGGTTGATCTTAAAAACCCTTGTAAAGGTTTACTAAAAATGCCATGTCTGTGTCACTTTTCTCTTCAAAGTCCTGAGGTTAAGGAATTTCCAGTGCTTCAAAGTGCACTCCAGAGGGGTGCAAGCTGAAGATAATGTTACCATCTAGAAGGAGAAGTGAGAATAAAAGTGTCTTTTTAGTCTCCTCCCTTTCTGTATGACCCAGGGTGAAGAAGCAGACAGTGGAGCGTCCTCCTGACTGTTTTCCCTCTATGGTTCCTGGGTCCTGGCACCCTGTTAAATGTGCCACCCATGGTTGTAGGTGTGGTCCTCCAAGCCATGGGACCAGATGAACTAAGTGATGGGACTAACCACGCTTTACCTACACAACCTTAGCTTATCCACCTTGTGTGATCCCCTTGACTTCCTAAACCTGCGTGGTTTGCCTGGCTCCCTGAAAAATGGATCTTCGGAGAGACTGTGTTGTCTTTGGGCAAGGCTCCTTTAATGGAGGCAATGCTCTAGATTGCCTGCTATTATGGCCCATGCTAAAGCATTTATCCTCAGAAAAATGGTGCTGGTTAACTTCCGAACTTAAAATCTGCTTACTAATTAAGTACTGTCTTAATCAGAGACAGAATTGGTACCTTAAAGGAATGTAGGAACCGAATGGCCATTTTCCTGCTGATGGGACAATATCAAGACTAAACTGAACTATAAAAATTCCTGCACATTTGATACACAGAGAGAGTAAGAGACCATGGATAGAGAAAGAAGGAACGTTTGGTGACAGGATAGCAGGAAAAGAGCCTTGAGACTGGAGAACAGATCTGAGGTTGAGATTCATTCCGTACTCACTGCTCTGATGAATGAATTCCTGGCCAATGCACCAAAATGATACGACTCCAATGAATGGAGGAACAGCAGGGTCCTTGGTCTTGCACTGATGTAGGTAAATGACACAGACACATGTGGAGTGGTTTTTAAAGAGCAGAGAGTTTAATAGGCAAGAAAGAAGGAAAAAGCTCCCCCAGACAGAGACAGAGGGAGGGAGGCTCCAAACAGAAAGAGAGCACCTCATTTGTGGCAGAAAAGTAGTTTGTTATATTAAGTCATAACAATAGATTTTGCAACCTGAAGAACAGACAGAAATAAGAATAAAGATAAAAGACTAGAACATCAAAGAAATATGGGACATATAATAAACTCTTGATATCTGCAAGAGAAGAAAGTTCATCATATATAAGGTACACTGCAATATGACTTATAGGTGACTTTTCATCACAAATCATGGAAGACAGAAGGCAGTGGAATGACATATTCAAAGTGTTTAAGACAAAAAAAACAACTAGTAGTAAAAGGAAAATCTGTAAATTCAAAAATAAGTGGAAATTAATGTACTCCTACATTTTTTAATTTAGAAGAAATTAAAGGGAAATTAGAAACATTTTAGAAGAAATCAAAAGGGAAATTAGAAAAGATGTTGAGATGAATGAAAATAAAACAACATACCAAACTTCTGTGATGCACCTTAAGCAGTGTTTAGAACAAAAATAATCTCTATAAAATGCAAAGAAAGTTCTCAAATCAATAACCTAAAATTTAACCTTAATAAAGTAGAAAAAGAAGAGCAAAGTAAACCAAAAGCAAACAGAAGGAAAGAAAACATGAACATTAGACTTCAAATAAACTAAACAGAAAATAACAAAACCAAAAGTTACTTCCCAAAAGTAATCGACAAATTGACAAGCCTTTAGCTAGAATGACCAAGAAAAAAGAAGACATAAATTAGTGATATTAGGAATGGAAGAGAAGATAACAGTAACAAACTGATATAAATTAAGAGTATCATGACCGGGTGTGGTGGCTCAAGCCTGTAATCCCAGCACTTTGGGAGGCCGAGGCGGGTGGATCACAAGGTCAAGCGATCGAGACCATCCTGGTCAACATGGTGAAACCCCGTCTCTACTAATACAAAAAATTAGCTGGGCACGGTGGCGCGTGCCTGTAGTCCCAGCTACTCAGGAGGCTGAGGCAGGAGAATTGCCTGAACCCAGGAGGCGGAGGTTGCGGTGAGCCGAGATAGCGCCATAGCACTCCTGCCTGGGTAACGAGCGAAACTCCGTCTCAAAAAAAAAAAAAAAAAAAAAAAGAGTATCATAAGGAAAGCTATAAACAAGTACATGCCAATAAATTATGTAACTTAAATGGACAAACTCCTGTCAAGACACAAATTACTAATACTAGCACAAGAATAAATAGAAAATCTGAATAAACCTGTCACAAATAAAAACATTAAATCAGTAATTTCAAAATTTCCCCCCTCACACACACACACAAATTCCCAGGTCTAGATGGATTTACTGGCAAATCCTAATTAACATTTAAATATGAATTAATATCAATCCTTCAGAAACTCATTGATAAAGTAAAGGAAGAAGTAAATTTGTCAAAGGGGCCAAGATAATTTTGTGGGGAAAAAGATAGTGTTTTCAAAAATGATGCAGGGACAGCTGGATATTCACATGCCAAAGAATGGATACTGTATTAGTCAGAGTTCTCCAGAGAGACAGAACCTGTAGAATGTATGGAAGGAAATTTATTAGGGGGAATCTGCTCCCACAATCACAGAGGTGGTGAAGTCCCATGATAGGCAGTCTGCAAGCTGAAGAACCAGACAAGCTGGTAGCAGGACTCAAAGCCAGATCAATAGCTGTATACCAGGTATCAGAAGGTGTGTTAATTTGCTCAAGTAATGAAACAACATTGGTACAGCAGCTGCAATTGGAATCACCACTTGATTAAACTTATGATAATTAACTGTCATTCTCCAACATCTGTCTTCTGCACAAGCCAAATAAGAGAGTCGAATAGGGAGGTGCTGGAAATTACCACCCTTCCATCGTTCAGATCTTTGATGGTGGCATTAATCTCCACAGTCCCTGGAGGGACAATATTTTATTCTTTTTTATGGATGCATAGTATTCCATGGTGTATATATACCACATTTTCTTATGCAGTCAACTGTCATCACACGGCTACTACTCAGCAGATCAAAGATGCAAACTCAAGGCTAGTTGATACTGAAGACCGTGGAGTCTTCAAGGTAGTGGTCCCTGCTGTAATAATGCCTTAGCAACTTAGCAACTTTCCCTGAGTTCTTTTCCTTCAGTTAGTGATACCCTGTCTGCTGTTTTGAACACATCTCCTGATGCTTCCATCTAGCTCCTAACTCTAGTAATCTTCATGATCCCATGGCACATTGCCTTGTATAGCCAACATGAAAACTTGGTTTCTATCTGGACCTTAGGTTTTTAAGTCCTTTTGAAGCACAAAAGCTAACCTCAATGAGAAGGACACTGTAAGGCCAGTCGCCTCTCTGGGCGCTCGGACACACCCCGCTCCCTCGCCGGGAGCTTGGACACCCCCCACCCCTCACTGGGAGCCCGGAAAAGAAGCCCTGCCAGGACCTACCTGATAGTATTTTGTCCCATCTGGGCTCCACTCCCCGCCTGGCATCTTGTCCCCTCTGGGCCCCACTCCCTGCCTAGCATTTTGTCCCCCTCCCTCCCTCGCTGGGAGCCCGGAAAAGAAGCCCCGCCAGGACCTACCCAATAGCATTTTGTTCCATCTGGGCCCCACTCCCCGCCTAGCATTTTGTCCCATCCGGGCCCCACTCCCCGCCTAGCATTTTGTCCCATCTGGGCCCCACTCCCCTTGGGCTCAACCTGTCCCATCCGGGCCCCACTCCCCTTGGGCTCAACCTGTCCCATCCGGGCCCCACTCCCCTTAGGCTCAACCAATCAAACGTCTCCACTCCCTATAAAACCCCACTTCTAAGAGGAGTCTGTGCAACTTCTCTGGCCCCTCCTGTTGGACTGCAGAACCTCACCCAGGAGCCGAATAAATTCACATTGGATCTTCTTGTGCTGGCCTCAGTTTCTTCCTTTTAAACTCGGCAAGAACCTAACAACCCTTACAGACACCATCTTGTAGGGATTAAATGATGTCAAGCACAGAAAGCACCTAATACAGTACATATCACAGAGAAAGCGCTCAGTCATTAGAGTGGGAGATCATTAAATGGAGCTATCCTCATGACTATGCATAGTTCTATGGTTTGAACAGCAAATTTCTCTTCCTCACCTGAGGTGTTTTTGTCCCATTTATCTGCAATAAAATAGAATGTCTCAGCTCTCTTGTAATTCAAGTCACACATTCAGGAGAAAATAGCAAAAAAAAAAAGGATGACAGGTGTGCTGACTCCGAGTTTGAGCTCTTTCCTCTTTTGATTGACTCATCAGATAATACCCACCATTTCTTCTCCATTAATCTTTTCCTCTCCCTAGTCAAGCTAGTAACTTGGAAGTCTCCCTAAATGGACCCCCTTCCTTCACTTCTCTCTATCTCTCAACTCTTCCTTCACCTCTCTATGTAGCTCCCATCTCCCACTCTATCCATCCAACTGGTCAGACCAGTGGATTATATTTCCTCATTTCTCACTATGACACCCTATTCCATATCTCATTCTCTCTCTGGCCATACTAAATCATGCCAGGTTCCCTGAAACCCACATTGCTCTTTCTCACCTTCATTGCCTCTCATCTCACTGGGGACACTCACTAATCTGCTTATTCTGGCTTAATTCTGTTCATAGGACTACCAATCCTTTGCATGTTTTGTTTATATTTTTAGTTATTTATTGCTTATCTAATGTGTTACAAGTCATTATTTTCCTATTTTGCAGAAAATGAAGCTCAGAGAGGTTTAGAAATCTTCCTAAATTACATTTGTATAATTCAGTGAACTAACCTTTCCCAAATAATCAGTCATGATGTTACAAGATCATACATGGGTAAAGGATACATTCAAAGTACAAGATAGCCTAACGAAATTAATGTAAGAGTATAAAAATTTCATTGATATGGTTTCATTCCGTTGTAACTAACTTTTAAGAAACTACCACTTCTCAAGTTTTGATGTAGTATCCAAAAAGAATATCTGTAATTACTCAGACTTGCAATAGGTTATATTTGCCAAGTGGTAATGAGTGATTTGTAAATATAATATGACTTCTGTGAGATGGTCGTACTTGAGATATTTATAAAGAGGAAGTAATGGCTAGGCTGGGCACTGAAAGATCAATAAGAAATGGCCAAGTGAAGTGGTAATCCTGAAGAGATGAGGCAGCAAGATTCCTTTCTTATCATGGGGATAGGACTCTCCTTGGATCTTGTTCTCCAGCTCCTTGCGTAACTAAAGTCCCTGGTAGTGGCAGGGTTTCAGCGATACAAAGGGATGGTAAAATGCCCCCTGGCCTCTATATCTTCCCTCTCTGGGTAGCCTGTCTGCAGTTCTGTGGTAAGTTTCCCCCATACCTCATTCCCATCTACCTGCAAAGGGAAAGACTTAGCTCTTGGTTGTTTTGGCTTGTGATGTGCCTGAACTCAGACCGACTGAGAGCATGGTGGTGTCTTTAGCATGTGGAGGAGGGAAAAATTCCTTTGGGAACTGTAAGCCTTGTGTAAGAAGTCCCAGTGGTTTTATTGCCAATGGAACCTACCTGAGCTTTTACTAAGATTTCCCTGGATTTGCTGTGTCTATGTGGCACAAGATGGGAGTGTCATGTAACATAACTGATAACAGTAATATTTTTCATTTGTTGAATATCTACACAGTGCCGGTACTTTATATATTTCCTTATTTAAGCCTCACAACTTCCTGGTGAGGTATGTCGTATTTCTTCCTCATTATACCTATGGGGAATATGACGGTCAGAATTGTTAAGGGAGGTCAATATCTCATAGAGCGCTTGTTGAATTGGCATGTCAAAGTCAGGCACTTGAGTCAAACTACAAGTCACTTAATCTCTGATCCTCATATTCTTCACCTATATGATGAGGATAATTATACATCATAAAATTGTTATAAGGATTACATATGGCATTGCACATAAATTGCTTTCAAGAGTATTGGGCACATATTGAGCACTCTATAAAATTTAGCTCTCATGATTATTAGTGTAATTATTGTTAACAACTCAGCTATTTCTCACACAATTAGCTACCACTTAAGACTCTCATAGGCTATCAGACACTGTGTTTTTCCTGTTGTCAGACTATCACATCCTCAGGTCAACATCTAATCTGCACTAAAGACACTAGTCTTTCACATGCACATGTATGTTCATTGCGGCACTGTTTACAATGGCAAAGAATTGGAACCAACCCAAATGCCCATCAATGATAGACTGGATAAAGAAAATGTGGCACATATACACCACAGAATACTATGCAGCCATAAAAAAGGATGAGTTTATGTCCTTTGCAGGGACATGGATGAAGCTAGAAACCATCATTCTTAGCAAACTGACACAAGAACAGAAAACCAAATACTGCATGTTCTCACTCATAAGTGGGTGTTGGGCAATGAGAACACACGGACACAGGGAGGGGAACATCATACACTGGGACCTGTTGGGGGGTGGGAGGTCTAGGGGAGGGATAGCAGGGGGTGCGGGGATTGGGGAGGGATAGCATTAGGAGAAATACCTAATGTAGATGTCGGGGGTGCAGCAAACTACCATGGCATGTGTATACCTATGTAACAGTACTGTATGATCTGCCCATGTACCCCAGAACTTATAATATAAAAAAAGACACTGGTCTTTTGTATGTGCTGTCTAGATGGCATGGACAGTACTTAATTGTTTTTCATTCTACATTCTGGGTAGTGCACTATTAGTACTAGTAGTAAACATTTATTGAGAGACTAGTATACCACACTGATATCTAATGATAACCCTTTGAGGTAGGTTTTGTTTTCCTCATCTGAATCAAACAGGTTTAGAAGCATAGATTATCTCACTGGTCACAAAACCAAAAAGATGTATCGCAGGATATATCTGACTCCAAAACCTTTCTGCTCAAACTGCCTTCAGTTTCAGTAATGTACAATGTCATTACAGGCTGACTTCCCAGCTGAACTATAGGCTCAGTGAAGGCAGTGTCCACGAGCATCACTCATGTACTCATTCAAGTCCTTAGATAAGCAGAAGCTAAGACAAGATTAAATGTGCAAGAATTTGTTTTTGCCTCTTCCAGCACCTTTTATATTTTCTCTTACAGTCATTTACCCTAATCAATTTCTTCTGAACCTGTTTGATTAATTTGTATTTAAAAATGATCATGAAAACTGTTTGGAAATTTCTTACAAAACTAAATAGGTAATTATCATACAACCCAGCAGTTGAACACTTAGGTATTCATCCCAAAGAAATGAAACCTTCATGTTCACATAAAAGCCTGTAAACAGATGTTCATCAGACATACGATTCCATTTGTAGAATATTCCTAGGGTAAGGACAAAGGTGTTGTGAAGGGAAGTGGGTATGGTTTTAAAGGGGCAACACAAAGGATCCTTGTGCTGATGGAACTGTTTTATATCTCGACTTTGGTAGTGGGTACATGAACCTACACATGTGATAAAATTTCATGGAACTAAACACACACACACACACACACACACACACACAGAGAGAGATGAATATAAGTAAAACTGTAATAAAATAAGTGCATTATATCAATGTCAATATACTGCTTGTGATATTATACCATAGTTCTTCAAGATGATATCATTGTAGGGAAACTGGATAAAAGGAACACTGGATTTCTCTATATTATTCTTACAACTGAATGTGCATCTATAATGATTTCAAAGTAAAATGTTTAACAAAAATTGATTTTATATGACATGACTGAATTTGTAATGAGATCTTGTGACCATAAGCTTCCTTAACAGAGCCTCTCCCTGACATGGGGTGAGAAAGGGAGAAAACTAATAGCCTTGGTAATTGTTAAGCTATTTCTTACTTCTGAACAAACTAGATATAGGAAATCTGTCTCTTGTATAGTATTTAAAATTAGATCTCTGTTCTTGGGCAACTTCGATTTTTCCTGCCACTTACTAGTTATGCAGTGTTAGGATGGTTGTTTTCAGCTTTCTATGCCTCTAAGAAACATTGACAATAACATCAGCTAACTCAGCATTATACATTTGAAGATTAATGAATTAATGTGTGCAGTTGTCTTAGAATTGTTCACAACAGGTGGAATTTACTCAATGTATATTAACCTGTTTCTGTAGATCAGTATGTCTCAATAACTCTTAAACTTTTATGTACATATACATCTCATGGAGGTCTTTGTTAAAATACAGATTTTGATTCAAGTAAGGATAGGGTAGGCTTGAGGTTCTACATTTTTAAGAAGTTCCTAGACAATGCCTATGCTGCTGGTTCATGGAACAAACTGTGATTAGCAAGAAGGGCCAAAATAGCTTGAAGATTTTCAGTTATGTTTAAGGTTAAGACTATATATTGTATTTCATTAAAATGATCAAGGTATAAAAATGGTAAAATAACTAGCTCAGCTATGATTTTGTCTTTCTAAATGTTAATACTTCTGTATAAAATATGTTAATAATATATCTCCTTGATTAAGTGGGGTTTTTTTTCTAAACGTAGAAATTTGACTTTGAAATTCCGTAATGTGTGTAAATCAGTTGGAAGTTAATTGAAATGAAATCAAGGAACAAAAGTCACAGACAGTAATTGTTTCTGATGAATCCTCCCAAAAGGTAATAATTGAGCTACAAAATTATAAACATTCATGTCCACTGATTGGATTGTATGAATAGTCACCTAATTCATTTTTGGACTTCTGCTCAAATTTCATTTGGGATTCCAAAATCCTTTTGATAGAAGAAAAAAAAATGTAAACCTCCTTGGCTAGAACCAGCCAGTGTGGTAGCAAGAAAGAAATAATCAAGAAGAAGAAGGTAGAATTAAAAAAATTGTTTATTAGTAGTTTTTTGCAATAAGGCATATGTTCAGAGCAGGTAATAAGGAAAAAAAGTGAAAATGGTTTAGGTTGTTTCAAACATTTTTGACTCTCAGATGTCACTTCTCAGCAAATAAATGAGGATGACCAAAAAGACAGAAAACAAACAGCCCAGAGAGGCAAGGTGACCCCTTGCTAAAGTCTCAGATGATAGGATGTTAAGAATAAAATTGTTTAAATTTAACGAATGTATTTTTACTGGTGTTATTGTAAACGAAGACAGTACATATAAAGGGTTCAGTCTACAGGGCATAAATTCTTATAATTTAATAAAATTCTACATAATCATTATGTGAATAGTTCTAAGAGGTCATCAGTACTTCATTTCTTAATGGCCAATTAATTAAATTTATACTTAGATTTGAGAATAGCTAAAACAAGAAAGCAGTTTACTTATGAGAAAACTGAGTAGAGATATTAAATAAGAAGCAAATATCTCCCACTGAAGAAAAGCCCAAGACTTGATGCCTTCACTGCTGAATTCTACCAGACATTTAAAGAAGAACTAATACCAATTCTGCTCAAACTCTTTGAAAAAACTAAAGAGAAGGGAGTACTCTTAAACTCATTCTTTAAGATCAGCATTAGCCTGATACCAAAACCAAAAATCAAATAATTTGATTTAAAAATAGGCAAAAGATCTGGATGACATTTCTTAAAAGAAGACATACAGGCCGGGTGCGGTAGCTCATGCCTGTAATCCCAGCACTTTGGGAGGCCAAAGTGGGTAGATTTCGAAGTCAGGAGTTCGAGACCAGCCTGACCAACACAGTAAAACCCTGTCTCTACTAAAAATACAAAAATTAGCCAGGCGTGGTGGTGCATGCCTGTAATCTCAGCTACTCAGGAGGCTGAGGCAGGAGAATCTCTTGAACCCGGGAGGCGGAGGTTGCAGTGAGCCGAGGTCATGCCATTGCACTCCAGCCTGGGTGACAGAGACTCCATGTAAAAAAAAAAAAAAAAAAAGGAAGAAGACATGCGAATGGCCAACAAGCGTATGAAAAAATGCTCAACATCACTAATCATCAGATGCAAATCAAAACCACAATGAGATACCATCTCACCTCAGTTAAAATGGTCTTTTTCTGAAAGACAAGCAATAATAGATGCTGGTGAGGATGGGAGAAAGGGGAATCCTTATAGACTGTTGGTGGGGACGTAAATTAGGATAGCTACTATAGAAAACAGTATGGAGGTTCCTCAGAAAACTAAAAATAGAACTGTTATATGACCCAACAATTCCACTACTGGTTATTATCTCCAAAGGAAATGAAATTAGTATGTCAAAGAGGTATCTGCACTCCCATGTTTACTGCAGCACAATTCACAATAGCCAAAATACAGAATCAACCTATGTGCCCATCAGTGGATGAATGGATAAAGAAAATGTGGTTTATATACAAAATGGAATATTATTCAGCCATAAACAGAATGAAATCTTAGCATTTGCAGCACCATGGATAGAACTGGAGGTCATTATGTTAAGTCAAATAAGCATAGAAGGACAAATATCATATGTTCTTATTCATATGTGAAAGCTAAAAAGGTGGATTTCATGAGTGCATTGGTGGTCATCAGGAGCCAGGAAGGGTAGAGAGGAATGGGGGATAAAGAGAGACGATTAATGGGTATAAATATACAGTGATTGACAGAAGAAATAAAGCCTAGTGTTCCATAAATCAGTAGGGTGACTATAGCTAACAATCTATTATACATTTCAAAATTACCAGAAGAAAATAATTTGAAGATTGCTAGCATTAAGAAAAGGTGAATATTTAAGGTGATGGATATCTCAATTACCCTGATTTAATCTTTATACATAATATGAATGTATCAAAATATCATGTGTCAGCAGTTCGAGACCAGCCTGGCCAACACAGTGAAACCCCATCTCTACTAACAATACAAAAATCAGCCAGGCGTGGTGGTGCGCACCTGTAATCCCAGTTACTCTGGAGGCTGAGGCAGAAGAATTGCTTGAACCCAGGAGGCAGAGGTTGCAGTAGGCTGAGATCACGCCACTGCACTCCAACCTGGGTGACAGGAGTGAAACTCCGTCTCAAAAATAAATAAATAATAAATCACATATACCCTACAATATGTACATCTTTATGTATCCATTGAAAAATAAGTTAATAGTGATTAGAGAGAGATGTTAACTTGTAAGCTGATCAAACTGCTTGGTGATATTATGAACCACATTTTTAACAGTTCTGAGTTGCAATTTACATATAATAAATGATATATATTTTGAGGGTACAATTTGATAAATTTTGATATATTAAGCCATCACCATCATCAAGATAATAAACATATCGATCATACCCAATATGTTCTTAATTGCCTTTTATAATCTTTTCCTCCTACCTTCCCTGCCTCTTTGTTCCCAGGTAACAATTAATATGCCTTATGACACTATAGTTTGCATTTTGTAAATTTTTTTTTTTTGAGACGGAGTCTCACTCTGTCACCCAGGCTGGAGTACAATGGCATGGTCTTGGCTCACTGCAACCTCTGCCTCCCAGGTTCAAGTGATTCTCCCACCTCAGCCTCCTGAGTAGCTGGGACTACAGACCTGTGCCACTATGCCCAGCTAATTTTTTTTGTATTTTTAATAGAGAAGGGGTTTCACTATGTTGGCCAGGCTGGTCTCGAACTTCTGACCTCGTGATCCACCCGCCTCGGCATCCCAAAGTGCTGGGATTACAGCCATGAGCCACCGCACCAGGCTGCATTTTCTAAAATTTTATGTAAATGGAATCATAGTATTTACTCTGTCTTGCTTCTTTTGCTCAGCAGATTTTGAGGTTCATTCATGTTTTTGCACGTATCAGTAGTTCAATACATTTAATTACTGAGTAGTATTTCATTTTATGAATATACCACAGCTTGTTTATCCATTTGCCATTGATAAACATTTGGACTGCTTTTAACTTTTGACTATTTCAAATAAAGCTGCTATTAGAACATTCATGAACAAATCTTTGTATATACAGATGTTTTTATACTTTTTTGATAATTACCTATGTAAATAATTTTTACAAAATGACCAAATTATTTTCCAAAGTGGTTGTATAATTCTACATTCCCACTAGCAGTATATGAGAGTTCCAATTATCCCATATCATTGTCACTTTTAGTGTGGCCACTTGTTAATTTTAGTCACCCTAGTTGGTGTGTAGTGCTATGCTATCTCACTGTGATTTGAATTTGAATTTTCCTAACAACTTAAAGATGTTGATCATCTTTTCTTGTGGTTATCTGTTGTCTCTATATCTTACCTGGCGAAGTGTTTGATGAACTACTTTTTGAAGTAAAGCTGCGTGATATGTCCCTGTAGAGAATATAATATTGTAGAGTATAGTTTTTTATTTTGACACAATTAAGGCCTTAATAAATGAGTAATTACTATTTATTACGGCAAATCATATTATATTGAATCCAGCAACTGCAGAATGACTCTATATCACCCAATCTTGTGTGGGTAGTAATGGAAACATTTCTATCATTGCTTCATGATCTATTTAAACCAGGATTTCTCAATTTTGGTTCTATTGACATTTTGAGCCAGATAATTCTTTATTATGGGGGACCGTACTATACATTGTGGTACGTTTAACAGCATCCCTGGCTCCTCTACCTACTAGATGCTAGTTATGACAATCAAAAATATTTCTAGCTGTTACCAAATGCCCCTGAAGAAGGAGGGCAATATTTTCCGATTAGGAATCACTAATTTAAACAAACAACTCTGAATTTTCCAGCAACTACTATTCTCTTCGTTAGAAATATCTTCTACTGCATCTCTAGTTAAACCTTTCTCATATTACAAAATTTAGGGACATATATCTTCCTTTAGGCTGTCTTTACTGATCCACCAGACAAGGAAAAAGCCCCACTTTCTGTGATTGTACACCCCAGTATCTTTATCTCTGTATAACACTGATCGAACTGTGTTGTCATTGTGTACCTGTCTTTTTCTCTCTATTCCCATGAGCTTTTGTTCTGTTTTTATCACTGTACCTGTAACACCCAGTACAGCAAATGTTGAAGGAAGGAGTTAAGATACTTTCCATTTGTGTTCTTCACTGACATGTGAACTACAGCTGGAAGAAATATACAATTTGAATTATTTTACATGATGAACTGAGGGTCTACTAAAGTTTCAAATGACTCATAATCTTAGACAGAAAATATAAAAAAGAAAATTAAAAGTCATAAAGAAAAACACACATCTCTACCTCTACTACTACAGTTAATACAATTATGTTGATTATAAATAGAATTGCAGTAGTGAGATTACTGTAACCTGGGTGATTAGATTTGAAGTTTCCCTGGACTAGGGTACTTCTATTAATTGGAAATAGAATTATGCCATATCTTCAAAATATGTAGCCCATAATTATACTACAAATTAGCTATCGTCCAGAGAGAAGCTAAAATAAGTTGTCAGGAAAAAATCCTTGGGGTTTATGGATTTGGGACTGTTGATGGCTGCTGTGAGACCTTGGTTCTTGTCTTCTTAGTTTAAAATAATTTAAACAAGAGACACACAGAAAAGGAGACACAAGATAGAGCAATTTATTGCAAAGAAAAAATATTTGGAAAGTTAAGTGCAGAATAGAGAGTACACCCTGAGACAGACAGAATTCAGGGTGGGCTGCTCATAAGGATGAGACAGTGCTGATTATCACTGGGAAAGTCCCTTTATGGGAGTCTTACATGGTTATTCATAAGGAGGTGGCAAGACGTTACTATTAAGGATGTTCTGGGTGATCCTCTGTGTACACATGCACGGTAGCTGTACATGCTGGTTCATAGGTCACATGTCTCATTAGCACCTTAAATCTCCACCCAGGGGTGTATTTTTTTACTGTTATAATGAGCAAAGCGTCAGTCTGAGGACAGGCAAAATCAAAATGTGCATGCTCTCTAGAGGAGAAAGTCCCTACTGGAGATAGCTTTGCTTGAATGAGCTTAACTACAATGAGAATGCTGGGGCTTATTGCGTTGACTGTATGGTCGCCATGGTTGCTGCATCCCGAAGACATGGTCACTTCCTCAACAACCTATCCTGTCTCAATTCCCCACCTAAGAGATTTTAGCGCCCATAATCATATGGGAGGTTGAGGGGCTAGGTCATTTCTTCTGGAACTGCTTCCTGCTGAGTGCGGCATTGTCCCTGCCTAGCCTGGTCCCTAAAGTCTATTCTTGCCTGATCAAATGGAATGTAAGCCATGTCATTCATGGGACCAGTGGGCAAGACATGAGATAGTTCATTAGCAGCTAAAGGTTGGAAGCCTTGCAAGACCATCATGTGGTCCTGGCTCCTGGAATTGCTGTAAGCTAGAGAGCAAGAAATCAGTTAGAATTTTAAACCAAGTTAGCCCAAAAGTTAAGGCTACCAGTATAGTAATGATTGGCACTTATATTAAAGGAAGCAAGGCAGATAATAGCCATTGCTTCTAAGTTCCCACATAAGTTCCTAAAGATTCAATTTTTTTCTGCCTGGATAATATTTTTAACATTTTCTTGGACCAGACTGGACTGATTGATATTCGAACAGCATTTTTCTCTTAGATACAAACATGTTCCTCCTTGTCTAGCAGTGAGGAGACAGCAGCCAGGGAGACTAGCTGTTGATGGAGTCTAGCGAGGCCACTGCAGTCTCCCGAGACAGTTTATGCTGGATTCCCAGGGCTCCACCTCCCATAGCTGACCCTGCTAATCTCAACAGAGAGGATAGGACTAAACCTAAGGGAGTAAGAGGTTCCGCTTGAAACATATATTCAAATCCAGGATGTCATAGGTGTCCCTAAGAGCAAAGCTGGACCACAATGGCGTCCAGGGAGCCCCCTTGAATCCGATAAAACCGAAGCCCTAGGAGGTAATGAGCATTTGCCATGCATCATCCGAAGTCTCACCGACACTGGACATCTCCAGGCCCAACCAAGATGGCCCCTGCTGCTAGACGGGGAGCTGGGATGTCTCCCCCAACAAGTCTCTCCTTACCTCACCGGTTTGCCAATTATAATACTTGGAATCCACGGGTGAAATCTTCGCAAGTGGGCATCTACATGACTGTGCATCTTTTGTTCAGCAAAGAAAGACTATTGAAGAACAATCTGAAGGAGTTTGAAAATGCATAAAGCCTGGAGGGATGGGGTACTGCTAATGTGCCCCTGAAAATGGAGAAAATTTTGTAAACAGAAAACTCCATCAGCAAGTACATGAGAATGTCCACTAGGTAGCAGTCGAGTGCTGCTGGAGGGACAACAAATGCGCTGAGTCTGAAATGTGGCCTGAAAGATGTGAAACTAAGGAGCAAAATAACGCAAATATTTAATGTTGAGAGCAACTCATGTGGTTAGTATAATTATGACTAGTACAGAAGCAGCATTCAAAAGAAGAGCAGCACATATATTTATATAAGCAGTACAGACAACTTAAAAACCTTTCCCCCAGAACTTCACTCAAACCGTGCTGGCGAAAACAGTGATAGTGATACGGGAGTGGAGCAGGGAACTGCTGGGAAGAGAAGGGCAGGTCCCTGGTGCGGGCTCCAACCTCAGGCCTGTGCCCACAGACCTAAATGAGGACAGGCGTTTCCATTTTCTCACCCAAAAAGTTGCTTTTTGGCCCACCACGCCCCTCATCCTGTACCCATAAAACCCCAAGACCCTAATGGACACAGACACAAGGGGCTGGACGTCAAGAGGAGCAGAGGAACACACTAACACCAGCAGATGCCAGCAGGCCATTGAGGAGGGACTACGTGGAATTCAGCCGGGGGCAGTTGGAGGAGAGTCAGGCCGCTGGGTGGCCTGACTCCAAGGAAAGACCACCTTCTCACTCCATCCCCCCTCTTCTGGCTCCCCATCCACCTTGCTCAGAGCTATTCCACCACTCAATAAAACCTTGCACTCATCCTCCAAGCGCATGTGTGATCCGATTTTTCTGGTACACTAGATCAAGAACCCGGGATACGGAAAGCCCTCTGTCCTTGTTTCCAAACCCCGGGCCCGTAAGGAGCTTTAGAGCACTTATAGAACCGTTAAGAGAAGCAGGATCAGCACAGAGAACAAATGTCTTCAACAAAAACACATGGGGAAAAGGGTTTCCCTTCAGACAAAAGGAACTTTCTTGGGGTGGGTGGAAGGTCGTGTGTGTGAAGAGAGGGAGGGCTCTTGGTGGGCTGTGTGGGCTTCCTAGCAGCCCTGCTGGAGATGGAAAAGGTTGTGTGATGCAAAAAAAAAACAAAAACAAATAAACCGTGGAGGGTCTAATTGAGCTGATAAACACAAAGCACCTGCAGACGGCAAAGCTGGAAGAGCACACTGTAACAAACGCCCACAGGTGCTTCTGGAGCTGTAAACATTCCACCCTAGACGCTGCTGAGGGGGGAGGCCAAAAAACGCTCCCCATAACCTGCTCCTCTGTATGCTCCCCCTAAGGGTTTGAGCAGCGGGGCACTAAAGAAGTGAGCCACACCCCTGTTGCTCGCCCTGCTAGGGGGATAAGGGAACTTCTCCCATTTCCATAATCAGGTAGTCTGGGACTGTCATAGTACTCGCCTCGAGTGAAGGGAAACTGGTCAATGAAGCGGACCAACCTCTCTCCAGGTCGCAGCACCAGAAATGTTGCCCTTGGTTCCTGTCTTTTTAGATTAAAATAATTTAAACAAAAGACACACAGAAAAGGAGACACAACATAATGTAATTTATTGCAAAGGAAAAATAATATTTTGAAAGTTAAGTGCAGAACAGAGAGTACACCCTGAGACAGAATTCAGGGTGGGCTGTTCATAAAAATGAGAACAGTGCTGATTATTACTGGGGAAACTCCTTTTCTGGGAGTCTTACATGATTATAAGGAGATGAGAAAATGTGTTACCTGTAAGCAGGTTCTGTCTGGGTGGTCCTCTGGGTGCCCATGTGCAGTACCTGTACATGCTTGTTCATAGGTCGCATGTCTTATTAGCATCTTAAATCTCCACTCAGGGGTGTATTTTTTACTATTACAATGAGCAATATGTCAGTCTGAGGACAGGTAAAATAAAAATGCAAATACTCTCTAGAGGGGAAAGTTCCTACTGGAGATAGCTTTGCTTGAATGAGCTTAACTACAATGAGAATGCTGGGGCTTACTGTGTTGACTGTATGGTCATCATGGGTACTGCATCCCAAGGACGTGATCACTTCCTTGACTGCCTAGCCTGCCTCAGAACTATGTAAATCTAGAGACCCTACTTCAATCTTAACTAACTCAGAGCATGGCTGGAAAGAGAAGGTGCATGTTGAGTTTGGGGGTTTCTCTATAGAAACTAACTTGGTGTGTTACGTCAATCTTACATAGTAGTAAAATTCACCAGGGTCTGGGCCTTGAATTAAGGCTGGGAAGCTGGATTTGGGGTGGGATCCACCCCAAAACTGGATGAGTATCTCAGGTGGCAGACTTGTTCTAACTATTATAAGTTAATAACATAAACTATGTGCCACATGATTAATAATCAGTGAGAGCCAGATCCCCTAAGCAGGATCCTCTGGCAGACATCATTTCTTCCTTCTGACAAACAAACTGCATTGAGTATACGTCAGTTATTAAGATATTGTCCCTCAATTCAAACCCACCCTTCTATATGCAACTTTGTAATGTTACTCAAGGATATGGGTCTTAGCCCATTTACCTTGCTCTTTAATTAATTAGGGCAATTAGTTAATTACTTTTATTAGGGTAAATACATATAACATAAAATTTACCATTTGAACCATTTTAAAATATACAACTCAGTGGTATTTAGTAGGCTAACATTGCACAAACATCACCACAATCTAGTTCCAGAACATTTTCATCCCCCAAAAGGTAATTCTGTACTTATTAAGGAGTCACTCTCCATTTCTCCTAGTCTTTGTCAACCATTAATCTGCCTTCTTTCTCTATAAATTTGCCTATTATTTATATTTCATGTAAGTAGAATCATACATTATTGTGGCCTTTTGTGTCTGGCTTCTTTCACTTAGCATAATGGTTTTGAGATTCATTCATATTGTAGTACATATCATTATTTCATTCCTTTTATACATAATATTTCATTGTATGAATATGTCACAGTTGGTCATTTGGATTTTCACATTTTCTCTTGTGAATAGGCATGCTATGAACATCTGTATAAAAGTTTTTGCTTGAAAACCAGTTTTAAATGCTTTTGATTATATACCTCGGGTTAAAATTTTTGGGTCATGTGCCCCAAAACTGTTTTCCTGGACCTCTCTTTAGAGCTCAGAAACACCAACACCAGTTAGCAGACCATCTTCCTCTAAGGTGTGAAATTCTGCTCAACAGGACCTCTCTTCTGAGCTCAGGCACACTAGAAATAGTCTTCCAGTTCCCTCTTCTTAGAGGTCTGACTTTCAGCTCTGCAGTGCCCCTCTTCCAAGCTCAAATATGCTAACACTGTCTGAGAAGCACCTCTCCTCAGATAACCTGGTCTCAGATTCATGTGGATCCTTCTCCAAACAAAAAAACACCAGTTCCATCTAGCTTCCTCCTTTAAGATTCCAAGCTGGAATTTTAATAATTCCAGCTGCTTTCTTTTGTTTCCTCTGCAGTGAGGGTTATACCTGCTTCATGCATTTGCTCCCTTCATGGTACCTTCCAGTTCTTTTTTTTCCTGTCAGTTACCTTCTTAAGGACTTCACATCTGGTTAACTTTTAAACTCATGCTGTATTATAAAATAATGGGTGTAGCTTCTGTCTCCTGACTAGACACTGATGTAGCCAGATGCCAGACGATAATCAATTTTCTTGGGGAGCAGAGTGTTGCAGCATAGGGATGTCTTTATATAACTAAGCAGGAATGGCTCTATAGGGAAAGAACATGGTGAAGAGACAGGATCCTAAATTTGTTGCATCAGGATGGGGGTGGGTACAAGCAGGAGAAAGAAGGGAGGAGAGAGACTGAAGTGTGATGAGCTTTTCTGTTTGTTAGGCCAGGTAAGTTATTTCTTATACAGTACACACAGGAGAAAAAGATTATTTGAGTGTATTTATTTACAGCTTTTAAACAAATTATTATTACCTAAGCATGTTAAAGAATTCAGTAACATCCAAGCACATTGATTGGGTCATAGACTACCCACTGATTTTTACCTAACTGATAAAAAACCCAGCGAATTATGCCTTGTTTATTTTTCAAAACATACTGTCATAATGCAATGCATAAAACAACCTACATGTTGATCAGAAGAGGGCTGGTTAAATAAACATAGTACATCAGTGTAATGGAATATTATGAAGACATTAAAAATGATGAAGTGCATATATTATTTAACATGAAATACATCTACCTTCTTTTGTAAATGAAAAGAACAATTTAAAAAACAGCAGGTATAACCTAATCCCATTTCTATAAAGAAATCTGTGTGTGTATGCATGGATAGAAGTTTGGAAATATGTATAATAAAATGTTGACTGTGGCATTTTAAATATTTTTGTTCATTATTTTCTATGTCATATGCTCTCTCTCTCTCCCTCATTTTCTCTTTTGCCATCATCTGGATGTTTGTGTCTCCCCAAAGATTTTACGTTGAAAACCTAATCACCGTGATAGTATTAGGATGTGAAGCTTTTGGGGTGATGAGATCATGAGGGCAGAGCTCTCATTATGAAATTAGTGACCTTTTAAATGAGGCCTCAGCAAACTGCTTAGCCCCTTCTACCATGTGAAGAGGACACAGTGAGAAAGTGCCATCTGTGAACCATAAATTGGACTCTCCACAGACATCGAAGTTAGTAGCACCTTGATCTTGCACTTCAAGCTTCAAGAAATGTGAAAGTAAATTTACATTGCTTATACACTACTCAATTATAGTATTTTGTTATAGCAACCCAGACTGAGTCACCTTATCACTACATAAGTTATTTTTCAGTCAGAATATGAATTTTATTAAAAAGAGAACTATCGGGGTTCAACTCCTGGCATGGCAGTGTGAGGATTTCCATGGACCTGCTCCCCAGTGAAAATAGAAAAAAATATTATAAATAAACAGCCATTTAAAGTCTCTAGAAGTGGTCCTGGGGTAAGTAATGAAAACGCATTTATTCAAGGAAATCTACTAGAGTTTGATAAAAATGGTAAGTCTGTGGTGTTCAAGCTGAAATCTGCTACTTCCAAGATCAGTAACATGGGAACTATACTCCAGACTGCTGCACTGCTGCAGCCAAGAGCACAGGGCTTCCTCTCCCCCAAACTCCCAGTTAGAGGCCAATCTTTCCGGAAAGGGTAGATGTCAGTATTTCCTAACCTTCCCCCAGCTACCTTTCACTAAGACTAAGTTACAGATGAGTGTAGCTGAGAGGTGGGGTTTCCCTTCTTCTATCTGAACACCACTTGGGTGAAATCTCCATCTCGGACACAGTGCCACTGAGGATATTGAGGTCCAAATCACGCTTGGCAGTGATCCAATCACTCCTGTAAGGCAGCGGTTCCACACTAGGAGAGGCAAGTTAAGATGATTTGAGGTTAGTTTACGTACATACCCACTGAGCATTCAGCTGCTAAAGTGAAATATCACTCAGAGAGAAGCATGTCATTTTCAAACCCCACCTCCAGGGTTATGACTCAGAGATTTGGCCTGGAGAGATAAAAGAGCCTGTGAAAAATATGCTGGAAGAGCCCAGGAGGGTTCAGGAAAAAATCTCAATCATGGTCCACAGGAAATTCTTCAAAAGAGCCTGAGTTTTATTGGATTAGTCTGTACAGCAATTTAAGTCCTGAAGCACTACTAAAGACCACAAAACAACCAATCATTAATTTGTAGGGCTTACCAGCTGGATAGTAAAGTAAAAGAATAGTCAAGGAGAGCTCTAACAAAACCAGTGTCACTCCAGTGTGACTGTGGGTATACTCAAGGCTGTGCCTATTTGAGAAGTAGCATCAGAGATTTTTTTTTTCCAGTCTCTTTCCATTTTAATCTAAACCACATTCAGCAACCACAGCAAGCTATTAGTTTTTTTCCCTCCCCTAGCCCCCCCAACAACGGACCCCGGTGTGTGATGCTCCCCTCTCTGTGTCCACGTGTTCTTACTGTTCAACACCTGCCTATGAGTGAGAATATGTGGTGTTTGATTTTCTGTTCTTGGGTCAGTTTACTGAGAATGATGGTTTCTAGGTTCATCCATGTCCCTTTAACACTACAGGGAGGGGAAATAATTTGTAACAATAAGACTGGGGGGTAGGGTGGGGTGAGCATTATCCAGAATTGCTACAATATATTATCTAAAATCTCTATTTTTCAACAAAACATTTATAAGCCATCTAAATAAACAGGCCAGCATGACACCAGAAAAAGGTCAAGAGAAAAACAACTGCCTGTGAGTCAGGAGAAAAAAAGACCTTCGAGTTTTCAAAACAAATGAAACTGGAAACACAACATACCAAAACCTGCAGGATACAGAAAAAAAAAGTGCTAAAAGGCAAGCTTACAGCATTAAATGCCTGCATCAGAAAAGTAGAAAGGTTAAAAATTAACAACCTAACAATCAAACTCATGGAACTACAAAAGCAAGAACCATCCAAACCCATTATTAGTGGAAGAAAATAAAATCAAAGCAACACTAAAAATAGACTCCCCCCAAAATACATAGTATTAATTAAACAAAAAATGTGTTCTTTGGAAAGATAAAATTGATAAACTGCTGGCAGGACTAAAAGAAAAGGAGAGAAGGTGCAAATAAACAAGGTCAGAAACAAAAAGGAGACATTACAAACAATACCCAAGCAATACAAAAGATCATTAGAGACTAGATCAACAGCTATACACTTGCAAATTAAAAAACCTAGAGGAAATGGATAAATTCCTGGAGACACACAACCTCCCAAGATTGAGCCTGGATGAATTAGAAAACCCAAACAGGTCAATAAGAAGTAGTGAGATAGTGAGATTAAATCAGTAATTAAAAATCTCCCAACAAAGAAAAGCCCAGGACCAGATAAATTCACAAACTGTGTCAAACATACAAAGAAAAACTAATACCAGTCTTCCAGAGACTGTTCCAAAATAATCAGGGAGAAGGGAATTCTTCTTAACTTCTTCTATGAGTCCAGTATCACCTTGATCTCAAAATCAGACAAGAACACAAGAAAACTACAGATGATCGTCCCTATGTACGTAACACAAAAATCCCCAACAAAATACTAACAAACCAGATCCAACAACACATCAAAGATGTTACACTGTCAACTAGTGGGTTTTTTATACCAGTGATACAAGGATAGTTCAACATATGCAAACTAATAAATGTAATACATCATGCAAACAGAATTAAGGACAAAAAAATTTGATCATCTCAATAGATGCAGAAAAACCATTTGGTAACATTCAGCCTTCCTTCGCTTGCACCCGGGAGGTGGAGGTTGCAGTGAGCCGAGATTGCACCCTTGCACTCCAGCCTGGGCGACAGAGTGAGACTCAGTCTCAAAAAAAAAAAAACGAAAAAAAAAATCAGCATTCCTTTATGATAAAAATCCTCAACAAACTATGAATAGAAATAACATACCTCAAAATAATAAGGGTCATATATGACAAGTCCACAGCCAACATCTTACTGAATGGGGGAAAGTTGAAAGCCTTTCCTCTAAGAAATGGAACAAGACAAGAATGCCCACTTTCACCACTTTTATTCAATATAGTAATGGAAGTCTTTGCCAGAAAAATCAGGTAAGCGAAAGAAAGAAAGGGCATCCAAATTGGAAAAGAACAGGTCAAATTATCCTTGTTTGCTAATATGATCTTATATATCTAGAAAAACCTGAAGACTCCACCAGAAAACTGTTAGAACTGATAAATGAATTTAGTAGGATACAAAATCAACATACAAATAGCAGTAGCATTTCTATACACCAACAGTGTTCTAGCCGAGAACAAAATCAAGAAGGTAACTCCATTTATAATAGCTACAAAAAATTAAAATACCTAGGAATAAATTTAACCAAGGAAGTGAAAGATCTCTATAAGGAAAACTACAAAACACTGATGAAAAAAATTGCAGGTAACACAAATACATGGTAAAACATCCTATGCTCATGGATCAGAAGAATTAATATTGTTAAAATGACCATACTGCCCAAAGCAATCTACAGATTTAATGCAATCCCCATCAAAATACCAATGATATTCTTCACAGAAAAAGTAATCCTAAAATGTATATGGAATAACAAAAGACTCAGCATAGCCAAACCATCCTGAGCAAAAAGAACAAATCCAGACGAATCAAACAAGCTCAAACAACTCAACAGGAAAAATCAAATAAACCAATTTAAAAATGGGCAAAGAACTGAATAGACATTTCTCAAAAGAAGACATATTATACAAATGGCCAACAGATATATTTGAAAATGCTCAATATCACTAACAATCAGAGAAATGCAAATCTAAACTACAATAAGATATCATTTTATTCCAGTTAAAATGGCCTTTATGCAAAGGACAGGCAATAACAAATGCTGCTAAGGATGTGGAGAAAGGAGACCCTCAAAAACTATTGGTGGAAATGTAAATACATCCACTATGGACAACAGTAGGCAAGTTCTGAAAAAACTAAAAGTAGAAGTACCACATGATCTAGAAATCCCAGTGCTGGCTATATAGTTCTAAAAGAAAGGAAATCAATATAGCGAAGTGGTATCTGTGCTCCCTTGTTTATTTTGGCATTACTTACAATAGCCAAGATATGGAATCAACCTAAGTGTCCATCAATGAATAAATGGATAAAGAAAATGTATATGTACACACACACATACACACACAATGGAATATTATTCAGCCATAAAAAAGAATGAAATTCTGTCATTTGCAAGAAGATGGATGGATCTGGAGGACATTATGTTAAGTGAAATAAGACATGCAGGGAAAGACAAATACCACGTGTTCTCACTTATATGTGGGAGCTAAAAATTTTAAAAATTGAACTCATTTTTAAAATGAGTAGATTGATAGTTACCAGAGCCTGGAAAGGGTAGCAGAGAGAGAGACAGAGAGAGAGAGAGAGAGAGAGAGAGAGAGAGAGAGAGAGAGAGAGACACAGAGAGAGAGAGAATAAAATGGGGATAGTGCAAAATAACAGATAGAACAAATAAGATGTAGTATTTAGTAGCACAATAGGGTGACCAGAATTAACAACAATTTATTGTACGTTTTAAAATAATTTAAAAAGTGGAATTGGAATGTTCCTAACACAAACAAACGTTAGATAGTTGAGGTAATGGAGGCCTCAGTTATTCTGATTTAATCATTACATGTATCTAAACATCACATGTACTCCATTATCATATGCAATGATTAGGCATCCATAATTAAGAACAAATTAAAAAAAGAAAGGAGAGAACATGCAGTCTGAACTTAACTAGATTGATTGACTGTTAAACAAAGAAACAAAAATCAATATTCCTCAGATTATTTTAATAGACTTAATGGCTTATGTAGTAAAATCTTATAATTTTCTGTTGCCTTGATGTCCATTTTATATGTAAGTTTAATTTTCTCATACCAGAAGCAGGGTTTAGTCACCCTTGGCACAGTTTCCAGTTTTATACCTCCCCTAGTTTCTCAATGTATTTGATACAGATATCTGCCTTATACAATTTCCTTCTAGTAACCATTTCCCTAAGGGACAGCTAGATATAAGCTATTTGACTGGCCCCACTGACCCACATACCCTCATGGATCGTGCAGGTATGCCACAGCAACCAATTCTCATTCACAGTGTGACCTCTTGGAACTCTTGTGTGTTTGCTTTAAATCCACTAATTAAAAAACCCCTCAGGAAATCTGTTTGGATAACTGTCCTAACCTCAATAAGTGTACTGGCTGGTGTGTCTCTTTCTCTCTCTCTCTCTTTCAATCTCTCTCCATGTACTCCCTGACCTCAGTGTGTATAGTCTCCACATGTGCCATGAACCCCCCAAAACCTATAATTAATAGAATCTTTATTTCCACCCTGTATTTCCTAATAATTGCACAGGTACTCTCCATCTTCAAGATCCCATATTAAAACTCTCACAACGGAATATTAAAACATTTGCAAATACAAACCAAAATTATACCACATATAAAGGAGCAGGAAAATATAATCAATTATCAAAGAAATAATCAATTAATGCCAACTATAAGATGACCAAAATGTTGGAATTATCAAAGGCTTTAAAGTAGCTGGTATATCTATATGTTCCACATGGTAAAAATAAACACATTTGAAATGAATGAAAAAGTAGTTATCTACAGAATAAAAACTATTTTAAAACATATAAAGTTAAGAACAGAAAAACATATTATTGTGTATAAAACATTCACTGGATGGACCTAACAACAGAAAGTAAATGACAAAAAGAAAGAATCAGTGAACTTGAAGAAAGATCAATGGGAATTACCCAAATTAGTGTTCTGTGAGGCAATATTAAAAGTTTAAGATTTATGTCTTTCAAGATACTGAAAGAAAGAAGAGTTTGGTGCAGAAAAAATAAAGAAGTGATTACTAAGGTAAGACTTCTTGAATGACAGAGGAAGGAGCTCAGATTACCCTCTACCTAGCAAACCAACTATTTAACTGGTAAACATTACAAAAAAAGCAAACATTGGAAGTCTATGGAAAATAACTTGAGGGCATGAGACAAAGGGATAAACATTCATTTAAGAAAAAACTTAACTAAATCTTGGTAAGAAGAGTAAGAGTTTGTCTCATTACTCTCCACCTCCAGTTCCATGTTATGGAAGCTCAGCTCCAGGTATGCACAGCCAAAAAACAGGGGCTCCCTCTCCCTCCAGCTACCAGCCTGGGTCTATGGTTTCACCCTAAGAAGGGCAAGCTGCCAGTATTATTCCTCTGTCTCAGCTACATGAGATAGAAGCTGTATTCCAGGCAGTAGCTGCTAAAGGAATAAAGTTCCCTTCTTTCACCCAGCCTCAATTTATATGGTAAAAGCCCGAATCCCAGATACAACAGGAGAAGAATTCTGGGGCACTGATTGCCTCTGACCCACATCCCTTCATTCCTCTATAGAGCAAAGGTTCCATGGCTGGCAGGGCAGCTAAGAAGATCAGGGGCTGCCAAGATCAGGGGCTGCCATCCTTGTCCAGTGCTCATTTGAAGAGTGGGGTTATTTCTTGGAAAATCAGGTTCTTGTTCCCAACTCCAGTGCACTGGTGAAGATACTAAAAACCACTGAATTGTACACTTCAAAAGGCAGACTATTATGAGAATTTTATGTCAGAAGAAGAAAAAACTCTCAATCCAAGAGAAATCAGAGAAAAAGGGAAAAGGAAACAACAGATTGGATAAATAGATAACAAATATCAAGATGGTAGGTTTAAATCCACCATATCAGTAATCACTTTAAATTGTATATTATTTAATCACTCTAATTAATAGGTAGTGATCATCAGATAAGGGAAAAGTATCCATGATATATCTGTATGTGGCCTACAAGAAACCCACTTTAAATACTAAACCACAAATTGCATAAAGACAGAAGTCTGGAAAAGATAACACTCATCAAAAGAATGCTAGAGTGGTTACATTACTAACCCAACAAATTATATGTCAGAGCAAGAACAAAGAGAATCACTTGGTCGCTTCAAAGTAACAAAGTGGTCAATACATTAAGAAGACATAAAGGGCCGGGCACGGTGGCTCACGCCTGTAATCCCAGCACTTTGGGAGGCTGAGGCGGGTGGATCACGAGGTCAACAGATCGAGACCATCCTGGTCAACACGGTGAAACCCCATCTCTACTAAAAATACAAAAAATTAGCTGGGCATGGTGGCGCGTGCCTGTAATCCCAGCTACTCAGGAGGCTGAGGCAGGAGAATTGCCTGAACCCAGGAGGCAGAGGCTGCGGTGAGCCGAGATCGCGCCATTGCACTCCAGCCTGGGTAACAAGAGCGAAACTCCGTCTAAAAAAAAAAAAAAGAAGACATAAAATCCTAAATATGTATGTACTTAGTAAAAGAGCTGCAAAATAAATTAAGAAAAGATAGTAGAACTAAAGGGACAAATAGAAATTTTCACAAATATGTCTAAGATTTCAATACTACTTTCTCAATAATTTATAAAACAAGGAAATAGGCTGGGTGCAGTGGCTCATGCCTGTAATCCCAGCACTTTGGGAGGCCGAGGCAGGCGGATTACCTGAAGTCAGGAGTTTGAGACCAGCCTGGACAACATGGCGAAACTCCATCTCTACTAAAAATACAAATTAGCCGGGCGTGGTGGTAGGTGCCTGCAATCCCAGCTACTTGGGAGGCTGAGGCAAGAGAATCATTTACCCGGGAGATGGAGGTTGCAGTGAGCCAAGATTGTGCCTGGGTGACAGAGCAAGACTGTGTCTCAAAAACAAACAAACAAACAAAAACAAAAACAAAATGAACAACAACAAAAAAACAAGAAAATACAAAATCAGTATGAATACAGAATACTTGAACAACACTATCAAGGCATTTATAAAACTTTGGATCCTACCACAGAATATATCTTTTTAACTACACACAAATCATTTATCAAGGCAGACCATATTCTAGACCATAAAATAAGTCTCAATAAATTTAAATGCATGCCATAAAAAGTATGTCATCTGACTACAGTGGAATTAAAACAGGAATCAATACTAGAAAGTTAAGTGGGAAATCTCCAAATATTTGGAAACTAAATTAGACAGTTCTAAGCAATCACTGAATTTAACAAGAAATCCAAAGAAAAGTCAAAAGACATTTTGAACTAAATGAAAACACTTTCTTTCAAAATGTGTGGGATGTAGTAAAGCCTTACTTAGGGAAAATTTTACAGCAATAAAATCTAATATTAGAAAAGAATAGAAGTTGAAATCGATGGTCTCAGTTTCCACCTTAAAATACAAGAAAATAAGAGAGCAAATGAAATCCAAATCAAGCATTTTAAAGAGTAAAGATCAAATCAAAGATCAGTGAAGATGCAATAACATAGTAGAAGTAAAACAGTTTTTAAAAAGTTTTACTGTTTAAACGATTTTGCCCCTCCTATATTACTGCACCTTATCTCACTGATTTTTGTTTTGATCTTTATTCTTTATTTTTTAAGCTGTTAAAAAAAGTAAAAAATCAGTAAATAAAAAAACAGTAAAAAAAGTCAATGAAACAGTAAAAAAAAAATTAATGAAATTCAAAAATAGTTATTTTAGGGCTGGGTACAGTGGCTCACATCTGTAATCCCATCACTTTAGGAGGCCAAGGTGGACAGTTGGCTTGAATCAAGAGTTCAAGATTAGCCTGGGCAACATGATGAAAAAATAAATAAAAATTAGGCAGGTGTGGTCACGCATGCCTGTAGTCCCAGCTACTCAAGAGGCTGAGGTGAGCGAATCACCTGAGCCTGGGAGGTTGATGCTGCAGTGAGCCATGATCATGCCACTGCACTCCAGCCTGGGCAACAACAAAGTGAGACCCTGTCTGAAAAAATATTTATTTGAGAAGATCAATAAAGTTCATAAACCTCCCATCACAATGATCAGGACGAAGAAAGAAAATACAAATTAATATCATGAAAGAAAGAAGAAACATCACCAGAGATTCTACAGATATTTAAATGATTATAAGGAAATAATAAGAACTTAATGCTAATGAATTAGACAATCTGTAAGAAATGTGCAAATTCTTTGAAAGTCTTGCAGTATCGAAGCTTACTCAAGAAGAAATACAGAATCTGAACATCCCTATATCTATTTAAGGAAACTGATGCTTGCTGTATCATTCTCAGCAAACTGACACAAGAACAGAAAACCAAACACTGCATGTTCTCACACATAGGCAGGTGTTGAACAATGAGAACACATGGGCACAGGGAGGAGAACATCACACACTGCGGTCTGTTGGGGGCTAGGGGGATAGGGGAGGAACAGCGGGGGAAGGGGGCGGGTAGGTTGGGGGAGGGATAACACTGGGAGAAATGCCTGATGTAGGTGACAGGGCGGAGGGGGGGGATGGAGAGAGCAAACCACCATGGCATGTGGGTACCTATGCAACAATCCTGCAGGATCTGCACATGTACCCCAGAAGTTAAAGTACAATAAAACAAAAAAAGTGAAAAAAAAAAAAAAAACTGATGCTATAGTTAAAAACGTTCTCACAAAGAGAACTCCGGGACCAGATGATTTTAGTATTGCATTTTACCAAACATTTATGGAAGAAATAATAAAAAGTCTATACAAATTCCTCCAGAAAATTTAATAGGAAGTATTACTTCCCAAAACATTACATAACGCCAACATTGCTCTTATAGGAAACCAAAGTTATTAAAAGAAAAAACTGTAGACATATATCCATCATGAACACAGATGCAAAAATTTTAAAATATTTCACAAATCAAGTAATATAATATTTAAAATAGGATTACACAACACAGAGTACTAACCACAAGATGATCACAGCCATTCTTTTTAATAAATGGCACTGGAAAACTCTGATATTCACATGTAGAAGAATGAAAATGGACTCTTATCTCACTCCTTATAGAAGAATCAAGTCAAAATGGATTAAAGACTTAAATGTAAGACATGACACTGTAAAACTACTAGAAGAAAACATAGGGAAAATGCTCCATAACATTAGTATAGGAAGAGATTTTTTTTTTGTATGTCACCCCAGTAGCACAGGCAATGAAAACAAAAATAGATAAATGAAATTGCATCAAACTAAAAACTTCTACACAACAAAGAAAACGACAACACAGTGAAGAGACAACTCACAGATAAGGACAAAATACTTGCAAATCATTTATCAGATAAGGGGCTAATATCCAAAATATACAAGAACTCAAACTACTCAATAACAAGAAAATAAATAGCCCTATTTAAAAATGGGCAAAGGACCTGAATTGATGTTTTGCAAAAAAAAGACATATGTGCTGTCTCTACAGAAAAAAAGAAAAAGAAAAAAAAAAAGGCCAGGCATGGTGACTCAATGCCTGTAATTCCAGCACTTTTTGAGGCTGAGGTGAGACGATCGCTTGAGACCAGAAGTTTAAGATCAGCTTGGGCAACATAGCAAAACCCATCTCTCTCTCTATTTTTTTTTTTTAATTAGCCAGGCCTGGTATCATGTGCCTGTAGTCCTAGATACTTGGGGGGCTGAAGTGGGAGGATTGGTTGAGCCCAGGAATTTGAGGTTGCAGTGAGCTATAATTGTGTGTGCCACTACACTCCAGCCTGGGTGACAGAGCAAGACCCTGTCTCTAAAAAAAAAAAAAAAAAAAGTAAAAAAATGTAAAAAGACGTATAAATGACCAACAGATATGCAAAAAAGTGCTAAACAGATAATGCAAAAAAGTTGTCAACGTCTCTAATCATCAGAGAAATGTAAGTGAAGACCAAAATGGGATATCACCTCACACCTGTTAGACTGGATATTATAAAAGATGAAAGATAACAAATGTTAGTGAAGATGTAGAAAAAAGGGAACCCGTGTACACAGTTGGTGGTATTGTAAGTTAGTAGTCATTTTTGAAAACAGCATGGAGGTCCCTCAGAAAACTAAAATTTTAAACAGGAGTCAAATGCTTAGCCCAAATATGAGAGGATCATTAAGATTTGTAGGTTAGGACATAGAAGGGATCTGTTGGAGAGCCAGCTGAAAATATTTGAAAATCAGAAATTTGGCCCAGTAAACCATCCAGGAGGCTTTGTGAAGACGTTCCTTTCAGAGATTAGGATCTTAGATGTTGCTAATTCAACCTGATTGGAAGTATTTACCCAGGTGCAGCAGGAAGTGTTAGTAACAGCACGAACACCACCTGGTACAGGAAGGTAATAGTCATGCAGTTGCCTAGGGCCATACAAGCAAGGAAGTCTAAGGACCTCTGTTACACCCTGATAGTTCAGGTAGTGATGTAGGCAATTCTGTTAGCAGTGTAGTAAAGGTTTCTGATCATATATGCATCCCAATCAGAGCCTAGTACAAATCAGAATTCCAGAAATCTTACTCATCTAGCACCTTCACTAGGGTTATTTATTGAACGTATATAAATAAAAATAAGAATACTTATGAATAGTTTCTGAATTTTTGAGACATTAGGGAGAAAAAGCAAATGCTAGCACCTTTTCATAAAAAGATACTTTACCAAATTATTGCAAACTATAGCTAGCTTATGAAAGAAAGTTTTATTAAATCTGGAGAACAAAACATTTAAGGAAAAAACCATCTTTTTTTTTTTATTGAGACAGAGTTTCGCTCTTGTTACCCAGGCTGGAGTGCAATGGCGCGATCTCGGCTCACCGCAACCTCCGCCTCCTGGGTTCAGGCAATTCTCCTGCCTCAGCCTCCCGAGTAGCTGGGATTACAGGCACGCGCCACCATGCCCAGCTAATTTTTTGTATTTTCAGTAGAGACGGGGTTTCACCATGTTGACCAGGATGGTCTCGATCTCTTGACCTCGTGATCCACCCGCCTCGGCCTCCCAAAGTGCTGGGATTACAGGCGTGAGCCACGGCGCCCGGCCCTGGAAAAAACCATCTTTTAAATAAATAATAAAAACATTATCCTTGTCAATTACTTAATTTCATGTAATCTATTTTGTTTTACTCAATCTGTTTTTCCCATAGGGGAAAAATATCGCCATCAGTATCCAAACGAAAGCAGCCCTTACTTTCTAGTTCCCAGTTGCCTAAGTTCTAAATATTCTCAGCAGTACTCAGCCTCTGAACCAGACACCCAGCAAGCTGAGTAAAGGGGTAATTATCTTTTCTAGGCTCACACATGTCAAGAATGCCTTTGTACTCAAGAAAATTTACACTAAACAGTATTTTAAATCCTTTCAACTTGTAAGAAAACTAGTCATCCACTTTTTTCTTTAACACCAGGCAAAAACACACTAAGTAGTGGCATTAAAAATTGCTTAACATGTAGCTTTATGTGCCAATTAGCAATACTTTGACCACTAAAGGGACTCTTGGGACAAATGCTGGGTAGCAGCTAAAAGTGCCATAGGCTTCCTCCAGCTCCCAAACAGGAGCTACATGGACACATGTAGGCCACGAGAACTCGACGGAGTCAAATCAGAACATGACAATCAGCACACAGTTTCTGTCCACTCATCAATAAATTTATCATTCGTTATTTTCTTCAATCTTGATTAGCAATTCCATGAAAAGCAATTTTGGACTACAGCTGATTACAAATGCTTCCAGAGAGGAATTAAAACATTAACTGTGGATGACAAAAACCCAGAACAGTCATGGTCAAAAATCTGATGAAAGTTTACAATTGAAAAAGAAATTAAGCCACCTCTACTATATGCAGCATTTTAAGATAACAACCATACTATAATTGACATCTTCACATCAGAACCATCAGACTTTTACAAATTTCATGTAATTTTTTGGAATACTCATATTAATATCCAGATTTATGACTAAATATTAGATTTTTATGAACCTATAATTTTGAAATATATTTTAATAATATACCCATAAGTGTAACTGGGAAAGGATCCAGCATCACTTATCAATGAACAATATTTCCCATACAATTTACCACTTAAGTCTAATCATTTAATATTTCCCAAGATGAGAGATACATTTTTTTTTTCTTTTTCTTTTTCTTTTTTTTATTGCATTTTAGGTTTTGGAGAGATACATTTTTTTATGTTCTTCAAGGCCTAACTAGAAAATCCCAAAGTTAGCTTTAAATCAAAAAGATTTAGCATTTTGATCCTATGGATACCTGCCAAAGATGTCAAAAGGTTCAAAGTCCTTCATTAAACAGAATCACAGATGACTGTAAAATAATATTTATTTTCTTAACCGGAGTGATAACCAAAAGACTTCAAAAGCAATACAGAATGCTATAAACATTCTGGATGTTCAGGATGTAGAAACCTGAACTCTTCTGAAAGTTAGTTTTCCAACACAATCAAAAACCTAATAAAGACATGAAGCACAGGAAATTATCTTGGTAAAACACAGAATCTTTGTTTCCTAGGCCACTTACCAAAAAGGCAAAGAAAAGAAAACCTCCTGCAGTATGTTGCTTTTCCTTATGGAAAGCCCATTTAGATAACCTGGAAGTTAAACTTGATGAAAAGGGTACCTGAATTTAATCAGACACAGGAAAAGTGTGTCCAAGGTTATGGGTGTACACTATATTAAAGAGGGATGGAAACAAGAAAACTAGTACCTTGAGCAGAGGGCAATACATGGATTTTAGTAACAGCATGGGAAGTTTCCAGTTACATGGAACAATTCAGAAGCATCAGGAGAAGTCAAAAGTACACAATCAAGTTGTACTGAAGGAAACACTGCCTTTCTAGACTTTCAAGATGAACATTTTAGCGTTAGGCCATTACATCAGTGTTAGAACTGGAGAAAAAATTACCGAAGGTGATGAAAAGGTTGAAAGAGAGGATTATCATCCCAGCCAGGCAAAACAATATACCTTTTCAAGGGTAAGAAGGACAGCTGCATTTTGAACCTGAAACTAGGAAAATTAGGTAGATCTGAGAAAGAAATGTGGCATAAATAAAAACTTTATAGTTTACAGGATGGTTGTTAAGGGAAGAGATTTTGGAATTAAAAATAAAAACATCCTGCAACTTTACTAAGAGAAAATCAATACTCTAAGAAAACCTTGTTCTGACACAGGGGACTAGATTTTAAAATTCTGCATCAGTGCATTTCTAAATATCAAAGCTCAGTCCTTAGAAAGATGAATAAAAAATTTCCTTTCAATTGTAGCCAACCTGATCACATAGAAAATTCCTTTTATAGACTTTCTTTTCATAAATCTATTATAATGTTCTTAGACAATTTATGACATGTTTAGATTTTCTGCTTTCTCCTATACTTTCTTAAATAACCAGTCACTTTAGGACAAAAATTTACCACAAAAGATTATTTCTTATACAAAAATTATTCTCTTTTCTCTTCAATCTTCCTTACCAAAAATACATCCCACCCTCCTCATATGCTTACATACAGACTGTATTTCTCGTCTGTTTAATCACAAACATTAATTAAAATGTTAACTCTTAGTAATCCCAATTTCAGTGAAAACCTGGGACTTAAGTAGCTTTTAACTGTCAATCATGTACTAACAATCCATGAATACACATTTTACAATTTCCAGAAACATAGGCTAACAGAGTATCTCTTTAATACGGAGCAGGACATATTTACCAACAGACTCAAATGACTTCTGTTTCTCTCAAATAACAAACCCATGCGCCTGAACTCATATTCAGCAACCAATGTCTCAGAATTACATCTTATCTGGAAATGATCTAATTCAATGAACATCCTCTCAAGTAAACATATTATGAAACATAACCATTTTCAAAAGTTCATTTATAAACTTTTATCCTATTTACATCCATTCAATTCATTCATTCCTAACAATTACATCTGGAAGACTTCATGAGACACTAGGAAAATCTAGCCACTCTCCCAAGCAAAATTTTCTATCAACCAATTTTACATTACTGTATGCCAGGTAAGTATAAAAGTAAGAACCCTAAAGTTAAATATATATGTATTTTTTAATGACTCAGAAGATATAGCCATTGCTATCAAACCAACAATATTAGACCAGTCTCATCCACCAAAAGATTGCTGTCACATGAACTTGAAAAGCATTTGGGTTTATTTGCTTAATTTATGAGTACTCATTTATTTATAAGCCAATTTGGTCCTGTAGACAATATACACATATATGTGTTTATATATGTGTGTATATTTAAATACACATATTTAAATATATGTGTGTGTGTATTTAAATACACACACATATATATTTATATATACATACACACACATATATTTATGTGTATATTATATGTGTATATATACACACACATATATATTTATATGTGTGTGTATTTAAATATACACACACATATATATAAATACAGACATACATATGCATATACATATATATATATATATATACACACACACATATACAGGCAGACACACAAAAAAGATGTTATAGCTTTAATTGTAAGCCTGTAGCTATGAGTCAGGTAAAACTCATAGTTTAAAGAACAGTTAGATTCAAATTAGTTCTCTGGAAATGGAATAAGCTGATATTTAACTGTCTACATGACCGATGCCTTTACTGAATTTTCGAGAACAGGGTGACAAATACACATTTCAAAGCACAGAAAATTTAAGCTTTTTCAAGTAATTTGGGTGTTTTAGAGGAAGACTGAAATGGGTAACAAGGTAACATAAAATCATAGGAATTTATCACAGAATTTACAAGAAAACATACAGATGAGTCTAGAGAAAAGTAATCCCTTCAAAATGAAAGAGTAAAAGAGGAAGGAGGGAGCGAAGGTAAAGCAGAGGTCTGAAAAAAGGTGCAAATAAAAGGCCGAGTGGCAAGCAATGGGAGGCTAGTGGAAGAAGGTTCTTCCAGAGGAGGCTCCTTTTTTTCAGCTTTTGTTTCAATCTGACAAGCAATTCTTTCTATTTCATTAAGGCACTCACTCAATTGGGAATTATTTTCCCTAAAAGTGGCAATGGTAACCCCTTGATATCATTTCGAACTTTCAAAGTACTGGTTGAAAAAATAGTTTCTTATTGTTTTTGGAACATTCCATGTTTTATTTCTTCTAATTGTGCCTGCACATAGGCAAGTTTTGGAATTTCAAGAAGCCCCATTTGGCCAATAAAGTTTAAGATTGTCCTGCATAATTTTTGTCCAGAGACCTAGCCAATTAGAACTTCCTAGACCATAATTTTTGCTCGTAAATCAAGCTGGAGTGCCAGAAGGCACTGTTCAGGGAAAAACTTAAAATGTGGGTTTCCCATTGCACTGACATGACAAATGCATCCCTGTCAGTACCCGTAGCATGAGCATCCCCATAAAACCTTACAGACTGGCTAAGTTGGACTGGGAAGGATCCCCTATAAACCTGGGGTGACTGGGAGGGTCACTTCTGGGATCCAGATGGAGGGAACTGGCTGAGACTTGGAAGGACCCCTCAAAACCTGGGGCCAACAACGAATGGCCCCTCCAGAGTCCAGATAGGGGAACAGGCTGGGAAGGCCACCCTCCCAAGCCTCCCATCCCACATCTCAGTCAGGGGAAAAAAGGAAGGTCTCCTCTGGCGTCTGGATGGAGGGAACCTACAGGGAAGGAATAAAGTCTCTGAGACCTTAAACAAAGGGTAGGAAGTCTGAATTTGAGAGAACTTACTCCAGCCCATCCCCGAAGCCCTGGCACCAGCAAGAGGACAACTGACCTCAGGAGGCTCTTGCAGGCGTTTATGCCTTGTCTCCAACAGCACTGGGAGCAGTTGGGGATCGCTACAAATCCTGTTTCTGACACCAAGAATGTAAACAAAAGTTCTTTGAAAAGGAATTTGGAGGAAAGACTTAATCCCTATGAACACTTTGCAAACAGACACAGTCTTCTGTGTAAAACCAAAGTATATTCCAGAGAACAAAGAGACGGTTTGACCTTCATAGAGAAAGTTCCTACCCAGATTCCCAGTCAGGACTTTTTGTACAAATGAAGGATTCAGACTTGCTTGGTTCTGACTGGTGAACCCAACTGAGCTCTGACTGGTCAATACAACTGAGCTCTCATTGACTAAGGCAGGTGAGCTCTGAAAGTCCCAAAGTTAAACATAGGCATGAGTTTTCTAGGAAACTCAGAGTACCTGTGCGACCTTTAGTCAGCAAATGGCTACTTGGCTGTATTTTAAATTTAGGTCCTGTTAGCCACTCAAAATCCATCTTGAAGGACTGGCTATTTCAGGTTCACATACGTTGTTGTACACTTCACAAATGAAAATATGTTATTGCCGGACGCGGTGGCTCACGCCTGTAATCCCAGCACTTTGGGAGGCCTAGGCGGGTGGATCACGAGGTCAAGAGATCGAGACCATCCTGGTCAACATGGTGAAACCCCGTCTCTACTAAAAATACAAAAAATTAGCTGGGCATGATGGCGCGTGCCTGTAATCCCAGCTACTCAGGAGGCTGAGGCAGAATTGCCTGAACCCAGGAGGCGGAGGTTGCGGTGAGCCGAGATCACGCCATTGCACTCCAGCCTGGGTAACAAGAGCGAAACTCCGTCTCAAAAAAAAAAAAAAAAAAATTTAAATAGAACCCAAATGTCCTTCAACAGGTAAATTATTTAATAAATGTTGATATATACATAAAATGCCACTCATTGATTAAAAAGGTATAATGTATTGACATATGCAACAACATGGATGTATCTCAAAATAAGTATGCTGAGTGAAAGAAGCCAGAGCATGAAAGTGTACATACTGTGTGATTTCATTTATATAAAATTTTAGAAAATGCATATTAATCTGTAGTGACAGACTGCTGATAATTAATTGCCTAGCGACAGGATAAGGGTATAGGAAAAGAGGAGGAAATTACAGTTAAGCAAGATAAAACTTTTGGAGTTTGATGAATATATTGATTATCTTGATTGTGGTGATGGTTCATGGGTATATATGTATGTCAAAACATATCAAATTTGTGTACTTTAAATATATGTGGGGTATTATATCTCCAATTATACTTAATAAAGCTGGAGTTATTTTTTAGTAGAAATTGATAAGCTGTCTCTAAAATTCTTATAGAACTATAAAAGAGCTGAAATTGCCAGAACAACTTTGAAAAAGAAGAAACTGTTTTTTTGATTTATTTTAAAGTAACAGTTATCAAGAAAGTGTGGTACTGGTTCTCTGAAATTCAATGTAATAGAATAGAGTCCAGAAATATCAGCACATATATGGTCAACTGATTTTCAACAAAAGTACAAAAGCATTTCAGTGGGACAAGGTTAATCTTTTCAATAAATGGTCCTGGAACCTGTGGTTATCCACATCCAAAAGTAAAATATGAATGTTGATCAATACATTGAGTGATATCTAAAAATTAACTTAGATCTAAATATGAGAGTTAAACATATAAAACTTTGAGAAAAATGTAGAACAAAAACTTTGCGACCTTGAGTTAGAAAAATATTTCTTAGATATAACACCAAAAGCCTGATAAAAGAAATTGATAGGCCGGGCGCGGTGGCTCACGCCTATAATCCCAGCACTTTGGGAGGCCAAGGTGGGTGGATCACGAGGTCAAGAGATCGAGACCATACTGGTCAACATGGTGAAACCCCGTCTCTACTAAAAATACAAAAAAAAATTAGCTGGGCATGGTGGCGTGCGCCTGTAATCCCAGAAACTTGGGAGGCTGAGGCAGGAGAATTGCTTGAACCCAGGAGGTGGAGGTTGCGGTGAGCTGAGATCGCGTCATTGCACTCCAGCCTGGGTAATAAGAGCGAAACTCCGTCTCAAAAAAAAAGAAAAGAAAAAAAAAAAGAAATTGATAAATTGGACTTTATTAAAATTAAAAATTCCTGCTCTTCAAAAGGCACTATAAATAAGATAAGCAATAGAGTGAGAAAAGATATTTGCAAGTCACATATCTAATAGAAGACTTGTATCCAGAATATATAAATAATTCTCGGAGAGAGATCCAAGATGGCTGATGATTAGCAGCTCGGGCACGTACCTCCCAGTGAAAGCGCAAAGAACGAGAGGACGCCACACTTTCAGACGAATATTAGTTGCTCACGGACCAGGAGATTCCCAGTGGAAGAGCTCCACGGGTCGCCAGGGCGACTCTTGTGGCCGGCGTGGCGGTTTTGCTGGTGCCTTAGCACGCCAGTTCTTGGTGCAGAGTCCGGAGATTCCCGGGCAGAAAAGCACCATCAATCTTAACACCGCTGTTTTGGCCGGCGCAGTGGATTGCTCAGATTTCGGCGCAGGGAATCAACAAGTTGGACGTCAGAGACCCAGTTAGAAAGTCGGTAATTATAAAGACGACAGACAGACAAATATATAATGAAGGGAAGAAACCAGCGTAAAAAGGTAGAGAATACTCAAAATCAGAATGCCTCTCCCTCTACAGGGGATTGCAATTCCTCATCAGTAACGGAACAAGGCTTAATAGATTACACGTGTGTTCCAATAACAGAAGCAGGTTTCAAAACGTGGGTGATAAGAAACTTCTGTGAATTAAAAGAACTTGTTCTAACCCAATGCAAAGAAACTAAGAACCTTGAAAAAAGGTTTGATGAAATGTTAACGAGAATGGACAATTTAGAGAAGAATATAAGTGAATTGATGGAGCTGAAAAACAACACGAGAACTTCGCGAAGCATGCACAAGTTTAAACAGTCGAATTGATCAAGCAGAAGGAAAGATATCAGAAGTCGAGGACCAGCTCAGTGAAATGAAACGAGAAGACAAGAATGCAGAAAAAAGGATGAAAAGGAATGAGCAAAGTCTCCAGGAAATATGGGACTATGTGAAAAGACCTAATTTACGTTTGATAGGTGTACCTGAATGTGATGAAGAGAATGAATCCAAGTTGGAAAATACTCTTCAGGATATCATTCAGGAAAATTTTCCCAACCTGGCAAGGCAGGGTAATATTCAACTCCAGGTAATACAGAGAACACCACAAAGATATTCTTCAAGAAGACCAACCCCAAGGCACATAATCGCCAGATTTATTAGGGTTGAAATGAAGGAGAAAATACTAAGGGCAGCCAGAGAGAAAGATCAGGTTACCCATAAAGGAAAACCTATCAGACTTACAGCAGATCTCTCAGCAGAAACCCTACAAGCCAGAAAAGAGTGGGGACCAATATTTAACATCCTTAAAGAAAAGAACTTTCAACCCAGAATTTCCTATCCAGCCAAACTAAGCTTTATGAGTGAAGGAAAAATTAAATCTTTTGCGAACAAACAAGTACTTAGAGAGTTCACCACCACCAGGCCTGCTTTACAAGAGCTTCTGAAAGAAGCACTATACATATAAAGGAACAACCAATATCAGCCTTTCCAAAAATATATCAAAAAGCAAAGAACTTTAACACAATAAAAAATTTACATCAACTAATGGGCAAAACAGCCAGCTAGCATCAAACGCCGGTATTAAACTTATATATATTTTAATTGGATAAAAAGCCAAAACCCATCGGTATGCTACATCCGGGCCCATCTTACATGCAACAATACACAAAGACTCAGAGAGAAGGAGGAAGATTTACCAATCAAACAGAGAGTAAAAATAAACTAATAAACAAAAAGCAGGAGATGCAATTCTCGCCTCTGATAAAGTAGACTTTAAAGCAACAAAGATCAAAAGAGGCGAGGAATGACATTACATAATGGCAAAAGGATCAATGCAACAAGAAGAGCTAACGATTCTATAGATCAACGAGATAGAAAATTAACAAGGATATTCAGAACTTGAACTCAGACCCGGAACAAGTAAACTTAATAAACATTTATAGAACTCTCCACTTCAAATACACAAAACATACATTACCACCTCACACCTATTCCAAAGGTGACTATATAATTGGAAGTAAATCACTCCTCAGTAATCGCATAGCATTTCATAGGTTTAAATTAAATATTGGTTGGCTGTTTGTTTGTTATCTTCTTCCCTTATTCCTTCCTGACTACATCATTAAGTATAATTATCAGTATAAAAGAGGTTTTCAATACCCGTTACTAAATTGCATTCTAGCCTGGGCAAGAAATCAATACTCCCATTCTCTCTCCCTCTTTCTTTTCCTTCTCCCTCCTCCCCATTCTGTCTCTCTCTTTCTCTTCCTTTTTCCTCCTTCCTATTTTCCTCTCTTTCTCTTAAAAAATAAATAAATAAATAAATAAATAAATAATTGTCAGAACTCAAAGTAAGAAAACGAACACCCAATAAATAATTGACATTGTATTTACAAATTAGCATGCGAAAAGATATTCAACATCATTAGCTGTTGGGAAAATTCATATTAAAAACAAGAGAGGCCACGTGCAGTGGCTCACCCCTATAATCCCAGCACTTTGGGAGGCCGAGGCGGGCGGATCACTTGAGGTCAGGAGTTCCAGACCAGTCTAGACAACATAGCGAAACCCCGTCTCTATTAAAAATACAAAGTTATCCGGGCGTGGTGGCACGCGCCTGTAGTCCCAGCTACTTAGGAGGCTGAGGCAGAAGAATCGCTTGAACCTGGGAGGCAGAGGTTGCAGTGAGCCGAGATTGCGCCACTGAAGTCCAGCATAGTCAACAGAGTCCGTCTCAAACACACACACACACACACACACACACACCCATACACCACAAAACAACAACAGCAAAACCACCGATGAGCCGAGATCACGCCGCTGCAGTCCAATCTGGTCAACAGAGTGAGACTCCATGTCAAATACACACACACACACACCACAAAACAACAACAAAACCACTGGTGAGCCGAGATCGCCCTGCTGCAGTCCAGCCTGGTCAACAGAGTGAGACTCCATCTCAAACACACACACACACACCCCACACAGAAAACAACAGAAAACCACCATGAGATACTGCTACATACCTATTAGAATGTCTAAAATTTTTATGTCTGCCCCCGATCAATTGTTGGCAAGGCTGTGGAGGGATTGGATTCATACACTTCAGTGGGAATATAAAACTCTACATACAGTTTGAAAAACAATTTGACCGTTTCTTAAAATGTTAAACAAATATTTACCATGACCCAGCTATTTCCCTATTAGGTATTTACTCAAGAGGAAAGAACGCTTGTCTATACAAGTATCTGTATGTGAATATTCATGGAAGCTTTATTTGTAATAGCCCAAACATGAAAACAAATCAAGTATCCATTCATGTGTTCGGATAAATAAAAATTGTGAAATATCCATACAATGGAAGGAAGGAAAGAAGGAGGAGAAGCAGGGAGAGAGGGAGGGAAAGTTGGAGGGAGAAAGAGAAGAGGCAAAGATAATGGGAGATAAAATAAAAAGGAAAGAAAGAGAAAGATAAAAAGAAGGAACATTTTTTAAAATCCTAAAGGTTTCTTATGAATGCCTGTAGTTTGGGAAGCACTATCCTTATTTAAGGTGTGTATTGAAAACTGTACTAGTCACTATACAAAGTGCTGTAAAAAGAGGAATTGGAATAATTCTCTTTCAATTCCTTACAGCTGAATATCAGAGTGTATCTGGTAACTGATAGAACAAAGCCTCACACATATTGCCTATACAGATAGTGTCTACAGAATAATGATGCCTACACAACAACCCCCAAATTAGAAGGCAGATATTTTTTCATATGTGTCACAACAGATTATTTAATTCAACAACAATTCAGTTACTCCTACCATATTTTAGGCATTATTTTGGATTCTGTTTTTTGTAATGACTAGGATAGCATGTTCCTTGCCCTCAAGAATCTCACATTATGTTTGGGAAGGCAGTCACACATTCTGAGAAGCTCAATAAAAGTCTGTATGTGATGAGTTTGATGGCATTTGCAGTATAGTGTGTTGACGTGAAAATGGAACACAGGAGAGGAGAAGAAAGTGAAACTGACTGGAGATGAGTGGTCATAGAAAAACAGAACACCAGGAGAGTGGGCTGTTTGTATATGTGTGAACCTGCTCACTTGAATTTCACAATTCCACTGACTTCAAGGCTCATGTCCTCGGTTTTGCCAATATAAGACCAAATGATATCTAAGCCTTTCACCTATAAAATAAAATAATGTAATTACCTGGCTTCTATTAATCTAACAAGGCATTTATTCAAGAAATATTTCTTGAGAGCCTATTTAGCATCAATAACACTGTGTTTGGGAAGCCTTCAGTGCCATGTTCAATGCAGGCCCACTGTGAGGCCAAATCCGAGGCTGAGGGAGTAACAGAAGGTGCCAGTTACACTATGAAGTTAAGATATCAGGAAAACACTGGTTCTTGATGGTTCTGAAAAAAGGATAAAAGACCACGCCCTTTCTGAGTGAAGAAAATTTAGGTAGGGAACTATCTTGGGTTTACACACTTCTATATTATTTTCAACACATATTTTGTAAATTAGTTGTTATTCTTTATAGAGCATGTAGCTTGTACTATTACTAATAAGCCAAGAAACAATTCTTTCTGCCTATCAAGGCCCAGGGCCCCTGGGTTCTGGGGACACAGGGAAAATCCAGGCTCATTCAAGTCTTCAAAGCTCTCATAGTCTAGTGGGAAGATGGTTATGCAGAAATATAATTTCCAAAATTATGTAATGAGGGCTTTGGTAAGGGTAAGAACAAGAGGCTCTGGGAACACAGAGGAAGGATCCTAAACCACAGCCAGAAGGATGGGTAGACAGGATTAGCACAGGCTCCTCTCAGAGGTTGTGAAAATGAAGTAGATATTATTATCCCCAATTTACAGGTGTGGAAACTGAGGGTCAGAGAGGTTATGAAACTTACTCAAGGTCACACAGCAAGGCAGAAGTGGGGCCAAATTTCAAGTCTAGTCTTCTCCAACCCCAGCGTCTCATGCAGTTTGCATTACCCTAAGCTCACTCTTCTTTTTTTTTTTTCGAGACAGAGTCTTGCTCTGTTGCCAGGCGCCAGGCTGGAGTGCAGTGTTGCAATCTCGTCTCTCTGCAATCTCTGCCTCCTGGGTTCAAGCAATTCTCCTGCCTCAGCCTCCCGAGTAGCTGGGACTACAGGCGCGCGCTACCACGCCCAGCTAATTTTTGTATTTTTTAGTAGAGATGGGGTTTCACCATGTTGACCAGGATGGTCTCGATGTCTTGACTTCGTGATCCGCCCGCTTCGACCTCCCAAAGTGCTGGGATTACAGGCGTGAGCCACCGCGCCCGGCCACCCTAAGCTCACTCTTATGACAATGTCATCTGTTTTTATTACCAGCCACCAGCTACACTTCCTGGTGCTCTGCTTGCTAGAAATTTTTTTTTTTTAAAGTGCTAAAAACAGTTTTAGGATCAGCTATGTAATTTGTGAAGTCCAGTGAAAAATAAAAATGTGGAACAACTGGTTCAAAAATCATTAAGCATTTAAGATGGCAACAACACATCATTAAAGCAAGCAGGGGCCTGTGCAACTGTACAGCTCACGTGTCCATAAAACCAGCCCTGTTCAGTATAGTAGCTGATTGTGGCAACTTCCAGGGAAAGGCAGCTGAAGGATTTTCGGGTACTTCCAGGTTCCCCGTAGAGGAACCCTGGAGTGAAAGCTGTGCTCAGCTGTGAGGAGTGCAGAGCTCTGAAATGGGCCTTTCACCTCTGCCCCTTTCCCAGTTCACAGCTGTTTCTGGGGACTGGACACCACTTAGACAGGGGTACACAAAGGGAAACTACAGATAGGGCACACGAATTCCCAGGAAAGACCTGTAATGTTGCTGTTACTTTCCAAACTTGCTCCTGCTTCTTGGTAGATAAACCTTTCCTACACAATCAATTATAACCTCCTGCTATGATTATTTTCACGAGTGACATGAGTTAATGTGATTGGGCTAGAATTTTTCACCTTCGATATGAAGTTTAGGTTGATAGAGTTAACTTTGCACAATACAAAACCAACACCATTTCTCATAATAAATAGCAGTAGATGAACATGTCCAAACCATTACCTTCACACTTGGCAAAACAGTAGTACTCTCTGCAGAAGCGTATCATACAGTTTACTCACAAAAAAAGTTAACCTCGGCCGGGCGCGGTGGCTCACGCCTGTAATCCCAGCACTTTGGGAGGCCTAGGCGGGTGGATCACGAGGTCAAGAGATCGAGACCATCCTGGTCAACATGGTGAAACCCTGTCTCTACTAAAAGAGAAAATACAAAAAAAAAAAAAAATTAGCTGGGCATGGTGGCGCGTGCCTGTAATCCCAGCTACTCAGGAGGCTGAGGCAGGAGAATTGCCTGAACCCAGGAGGCGGAGGTTGCGGTGAGCCGAGATCGCGCCATTGCACTCCAGCCTGGGTAACGAGCGAAACTCCGTCTCAAAAAAAAAAAAAAAAAAAAAAAAAAAGCCTGGGTAACAAGAGCGAAACTCCGTCCCAAAAAAAAAAAAAAAAAGTTAACCTCTCAAAGGGCCATGAGAGTCCACAGTTCAATGTGTCTTTCCTCCATATTATATTTTATATAACCTCTCTTCCTCAATGTCTTTATCTATAAAATGGGCTCAATATGAACATCTACTTCCTAAGGTTGTTCTGTGAATTGTGTTAGTATATGTATACTTATATAACGTATACAAGCATACTATGATTTTTACCTGTTATATCTGCATGCCAGGTATTGTATGAAGACAAGTTGCAGTCAATAATGTTAATCCTTGGTGTATTCCATTCATTCGTTAAAATCAATATTTTAAACAAGATACAAACAATGCCCGGAGGAAAATTACTGTTCTCAGAAGCATTCACGCAACTACTGCAAGTATAAATTTGTTAAATTCCTAGAGTTTGTGCCTCCGAGGCTCAATCCTTGTTTTTTTTACATTTTTGCGCAGTGGCCTCTGGTATTGGTAAAAACGTTGCTCAATAGCTTGTGGAAATGCCTTCGTATTTTAAAGAACTAAGTACAATAAAGGCTGTCCCTCTCCATTTTTGAAACAGCCAGTTAGATTTTCAAGGTATTGTTGTTTTAGGAAAGACCAATAAAATGTTCTGGTTTTTCCTAAAAAGCGGCAGTCAGAAATGTCTGGACACGTGATCATAATCCTAATCAGAATAAGAACCATCTCTACTGGGCACTCACGATGTATAAGACACTGCTGGAAGCACTTAATATGGACCATCCATTTTAATCCTTAAATAATGTTAGAGGATGCACTCTTACTGTGCCCAGTTGACAAATGCAGAAGCTTTGGATCCCAGATTAACTAACTTGCCCAGGGTCACACAGTGAATCAATAGGAACAACAGAATTCAAACCCAGAAATTCTGACTCTGGAGCCAAGCTCTATTAGCTATGAGATTTGGAAAATCACAAAGTTACTTTGAGCCTCAATTTTCACATCTGTGAAACGCGAATAAATGTAGACCCTCCAATACTGGGAGGTTGTGACTTGCTGCACTGAAACTGTCTACTTCTTGTCTTAGTCTTTGGATATCTGGAATTACCGAAGAAAAAGAAATAAAACAGAGTGAGAGCTTTTAAAATGTGTTCTTTCCTTAGGAAGGACCTTGCAGGTCCCAGAAACAGTCTTGAAGAATGAGGGTACCTGAAACATTTTCTATAAAAGTGGCAGGATGTTGGGACCTGGTGGGTACACAGGTCCCACTTGTCCCTGTGGACTCTTAGCTTTGTGGTGTGAATAAAGCATGAGCAGGACCTGAACAGGACCCTCCAAATTGTGACTAGGGCACTTTTTAATCAGGTCTATGCCTGTACTGTTCACATACCAGAATAGCAAAGGAGAGGAGAAATATGAGAAGGGAGTGAAAGGGAGTTTCTTTTGCTGGTTTGCTTTTTATTTTTTCACTGTATTCTTTTAATGTGGTCTCTATTATGCTCCTACAGCTTAAATTTTTGAAAAATAGCTGAGTTTAATTACAAAAGTAGCTATATGGTCAATGTGGAACTTGTAGAAGACCGTATCACCAGTTATTAAAGAACCAGATATACACCTTGTTCAGAGCATGGTGTATGCCCATGTATTTCTCTCCAAATGTCCACACACACCCTCACGTATCTGCTCAAACTCAACAATTATTTTTGTTACACTAAGATTATAGATTAACACATATTTTCACTAAATGACCATTTCCTCAACAGTTATTAGCCCTGAATCACCTTCCCAAATTCTCCCCACCTGCAAAGACCTCAGAAGCCCATTCCCCACACATACACTTTTTTTTTCCTTTAGAAACTGAGACATGCCCTTCTCAAGCTCTTGACTCCTGCTGTTCCCCATTTCCTGATCCTGGATCTTCCTCCCAGCTTCCCTACTCCCATCTGGGTTATCTTCCCCTCCCTCTCACCCCACACTTCATCACGCCCTGCTTCTTTCCTGACCCTGGATGTCTCCATCACCCCTCCTTTTCTCCAATCACCTTGGGTTAAACCCTGCCCCCTTTTCTTGCCCAAGTTGCAAATCATCTCTGCTAAGAGGGTATATAGAGCCTAAGTAGGAACTTCCTGCACATATCCCCATTTCAATCAGTGGGAATAAATTATTGCTAGAACAGTATTTTATTTCTTCTCTCACCCAAAGGGTAAGCTAGTATGTTAACAATTTCCTTTAATCCTCTAAATAGAAGATAGGATTAACGATTTTTTGAACCGCAATAAAAAAACACACCCCTACATTTTTAAAACAAAATCAACACTTTACTAATTAAAACAGTTCATAACAGAAAGCAACTTGGAAAACAGAAGTCTCAGCTCAAGGGCAAAAGCAAACTCTTGAGGAGGACGGTGGGCCAGAATCAAAGGCCAAGAGCAGGTTAAGTGCTAGGTGGTGGAGTCATGGGGGAGGGGAGGCTTCAAAACTACGCAGAATGTTGGTTAACAGCTAGAACTTTGGGAGACCTCGCAGGTAACTACAGGGCAGGCAGCCCATTCACAAAGTAAGTAGATGTTGATTCCTTCTGTGAGTCTTAGAGGATGCTCACAGAAGGTCACAGCTCAGGTGGTGGTAGGGGATGAGCTGTGCTCTCTATTTCTGCCTGCTCTTCTGGAGGGACAGGGCTTGGAGCATAAAGCTCAGGCATCAAGGCACGCCTAAGGCTAGCAGGGCTAGGAGTGGAGATAGATCTCAGGCCCAAAAACTCAGGGGAAGAGGAAGAGGAACTCTGCCCAGAAATCTTAGTCGGGGAGGAGCGACGACTTGTGCCAGGAGACCTACTTGGGGAGGGGGACGAGGAGGAGGAGCTCTCATCCCACTGCTGAGGGATAGGAAGGAAGTACCTCCCAGGGGGTGAGGGTGAGGAGGCACGCATACGGACTGCATGCCAAACAGGTGGGGAAGGACTCCTTGGCACCTCGGGATTAGGAGAGCCTGAGCTGCTCTGAAAAGCAAGCCTTCGTAAGCCAGCCCCATAGGAAGGATTCTCATCAGTTGGCCCAGACACAAAGCGGCGGCTGAGAAGGGCTGATCTTCGCTGGGTGGAACGTCTCCGGATGCCAGTGCCTGGCGTCATGCTGGTGCTGCGACGAGCAGGGGTTGACCTTGCTGTGCGGCTGCGAAGGGCACGGCTTGGCGGATGGCCACGGCGTCGGAGCGGAGGACTTGGCCCGGATGCGCGGCCTTGGAGGGTAGAACCTGACCCGGAAGCAATTCTGCGGAAAGCGTGGCTGCGGTGATCAGGGCCTGGCGCAGATGCACGGCCTCGGCGAGCGGGGCATGGCGCAGATGCACGGCCTCCAGAAGCCGGGTCTAGCGCAGATTCGGGGCTTAGACGAGCGGGGTCTGGCGCAGATTCAGGGCTTAGACGAGCGGGGTCTGGCGCAGATTCAGGGCTTAGACGAGCAGGGTCGAGATGAATGGCAAATGGTGGAAAAGGAAGGCCTGGCGGGGCGGTGCAGCGTTGGAAGACAGGGCCTGGACCAGATGCATATCTTTGGCGAGCAGAAGCTGGCAGGGAGATGAGACTTTGGCTAGCAGGCCTTGCCTCAGAGGCATGGCTTAGGAGTGCAGGGCCTGGATAGGTTGCCTGACTCGACGTAGAAGCCTGGGAACAGCGACGGCTGCTGCGCTGGGACCCTGGAGAAGATGGCGGCAAAATCCTAGTAAACAGACACCGCCCTGGAGGCTTCTGAGCACAGGCACCCTGGTCGCGGCAGGGCTGCTTCTTACGACGGTTGTTCCAGGGGCTCTTGGTCCCGGCCGGGTGCTTGGCGTGGCCAGTGGCCTTCGGGGGTGGCCCCACAGCAGCCTGGCTGCCCTCCTCAGTCACCTCACATCCAAGGTCTTCGTGAAGACTGCAGCAGGCCTGGAGGTCAGAATGCCTCTCTGCCGGAACAGCAGCCATGATGGGCAGCCCCGGGTTCTCATCGGCAATGAAAATGGCAGCAGCGGTAGAACCGGCTCTGCTGCTGCTCAGGGCGGCGCCGCCCGAGGGAGACGCCTCGCTGGAGACCGTGGGATCGGAGGCAGCAGGCTCTTGATTCCCGGTCCCGCAGGCATACCTGGAGGCAAGGGCGGCTTCGTTGTTTGGTCTTCCCGGCACCTTCTCCTGCTGGTGCTTCTGCTCGGTCTCCATGTTGGTCTGGGTGACCGTAATGCTAAGTTCTCCCTTAAGAGAGCGAAGAGCGCAGCTGCTACTGCTGCTGGAGGAGAGTGCGAGCTGGTATAGTAAGAAGGTGGGTGGAGTCCGGCCAGTGCTTACCTCTGATTAGTGAGCTAAATGTCACATGACTCCTCTCTTCCCCGGAGCCAACCAACTCCGAGCCGTGCAACCCGGAGCCAGGCACCTGTATTCAACTCGGTGTGTGTGCTCCAGCCCCCGGGGATCGACCCTTCGACCCTGGCCGCTGGGTCAATAGTGTGAATCTTCTCTCCTCACACGGGTCCCCTAAGACGTGTGTGTGTGTGTGTGTGTATGTTTCTACGTGAACGATTTGAGTCACCCCAAATCGTGGCTGAGGCTTAAATGGTCATTTGAAAGAAATGCCACATTGGCCGGCAGGTTTTATCTCCTAGCCAGGTGTCCCTCCTCGCACCCGGTCAGGACAATGGGCCCATGGATGACGCCCGAGGGATCACTCCGGAACTCCTCCAGGCAGGAGGTCTGGTGGGTTTCAGGGTTGCACAGAGGCCTGAAGGCAAGAAGAGGGAGGGGGCCCACACCGTCTTGGCTCTGGATGTTCAGCACTGCTGCTTCCCTCAGGTCCCACACACCAGAGGGGGATTTAGAACTTAACAGTCAGATGCTTCTCCCTGCCTTGTCCCCTGAGGCACTGTTTGGGATTGCCTAAGGTTAAGGGTAATACCGTCCTTAAATATTTGTAAGGGCTGTGTACTAATCCGATAATGAACACACATTAATTTATTTGGCGTGGTCTGTAGTTCCTATTAATATAAATATGCTGTGATGTACAGACTTTGAGTTTAATATTTGGACATTAATTTTTAGTCATTATTTATTACAAAAGGGGTCATGTTCAGTACTCAAAACAGAAAAGGAAATGTGGGAAAACTATTCCTAAGTCCTCACGCACCCATGGACAAATGCTGGAAATTTTTACTTAGATGTTGGTAGAAAGGCCATTCATAAATATTTCATAGTTTTTAAAAATTGTTTATGGTATGAAATGGAATAGTTTCTCCATAGGTACTGTGTTGTAACCTGCTTTGGGTTCCAGAAAGTACACTTTCTATGTCAGTAAACAGATTTCTACAAGACCACTTTAAATCACAAAATACTCCATTTATAGAGGCTTACATTTTCAAACATTCCCATATTGGCCACCATTTCTGTAGTTTCCAGCATCTTACATCATTGTGAGATACATCTATCTCTTTAAAAATTGTTCATATCCTTAAATGTGTCGTTGTGGATAAATTCCCAGAAGAGAAAATTATTGGTACAAGTCTATGCATATTTGTACTTATTTTATTTATTTATTTATTTATTTATTTATGAGATGGGGTCTGGCTCTGTCTCCCAGGCTGGAGTGCAGTGGCGTGATCTTGGCTCACTGCAACCTCCGCCTCCCAGGTTCAAATAGTTCTCCTGCCTCAGCCTCTGGAGTAGCTGGGACTACAGGCGCTTGCCACCATGCCTGGCTAATGTTTTTGTATTTTTAGTAGAGGCAGGGTTTCATCATGTTGGCCAGGCTGGTCTCAAACTCCTGACCTCAGGTGATCCGCCCACCTTAGCCTCCCAGTGCTGGGATTACAGGCATGAGCTGTCGTGCCCAGCCACATTGTTATTCTTTGATTAAAAATATTGGCAAACCAGTCTCCTGAATGTCACTGTTATAATATTTTTAGCAGAATAAAATCGGATATTTAATGGAATTGGTGAACAATTGGGCTGAAATGCAACTCAAAAACAGAATAGAATGGTATTCGGAGTGTTAAATACTATAGGATGGAAAATGGATTTGAAATGATATGCAGGATGGGATGAAATGGAGACTGCAATGGAAACTGGAATAAAATGGGGAGTAGAACATGGGTTTGAACAGGATATGGAATGGAATATTGGAAATTTCATGGAATTTAATGGGAAAATGGAATGAACAGCAAATGGAAACAAATATCTAATGTCATATGGAATAAAAGAAAAATATATGAGAAAAGGAAGGAAGTACAATATGAAATAAAATATTTAAAAAAAAGGAAATCAAAATTGGAAGGAATATAGAATGGAACAAAGTGTGCAATGGTCTAGAATAATTGAACTATGAAATATGCAGTATAGATTTTTAAATACCAGAAAAGAATAGAATGAGATACAGAATACAGTTTATAAAGAATGGAATAGGAATTGAATAAGAAGGGAATATGGAAACTGAAATCTTGATAAAATACAGGATGGATGTAAGTGAAGAAGAAAAATGAACAGAATGTCTGCTCATCATTATTCCACAATCCAGTGTCATGAAACAACATCCATTTTATCATTCCCAGGGATTTTGTAGAGCTAGAATTCAGACAGTAGATAGTGGGGATGGATTATCTGTGTTCCTTGATATCTGGGACATCAGCTGAAACTTGAATGGCTGTGAGATCATGAGATAAGGACAGCAGTAAATGATGAATCCTATATTTTTATAGATGGTGGTGCCACTTACCAAAACAGGGAAAACTTGCTCAGTTGTAAAGATCAGGAAGATGGTGAGAATCAGTGATTCTGTTATGACCATGTTAACCACTATTCCATGTCTGGTCCTAGTAATTTTGGGGTATGAACCCCACTTATAGCTATTCCCTTTGTTCTGTAGTTCAACTTTCACCAGTTTTATAGATCCAGTTTTCCTCTTGGGAGTCATTTAAATTTACTGAGGGTTTTCCTCTTTGAATCTCTGTGGGCCTTAGTCATGGTCCCTGACTTAGTAATAATTAAAATGTTCCCCATCTACCCTTGCTCTCTCTAAAGGAATATATATATATGTCTTCTACTTTTTTTTTGCTATCTTCTAAGATCTCAAACTGTAAAGAAGCCCCTCTTTTTAACTCTATTGTCTTCAATACTCTCTCCTTTCTCTTTGCCTCTGTTCCATTTAAAAGTGTATATGTATCTATGTGCTCATTAAAACAATCTGAAAGGGTGATTTTTCATTCTTTTCATATTTCATCTTCTGAATGATTTCAATGAGCATATGTCACTCTTGTTCTAAGAATATACAGCTATTGTATTCCTGAAAACAATTATATTTAATCAGGTTTTAAGCTATTGTAAGAAAACAAGCTCTCTTATATACTACCAGATAGAATTATAAATTCATAGCACCTTCCAAGATGAAAATTTGATAATATGATGACACATATAAAGTTTACATGAAATGCATAATTCCTCTCCAGGCATGAATTCTAAAAAAAAATACTCATATATGTTCACAGTGTTATATGCTCAAAGGTGATTATTATAGCATCCGTTATTTTTTAAAAATCTGCAACAACCTCAATTTCCAGTAGGTTGCTAGATGCCTATAGAATAAACTTATATAGATTTTACAGGATGTTTTTGAAAAGTTTTTAATGCCATAAGAAAATGGCTATGAGATTAAAAAAAAAAACCCATGATGCACTGTATGTACTATTTACATCTATCTATTTTTACGTTTACCTAGTTATTAAAATTTTGTTCACCATAGTACAGTTGTTGTTCTCAACTAGGGGCACTTTCCACCCAGGGGAAATTTGAAAATGTCTGAAGAGTGCCATAATTGGGAGGAGGAGTTCTACTGGCGTTTAGTATATAGGCATCAGGGATGCTGCTCAACCCCTTTAATGCACAGGAGAGCCTCCAACAACACAGAATTATGTGGTCCAAAATGCCAATTGTGTGAAGTTTGGCAAACCTTGCAGTACAGATTTAGATAACTCAGAAATGAACTCCTGAGCTCAAGTGATCTGTCTGCCTCGGCCTCCCAAAGTGCTGGGATTACAGTCATGAGCCACCAGGCCTGGCCTGATTGCTAAGAATTTACAAAATTTAAGGTATGTAATTTCAGCTCATTTAGATGGAGAAATATTCCACAATCATCAATCTATCAGAGATGTTCAAACTTCTAATACGATCATTAATTTCTAAATATTTATGTATTTCTTTAAAATAAAGAAAAACTGATTTATAACACAGTATAGCTGATATATAAAGAGTAGTGTGGTTGACTAACCAGTTCATAGTAATCTCACTAGCACTCCGGTGACTGGTTTGGTAATAGGCATTTCCCACTTGCAGTAAATAAGATATGGATGCTTGTGTTTTAGGGTTTGCGGGGAAAGGTTTCTCAGCTCTTCAAAAAATAAAAGATACAACATGTTTTTTATATTAAAAAATTAATATATCTCAAATATTAGAATTAATAAATGATTTGGTATAATCACTGGACATAAGGTCAATATTACACAATGGAATTGTATTTCCACATATTAGCAGTAAAAATTATAAAGAGGAAATTTTAAAAATGCCATTTCTTATAGCATCAGAAAATATCAAATACCTAGGAACAAATCTAATAAAAAATTCATAAGACCTTTGTCCAGAAATCAACATGACATTTCTTAAATAAAGAAGCCCTACATTAATCAGAGATATGTCATGTTTGTAGATTAGTCTAATATTATGAAAATTAAATCAGAGAAAATTCTCATCCGAATAATCTATGTATTCAATGCAATGCAAATCAAAATCTCAACAGATTGTTTGAAAATGGAAATCAACAAACTGATTCTAAAATATGTATGGATATCAAAGATCTAAGAACAGCCAAAGCCATCTAGAAGAAGAAATTTGAAGAACTTTCAGTCAGAAAAGCCATCATAATTAAGATAATATGATTTGTGTACAAGAATATTTTGTTAGCAGGAATAAATATATATATGTTTAGGTAAATATAGATAAATAGACCAATAGGACAAGAAAAGAGTCCACAAACAGACACACAAGTATGGTCACCTCATTTACAACAAAGATACCAATACAGTGCTCAGGGAGAAAGTTAATCATTTAAGTAAGTGGAACTGGACAAATTGGATATACAGCCATGTAGCAAAAATAACTTTGGCTCCCAACTTATGCCATACACAAAAATCAATTCCAGAAGCTATAGCTTCTAGAAAATAATATATAAGCATATCTAGATGACCTTGGCGTAAATTATATCTGAAACAACAGAAAAACCACTAATGATAAAGGAAAATATTAACTACAGCTAAACACTCACGCGTGCACACATTCAGAAAACGTTTTATGTACAGAATAAAGAATAACAGTAAGTGCAATTCAACACTGGCACAATATTTCAACAGGTACTTCACAAAATAGGATATTAAACTGACAAATAACAAAAGACTGCCCAAAATAAGTCACCATGGATATGCAAGTTAAAATCGCAAGATGACATCAGCAAACATCTATCAGAATAGCCAGAATGACTATCAATATGAGGAGCTGGGGAGGGTATAGAGGAACTGAAACTCTAACTGCCAGTAGGAGTGTAAATTAGTACCCTTGGAAAACTGCTTGGCAGTACCTATTAAAGCTGAATTTATGCATTTTCTGTAACCCAGCAATTCCATCTGTATTTCTTTTCTATACCTGCATAAACAATCATCACAAATTTAATGGCTTTATTTTTATTTTTTAATTTTTTATTTTTTTTTGAGACGGAGTTTCGCTCTTGTTACCCAGGCTGGAGTGCAATGGCACAATCTCGGCTCACCGCAACCTCTGCCTCCTGGGTTCAGGCAATTCTTCCTGCCTCAGCCTCCCGAGTAGCTGGGATTACAGGCATGCGCCACCATGCCCAGCTAATTTTTTGTATTTTTAGTAGAGACGGGGTTTCACCATGTTGACCAGGATGGTCTCGATCTCTTGACCTTGTGATCCACCCGCCTCGGCCTCCCAAAGTGCTGGGATTACAGGCGTGAGCCACCGCGCCTGGCCGGCTTTATTTTTTTATTTAAACATTGTGCATTTATTTAAGCTCCCAGTTCTACAGGTTTACAGTGCCATACATGGCATGGCTTGGTACTCTGTTCAGGTCTCACAGGGTGAAATCAGCCTGTGCTATCTGTCAGTCAGTCTGTGTTTCTTTCTGGGGACTGAGGAGGAATACATTTCCAAACTCATTCAGGTAACTGGCAGATTTCAGTTCCATTTTTAGCTCCTAGAGGCCTCATGCAGTTCTTTGCCACATAGAGCTCTACATATTCCTCCTCACACTTCTAATCTTCCAGGAAGGGTTCAGGCCGTCTTAAGGGCTCACTTAGTTAGGTCTGGCCCACACAGGCCAACCTCCTTAATTTGAGGTTCACTGATTTGGGAGCATAATTCATCTGCAAAATCTCTTTCCCCATACAGTGTAACATAATCACGGGAGTGGTATCTCATCATATTCACAGGCCATTCTTATACTCAACAGAAGAAGTTCATGTAGATCAGAGATCACTAGAGGCCATCTTAGAATTCTGCCTGCCTCAGCCTGCCCTCTGGCTCTCAGCGATCCAGTCTTTCCCACATACAAAATACATTCAATCCATCCCACAGTCTCCAAATTTCTTTGTATTATAGCATCAGCTCAATTCCAAAGCTCATCTGAATCTCATCATCTGAATCATGAACAGATGAGATTCCTGGGTATGATCCTATCCAGTAAAACTCCTAGGGCAAAAATCCCTCTCCACTTCAGACCATCAGCACTAAAGTGACAAGCTATCTTCCCCCAACACCACTACATACAATGATGGGACGGGCATAGGATAACATCTATAAACATTCTGTTTTATATGAGAGGGAATGGAAGGCAGAAAAGAGGAGTCCCAAAACAGTTTGGATATCCAGCTGACTTCTACTAACAGCTGTCCAAGGCAATTTAGGCTTTCCCTACCATGCATCTCAAAATTCTTCCAGCCTTTGCTTGCTATCCCGTTCCAAAGCCACATCCACATTTTAAGGCATTTACAGTGACTACACCTCACATCCAGATATCAAAATCTATAGTGGTTTCTATTGGTGTGAAACACATTGCTACAGTCTTAGCGGCTTGCACCAACACTCATTTATTAGATCACAGTTGTGTAGGTCAGAGTTCTGTGCACTGTGTGACTGCTTTCCCTGCTCAAGATCTCACAGGGTGAGATGCTCTTGGACTTCCTGTGTTCCTTTCTGGAGTCTCTGGGGAAGAAGCCCTTGCAAACCCATCTATGTTGCCAGCTGAGTCCAGTGCCCTGTAGCTGTAGGACTGAGGGCCCTCCATTCGTTTGCTGGCTGTCAATAGGGGGCAGCAACTCATCACCTAGAGGACACCTGCAGTTCCTTGTCATGTGGTCCCACCAAATGCTCTCTCATGTTTCAAATCTCTCAGCAAAAACCTGGGCCCTTGTAAGTGTTCACCTAATTAGGTAGGTCTTGCTCACCCACTTTAAGGGCAACTGATTTGTGACCTTAATTACATCTGTAAGATCCTTTTTGCCATATGAAGTAATATAATCATAAAAGTGAGATCTCAAAATATTTACAGGTTCCACCCACACCCAATGGAAAGAGATTATACCATTACAGGAGTCACTGGAGATCATCTTATAATTCTGCTTACCGCACAAGTATATATCCAACAGAGATACGTAAACCTGTATTCCAAAAGACATGATAAGGATGTTCACAGTGGAATTATTGGAAATAGTCACAAACTAGAAACAATATAAATATATATCAACAGTTGAATGAATAAAATGGTGGTATATTCATACAATGGAATACTATTCAGGAATGAAACAAGCAAATTTCCCTACATGCCACAAAATGTACAGATCTCAAAAGCATTCATATGGAACAAAAGAAACCAGGCATAAAATGTACATAATTTATAATTCTGTTTGTGTAAAGTAAAAAAAAGTGGGCAAAACTATTCTATAGTGACATAGGTCAGAAGAGTGCTTAACTTTCAGGGGTAATGACTAGGTATGGACATAACACAGGTTTCTGGGGTGCCAGTAATGTTCTATATTTTGGTCTTACTGGTTATTACATGCAAGGGTTCACTTTGTAAAACATCATCAATTTGTTGTCCTATATGATTTACACAATCTTCTATTTAGATGTTGTATTTAAATGATAACAAAGATAACAGAAAGAAAAAAATTGTATGAAAAGCAAGAAGAGTTGACAGAAATATGATTGACTCACAATCCCTTATGGGCAAGTCTAACATCCAAAGCGCTTTGAAAAACATACTTTTCCTGACTAATTTGTCCATAAAACCTGATTTGAACTGATGTGATGCTATTTGTAATTTTTAGATCTTTGAGTGAATATTGGTATGTTTCACTGCAAAAATATCATTGCATTAGATTCCACAATATTACTACAGGCCTTGACGTGGATATTATGTATGTACGGGAGATGAGTTCTGAACCATTTGGTCCCAACAGTTTCATAGAAGGGATTGTGGATGTGTAGGAGCCGAGGATTTTGGTAGGCAAGAACTTAGAATGACTGCAGAGTGCATCAGTTTGATTGAATTTATTGAATTCTTTGTTCAGTACCTCAGATGATAGGATTTTTTTCTCCTTTGACTTGCAATGGATTAATTAAAATATTTCCTAGTATTACATCATGTTCTCATGACTAGGAAACTACCAGGATATGACAGATTTGTATGTACTGTTGAATTTTATGGATTTAAACTTTATTAATAAAAAATTAAATGTAAGTTAATAAGTGAGAGAGATCCACATCTTTCTTTGTGTGTGGTGGACTATCTCTGCCAGGTTTTGGAATCAGAGTTTAGACTTCCTTCATTAAACAAATTTGGAAGATTTCTGTCTTTGCTTCTAGAGTCTAAATCACTTTTTTGTTGGCTTAGGATCTGTGATTCCTCAAAAGAATTGAAAGATTGTATTCAACTCTCCTTGTGCTTTTATCAGTAATTTTGGTTCTCAATCCTAGTGGAACAGTAACACCGTTTTTCTGATAAAGGCATAGCTATTCAAAAATGTGTAGAGGGAGAAGGTATACATAACATCAGATGGATTTGTGAGACTGCCAGTTCCACCACTTACTTAATGTCTGAGTTTCAGCAATTTACCTATCTTTTGAGCTTTAGTGTCTTCATCTGGGAATTGGGAATATAGTCCCTTCCCTTGCATTGTTTCCTCTAAATTTTGTGAAGTGCAATTTAAAAATTATTACTTAAGCCAATTAATGTTCAAACAGTAACATCTGGATCAAAAGTAAAATGTGCATGTTAATTTACAGTCACAACTAACATTAACAGTAAGTGGTAATAACTGTTTTAGGAATTGTATGTATTTTTGAGCATTTATTTAATCTTGAAATTAAGCTTGGTATTTCTATGTATTTTTCTATGTAGAATTTCTACAGATTATTTCTACATAAAATGCATCACTTATTCTTTAATTTTCTCAAAATAACATACATACATGACCTTAAAAGTTCTTAAAGAATAATAATAGTAGCCTTTAATAAAACAAATCATTTGATTCTAAATCCATATTTGCCCCCACTCCTGCTCTGGCTCCCTGAGAAAACTTCTTTCAACTTTTTTTCTGTTTCTCAGGCATTTACCATATTTCTAAATCACAGGGCTTATACTGATTGTAGTATATTGCAAAATGGTCACAAGTGAGACTTCTGGTTTCAGCTCTTTCATTGTAAAGAAGCTGGAAATTGTCACCCCACCTCCTTCTTCTAACAAGAAAAAGCTGAACAAACTGAATCAATGGTTTAAATAAAAAACTTATCAGAGAATTGAGGTTGCAGGGTAAGCCATTACTCTGAAAGACCGATCTAAGGAGTCACTTAAATGGTAAATTTCCTGAATTGCTTCGGGCTGAATGTGGACTAGCATGAGAATAAGGGGTCCTCTACATGTTCATGGGCTTTACCTTTAGGAAAATGTTCCCTTGTCCAGGCAATGAGGGGTGACGCCGTACACCTGGCGTCAGAAACAGCTGTGTGGCAACTCTTCAACCCACACCTCCTGCGGAAACTTTAGCGGCGGTGTGTTGGGTCGGTGATAATGCTCTCATGCTTTCTGTGCCCTGGAGGAGCATGAAGCCGGAGGTTGCAAAGTGGAGTGTAGGTGCTGCTGCTTCTGGCACAAACTGCAGTTGTAATCCAGGATTCACGGGCCTGTAGGGGCTCACACTTCAAGTTGAACCGCGCCTCAGCGGCAGCCCCAGGTACAATAAACGAGGCCCAGCTACCAGAAGGTGTCCAGCAAGACCTTGGCGGCGCCCTAACAGCTGAGCCTCATACACTGCGCGCCCAGGTTCATCTCGTTGGTGGACGCCGCGGGCCCGCGAGTTCGGAGCGGCGCGTATAGCTGTGGGTCTTTGGAGCCGGCCTCGCTAGCCTGCCAGCTTCTTTTCGGTGGTGCTCTTTGCTACCGCTAGCTTCCTGACCCGGGATTGGACAGCAGGCTGCGGAGCGCCCCTGGCGCCAGGTGACCGAGGTGGCTGCGCAGAGGGTATGGCAGGGGTGGGGGAGAGGAGCAAGCGGAGGAGGGATCCCTGGGTTGCTCTTTGCTGCATGGTTGGGTGGCGGTTCTCTTTCTTACTCTGCCCATGGCATCCTCAGCCCTGAACGTAAATCCGGCCCAGTCGTGGCCCTGCAGCGTGGGCGGCGCAGGTGGGTGTTTGGGGGGGGGGGTAGGGGAGTTTCCGGTTCTAAGAACTTACTGGGCTGCTGCTTTGTATTACCAAAATTGGCCACTTGTTGAAAATGACTCCACGAGACCCTTCCCTTTATTTTCAAATGAGAGCTTTACTGGTATAACATGTTGGTAAAATATATTTGCAGCTCCTTCTCCAAGAGATGTTTTTACATTGTCCACCATACCTGGAGATTATCTATGCTGTCGTCCTTGTGTGCATTGACATTACATACCCAGAGTTTCCATGCTCATTCTGTTACATACTGGCCCTGTAACCATGGAAATGGCTCCGAAGTTCTCTGGTTCCCAGTAATCTTATACTTTAAAAAAGGGAATAATATATCCTAAATGCAGCGGAGAGTAAATGCAAGAATTTATTTGAAATAATACAGCAGAAAGGAACTGGATATATTATATATATGTGTGCATATATATATAATATATATACATATTTCTAAAATTTTTTTCAATAAGTTTTCAGTTTTCATTGGATTTATTTTTAGTTTTTGTGCCAAGATTCAGGAAGTGTTCTAGTTGCTAGATGGATAAAAGCCAACATAACTTCATCCTTTTCCTCAAGCGTCTCACAGTCTTGTGTGGTAACCATACACACAGAAAAATGACATGAAAGGGCTTAAAGTGAAGAATTAGAAGTTTTTTAGGAGTATAATGAGGATGCATATTGAGACACAAAGAGAAAAGCTGCAGACTGAGATGGATTGGGGATGAATGGTCAAATAAGAAACAGGAGGGCCGGGCGCGGTGGCTCAAGCCTGTAATCCCAGCACTTTGGGAGGCTGAGGCGGGTGGATCACGAGGTCAAGAGATCGAGACCATCCTGGTCAACATGGTGAAACCCCGTCTCTACTAATACAAAAAATTAGCTGGGCATGGTGGCGTGTGCCTGTAGTCCCAGCTACTCAGGAGGCTGAGGCAGGAGAATTGCCTGAACCCAGGAGGCGGAGGTTGCGGTGAGCCGAGATTGTGTCATTGCACTCCAGCCTGGGTAACAAGAGTGAAACTCCGTCTCAAAAAAAAAAAAAAAAAAAAAAAAACAGGAAACTTGAGAGAGCTGTCTCCTTGTGAGTGTAGGGCTCATTTGCTTTTGACAATTCCACTAATCTTTGGGTTCACATTCTTTGTTTTTTCAATGTAACCCATAATGACATCTATGCCTTTCATCTGTGAAATAACAAGAACAGTGGGCTCTAGGAACACAGACTAAGACCCCTTAACCACAGCCAGAGGTAGGTGGGTAGGATCATCATAGGTTCCTCTTAGAGGATGTGATTGTGAAGTAGATACTGTTATTATCCCAATTTACAGAAGAGTTGTCTGAGAGCCAGAGAGGTTATGTAACTTGTCCAAGCTCTCACAGCAAGGCAGAGGTGGAAACTGTTTTCAACCCCAGGTCTGTCTGGTCCCAGTGTCTCATGCGGTTTGCATTACCTTGAGGTCACTCTTAGTGACAATGTCATTCGTTTTTAATCTCAGCCACCAGTTCCAGGCACTGCTTGCCTTGGAATTGTGAAAAAAAAGTTGCTGAATACAGTGAAGAAACTTACTGGAAGACATCTTCCAAGGAAAGATCCCAAATACTGACACTTAATTGGAAACAATGACTTAAGTGATAGGACCAGGATTGGAGTGCAGGTATGTCTTATCTGACTCCAAAGCCTATGTCATTTTCACTAATGTGTTAGTGCATAATGTTAAATCCCCTTTTGTTTTTCTTCTCTTTAGTGAAGCTGAAAATTCACCAGGATTGGGTGAGATTTTTGTTTTTGTTTTTGTTTTTGTTTTTGTTTTGAGGCAGAGTCTTACTCTGTCACTCAGGCTGGAGTGCAGTGGTGCGATCTTGGCTCATTGCAACCTCCACCTTCTGGATTCAAGTGATGCTCGTGCGTCAGCCTCCCAAGTAGCTGGGATTACAGGAACCCCCCAGCATGCTGGGCTACTTTTTGTACTTTTAGCAGAGATGGGGTTTCGCCATGTTGGCCAGGCTGGTCTTGAACTCCTGACCTCAGGTGATCTGCGCGCCTTGGCCTCCCAAAGGAGGGATTACAGGTGTGAGCCACCATGTCCAGCTTGAGATTTTTGTTTTAAGTAGAGTTTTAGAATGATATTTTAGTTCTCAGAATTTATTTTTCCTACCTCAGTTACACTCTACTTAGTTTCTTTGTAAAAATACATAAATGTTCTTTATTTGATGTATACAATTAATGGTAACAACTATCATTTACTCATCCACTATATATTCTTGTAGCACCTTTGAAATAAGTAGTAGTATCCCTATTTTATATAATAATAACTGCTAGCTTTAATGACCATCTAACGTTTGTATAGTGCTATTCTATCAGGTTTCATCCCAATTTTTTTCTTCTTCTTTCTCTCTTTTTTCCCCCCTCATCTTGATGCCTATGTAGTCATGACCAGTTTCATCTCAATTTAATTCTTCCAGAAGCTCTAAGAGAGATGAATTATTATGGAGCTTATTTTTCAAATGAGAGAACTGAGGTACAGAGAGCGTCAGAAAATTTCTTATGGTCACATTAGAAGTTGGTAGTGAAGCTGATGCGAACCAGGCAATCTGACCCTGGAGTCATGTGTTTCTCTCTCCCACTTTGACTCATAAGTACACCATGAGTCAATTCACTACGTGGAGGAGGACATATGAGCTTGGTCAAGCCCCTCTGCTGTGAAGTTGGCAGCAGAGATTCAAATCCAGGTATGTGTGATTCTAGATCACACATACTCTACTCCGCTTGTTCCTTTCCCTCAAAATTGTTGCCCCTTCTATTCTATTTCATTGACGCTGTACGGTAAGCAGATATTTATTAAATACCTACAGTAGAGTGAGGCTTAGAGAGGAAAATCAGATGAATAGCTCTGCCCTGCAAGCTTTTACAATCTAGTGGGAGAGACAAACACATAAAGAGATAATTTTATTAGAGTGTTGTAAATGTTATGGTAAAGAAACTTTCTGGAAGAGGTGGCACTTCATTTATGTGTAAATGGATAAGCAGATGGTTTAAGGGATGTGGGGGTAATTCAGACAAAAGAATTGTATGAGCAATGGCTCAGAGATTGGAAATAGAATGGTGTGTGGGTGAAGGGGAGCTACAAATGCATGTGTTAAATGTGAATGGAAAAGATGTAGAGAGGTGATTTTAATGAGGTTAGCAAGAGTAAGATTATGAGGACCCTTGAATGCCATGCCAAGGACTCAAAGACATATATAATGTCACCTCTACTGTAACCTTCCTTCCCAATTCCTATTCTTGGCATCTCAGAACTCCCTGAGGCTTGATAGAACAGAATATAAGACGATGATATTTTTGGTTCCTAGGGGGTAGGGTGGGGAGGGACATCCAAAGGAATGAGCCAGCAGGCAGGAAAGAGTACTGGTAGGGACTACATAATGGAAGGGTTTGTATCAGTGTGTCAGAGAAAGAAGATGCAAGAGATTGCCGATTTACTGAAATCCTCATTCTTATTCTTATTCATTCTTATTCTGAAGTTTCCACGATGCCAGCAGAAGTTCTAAGCCTCACATCTGGTGAGTATGAAAGGAGTATGTGTGTGTGTGTATATATGTAGGATAGAACGAACCTGAAGCTAAGTCTGATTTCTAGATCTAGGTTGGTATAGAGTGAAAAATAATTGGCTATGGTGGCATAGGAGCCAGACAATGGGGTGGGGAAGAGCTAACTTACACTTAACATATCTATATCTACATTTTTCCCAGTAAGAGCATGAGGCTAAAGGTAAGTCCAGTATTCAGAAGGGAATTGCCAGTGTTTGCTTCCATCCCTGAACAACCAACCAGGGATGCACCTTTTGACTTACACATTCTTTTAGTAGCTATAGTAAGTCTTGGTTGTGCTCTGATCTGGAAGCCAGTAAAGATACATAAATTTATGCAAATCATAAATTCACAAGCTGATGGTTTTTCTTTTTTTTTTTTTATTTTAATTTTTGTGGGTACACATTAGGTGTGTGTATTTATGGGGTACATATTTTGATACAGGAATACAATGCGTTGTAATCAGGGAAAATAAGGTATTCATCACCTCAGGCATTTACCCTTTCTTTGTGTTCCAATGCAATTATACACTTTTATTTATTTTAAAATGTATGATAAATTGTGGACTACCGTCATCCTGTAGTGCTATCAAATCTGGATCTTACTGATTCTATGATTTTGTCCCTGTTTACCATCGGCACTCACTCATTCCCACCCACTACCCATCTTGGCCTCTGGTAACCATTACTCTACTCTCTATCTCAATGAGTTCAATTGTTTAAGTTTTTAGCTCCCACAAATAAATGAGAACATTCAAAGTTTGCCTTTCTGTGCCTGGCTTATTTTACTTCACATAATGACCTCCAGTTCCATCCATGGTGCAAATGACAGGATCTCATTCTTTTTCGATGGCTGAATAGTACCCCATTGTGTACATGTATCACATTTTCTTTTCTTTTTTTTTTTTTGAGACGGAGTTGGAGTTTTGCTCGTTACCCAGGCTGGAGTGCAATGGTGCGATCTCGGCTTACCGCAACTTCCGCCTCCTGGGTTCAGGCAATTCTCCTGCCTCAGCCTCCTGAGTAGCTGGGATTACAGGCACGCGCCACCATGCCCAGCTAATTTTTTGTATTTTTAATAGAGGCGGGGTTTCACCATGTTGACCAGGATGGTCTCGATCTCTTGACCTTGTGATCCATCTGCCTCGGCCTCCAAAAGTGCTGGGATTACACGCGTGAGCCACCGCGCCCGGCCCCACATTTTCTTTATCCATTAATCTATTCATCTGGATACTTAGGTTGCTTCAGGGACTTGGTTACTGTGAATAGTGTAGCAATAAATATGGGAGTACAGATATCTCTGATATACTAATTTCCTTTCTTTGGGATATATATCTAGCAGTCAGATTGTTGGATCATATGATAGTTCTATTTTTAGTTTATTGAGGAACTTCCAAACTGTTCATCATAGTGGTTTTACTAATTTACATTCCCACTAATAGTGTATGATGATTCTCTTTTCTCCACATCCTCACTAGCATTTGTCGTTGTCTATCTTTTGGAGAAAAAATGTTATTTTAGTGAGGTGAGATGATATCTCATTGTAGCTTTGATTTGCATTTCTCTGATAATCATTGATGTTGAGCACCTTTTCCCATGTCTGTTGGCCATTTGTATGTCTTATTTTGAGAAATGTCTATTGAGATCTTTTGCTCATTTTAATTGGATTATTAGACTTTTTGCTCTTGAGATATTGATCTTATATATTCTGGTTATTAAGCTCTTGTCGGATGGTTTGCAAATATTTTCTCCCATTTTGTGGGTTGTCTAATCATTTTTTGATTGTTTCCTTTGCTTTGCAGAAGGTTTTGAACTTGATGTGATCCCATGTGTCCATTTTTGCTTTGGTTGCCTGTGCTTGTGGGGTATTATTCCAGAAATCTTTGCCCAGTCCAATGTCCTGGAGAGTTTTCCCAATGTTTTCTTTTAGTAGTTTCATAGTCCAAGGTCTTAGTTTTAAGTCTGTAATTCATGTTGATTTGATTCTTGTATATGTTGAAAGATAGGGGTCTAGTTTTCCTGGCATTATTTATTGAAGAGACTGTCCTTTCCTCAATGTATATTAAGGCACTTTTGTTGAAAATGAGTTCACTGTAGATGGATAGAGTTGTATCTGGGTTATCTCTTCTATTCCATTTGTCTATGTGTCTGTTTTTATGTCAGTACCATGCTGTTTTGGCTACTGTATCTCTGTAGTAAGTATAATTTGAAGTCAGGTAATATAATTCCTCCAGTTTTGTTCTTTTTGCTCAGGATAGCTTTGGCTAATAGGGGTCTTTAGTGATTCCACGTAAATTTTAGGATTTTTTTTTTTGTTTCTGTGAAGAATGTCATTGGTATTTTGATAGGGATTGCATTGAATCTGTAGATTGCTTCGGGTACTGTGAACATTTTAACCTCATTAATTCTTCCAATCCATGGATGTGGAAGATATTTCCGTTTTTTTGTGTTCTCTTCTATTTCTTTCATCAACATTTTATTTTTATTGTAGAGATCTTTCACTTCTTTGGTCAAGTTAATTCCTATGTATTTAATTTTATTTGCAGTTATTGTAAATGGGATTACTTTTTAATTAATTTTTCAGATTGCTGTTGGCATTTAGCAGTGCTACAGATTTTTGTATATTGATATCATATCTTGGAACTTTACTGAATTTATCAGTTTTAATAGGTCTTGGGTGGAGTCTTTAGGTGTTTCCAAATATAAGATCATGTCATCTGTAAACAAGGATAATTTGATTTTTCCTTTCCAGTTTGGATGCTCTTTATTTCTTTCTGTAGTCTGATTGTGCTAGATAGGACTTCTGGCACAGTGTTGAAAGTGGGCATCCTTTATCATGTTCCAGTTCTTAGAGGAAACGCTTTTGCTTTTTCCTTATTCATTGTGATACTAACTGTCGGTCTGTCGTATATGACTTTTATTGTGTTGAGTATGTTCCTTCTATCCTCAGTTTTTTTGAGAGTTTTATCATGAAGGTATGTAGAATTTTATCGAATGTGTTTTCAGCATCAATTGAAATGATCATACAGATTTTCCCCTTCATTCTGTTGATAGGATGTATCACATTGATTGATTTGTGTGTGTTGAATCATCCTTGCATCCCTGGGATAAATCCCATTTAGTCATAATAAATGATATTTTTAATGTGTTGTTGAATTTGGTTTGCTAGCATTTTGTTGAGATTAGCAGAGATACTGGCCTGTAGTTTTCTTTCTTTTGATGAGTCATTGTTTTTGGTATCGGTAATACTGGCCACATAGAATGAGTTTGGAAATATTTCCTGCTCCTCTATTTTCAGGATAGCTTGAGTAGAATTGGTATTAGTTCTTCTTTAAATGATTGGTAAAAGTCCACAGTGATGCCATTGGATCTCAGAGTTTTCTTTGCTGGCAGACATTTTACTTACAGCTTCTCATTACTTGTATTGGTCTGTTCTGATTTTAGATTTCTTCATGGTTCAATCTTGATAGGTTGCACGTGTCTAGGAATTTATCAATTTCTGCTAGATTTACTAATTTTTCGGCATATAATTTATCATAGTAGCCTATAATGAGCCTCTGAATTTCTGAGGTATTGCTTTGTAATGTCTCCTTTTTCTTTTTCTTTTTTTTTTTTTTGTTATTTCCTGACCTTTTTTTTTATTGTATTTTACGTTTTGGGGCACATGTGAAGAACATGCAAGATTGTTGCATAGGTACACATGTGGCAGTGTGATTTGCTGCCTTCCTCCCCTTCACCTATATCTGGCATTTCTCCCCATGATATCTCTCCCCCACTCCCCACCCCCCGCTGTCCCCTCCCCTATTTCCCCCCAACAGACCCCAGTGTGTAGTGCTCCCCTCCCTGTGTCCATGTGTTCTCATTGTTCAACACCGGCCTATGAGTGAGAACATGCGGTGTTTGATTTTGTGTTCTTGTGTCAGTTTGCTGAGAATGATGGTTTCCAGGTTCATCCATGTCCCTACAAAGGACATGAACTCATCGTTTTTTATGGCTGCATAGTATTCCATGGTGTATATATGCCACATTTTCCCTGTCCAGTCTATCATCGATGGGCATTTAGGTTGGTTCCAGGTCTTTGCTATTGTAAACTGTGCTGCAATGAACATTCGTGTGCATGTGTCCTTATAGTAGAACAATTTATAATCCTTTGGATATATACCCAGTAATGGGATTGCTGGGTCAAATGGAATTTCTATTTCTAGGTCCTTGAGGAATCCCCACACTGTCTTCCACAATGGTTGAACTAATTTACACTCCCACCAACAGTGTAAAAGTGTTCCTATTTCTCCACATCCTCTCCAGCATCTGTTGTCTCCAGATTTTTTAATGATCGCCATTCTAACTGGCGTGAGATGGTATCTCAATGTGATTTTGATTTGCATTTCTCTAATGACCAGTGATGATGAGCATTTTTTCATATGTTTGTTGGCCTCATGTATGTCTTCTTTTGTAAAGTTTCTGTTCATATCCTTCACCCACTTTTGAATGGGCTTGTTTGTTTTTTTCTTGTAAATCTGCTTTAGGTCGTGGTACATTCTGGATATCAGCCCTTTGTCAGATGGATAGACTGCAAAAATTTTTTCCCATTCTGTTGGTTGCCAGTTCACTCTAATGACTGTTTCTTTTGCCGTGCAGAAGCTGTGGAGTTTGATCAGGTCTCATTTGTCTATTTTAGCTTTTGTTGTCAATGCTTTTGGTTTTTGGGTCATGAAGTCCTTGCCTACGCCTATGTCCTGAATGGTTTTGCCTAGATTTTCTTCTAGGGTTTTTATGGTGTTAGGTCTTATGTTTAAGTCTTTAATCCATCTGGAGTTAATTTTAGTGTAAGGTGTCAGGAAGGGGTCCAGTTTCTGCTTTCTGCACATGGCTAGCCAGTTTTCCCAACACCATTTATTAAACAGGGAATCCTTTCCCCATTGCTTGTTTTTGTCAGGTTTGTCAAAGATGGGATGGTTGTAGACATGTTGTGTTGCCTCCGAAGCCTCTGTTCTGTTCCATTGGTCTAAATCTCTGTTTTGGTACCAGTACCATGTTGTTTTGATTACTGTAGCCTTGTAGTATAGTTTGAAGTCCGGTAGTGTGATGCCTCCAGCTTTGTTCTTTTTGCTTAGAATTGACATGGCTATGCAGGCTCTCTGTTGCTTCCATCTGAAGTTTAAGGTGGTTTTTTCGAGTTCTGTGAAGAAGGTCATTGGTAGCTTGATGGGGATAGCGTTGAATCTGTAAATTACTTTGGGGAGTATGGCCATTTTCATGATATTGATTCTTCCTAACCATGAACATGGAATGTTTCTCCATCTGTTTCTGTCCTCTCTTATTTCGTTGAGCAGTGGTTTGTAGTTCTCTTTGAAGAGGTCCTTTACGTTCCTTGTTAGTTGTATTCCTAGGTATTTTATTCTCTTTGTAGCAATTGTGAATGGCAGTTCATTCTGGATTTGGCTCTCTTTAAGTCTGTTATTGCTGTATAGGAATGCTTGTGATTTTTGCACATTGATTTTGTATCCTGAGACTTTACTGAAGTTGCTTATCAGTTTCAGGAGATTTTGGGCTGAGACGGTGGGGTCTTCTACATATACAATCATGTCGTCTGCAAATAGAGACAATTTGACTTCCTCCTTTCCTATTTGAATACCCTTTATTTCTTTTTCTTGCCTGATTGCTCCGGCTGGAATTTCCAATACCATATTGAATAGGAGTGGTGAAAGAGGGCATCCTTGTCTAGTGCCAGATTTCAAAGGGAATGCTTCCAGTTTTTGCCCATTCAGTATGATATTGGCTGTTGGTTTGTCGTAAATAGCTTTTATTATTTTGAGATACGTTCCGTCAATACCTAGTTTATTGAGGGTTTTTAGCGTAAAGGGCTGTTGAATTTTGTCAAAGGCCTTCTCTGCATCAATTGAGATAATCATGTGGTTTTTGTCTTTGGTTCTGTTTATGTGGTGAATTACGTTTATAGACTTGTGTATGTTGAACCAGCCTTGCATCCCCTGGATGAATCCTACTTGATCATGGTGGATAAGCTTTTTGATGTGCTGTTGCAATCGGCTTGCCAGTATTTTATTGAAGATTTTTGCATCTATGTTCATCATGGATATTGGCCTGAAGTTTTCTTTTCTTGTTGAGTCTCTGCCGGGTTTTGGTATCAGGATGATGTTGGTCTCATAAAATGATTTGGGAAGGATTCTCTCTTTTTGGATTATTTGGAATAGTTTCAGAAGGAATGGTACCAGCTCCTCTTTGTATGTCTGGTAGAATTCGGCTGTGAACCCATCTGAACCTGGGCTTTTTTTGGGTGGTAGGCTCTTAATTGCTGCCTCAACTTCAGTCCTTGTTATTGGTCTATTCAGGGTTTCAGCTTCTTTGGTTTAGGCTTGGGAGGAGGCAAGTGTCCAGGAATTTATCCATTTCTTCCAGGTTTCCTAGTTTATGTGCATAGAGTTGCTTGTAATAATCTCTGATGATGATTTGAATTTCTGTGGAATCTGTGGTGATACCCCTTTATCGTTTTTTATTGCATCTATTTGGTTATTCTCTCTTTTCTTTTTTATTAATCTGGCTAGTGGTCTGTCTATTTTGTTGACATTTTTGAGAAACCAGCTCCTGGATTTATTGATTTTTTGAAGGGTTTTTTGTGTCTCTATCTCCTTCAGTTCTGCTCTGATCTTAGTTATTTCTTGTCTTCTGCTAGGTTTTGAGTTTTTTTGATCTTGCTCCTCTAGCTCTTTCAATTTTGATGATAGGGTGTCAATTTTAGATCTCTCCTTGCTGCTCTTGTGGGCACTTATTGCTATATATTTTCCTCTAGAGACTGCTTTAAATGTGTCCCAGAGATTCTGGTATGTTGTGTCTTCGTTCTCGTTGGTTTCGAAGAACATCTTTATTTCTGCCTTCATTTCATTGTTTATCCAGTCAACATTCAAGAGCCGGTTGTTCAGTTTCCATGAAGCTGTGCGGTTCTGAGTTAGTTTCTGAATTCTGAGTTCTAACTTGATTGCATTGTGGTCTGAGAGACTGTTTGTTATGATTTCCATTCTTTTGCATTTGCTGAGGAGTGATTTACTTCCAATTATGTGGTCAATTTTAGAGTAGGTGTGATGTGGTGCTGAGAAGAATGTATATTCTGTGGATTTGGGGTGGAGAATTCTGTAAATGTCTATTAGGTTTGCTTGTTCCAGGTCTGAGTTCAAGTCCCGGATATCCTTGTTAATTTTCTGTCTGGTTGATCTGTCTAATCTTGACAATGGGGTGTTAAAGTCTCCCACTATTATTGTGTGGGAGTCTAAGTCTCTTTGTAAGTCATTAAGAACTTGCCTTATGTATCTGGGTGCTCCTGTATCGGGTGCGTATATATTTAGGATCGTTAGCTCCTCTTGTTGCATTGATCCTTTTACCATTATGTAATGTCCTTCTTTGTCTCTTTTGATCTTTGTTGGTTTAAAGTCTATTTTATCAGAGATGAGAATTGCAACTCCTGCTTTTTTTTTGCTCTCCATTTGCTTGGTAAATCTTCCTCCATCCCTTTATTTTGAGCCTTTGTGTATCCTTGCATGTGAGATGTGTTTCCTGGATACAGCACACCGATGGGTTTTGACTTTTTATCCAATTTGCCAATCTGTGTCTTTTGATTGGGGCATTTAGTCCATTTACATTTAGGGTTAGTATTGTTATGTGTGAATTTGATCCTGCCATTATGATGCTAGCTGGCTGTTTTGCCCATTGGTTGATGCAGATTCTTCATTGTGTTGATGCTTTTTACCAATTGGTATGTTTTTGGAGTGGCTGGTACTGGTTGTTCCTTTCTATGTGTAGTGCCTCTTTTAGGAGCTCTTGTAAAGCAGGCCTGGTAGTGATGAAATCTCTGAGTACTTGCTTGTTCGCAAAGGATTTTATTTTTCCTTCACTTATGAAGCTTAGTTTGGCTGGATATGAAATTCTGGGTTGAAAGTTCTTTTCTTTAAGGATGTTGAATATCGGCCCCCACACTCTTCTGGCTTGTAGGGTTTCTGCTGAGAGATCTGCTGTGAGTCTGATGGGCTTCCCTTTGTGGGTAACCTGACCTTTCTCTCTGGTTGCCCTTAGCATTTCCTCCTTCATTTCAACCCTGGCGAATCTGACGATTATGTACCTTGGGGTTGCTCTTCTTGAGGAATATCTTTGTAGTGTTCTCTGTATTTCATGGACTTGAATATTGGCCTGCCTTGCTAGGTTGGGGAAGTTTTCCTGGATAATATCCTGAAGAGTATTTTCCATCTTGATTCATTCTCTTCATCACATTCAGGTACACCTATCAAACGTAGATTAGGTCTTTTCACATAGTCCCATATTTCGTGGAGACTTTGTTCATTCCTTTTTAGCCTTTTTTCTCTAATCTTGCCTTTTTGTTTTCTTTCATTGAGTTGATCTTTGACCTCTGATATCCTTTCTTCTGCTTGGTCAATTCGGCTGTTGCAACTTGTGTATGCTTCATGAATTTCTCGTGTTGTGTTTTTCAGCTCCATCAGTTCACTTATATTCCTCTCTAAGTTGTTTATTCTCATTAGCATTTCGTCAAATCCTTTTTCAAGGTTCTTAGTTTCTTTGCATTGGGTTAGAACATGTTCTTTTAGCTCACAGAAGTTTTTTATTACCCACCTTCTGAAGCCTGATTCTGTCATTTCATCACATTCATTCTCCATCCAACCTTGTTCCCTTGCTGGTGAGGAGTTGTGATCCCTTGTAGGAGGAGAGGTGTTCTGGTTTCAGGTGTTTTCATCCTTTTTGCACTGGTTTCTTCCCATCTTTGTGGATTTATCCACCTGTCGTCTTTGTAGTTGCTGACTTTCAGATTGGGTCTCTCAGTGGACGTCCAGTTTGTTGATGATGAAGTTATTTCTGTTTCTTAGTTTTCCTTCTAACAGTCTGGCCCCTCTGCTGTAGGACTGCTGAGGTCCACTCCAGGCCCTGCTTGCCTGGGGATCACCTGCAGCAGCTGCAGAACAGTAAGAGTTGCTACCAGTTTCTTCTGCTTTGTCCCAGAAGGATACCCACCAAATGTCAGTCTGAGCTCTCCTTTATGAGGTGACTCTTTGGATATACGGGGGTCAGGGAGCTCAAGGGCTGAGATGTGAGCTCTGTTGTTCATTCAGAGCTGCTGGGCAGGTACGTTTAAGTCTGCTACAGCAGAACTCATAAACCCCCTTTTTTTTCCCCAGGTGTTCTGTCCTGGGGAGTTAGGGCTTTATTTATGAGTTTCCATTGTGCTGCTGCCTTTTTTTTTCAGGGCTGCCCTGCCTGGCAAGGAGGCAGCCTAGTCACTGTCTGCCTGCAGAGGCTTTGCTGAGCTGCTGTGGGCTCCGCCCAGCTGCCGTGTGAACTTCCCTGCAGTCCTGTTTATATGGGTGTAGTTAGAACTGCCTCGGCAATGGTGGCCCACCTCTGTAATGGGGATTCACTTATTACGACAATTAGCCTTAAAGGAATGCAAGGTGTCAAAGGAAAAAAGGTATCAGTTTTGTCAAAAACAGGTAAGATATTTGGGTCATCTAATAGCAAGGAAATGTCTTTTTATCCACCAGGATAGAATAAAAGAAATATTGGCCTTCCTATTCCCCAAACTAAGAAACAACTAAGAGGATTTGGGAGACTGGCAGCATACTGTAGAAATTGGATTCCAAGCTTAAAAAAAAAAACCCTCAAACTCTATATACTCTTTTAAAGAAATACAAACCAGATCCCCTGGAGTGGACTGAGGAAAATTCATTAACATCGGAAGAGATTGTAAAGAGCCTTATAAGTGCCTTAGCATCTATATCCTATTTCATTGTTTGTTCATAAAAATAAGGGAAATGCTTTAGGTGTTATGTCAAAAAACACTGAGACCAAAATAGACCTATAGGATACTATAGTCAGCAAGTGGACCCCGTGGCTAAAAGATTGCCACCTTGCCTGAAGACAGTAATTGCCACTGCTCTTTTAGAAAAAAACAAAACAAAACAAAACAAAACCTGAAAAAATAGCGATGGAATTTCCCCTCACTGTTTTCATTCCACATTCTGTGGAAGCACTTCTGAATTCAAATCACACTCAACATTATTCTGTCAGCAGACTAGCTTTTTATGTAGTTCTTCTTAGTGTACCTCACTTCACAGTCTCTAGGTGCAATAATATAAACCCTGCCACCCTTCAGTCTCTGCCTTCAGATGAGATGCTGCATGATTACATAATCTTAACTGACATGCTTCTCTCTCCTAGAACAGACCGGCAGGAGACTACCCTTACTAACACTGTTGTTGTTTGGTTTATAGATGGATCTTAGTTAAAAGATCAATCTGGGACTTACTGTGCAGGCTATACAGTAGTATATTTGACTGAAGAAATGCAAAGTGCTTCCTTTCCAGAAGCCACCTCAGCTCAATAAGTAGAATTGATAGCATTAATCAGTGCCTGTCAACTGGTGAAAATAATAAATGCTAATATTCATACAGACAGCAGATATTCTTTTAGAGTAGCTTATAATTTTGGAATGCTATGGAAGCAAAGAAGATTTTTAACTTCTGGGCAGCCCATAAAAAATAGATATATTATTTCATAATTATTAAAGCCATATTACCCAAATCACTGGCCATTATTAAAATTCCAGGTCATTCCAAATCAGATACTCCAGAAAGCAAAGAAAATCAGCTAGCTGATAAGGTAACAAAAAGAGCTGCTCTAAATGTATCTAAACAAGAACAGCAATTTATGTTAACTTTAAAAGAAGCACTCTAAAAAGAATAATTTTTTTTTGAAAGGCATCTGAATTTGACATAAAATGAACTAAATCTAGAACTCCAAAATCCAAACAGAAAAGTTGGAAAACAGAAGAAGGAATATACTCTCCCAAAGATTAGATATAGTAGGGGTCAAAAAAACTTGCCTATACTTCCTGCTGAATTATATTCATCATTTTTACCTATGTATGCGATTTCACTCATTGGGGGCGTGATAAAATGGTTGCTTGTGGAAAACAGTATTTTTGGAAACTTTCTCTGACTGTAACTCATGAGGCATACAATCGATGCTGTATCTGCCCAAAATAGAATCCAGGAAAGCTTTAACACAGTTCCCAAGGACATTTTTCTTTACTTGAAGGCCCCTTTGAAATATGGCAATTAGATTTTATTTAGCTGCCACTATCACAAGGATACAACTTTGTTCTACTGATGATTTGCATGTTTTCTTGTTGAATAGAAGCATTTCCATTCAGAGAAGAAATGGCCTTAGTAGTGAGTAAAATTCTCTTAGAAAAAATTATTCCAACATGGGGAGTTCCTATGGAATTTCAGAGCAACAGAGGCACTCACTTCACTGGACAGATAGTTCAATCAGTAAGTAAAATTTGTCCCATCCTCAAACACTTATTGTGCATATCATCTCCAATCATTTGGACTGGTGGAATGTACAAATGGAATAATTAAAACTCAGTTGCCAAAAATAGCAGAAGTTCTTAATATTCCATGGCTGAATGCTCTTCCCTTGGTTTTGCTTAACCTCAGATCAGCCCCTTTTGGAAAACAACTGTTGTCCCCATTTGAAATAACAACTAGAAGACCTATGAGTCTACCCCAGGACATTGTAACTCCATAATTGCAAGGGGAGACAGATTTACTTATTGTTCTAACCTTATTAATTAACTAAAAATCATAACCTAGTAAAATATTATTTTTATAGTGGGCTCCCAGGAAATAAAGAATTCAAGACCCACAATTTTCAACCAGGAGATTTTGTCTACTAGAAATGGCATCTTTAAAAAAATTTTTTTGTGGGTACATAGTAGGTATACATACTTACAGGGTACATGAGATGTTTTGCTATAGGCATGCAATGTACAATAAGCACGTCATGGAGAATGGGGTATTTATCCCCTTAAGCATTTATCCTGGTATACTCTTTAAGTTTTATCTAAGTATATTATTTAAGTTTTTAAAAAATGTACAATTAATATTGACTATACTCACCCAATTGTGCTGTCAAATAGTAGGTCTACATTCTGACTATTTTTTCTACCCATAAACTATCCCCACCCCCAAGCCCTCACTATCCTTCCCAGCCTCTGGTAACCATCCTTCTACGCTATATCTCCATAAGTTCAATTGTTTTGATTTTTAGATCCCACAAATAAGTGAGAACATGTGATGTTGGTCTTTCTGTGTCTGGCTTATTCAATCACAATTATCTCCAGTTCCCATGCATGTTGTTGCAAATCACTGGATCTCATTCATTTTTATGACTGAATAGTCCTCCATTAGGTATATGTACCACATCTTTTTTCTCCATTCGTCTGTTGATGAACACTTGAGTTGCTTCCAAATGTTAGCTGTTGTAAATTGCTGCAACAAATATAGGAGTGCAGATATCTCTTCCATACACCTATTTTCTTTCTTTTGATATAGACCAGCAGTGGGATTGCTGGATCATATGGTAGCTCAGTTTTATTTTTTGAGGTACCTCCAAACCATTGTCCATAGTGGTTTTAATAATTTACATTTTCACCATCAGTGTACAAAGGCTCCCTTTTCTCCATATCCTGGTCAGCATTTGTTATTGCCTGTCTTTTGTATATAAGTCATTCTAACTATTGTGAGATATCTCATTGTAGTTTTGATTTGCAGTTCTCTGATGATCAGTTATGTTGGCCACCTTTTCATATGCCTGTTTGCCATTTGTATGTCTTCTTTTGAGAAGCATCTATTCAAATCTTTTGCCCATTTTATGATAGGATTATTACTTTCTTTCCAGTAGAGTTGTTAGAGCTCATTTTATGTTCTGATTAGTAATCCCTTGTTAGATGGGTAGTTTGCAAACTTTTTCTCCCACTCTGCAGGTTGTCTTTTAACATTGTTGATTGTATCATTTGCTCTGCAGAAGCTTTTTAACTTGATGTGATCCTATTTGTCCATTTTTGCTTTGGTTGCCTGTGCTTGTAGGGTATTGTTCAAGAAATCTTTGCCCAGACTAATATCTTGGAGATTTTTCCCAATGTTTTCTTGTAGTAGTTTCACAATTTCAGGTCTTAGATTTAAGTCTTCAGTTTATTTTGACTTGATTTTTGTATATGGAGAGAGAGAGAGAGATAGGGTCTAGTTTCATTCTTGTGTATATGGATATCCAGTTTTCCCAGCACCATTTATTGAAGACATTGTCTTTTCTCCAGTGTATATTCTTGACACTTTATTAAAACTGAGTTCATTGTAGGTGTATGGATTTGTTTCTGGGTTCTTTATTCTGTTCCATTGATCTATGTGTCTGTGTTTATGCTAGTACCAGGCTGATTTGGTTACTGTATCTCTAGTATAATTTGAAGTAAGGTAATGTAATTCCTCCAGTTTTGTTTTTTTGCTTAGGATAGCTTTGCCTATTCTGGGTCTTTTTTTTTTTTTTTGAGACAGAGTTTCACTCTTGTCACCCAGGCTGAAGTGCAATGGTGCGTTCTTGGCTCACTGCAATCTCTGCCTTCCGGGTTCAAGTTGTTCTCCCGCCTCAGCCTCCCAAGTAGCTGAGATTACAGGCACCCGCCACAATGCCCAGCTACTTTTTTTCATATTTTTAGTAGAGATGGGGTTTCACCATGTTGGCCAGGCTGGTCTTGAACTCCTGACCTCAGGTGATCCACCCGCCTCAGCCTCCCAAAGTGCTGGGATTACAGGCGTGAGCCACTGCACCTGACTATTCTGGGTCTTTTATGGTTCCATATAAATTTTAGAAATGCTTTTTCTATTTCTGTGAAGAATGTCATGGGTAGTTTGATGGGGATTGCATTGAGTTTGTAGATTGCTTTAGTGGCATGGACAATATTCTTCCAATAACAATACTGATTTTTCTAATCTATGAACATGAAATATTTTTCCATTTTCTGGTGACTTCTTCAATTTCTTTCATCAGTGTTTTATGTTTTTATTTAAAGAGATCATTCTCTTCTCTGTTTAATTCCTAGCTTTTTAATTTTATATGTGGCTATGTAAATGGGATTCGGTTTTTAATTTCTTTTTCACATTGTTCACTATGGGCATATGGAAATGCTACTGATTTTGCATGTTGACATTGTATCCTACAACTTTACTGAATTTGTTTATCGGTTCTAATAGTTTTCTTGTGGAGTATTTAGGTTTTTCCAAATATAAGCTCATACAATTTGTAAACAAAGATAATTTTTTTTTTTTTTGGTAACTGTGTGCCTTCTATATTTCTCTTGTCTAATTGGTATAGCTAGGACTTCCAGTACTGTGTTGAATAACAGCAGTGACACTGATCATCCTTGTCGTGTTCCAGATCTTAGAGGAAAGGCTTTCAGTTTTTCCCCATTCAGTATGATACTAGCTATGTGTCTTTCATATATGGCTTTTATTATGTTGATATATATTCCTTCTATTACCAGTTTTTTGAGGGTTTTTATCATGCAGAGATGTTGGATTTTATTGAATGTTTTTCAGCATCAATTGAAATGATCATATGGTTTTTGTCCTTCATTCTGTATCACACTGATTGATTTGCACGTGTTGAACCATCCTTGGATCCCAGGGATAAATCTCGCTTGATCGTGATGAATGATCTTTTTCATGTTTGTTGAATTCAGTTTGCTAGTATTTTGTTGAGAATTTTGCATCAATATTCCTCAGAGATGTTGTCCTGTAGTTTTCTTTTTTTCGATGTGTCTGTCTGGTTTTGGTATCAGGGTAATACTGGCCTCATAGAATGAGTTTGGAAGTGTTTCTTCATCTTCTGTTTTTCAGAAAAGCTTAAGTAGGATTGATATTAATTCTTTAAATGTTAGTAGAGTTCAGCAATCAAGCCGGCAGGTCCTAGGTTTTTCTTTTCTGGGAGAATTTTTATTACAGCTTTGATCTCATTACTTCTTATTGGTCTGTTCAGGTTTTGGATTTCTTCCTGGTTCAATCTTGGTAGGTTTTATGTATCTAGGAATTTGTCTATTTCTTGTAGATTTTTCAATTTATTGGTATATAGTCATTTATAGTAGCCACTAATAATCCTTTGAATTTCTGTAGTATCAGTTATTATGTCTCCATTTTCATATTTCATTTTATTTACTTCTATCTTCTTTCTTTCTTTCTGCGTATGACTAAAGGTTTGCTAATTTTGTTTAACTTTCCAAAAAACCAACTTTTGTTTCATGGATCTTTTGTATTGTTTTCTTAGTTTCAATTTCATTTATTGCTGCTCAGATCTATTGATTTCTTTTCGTCTACTAATTTTGGGTTTGGTTTACTCTTGCTTTTCTAGATTTTCTAAGATGCGTTGTTAAAATGTTCATTTGAAGATTTTCTTCTTTTGATGTAGCCCTTATAGCTATGAACTTCTCTCTTAATATTGCTTTTGCTGTATCTCATAGGTTTTGGTATATTGTATTTCTGTTACCATTTTTTTCAAGATAATTTTCAATTTCCTTCCTAATTTCTTTATTGACCCACTGGTCATTGAGGAGCATATTGCTTAATTTCCATGTATTTGTATAGTTTCCAAAATTGCTCTATTATTAATTTCTAGTTTTATTCAATTGTGGTAAGATAAGATGCTTGATATTATTTCAATTAGTTGAATGTTTTAAGACTTGCTTTGTGACATATGGTTTATTCTTAAGAATATTTCATGTTCTGTGGAAAAGAATGTATATTCTCCAGCTCTTGGATGAAATGTTCTATAAATATATATTAGATCTGCAACTCTTGGATAAAATGTTCTGAAAATATATATTATATCTATTTGGTCTGTAGTGCAGATTAAGTCTCATGTTTCTTTGCTGATTTTCTGTCTGGAAGATCTGTTTAATGCTTAAAGTGGGGTGCTGAAGTCTCCAGCTATGATTGCATTGAGGGTGAACTCTCCCTTTAGCTCTAATAGATTTTCCTTTATATACCTGGGTGCTCCAGTGTTGCGGGGCATATATATTTAAGATTGTCATATTCTCTTGCTGAATTGACCCCTTTATCATTAAACACTGACCTTCTTTGTCTTTTCAAATAGTTTTTGTCTTGAAATCTCTTTTGCCTGATATAAATATAGCTATTTCTGGTCTTACAAAAGAATGTGGCGAATACACATTCTTTTCCACAGAACATGGGATATTCTCAAGAATAAACCATATGATAGGTCACAAAACACAAAATATAGTTTTCCATTGCCATGGAATATCATTTTCTCTCCCTTTATTTTCAGTCTATGTGTGTCATTATAGGTGAAGTATGTTTTTTGAGGACAACAGATCAATTGGTCTTGTTTTTCATCCATTCAGCCAGTCTATGTCTTTTGATGTGAGAATTTAGTCTATTTATATTCAATGTCATTATTAATAAGTAAGGACTTCTGCCATTTTGGTATTTGTTTTCTGGCCTTTTCTTTCATCTTTCTTTCCTTCCTGTCTTCCTCTAGTGAAGGTGATTTTCTCTGGTGATATGATTTAGTTTCTTGCTTTTTATTTTTGGTGTATCCATTGTATATTTTTTGGTTTGTGGTTACCATAAGGCTTGTAAATACTATCTCATAGCCCATTATTTTAACCTGATAAAAACTTAACACTATTTACATAAACAACAAAAAAACAAATAAAACTTTACACCTTAACTTTGTTCTTCTGTTGTTTAACTTTTTGCCATTTCTATTTATATCTTATTGTACTGCCTATGTCTTGAAAAACTTTGTTGTAGTTATTATTTTAATTGGTTTATTGTTTAGTCTTTCTACTTAGGATAAGAGTAGTTTACACACCATAGTTACAATGTTGTAATATTCTGTGTTTTTCTGTGTATTTTTTATTACCAGTGAGTTTTGTACCTTCAGGTTATTATTGCCCATTAATATTCTTTTCTTTCTGATTAAAGTCCTCAGTTTAACATTTCTTGTAGGACAGGTCTGGTGTTCATGAAATCCCTCAGTTTTTGTTTGTCCAGGAAAGTCTTTATCCTTCATGTTTGAAAGATATTTTTGCCAGATATACTATTCTAGGGTAAAATATTTTTTTCTTCAGTGCTTTAAATATGTCATGCCACTCTCTCCTGGCCTGTAAGGTTTCCACTGAAAAGTCTGTTGCCAGAGGTATTGGAGCTCCATTGTATGTTACTTGTTTCCTTTCTCTTGCTTCTTTTATGATCCTTTCTTTGTCCTTGACCTTTGGGATTTTGATTATTAAATATCTTAAGGTAGTCTTCTTTGGGTCACATCTGCTTGGTGTTCTATAACCCTCTTGTACTTGGATATTGATATGTTTCCCTAGGTTTGGGAAGTTTTATCTCTTTGAATAAAATTTCTACCCCTATTTCTTTCTCTACCTCTTCTTTAGGGCCAATATGTCTTAGAATTTTCTTTTTGATGCTATTTTCTAGATTTTGTAGGCATGCTTCATTGTTTATTCTTTTTTCTTGTCTCTTTTATATATTTTCAAATAGCTTATCTTTAAGCCCATTAATTCTTTCTTCTGCTTGATCCATTCTGCTATTAAAGGATTCTGATGCATTTTTCACTATGCCAATGGCATTTTTTTTCAGTTCCAGAATTTCTGCTTCTTTTTATTTACTTCTATATCTTTGTTAAATGTATCTGATGGAATTCTGAATTAATTCTTTGTGTTACCTGAATTTCTTAAGTTTCCTCTAAACAGCCATTTTGAATTACCTTCTCGAAAGATCCCATATCTGTTTTTCTCTAGGACTAGTCCTTAGTGCCTTATTTAGTTCATTTGGTGAGATCATGTTTTCCTGGATGGTATTGGTGCTAGTAAAGGTTCTCCAGTGTCTGGGCGTTGAAGAGTGTAGGTATTTATTGTAATCTTCACTGTCTGGGCTTATTTATAGCCATCCTTTTTGGGAAGGCTTTCTAGATGTTGGAAAGGACTTGAGTGTTGTGATCTAAGCTGTGTCTGCTTTAGGGGTCATGCCAAGCCCAATAACACTGTGGTTCTTGCAGAGTCATAGAGGTATCACCTTGATGGTTTTGCACAAGATCCAGGCAAATTCTCTGGATTACTAGGCATGGGCTCCTGTTCTCTTCCATTAATTTCTCCCAAACATACAGAGTCTCTCTCTTTCTGTTCTGTGCCACCTAAAACTGGGGATGGAGTGACCCAGGCACCCTGTGGCCACCACCACTAAGACTGTACTGGGTGAGACCTGAAGCCAGCAAAGTTCTGGGTCTTGCACAAGGCCTGCTGTAACCACTCCCTGACTACCGCCTGTGTTCACCAAAGGCCCTGAGGCTCTATAATCAGCAGGTGACAAAGTCAGCCAGGATTGTGCTGTGTCCTTCCCTTCAGAGCATCAAAGTTCCCAGGCTTTGGGTGAGTCCAGAAGTGATGTCAGGGAGTCAAGGACTAGAATCAAAAACCTTAGACGTCTACCTGGTATACTATTGTATTGCAGCTGAGCTGGCACTTCAACCACAATACGCAATCCTTCCTTCCCTTTCTTCCCTCAAAGGAACCTTACCCTGTAGCCACTACCACCCCCGGCCATGAGGAGTACTGCCAGACTGCCACTAATGTTCCCCTAAGGCCTGAGGTCTCTTAAGTCAGCATGTTGTGAATGCTGCCTGGCCTGGGACTCACCCTTCAAGGAAGTGAGCTACATTCTGTCTCAGAGCAGGTCCAGAAATGCCATTTAAGCATCAAGTCCTGAAATCAGAGACCCCAAGAGCCCACTTGGTGTCTACCCCACTGTGGCTATGCTAGTGCCTGGAACCAGCACATGTCGGAGGCCCACCCAAGGCCTTTGATGTGGTACCTGGGTATCACTACTGGTTATTCATGGCCCAAGATCTCTTCAGTTAGTAGGTGATGAATGCTGCCAGAACTGGGTCCTTTTCTTCAAGGCAGTGGGTTTACTGGCTCAGAGTGTGTCTGTAAATTTTATTCAGGAGCTAGGGCCTGGAATGGGGACCTCACAACTCTGACCCATGCCCTGTACTGCTGTGGCTGAGCTGGTATCCCAGATGCAAGACAAAGTCCTCCCCACACTTCCCTCTCCTCTTCTCAAATGAAGGAAGGAGTCTGTTTTGGAGCCATGAGCTGTGCAGCTTAGGGGAGGGGCTATGTCAGCACTCCTTGGCTGCCCTAACTCCTCATGTCTCAATAGGTCGAGTCCCCCTGCCCCTACCACTTAGTCCACTGTCTCTGGGCTTAGCTCAGCCCTATGACTCATCTCCTGTCTAAGAGTTTCACTCCTTATGTTCTGGAGTGCCTTTCAAGTTTACTTGGAGACACAAAGTGGTGTAGCTCTTGGTGGTGAGGTTTGTAGGCACTCAAGTTCTGACTTCTGGAATGGGCGATTCACCTCTGGCTGGGGCTGGTATAAATGCTCCCTTCATGGAGAGGTGTCAGCTCTATTTGGTCTGATTTTCCTTTTTGCTCTAAGAGGACAGCACTGAGTTCAATGCCTCAAAATTGTTGTGTTGTTTCTCTTCCAGCACCCAGAGAATCTCTGAACCATTCCACCACTGCTGGGGTAGGGGAGGGGTAGTGTTGGCAATTCAGGACTGCTTTTTGTATCTCTTCAGTGCCTCTTTCAGTGATACGAAGTTAAAACAAGGTACTATGAGTACTCAACTGATTTTCAATTCTTATGAAGGTGTTTTTTTTGTGTGTGTATAGACAGTTGTTAACTTGGTGTTCTTGCTGCTGGTGGTGGGCAAGGTGGGGGAGCCATCAGACAGTTTTCCATTCAGTCATCTTGCTTTGCCCTCTCCGCAGCATTTAAAATAATTCTTCTAAAAACAAAATGGGATACATGTGCAGAACATGCAGGTTTGTTACATAGGTATATGTGTGCCATGGTGGTTTGTTGCACCTATTGATCCATTCTCTAAATTCCCTCCCCTTGTCCCCCATCCCCCAATAGGCCCTGGTGTGTGTTGTCTTCCTGTCTGCATCCATGTGTTCTCAATGTTCAGTTCCCACTTATAAGTAAGAACATGTGCCGTTTGGTTTTCTGTTTCTGTGTTAGTTTGCTGAGGATGATGCCTTCCAGCTTCATCCATGTCTCTGCAAAGGATATGATCTCATTCCTTTTTATGGCTGCATAGTATTCCATGGTGTATGTGTACCACATTTTCTTTATCCAATCTATCATTAATGGGCATTTGAGTTGGTTTCATGTCTTTGCTATTGTAAATAGTGCTGCGATAAACACATATGTGTGCATGTGACTTTGTAGTAGAATGATTTTTATTCCTTTGGATGTATACCCAGTAATGGGATTGCTGGGTCAAATGGTATTTCTGGTTCTAGACCCTTGAAGAATTGCCATATTGTCTTCTACAATGGTTGAACTAATTTACATTCCCACTCACAGTGTAAAAGCATTCAAATTTCTCCACAGCCTTGCAGCATCTATTGTTTCTTGACTTTTTAATAATTGCCATTCTGACTAGCGTGAGGTGGTATGTCATTGTGGTTTTGATTTGCATTTTTCTGATGATCAGTGATGTTGAGCTTTTCTTCATATGTTTGTTGGCCACATAAATGTCTTCTTTTGAGAAGTGTCTCTTTGTATCATTTGCCCACTTTTTGATGGGGTTGTTTGTTTTTTTACTTGCAAATATATTTAAGTTTCTTGTAAATTCTGGATATTAGAGCTTTGTCAGATTGGTAGACTGCCAAAATTTTCTCCCATTCTGTAGGTTGCCTGTTCACTCTGATGATAGTTTCTTTTGCTGTGTAGACCTCTTTAGCTTAATTAAATCCCATTTGTCAATTATGGCTTTTGTTGCCACTGCTTTTGGTGTTTTTGTCATGAAGTCTTTGCCCATGCCTATGTCCTGAATGGTATTGTCTAGGTATTCTTCTAGGGATTTTATGGTTTTAGGTCTTATGGTTAAATCGTTAATCCACCTTGAGTTAATTTTTGTATAAAGTGATTTATAATTTTGTATGAAGGGATCCAGGTTCAGTTTTCTGCATATGGCTAGCCAGTTTTCCCAGCACTATTTACTGAATAGGAGATCCTTTCCCCATTGCTTGTTTTTGTCAGGTTTGTTGAAGATCAGATGGTTGTAGATGTGTGGTGTTATTTCTGAGATCTCTGTTCTGCTCCATTGGTCTAGATATCTGTTTTTGTACAAGTACTATGCTGCTTTGGTTGCTGTAGCCTTGTACTGTAGTTTGAAGTCAGGTAGTGTGATGCCTCCAGCTTTGTTCTTTTTGCTTAGGATTGTCTTGGCTATCCAGGGTCTTCTTTGATTCCATATGAAATTCAAAATAGTTGTTTTCTAATCCTGTGAAGAATCTCAATGGTAGTTTGATGGGAATAACGTTGAATCTATAGATTACTTTGGGCAGTATGGCCATTTTCATGATATTGATTATTTCTGTCTATGAAGATGGAATCTTTTTTTATTTGTTTGTGTTCTTTCTTACTTCCTTGAGCAGTGGTTTGTAGCTCTCCTTGAAGAGGTCGTTCACATCCCTTGTTAGCTGTATTCCTAGGTATTTTATTCTCTTTGTAGCAGTTGTGAATGGGAGTTCATTCATGATTTGGCTCTCTGCTTGCCTATTGTTGGTGTAAAGGAATGATTGTGATTTTTGCACATTGATTTTATATCCTGAGACTTTGCTGAAGTTGCTTATCAGTTTAAGAAATTTTTGGGCCGAGATCATTGGGTTGTCTAAATATAAAATCATGTCATCTGGAAACAGAAACAACTTGACTTCCTCTCTTCCTATTTGATTGCCCTTTATTTCTTTCTCTTGCCTGATTGCCCTGGCCAATACTTGCAATACAATGTTGAATAGGGGTCGTGAGAGACAGCATCCTTGTCTTGTACCGGTTTTCAAAGGGAACGCTTCCAGCTTATGCCCATTCAACATGAAATTGGCTGTGGTTTGTCATAAATACCTCTTATTATTTTGAGATATGTTCCGTGAATACCTAGTTTATTGAGAGTTTTTAACATGAAGGGATGTTGAATTTTATCAAAAGGCTTTTCTGCATCTATTGAGATAATCATGTGTTTTTTCTCTTTGGTTCTGTTTATGTGATGGATTACATTTATTGATTTGCATAGGTTAAGCCAGCCTTGCATTGCAGGGGTGAAGCCGACTTGATCATGATGGATAAGTTTTTTGATGTTCTGCTGGATTCAGTTTGCCAGCATTAAATTGAGGATTTTTGCATCAATGTTCATCAAGGATATTGGTCTGAAGTTTTCTTTTTTTGTTGTGTCTCTTCCCAGTTTTGATAACAGGATGATGCTGGCTTCATAAAATGAGTTAGGGAGGAGTCCCTTGTTTTCAATTGTTTGGAATAATTTCAGAGGGAATGGTACCAGCACCTCTTTGTATTTCTGGTAGAATTCAGCTGTGAATCCATCTAGTCCTGTGCTTTTCTTTTTTTCTGCCTTAATTTCAGACCATGTTATTGGTCTATATAGGGATTCAACTTCTTCCTGGTTTAATCTTTGTAGGGTGTATGCATCCAGGAATTTATCCATTTCTTCTAGATTTTCTTTTTTTGTTTTTATTTTTTTAATTTTGCTTTAAGTTCTGGGGTACATGTGCAGAATGGGCAGGTTTGTTTCATAGGTATACATGTGCCATGAAGTGTCTGTTCATATCCTTTCCCCACTTTTTGATGGGGTTGTTTGTTTTTATCTTGTAAATTTGTTTAGGTCCTTTGTAGATTTTAGATATTAGCCCTTTGTCAGATGGGTAGACCGCACAAATTTTCTCCCATTCTGTAGGTTGCCTGTTCACTCTGATGATAGTTTCTTTTGATGTGCAGCTCTTTAATTAGATCCCATTTGTCTATTTTGGCTTTTGTTGCCATTGCTTTTGCTATTTTAGTCATGAAGTCTTTGCCCATGCCTATGTCCTGAATGGTATTGCCTAGGTTTTCTTCTAGGGTTTTTATGGTTTTAGGTCTTATGGTTAAATCTTTAATCCATCCTGAGTTAATTTTTGTATAAAGTGTAAAGAAGGGATCCAGTTTCAGCTTTCTGCATATGGCTAGCCAGTTTTCCCAAAACTATTTATTAAATAGGAAATCCTTTCCCCATGCTTTTTTTTGTCAAGTTTGTCAAATAGATGGTTGTAGGTGTGTGGCATTATTTCTGAGGCCTCTGTTCTGTTCCATTGGTCTATATTATCTGTTTTGGTACCAGTACCATGCTGTTTTGGTTACTGTAGCCTTGTAGTATAGTTTGAAGTCAGGTAGTGTTATGCCTCCAGCTTTTTTTTTTTGAGTCGGAGTTTTGCTCTTGTTACCCAGGCTGGAGTGCAATGGCGTGATCTCGGCTCACCACAACCTCCGCCTCCTGGGTTCAGGCAATTCTCCTGCCTCAGCCTCCTGAGTAGCTGGGATTACAGGCACGTGCCACCATGCCCAGCTAATTTTTTGTATTTTTAGTAGAGACGGGGTTTCACCATGTTGACCAGGATGGTCTCGATCTCTTGACCTCGTGATCCACCCGCCTTGGCCTCCCAAAGTGCTGGGATTATAAGCGTGAGCCACTGTGCCCGGCCGCTTTTTTTTTTTTTTTTTTTTTAGCTTAGAATTGTCTTGGCTATGAGGGCTCCTTTTTGGTTCCATATGAAATTTAAGGTTTTTTTGTTGTTTTTTTTTTTTTCCAATTCTGTGAAAAAAGTCAGTGGTAGCTTGATGGGGATAGTATTGAATCCATAGATTACTTTGGGCAGTATGGCCATTTTCTTGATATTGATTCTTACTAATCATGAGCATGGAATGTTTTTCCATTTGTTTGTGTCCTCTCTTATTTCCTTGAGCAGTGGTTTGTAGTTCTCCTTGAAGAGATCCTTCACATCCCTTGTAAGTTGTATTCCTAGGTATTTTATTCTCGTTGTACCAATTGTGAATGGGAGTTCACTCATGATATGGCTCTCTGTCTGTTATTGGTGTGTAGGTATAGGAATGCCTGTGATTTTTGCACATTGATTTTGTATCCTGAGACTTTGCTGATGTTGCTTATCAGCTTAAGGAGATTTTGGGCTGAGATGATGAGGTCTTCTAAATATACAATCATGTCATCTGCAAATAGAGACAATTTGACTTCATCTTTTCCTATTTGAATACCCTTTATTTCTATCTCTTGCCTGATTGTCCTGGCCAGAACTTCCAATACTATGTTGAATAGGAGTGGTGAGAGAGGGCATCCTTGTCTCGTGCCAGTTTTCAAAAGGAATGCTTCCAGTTTTTGCACATTGGGTATAATGTTGGCTGTGAGTTTGTCATAAATAGCTGTTATTATTTTGAGATACGTTCCATCAATACCTAGTTTATTGAGAGTTTTTAGCATAAAGGGTTGTTGATCAAAGGCCTTCTCTGCATCTGTTGAGATAATCATGTGATTTTTGTCTTTGGTTCTGTTTATGTGATGGATTATGTTTATTGATTTGCATATGTTGAACCAGCCTTGCATCCCAGGGATGAAGCCAACTTGATCATGATGGATAAACTTCTTGATGTGCTGTTGGATTTGGCTTGCCAGTATTTTATTGAGGATTTTCACATTGATGTTCATCAGGGACATTGGCCTGAAATTTTCTTTTTCAGTTATGTCTTTGCCAGGTTTTGGTATCAGGATGATGTTGGCCTCATAAAATAAGTTAGGAAGGATTCCCTTTTTTTCTAGTGTTTGGAATAGTTTCAGAAGGATTGGCACCAGCTTCTCTTTGTACGTCTGATAGAATTTGGCTGTGAAACTGTCTGGTCTTGGACTTTTTTGGTTGGTAGGCTATTAATTGCTGCCTCAATTTCAGACCTTGTTATTGGTCTATTCAGGGATTCAACTTCTTCCTGGTATAGTCTTGGGAGGGTCTAAGTGTCCAGTAATTTATCTATTTCTTCTAGATTTTCTGTTTTATTGGCAGAGGTGTTTATAGTATTCTCTGATGGTAGTTTGTATTTCTATGGGATTGGTGCTGATAATGCCTTTTTCATTTTTTATTGCATCTATTTTATTCTTCTCTCATTTCTTCTTTATTAGTTTGGCTAGTGGTCTATTTTGTTGATCTTTTCAAAAAACCAGCTCTTGGATTCATGATTTCTTTGAAGGGTTTTTTGTGTCTCTATCTCCTTCAGTTCTGCTCTGATCTTAGTTATTTTTTATCTTCTGCTGGCGTTTGAATTTGTTTATTCTTGCTTCTCTAGTTCTTTTTACTGTGATGTTAAGGTATCAATTTTAGATCTTTCCTGCTTTCTCTGTTGGGCATTTAGTGTTATATATTTCCCTCTACACACTGCTTTAAATGTGTCCCAGAGATTCTGGTATGTTGTGTCTTTGTTCTCATTGGTTTCAAAGAACATCTTTATTTCTGCTTTCATTTCTTTATCCAGTAGTCATTCAGGAGCAGGTTGTTCAGCTTCTATGTAGTTGTGAGGTGTTGAGTGAGTTTCTTATTCCTGAGTTCTAATTTGATTGCACTGTGGTCTGAGATACTGTTTGTTATGATTTCCATTCTTTTGCATTTGCTGAGGAGTGTTTTACTTCCAGTTATGTGGTTGATTTGTGGTGGAGGGTTCTGTAGATGTCTATTAGGTCTGCTTGGTCAAGAGCTGAGTTCAAGTCCTGGACATCCTTGTTAATTTTCTGTTTCGTTGATCTGTCTAATATTGACAGTGGGGTGTTAAGTTCTCCTACTATTATTGTCTGGGAGTCAAAGTCTCTTGGTAGGTCTCTGAGAGCTTGCTTTATGAATCTGCGTGCTCCTGCATTGGGTGCATATATATTTAGGTTTGTTAGCTCTTCCTGTTGCATTGATCCCTTTACCATTATGTAATGCCCTTCTTTGTCTCTTTTGATCTTTGATGGTTTAAAGTCTGTTTTATCAGAGACTAGGATTGCAACCCCCCCCTTTTTTTTTTTTTTTTTGCTTTCCATTTGCTTGGTAAATCTTCCTCCATCCCTTTATTTCGAGCCTAAGTGTGTCTTTGCCTGTGATATGGGTCTCCTGAATACAGCACACCGATGGGTCTTGACTCTTTATCTAATTTGCCAGTCTGTGTATTTTAATTGGGGCCTTTAGCCCATTTACATTTAAGGTTAATGTTGTTATGTGTGAATTTAATCCTGCCATTATGATGCTAGCTGGTTATTTTGCCCATTAGTTGATGCAGTTTCTTCCTTGCATCAGTGGTCTTTACAGTTTGGTATGTTTTTGCAGTGGCTGGTGCCAGTTGTTCCTTTCTATGTTTAGTGCTTCCTTCAGGAGCTGTTGTAGGGCAGGCCTGGTGGGAGGGAGAAATAAAATCCTTTACAGACAAGCAAATCTCTCAGCATTTGCTTGTCTGTAAAGGATTTTATTTCTCCCTTGCTTATGAAGCTTGGTTTCGCTGGATATGAAATTCTGGTTTGAAAATTGTTTTCTTTAAGAATGTTGAATATTGGCCCCCACTCTCTTCTGGCTTGAGGTTTTCTGCTGAGATATCCACTGTTAGTCTGATGGGCTTGCCTTTGTGGATAACCTGACCTTTCTCTCTGGCTGCCCTTAGTATTTTTTCCTTCATTTCACACTTGGTGAATCTGATGATTATATGTCTTGGGGTTGCTCATCTCGAGGAATATCTTTGTGGTGTTCTCTGTATTTCCTGGATTTGAATGTTGGCCTGCCTTGCTAGGTTGGGGAATTTCTCCTGGGTAATATCGTTAAGAGTGTTTTCCAACTTGGTTTCATTCTCCCCTTTATTTTCAGATACACTGATCAAACATAGATTTAGTCTTTTCATGTAATTCCATATTTTTTAGAAGCTTTGTTCATTTGTTTTCACTCTTTTTTCTCTAATCTTGTTTTCTTGCTTTATTTCATTGAGTTGATCTTCAATCTCTGATATCCATTCTTCCATTTGATTGATTCGGCTATTGAAACTTGTGTATGCTTCACGAAGTTCTCATGCTGTGTTTTTCAGCTCCATCAGGTCATTTATGTTATTCTCTAAACTGGTTATTCTAGTTAGCATTTAGTCTAACCTTTTTTCAAGGTTCTTAGCTTCCTTGCATTGGGTTAGAATATGCTCCTTTAGCTTGGAGAAGTTTATTATTACCCACCTTCTGAAGCCTGCTTCTGTCAGTTCATCAACTCATTCTCCATCCAGTTACGTTCCTTTGCTGGCAAGGAGGTGTGATCCCTTAAAGGAGAAGAGGCATTTTGGTTTTTGGAGTTTTCAGCCTTTTTGTACTGGTTTCTTCCCGTCTTCATGGATTTGTCTTCCTTTGGTCTTTGAGGTCAGTAACCTTTGGATGGGGTCTCTGAGTGGATGTCCTTTTTGTTGATGTTGTAGCTATTATTTTTCTGTTTGTTAGTTTTTCTTCTAACAGGCCCCTCTGCTGCAGGTCTGCTGGAGTTTGCTGGAGGTCCACTCCAGACCCTGCTTTCCTGGGAATCACCAGCGGTGACTGCAGAACAGCAAAGATTGCTGCCTGTTCCTTCCTCTGGTAGCTTAATTCCAGAGGATTACCTGCCAGATGCCAGCCAGAGCTCTCCTGTATGAGTTGTCTGTTGGCCCCTACTGGGAGGTGTCTCCCAGTCAGGATATACAGGGGTCAGGGAGCCACTTGAGGAGGCAGTCTGTCTCTTATCAGAGCTTGAACGCTATGTTGGGAAATCCACTGCTCTCTTCAGAGCTGTCAGGCAGGGATGTTTAGGTCTGCTGAAGCTATACCCACTCCCGCCCCTTTTCCCAGGTGTTCTCTCCCAGGAAGGTGGGGGCTTTATTTAAAAGTCCCTTATGGGCTGTTGCCTTTTCTCAGAGATGTTCTGCCCAGTGAGGGCATCTAGTGAGACAGTGCCTGCAGCTGCCGAGCTGTGTTGGACTGCACCCAGTTCAGATTTCCCAGCGGCTTTGCTTACACTGTGGGGTTGAAACCTCCTACTTGAGCCTCAGCAATGGTGGATGCCCCTCCCCTCACGAGCTCGAATGACCCAGGTCGAGCTCAGACTGCTGTGCTGGCTACAAGAATTTCAGGCCAGTTGATCTTAGCTTGCTGGTCTCCAGGGAGTGGGACCCGCTCAGCCAGACCACTTGGCTCCCTGGCTTCAGCCCCCTTTCCAGGGAAGTGAACAGTTCTATATCACTGGCATTCCAGATGCTACTGGGATATGAAAAAAACTGCTGCAGCTAGCTCAGTTTCTGCCCAAATGGCCATCCAGTTTTGTGCTGGAATTCCAGGGCTCTGGTGGTTATATAGGTACCAGAGGGAATCTCCTAGTCTGGGTTGTGAATACTGTGGGAAAAGTGCATTATTTGGGCCAGACTGCAGGAAACAGTCCCTAATGGCTTCCCTTGGCTAGGAGAGGGAGTTCCCCGGCCCCTTGTGCTTCCCAGGCAAGGCGATGCCCTACCTTGCTTCTACTCACCCTCATTTGGCTGCACCCACTGTCCAACTGGTTCCAATGAGATGAACCAGGTACCTCAGTTGGAAATGTGGAAATCACCTGCCTTCTGTGTCAGTCTCACTGGGAGCTGCACACCGGAGCTGTTCCTATTTGGCCATCTTGCCCAGGGACCTTCTAGATTTTCTAGTTTATTTGTGTAGAAGTGTTTATAGTATTCTCTGATGGTAGTTTGTATTTCTGTGGGGTCAGTGGTGATATCCCCTTAATCATTTTTTAATGTGTCTATTTGATTCTTTTCTTGCTTCTTTATTAGTCTAGCTAGTGGTCTAGTTTGTTAAAAATTTTTCAAAAAATCAGTTCCTGAATTCATTGATTTTTTTTTTTTTTTGGAGGGTTTTTTGTGTCTCTATCTCAATTCTTCTCTGCTCTTAGTTATTTCTTGTCTTCTGCTAGCTTTTGGATAAGTTTGCTCTTGCCTCTAGCTCTTTTAATTGTGATGTTAGGGTGTTGATTTGAGATCTTTCTAGCTTTCTGATATGGGCATTTAGTGCTATCAATTTCCCTCTTAACATTGCTTTAGTTATGTCCCAGAGATTCTGGTATGTTGTTTCTTTGTTCTCACTGATTTCAAAAAAACTTCTTGATTTCTGCCTTAATTTCATTATTTACCCAGGAGTCATTCAGGAGCAGGTTCTTCAATTTCCATGAAATTGTGTGGTTTTGAGTGAGTTTCTTAATCCTGAGTTCTAATTTGATTGCACTGTGGTCTGAGAGACTGTTCATTATGATTTCACTTCTTTTGCATTTGCTGAGGAGTGTTTTACTTTCAATTATGTGGTTGATTTTAGAATACATGTCATGTGGCACTGAGAATAATGTATATTCTGTTGATTTGGGGTGGAGAGTTCTGTAGACATCTACTAGGTTCGCTTGATCCAGAGCTGAGTTCAACTCCTGAATATCCTTGATAATTTTCTGTCTCGTTGATCTAACACTGACAGTGGGATATTAAAGTCTCCCACTATTATTGTGCAGGATTCCTAGTCTCTTTGTAGGTCTCTAAGAGCCTGTTCTATCAATCTGGGTGCTCCTGTATTGGGTATATTCTGTATATTCAGACTAATTAGCTCTTCTCATTGAATTGTTCTCTTTATCATTATGTAATGCTGTTCTTTGTCTTTTTTCATCTTTGCTGGTTTAAAGTCTGTTTTGTCAGAGACTACTGTTGCAACCCCTGCTTTTTTTTGCTTTCCATTTACTTGGTAAATTTTCCTCCATCCCTTTATTTTTAGCCTCTGTGTGTCTTTGCAAGTAAGATAGGTCTTCTAATACAGCACACCGATGGGTCTTGACTCTGTATCCAATTTTTCAGTCTGTGTGTTTTAATTGTGGCATTTAGCCCATTTACATTTAAGGTTAGTATTCTTATGTGTGAATTTTATCCTGTCATCATGATGTTATTTGGTTATTTTGCACACTAGTTGATGCAGTTTCTTTGTAGTGTCCTTGGTCTTCATATTTTTGTGTGTTTTTGCAGTGGCTGGTACTGGTATTCCTTTTCCATATTTAGTGTTTCTTTCAGGAACTCTTGCAGGGCAGGCCTAGTGGTAACAAAATCTGTCAGCGTTTGCTTTTCTGGAAAGGATTTTATTTCTCCTTCACGTATGAATCTTAATTTGGCTGGATATGAGATTCTGGGATGGAAATTTTATAAGAATGTTGAATATTGGCCCCCAATCTCTTCTGGCTTGTAGAGCTTCTGCTGAGAGATCTGCTGTTAGTCTGATGGGCTTTTCTTTGTAGGTGACCTGGCCTTTCTCTCTGGCTGCCCTTAACATTTTTTCCTTCATTTGACCTTGGAGAATCTGATGATTATGTGTCTCAGGGATGATCTTCTCCTGGAGTATCTTAATGGCGTTCTCTGTATTTCCTAAATTTGCATGTTGTACTGTTTTGGTAGGTTGGGGAAGTTCTCCTTGATAATATCTTGAAGTTTATTTTCCAGCTTGTTTCCATTCTCCTTTTTTCCTTCTGGTACTCCAATCAATTGTAGGTTTGGTCTTTTTATTAAGTCTCATATTTCCTGGAGGCTTTGTTCATTCCTTTTCATTTTTTTTTTCTCAAGTCTTGTCTGTATGTCTTATTTCATTAAGGTGGTCTTCAGACTCTGATATCCTTTCTTCTACTTGGTTGATTCAGCTGTTGATACTTGTATATGCTTCACTATGTTCTCATGCTGTGTTTTTCAGCTCCACCAGGTCGTTTATGTTCCTCTCTAAATTGGTTATTCTAGTTAGCAATTCCTCTAACCTTTTACCAAGGTTCTTAGCTTCTTTGCATTGGGTTAGAATATGTTCCTTTAACTCATCTTTGTTTTTTATTACCCATCTTCTAAAGCCTACTTCTGTCACTTCATCCATCTGATCGTATGTCCAGTTCTGTGCCCTTGATGGAGAGACGTTGCGATCATTTGGAAGAGAAGAGGCACTCTGGCCTTTTAAAGGGTTTTCAGCATTTTTTTCACTGATTCTTTCTCTTGTTCGTGAGTTTGTCTAGCTTTGCTTTTGAGGCTGCTGACCCTTGGATGGGGTTTTTATGGGGCTTTTTGCTGTTGTTGTTGACGATGCTGTTGTTGCTTTCTGCTTGTTTTTCTTTCAATGATCAGGTACCTCTTCTGTAGGGCTGCTGCTGTTTGCTGGGGGTTCACTTCAGGCCCTATTCATCTGATTCCCTCCCACACCTGGAGATGTCAATCAAGGAGGCTGGAGAACAGCACAGATGGGATGGGTGCCTGCTTCTTTTCCTGAGACCTCTTACCTCAAGGGGCACCAACCTGATGCCAGTAGGATCACTCCTGTATTGGGTGTCTCACAACCCCCTTTAGAGGGTCTCACCCAGTTGGCTGGCATGGGGAACAGGACCTGTGTAACGAAGTACTTTGTCCCTTGGTGGAGGTGCGGGGTGTGCCTCGCTGAGGGGGATCCCACTCATCTGGGCTGCCCAGATTCCTCAGAACCACCAGGAGAAAAGGCTAAGTCTGTTGGCCCACAGAGACTGGGGCTACCTCTCCCCCTAGGGGCTCAGGCCCAGGGATATCTGGGTTCTGTCCCTGAGCCTCTGGCTGAAGTTATTGGAGTTCCTGCAGGGAAGCCCCACCAATGAGGAAGAATGGGTCAGATTCAGGCCTGAAGAGGCCCTCTGGCCTCAGACTACCACAGCCTGTATGTTGGCTGTGGGGACAAGTCTTGGGACCAACCCATCCAGCCTCCCTTGCTCCAGCAGGGGAAAAGTACAGCCTGGGGCTATAGAGGTAGGTGCTGCCCTTCCCCTGCTCAGGGAGCTTAGCATGTTAGGCAGTTGCGAGTCCCAGTGATGGCTGCTGCCCCACCCCCAGAGAGCTCAAAGGTCTTAGCAGGCACCTGAAGCCAGTGCTTGTCACCCCTGTCCTTAGGAGTTTGGTAGGGTTAAGCAGATACCAGCTGAGAGGCAGTAAGAATCTGTGTGTTCTGGGCTTGGGATGGTGGCATGGGTTTGTGAGTGGGATATTCCAATCTGTGGGTTGCACAGTTATGTGGGAAAGCACAGTTTCCCTGGCTGGGTAGCACACTCACCTACCACCTGTTTTGGGTCAGGGGAGGGGGTTCCCCTTCCCTGTGTGGCTCTCAGGTGGGCTGCTGCACCACACTGCTCTTCCTTCTCTCCATGGGTCATGCCAGCTTTCTAGTCAATTTTGATAAGAGAACCTGGATACCTTGATACCTTGGTTGCTGGTAAAGGATTCACAAGCTTATTATGTTTTGTTTTTTTTTTTTTTTTTTCCCAATGGGAGCCTCTGTATGCCACTGCTTCTAGTCTGCAATCTTGGCCGTGGCCCCTCCTCAGCATCTTTTAAAAGACTCTTTCCAACCAAAGTGGAGGGGCCCTTACCACCTAGGTCCACATTTCTCTTCTAAAGAATGTTCCATCTCCTGAGTAGACTGTTTCCCCAGAAAGTGTCCTTCAACTTAAAATAAGTTGATGCCAGTTCAAGAAGAAGATAACATCTGATATAGACAGTGAAAACACAAGACTCTGGATTAGGCCTCTATCTAAATGAATACTTAATATAACAATTATTAATAGATGGGGAAGATTTTTCTTTTCTTTTTTTTTTTTTGAGACAGAGTTTCGCTCTTGTTACCCAGGCTGGAGTGCAATGGCGCGATCTCGGCTCACTGCAACCTCCGCCTCCTGGGTTCAGGCAATTCTCCTGCCTCAGCCTCCTGAGTAGCTGGGATTACAGGCACGCGCCACCATGCCCAGCTAATTTTTTGTATTTTTAATAGAGGCGGGGTTTCACCATGTTGACCAGGATGGTCTCGATCTCTTGACCTCGTGATCCACCCGCCTCGGCCTCCCAAAGTGCTGGGATTACAGGCTTGAGCCACCGCGCCCGGCCGGGGAAGATTTTTCTTTACAAGCTCCCACTACTTTCCTTTTGTCCTTATTTCTCCCATGTTGGCACTACTATCACCAGCTGTTGCTTATGAAGCAAACCTCTTTCTGCAATGAGCCCAGGACTATATAATAGGTAACAAAAAGGTGCTTGATGGATATGTAGTCTTATGCCCTTTTCCAGTATTTCTAGCCTTCTGTGGTGAGTATCTCCTCTCTTAGGATAAGAGTGGATAAAACATCAGAAATATATCCATCTTTTTCAAAACCAGTCATTGGTGCTTGACACTAGTATAATTAAGGATAATGTTGATAATTGGCCTGTTAGTACTTTACAGAAAAGGGGCATGGGAATAGCTTCTCAGTACAAGAAATTAATTCATTAGCTTTAATGCTGCCACTACCCCAACTGATGTATCAAACAACACTGCCCCAATTAAAATGTAAGACAACACTATTTCAGGATGGTATAACATATTTGGGATCGTTTTATCTGGCTTAACCCCTCCTTTGGTCAGCTCAGCCAGCTTAGCCCTTTATGTTGGGAACAGAGAAATCATACTAAAGATACCTGGCCCAGTAGCACTAGAGATATGGGATGGATACCCAAAGAATATTGTATCAACACCATTATGTTAAAAAATACTGATTGACATAACACTGAATAGGCACAATGACCATGTATTTATTGGTTAGCTCCAAATAGAATGTATTGGGTATGTGGCATTAACCTATGGTCATGGTTACCCCCAGGAAGGTTAGGACAGTGTTCTCTTGGTTATGGTTGGGGACAAGGTTAAGTAGTTCATACCTTGTCAAAACCTTCAAATTTTCCTCATTTACAATCTTGTTGGATTTGTTGTGTCCCATTGGTATGACCATTTAGCTGCCATCTTCATACCACAACTAGGTATTAAGCATGTCATTTTGCCATGTAAAGACCCTAACCAATTATACACAAAAGGCACTAAATGATGGCTGCATGGGTATTTTGTTATTAAATAATGAAATTACTCTTGTGAGAAATGGTATATTATGGAACTGTATGGCTTTAAGCATATTCAGTGTTGTCCAAGGGGAACCTGCACTATCATAAAAACTGAACATTGTGTCTGTATCCCAGATGAATCAAATAACATCACTAAATTAAATGATGGCATGAAAACCCAACTAACCAACCTTTCAGATCCAAAACTCTCTCCAAGCAATTGGCTAAGCAGCTTGTTTGGATTTTGGGGAATTTGGTGGCAAAAGCTATTATTTATCCTGGGAATTATAATCATATGTTGTGTTTTGTCCTGTTTTCATCTACACTGCTGTTATAGCATTTGTTTGCGATGGAGTTAATGCATGACTAAAAAGATTAGAATAATGATTGCCCAAAGAATTGTATTAATTGAAGATGTATTTGTTTAGCCTAACACAGGTCACAAAATCACTTTTTTCATATTTCTTTAAATTTGGCCTATCAACTTTATGGCTTGTTCAGTTTCCCTTTGGCATGGCAAATGACATTCTAGGAAAGAAGCTTCCTAGTGACATGAGACTAAACTTCAGAACATAAAAGGAGGCAAAGCTATAGTGCTCATCTATGATACTTTCTTTGAAAGATCTTTTTTTTTTTCATGTAATCTTCCTCCCTCTATTCTTTGAAAGATCTTGATGAAAAAGGAGGAAATGTGAAAATGAATAACATTTAAAAGCCATTGGAATTTTAAAAAAGCCATTGGAACCCCCAAAACATTTTAAGCGTTGAGCAAGATGTGACTGTAATCTGAGTCACATAGCATGATATTATAACTCTACTTCACAGACAGCTTATAGCTTAACTTTTGTTCTCATCGTTATTGTTCTATAAATGACTAGGAAAGACCAGAGACTAAACCTCCCTCCCTCCAATCACTGACCTTTGTTACAGATTAACTGCCTCCTTTATTGTCCAGCACCTAACTCGAACAAGATGGCACCTGAATAGGAACTCCATGACAGTTTCGTCTTCACTGTGGAATATTAATTATACCTTTCATGAAATAACAGGACCACCTCAACTAATAAGATCTTTGCTACTGTGCCTGAAGTTTTACATAGAAAGATACTGAAATGCTGTGAAACTTCCCTGAACTTTGTCTATATAAACGATCCCAAACTTCTACACTTTGGAATACTGACTTCCATTCTTTGGAGCTTGTGCTTCCCTGTGGAGCCTGTCCTCAACTTTTGCTCATGAATAACCTGTCTTTAAACTAGATGATCTTTTTGATTATTTTAGATTGATGAGCCCTATTTCCATATTTATAAAAGACAAAGAAAAGGTCTCTATTATCTGATTCATGTTCTACCCCTAAGCTTTCTTCTTTCTCATGGTCTCCAGTCCTCCTCCTATTAATGTTAGGTTTTTAGAGAACATTTTATCTTAAAACTTAGAAAACAATCCTGGATCTATATTTCTTTTGACATATATCCTCTTGGTGTTACCACTTTATTATTGAGGCCTTGTTGGGGAGTTTCTCTGGGGAACATGTGGGAGAGGGGAAGTTTGGAATTTGGCAGGTTTTCTTCAGAGTTATGGGTTTTGATATGCAGGGGCCTCTTTTTCTAGGAGTGGCTGTGAGACTGTGATCTCTCCTAGAACCTCAGAGGCATGAAGCTAGAATACCTTCCCCCTCAAGGAGAGTAAGCCAAGGTGATCTCATATTTTTTCTATCTGGTCTGCCATCTGCTCTGTCTCACTGGCTCAAAAAAAGTTCTGAGATCATGTTATGGGAAGTACAAAGTTCCTTTGGGTTCAAATAGTAAGTACTGTCCTTTTCTCCATCTTCAGGAACAGTTCTTTCCCATTTCTATGGTGGTCCTAACTCAGAGTCATTTCATCCCCTAAGGAGGTTCTATGACTGGAAATACCAACCCCTGGAACTAGTGAGTGAACCCTTGAGGCATCCATAGGATTGGAGGGTATATTCTGTGAGGGGATTCTGAGGATGAGAGTATCTGTGGATATATTAACATTTAAATTTATTTTTATTTAATAATATTGTTCAGTATCCAGAGGATTCATTTTTGGAGTTAACTTGATTTAATTTAAAAAATATTACATACAGGCCATGTGTAGATGAGACAAAAACCATAGAGACGGCATGAGTTGCTAAAGTGGTAGAAATGCTGCTTAACATGCTTTGTATTGAGAACTGAGCTAGTCACTATGAGGACAGACACAGCAAATTGAGTCCAATTTCTAGTCCTCAAATACCTCACTTGCCTAACAGAATTTATATAGCACTTGCGGTACTAAAATCACAAACAAGACCCATATAGTACATACAGAGAAATCATCTACCATATTAATTCCAGATTGGATGGGATCTTTTTTCAATTAGTATCAATGCTAAAATTAATTTTAATTCGACAAATAGTCTACCGTATTTTATTCAGTGTGATGTCTACTGGATATGTAAAAGCCAATGAAGTGGAATCTTTCCCCACAAACATTTCAGAAGCTAGTGAGGGAGCAAACACAAACAGAAAAGTACACTAAAGGAGTATATGTTGTGAATTTGAAGTTTGTATAGAGTAAAATGTTGAGCAGGGAGGGGAAAAATAAAAGAGACAGCAAAGTAGATTGAGAATGAATGGCTAAATGAGGAGGAGGAAAATGAGATATGCCTCATTGTAAATGTGAAAGGCCTAAACAGACTTAGTAATTCTGTGGATCATTGGGTTCACATCTATGGTTTTTACCCCTAGGGGAATGGTTCTGTCATGGTGCCCTTGTGCCCTGTATGTATCCACATTGGCAAAGGCTTGAACCACAGCTAATCTGGGTCCTAGAAGAGTGTCTTATGATCCTCATGGAACACAAGAGAATGGGAAGTCTATAAGAAGCTGCTATAAGGCGATCTCTTACCTTCCTAGTTCCCCAGGAGGCTGTCATGAGACAGTTTCCCATTTACTTCCTGGTTCTGGTGAGGTAAGAGGCTTTCTGTCCCATCCTCTTCAAAATAGGGCTGCAAAATATAAAATCACTTAACCGCTGTCTAGATTTAGCTCCTCAGTGACATAGTACTGTACAAGTTGTGTTTTAGTCTCCCAGTCCCTTTTGTTTCGGTATCATCCCTTTTGGTGTGTGAGACAAGGATCACAGGGATCTGGTACATTTGGCTAATCTTTCTTTCACTGTCTATGTAAGTACTAAACTGCCTTGATCTAAAAGCAACTTCTTGAATCTTAACTAGTCAAATCAGTCAGGCCTTGGCTCTGCCTTATTATTTTTTGTGAGCCTGACAAATTTTGTGTCAATGTGAAGCCAGTACATTTACAGTGTCCTTTTAGAAAACATGGAGCTGCACAGTCCTGGTTAAATGAAAAGATAGATTCCTTGGCATCTGGTAGCACATGCTTTTGCCTATGTGGTGGGCAAAAGGTGGAGGAGGGTCCTCCTATTAAGGGATTACATAGGCCACGTTAGGAAGGATAAGACTGCCAGGATCTGGGAATGTAGCCCTTACCTAAGAGGTAGGGGAGGGAGGAGAAGTAAGGGTCCTCACACAGGGGCTGTATGAGCCTTGTTAAGGGACAGGACTCCCAGGGATCCCATAGTGTTACCGTGTTACCTGCTGATAAACATTTGGAGGTCAATTGGCTAGAAGTAAGATTGAAACCAGCTGCTCAATGAATGCTTTGATATTATTAAGGGTACATTTGTTGAAGCCCAGTGAATGGCCACTTACAATCATAAAAAAGTAAGTGCAAAGATGCACTTATTGGTGCAAGTTGCTCCCCCTGTGCCACCGTATTCCCCCATTCTCTGAGCTTCCAGCTACCCTGTATCTCTGGAGGTGCCTCTTGTTCTGTGTTTCTGTAAAAAAAAAAGGTACCTAGTAGAGTTTGGGCAAAACTTGCTATGGAGACAGAAAAAAAGTAACTTGAGTGAGGCTTGAGTTGATCCATTGTGTATATAGTTGTAAAAATGTGTAATTGGTTTAAAATAGGTTACATACTTGAATTTTGAATGTTTATAAAGTGTTAGGAAAGTCCTCTGATGTCCAAAGTTTTCACTTATAAATGATGTCTTGTTGGTTGACAAATTAAAGGTTTCATTAGCAGCAGCCTTGGGTACCCAGCTACAGGAAAAACTGATAAGCTACCCCAAAATTTAAGGCCTGCTTATCAAATAAAATTTCTTAAAACAATGTAGGTAGCTTCACAACACTGAATCCCTCTGGCATAAAAGAAAAACTACTGTGTTTTGCAAACTAAATATCAGTATGTTCCTGATAGAAAAACTGTAACTCCTAAAAAATTTGGCCATTTGTATATAGTAAAAGAGGCCACACTACATGGACTTTGGCCTTACCTGTTCCTGACAAATTGACTCCTTTCCAATTTTTAGCCCCTTCTTTCTACAGACCTATAAAGTCACAATGCCTTTTTGGAGAAAAGACAGCTGTGACCCCACAAGCTGTGTAGCCAGGTATGGAACATTGGTGAGCAGTAGCAGACCTGGTTACTGAAGCATTTGGCAATAAAAGGGGACAAGTGGTTCTTGACCATCATCCCTGAGACCCCTGATGAACTGCATTGATAGAGATAAGAGACAGGGACTCCATGAAGCTAAAAAGAAGTATTCCGTGGTTATTATCCATTCTTCTGTGCCATTGGGAAAGCAAAACTGTTTTCTTCTAATCAGTGGCCATAACCACAGAGAAAATGTTCCCTGATAATCAAGGGCAGTCACTCATACATGTACCGAGATCCGCTCTTATAATAAGCTAGAAATTAGGTAAATTGGAGAAAGCTTTGAACGAATACCAATAACACTATAGGGGCTTGGCTTCTCCGACTAGCAGATGAGGTAGTCATGCCAGTTTTTATAAATGAGAAGGAATGGAAATCACTCAGTCATCTAAAGACTGGCCCCCTGCTCCAAGCCAGCCTGGCCACATACACATTGGCTGATAACATTGACATAGAGGAGTATGGCGAGACCAGTGAAGAATTGTTGCAGTATGTCTTTACATTCATAATGAAACAGTGACCAACCTGAGATGAGTTTCTGTCATTTGATAAACACCTATGGGTGCGAGCAAGGGCAGCTATAACTTCCCTTAGAGCTAAAGTAACCTGAGCCTGGAATTATAATGGAGAACAAGAGTTCTTAGGGGATGAGATAGTCATACAGGATCAGATTCACTGGTTTGTTCAATTGGCACCACGAGGCTATCAGTGGCAATAAAAATCTTCTCTTGTGCCCCAGACATAGCCTCCAGAAAACTCTTAAGCTCCTGGGAAACAATATGCTACAGAACACAGGACTCGGAAAATGTCCTTCAGGCTAAGGAGGAGAAAAAGAAACCAACTGAAGATCCAGACAGTAGTACCTTGTAGACCTGGCTATTATGCCAGGGTACCCCAAGAGATTGATAATATTCCCATGAGGGAAATTCTCTCTCATTATCAGGTCACAAGAGGACCACAAAATTTAAAGATCCTGGCTGTAGGAGGTAAGAATCCTTAGCTAGCTTTGGCATTTACTGTGGACAAACAGGAGCACCTAAAGGACCTAGAATCCTTGATGAAATTTGTGCTGTTCAAGCTAATGTTGATCTAACACCTTCAACACTACCTCTTAACCCAGATCCTGCCCCACTTCAAGAAGAAATACAGAACTAGGGTAGAGGCCAAGGTCCCTACTTCTCTAAGTAGGACTGGAGGCCTTATATACTGGTCAAGGTGTATTGCTGACTTGACAGCAACCAAGGTTGCCAAACCTGTTTAGCTCTTTTGAACACTGGGATACAAGTCACTGTGATGCTGGGTAGCATCCATGGACATGCCTAGTGTGGCAAGTAGAATGATGCTGTCCCCCAAAATGTTCACATCCTAATCCCCAGGAACTATGAATATGTTACATGGCAAAAGGAACTTAGTAGATGTGATTATGTTACAAATTTTGAGATGGGAAAATAATGCTGGATTATCCATGCAGGCCCAATGTAATCACAAGAGGCATTATAATTCTTATAAGAGGGAGTCAGGAAGTCAGAGAGGAGAGAAAATGTTATGCTGCTGGCTTTGAAGATGGAGTTAGGGGCCACAAGCCAAAGAATGCAGGTGGCCTCTAGAAGATTGAAAAAGCAAGGAAATAGATTATCCCTAGAAGCCTCCAGAAAAAAATGCAGCCCTACAAACACCTTAATTTTAGGCTTCTGATCTCCAGAATTATAATAGAACAAATGTATATATTTTTTGAGCCACTGGGATTGTAGTAATTTGTTGTAGCAGCAATAGGAAATTAATATAGCCTTAAAATTAACTAGATTTGGAAATAAATCTCAGATTGGACAACGGACTTATAAAATCTTATATATGGGTCCTTTGAGACAAATATACACTCAAGTGGTTGTAACATTTCATGGTTGCAAGAGATATTTCCTCTGGGGAAATGACAGAATTAGAACAGTGCTAGTAGTGTGAGTTTACAACTGGAAGCCTGTCAGACTTCCAGACTTTCCCAGTCTAGTCATGTAGTAACTGCAAAGCAATAAAGATATTGGGATAGGAAATGGATGTCACTATACTAATCAAGGACTAATGGAGGCAGAGGTGATTAAAGAAACTACATAATCTTGTATCTGTCCTGTGAATCTGTATAGATTTACCACTCGGGCCAGTCAGTTCTAAAAAGCTCTTTGAGCCACAAGTGTCAGTAATCGACAGTTACACAGACTGGTGCTTATGCAAAACAATTTGGTCACTGGTGATACGATTTGGCTGTCTCCCAACCCAAATCTCATCTTGAATTCCCACATGTTGTGTGAGGGACTTGGTGGGACGTAACTGAATTATGGGGGCAAGTCTTTCCCATGCTGTTCTATGATAGTGAATACGTCTCATGAGATATGACAGTTTTATGAAGAGGAGTTCCCCTGCACACCTCTTTTTGCCTGCTGCCATCCATGCAAGATGTGACTTGCTTCTCCTTGACTTCTGCCTTGATTGTGGCCTCCCCATTTATGTGGAACTGTGAGTGCATTAAAACCTCTTTCTTTTCTAAATTGCCCAATCTTGGGTATGTCTTTATCAGCAGCGTGAGAACAGACTAACACACTAGGCAATGGTGTGTTATGGGGTTTTGAACATAGCACTTGGCTGGCACGATCACCTGGTATAGTCCATTTGGCAGCCTCTTATTGGTTGTTATTGGTTGCTGGTAGACTCTGAGAGGCTAACAAAGCAGCAGCTGTTGTGACACCCTGACATTTCTACTATGAGGTGGGTAAGAAAGGAGAACATCAACAAAGTAGATGTGGCCCAGTGTCTTCCTTTGTGCTGTTATAATGAAATACCATAGAGTAGGCAATTTACAAATAGATATTTATTCTCTCACAGTTCTGGAGGTGGAAAAGTCCAACATCAAGGTGGTGGTAGGTTTGGTTGTCTGGTAATTGCTCCCCCTCTGAAGGGGAGGAACACTGTGTCTTCACATGGCAAAAAGTGGAAGTGCAAAAAAGGGATGAGCTCCCTCCATCTAGCCCTTTTATAATGGCACCTAATCCTATAACAGCTCTACCCTCATGGCTCAATCACCCACCAAAGGCCACATCTCCCAATACTGTTGCATTGCAGAATTAAGTGTTAATATGAAATTTGAAGGAAACAAAAAACATTCAAACTATAGCACCAAACAAGCATCCATCATTAAGTGGAAGTTTTATATCCAGGAAAAAGTAAGCTGGGCATTACAGAGTCTCACAGTTACATGAAATGTTAGCTGATCATGTTCTAGATGAGGCTGTCTTAGATGTAGGGTCTGTGCCAGCACCTTAAGCTTCTTGAGGGCTGCAGTACACTGAGGTTCCTGAAGACACCTAGGCCTGGTTTACAGATGGATCAGCTAAGTTCAAAACCAGTGAGATGTGCTGGACCAGTGCTGTATTGCATCTCCAAAGAAAACTATGTACTGTAACTGCTCATGAAGAAGGGATGTCCATTTAGTGATATATTTTCATGGTGTTTTCCTTGGAAAACATCCCCTAAAATGCACCCTGTTATATTTTTCATTGACTTATGAGCAGAAGTCAAGAGCCTGGCAGTGTAGTAACTGGCAGTAGGATGATTGGGTGATCAAGTCTCAGTCCCAGCAGAGACAACATAGCAGCAAATTGTGCAGGACCAAAACCTCTGTTAATGACTCACATGGATGCCCATGACAAAGGATGCTTTGAGGATGAACATCAGTGGCAACAGCAAGATTATCAAATCTGTACTACCTATAAAAGGACACCTGTGTAGGGCATCCACCTGAATATAGCATTACATAAGGTACAGTAACCTATTTACAATTCAAGACTGGGTCAAAAACACAAGACCTAGTGATTACAGAACATGAGACTTAGAAGCCTGGCAGATATGTTCAGACTGAAAGCTTTTATAACCAAGTGGCAAAGGGAGCTTTGGGGCACATAGCCAGAGGTACCAAACCTGGCCAATCCTAGAAAATATGTACATCCTACCCTCCTCTTGAGGCTACTACTAGTCATTCATTTTCATAGACAACTTTTCAGGTATGGCATTACCATTCTTATCAACCTAGCAAATGGGGGCCATATTATTTAATGACTCTAAGATGGACTATGTTACATATTTGGATTCTGAACACATCTGGTCAGACACTGGTACTGCCTTTATAGTAAAAAAGTAACAAATGGTGGGCAGCCATATAGATGTTCTCTGGATATTTTATGCCCCACATAATTTCCAGGCAGCAGGTGCCACTGAAAGATAAAGTGAACTCTTTAAGGAGAAAATGAAAAAGACAACTGGTTAACCAAGGCTCAGATCCCAGTGGAGCACACACTTAAGACAGGTACTTTGGGCTCTAAATGTGGTAATTCCTCAAAAGGGTAACTCCTATTTAAATAAAATGTTTAATTATGAGGCTGAGGAGTGGGAAAGGAAGTCCAGGCTGGCTGTAAGAAAATACCATAATTTTCTTCTCTCACTCTACCTGTTTCACTCCTACACCTACTCCTGGGAAATCAAGCTACTAGAACTTGTAAGCTGTGGGGGTGGGAGACTAACCTAATGCTTCTTTTGCTATCTGGCTATATTTGGGCAATTATGGACATTAATGATACTGATCATAAATATGAAATGACCATTCCTAAGGTGATCTTGGCATGACCCACATGTCAGGGAGTGTGAGATAATCTAGATGGTACAAGAAGTATGAAGAAGAAACTTCTGAACCATATAGGGATGAGGTCAGAGATATGGAGTGGGCAAGACATTGGGAGGAGTGGAAAAACAGTGAAGTGATTGCTGCAGAAACAAGTCACATCAGTCTTGTGGCTGTGGAAAGAGCACAACCATGAATGATGGGGAGAAAACACCATTGACCCTGGGTGGTCAAGAGTTGGAAGGGAGACCATTAATCTCTCTGTCAGCTCTTGTTCACAGGGCATCTGGCCAATTTCATGTCATCACCATTCACAACTTATGGCCAAGAAAAAATCCCAGGAATTCTCAGAAACCTCCTAATGTCTACTGACTCCAGAAACAGCCTCCACTTGAAACTATTAACATTTTGGACACCGATATGTTTCCCTTTAGCCTCATCTTGTTATTGTTGGCTCTTTTCTATGCTTTTATATATTTAACTGCCTTGACTACAAGTGGCTGAAGTCTGTCCTGCAGATGGGTTCAATCATCCTACTATGAGTTATAGTCATGGTCACTGTAATCCAATGTTGCGTAACACAAATAGAACAGATTTGGTATAAGTGCCTATCACTACAAGCAATTGGGATATCTGATAGGGTCATGTAAAAAAGAGTCTGACTCCAGAATTATGAAAAATAAATATCTGTTGTTAAAACAACCCAGTCTATGGTATTTTATCAGAGCAGTCTGAGTGGACAAAGACAGAAGTCTACTAAAGTTATGCTTGATCTGTATAATCAGAAAACTTTAGGTCAAATTAACAAACGTGTAACCTGAATCATAAAAATAGTGTCACAGCTCCTCAGTCAATTCTCAGATTTGAGCCAGTTCATAGACACAAAAACTCTTGAATTGAAAAGGAGGCCAGATTCCCTTGAGGAAGGACCCTAAAACACTGCCAAAAATGAATATTATTAATCTATCTCCCAACCTTTCCCAAAGGAACCTACAGCCTTTTGCCAGGGTAACTGTGCATTGGAGAAAAGAAAATAATCAGACCTTTCAAGGACGACTATATATTGGCTCTGACACTAATTCCAGGAGGCCTAAAACATCACTGTCAGAGTAAGGTTTTATGGAGGTCAGGTGATCAATGGAGTTTTAGCTCAGATCCATCTCACAGTAGACCCAGTGGGTCCCTGAGGCCATCCTATGATTATTTTCACATTTTAAGAATGAATAATTAGAGTAGATATACTCAGCAACTGGCAGAATCCCAAAGAATGACCTATGCAGTGAGGGCTATTATGGTGGAAAAGGACAGAAGGAAGCTGCTAGAACTGCCTCTACCTAGGTGATATGGTTTGGGTATGCCCCCACCGAAATCTCATCTTGAATTGTAGTTCCCATAATCCCCACATGCCATTGGAGGGACCTGGTGGGAAGTAATTGGATCATGGGGGCAGTTTCCCCCATGCTATTCTCGTGATAGTGAGTTCTCACAAGATCTGATGATTTTATAAGCATCTGGCATATCCTCTGCTGGCACTTCTGTCTCCGCCGCCATGTGAAGAAGGACGTGTTTGCTTCCCCTTCTGCCATGATTGTAAGTTTCCTGAGGCCTCTCCAGCCTTGTGGAACTGTGAGTCAATTAAACCTCTTTCCTTTATAAATTAACCCATCTTGGGCAGTTCACGCTTGGGCAGCATGGTAATGGACTAATACACTAGGAAAATAGTAAACCAAAAGCAATACCATGTTTCTGGAAAGATTGCAGAGATTAGTGCCACCATTAAGGACTTGAAAAATGCAGGGGTGGTAATTCTCACCACATCCCCATTCAACTCAAATATCTTGCCTATGCAGAAGACAGATGGAAATTAGAGAATGGCAGTAGACTACCATAAGGTTAATCAGGTGGTGACTCCAATGCAGCTGCTGTTTCAGTGTGGTTTCATTGTTTGAGCAAATTAACACATCTCATCTGATATGCAAACTGTCCTACCCTATGTCATAATGTAATTTGTGGGGATCTTGATCATCTTTCCCTTCCACAAGACATCACACTGGTACATTACATTGACTACATTATGCTGATTGGACCTAGTGCATGAGAAGTAGCAACCACTCTAGACTTATTGGTAACACATTAATATGCCAGGGGGTGTGAAATAAATCTGACAAAAATTCATGGGCCTTCTACTTTAGTGAAATTTCTAGGGGTCCAGTGATGTGAAACATGTCAAGATATCCCTTCTAAGGTGAAGGATAAGTTGTTGCATCCAGCCCCTCCTGCAACAAAAAAAGAGGAACATAGAGAAGATGTAGGTCAAGGAATAGAAAATTATGGTATGTAGGATGAATGTCTACACATCTAGTGTACAACATGAGGACTATAGTTAATAATATATACTGGTAATTTGTGAAGAAAGTTGACTTTACATACTTTTGTTACAACAACAAAATTGAGATGATGGGAATGTTAATTTGCTTGACTGTGGAACTCAGAGAGGTTCTACAAGTCCAGGCTGCTCTACAAGCTTCTCTGCCACTTGGGCCATATGATCCAGTAGATCCAATGGTACTTGAAGTGACAGTGTCAGGCATGCTGTTTGGAGCCTGATATGGTTTGACTGTGTCCCCACCCAAATCTCATCTTGTGTTCCCATACGTTGTGGGAGGGACCCGGTAGGATGTAACTGAATCATGGGGACAGGTCTTTCCCATGCTGTTCTCATGATAGTGAATAAATCTCATGAGATCTGATGGTTTTAAAAATGGAAGTCTCCCTGCACAAGCTCTCTTCTCTTGTCTGTCACCATGTGAGATGTACCTTTCACCTTCTGCCGTGATTTTGAAGCCTCCCCAGCCATGTGGAATTGTAAGTCCAATAAACCTCTTTCTTTTGTAAATTGCTCAGTCTCGGGTATATCTTTCTCAGCAGTGTGAAAATGGACTACTACAGTGCCCTTGCCGGCCCCTATAGGTGAACCACAGTGCAGGCCCTTAGGATTTTGGAGAAAAGCCCTGCCGTGCTCTGTATATAACTACTCTGCTTTTCAGAAATAGCTCTTGGCCTGCTACTGGGCCTTAGTAGAGACTGAACATTTAACCATGGGCCTCCAAGTTACCATGGGACCTGAACTGCCATTCATAAAATGAGTGTTATTTGATCCACTAGGTCATCAAGTTGGGTGTGCACAGCAGCACTCCATGAAGTTGAAGTGTGTGTGTGTGTGTGTGTGTGTGTGTGTGTGTGTCTTATGTCTGGCCATTTCTCCTTCCAATAAAAGTGAGCAAACAGTTGTATTCCTTGTAGTTCTCCCCACTAAGATAATTTTCCTTCCCTAATGTCCTTCAGGAATGTTCCAGGAAGGGGATGACATATATATATATTCATTCCCAAGCAGGTCCTGGAGACATAAATACCCTATGATCAGTTGGTAGAGGAAGAGAAGACTCGGACCTAATTTACAGATGATTCTGCATGATCTGCAGGCATCACCTCAAAATGGACAGCTTTAGCACTGCATCCCCTTCCTGGAACATTCCTGAAGGACATTAGTGAAGGAAAATTATCCTAGTGGGCAGAACTACAAGGAGTACAACTGTTTGCTCACTTTTATTAGAAGGAGAAATGGCCAGACATAAGATTACATCCTGATTCATAAGGCTGTAGCCAATGCTTTGGCCAGATGGTCAGGGACTTGGAGGGAACAGGATTGGACAACTGGTGATGAGGAGGTTGGGAAAGAGCGATGTGGATAGACTTCTCTGGGTCAAAATTGTGAAGATATTTCATCTTACATGAATGCTTACCAAAGGGTGACCTTAGTATAGAAGAATCTTCATAATCAAGTGGATAGGACGACCTCTTCTGTGGCTACAAATCAGCCTTTTTTCCCAGTCACTCCATCATCATGCAATGGGCCTGTGAACAAAATGGCCATGGTGGCAGGGATAGAGGTTATGCATGGACTCAGTAACATGGATTTCCACTCATCAAGGCTGACCTGGCTACAACTGCTGCTGAGTGCCCAATCTACCAGCATCAGAGACCAACACCAAGTTGCCAGTATGGCACTATTTCCCAGGGTGATCAGCTGCCTACATGATGGCAGGTTGATAACATTCGACCACTTCTGTGTTAGACTATTTTTTTGTTTATTTACAACAGAATACCTAAAGCTTGGTAATATATAAAGAAAATAAATTTATTTCTTTCAGGTATGGAGGCTGAGAAGTTCAAGGTCAAGGGGTTGCATCTGGTGCAAGCCTTCTTGCTGGTGAGGACTCTTGTAGAGGTTGTTTTTGTATGCCCAAGGTAGTGCAGGGCATCACATGTTGAGGGAGCTGAGGAGTGTGCTCACATGGAGCTCAGGTCTCTCTTCCTCTTCTTGTAAAGCTGCCAGTTTCACTCTCATGATAACCTATTAATCCATTAATCCATGAATGAATTACTCCATTCATGAGGGCTCTGTCTTTTAAAGGCCCCATCTCTCAATACTGCCACATTGGGGATTAAGTTTCAACATTAATTTTGGAGAGACATTCAAACCATAGCAACTTCCATTATGAAAAGGCAGAATTTTATTCTTACTGGAGTAAACATTTACTCTGGATACTGGTTTGTCTTCACTACATACAATACTTCTGCAAAACTGCAATCCATGAACTTACAGGATGCCTTATTCACAGTCATTTCATTCCATACAGTATTGCTTCTAATCAAGGAACTAAGTTCACAGCAAATGCAGTGCTGAAATGAGCTCACGCTCATGAAATTCACTGCTCTTACCAAGTTCCCCATCATCTTGAAGTACCTAGCTTGACAGAACAGTGGAGTGACCTTTTGAAGATTGTAAGCTAAGTGACAATACCTTGCAGGGCTAGAGCAAAGTTCCCCAAGAGACATATATGTACTCAATCAGTGTCCAATATATGGTGCTGTTTCTCTAATAGCGAGGATTCACAGGTCCAGTAATCAAGGAAGGGAAATGGGAGTGATACCACTGGGTAATAAGCCTTGCGACACACTAGCAAATTTTTTGCTTCCTTTTCTGACAACCTTGTACTCTGCTGGCCTAGAGGTCTTATTCAATAACCAAAGGGAGGAATGCTTCCACCAGAAGATAGAATTATTCCATTGATCTGGAAGTTAAGATTGCCACCTGGCCACTTTGGAATCCTCATGCCTTTGAATCAATAAGCAAAGAAAAGACTTACTCTGATAGCTGGAGTAACTCTGACTACTGAGGAAACCAGATTACTACTCCTCAATGGAGGTAAGGAAGAGTATGTCTGCAATATAGGAGGATCGCCAGGACATCTCTTAGTATTACCATGTCTTATAATTAAAACCAATGGTAAACTACAACAACCTCATTCAAGTAAGACTACTAATGTCTTTAGGAATGAAGGTTTGGGTCACTGTACCAGATAAAGAACTATGACCAGCTGAGGTGTTTGCTGAAGGCAAAGGGAATACATAATCAGTAGTGGATTAAGGTAATTATAAATACCAGCTGCTACTATGTGACCAGTTACAGAAATGAAGACCGCAATCACTATGAGTATTTTCACCCTATTTTGTTATGTTTGTGTTTGCATGCTTTTATGTGTGTACATTGTAAGTAGCAAATATCTTTGTTTTCTTCTCTATCTTATCTCCTTTTCTTTTTTTAAAATTTATTTATTATACTTTAAGTTCTGGGGTACATGTGTAGATCATGCAGGTTTGTTACGTAGGTATACACATGCCATGGTGGTGGTTTGCTGCATCCATCGCCCCATCATCTACATTAGGTATTTCTCCTAATGCTATCCCTCCCCAACCTCCCCACCCCTGCTATTCCTCCCCTAGCCCCCCACCCCCCAGCCCTGTGTGTGTGATGTTCCCCTCCCTGTGTCCGTGTGTTCTCATTGTTCAACTCCCACTTATGAGTGAGAACATGCAGTGTTTGGTTTTCTGTTCTTGTGTCAGTTTTCTGAGAATGATGGTTTCCAGGTTCATCCATGTCCCTACAAAGGATATGAACTCATCTTTTTTATGGCTGCATAGTATTCCATGGTGTATGTGTGCCACATTTTCTTTATCCAGTCTATCATTGATGGGCATTTGGGTTGGTTCCAAGTCTTTGCTATTGTGAACAGTGCCACAATAAACATATGTGTGCCTGTGTCTTTATGATAGAATGCTTTATAATCCTTTGGGTACATACCCAGTAATGGGATTTCTGGGTCAAATGGTATTTCTATTTCTAGATCCTTGAGGAAGTGCCACACTGTCTTCCACAATGGTTGAACTAATTTATACTCCCACCAACAGCATAAAAGCATTCCTATTTCTCCGCATCCTCTCCAGCATCTGTTGTCTCCTGACTTTTTAATGATTGCCATTCTAACTGGTATGAGGTAGTATCTTAATGTGGTTTTGATTTGCATTTCTGTAATGACCAGTGATGATGAGCTTTTTTCATATGTTTGTTGGCTGCATAAATATCTTCTTTTGAAAAGTGTCTGTTCATATCCTTTGCCCACTTTTTGATGGGGTTGTTTTTTTCTTGTAAATTTGTTTAAGCTTTCCGTAGATTTTGGATATTAGCCCTTTGTCTGATGGGTAGATTGCAAAAATTTTTTCCCATTCTGTTGGTTGCCGGTTCACTCTATTGATAGTTTCTTTTGCTGTGCAGAAGCTCTTAAGTTTAATTATATCCTACTTTTCTATTTTTGCCTTTGTTGCCATTGCTTTTGATGTTTTAGTCATGAAGTGATTATATATTTAGAATACCCCATTGTCTCAGCCCAAAATCTCCTTAAGCTGATAAGCAACTTCAGCAAAGCCTCAGGATAAAAAAATCAATGTACAAAAATCGCAAGCATTCCTATACACCAATGTTGGAGAGCCAAATCATGAGTGAACTCTCAGTCACAATCCCTACGAAGAGAATAAAATATCTAGGAATACAACTAACAAGGCATGGAAGGAACTCTTCAAGGAGAACTACAAACCAGTGCTCAAGGAAATAAGAGAGGACACAAACAGATGGAAAAACATTCCATGCTCATGGTTAGGAAGAATCAATATTGTGAAAATGGCTATACTGCCCAAAGTAACTTATAGATTCAATGCTATCTCCATCAAACTACCATTGACTTTCTTCACAGAATTGGAAAAAAAAAAACACTTTAAATTTCCTATGGAACCAAAAAAGAGCCTGTATAGCCAAGACAATCCTAAGGAAAAAAAAAAAAAAAAAAGCTGGAGGTATCACACTACCTAACTTCAAACTATATTACAAGACTACTGTAATCAAAACAGCATGGTCCTCATACCAAAACAGAGATGTAGACCAATGGAACAGAACAGAGGCCTCAGAAGGAACACCCACAACTACAACCATCTGATCTTTCACAAACCTGACAAAAAACAGCATGGGGAAAGGATTCCCTATTTAATAAATGGTGTCAGAAAAATTGGCTAGCCATATGCAGAAAGCTGAAACTGGATCCCTTTCTTACACCTTATATAAAAATTAACTCTAGATGGATTACAGATTTAAACATGAGGCCTAACACTATAAAAACTCTAGAAGAAAACCTAGGCAATACCATCCAGGACACAGGCATGGGCAAGGACTCCCTTTTCATGTAACAAGATGTATGAATTTTTATCACAGTATTTATGAGGTATCAAAAAGATTAAATGCAAAGACTTTGCATCTTCTTCTGGGGAAAAGGTTATTCATTTTCCATTGCATGCAGGAGAGTTGTATCATGTTAAGTAGAAGTATGGCCTTATTGTATTTTTTGGGGGAAAAAGTATGGTTTAAGATGTGTATGGGTACCAATTTGATGAGGGGTGGACCTGTGATGGTCAATGTTATATGTCAACTTGGAGGGTGTTTCGGGATGAGATTAATATTTAAATCAGTGAACTTTGAGTAAGCAGATGGCTCTCCACAATATGAGTGGGCCTCAGCCAATCAACTGAAGGCCTGAATAGAACAAAATTGCTGGCCTCCCTGAGCAAGGGGGAATACTCTAACAGACTGCCTTTGGACTTCGTCTGTACCATGAACTCTCCTGGGTCTCAAGGCTGCCAGTCCACATAGCAGATTTGGGGCTCACCCTAGACTCCATAATCTCATTAAGTCCTTATAATAAATCTGCTTCTATATATGTATACCCATCCTATTGATTCTGTTTCCTTGGAGAACCCTAATACACATGGTAACTCCTATAATCTTAGGGTAGTTACTGAACATAAAATAGAGGACAAACATGTAGGTCTCCCCTTAACCATCATAATTGTTGTCTTGACTAAATTCCCCATGGTTATAGCATCCATTGCCCTAACATATCCACTAGTGGGCATGGACTCTCAGACTCATTAAATAATAAATCAAAATTTTATTGAGCCTTTGGCATTTATAAACTGACTCAAGGAAATGGGCCTCCATGAAAAACTCACCCACAATGTACAGAGCTAAGACAGCCCAGTGCCAGTTAGACATTGACAAGACAATGGCTCTTAGTTCAAGATAGAGTCTTCAAAGGATTGAAACCCATTTTACAAGGTCTATTTAGAGAAGAGGGTGATTATTTCCACTGCTTCTCCATTTAAAAGCTTAATTTGACCTGTTCCTAAACTTGGAATGAATGAGACATCTTGATGAATTACCACAGCCTTTATGCTGTGGTCCCAGCAAGTAAGATCCCCTAATCATCATTACAATGGAAATTATTTAATCCATCCAATCAGCAACTGATAAATGTTTTGCTATTGTATATTTGGTTAATGCATTCTGTTTAGTGTGTATTTCAATAGCCTCTCTGCCTGTTTTCCTTCCCCTCCAAAGTGAAATGATACACCTTTACCCTGGCTACTTAGAAGGTACCTCAACAGCTCTGCTATCTCACAGTCTTTGCAGGCAGGACCTTAACTGCATCTAATTTTCTCCAGGAGCACTGATATGACACTATATTGATGGCATCCTTTTCTAAGAGATTTCTTTAGAACACTCATTCAGGACATACAAATATTCTAAGAAGGAGCTCACAAAAAGGGGATGGACTGTTTACCACACATAGGACAAAGCCTTGCCACCATGTTTAAATTCCTGAAAATTATTGGTAAACTGAGGGCTGTTCCATCCCTGTCAACATTAAAGCAAGCCCAACATATTTAGGCCTTTTTGGGTTCTGGAGGCAACATTTTCCTCATTTACAATTTTTACTTTGGCCCATTTATGCTATTACTTGCAAAACAGGCCCACCTTGAGTGGGGCCCCCTCCCAGCGAAAGACTCTAAAATTTTTTCAACCATATTAGTGTCACTCCCACCCTGAGACTTCTTCACTGTAGAGGCTTTAGCAACCTCTTCCGATGGCTCTTGCAGTCTTTGTACCATCCATGATGGCCATAAGTTGCTCAGGCCCTACTGATGTAAGAAACTGCTTTCATAGGTCTTATGATATATATATATAATTAGAGTGGCAACTGCTGGCTACATACTGGAGTCTTATGGAAATAGAGGTTCTCATAGACCCTTGACTCATAACCTTCCATTTCCAGCTAATTATGCTTTGGGTCTTGGAAGCAGCACCCTACAAACTCATTATAGCTACCAAAGTCTCTTTGTTACAGGATGGAACCAAACCTGGGCCCCCTGGCGTATCACACTTACAGGTGGGAATGGCCTCCCCTGTCCTCAGTCCTTTGCCAGATGCCATGGTGCTGGATGAAGCCACCCCTTTACCAGACTCTGTCTACTTAGGGACTCCTGTAGAATCAACTGAATGAAGAATAATGGGAGTTTGTCCACTTTATGGATACACTGTCATAATCACACATAATGGAGCTCAGTGGATTTTTTTTTTTTTTTTTTTCAAATCCCTTAGTTAGGATGTCTCTGATAAAGAACTGGACCCAAGGATCAGTACAGTTGGCCAAACTTCAGGCTGTTATCTTAACAGTGAATGCCTTGGTCACTAATTGACCCCCTCTGTAAATATTTAGACCCTTAGGTTATTGCCAACTATATGGTTGTCTGGTTTGACCAATTGCAGCAACATAAATTCCTTATCCCATGTCCCTTTTAGGGTATGAAACTCTGAGAATCTCTTGCCTCAGATACCCAAATATAAGTCAATACCACACATGCCTTTACATATAATAAAACTATAATACAAGGCCTCATTAAGACACTCCTTATTGCTGTCAAAAGTTCCAGACATTATTTCTTACTGCTGTCAGAGTTCCAGATGTTATTTATTGCAACCAAGGCATTCATTTCACTTCTCAGAATACACAGTGCTGAGCTCTAGAATGAGTCAGTTGATGGAACTTCCATCTTATAGGTATCGGGCTACAGACCTCACAGAGCATTTAAATCTGTTTAAATTCAATTACAAAAACATAGTACAAAACATTAGGAGTAAATTGCAATAAGGAAGCTGCCTTTTTTTTTTTTTTTTTTTTTTTTTGACTGCTGACAGCATTTAAGCCTCACCCCAGTTCTCCTTAAGCCCTGCATTTGAAATTGCTGGGGGCTCTCTCCTTTGTTGTTGAAAGGAGTTTCAAACCGAGCCCCAGCTGCACATTGGAACCCTCACCCCAGCACCCCTAAACACCATAAAAGCTGTAGCTCTATCAAGACATTTTCAGATCAGCTTTGGAAGCCTGCCTTGCTCTCCCAAAAAAAATCTCATCATGTGCAAAATAAACCTTTGAATACCCTGTTGATGTGTGTATGGTATTATCGCTTTTGATATCTGAACCAAATTTTGCATAGGGTCCATTCTTTATCTTGAGAGTGGCCACAACAGGTGGCTTATGTTTGTAAAAAGAATCCTTAGGTGGATATATGAAAGGGAGTGGAGTTGTAGGGGAATGGCTCCTCCATAACGGCCTAGCACCTTTGCGTGTATCCATATAGGATTGAACTGCAGCTAATCTGAGTTTTGGTTAAATGCCTTGTGATACTCCCAGAACATGAAAAGATTGGCGGAAGCTGTAAGGAGCTGCTATAAGGCCTTCTCCCAGTCACTTCCCTCTCTCTCCTGAGAGGCTGTCTTACATGAATTTCTCATCACCTACCAGATTCCGATGAGGTATGGAGCTTTCTGTCCTGTGTCCTTTAGAATAGAGCTGCAGAATATAAAACCACTCAGCGGTAGCATAGATTTGATCCTCAGCCAGGGAGCATCCCACAACTTGCATTATAGTCATCCAGCCCCTTTTGTTTCTTTTTTTGTCTTTTAGGGTATGTAAGACATGGACCCAGGGAGTTGGCCTCTTTGGTTCATTCTTCTTTGCACTGTTTATGTAAGTAATAAACTATCTCAATCTAAAAGTGGTTCCTTGTACCAGTAAATCTTTACCAGTCAAATCAGTCAGGCCTTGGCCTTGTCTATATGAGCTTGTTACCATATAATGCTAATTGCTATCTATGTCTATGTCTTTTACCTGTAAATTAAAATAGGATACTTATATTTATTTAAAGGTTCTTACATTAAATTAATACTGAAGGATTACCATGTTCTTAAATCATTTGTATTAGGAAAGCCTTAAGCCTTCAGTGAATTATCAAATGCAGCTGTGGGGCCAATTTAGCACCTAAGGGAGTATCACACAGTACTTTATGAAGCTAAGTAGTTAGGAATATATTGGTATTAGAAAATCTTGAAAAATAAAGGCATGGTTTATGGATTAAATATTCTTCCCAATAAAGGGAAACTTAAAAGAGAAACTTGATCGGAGATCACAGTCTTATGGTATCTAATTTTTCATATTTTCTGGTAAACAAATACCTGGTAAAATAACAGCAATGTGTTTTTCACAAGTAGGAGGTATGACAACCATTTATCTAATAAACATGTTAGGAACATCTGTGGGATGCCATATTCCAAGCTCTGTGCCAGACTCTGAGCAGACACAGAGACAACCCAGTCTGGGTCTCTCAGAGCCAGTGGACCTCAGAATTTACAAAGGCAGAGACATCCAGGCTAATAAATATCATTTTGATAAGAACTATGACAAAACATGCTGGGCATGGTAGCTCACACTTGTAATCCCAGCACTTTGGGAGGCCAAGGCAAGCAGATTTCTAGAGCCCTGGAGTTTGAGACCAGCCTGGGTGACATAGCGATACTCCCTCTCCACAAAAACTAAAAAAAAAAAGCCAGGTGTGGTGGCACACACCTGTAGTCCCAGTTACTCGTGAGGCTGAGGCAGGAGGATTGCTTGAGCCCAGGAATTTGAGGCTGCAGTGAGCTATGATCGTGCCACCACACTCCTGTCAGGGTGACAGAGCAAGATCCCATCTCTATGAAGAAAGAACTTTTTCAAAAAGTATCAAGAAGGGCTTCTCAGAAGCAGTGACTTACAAAAGTAGGGACTATAATTACCACAGATTTACAGATGAGAAAATCGAAAATTAGAGAGGTAAACTAATCTGACAGAGGCCATACAGCCTCTGGTCAAGAGAGTTTTGAGCCATAGCTTTTTGGATTCCAAATCACTAATTGTTTTAATTTACATCTACCAACCACAGCTTACCTGGCTCTGCTTGCCTCCAAACTTAAAAAAAAAATCTGCTACAATCAGAGTAGACTCAAATTAGAAAACAACTTCCAGGGAAAACCTGATGAAAGTATTTCTGGTATATCATGGTGCCTTCTCACAGGGGAATCTTGGAACTGAAAGCTCTGCCTAGCTATGACTGGTAAAGGGCTCTAAGGTAAACTTTTCACCTCCCCGTTTCCCGGTAACAGTTGGTTCTAGGGAGCTACTTGGTCTTGGAATTGGAACACACTTAAAGAACAGAAGTAGAAGGGGCAGCTTCAGCTTCAGTACTTCACACTTAAGAAGGAATTCATCTTCCCTAGGAGGGACCTTTAATGCTGTTCACTTTCTGCCTGTTCTTTCTTGACTCACAAAAACATCAGGACAGACTCCATGTTTGTTGATGTAATAAGCACAGCTTCACAGACTTTGATCTAGAAGGTTTTAGCCTTTACAGAATTTTAAGTACAGTCTAGAACTGAAGGAGTATCTGCAGTCTGTGAAATGCAAAATGGTTCACTGAAGTCAGGAGTGTTAACTGCTTAATTTCCTGTTTTACCTACCTTCAAATATAACTTTAAACTTATGTGCAACTAACAAATCTACAGCTATTGTTCCCCTAAAAACTATTTTAAAAAGTGGCTTATATAGGTTTTTATACAATTCCATAAACATGCTCCTTGGAGACATCACCTCTTTGATTTTTCACATTTGTATGAACTGGTATGTAGGCATTGGCAAAACCCCTGCTTAACAGGATATGAGATTCCATTGTTATTTTCCAGCATTAATAAATAAGAATTTAGCTTTTCCTATTTCAATGGGCCAAATTAAAAGAAAAAACTGCGAACATTGGTCTACAGCAAGGGAACTGCTAGCCACTCCAGGGTATTTCTCCCTTCTGTTTGTGGGCATTTGACCTCTTGGGCCAGAAGCGTATGCCACAGCCAATGTTTTTTAAACAATCTAAAATTTTTCCTGTTTTCTTTACCTCATATATTAGCCTTAATAAGAACTCCAGTAATTATTTTTATAAACTTTATTATGGAAAATGTCAAACATACAAAAAATAGAGATGAACATATATAATGAACCATCATGTTAGCTGTCACCCAGCTTCAACAATTATCAAGGCCAATTTCATTTCATCAGTATTTCCAATGCACTTAACAGCCAGACTTACTATTTTCAAGCAAATTCCAGGAATCATATCATTTCAACCACAAATGTTTGAAAATGTAGATGAGGACCTTTCTTTCTAACATAATGATAAAACCATTATCCTAATACCAAATATCTCACCAATGTTCAAATAACTCCGATTGTCTCATAAATGTATTCATTTTACAGTTTGGTCAAATCACAATTCAAATAAGATCCATACAGTTGGTTAATATGTCTCTTAAGTTTCTTTTAATATATAGGTTCATCTTTCATCTCTTTCCTTCATCCTTGTAAATTATTTAAAGAAGAAACTGGGTCATGTGTCCTGTAGTTTCTTATAGTCTAGATTCTGCTGATCTCATCTCCATGGTATAAAATAATGTTTCTCTGCCCTCTGTATTTTCTGAAGACTAGGAATTATTTCTAGGGGCATGGTCAAATTTAGGTTCAGTGCTTGGGCAAATATTTTAGGAGACGGGGTCTCATTATATTGCCCAGGCTAGACTAAAACTCCTGGACTCAAGCAATCCTTCTGCCTTAGCCTCCTGAGAGGCTGGGACTACAGATGCACAACACTGTGCCTGGCTTTGCTAATATATTTTATAGATGGTGTAGTATACTGCCATCTGGAGGCACATGTCTGGGATGACACAGACAAATTTTTGCTTTCTACTATCTCACAGCTGCCTTGAAGCAGTTGTGTGACACTTGATAAGCAAAAGTCACATATATGCTAGACAGATTAGAAAGAGATTGTTTAACCATTCAGTATAATTACAAAATATGAATCACTTAAACAAATCTTCAGTGATGTCTACCATATTCTAAGCAATATCTATGTGCTAGATATATAAAAAAGACTAAGGAAACAAGTTCCTTGCATTCAAGGGCATATAATCTGGTGGCAAATAGACACATAATCATAAAAGCACAAAAAAGGCCACAGGTGCCAAGTTAGAATTCTGTACAGATACAGTGGTAGTGCAACAACCTGGAGAATAGTTACTGTAATAAACAGGGAAGAAGTGTCCAAAAGCATAGGATGAGCTGTGTCCTTGGAGTGCGAAATAGCTCATCTGTGCTTCACAATTCCATTCATCATTGGGTTCACATACTTGATTCTTTCAAAGTAAATCTGAACAACATCTATGCCATTCACCTAAAAAAAAACAATCTTATTAATAGGGTTTTATTGGTTCATCAATTCCTCTAGTCAACAAATATTTATTGAACACCTACTATGGCTCATCAACCACTTTGAATTGGAAAAGCCTTCAGTGAATTATCCAGTGTAGTTCCACTGTGAGGCCAGACAAGAACCTGAGGGAATAACAGACTGTCCCAGGTACATTATGAAGCTGAGAAATCAGGAATACACTTGGAGTAGACATTTCTAATCTGTGGATCAGTGACAAATGTCTCCAAATTCCAGCTACTGTTCTAGGCTCTGAGGATATGGGGAGGATTCTGTCTGGGTCCTAGTCCTCAAAAAGTTATTCTAATAGGCCAACAGTCATTCAGAAAGATGATTGCAATATGAGAATAATGCTGAGAATATCTGTTTTGCCTGGTGCTTCCACAAAAGGAACTCTGAAAAAGAAAACTCTGGCCAGCTGTTAGTACTGTAAGCTCTAACCTCCCTTTTCCCAGTCAACAACTATTGAGGGAAGAAATGTTTTTTCTTACAATTGAACTTCACTTAAAGGCAAGTGAGACAAGGAGCAGCTCCAGCATCAGAGCCCTTTAAACCATCTATCCCACAAGGGCCTTTTAATGTTGCTGTTACTTTACAAGTTCTTCCACATACACACTCTTGATTTTTCTAAATATAAAAATATTGAAATCTTTACAATGATTCTCTCAAATGAAACTATATAAAGGGTTTAAAAATATTTATAGCCACCCTTTGCCCCTTTCAGGGTTACTTCTTTAAAAGGTGACCTGATCAACAGAATATAGGTTTCTTAGAAAATATGGTAACCATCCACAGTAAATTCTACATTAAGCATATAGAAATTACCTTTACTCCAACATGTCTTCTTCAAATATTTTTTAGGATAAGAAAAAGTAGACACTTGTCCAGCGGGGGATAGGGGTGGGGAATCAGTCTTCTAAAAACATGCTGAAAACAAATTTCTACATAATATCTGAAAGTCTTAATTACTTTTGATCAGTGCACTGTTTTTTATTTGAGAGGGTATAAGCTGAAAATTTCAGCTGTACATTTTTACTTCATTCTTCACATAAATAGTATGTAAGTACCATGTAATGAGTCTGTAAGGAGAAAATCCCACTGCGCATCAAATATTAAGAGGATACAGATTATAGACACCATTGGATTACCTCTTTGTCACCTATTTTACCCTGAAATTTTTGGATTACTCTTTTAAAATGAAAGGCTATTTGCACCCTCCCCCCTTTTTTTCTAGGCTGAACTAACAAAAACTACCTATGTGACTAGAAAGTTTATTTTAAAGTATGGTAACTGTAAAATGTTTGTTGTTAATTTAGAAATGAAAGCCTTGGGAGTTTTACAAATCACATAAACTGAAGATATCTGGACCTTGAAGAAATTCAGAGTAAGTAGTAGTACTTAATCCAAATGACACAGAATAATACACAACAAATATTTACAGGCTAACAACTCATACGAGTTGGTTATTATCAACACTGTACTTTTCATATTTTTCAAATACTTAGTTCAAAAGTCAAAACTTAAAACTGCATATTATTATCTCTAAGAATAGCATATATAAGATAAACCTCCCAGGTATTTGTGTTATTTTATCTGGAGGTAGTCTTATGTATGAAAAAAATAATAATCCATTTCTCTCTCAGTGTATACTTTGTCGAATTTCAGGTTACTGATAATATCTGTTAGTTGATTTGGATTATTGGAATAGAAAATGTCAACTGGTGGGATTTTAAAAGCTTATTTTAAAAATAAGACATGTTTTTCCATACAAAGAAAGATCATTCTTGAAAATAATATTTGATAATTCTGCATAATTTAGAATATGAGTTATACTTACTCGCCTTTTAAAAGCTATTCATTTTCTATTCTACTCATTCCTTTGACAACATTAATTTTGTTAACTACATGTAATTTACTTAGATATATTTTATATATGGAAAATATCTCATTTTAAAAGCAGTGGCATCAAAGATTTAAAAAGAGTCACAATATTCAGTTCTACCAATGATTGTATCTTTTCAAAAGCTAATTTTTAGAATAACAAAATATTTAAAATAGTTGTCATCCATGTACATTTATTATTGGTTTGCAGAATACTTTTTTTTTTTTTTTTTTAGACAGAGTCTTGCTCTGTCGCCCAGGCTGGAGTGCAGTGGTGTGATCTCGGCTCACATGCAACCTCTGCCTCCTGGGTTCAAGAGATTCTCCTGCCTCAGCCTCCGAGTAGCTTGGATTACAGATGCATGTCACCACGCCTGGCTAATTTTTTGTATTTTTAGTAGAGATGGGGTTTCACCATGTTAGCCAGGATGGTCTCGATCTCCTGACCTCGTGATCAGCCTGCACTGGGCTCCTAAAGTGCTGGGATTACAGACGTGAGCCACCCTGCTTGCCCCCCACCCCCATACTCTCTTCAAAAACTAGGCTTTTCCTGAAATGTCACGGGAGATGAGATCCAGAGGATGAACCTAGAATTTACATAGCAAAACCCCAAATTTCTTAATAGGAAGTGCCTAACAGTGACCAAAAAAAGTTAAGGGACCCCAAATACCTATCAATAATGTTTAAGAGATAAGACATAGTCTAGGTTGTTCTAGAAATTAGGAATGATCTTTTCATTTGAATACCCTCTTCACAAAGTAGGCTTTCCTTCTACCTGATTTCAGGTATGCCTAGGGGAACAGAAGAAGCTCCAGAAGAGAGATTTAGTTATTTTAGATGGGATTCTTGACTTCAAGCAAGTATTGAGGCAAACGTGAGAGCTTTAAATTTGGCACCCAGAAAAGCTGGTACTGTGAGACAAAACAGTTATTCTCTATCATTGAGAGGTTATTCAGGTATCCTAATAGTTTGAACAACTCTGTACCAGCTGAACATCACTAGAGATAACTTAGTTGGGATGTAATCACCATAAAAGATTCCATTCCTGTGGTTACTGGGAGTCAGGGAAGTTTAAGCTGAATGTCACTGCATTCAAATGGGAGGGATTCTTTCAAAAACGAACTTAAATTGAGAGAACCATGTTTCTTCTATGCTATCCAGTAAGGGGCAATGGGAGTTGGAAGTTGAGCATGGGAAATCAAATTCTGTGAGTACAGTTTTTGTGGTAAGATGTGTTTAGCTAGCAGATCCCCAGCAGCATCAATTCAATAAGGTTAATCTACATGGGAAACAGCCATTTGAAGTCAGCAGTGAAAAATTACCACTTGCGAAAATTTTTTGAAAACCAAATGGTCTACATAGAAATAGAAAAAAATTTCTGAAAGGGGCAAATGAGATCCCATTTCTGAAGCTAACGTGACTGTCGAGTGCAGAAAGAGCACAAGAGGTAGAATTCCCTAATTTTTTAACAAATTCAAAACTGATCTTTTAAACCAACTCCCACCACAGAAGGGCTCCCTGACAACAAGGGCGAACGCTGCAAAGGAGAAAACAACTCAAGGGAAAAAAATACTAAAAGATGCCCACACAACCAAGCTGGTAAGACTTTAAAGGCCTCCACTACCAAACAAACCACAAGACTGGTATGAAAATGCGCACGCAGACTCACCCGTGAATGTGTGAAATGTAAAAGAACCAAAAACATCACAGGGCGCAAAGGCAGACACACACACTCCCCCCCACGCCCCCCAAAAGCAGGGTGAGCAGTTAAGGCACCTAAAACCCCAAGCGGCCACACACAGCCCCCAAAAGCAGGGTGAGCAGTTAAGGCACCTAAAACCCCAAGCGGCTTAGGCTTCCCGAAACATGTTACGGTGTAACCAAGAAGCGATTTTGAAAGCATCTGAAAAACGTGCGAACTGTCTGAAAACAGGGCCTGGCACCCGAGACAGTTTGCAAGCGTGATTCAGAGGGTCTGCCAAGGAAACAAAAGAAGCCTCCCTCCTCCCGGTGAGACCGCACATGGCACGAGAGCTGCTCCAGGCGGGATGCGTTTTAAGCGAGGCGGACAAACAGAAGTCTGCGCGGGCGCGAGTGGTACATACTAGGGAACGCTGTCGGGCGAGGACGGGGCCATGGAGTTTCCATTGGTTGGGGAGCCGCCCAGCTTCAGTTTCTCCAGATATTCGGCGTGCACGGGCTTGTGGCACTGGAGAACCTTGATGGCATCTTCGACTTTGAACCACTCTCGCTTCCTGCCAATGTTAACCGAATCTTCCCAATCCTCCAGCAGCTCCGTGACAGTCAGTACATACACGTACGTTCTGTGCTTGCGATCCTGGTTCTGCTCGAAGACGCCCAGGAGCCGGCCTAACTTCCCCTTGACTCCCGCCTCTTCGTACACCTCTCGGACCGCCGCACGGCCCGGCTCCTCCTCGGGCTCCATGCCCCCGCCCGGCACGATCCAGCGGTCCGGGTACCGACTGCTACTCACTAACAGCACCTCGTCCTCGCGTTCGCTCCGGAAGCACAGGCACGCCGCCCGCTTCTTGAACCCCTCCGGGTCGTAGGTACGCGTCTGGTTGGGCTTGCACTTCATCCTCGAGGCTGCCTCTTCCAGCCGCTCGCTGCTGTGGGCTGCAGCCGCTGCCACCGGGGAGCAGCCGAGGTGCTGGGAAGAGAAAGGGCCGAGGAGAGGGGCAGGGAGTGAGAGGCGCTTCACTCTGCCCGCGAGCCGGGAGAGCTGAGGGAGAGATGAGGCTGGGCGGGGCGCGGGCGGAGGCGGGGGCGGCGAGGCGCGTCAGTCAGCCAGTTAGCCAGTACGATGGGCGGCCGGCCGGACCCGGGCCCGCCGGAGTGGAGGAGGCGCCGCTGCCCGCGAGCCCGCGACTCTCCACCGAGCCCACCCTCGTCACGGGGGCGCGTCTCCCTCCGTCTGTTGCCGGGCAAGGGCTGAGCGAGGTGAGGCACAATCGAGGGCTCCTCCACGCTCCCATTCACGTGCGCGTTCGCGCAGTGGAGGGCGATGTGCAGGGGGCGGGGGTCTCCCGGTTCCTGCAGCGCGTGATGCCTCGGGCCCACTGCGCAGGCGCCGCGCACCCCTGGGGCCGGGAACCTCTTTAGCGCACAGCGAAATTCACCGCGAAATTTACCTCAAGGCATTGTGCCTTTGGCCGACTGCCTCCACGTGTGCCTTTGACCCAAACAGGACTGTGCCGCGGCCGGACGTTTCTCCTCTTCCTCCCCACCGCGCTACACGAAACCCACATTCAGTCGTTTTACACACGAAAGGGGCAAGGGCATCGCCATCATCATCCCCTCCCACGATGAACCATTCTGGCTTACTCATGGGACCTGGGCCTGGGTGTTGTCAGTACCACCCACGGGATTCTAGGAAGAGTAGCCGTGCATCTTTGCTGAGTCACATGATGCAGTTTTATTTCTTCATCAGGTTCCCACCTTGCCGAGCATCTTGACGCAGCCAGTAATTTTACGCTTTTCGTAAACCCCTGTTCACAACCTGCCTAACCTCTCTGTGCCTCAGTTTCCTCATGGGTCCACTCCTTGCCTCCATGTTGCAGCCATTTGCACTTAGATGCACATACACCTTAAAGAGCAGAGCACCACCTATCTGGTAGAACTGTGTTAAAGCCCAAAGACCCATTGTCCTATTCTCCACACACTCCACCCTTCTCTATCTTTCTCTTTGAGTAAGCTCCACCTGGAGTTTGGGAAACCATGCACGTGGAGATCCCCTGCTATTTTACATTTTGATTTTTTTTTTTTTTTTTTTTTTTGAGATGGAGTCTCTCCCAGGCTGAAGTGCAGTGGCTTGATCTCGGCTCACTGCAACCTCTGCTTCCAGGGTTCAAGCGATTTGCCTGGACTCATGAGTAGCTGGGATTACAGGTACGCGCCACCACGCCCAACTAATTTTTGTATTTTCACCATATTGGTCAGGCTGGTCTCGAACTCCTGACCTCGTGAGCCACCTGCCTCGGCCTCCCAAAGTGCACTATCAACCATCACAAAATAAATAAAATACCATGGGGTCCTAAAGAATATGGTTAGGACTTAGTAGTACAAAATGGTTGAACTACTCAGAGCTTTAAAACATGATTTGAATAAATCACAAGTGACTCTAGCAAAGCTAGTAGACTGGTGTGCTGTCTGGGGGTCGGGGGGCCAATCCAGGCTCCGGCCACAGGGCAGGGTTGCTTCACAATTGCCAGATCCTTTGTCTGACAAGAAAGAGGTGCCAGTTTCTAGTCTATTCCATCAGCATCAGTTCTACCTGACACTGTGCCTGTGCAATAGGTCTCTTCCAAGGGGAATATTTGTGGCAGGGAAGAAGACTAGGACATTATAACATGGAAAGAGGCACAGACTGAAACCCTACTGGAAAAGTCTGGATATGGAGATCCACAACTTAAAACGGGCTTAATACAACGCCAAGGGAATTTTAAAATTACTTTTTCCGCAAACTTTCACAGCTGACATAGTTTGGATATTTGTCCTCCCCCAAATCTCATGTTAAAGTGTAATCCCCAGTGGTGGAAGTGGGACCTGGTGGGAGATGTTGGGATCATGAGGGCGGATCCCTCAGGGCTTGGTGCTGTCTGCGTGATAGTGAGTGCTCACAAGATATGGTCACTTAAAAGCACGCAGCACCTTCCCCTGTCTTGCTCCCGCTTTCGCCATGTGATGCACCTGCCCACCCCCCTGCCTTCTGCCACCATTGTAAGCTTCCTGAGGCCACCCTAGAAGCTGAGCAGCTATTAGCACCAAGCTTCCTGTAAAACCTGCAGAACTGTGAGCCAATTAAACCTCTTTTCTTTATAAATTACCCAGTCTCAGTATTTCTTTATAGCAATGCAAGAACGACCTAATAACTTTATCATTCATCTATAATAATATAGTAATAGGGCAAGAAAAGCTATGACTTTTGTAACAAGAGTAAAAATCACTTTTAAGAGAACAGCAGTCCACTGTGTGGTTTTGTATATTTAAGTATTTCTCCAGTGATGAACAGTGTAATTCAGGAATCACTGTAGTAATAGACCGTCACAGTGAAACTGCAGTTTGTTCATGGAAGCCTGTATCTCCTTCCACGTTGTCGTTGCCTCTGGGCTTGGCCATGCAATTTGTTTTGTCCAGTGGGACAATAGCAAACGTAAACAGAAGCCAGCAGAGAATTGAAAAGTGCTTGCACACTGGGGTGTCACCTCTCTTTTTACTCATGAAACCTTGTGACAGCAATGTGAGGAAGGCCGGGCTAGCTGGAAGATGAGCTACCTATGGCGGATTCTTCCCCTTCACTCTAGCTGACAGTGAACCCATTGCCCAACATATGGTCAAGGCCATCCTAGACCATTCGGCCACAAGCAGAACTATTTAGGTCATAACAGTGCACTAGCTGCAGATGCATAACTAAGCCTAGGCATGAACAGCAAATAAGCCACTCAGATGAGACCAGCTGAAATTATTGACCTGCAGAATTGTCAATAAAATTGTTAACTGTTGTCTAAAGCATAAAATTTGGGGGCACTTTGTTATGCATTAAAAACTAGCAGCTCCAACCATTAACACCATTCATCAACATCAACCAAAAACAGTCAGAGAAAGAGAAGATTGTTCATTGTAGAAATGCCATGTCTACTTAAAAATGCTGGCATTTCACTTTCCCTGGAGTCAGAAAGAAAGGGATGAGGTTAAGACATCTAACATTGTTGCGTACAGACCCTGTGAGAGGCTGTGTGTTATGCCCTGCATCCTATTTAACTGTTATCCCATTAACTGTTAGGGAGGCAGTTCATAAGTCCATTTTATAAAAGAGAAAATGGATTTAGAGTGGAGTGTGTATGAGTTTAAGGCTTCATGCCTTCATAGCCTGCACACTCACAAAATCAACACGTCTTATGAGAACGATTGTTTTTATCCACAGGTATGGTTGTTGTGGCCTTTGTTGATGACATTCAGCATTGAATTCTTGGATAAGTTATTAAGTAGGTAAGATTCACTGACTCCAATGAAAGGTATTTTCCATCATAATGTTCTTCTTCTCAACAATATTATGAAAAGAGCATGTGAGTACCTCTCTCACTCCCAGCAAATAATAGTTGTGTCACCTCCACATGTTACTTCACAATTTGAGGCTTTGATTTCCCTTGCAAGATAAAATGCAATGAAGTGATACAGAAACAGAGATATTCTATGCTGTCATCACACTAGGTTGTGATGTTGATTTATGGATGGTCTGCTTTCTTATATGAGCCTAATATTTTTGTACCAGCAAACCTGAAAAGTATCAAAATCCCTTTGAACAGATTAACAGGCTGAGATGGGTTAATGTGAGCAAGCCAGAAAGTGGTGGAGCTGGGATCCACACCCTGGTCTGTCTGAGTCCAAAGGTAATCATCTTGCATTCACCATGGCACGTTTCCCTTATGTTAAGAGTTGCTGACATAGACAGTGCATGTCATTCCTTTTGGTATAGTAGTCTTCCTCCTTTCTAGTTTTATTCTGCCTGGAAGATCCAGGCACGCAAGGGAATAGAGCTTCCATGTAAATTTCAAGAATCCCTAGGATGAAAGCTGAGAGGCTCTACCCTGAAACCAACAAGTCTAGGATACATATTTCTGCCTTTTTTTTTTTTTTCAGAATTAGGAAGGGGCAGATAGATGGGCAATTGACAGGAACAGTAGATGCATCCTCAGGGAAATTGAGTCCTTTACTTAGTGAGAGAGCCATGCCAGCTGACGTTTCTAACTGAGTTTTAAGTGGAGTACAGTCCTAAGAGAGGAGCTCTCCAGAAACTGCTCTTACCTGGTATCGGGAATGTTAAAGACCTTCTCAGAGTTTCATGGTACTCACAGCTTGACCCAGCTGTCAGGAGAGGAACTGCAACATACCTGAGAAACTTTCAGAATACTTAAGGGAAGCAGAGCCAGGGGAAGTGATTTTGGTAGTAGTCCATGAGAAAAAAAATGGTGTTTTAAAATGCAAATGAACTAAAATTTAAATCCCACTCTCTCAGTAGCTATGTAGCCTTAGGCGAATTAAGGCAAGTTAATATCTTTGACCTTAATATTTCTCAAGTGTAAAGGGGGATAATAGGACTACCTACTCAGAACCTCACCTCTCCCAAGAAAGCTTTCCTGACCTTGTCCTGGCTCATCATTTACATTGGGATTAAGGTAACCCCCTCTGTTTTTCCAGGTTTCCTTGACTTAATTCTGTCATAGCTTTAATTAAGGAGCTCTGTAACAATGTATCTGCAAACTTGTGAGAAATTTGAGGACTGGGAACCAGCCTGAAACATGTCTGTTCCCCTCTGAGTCAACACAGTGCCCGGGATCTAGTGTCCAGTAGGGATTTAAAATATATTGATTGAATGATAAATGATGACAGAGTCTATGTGGATCACAAAGGATAGTTGTTACTATGCCTGTTAACTGTTACTTAGTGAAATTAAACGAAATATGAATGAACCTAAGGAGAGCGGGGCAAGTTGTGTCTTTCACATCAACCTTCATATGTTTCCCAATTTTTCTTCCTTCATGTACCTAGGACACTCTTGTTCAAACACAAAGGTGGTTTCAGTTTGGGTCTACACTAGCTAATTCCCTAGAAAGGTCTTAAATACAAAATGAATGGAATACAAAATAACCTCCCTCATTGTTTTGTTTGTTTCCTGGACAAATGATAGGATGCATACAGAACTGCTACATTTGTGATTTTGTGAGCAATGGTGTAGATGTGCATAGGTCGTGGATGTGGCCCCAGTGATCCATAGACTTGTCATGTCCAGGTGAACACTGCCACTCTCATAAAGATGCAGCATGCCTGGATTTCTCCCACTTCTATGCTCATTACCTGATCCTGCCTCACTGCTGTCACCCTCCTTTTCCCTTTTCTCTACACTGCACACACTTCTAATTCTGAACCCAAACCCCTCTTAGTGGCCCTGTGATTATGCATCAGAGTTAAATGTTAAATGCTCACAAAACCTATGAGGCCCTAAAACATCTGGCCCATTTTGTCTTTGACTTTGCCCCTACTGCTCCCCATGGGCCACACATCTCTAGTGGACCTGGACTTGGCAGCTTCTGGGTTGTGTCAGGCAGGCTCCCTCCCTCCTCAGGGCCTTTGCTCTAGCCATTCCCTCTGTTTGGAATACTCTCTCATATCTACAAGGATGACTTCCTCACTCACCTCAAGACCATGATCACCTCTCACCTTCTGGATGAGGCCTACCCAGGCTACCTTATGATGGATTGCTAAACCACTCTTCCTTTCCACCCTGTCACTGATACTCCTGATCCCCTTTCTGTTGGCCCAAATTTCCTTTCTGTTATAGCGTTTTGCGTCTAACAGGTTACGTATTTACTTATTGATGTTTGTTGCTGTTCTCTCTCCAGCTGATAATGGCTCCTGATAGAGTATTAGCTCCTGATGGTAGGGATCTTTCTCTCTTGCTCACTGGTATGTCCCAAGCAGCCCAGATCTCTGCTCAACATACGTTGGAGTCACTCAGAAAATACCTGTGGATGTAATGAATGTGTTTGTCTCCTGTACTAGATGGGAGACTTGTGAGAGAAAAGGCTGTGTGTTGTTGGTCGTTGTAAACCCTCCATCCACATTCTCTGATACAACCAGAAGGGCACTACTGAATAGTTGTTGAATTAATTATTCTTTTGAAAATTAGACTGATAGGGAAAACATTCTCTGCATTCTGCAGCTTTTCCAGTAGTTGCCATTTGTTTCGGCACCATATAGGTACCAGCTGAAGTAGGCAGAATCCAGTACCTTATAGGTACCAGATGCCATTGAAAGGCAGCCGTATGATACCTGACGGACAGAAGTCTGATTCATTTTCCATGGCATCTACATGGGGTAGCACAGTTCCTACCACACAGCATGACGTGAGGTGATGTTTCCAGATCTCAGTCATTCATCACCTTAATGGTTTCAGTTTTGTCTTGCAGGACATATAGTATAATTTAAATATTGTATTTTATTTTCATAAGACAGTGGCTTTCAGAAAGAAACACGATTATATAATTAAACGCAATGAAAGCAGAATGATGCTATGGAAGAGTTGAAAACAAAGTTGAAGCCATTGTTGTGTAATAGGACAAAGAACGATGGATGGGCTGCACTATGCACTTCCTGTACCTTTTCATTTAACCCCAATGAAAACCCTTCAAAGGCAGTGTTGTCATTCCCATTTTCACAAGGGAGAAGATTGAGATTATGTATTATGCATTATGCATTATGTAACTTGCCCAGTATCTGACAGCTAGGAAGTATCTGAATGAGGTGGAAATTCCAAGCTCATTGATGAGAACACCCCACAAAGATGGCAGTATAGGCAGACCCCACTACTTAACTTGCCCCTGCAGTTCTCTCTGCTCCCCTCCCCTTCTGTCACACACGCATCTCTGCAAAATTCACCTCCCATCTCCTAACACTTTCAGAAGCTCCTCATCCTGGAAGTTGCTCTCCTGCTCCTTCAGCCAAATGCTGGAAAATTCAACATTAATTTCTGCAGATGCAGAGGAATGGAGTTCGTTTCAAGTCCTTGTGAAGGGATAAAAAGATTGATACTTAACAACTGCTTCAAGATCTCAATGAGAGTGGATCTGGAGGAGGATGTTTTATGCACAGCTAGTCCCTGTCTGAGAGAATTCCGGTCTTGGAAGGATGCCTTCCCCTCCACAAAGACATCAGGCCAGCCCACGAGGAAGATAGTTTACTTATCAACAACACTGTGTACCCACAGGCTCAGGCCAGTTTCGTCAGAAGCACAACAGGCTTTCCAAGGTCACCAAGCTGTTCTAAAACTTCACCGATTCATTAGATGAAGACAACAAGGCACATACACGTGATGTTTGGTATCAAAATTGCGATCAGGAAGATGGCTGCATTCCCTGTTCCACGGTAAAACATCTCATACCACCAACGAACTCAGCCAGTTCTGGAGAGATTACCACCATGATAGAGTGTTTCTGACCATGGGCTCTGGGCCAGCCATTCTTTGGGAGTACAAGATGGGAAAAATATGTGGTTTCCCTTTTCCTCTTTTCTGCCTTTTTCCATGTTATTTATTTCGAGGCAAGTTTGAAAATCAGTAGTTCTGTTGCCAGTTTTCCTACACTACAGTAGTATATCCTATAAGGGAATAACCATCACATTCTTATTTTCTTTCACTTTACTGTAATATCAGAATACTGTCCCTGTTCACATAGCTAGGAGGTTCAGAGCTGAGATTTAAAAGGCATGCATTACAATCCATTGCCTGCATTGGTCAGCATTATCCCTACATTTTACATAGTCTTGGAAAGAAATCCCTATGTCTCTGAAAGCCACTAATGTAAATATAAAAATTCCATACTACTGTAATATCATCTATCTATTTTAGAGCTTGATGCATGACAAATGGTATTTTTCCTTTCCTGCGAAATATTTAGTTTACAAAATATATTTGGGAGTGGCAGCTTTGAAAATATATATATATGAATAAGTCAAGTGATGTTGATTTACCGCTTTTTGTGTGCTGAAAACTGTGCTATGCACTGTGTAGAGGCCCGTGGACAAATGAATCTGCTCTATAGTTCTGCGACACCTGCCAGCTTCTAGAAAACTTTGTTTGGCTCCTGATACACAAAAGCCACACTTAGGGTACCTATATGGTAAGCAACGGGTATACAGTTTGAAAGTGGGTGTTTTCGTTATAATGTTTCAGTATGAAATGTATTTATTCAGTAAACCCTCTGCAATGCCTCTATGTTTCATGTAGTGTAACTGACTGATAGAGCAGATGTAAAGACCAAGTAAAAACTGGTCCTTGTTTGCAACCATCTCCTAGGAAAACAAAACCAAAAAAGAATGTAAATTCTCAATTATGGTCTGCACAGGATGCATTTGCAGTGAAAGAGGGAAAGGAGAGAAGAAATTTCATGGAGAAAGAGTAGAAGAAATAGGAGCAGGACTCACATCTGGAGGATTGAATCCTTGTGATACATTTCTGTGCTTGAAAATGCCATTGTTTGTGGGTTAAGAGGCTTGATTTCATATTCCTGCATGTTTATGCCTCTCACTAAACACTTAAATAATTGGATTAGCAATCTTATATTCATTTATTAATCTCTGCAGTTAATTTATTTTTAAACAATCACATTTTACTTGTAAATCCTAGGGGAATTTCTAAATTAATCCTGCTGTGAGGACATTTCAGAAACTGAGAGATTATTAGAAAGGCCAACATCAGTTATGAAGCCAGGAATTCAGCAATACTAGAAGCTATTGACAAATGGGAGTTGGGTTAAAAGACAGAAAGTCTCCAGGTGCGGTGGCTCACGCTTGTAATACCAGCACTTTAGGAGGCCGAGGCAGGTGGATCACGAGGTCAAGAGATTGAGACCATCTCTACTAAAAATACAAAAATTAGCTGGGCATTGGTGGTGCGTGCCTGTAGTCTCAGCTACTCGGGAGGCTGAGGCAGGAGAATTGCTTGAACCCAGGAGGCGGAGGTTGCGGTGAGCCGAGATCGCGCCATTGCACTCCAGTCTAGGTAACAACAGCGAAACTCCATCTCAAAAAAAAAAAAGTCAGAAAGTCCCCATGTTTCATGAAACGTGGTAGGCTCTGGTTTAGGTAGGAACATTCAGGAACTTTGCAGCTGTCTTCAGGCAGAAATTCATGCAAGCATATCTTTTTTTTTTTTGAGATGGAGTTTCGCTGTTGTTACCCAGACTGGAGTGCAATGGCATGATCTCAGCTCACCACAACCTCCGCCTCTTGGGTTCAAGCAACTCTCCTGCTTCAGCCTCCCGAGTAGCTGGGACTACAGGCGTGCACCACCATGCCCAGCTAATTTTTGTATTTTTAGTAGAGACGGGGTTTCACCTTGTTCACCAGGATGGTCTCGATCTCTTGACCTCGTGATCCACCTGCCTCGGCCTCCCACAGTGCTGGGATTATAGGCGTGAGCCACTGAGTCTGGCCGCAAGCATATCTTAACCACATTGCCAGTAGTCTGTAAAGGTTTGTCACAGTTATTTATAAGGGAAGTGTTTTACACTCACACACACACGCGTGCACACACACACATGTACCTCATATAAATTAGAATCAACTCTGATTGAATCACAGAGCTAGCTGGTGTTGGAGACTCTAAAGCCTCAAGGAATGTCTATCACAGGCGTTTTCCATAATAAGTTACTTTAGTTTAATTGAAAGTCACTGCTTGCCATTACCCTGGCTTTGCTTCTCTGTTGTGGCCCCACAGGAGAATCCTGGAACTGAATCTCTGCCTCATTTAAAAGGCAGGGATAGAAGGGGCAGCCCCATCATCTGAGCCCTTCACACTGAGAATGACACTGTTTTACCTGGAAGTGTCTCCCCTTGTTGCTATCACACTTCAAGCTGCCTGTTCTCATGGCTATATTGCAATCAATCTTCACTACACAACATTTAGCATTCTCAGCACTGTGCGTTTAGCTGTACCTACTTTAATTTGCATCTTAGAGCTACATAGGTTATGGCTGAGCAAAAAATTATTCTTCATCCTCTGCAGTGGTTTAAATAACACAGTGCATCACTTTAACCACAACAGATTCCATATAGTAGTAACTTGAATACTTGTATATTAGTTTTCTATTGCTTCATAAAAAATTAGCACACACTTAGTGGCTTAAAACAGCACACATTTGTCATTTCACAGTTTCCGTAAGTCTGCCATGGATCAACTGTATTCTGTGCTGCAGGCCTTGCAAGGATGAAATCAGCTTGTTGCTCTCACAGACACACCCAGGATCATGTTTGCTCAAATATCTGGGCATCCTGTAGCCCAGTCATATTGCCACATAAAGTTAACCATACACCAAGCATCTGGACACAGTTTGTAAATTAACCATTATATTTTAATTCCCTTTGTATCTTAGTTAAATGATCTATTTCTCTGTTTTCATACCTATAAAGTAGAGCTGTGAATAATTTTGCTTTGTTAGTTGCATGTTTATTAATTAATTTTAAGGTTATATGTGTGAATAGGCAAAACAGTTAATCAGGCAGTTTACATTCTTTACTCTAAAAGGGAATTTTTATCATGTGGCAGGCAGACTTTTAATATTTATGGAATTTTACCACATAGCAAGTTCTTCTATAAGCTCTTTAAATGCTTTACCTCATTTGATTCATAAGTACCTTTATTATCCCTATGTTTATAAGAAGACATTTCATATGACATATAGTAGCTAAGTAATTTATCCTAGATGACATCTTATAAGTGGCAGGTCCAGGATTGGAATCTATGGTTGTAGAACCAGTCTTCCTATCCAATTACTGTGACCATATAATTTATCATTCAATGCATGTGAAAGAGCAATATTTAAATTATACCTCCACAATTGGCATAAGACAGAAAAGTCAGACATATCAAGCCAATCACTCACTAAGTTCATGACAGTTTTTTTGCTTATACACAACAGAAAAATCTTACTTAGATTGGCTAAATCAAAAAGCAAGTTCATAATCTCACAGCATTTGTAACATCCGGATGACATGACTTTTTCTACTACGTTATTCCTGTCAGCATACACACTGGTGTTATTTTTCCCATCTTAAAAATATGCAAACACCAAAAACCTGTTTACTTCCCTCCTTTTACTTGCTTAGTGCCATTTATCTGTTCCCCCTGATTGCAAGCTTCCCACAGAGTGTCGTCTACGGTCACTGTGTCCAATTGCTCTCCTCCTATTCTGTCTTAATCATACTTCAGCCAGGCCTATGCACCTTCCATTAAACAGAAACCGTTCTTGTCAAGGTGACCGTGACACCAATATTTGTAGATCGAATGACTATTGCACAGTCCTCTCCTTCACTGACATATTTATAATTTTGGATAGAGTTAGGCCAGGTGCAGTGGCTCATGCCTGTAATCCCAGCACTTTGGGAGGCCGAAGCAGGTGGATCACCTGAAGTCAGGAGTTCAAGACCAACCTGGGCAACATGGTGAAACCTTATCTCTACTAAAAACACAAAAATTAGCTGGGCATGTTGGTGGATGCCTGGAATCCCAGCTACTCAGGAGGCTGAGGCAGGAGAATCACTGTAATCCAAGAGGTAGAGGTTGCAATGAGCTGAGATCATGCCATTACACTTCAGCCTGGGCAACAGTGAGTGAAACTCTGTCTAGAAAAAATTTTTTTTGGATAAAGTTGATTACTACCTCTACCCGGAAGTACTTTCTTTCCTGAGTTCCAGTATGATACTTTCTTGGTTTTTCTGTGACCTCATTAGCTGTAACTCCTGAGTCTCCTTGGCTGATTCTCCTCCTTTCCTTGTGATCACTTGACACTGAAGTGCTTCAGAAGTCAATCTTTAGTCCCCTTCTCTTTGCTGCCTGCACTCATTATCTTGGTGATCTTATCCAGTGTTGTGGTGTCATATGTGATCTACACTCTCATCCCTGTCCAGTTTAGAGAGCTGACCTAAACTCCACGGTCTATTTCCAGTTGCCCACTTGGCAAGTCCACATGCATGTTAAATAAATATTTTGACTTTAACTGTGTAAAATTTGGATTTTTTATTTCATTCCCCTGATTTCATCTACTTTCATTCTTCCTCATCTCAGTTAACATTATGTTTTTAGATCCTCGCTTGGAAATGGTGTTGTCAATCTTGGCATTAAATTCATCTAGAAATACTGTTGGGCCTGCACTCTAAATATATTGAGAATGTGAGCAATTTTGCCCCCCTCCACCATACCCCTTCATTGTAAGCCACTACAATTTCTTGCCTGGATTACGGCAATAACATTTTTACTGGTTTATCTCCCTTTACCTTTGTTTCTAATGATTAGTGGCATCCCAGCAGCCAGAGGTATCCTTTTGAAAACTGTGTCAGATGATGCCACTCCTGACATTGTTCTCTGTCTCATGGAGATTAAAAAAAAAAGCATTTGCATGGGCTGCAAGTTCCTACGTGATCTGATATTCTGTTACTTCTCTGAAATCCAACAACTCCCCCACTAGATCCCACTCCATCAACCCTAGCTGTAATAGTCATACTTCCAACTAGAGGCTTTTTACTGGCTGTTCTCTCTGCTTGAAATATTCTTCCTCCACATATTTAATAGCTCGTTCCATCAACTTTATTAGATTTTGCTCAAATATCACATTGTACGAGAACCCTATCCTCTCCAACTTCTCAGCCCTATCCAATTGCTCAGCCTTCCAGATCTTTCTTAACTTCCTCTAATTTTTTTCTACACCATTATCATCTTCTGACATACAGTGGGATGTAATTATGTGTTTTCTTTACTGTCTGTATAATTACATGGAAATATGAGTTCCATGAGGGCAGACACAGTTGTCTGCTTTGTTTGCTGCAGTATCCTTAGGGCCCACAGTAGTGCCCGGCAGTTAGTTATTCTTCATTAAATATTTGGTCTATTTCCAAAACAGACTAGAAGTCAAAAGTAGGCGGATCCCATACATGGGAACTCCGCTCAAGGGTGCCGTGAAGAGTTTAGATTTTTTTCCTCTCTTCTCTGCCACTCTCAGTGTCCTTAACATACTGGTCTCAAGGTGGCTGAAGCACTTTTAGGTCTCTGATCTGGGCATGGTAATGTTTACAGGTTTACAGACAGAAAGGAATATATCTTCCAATGTACCTTTTCAAAGAGACGAAACCCATGACATAGTACTTCCCAGAACATATCCCCACGATCAACTCCAACATATGGGACTGAATTCGGTCACATGACTGTTTCAAAACCAGTGGATGTCAAGAATATTGGAACTGCCATGACTGGCTTAGATAAACAGGAGACAGAATGGATGTTGGGGAGTCAATCACAATGTCCATTGAAAACACATCAGTGCCCTGGTATGGTTGGATGTGTATGTGCGTGCGTGTGTGTGTGAACCTGAAAAAGAGCTGATTTCTGGTACACAAATGTTACAAAATGAAGAGAAACTGATTAAGGCAATTAATTTAATTAAGGTAATTAAGATGGGAAAAGAGCTGACATTTTGCATTACCAGCCTTTCCTTTCATGGATGACTGACAAACCCCCTCCTGACTGATACATTCTTCATGTAGCCATATTAATACCTTTATTTAAATCTTGGTGTTTCTTTGACCGGGGACCACTCATTCCTTTTTCTTGGTTTCAGCTTAAAGTACATTAAACAGATATACAGAGATAAATAATGAGTAATTATAAAGTGAAAACCTGTGTAACCACAACCCAAAACAGTGAAATAAAATATTGATAAAACCCTAGAAATCATTATGTCCCCTCCCTAACCACAGCTGTCTATCTCCTCAACAGAGGTTCCCACCATCCTGCTCACTGTTTAGAATCTCCTTTGCTGCTCGTTATAGCTTTGCCACCTACGTAAACAACTCTAACCTACTTTGTTGAGTTTGTAGCAATTTTCACAGAATCACGTCTCTGCTCAGAGCTTTTAGAGGACACTTAAAAGAGCAACCTTACTTAACTTGGTTATAGAGGCTTTTAGAAACGTTTAAAAGCAACTTCTCTTTCCACGTTAAAGAGACAACAGATATTCCTTGCGTACCTGCTGTGTGCTTAGGAGTGAAGAAGGTACCAGGGTATACATGAGCGCTAAATGGTGTTCTCTACCTTCACTGAGATTAGAGTCTAGTTGAGAACATAGTGCCTAATAATAGTGCACAGTGTCAGAGCCGAATACAGCTCAGTTATGCAGCAAGGCCATGGGTATTGCGGTGAGGCATTCCATGTACCACCCCTTATTGGCTGTGTGACTCTGGGAAAGTCTCTCCACCTCTCTGAGCCTGTGTATTCACTTTGATAACAGAGAGAGGTTTAAAACCTCCTCCCCAGGGTTGTCGTGCATGGCATATTGTAGCCTCTAAATGAACGACAGACATTTTACTATGGTACATTAGGCTAGTAGAAGGAAGGCTGAAAATAATTAAATTTCCATTCAACATACAGGCACATATAGAAGCCTGGGGACCTTAGTATACACTAGATGTTAATGTGAGGATGTTTGGCTCCAGGAACACACATAGGCAGCGAAGTGGAATGGTAAGAGGCTAGATACTAAGATCAGAAATGTTTGGGCCAATAATTTTAATAAGGATGAAAGGTATCCTTTATTGAGTAATTATATGACTCTCAAAAGCCTTAGAATCTTATCTCTGGTAGGCACCTCAGAGACATGGATAGACCTGAATCCTTGGAGCCAGAACTGTCTAATCAGATGTTGTCTTCTTAAAAACAGAGAATAAAAAACATCAATGAGAGTTACCTTTTGTGTACTCGCTCTGTCCAATATATTGGTGAAAACGTATTATGTGCATCACGTCGTTTACTCCTTACCATGGCCCCTAGGAGGTAGGTAAGCTCAATGATTATCCTTTCTTAAAAGTCAAAAACTTTGAATTCAGAAATTATTCATAACTTTTTTGCTATCACATAGCTGATGAATGAAGTAGCCACGAATTTATCCTAGTTGGTATCCAGAGCTCACATTACTTTTCTTGGGAGAGATACTTTTTTCTGAGGTAATTTCAAACTTAAAAAAAAGTGGCAAGAATGAGACAAAGAACCTCCATTTGTACTTCTCCCTAATACCTCCACTGTTAACATTTTACATATTTTTACACTTGCGGACTCGCTCTCTCTCAATACACAGATGTATAAACACAGACACATTTTCATATATATTCTAAACTATTTGAGTGTGAGCTAGAGACATGTTCTTTTACTCCTAAATACTTCACTGCTTCTTCCCAAGAATAACGACATTGTCTGACATAAACAGTATAATTCTCAAAATGTTATCTTTATTAACATTGAAACAATGCTATTATCTATCTTGTACAAATTTTATTCAAAAATGACCAGTTATCCCATACTGTCTTTACAGAGTTATCTAATTTTCTGACCTACGATCCCTCTAGTATCATGCATTTTATGTAGTTACTTCAGTCTTTTTTTATTTTTATTTTTTATAATTATAGCTCACTATAGTCTTCTTTAGTTTTGAACAAGTCATATTTTGTCCCTCATGACCATAACAGCTTTTGAAAGTATGGGTATTTCCTAGAGTATCCTTTAATTTGGGTTTCTCTGGTTTTCTGTCCTTATGATAAGATTCAGTTTATATATTGTTGTCTGGAGTACCACAAAATTATGGTATTTTCTTTCCAGTGCATTATATCTGTTGGCAGAGAATACTTATTTATTCCATAACTGGTGATGTCAAATTTATTCACTTGATTAAGGTTGTATTCAGGAGGTGATGTGAAATAAAGTTACCATATTTTCTTTAAAAATTAAGGGTTCTCTGGTGAGATACTTGGAGATTGTAGACATATCCCATTTTGTCATCCATTGATAATTCTGCCTGAGTCCACTAATGCATGATGGCTGAAAAGTGATACATTTCTGTAATAAATCCTTAATTTCCTACTTTAAAATATATTTATTAATTTGACAAAAAATATATATATGGATCATGTATAACATGATGTTTTGAAATATGTATATATTATGGAATGGCTAAGTCAAGCTCATTAACATGTGCATTACCTCTCATACTTTTCATTTCTTGTGAGTAGAACACAAAGTCTACTCTCAGTGATGTTCAAGAATGTGATACAGTGTTATTAACCTTAGTCACCATAATGTACAATGGGTCTCTTGAACTTATTCCTCCTAACTAACTGAAATTTTGCATCCTTGATGAACTGCTCACCAACCACCTCCTTTCAATTTCCTGGTAGCTTGGATTCTACTGTCTCCTTCCATGAGTTCAACCTTTTTAGATTCCACACATAAATAAGATCATGTGGTCTTTGTATTTCCCTGCCTGGGTTCCTTCCATTAACATAATGTCATCCAGGTTGTCACAGATGACAGGATGGAGTGCAGTGATGTAATCATGGCTCATTGCATTCTTGACCTCCAGGACCCAAGGGATCCTCCCAAACCAGCCTCCTGAGTAGCTGGTACCACAGGCATGTGCCACCATGTCACATTAATTTTTATCTTTTTTGTAGAGACAGGGTCTCTCTATGTGGCCCAGGCTGGTCTCAAATTCCTGGGCTCAAGAAATCCTCCTGCCTCAACCTCCCAAAGTGCTGGGGTTACTGGCATACACCACCATGCTCAGCCAGTATTTCCTTCTTTTTAAAGGCTGAGTAGAATTCCATTATCTCTTACATTTTCTTGATTCATTCATCTGCTGACAGACAGTTTGATTCCATATCTTAACTGTTTTGAATAGTACTGTGATGAACACGAGAGTGATATGATGAGCCTTTCAACATTTAATAAGTTGGCATTGTACTGTCATGAAGAGTTTTCACATTGTATTAGTCAGGGTTCTCTAGAGGGACAGAGCTAATAAGATATATAGATACATGAAAGGGAGTTTATTAAGGAGAATTGACTTGCATGATCACAATGTAAAGTCCCACAACAGGCCATCTGCAAGTTGAGCAAGGAAGCCAGTGGTGGATCAGTCCGAGTCCCAAATCCTCAAAGGTTGGTTAGCCAACAATGCAGCCTTCAGTCTGTGACCAAAGGCTGGAGAGCCCCTGGCAAGTGACTGGTATAAGTCCAAGAGTCCAAAAGCTGAAGAATTTGGAGTCTGGTGTTCCAGGGCAGAAAGCATCCAGCATGGGAGAAAGATGAAGGCTGGAAGCCTCAGCAAGTCTACTCCTCCATCTTCTTCTGCCTGCTTTATTATAGCCATACTGACAGCTGACTAGATGGTGTTCACACAGATTGAGGGTGGGTCTGCCTCTCCCAGCCCACTGACTCAAATGTTAATCTCCTTTGGCAACACCCTCATGGACACACCCAGGAGCAATACTTTGCATCCTTCAATCCAGTCAAGTTCTCACTTAATATTAACCATCACACACATCTTCCTCATTTATTAACTTATGTGTTTACTTATATCATTATGGGCTCATGGGTATATATTTAATCACTGGGTAATAATAGATTACCATCAAAATTTATTTTGATAATCAAATTGTCCCAGATTGGGTTAGTCAAAGCTCCTTGAAACCTCCTGTATGTTTTTTTCATATCTCTATCTTAGCTGGAACACTTTCTTTGCTTTCTAGTGCAACAAGATGTTCTTGGCTGTTTGTACTTTCCCTGTTCCAGCCCTTGAGTCAGACATTTCGCTAAAAAGCCTCAGTTTGTTTTAGTGTAGAATGAGTTTTACAAGCACGTCTGCACTCTAAATCACCTATCTCTACTGATGATATGACTTTTAAACCCTCCAAACTTTCCTTAATTCTATTTTCTCAATATGTACATGCACATAAAAATAGGATTTTTGTCTAGGTATGTTGTGAGGTTTAAAATAAGGTATTGAAAGCATTTAGCAAAGTACATGGCACAAAACTAATTTTTGTAATTTGACCATTTGAACATGAGAGTGAGTAATAATAATAATAATAACGGGTTGTGACCCAATGAATAAACCCAGAATCCGTAAGGCCATTTGAAAATAAATGTTTGGTATTTTATCATCATTCTTTTTACTATCAAATACTCTTGTCATGATTAAGTTTTGCCTCTGGGAAAAATTTCAAGTTGACACTTATACCCTTCTCAAGCCAAAGTAAAATCCACAGAATCACAGAGCTTGTGAAAGTACAAATATGGAGGAATGATTCCAGAAGCAGGCAGGCCTTAGGCCTTGGTGATTGGCAGGACTTCACTGTTTGAAACAAAAAAGATTAAGTGAAGAGCAGCAACTACTCCTACAAAATGCTGCTAATAGATCCCTGATTTTCCCCTATCATAGCGGCAAATCCACTGTTCTATAAACAATTATTAGTCTGTGTCCTTTATTAGACTGAGAGCTGATAGATGTGACTTATTTACCAACTTACCCCAATGTCTGAAATGGTGCCTGTCAGATAAGAGACATTCAATAAATGTTTGCTGAATGGAAGAATGAAAGTATTGAATAATTTCAAGTGTCTCCTGAGGATAATTAATGAGAGAAGGAAACTGAGACCCAGAGAAGTAAGGAAGCACGCCCAAGGTTATACAACTATTATAGTAAGAGAGAGAGTGAGGTAGAATTTCATCCTGGTCTGACTCTAGTAGCTGTGGGTGTATTGGTCTCTCTGGATGCTGAGCCTTCCCAGTAAGATTAACTTGTCCAATTTTTATGTTTCCCAGAATTAAAATGGGAGTCCCATATGTGACAAGCTATGTATGCAAGACTGGTTCAAAGGTTCGGTAATTAATTCAACAACTATTTATTGATCACTTACTATAGGCCTTACAGCAGTGAGTAAAACAGATGGATAACCTCTCATCGATATTTCATTCTGGTGCAGAGAGACAGAAAAGGGGATATAGAAAACTTAAAATGGTAAAGAAAGTAAAGCTCAATTAACAAATAGAAAATTATACAGCATGTGTATGTTTGGAGGAAAGAGTGGATATGGAGGTTAGAGGAGAGTTGCTAAATTCAGAGGACCTGGAGGAGTTTGCTGTGTCTGGGGTTAGAATGGGATATAGGCTGAGAGTCGAAGAGAGAAATTAGAATCTGCAAGAAAATGAGCCACTTAACTTCTTTGAGACTAAGTGTTTTTACCTGGAAAACAAGGATTCAAACATCTGAGATAGTGTGTAAACAATGTAGTGTAAAGCTCAACTCTGAAAACATTGTTATTCAGCTCATTTATTGAACAATAATAGCAGCTGATACTTTTGAGTGCTTGCTGTTTGTTAGGTGGTGTGCTAGTTGCTTTCCATGTTAATTTCATCCTCTGCAATGAAAAGTAGTTAGGGTTTTTATATTTTATAAGGTTGGATAGCAATAGATTGCAGGTGTTAGGATTGAAGCCCATGTCCAGTCTGTCAAATTTCAAAATGCTTGTTCTTTTTTCACAACTTTGTGCTTGCAGAATCAGAAACAGGCAAGTGGTAGTGACCACAATGAATTGAGTGGTACAACATTTAAAAAGCAGTTATGAAAATTACTTAGCATAGCGTTTATAGAATTCTTAATGAAAGGAAAAACAATGAAATTTATTATTTATATTTCAATCTTAATATTTAAACTTAAATTTTTATATTTCACTAAATTATAAAATTCTTACCATAGCACATAATACTATGTGTTTTGTATCTTTAGAAGTGACATAAGATTTCCTTCTTAAAGTTTTATTTTTAGTTGACATTTAATAATTGTACACATTCATGGAGTGCAATGTGATGTCTTGATATATGTATACATTGTGTAATGATCAAATCAGGATAATTAGCAAATACATTGTACCAAATAGTTTTTGTATTGAGAACATTCAAAATCCTTTCTTCTAGCTATTTTACAATATAGAATTAATTAATTATAATTAACTATCATCACTCTACTGTACACTAGAACAGCAGAACCTCTTTTTCCTCCAGATGGAAGATCAACAAGGAAATGTAGAACTGAACAATGTTATAGACAAAATAGACCCAACACACATGTACAGAACATTCCACTCAACAGCAGCAAAAATAATCATTCTTCTTAAGTGCACATGGAACATTCTCCAAGATATCTCATAGTTGAATTTCATATCAAGTCTTAACACATTTAAGAAGGTTGAAATCAGTCTAAGTACTTTTTCTGATCACAACTGGATGAAGCAAGAAATCAGTAACAAAAAGAAAATAAGAAAATTCACAAATACATGGAAATTAAATAGCATTTTAAAACAATGATTAGATCAAATAAGAAATTGAAGATGAAATTAGAAAATATATTGAGACAAATAAAACCAAAACACAACACAGCGAAATATAAGATGCAGCCAAAGCAGTACTAAGAAGGAAGTTTATAACAATAAATGGTTTATTAAAAGAAGAATAAAGAGGAAAGATCTCCAGCAAACTAACTTTCTCCCTGGAGGGACTTGATAAAGAAGAACAAGCTAAAGTCAAAGATAGCAGAAGGAAGTAATAATGAAGATTATAGCAGAAGTAAATAAAATAGAGAACAGAAAAACAATTAAATAAAATTTTAAAAACCAAAGTGTTGCTTTTTGAAAAGATCAATAAAATGGACAGGCCCATAGCTAGACTAATAACAAAAAAGAAAACATTCAAATAATACAATCAGAAATGAAAGAAGGGAGAGTTATAGGAATTATTATGAACAATTAAATGCTAATAAATTGGATAACTCAGAAGAAATGAGAAATTCCTACAAACATGGAACCTACTGAGACTGCATCAATAAAAAATAGAAAGCCCAAACATACCAAAAAACAAATAATGACATTAAAAGAATAATAAAAAATATCCCAACAAATAAAAATCCAGGACCACATGGCTTCACAGATAAATTCTGTGAAATATTTAAAAAAAAATTTTTTAATTGTACTTTAGGTTCTGGGTAAACATTTAAAATTTTAAAAAATTAATACCAACCTTTCTGAAAGTCTTTTAAACAACAGAAGAATAAGGAATACTTACAACCTTATTCTATGAGGCAAACATCGCCCTGATACCAAAGCCGGAGTCAGACACCAGAAGAAAAGAAAATTACAGACTAATATCCCTAATGAATATAGATGCAAAAAGCCTCAAAATGTTATTACCCAGCCAAATAAAAAATGCATTAAAAGAATCATATACCATGACCAAATAGGAGTTATGCCTGTGATACAAGAATGTTTCCACATATGCAAATTAATCAATGTGATAAATCACATGAGTACAATGAAGGATAAAAATTACATGGTCATCTCAATAGATTTAAAAAAATTTGACAAGATTCAACACCTCTATATGCTATTTTCAACAAATTAGGTGTAGAAAGAACTTATGTCAACATAATAAAGGTGATATAGGAAAAACCCACAAATTAACATGATGCTCAATGATGAAAAGCTGAAAGATTTACTCCCAAGATGAGGAACAAGAGAAGATGCCCACTCTTGACTCTCCTATTCAACATAATACAGTCATTCCTCAGTATTCATGATAAATTGGTTTCAGGACCCTCACAGATCCCAAAATCCACGGTTGCATTTATATAAACCAAGAATGACCTATCTGAAAAGCAAATTTCAAAAAATACTTTGATTCACAATTGCATCACAAATAAAATACTTAGAAATAAATGTAAGGAGGTAAAAGAGCTGTACACTCAAAACTACAGAACATTGACAAAAAAATTTAAAAACCAGAAATAAATGGAAACACATCTCATGTTCATGTATTGGATGAATTGATATTATTAAATGTCCATACATCCCAAAGATATTTACGGATTCACTGAAATCTCTATCAAAATCTCAGTGGCATTTTTGTACGGAATAAACAATTCTCAAATTCAGTTGTAACCACAAAAGACCTTAAATAGCCAAGCAATTTTGAGCAAGTAGAGAGCTGCTAGTATCCTGATTACATAATGTGTTACAAAGCTACAGTAATCAAAACAGTATGCTACAGGCATAGAAGTAGACATATAGAACAATGGAACATAGTAGCTAAAAAATTATATCTTATGCCAATATCACACAATGTGGAAAGATGGTCTCTCTGGATCATGGTGTTAAAAAAAATTGGATAGGAATAGAAATCACAGGAATTGAAATCTGGATCTCCAAAGAGATGACTATATTCCCATGTTTATTGCAACATTATTCACAGGCCAGATGTGGAAATAACCTCAGTGTCTGTTGATGATGAAATACTATTCAGCCTTATAAAAGAAGGAAATCCTGCTGTTTGTGACAACATAGATGTACCTGGAGGACATTAGGCTAAGTGAAATAAGTCAGATCACAGAAAGACAAATACTTCATGATCTCAATTGTACTGTATGTGGAATCTAAAATTGTCAGACATATAGAAGCAGATAGTAAGTAGAATGGTAGTGGCCAGGGGCTGAGGGAAGGCAGAAATTGGGGGTTTGTTGGTTAAAGGGTACAACGTTTCAGTTATGTGTAATAAATAAGATCTCTAGGTCTAATACATAATACCGGGCCTGTGATTTTATACTCAAGTTTGCTATGAGGGTAAATCTTTATTAAATGTTCTTACCAAGACAAGGAAAGAAAAGCAAAGGGCCTGTAATCCCAGCACTTTGGGAGGCCGAGGCGGGTGGATCACGAGGTCAAGAGATTGAGACCATCCTGGTCAACATGGTGAAACCCCGTCTCTACTAAAAATACAAAAAAATTAGCCGGGCACGGTGGTACATGCCTGTAATCCCAGCTACTCAGGAGGCTGAGGCAGGAGAATTGCCTGAACCCAGGAGGCGGAGGTTGCGGTGAGCTGAGATCACGCCATTGCACTCCAGCCTGGGTAACAAGAGCGAAACTCCATCTCCAAAAAAAAAAAAAAGCAAAGGGGGCAGGAGGAATCTTTCAGAGGTGAATGATAACATTATGGCATTGAGAGCAATGTTTTGATCATTTCATGGGTGTATACTTGTCTCTTAACACATTAAGTTGTATACATTTAAAATCTACAGGTGTTTTTAAAGCCACATAAACATTGGAATAAAAGTAGTATCCATTATATCAAAATTGAGTATTTTTCCTGTCTGCAGTCTACAATATATTAATTTATTAAAACATCAAACACTCCATCATGCCCACCATATTTCCAGAAGTAATCTGTACCCTGAACATACACTGATCAATGAAACACAGGCTTTCATAATCAGGGATTTAATGATCTTGGAGGTAAAACACATCCGTGAAAAGGGACTTTAAAAAGGAACTATAGTCTCTGAAATATAACTCTGTGCAGTGTACAGTGGGAGTCCTACAGAGGGGCACAGAGGAAGTGGATCAGAGAAATAGAGGAGTATCCCAGTCAGTAAAACAAAAACAAGAGAGCTGCCTCTTCTGTGTTAATGTGAGGTTGTTTACTTGTGCATGATACCTACTTTCATCTTTGAGTTCACATCCTTAATTCTGTCAGTATAAGACTAAATGAAATAAATCTTTACCCTATAAAGGACAACAATTGTCAGGTACATACTTTCAGGCCTTTCTCTGGTGAAACAGGTACAACAAAATGAAAACAAAAAACCAATGAATACAAAGTTACAGTTAGATGGAATAAATTCTGGTGTTCTATTGGACAACAGGGTGACTGTATAGTCAACAATAGTGTCTCGTATACTTCAAAATAGCTAGAAGAGAGGATTTGGGCAAATGTTTTCATCACAAAGAAATGACAAGTATTTGAGGTGATGGATATACTAATTACTCTGATTTTATCCTTACACAATGTATATGTGTATCAAAGCATCACATCATACCCCCAAAATATATACAATTTTCCTGTGTCAATCAAAAATAAAATAAAAATTAAAAAATAGTTTGAGAACCTACATTAAAAACCAGTCATTTTGTATTTGATACATTTTCAGAGTATTACCAAATAAAGTCCAACTGTGAGGTCAGCTTAGGGGCTAAGGGTAACATATTTCCCTGTGAACATTATGAAATTATTCATTAAGAAGTCCAGAATGTTCTGGTACTAGAAGTTCCTAAAAACAGCAATGATTAACTACAAAAACATTATATAAGTAAAGATAATGTGAGGACAGCAGTAGCCTGTATTCATTAATTTATCATGAATTTTCCCAACTAATAGCTCATAAAGTAATAGCTGTGTTTTATTGGGCAATGATCAGATTAGGAATCATCTACATTCATACAATAAATATTTATTGAGCACCTGCTGGACACCAGGTTCTAGGCTTTATACCAAATTCTAAGGTCACATATGACAGAGGCTCTGTCATGTATAGCAATGACCTCTCAGATTAATGAAAATATAGAGATAAACATAATTACTAGGTTATTATCAGGAGAACTGTAACTGAAGTAAACACAGTGGACACTAAGAACACAGTGGACCTGAAGAACTCAAATTTTCTAAACTGCTTCTCATCATTTATGAGATAGTTGCCATTATAATTCCCATTTTCTAGATGAAGAAGTCTAGAAACAGAATGGTGCCAGGAATATAGCAGGCACTCATAATTTGTGGAATGCATGCAAGTTTATTTGACCAACACCAAATATCTCAAAGACAGATATTGTATTGAAGACAATTATTTTTAAATCTTAAAATTAGCATTATAAATCATTCTGTTATAAAGATACATGCATGTATATGTTCACTGCGGCACTGTTTACAATGGCAAAGACTTGGAACCAACCCAAATGCCCATCAATGATAGACTAGATAAAGAAAATGTGGCACATATACACCATGGAATACTATGCAGCCATAAAAAGGATGAGTTCATGTCCTTTGCAGGGACATGGATGAAGCTGGAAACCATCATTCTCAGCAAACTGATATAAGAACAGAAAACCAAACACTGCATGTTCTCACTTATAACTGGGAGTTGAACAATGAGAACACATGGACACAGGGAGGGGAACATCACACACCAAGGCCTGTTGGGGGGTGGGGCACTAGGGGAGGGATAGCAGGTTGGGGGATTGGAGAGGGATAACATATGTACCCGAGAACTTAAACTATAATAAAAAAATTAATAGAGATTTTTAGAAGAGTTTTAGGCTTACAGAAAATGAGCAGAGAGTGCAGAGAATTTCCATATACCCCCACACACTTCCCTCATCCATTATTAACATTTGCATTAGGGTGGTACACTTATTGCAGTTGATGAGCCAATATTGATACATGATTATTACCTTCATAGATTATATTAAGGTTTCTCTTTGTGTTCCACACTTCTAGGGCTTTTGACAAATGTATTGCATGTATTCATTTTTACAGTATCATCAGAATAGTTTCACTGTCCTAAAGATCATCTGTGTTCTACCTATTTTCCCCTCCCTTCCTCCCCAGAAACTTCAATCATTGAACATTTTGCTATCTCCATAACATGTGCTATAGTTGGAATCATGCCATATATAACCCGTTCAGATTGGCTTCTTTAACTTAGTAATATGCATTTATGCTTTCTCCATGTTTTCGTGGCCTATTTTTTTATCATTGAATATAACTTCATTGTATAGATGTACCACTATTTGTTTATTCATTCATCCATTGAAGAGTATTTTGGCTGTGCTATGATTTGAATATTGGTCACCTCCAGAACTTATGTTGAAATTTAATTCCCAATGTGGCAGTATTGGGGTCAGGGAGGCTTTAAGAGGTGATTAGGTCATGAGTGCTCTGCCTTCATGAATGAATTAATCCATTCATAGATTAATGGATAAATGGGTTATTATGGGAGTGAGACTGGTGGCTTGCTTTCTCGCCATGTGATGCCCTGCATTGTTTTGGAACTCTGCAGAGTCCACATCAGCAAGAAGACCCTCACCAGATGTGGCTCCTTGACTTTGGACTTCTCAGACTCTATAACTATAAAAAATAAATTTCTTTTCTTATAAAATTACACAATTTTAGGTATTATGTATAAGCAGCAGAAAATTGCCAAAACTTCCAAGTTTTGGCAATTATAAATAAAACTAGTACAAATATTTGTGTACAAATTTTTGTGTGGATAGAATTTTCATGTCATTTGGGAGTTCAATTGCTGGTTTGTATGATATGAGTACATATAGTTTTCTAAGATATCGCCACACTATTTTTCAAGGCAGCTGTACCACTTTCCCTTTCCACCAGCAATGAATGAAAGTTTCTGTCACTTCATATCCAAAATTTGGCAGTGTTTTGAATTTTAGCCATTCTAATAAGTTTATAGTGGTTGTCTTATTGTTGTTTCTATTTGCAATTCCCTAAAGACATACGTCATTGAGCATCTTTTTATATGCTTATTTATTACCTATATATCTTGTTTGGTGAGGTATCTGTACCTATATTTTCCCCATTTTTAATTGGGTTGTTTGGTTTTTTATTATTGAGTTTTAAGATATCTTGGTATATTTTTTATACTAGTTTTTAACTGTATATATATATATATTGCAACGATTTTCTTCTACTCTGTATGTGTTTTTTATTCTCTTAAGAATGTGTTTAGTAGAGCACAAGATTTTATTTTTCATAAAGCCTGAAATCAATTTTTTCTTTCAGAGATTGTACATTTGGTATTATATCTAAAATATAATCACCAAACCTAAGGTCATCTAGATTTTTTTTTCATGTTATCTTCTAGGAGATTTATAATTTCATGTTTTACATATGAACAATTACATGGGTTACTTTTGATAAAAGATGTAAGGTGTGTGTCTGGATTCATTTTTTGCATCTAGAACTGCATGTGGCAATTTAGTTGTTGAGAAGTCTATCCTTTCTTCATTGAACTGCTCTGTTTTTGTCTGATGTGTAAATTAATCCTTACAGAACCATTATGAGGTATCCTCAGACATGAGATAGTTGATATGATTTTCCTAATTCCACAATAGAAGCAGAAGCACTTGCTGAAGCATCTCAGGTAATGTGCTGAAAGTCATGCTGCTGGAAAAGGGTATGGTGGGATTTGAACCCAGGTGGCCTGACACTGTGCCAGTGCTCTTTAACTTACTCATACTGAGCAGATGGTGCCCTCACAGTTTTGAAGTGAGGTAAGCCAAGTAAACCAGTATCTTCTGTGATCTGCTACAGGGGCCAGGTAAGAAGCCTGTTTTTTGAATGCCCAATGTTCTCTCTGGCCCAAGGGTCTTCCTCATGCTGTTCCTCTCCCTGGAAAACTTTATCACCCACCTTCCACTCAGCTAACTGCCACTCAGCCTTCACATCTGAACTTACTAATCTCTCACTTTGGGAAACTGCATCGCCTAAACAAGGTTACGGTTTCCTGCCATGTGCCATCAGAGCCTGCTGAATTCTGTCCATCATAGCATATTCATCACGATTGAAGATTATTCACTTGTCTTACACCTCGCCCAGCAGACGGTGAATTCCCTGAAATCAGGGTCCTTGTTTGCCCTGTTCAACCCTGCATCCGCAAATCCCCACTGCACAGAAGTGTAAATTCCATTGTATTCCTACTGGAAACAAATGGTTAGTGGTGGCAGGAAGTAGAGGTGCTAGCATGTACAATAATTCAACACCTTTTCCTGATTCAACTGGGAAAAGTTAGGGATGGATGAACGATTACAGCTGAAGGACTGACATTTTGTTAGGATGTAAAACAATGGATTTCTAGGAGAGAGACTGGTTATTTGATTATAGTACATACATGTGAGATTATATATTTGAACAAACTAATACATTAAGATAAAATGCTCAAAGGTAGATACCTAAATAAAAAGAGATATTCACTTTAGCAGTAATTAATACTAGAAAAGCATTGGGGTTTTATTTTTATTTATTTATTTTTAAATTTAATTGCATTTTAGGGTTTGGGGTACATGTGAAGAACATGCAAGATTGTTGCATAGGTACACTCATGGCAGTGTGATTTGCTGCCTTCCTCCCCATCACCTATATCTGGAATTTCACCTCATGCTATCTCTCCCCAACTCCACAACCCCCGCTGTCCCTCCCCTATTTTTCCCCAACAGACCCCAGTGTGTGATGCTCACCTCCCTGTGTCCATGTGTTGTCATTGTTCACACATGGACACCCACCTATGAGTGAGAGCATGCAGTGTTTGATTTTCTGTTCTTATGTCAGTTTGCTGAGAAAGATGGTTTCCAGGTTCATCCATGTCCCTACAAATGATACGAGCTCATTGTTTTTTATGGCTGCATAGTATTCCATGGTGTATATGTGCCACATTTTCCCTGTCCAGTCTATCATCTATGGGCATTTGGGTTGGTTCCAGGTCTTTGCTATTGTAAACTGTGCTGCAATGAACATTCGTGTGCATGTGTCCTTATAATAGAACGATTTATAATCCTTTGGATATGTACTCAGTAATGAGATTGCTGGGTCAAATGGAAATTCTATTTCTAGGTCCTTGAGAAATCGCCACACTGTCTTCCACAATGGTTGAACTAATTTACACTCCCACCAACAGTGTAAAAGTGTTCCTATTTCTCCACATCCTCTCCACCATTTGTTGTCTCCAGATTTTTTAATGATCGCCATTCTAGCTGGCGTGAAATGGTATCTCAATGTAGTTTTGATTTGCATTTGTCTAATGACCAGTGATGATGAGCATTTTTCAATATGTTTGTTGGCCTTATATATGTCTTCTTTTGCAAAGTGTCTGTTCGTATCCTTTGCCCACTTTTGAATGGGCTTGTTTATTTCTTGTAACTCTGTTTTTGTTCTTTGTAGATTCTGGATATTAGCCCTTTGTCAGGTGGGTAGATTGCAAAAATTGTTTCCCATTCTGTTGGTTGCCGATTCACCATAATGACTGTTTCTTTTGCTGTGCAGAAGCTGTGGAGTTTGATTAGGTCTCATTTGTCTATTTCGGCGTTTGTTGCCAATGCTTTTGGTGTTTTGGTCGTGAAGTCCTTGCCTACCCCTATGTCCTGAATGGTCTTACCTAGGTTTTCTTCTAGGGTTTTTATGGTGTTAGGTCTTATGTTTAAGTCTTTAATCCATCTGGAGTTAATTTTAGGGTAAGGTGTCAGGAAGGGGTCCAGTTTCTGCTTTCTGCACATGGCTAGCCAGTTCTCCCAACACCATTTATTAAACAGGGACTCCTTTCCCCATTGCTTGTTTTTGTGAGGTTTGTCAAAGGTCAGATGGTTGTAGATGTGTGGTGTTGTCTCCGAGGCCTATGTTCTGTTCCATTGGCCTATATCTCTGTTTTGGTACCAGTACCATGCTGTTTTGATTACTGTAGACTTGTAGTATAGTTTGAAGTCTGGTAGTGTGATGCTTCCAGCTTTGTTCTTTTTGCTTAGACTTGACTTGGCTATGTGGGCTCTCTTTTGGTTCTATATGAAGTTTAAGGTGTTTTTTTCCAGTTCTGTGAAGAAGGTCATTGGTAGCTTGATGGGGATACCATTGAATCTGTAAATTACTTTGGGCAGTATGGCCATTTTCATGATATTGATTCTTCCTAACCATGAACATGGAATGTTTCTCCATCTGTTTGTGTCCTCTCTTATTTCATTGAGCAGTGGTTTGTAGTTCTCCTTGAAGAGGTCCTTTACGTTCCTTGTTAGTTGTATTCCTAGGTATTTTATTCTCTTTGTAGCAATTGTGAATAGCAGTTTGTTCTTGATTTGGCTCTCTTTAAGTCTGTTATTGGTGTATAGGAATGCTTGTGATTTTTTCACATTGATTTTGTATCCTGAGACTTTACTGAAGTTGCTTATCAGTTTCACGAGATTCTGGGCTGAAACGATGGAGTCTTCTAGATATACAATCATGTCACCTGCAAATAGAGACAATTTGACTTCCTCCTTTCTTATTTGAATACCTTTTATTTCTTTTTCTTGCCTGATTGCTCCGGCTGGAACTTCCAATACTATATTGAATCGGAGTGGTGAAAGAGGGCATTACACTATACTGAATAGGAGTGGTGAGAGACAGCATCCTTGTCTAGTGCCAGATTTCACAGGGAATGCTTCCAGTTTTTGCCCATTCAGTATGATATTGGCTCTGGGTTTGTAGTAAATAGCTTTTATTATTTTGAGATACGTTCCGTCAATACCTAGTTTATTGAGAGTTTTTAGCATAAAGGACTGTTGAATTTTGTCAAAGGCCTCCTCTGCATCAACTGAGATAATCATGTGGTTTTTGTCTTTGGTTCTGTTTATGTGGTGAATTACGTTTATAGACTTGTGTATGTTGAACCAGCCTTGCATCCCCGGGATGAATCCTACTTGATCATGGTGGATAAGCTTTTTGATGTGCTGTTGCAATCGGTTTGCCAGTATTTTATTGAAGATTTTTGCATCTATGTTCATCATGGATATTGGCCTGAAGTTTACTTTTTTTGCTGAGTTTCTGCCAGGTTTTGGTATCAGGATGATGTTGGTCTCATAAAATGATTTGGGAAGGATTCCCTCTTTTTGGATTGTTTGTAATAGTTTCCGAAGGAATGGAACCAGCTCCTCTTTGTATGTCTGGTAGAATTCGGCTGTGAACCCATCTGGACCTGGGCTTGTTTTGGATGGTAGGCTTTTAATTGCTGCCTCAACTTCGGACCTTGTTATTGGTCTATTCAGGGTTTCAGCTTCTTCCTGGTTTAGGCTTGGGAGGAGGCAAGTGTCCAGGAATTTATCCATTTCTTCCAGGTTTCCTAGTTCATGTGCATAGAGTTGTTTGTAATAATCTCTGATGGTGGTTTGTATTTCTGTGGAATCTGGTGATATCCCCTTCATCGTTTTTTATTGCATCTATTTGATTATTCTCTTTTTTCTTTTTTATTAATCTGGCTAGTGGTCTGTCTATTTGGTTGATCTTTTTGAAAAACCAGCTCCTGGATTTATTGATTTTTTGATGAGATTTTTGTGCCTCTATCTCCTTCAGTTCTGCTCTGATCTTAGTTATTTCTTGTCTTCTGCTAGGTTTTGAGCTTTTTTGATCTTGCTCCTCTAGCTCTTTCAATTTTGATGATAGGGTGTCGATTTTAGATATTTCCTTGCTTCTCATGTGGGCATTTATTTTTATATATTTTTCTCTAGACACTGCTTTAAATGTGTCCCAGAGATTCTGTTATGTTGTGTCTTCGTTCTTGTTGGTTTCGAAGAACATCTTTATTTCTGCCTTCATTTCATTGTTTATCTAGTCAACATTCAAGAGCCAGTTGTTCAATTTCCATGAAGCTGTGTGGTTCTGAGTTAGTTTCTCAATTCTGAGTTCTAACTTGATTGCACTGTGGTCTGAGAGACAGTTTGTTATGATTTCCATTCTTTTGCATTTCCTGAGGAGTAATTAACTTCCAATTATGTGAATTTTAAAGTAGGTGTGATGTGGTGCTGAGAAGAATGTATATTCTGTGGATTTGGGGTGGAGAGTTATGTAAATGTCTATTAGGTTTGCTTGGTCCAGGTCTGAGTTCAAGTCCAGGATATCTTTGTTAATTTTCTGTCTTGTTGATCTGTCTAATATTGACAATGGGGTGTTAAAGTCTCCCACTATTATTGTGTGGGAGTCTAAGTGTCTTTGTAAGTCATTAAGAACTTGCTTTATGTATCTGAGTGCTCCTGTATTGGGCGCGTATATATTTAGGATCGTTAGCTCTTCTTGTTGCATTGATCCTTTTACCATTATGTAATGTCCTTCTTTGTCTCTTTTGATCTTTGTTGGTTTAAAGTCTATTTTATCAGAGATGAGAATTGCAACTCCTGCTTTTTTTAGCTCTCCATTTGCTTGGTAAATCTTCCTCCATCCCTTTATTTTGAGCCTTTGTGTATCCTTGCATGTGAGATGGGTTTCCTGGATACAGCACACCGATGGGTTTTGGCTTTTTATCCAATTTGCCAGTCTGTGTCTTTTGATTGTGGCGTTTAGCCCATTTACATTTAGGGTTAATATTGTTATGTGTGAATTTGATCCTGCCATTTTGATGCTAGCTGGCTGTTTTGCCCGTTAGTTGATGCAGATTCTTCATTGTGTTGATGCTCTTTACCATTTGGTATGTTTTTGGAGTGGCTGGTACTGTTGTTCCTTTCTATGTTTAGTGCCTCTTTCAGGAGCTCTTGTAAAGCAGGCCTGGTGGTGATGAAATCTCTGAGTACTTGCTTGTTCATAAAGGATTTTATTTTTCCTTCACTTATGAAGCTTAGTTTGGCTGGATATGAAATTCTAGGTTGAAATTTCTTTTCTTTAAGGATGTTGAATATTGGCCCCCACTCTCTTCTTGCTTGTAGTGTTTCTGCTGAGAGATCTACCGTGAGTTTGATGGGCTTCCCTTTGTGGGTAACCCAACCTTTCTCTTTGGCTGCCCTTAGCATTTTCTCCTTCATTTCAACTCTGGTGAATCTGGCGATTAATGTGCCTTGGGGTTGCTCTTCTTGAGGAATATCTTTGTGGTGTTCTCTGTATTTCCTGGACTTGACTATTGGCCTGCCTTGCTAGGTTGGGGAAGTTTTCCTGGATAATATCCTGAAGAGTATTTTCCAGCTTGGATTCGTTCTCTCCGTCACATTCAGGTACACCTATCAGACGTAGATTAGGTCTTTTCACATAGTCCCATATTTCTTGGAGACTTTGTTCATTCCTTTTTACCCCTTTTCTCTAATCTTGCCTTCTCATTTTATTTCACTGAGTTGATCTTTGACCTCTGATATCCTTTCTTCTGCTTGGTCAATTCAGCTGTTGAAACTTGTGTATGCTTCGCGAAGTTCTCGTGTTGTGTTTTTCAGCTCCATCAATTCACTTATATTCCTCTCTAAGTTGTCCATTCTCGTTAGCATTTCGTCAAATCTTTCTTCAAGGTTCTTAGTTTCTTCTCATTGGGTTAGAACATGTTCTTTTAGCTCGAGAATTTTCTTATTACCCACCTTCTGAAGCCTGATTCTGTCAATTCATGACACTCATTCTCCATCCAGCCTTGTTCCTTTGCTGGTGAGGAGTTGTGATCCCTTGTAGGAGGACAAGCATTCTGGTTTCGGGTGTTTTCATCATTTTTGCGCTGGTTTCTTCCCATCTTTGTAGATTTTTCCACCTGTCGTCTTTGTAGTTGTTGAATTTCAGATTGGGTCTCGGAGTGGATGTCCAGTTTGTTGATGATGAAGTTATTTCTTTCTGTTTCTGTTTTCCTTCTAACATTCGGGTCCCTCTGCTGTAGGACTGCTGAGGTCCACTCCAGGCCCTGCTTGCCTGGGGATCACCTGCAGTGGCTGCAGAACAGTAAGGGTTCTTCTTCTGCTATCTTTGTCCCAGAAGGATACCCGCCAGATGTCAGTCTGAGCTCTCCTTTATGAGGTGACTCATTTGATATATGGGGGTCAGAGAGCTGCTTGAGGACACAGTCTGTCCTTTATAGGAGCTCAAGTGCTGAGCTGTGAGCTCCGTTGTTCATTCAGAGCTGCTGGGCAGGTATATTTAAGTCTGCTGCAGCAGAACTCATAACCCACCCCCTTTTTTTTTCCCAGGTGCTCTGTCCCGGGGAGTTAGGACTTTATGAGTTTCTGTTGTGCTGCTGCCTTTTTTCAGGGCTGCCCTGCCCAGCAAGGAGGCAACCTAGTCACTGTCTGCCTGCAGAGGCTTTGCTGAGCCGCTGTGGGCTCCGCCCAGCTGCCGTGTGAGCTTCCCTGCAGTCCTGTTTATACGGTATAGTTGGAACTGCCTCGGCAATGGCGGCCCATCTCTATAATGGTGGACTCTCTCTGTAATGGTGGGCTGCCTCAGCAATGTCTGACTACCTCCGTAGTGGTGGACTGCCTTGGTGATGGTGGATGCCCCTCCCCCACAGAGCTGGACCGTCCTGGGTTCAGCTGTGCTGAACTCTCAATCCAGAGTGTTTCAGATTGCTGTTTTTTTGTGGGGGTGGGACCAGCCGAGCCTGATCACCTGGCTCCCTGCCCCAGAGCCCCCCCTTTTTTTTTTTAGTTGAACGGGCGACTCTGTCTCCCAGGTGTTCAGTCGCCTGTTGAAAAGGTGCCGGGATCCATGTGATTTCCCGTGCGGCGACCCACTGTGCTGGCTGAAACAGCCGTGCTGAGACTCGTGATGCTTTTTTGCCCAGGAATCTCCTGGCCTGGCTCCCTGTTTCAGTCCCCTTTTTTATCAATTGAATGGGCGACTCTGTCTCCCAGGAGCTCCAATTGCCAGCTAAAACAGCGCCCGGACCCATGTATTTTGTGCGGAGAACCCCCACACCCAGCCAAAACAGCCGCATCGGCCAAAACAGCCACGCTGGCGATCCGTGGGGCTCCTCCACCTGGGAATCTCCTGGTCTATGGGCAATAAAAATCCATCTGGAAATGCGGCATCCACTCACCCTCCGCGCTTTTGCTGGGAGCTGCAATCCTGAGCTGCTCCTAATCGGCCATCTTGGATCCGTCTCCGCCGTTGGGGTTTTAAAAAGTGAACATTATAGTATAGTAAGTGAATGAAGCAGAAGTTAGTAATTGAAATTAAACATTGTGTCTAACAGAATGCCTGTTACATGTTGGGTGCTCAATAAATATTAGTTGTATAAGTAACTTTATACATTATTTTCTCCTTTAATTGGTATTTATGGAGTACTTACTATTTGCTTCACCTGGGCCCTATGTGCTGCCTGAGAAGCTTTCCATGTTTCCTCAGTAAGTACTCTCTCTCATTCTGCATACAGCTTTTTCAAAATCTCTTCTTATCAGACCAGTCCTCTCACTTATTATCACCCACCATACCAAGTCACAGCATAAAATCCTGCCTACCAAATCACCAAGGAAATGGAGAATATCTAGCAATTTTTAAATTGTTTTACTACATTATAGCTAATATTCAAAAATGATCACCCATTGTCACCTCAAATTAAGATAATTTATTAGGAACTATTTCCAGTTGCATAAACATCACAACAATCCAGTTCAAGAATACTTTTGTTATCTATAAATTTTCCCTCCTGGCCATTTTTAACAGCCTTTTTGTGATATAATTGTCATATAATAAGTCTTGTGTGTTAAAAGTATACAATTTGATGTTTTGACATATGTATAGACTTGTAGAACCATCCCTACGTTCAAGACAATGAATATATTCATTATCCCTAAAAGTTTTTTCTTTTGACCCTTTGTAATTCATTCTTCACACCCTGCCCACCACTCCTTACACCCATACAACCATTAAACCGACTTCTGTTATTTTCTTATTAATTTGCACTTCCTAGAGTTTTATGTAAGTGGAATCACATATACTATGTATTTATTTCTTGCTTCTTTCACTCATATATTCTGAGATTTATCCATATTTCATGTATCAATAGTTTCTTTATTTTTAATATTCCATTGTATGACTATACCACAACAAGCCATTCATCAGTTAATGGGCAGTTACGTTATTTCATATATAGTGTAGGGGTATCACAAATAAAGCTTCAATAGACTTTCAGGTAAAACTTTTTACTTGGTATCTTAATCTGTTTCATGTTGCTATAATGGAATACCTGAGACTGAGTAATGTATAAAGAAAAGAGGGGAGGAGGGCAAGATGGCCAATTAGATGAAGCCAGGTAGAATGGCTCCCACTGAGGGACCCAGATGATTGGTGTGCTCCTAATAGATCTTCAGAGGGAAGGCATTGAGAGTGGATAGAGGGAAGACACAGAAGCTGGGCTGAAGGAGGAGAAAGCTTGGAACCCAACATGGGGCTACCCCTCACTGGGAATCATTCCTGGCCCATATGGCTTGAGGGAATTGGGTGAATTGAACTGGCAAGGAGCAACTCACTTTCACCACAGGCCTCTGGAACCCCGGCAGGAGGAGACCTTTCAACCACCGCAGACACTAGAGTTAGCAGAGAGCTCTATTAGAGAAATGGTAGGGGCAGCAAACTAGATGATAATGTGGAGCTCACAGAGTTTGGTGCAGAAGTGTCTGTAGCAGAGCTTGGCCAGAGATGGCCATTACTCTGAACTTGACTTGCTTGTTATAGGATACTCTAGCTCTAGGGAAACTTTCAGACCTGAACTCTGCAGAGTGGTCTTGCCCATCAGACAAGGCTGGTCTGACCTGAGCACACCTTGGTTTGCTGGCCTCTCCTGGGACCCCAACCTGGCTATTGCTGCTTGCAGTGCAATCTTGGGTGCAGTGGAGGCCCACACAATAGCTTCTGTGCTGATGGACCATGCCCGATGGATGGAGAGCTCCAACTCCAACAGGGCAGCCCCCTACAGCCACACAAGGACCCACCTATTCCTTCCCCATACAGCAGCTTCCCCCATGCCCAAAGCAACTCCACACATCACTTTGCTGGCACCTGTTTGCATGAGCAAGTTTTGCTTTTCTTGCCTGGCCAATGTGCAGGAGTACAGTCCAGCCCCCACCTCTGACCAAAGAGCCAGGTAGCCCTTCCCTTGCCAGTATGCGACCCTTGTGCTAACACTGCACAGAGAACAGCAGATCATCTCCCACCCTGAGTGATCACTCCAGCTTGCAGAGTACAAAGAAAGCACCCAGACCTCTGCCTGCCAGTGCCCCACCACTGAGCCAACACCACCTTCAGCACACTGCTTACACAGTTGCCAGCAGTATCTCCCTTCCCCTTCCCCAGCTGCCTTGCTTCTGCCACTGTATTGAATGCCTGCAGGGAGGCAGGTACCCTGGCATCTGTTAGACCTCTGCCACAGCTGCTGTACCTTGTGCCCCAGCGTAGTGTATTCCAAACCTCAAGGAGGCAGAGGACAAAGTTGGGACCCAATTCAAGTCCCCCAGAATTAGAGCAGGCAGTCCAGGAATCAGGAGCTGTGTATTGGTTCCATAAAATCTTCCAGAAACCAAGCCAGTCAGCTGAATCCACCTCATACTACAATCAAAGCCTCAGAGTCATCAAATAGGATAAAAGAAGAAAATAAAAACACCAAAGGTCAGCATTCTTAAAGATTGAAGGTAGAAATGCCCACAAAGATGAGAAAGAATCAGCACAAGAACCCTGGAAACTTAAAAAGCCAGAGAGCATTCTTTCCTCCAAATGACCACATCACTTCTCCAGCAAGATCTCTAAACTGGGCGGAGATGGCTGAGATGGCAGAAATAGAATTCAAAATATGAATAAAAACAAAGGTCATTGAGCAATTGGAGTACGTTGAAACCCAATTCAAGGAAGCAAAAAATCATGATAAAACAAAACAGGAGCTGACAGACAAAATAGACAGTATAGAAAAGAACATAACCAACCTGATAGAGCTGAAAGACACACTACAATAATTCTGTAAAGCAATCACAAGTATTAATAGCAGAATAGACCAAGTAAAGGAAAGAATCTCAGAGCTTGATGACTGACTTTCTGAAATAAGATAGGGGCAGGTGTGGTGGCTCATGTCTCTAATCCCAGAACTTTGAGAGGCTGACGTGGGCAGATCACTTGAGGCCAGGAGTTTGAGACGAGCCTTGCCAACATGATGAAACCCTGTCTCTACAAAAAATAACAAAAGTTAGCTGGGCATGGTGGTACCTGCCTGTAATCCTAGCTGCTTGGGAAGCTGAGGCATGAGAATTGCTTGAATATGGGAGGAAGAGGTTACAGTGAGCCAAGATCTCACCACTGCACTCCAGCCTGACTGAGACTCTGTTTGAAAAAATAATAATAATAAAATTAAAAAATTGAAATAAGACAAGAACAGAGAAGAAGGAATGAAAAGGAATGAACAAAATCTCTGAGATATATAGGATTATGTAAATAGACTAAATCTATACTGATTTGTGTCCCTGAAAGAATGGAATCAACTTGGAAAACATATTTCATGATACCATCCATGAGAACTTTCCCTAGCTAGAGAGGTTGACATTCAAACTCAGGAAATGCAGAGAAGCCCAGTAAGATATTTCAAAAGAAGACTATCCCCATGACACATAATCATCAGATTCTCCAAGGTCAAAATAAAAGAAAAAATGTTAAAGACAAATAGAAAGAAAGGTCAGGTCACCTACAAAGAGAAGGCCATCAGACTAATAGTGAACCTCTCAGCAGAAACCTTACAAGCCAGAAGAGATTGGAGGCCAATATTCAACCATCTTAAAGAAAAGAAATTCCAACCCAGAATTTCATAGCTAGCCAAACTATGCTTTATAAATGAAGAAGAAATAAGATCATGTTCAGACAAGCAAATGCTGAGGGCATTTGTCACCACCACACTTGCCTTACAAGAGCTCCTGAAGAAAGCACTAAATATGGAAAGGAAAGACCATTACTAGCTACTACAAAATGAAACTGAAGTTCACAGACCATTGATACTGTAAAGCAACTACATAAACAAGTCTGCAAAGTAACCAGATAACATCATGATAGGATCAAATTTACACATATCAATATTAACCTTAAATGTAAATGGTCTACATGCTCCAATTAAAAGACACAGAGTGGCAAGGTAGATAAAGAACCAAGACTCATTGGTATGCTGTCTTCAAGATACCCGTCTCATATGCAGTGACACATATAGGCTCAAAATAAAGGGTGGAGAAAAAATTCTACAAAGCAATGGAAAACAGAAAAGAGTGAGGATTACAATCCTGGTTTCAGTCAAAACAGACTTTAAACCAACAAAATCAGAAAAGACAGAGAAAGGCATTATGTAATGGTAAAGGATTCAGTTCAACAAAAATATCTAACTATCCTAAATATATATGCACCCAACACAGGAGCATCCAGATTTGTAAGGCAATTTACTACAGACCTTCAAAGAGACAAACTCCCATGCAATAATACTGGGAGACTTTAACACCACACTGACAATATTATACAGATCATCAAGACTGAAAATTAACAAAGATATTCAGAACCCTGAACTCAGCCCTAGATCAAATGGACCTGATAGATATCTAAAGAATTCTGCCCATGAAAACATAATATATATTCTTCTCATCACCACACGGTGCATGCTCTAAAATCCCAATCACATAAAACACTCTTCAGCAAATTAAAAAAAAAAACTGAAATCATAACAAACAATCTGTTGGACCACAGTGCAATTAAGTTAGAAACAAAGACTAAGAAATTCACTGGAAACCATACAATTACATGGAAATTGAATAACCTGCTCCTGGATGACTTTTGGGTAATAATGAAAGTAAGGCAACAATAAAGATGTTCTTTGAAACTAATGAGAACAAAGATACAACATACCAGAATCTTTAGGACACAGCTAAGGCGGTGTTAAGAGAGAAATTTATAGCACTAAGTGCCCATATCAAAGAGTTTGCCATCACAACTAAAAGAACTACAGAACCAAAATCAAACAAATCCCAGAGCTAGGAGATGACAAGAAATAACCAAAATCAGAGCTGAATTGAGGGATATTGAGACATGAAAAACCATTCAAAAGATCAACAAATCCAGTAGCTAGTTTTTTTTTTGAAAAAATTAATAAACTAGATGGCTAGCTAGACTAGTAAAGAAGAAGAGAGAAGATTCAAATAAACACAATCAGAAATGACAAGAGGGATATTTCCATTGACCCCACAGAAAGACAACGAACCACTGAAGCATATTATGAACACCTCTATGCACATAAAGTAAAAAATTTCGAAGAAATGGATAAATTCCTGGACACATACACCCTCCCAAGACTGAACCTGGAAGAAATTGAATCCCTGAACAGACCAAAAATGAGCTCTAAAATTGAAGTAGTAATAAATTGCCTATCAACCAAAAAAAGCCCAAGACCAGATAGATTAACAGGCAAATTCTATCAGATGTACAAAGAAGAGCTGGTACCATTCCTACTGCAAGTATTAAAAAAAAAAAAATGAGAAGGGGGGACTCTTTCTCAACTCATTCTGTGAAGCCAGCATCATCCTAATACCAAACCCTGGCAGAGACAATAAAAAAAGAAAACTTCAGGCCAATATCCTTGATGAACATTTATGCAAATATTCTAAAAAAAACAAAAAACAAAAAAAACTGGCAAACTGAATCCAGCAGCACATCAAAAAGCTTATCCACCCTGATCAAGTAGGTTTTATCCCGGGGATTCAAGGTTAGTTCAACATACGCAAATCAATAAATGTGATTCATCACATTAACAGAACTAAAGACAAAAAAACCACATGATTACTAAATAGACGCAGAAAAGTCTTTTGATAAAATTCAATAACCCTTAATGTTAAAAGCTCTCAATAGACTAGGTATTGAAGGAATATACCTCAATATAATGAGACATCTATGACAAACCCACAGCCAGCATTAAACAAATGTGTAAGAAAAAAACATCAAAAGGTAGGCAAAGGATATGGACACTTTGCAAAAGAATACATATATGTGGCCAACAGTCATATGAAAGAAAGCTGAAAATCACTGATCATTAGAGAAATCTAATGATTCAAAATAAATCAAAACCACAATGAGATACAATCTCACATCAGTGAGAATGGCTATTATTAAATCAAAACCACAATGAAATACAATCTCACATCAGTGAGAATGGCTATTATTAAAATGTAAAAAAGCAGATGCTGGCAAGGTTGTGGAGAAAAAGGAACACTTCTACACTGTTGGTGGGAGTGCAAATTAGTTCAACCATTGTGGAAGATAGTATGGAGATTCCTCAAAGACCTAAAAACTAAAATAGCATTTGACCCAGCAATACCATTACTGAGTATATATCCAAAGGAATATAAATCATTCCACCATAAATGCACATGCACGTGAATGTTTATTTCAGAACTATTCACAATAGCAAAGACATGCAATCAACATAAATGCCCATCAATGGTAGACTGGAAAAAGCAAATGCATACATATGCACCATGGAATACTATGCAGCCATAAAAAAGAACAAGATTATGTCCTGGTCAGGAACATGGATGGAGTTGGAGGACATTATCCTTAGCAAATTAACACAGGAACAGAAAACCAATAACCCCATGTTCTCACTTTTAAGTGGGCATTAAATGATGAGAACACATGAACAGATAGAGGGGAACAAAACACACTGGGGCCTATCAGCAGGTGGAGGCTGGGAGGAGCAAGAGAATCAGGAAAAATAATTGTTACTAGACTTAATACCTGAGTGATAAAATCATCTGTACAATGAACACCCATGACATAAGTTTACCTGTATAACAAATGTGTACATTGCCTCTGAACTAAAATAAAAGTTAAAAAAAAAAAAGTTCATTTAGCTCACATTTCTGTGGCTGGGAAGTACAAGAAGCATGGTGCGAACATCTGCTTGGCTTCTGTTGAGGGCTTTGTGTAGGTCAAAACATGGTGGAGACGGTCAAATGAGAAGACACATGTGACTAGAGAGGACCCAAGGGGCATCCTGGCTTTATAACAGTCCACTCTTGTGAAAACTAATCCATTCTCAGAGAATTAATCCAGCCTTTCAAGAGTTCACTACCATGAGAATGACACCAAGTCATTGATGAAGAATCTGTCCCCATAACCCAAAGACCTCCCACCAGTCCCCACCTCTCAATGCTGCCACATTGAGGATCAAATTGCAACATGAATTTTGGCTGTGGACATACAAACCTTATCCAAATGATAGTACATGGATATATATATTTTTTTTATTATTTGGTAAATACATAGTAGTAGAATGGCTGAACCAGGTGTACGTTTAGCTTTTTAAGTAGCTAAAACACCGTTTTGCAAAGTTGGTTGTACCATTTTACATTTCAACTGGCAGTGTATGAGAGTTCCAGTTTCTTCACATTCTCACAACACTTGGTATGGTCAGCTTTTTAAAATTGTAGACCTTGTAATAGATATATAGTGGTTTCTCATTTGGGTTTTAATTTGCATTTTCCTAACTACTGATGATGTTGAGCATATTTTCCTGTGCTTACTTGACATGTTTTCAAATCATTTGCCCATTTTAATTTGGTTGCTTATTATTATTGAGTTTTGATAACTCTTTATATTATTATAGATATAAGTTCTTTATCAGATATATGCTTTGAAAAGATTTTTTTTCCAGTCTGTGGCTTTTCCTTCTATTCTATTATTGTTTTCTGAGGAACAATTTTTAACATTGTTGACATCAAATTTAACAATCTTTTATGTTGTGGATTGTGTTGCAGATTGTGCTTTTGTGTCATATCTAAGATCCATGACCCATTCGTCCCTTTCACCCCATGTGACAGTGATCCCATTGTGAAACATATGGGTGAGGCCATCCTAGACTATTTGGGCCTCAGAAGAACTAAATAGGTCATAAGCGGGAATTATCCTCAGATGCATAAGTAAGCTTAGCCAAGAACAGCAAAACAACCAAGATGAGCCCAGCTGGAATTTTTTTTTTTTTTTTTTTTTTTTTTTGAGATGGATTCTTGCTCTGTCACCCAGGCTGGAGTGCAGTGGTGCAATCTTGGCTCACTGTAACCTCCGCCTCCTGGGTGCAAGCGATTCTCCTGCCTTAGCCTCCTGAGTAGCTGGGATTACAGATGTGTGCCACTACACCTGGCTAATTTTTGTATTTTTATTAGAAATGGGGTTTCACCCTGTTGGTCAGGCTGGTTCAAACTCCTGGCCTCGTGATCCGCCTGCCTTGGCCTCCCAAAGTGCTAAATTTTTTGAAAATTTTAAATTTTTGTTAGGGGCCAGCTGCGGTGGGTCATGCCTGTGATTCCAGCACTCTGGGAGGCCTAGGTGGGTGGATTACCCGAGGTCAGGAGTTCAGGAGTTTGAGACCAGTCTGGTCAACATGGCAAAACCCTGTCTCTACTAAAAAATACGAAAATTAGTTGTGGTGGCACACACCTGTAGTCCCAGCTACTTGGGACACTGAGGCAGGAGAATCACTTGAACCCGGAAGGCAGAGGTTGCAGTGAGCCAAGATCAAGCCACTGCACTCCAGCTGGGGCAACAGATGAGACTCTCTCTCTAAAAAAAAGTGGTTTATATATTTATAGAGTACATGATATGTTTTTATACAGACATACAACTCATAGTAATCATATCAGGTAAATGGAGTGTCCTCAACTTCAAGTATTTATCTGTTCTCTGTGTTACAAACAATCCAATTATACCTTAGAATTATTTTTAAATGTACAATAAATTATGGTTGACTTTAGTCATTCTGTTTTGGTATAAAATAGTAGATCTTATTTATTCTAAGTATGTTTTGGTGCCCATTAACCATCCCCACAACTTCACCCCTACCAACTACCCATCTCAGCCTCTGGTAACTGTCATTCTACTCTCTATCTCCATGAGTTCGATTGTTTTAATTTTTAGCTCCCGCAAACAACTGAAAACATGCAAAGTCTGTCTTTCTGTGCCTGGCTCATTTCACTTCATAGAATGACCTCCATTTTCATTCATGCTGTTGTAACTAATGGGATCTCATTTTTTATGGCTGAATAGTACTCCATTGTGTGTATATACCATATCTTCTGCATCCATTCACCTGTTGGTGGACACTTAGGTTGCTTCTAAATCTTGGCTATTGTTAATAGTGCTGGAAGAAACATGCAGGTGCAGATATCTCTTCTATATACTTGCTTCCTTTGGATACCTAGCAGTAGTATTGCTAGAACATATGGTAACTCTGTCTTTAGTCTTTTTAGGAACCTCCAAACTGTTCTTCATAATGGTTGTATGACTTTACATTCTCAGCAACAGTGTATGAGGTTTCCCTTTCCTCCACATCCTGACCAGCATTTGTTATTGCCTGCCTTTTGGATATAAGCCATTTTAACTGGGGTGAGATGATGTATCACTGTAGTCTTTGCATTTCTCTGATGATCAATGATGTTGAGTACATTTTCATATAACTATGTGCCATTTCACTGTCTTTTTTTTTTTTTTTCTGAGATGCAGTCCCGCTCTGTCGCACAGGCTGGAGTGCAGTGGTACAAACTCGGCTCACTGCAACCTCCACCTCCCAGATTCAAGGGATTCTCCTGCCTCAGCCTCCTGAATAGCTGGGACTACAGACATGCATCACCATACCCAGCTAACTTTTGTGTTTTTTAGTAGAGACGGGGTTTCACCATGTTGGCCAGGCTGTTCTCCATCTCCCGACCTCAGGTGATCCACCTGCCTTGGCCTTCCAAAGTGCTAGGATTACAGGTGTGAGCCATTGCGCTCAGCCCATTTCACTGTCTTCTACTGAGAGATACCTATTCAGATATTTTGCTTATTTTTAAATTGGATTATGAGATTCTTCTGTTATTGTGTAGTTTGAGCTCTTTATATGTTCTGGTTATGAATCTGTTGTCATATGGATAGTATGAAAATATTTTCTCCCATTCTGTGGATTGTCTCCTTACTTTTTTTGTAGTTTCTTTTGCTGTGCAGAAGAACTTTAACTTGATGTGATCACATGTGTCCATTTTGGCTTTGGTTGCCTATGCTTGTGGGTTATTACTCAAGAAATGTTTGCCCAGACTAATGTCCTGGAGAGTTTTCCCAATTTTCTCTTGTAGTCGTTTCATAGTTTGTGGTCTTAGATTTAGGACTTTATTTTGATTTGATTTTTGTATATGCTGAGAGATAGAGGCCTAGTTTCATTCTTCTGCATATATATATATCCAGTTTTCCCAGTACCGTTTATTGAAGAGACTGTCTTGTCTCCAGTGTATGTTCTTGGCATCTTTGTAAATATGATTTTACTGGAGATGTATGAATTTATCTCTGGTTTCTCTATTCTGTTACAATGGTATATGTGTCTGTATTTATGCCAGTACCTGCTGTCTTGGTTACTACAGCCCTGTAGTATAATCTGAAGTCAGGTATTGTGATTGCTCCACGTTTGTTCTTTTTGCTCAGGACAGCTTTGGCTGTTCGGTGTCTTGTGGTTCCATATAAATGTTAGAATTGTTTCTTCAATTTCTGTGAAGAATGTCTTCGGTATTTTGATAGAGATTGCATTGAATCAGTAGATTGCCTTGGGTGCTGTGAAAACTTTAACATTACTGATTCTTCCAATACATGAACATATTATATCCTTCAATTTTTTGGTGTTCTCTTCAGTTTCTTTCATCAGTGATTTATAGTTATCATTGTAGAGATCTTTTACCTCTTTGGTTAGGCTAATTCCTAGGTATTTAATTTTGTTTGTAGCTATTGTAAATGAAATTACATTCTTGATTTCTTTTTGATATTTTTTGATGTTGGCATATAAAAGTGCTGCTGACTTTTGTAAGTTGGTTTTGTATCCTGCAACTTCCCTGAATTTTTTAGTGGAATCTTTAGGTTTTTCCAAATATAAGATCATATCATAATTTGACTTCTTCTTTTCCAGTTTGGATTCACATTATATCTTTCTCTTGTTTGATTTCTCTAGCTAGGCCTTCTACTACTGTGTTGAATAGCAGTGATTAAAGTGGGCATTCTTGTCCTGTTCCAGATCTTAGGGGAAAGTCTTTCAATTTTTCCCCATTGAGTATGATACTAGCTGTCTGTCATATGTGGCTTTTATTGTGTTGAAATATGTTCCTTTTGTACCTAGTTTTTGGGGGTTTTTATCGTTAAGGGATGTTTAATTTTATCAATGCTTTTTCACCATCAGTTGAAATGATCATATGGTTTTTGTCCATTCTGTTGATATGAGGTGTCACATTGATTAGCATATGTTGAACCATCCTTGCATCCCTGGGATAAATCCCACTTGGATGTGATGAATGATCTTTTTAATGTGTTATTGAATTAAGTTTGCTAGTATTTTGTTGAGGATTTGTATTAATGTTCATCAGGATATTGGCCTTTAGTTTTCTTTCTTTGGTATGCTTTCAGCTAGTTTCAGTATTAGGGCAATACTGGCTTTGTAGAATAAGTTTGAAAATATTTCCTCCTCCTCTATTTTTTGGAATGGTTTGAGTACTAGTTACTTAAAAATTTAGCAGAATTCAGCAGTAAAGCCATCAGATCCTGGGCTTTTTTTGCTGGAAGACTTTTTACTATGGCTTTGAAGTTGTGACTTCTTATTGGTCTGTTCAGGTGTTGAATTTGTCCATGGTTCACTCTTTGTAGGTTGCATGTGTCTAGGAAATTATCTACTTATTCCAGGTTTTCCAATTTATTGTCATATATTTGCTCATAGTAGCCTCTAATGATCCTTTCAATTTCCATGGTATCAGTTATAATATTTCCTTTTTCATGTCTGATTTTATTGATTTGAGTCTTCTCTCTTATTAGTCACTTTAAATAAAATTTTGTTAATTTTGTTTGTCTTCTCAAAGAGGCAACATTTTGGTTCATTGATCTTTTGTTTTCTTCATTTCGATTTATTTATTTCTGCTCTGGTCTTTATTATTTCTTCTATTAACTTTAGATTTGATTGGCTATTGCTGCTCTAGCTCTTTAAGATATATTGTTAGGTTGTTTATTTGAAGTTTTTCTTTTTTTAAAGTAGGCGCTTTTAACTATAAACTTTCTTCTTAATACTTACTTTCCTATATTCCATTGGTTTTGGTATATTGTTTTTCCATTATCATTTGTTTCAAGAACTTTTTTTTTTTTGAGGTGTTTTGCTCTTTTTGTTCAGGCTGGAGTGCAATGGTGCAGTCTTGGCTCACTGCAACCTCTACCTCCCAGGTTCAAGTGATTCTCCTGCCTCAGCCTCCCAAGTTGCTGGGATTACAGGTGTGCACTACCACACCTAGCTAATTTTGTATTTTTAGTAGAGATGGGGTTTCATCATGTTGGTTAGGCTGGTCTCGAATTCCTGACCTCTGGTGATCCAACCACTTCGGCCTCCCAAAATGCTGGGATTAGAGGCATGAGCCATTGCCCCTGGCTCAATTTTCTTCTTAATTTTTTCATTGACCCACTGGTCATTCAGGAGTGTATTGCTTAATGTCCATACATTTGTATAGTTTTCAAAATTCCTCTTGTTATTTGTTTCTAGTTTTATTCCATTATGCTCAGAGAAGATACTTGATATAATTTCATTTTTTTTCCAATTTTTAAGTCTTGTTTTGTGACCTAGCACATGGTTTATCCTTGAGAATGATCCATGCACTGAGGAGAAGAATGTGCATTCTGCAGCCATTGGATGAAATGTTCTGTAAATATCTATTAGGTACATTTATTCCGTCTGTAGTGGAGATTAATGCTGATGTTTCTTTGATTTTCTGTCTAGATAGTCTGTCCAATACTGAAGTAGGATTTTGAAATTTCCAGCTATTATTGTTTTGGAGTATCTCTCTCTCTTTAGCTCTAATACTATTCACTTTATATATCTAGGTGCTCCAGTGGTAGATGCATATGTATTTACAATTTTTATGCCCTCTTGCTGTGAGCAACTTATGAGTATACAATTATCTTTGTCTTTTTTATAGTTTCTATCTTGAAACTATTTTGTCTGATATAAGTAGAGCTACTCTTGTTTGTTGGTTGTTTTTTTTTTTTTGTTTCCATTGGCATGGAATATCTTTTTCCATCCCATTAACTACTGTCTTATGTGTGTATTTATAGGTAATGTATGTTTCTTTAGGCAAGGGATCATTGGGTATAGTTTTCTTAAAATCCATTCAGCTTCTCTATGTTTTTTGATTGGAGTTTAGTCCATTTATATTCAGTGTTATTATTGATTTGTAAGGACTTCCTTCTACCATTTTATTGTTTTCTGATTGTTTCGTGGTCTTTTCTTCCTCCTTTCCCTCCTTCCTACCTATCTTTCTTTTAGTGAAAGTTATTTTCTTTGGTGGTATGGTTTAATTTTTTGCTTTTCATGTTTTCTGGATCTGTGGCATGCATTCTGATTTCAGGTTACTATGAGGCTTGCAAATAATATGACCCATCATTTTAAACTGATGACAACTTAACACTCATTGCATAAACTAACTAAAAAAGAGAAAACTAATAAAACTCTACACTTTAACTTCATTCCCCTGATTTTTAACTTTTCGTTGATTCTACTCATATCATATTGTACTGTGCATGTCTTGAAAAGTTGTTGTAGTTATTATTTTTGATGTTCATCTTTTAGTCATCTTACTCAAGTAGTTGACATGCCACAATTACAGTGTTATAATATTCTATGTTTTTATGTGAACTTACAATTAACAGTGAGTTTTGTACTTTGAGATGATTTCTTTTTGATCATTAACATCCTTTTCTTTCAGATTGAGGAACTCCCTCTAGCATTTCCTGTAGGACACATATAGTGTTGATAAAATCCCTCAGCTTTTGTTAGTCTGGGATAGTCTGCCTTTCAAGTTTATTTAGCACCACAGAGTCCTTTGGTCCGTAGTGGCAGGGCATGCCAGAACTCAGGTTCTGACCACTGGGATAGGTGTACCTCTCTAGCCAGGACTGGTCTAAATGTTCTCTCCCTGGGTGTCAGCTGAGTTCTGCGTGTTGTTGTATTGCACTGTGACAGGACAGCATGGAGTTCCAATGCAAAGTCTCACAATCATTGTGCTCTCCCTCCCCCACATGCACAGATTCTCTCTCCGGATCAGGTGGCTGCTGCCAGGGTGTGGGAGATGGGTGGCATCGGCAATCCAAGATTGTCTTCCTACCCTCCTCGTTGCCCCTTTTGGTGATAGAAGTTACAACCAGGTCCTGTGATCACTCACCTGATTTTTGGCTCTCATAAAGGTGCCCATTTGTGTGGATAGTTGGTCAATTTGCTGTTCCTATTCGAAGGACAGTTGGTGGAAGGATCATTTGGTCATTGTGCACTGCTTTCTTCTAAGCTGGAATTTACCTAAACAATTGTGAACAAAATAATTCATTGTTGCTTAAAGTACAAAACTTGGGGGTGTTTTGATATGTGTTAAAAATGGCTGCTCCAATTATTAATAGACATCCATCAAAATCCAACCAAAGACAGAGAGAGGAAAGATTCTTCCTTGTAGAAATGTAACGTCTATTTAAAGATGTTGGCATTTAACTTTCCCTGGAGTCAGAAAGAAAGAGATGAAGTTAAGACATCTAACATTTGTTGAGTACAGTCCCTGTGAGAGGCCCTGTGTCCTACTTAACTTTTACCCCATTAACTCTTAGAGAGGGGGGCAGTTCATAAGTCCATTTTATAGAAGAGAAAATGAGGACTTAGAGCAGAGTTTGTGTTTGAATTCAAGGCTTCCTGTCCCCCTAGTCTGCACACCTACAACGTCACCATATCTTGTCAGAAGGATTATTCTTATCCACAGCTATGGTTTGTTGTGGTCTTCATTGATGATATTCAGTGTTGACCTCTTTGGTAAGGTATTCAGTAGCTAAGATTCACTGACTCCAGTGAAAGGTGTTTTCCATCATGATGTTCTTCTTTTGGACAATATGTGAAAAGAGCATATGAGTACCTCTCTCATTCCCATTACTTCACAATTTGAAGCTTTCATTTCCCCTGCAAGATAAAATGCAATGAAGTGATTACAGAAACGAAGACATTCTATGCTGTCATCACACTAGGCCATGATGTTGATTTACGAATGGTCTGCTTTCTTATATGAAAGCTGAGAGGATCTACCCTGAAACCAACAAGACTAGGATGTATATTTCTGCCCTTTTTTACAGAGTTAAGAAGGGGCAGGCAGATGGGATATTGACAGGAACAACAGAAGCATCCTCAGGGAAGTCAGATGCTTTACTTAGTGAGAAAGCCATGCCAGCTGACATTTCTAACTGAGTTTTAAGTGGAGTACAGTCTTAAGAGAGGAGCTCTCCAGAAACTGCTCTTACCTGGGATCAAGAATGTTAAAGACCTTCTCAGAGCTTGATGGTACTAACAGCTTGACCCAGCTGTCAGGAGAGGTACTACAACGTATCTGAGAAGCTTTCAGAATACTTAAGGGAAGCAGAGCCAGGGGAAATGATTTTGGTAGTAGTCCATGAGAAAAAAAAAATGGTGTTTTAAAATGCATATGAACTAAAATTTAAATCCCGCTGTCTCATTAGCTATCCAGCTTTAGGCAAGTTAATATCTTTGACCTTAATATTTCTCAGGTATAAAGGGGGATAATAGGACTACCTACTCAGAACCTCACCTCTCCCAAGAAAGCTTTCCTGACCATGTGCCGTCCCATCATTTACATTGGGATTAAAGTACCCCCATCTGTTTTTCCAGGCTTCCTTGACTTTGATTCTGTCATTAGCTTTAATTAAGGAGCTCTGTAATGATGTATCTGCAAGCTTGTGAGAAATTTGAGGACTGGGAACCAGCCTGAAACTTGTCTGTTCTCCTCTGAGTCAACACAGTGCCCGGGATCTGGTGTCCAGTAGGGATTTAAAACATATTGACTGAATGAGAAGTGGTGACAGGATCTACATGGGTCACAAAGGATAGTTGTTATTATACCTGTTAACTATTTAGTAGCAATATTAAATGAAATATGAATGGACCTAGGACCAGGGAAGGTGGGGTAAGTTGTTTCTTTCACATCAACCTTCATATGTTCCCCAAATTGTTTGTTTCTTCATGTACCTAGGACACTCTTGTTCAAACACAAAGGTGGTTTCATTTTGGGTCTATACTAGCTAATTCCCTAGAAAGGTCTTAAATACAGAATGAATGGAATACAAAATAACCTCCCTCATTGTTTTGTTTGTTTGTTTCCTGGACAAATGATAGGATGCATACAGAACTGCTACTTTTGTGATTTTGTGAGCAATGGTGTAGATGTGCACAGGTCATGGATGTGGCCACAGTGATCCATGGAATTGTCATGTACAGGTGAGCACTGCCACTCTCATAAAGATGCAACATGCCTTGATTTCTCCCACTTCTTTGCTCATTACCTGATCCTGCCTCACTGCTGTCACCCTCCTTTTCCCTTTACCCTGCAGAGACTTTTTTTTATTATTATACTCAAGTTCTGGGGTACATGTGCAGAATGTGCAGGTTTGTTGCATAGGTATACACGTGCCACAGTGGTTTGCTGCACTCATCAACCTGTCATCTACATTAGATATTTCTCCTAATGCCATCCCTCCCCCAACTCCCCACCCCCCGACAGGCCCTGGTGTGTGATGTTCCTCTCCCCGTTTCCATGTGTTCTCATTGTTCAACTCCCACTTATGAGTAAGAACATGCAGTGTTTGGTTTTCTGTTTTTGTGTTAGTTTGCTGAGAATGATGGTTTCCAGCTTCATCCATATCCCTGCAAAGGACATTAACTCGTCCTTTTTGGAACCAACCCAAATGCCCATCAGTGATAGCCTGGATAAAGAAACTGTGGCACATATACACCCTGCAGAGACTTCTAATTCAGAACCCAAGCCCTGTGTTTATGGATCAGAGTAAAATGTTAAATGCTTACAAAATCTATGAGGCCCTACAACATTTGGCCTATTTCCTCTTTGACTTTGCCCCTATCACTCCCCATGGGCCACACATCTCTAGCAGACTTGGACTTGGCAGCTTCTGGGTTGTGTCAGGCAGGCTCCCTCCCTCCTCAGGGCCTTTGCTCTAGCCATTCCCTCTCTTTGGAATGCTCTTCTCCCATGTCTACAAGGATAACTTCCTCACTCACCTGGAGGCCTTGATCACCTCTCACCTTCTGGATGAGGCCTACCCAGGTCACCTTATGATGGATTGCTAAATCCACTCTTCCTTGCTACCCTGTCACTGCTACTCCTGATCCCCTTTTACTTAGTCCAAGTTTCCTTTATGTTATAGCATTTTGCATCTAACACACTATGTAATTACTTATTGATGTTTATTGCTGTTCTCTTACCTAGCTAATAATGGCTCCTGCTAGAGTATTGGCTCCTGATGGTAGGGATCTTTCTCTCTTGCTCACCGGTTTATCCCACATAGCCCAGATCTCTGGCGAGCATACACTGGAGTCACTCAGAAAATACCTGTGGATGTAATGAGTGTGTTTGTCTCCTGTGCTAGATTGGTTGACTTGTAAGGGGAAGGGCCATGTTTTGTTGGTCTTTGTAAACCCACCATCCACACTCTCTGATACAACCAGAAGGGTATTACTGAAGAATCATTGAATTAATTAAACTTTCAAAAATGACACTTATGGGGAAAACATTCTCTTGGCATTCTGAAGCTATTCCAGTAGTTGCCATTTGTTTCAACACCACATAGGTGCCAGATGCCATAGAAACACAGCTGGGCAGCTGTGATATACCTGAAGGCCAGAAGTCTGATTTATTTTCCTTGGCTTCTTCACAGGGTAGCACAGTTCCTACTACACAGCATGACCTGAGCTAGTGTTTTCAGATCTCTGGTTTTATCTATGCAGGACGTGTGCTATGATTTATATATTGTACTTTATCTTCATAAGACAGTGGCTTTCAGAAAGAAACACAATTATATAATTGAATGCAATGAAAGCACAACGATGTTATGAAAGAGTTGAAAATAAAGTTGAATTTGTCATTGTGTAATAGGACACAGAACAATGGATGGGCTACACTAGGCACTTCCTGTACCTTTTTCATTTAACCCTAATGAAAACGCTTCAACCCAAATGCCCATCACTGATAGATTGGATAAAGAAAATGTGGCACATATACACCATGGAATACTATGCAGCCATAAAAAAGGACGAGTTCATGTCCTTTGCAGGGACATGGATGAAGCTGGAAACCATCATTCTCAGCAAACTGACACAAGAACAGAAAACCAAACACCGCATCTTCTCACTCCTAAGTAGGAGTTGAACAATGAGAACACTTGGACACAGGGAGGGGAACATCACACACTGGGGCCTGTTGGGGGGAGGGGGCTAGGGGAGAGATAGCAAGGGTGGAGGGATAGGGGAGGGATACCGTTAGGAGAAATATCCAGTGTAGATGATGGGCCGATGGATGCAGCAAACTACCATGGCACATGTATACCTATGTAACAAACCTGCATGTTCTGCACATGTACCCCAGAAGTTAAAAAAAAAAAAAAAAAAGTAAAAAAAAGACAACACTTCAAAGGCAGTGTTGTCATTCCCATTTTCATAAGGGAGAAGATTGAGATCTAAGGCATTATGTAACTTGCCCAGTATCTGACAGCTAGGAAGTAGCTGAATGAGAAGTAATCTTCTAGGCTCATTGATGAGAACACCCCACAAAGACGGCAGCATAGGCAGACCCCCACTACTTAACTTGCCCCTGCAGTTCTCTCTGCCCCCACCCATTTCCTCTCACATACATCTCTGCAAAATTCACCTCCCATCTCCTAACATTTTCAGAAGCTTCTTATCTTAAAAGTTGCTCTCCTGCTCCTTTGGCTAAATGCTGGAAAATTCAACATTAATTTCTGCAGAGGCAGAGGAATGGAGTTCATTTCAAGTCCTTGTAAAGGGGTAAAAAGATTGATACTTAAAGCTGCTTCAAGATCTTGATAAGGCTGGATCTGGAGGAGGGTCTTTTATGCACAGCTAGTCCCTGTCTGAGAGAATTCTGGTCTTGGAAGGATGCCTTCCTTTCCACAAAGATATCAGGCCAGCCAACGAGGGAAGATAGTTTACTTATCGATGACACTGTACCCACAGGCTCAGGCCAGTTTTGTCAGAAGCAAAACAGGCTTTCCAAGGTCACCAAGCTGTTCTAAAACTTCACCGATTCATTAGATGAAGACAACAAGGCACATACACGTGATGTTTGGTATCAAAATTGCGATCAGGAAGATGGCTGCATTCCCTGTTCCACGGTAAAACATCTCATACCACCAACGAACTCAGCCAGTTCTGGAGAGATTACCACCATGATAGAGTGTTTCTGACCATGGGCTCTGGGCCAGCCATTCTTTGGGAGTACAAGATGGGAAAAATAATGAGGTTTCTCTTTCCCTTTTTCCATATTTTTCTAGGTTATTTAGTTTGAGGCAAGTTTGAAAATCAGTGGTTGTGTTAGTAGTTTTCCTAAACTATAATAGGTATCCTCTGAGGGAACACCCATGACACTCTTAGATTATTTTCACTTTAGCTTTGATCAAATAGCTTTTACTACTAGCTTACATCTCAGAAGGAAACATCCTTGATTTTTGAGTCTGATGAACTTCTTATTGTATGGAACTCCTAAAATTCTAATAAAGAAATTATAGGCCGGGCACGGTGGCTCACGCCTATAATCCCAGCACTTTGGGAGGCCGAGGCAGGTGGATCACGAGGTCAAGAGATCGAGACCATCCTGGTCAACATGGTGAAACCCCGTCTCTACTAAAAATACAAAAAAAAATTAGCTGGGCATGGTGGCGCGTGCCTGTAATCCCAGCTACTCGGGAGGCTGAGGCAGGAGAATTGCCTGAACCCAGGAGGCGGAGGTTGCGGTGAGCCGAGATCGCGCCATTGCACCCGAGCCTGGGTAACAAGAGTGAAACTCCGTCTCAAAAAAAAAAAAAAAAAAAGAAATGATATTGGTAGAAGGTGGTTTCTCTTAACTACAATATCAGAATATATAATAATTGCTGTTTCAGGGTCCACCATGTATTAGGTGCTTTATGTATCTTACTGATAGTTTCAGAAAATCCCTGTGACATAAGTGTCTTCCTTCCAGTTTCACATATGAGGCAATTTAGGTTCAGAAGGATAGATTACTTGTTCCTGTTCACATAGCTAGGAGGTGCAGAGCTGGGATTTAAAAGGCATGCATCGGAGAGATCCAAGATGGCTGATCACTAGCAGCTCGGGCTCCTAGCTCCCAGTGAAAGCGCAGAGAACGAGAGGATGCCACACTTTCAGACGAATATTTGTTGCTCACGGACCAGGAGATTCCCAGCAGAGGAGCCCCATGTGTTGCCAGGGGGACTCTTGTGGCCGGCGCAGCGGTTTTGCTGGTGCCTTAGCGCACCAGTTTTTGGTGCAGAGTCCGGAGATTCCCGGGCAGAAAAGCACCATCAATCTTAACACCGCTATTTTGGCTGGTGCAGTGAACTGCTCAGATTTTGGCGCTGGGAATCAACAAGTTGGACGTCTGCTCAGAGACCTAGTTAGAAAGTCGGTAAATACAAAGACAACAGACGGATAAATATATAATGAAGGGGAGAAACCAGCGTAAAAAGGCAGAGAATACTCAAAATCAGAATGCCTCTCCCTCTACAGGGGATCGCAATTCCTCATCAGTAACAGAACAAGGCTTAATAGATTACAAGTGTGTTCCAATAACAGAAGCAGGTTTCAAAACGTGGGTGATAAGAAACTTCTGTGAATTAAAAGAACTTGTTCTAACCCAATGCAAAGAAACTAAGAACCTTGAAAAAAGGTTTGACGAAATGTTAACAAGAATGGACAATTTAGAGAGGAATATAAGTGAATTGATGGAGCTGAAAAACACAACACGAGATCTTCGCAAAGCATGCACAAGTTTAAACAGTCGAATTGATCAAGTAGAAGAAAGGATATCAGAAGTCGAGAACCAGCTCAGTGAAATGAAACGAGAAGACAAGATTGGAGAAAAAAGGATGAAAAGGAATGAGCAAAGTCTCCAGGAAATATGGGACTATGTGAAAAGACCTAATCTACGTTTGATAGGTGTACCTGAATGTGATGAAGAGAATGAATCCAAGTTGGAAAATACTCTTCAGGATATCATTCAGGAAAACCTTCCCAACCTGGCAAGGCAGGGTAATATTCAACTCCAGGTAATACAGAGAACACCACAAAAATATTCTTCAAGAAGACCAACCCCAAGGCACATAATTGCCAGATTTATTAGGGTTGAAATGAAGGAGAAAATACTAAGGGCAGCCAGAGGGAAAGGTCAGGTTACCCATAAAGGGAAACCTATCAGACTTACAGCAGATCTCTCAGCAGAAACCCTACAAGGCAGAAAAGAGTGGGGACCAATATTTAACATCCTTAAAGAAAAGAACTTTCAACCCAGAATTTCCTATCCAGCCAAACTAAGCTTTATAATCGAAGGAAAAATTAAATCATTTGTGAACAAACAAGTACTTAGAGAGTTCACCACCACCAGGCCTGCTTTACAAGAGCTTCTGAAAGAAGCACTATACATATAAAGGAACAACCAATATCAGCCTTTCCAAAAATATATCAAAAAGAAAAGAACATTAACACAACAAAAAATTTACACTAACTAATGGGCAAAACAGCCAGCTAGCATCAAATGCTAGTATTAAAGTTATATATATTCTAATTGAATAAAAAGCCAAAACCCATTGCTATGCTGCATCCAGACCCATCTCACATGCAACGATACACAAAGACTCAAAACAAAGAGAAGGAGGAAGATTTATCAACCAATCAGAGAGTAAAAATAAACAAATAAACAAAAAGCAGGAGATGTAATTTTCGCCTCTGATAAAGTAGACTTTAAAGCAACAAAGAGCAAAAGAGGCAAAGAAGGACATTACATAATGGCAAAAGGATCAATGTAACAAGAAGAGCTAACAATTTTATAGATCAATGAGACAGAAAATTAACAAGGACATCCAGGACTTGAACTCAGACCCGGAACAAGTAAACTTAATAAACATTTATAGAACTCTCCACTTCAAATACATAAAACATACATTACCACCTCACACCTATTCCGTAAGTGACTACATAATTGGAAGTAAATCACTCCTCAGTAATCACATAGCATTTCATAGGTTTAAATGAAATATTGGTTGGCTGCTCGTTTGCTATTTTCTTCCCTTATTCCTTCCTGTTTACAACAAGTATAATTATTGGTATAAAAGAGGTTTTTCAATACCCATTATTAAACTGCATTCTAGCCTGGGCAAGAAAGCAATACTCCCATTCTCTCTCTTTCTCTTCCTTTTTCCTCCTCTTCTTTATTCTTTTTCTTTCTTTCTTTCTTTCAAAAAAAAAAAAAAAGGCATGCATCATTGGTCAGCATTATCCCCACATTTTACACAGTCTTGAAAATAAATCCCTGTGTCTCTGAAAGTCGCTAATGTAAATTTTAAAATTCCGTACTGCTGTTATGTCATCCCTCTATTTTAGAACTTGACTCATGACAAATGGTATTTTTCCTTTCCTGTGAAATATTTAGTTTATAAAATTATATTTGGGGGGTGGCAGATTTGAAAAGGTATATATATGACTAAGTTAAGTAATGTTGATTTACCCTTCTTTATGTGCTGAAAACTGCTATGCACTGTGTAGAGGCCCATGGACAACTGAATCTTCTTTCTAGTCCTGCAACACCTAACAGCTTCTGGAAGACTTTGCATGGCTCCTGATACACAAAAGTCACATATAGGTTACCTGTTGGAAAGCAACTGATGTACTGCCTCCAGTTTGAAAGTGGCTATCACTGTTTTATTATGAAGTATATTTATTCAGTAAACCCTCTTCAATACCTGTATGTTTCATGCAGTGTAACTGATTGATAGAGCAGATGTAAAGACCAAATAAAACTGGTTCTTGTTCGTAACCATCTCCTTGGAAAATAAACGAACAGAAGAATGTAAATTCTCACTCATAGATTTTACAGGGCATATTTGCAATAGAAAGAAGGGAAAAGAGGGAGAGGAGACAAAAAATTTGATGGAGAAAGAGTAGAGAAAATAAGAGCAGGACTCACATCTGGAGGACTTAATCCTTGTGACTATGAACATGCGTGTCTGTGCTTGAAAATGCTATTGTTTGTGGGTTCCGAGGCATAATTTCATATTCCTTCATGTTTATGCTTTTTGCCTAAACACTTAAGTAATTGGATTAGCAGTGTTATAGTCATTCATTAATCTCTCTGGTTAATTTATTTTTAAATCAATCACTTTATACTTGTAAAGCATAGGGAAATTTCTAAAGTAATCCCATTGTGAGGACATTTCAGAAACTGAGGGATTATTAGAAAAGCCAACATCAATTATGAAGCCAGAAATTCAGCAACACACTGGTATTAGAAGCTATTGGCAAATGGGAGCTGGGCTACAGTTTTTAGTTTTTTTTCTCCCTTGGTAATGATATGTCATTCTATCAATGAAAAAACATTTTTCTCCCAGGGGTAAGAAAGGTATTCTGGCAGTACATTATCATCAGTCTTTAAACAGTAACAGTCTTGGCACTTTATCTTAAAACCACCCATCTCTTATAAACAGAAAGATTATCTTACACTGTCATTCACATCATACTTTACTTACTGCCTTTTACAAATAAGAGTTGCTCACTGTGTTTGCTGTCCTGCATATTCTCCATTGCACCATTGGTGTATAATGTTAAAAAGAATTTCACTGAATATTATTTGAAATATTACAAAAGGCATCTTGCTTTTTAATCTATGCATCTTTGGGCTTTCTGAAGAAGAAATTTAATTCTTTGATGTAAAAAGGAACTGTTAAAAGTGTTGGAAACTCTGCACTGTATATATGTATTTTTAGAAATAAAGCAGTATGGGCTAAGAATGCAAAAAAAAAAAAAAAAAAAAGAATAGAAAGTCCCCATGTTCCATGCACTGTGTTAGGCACTAGGTCTGGAGGGACCATTCAAGGACTTTGCAGCTCTCTTCATGCAAAAAGTCATGCAGGCATATCTTAACCCTAGTGGCAGTCATCTGTAATGATTTGTCACAATTATTTATCAGGGAAGTGTTACACACACACACACACACACACACACACGTACATGCATACCTCTTATAAATTAGAATCCTGGAACTCTGATTGAATCATACAGCTAGCTAGTGTTGGAGACTCTAAAGCCTCAAGGAATGTCTATTACACGAGTTTTCCATAAGAAGTTATTTTAGTTTAATTCAGAGCCACTGCCTGTCATTCCCCTGGCTTTGCTTGTCTGTTGTGGTCCCACAAAAGAACACTGGAAGTGAAATTTCTGCCTTATTTAAAGGGAAGGCACAGAAGGGGCAGCCCCAGCATCTGAGCCCTTCACACTGAGAATGACACCGTCTTCCTTGGAAGTGTCCTCCATTGTTGCTGTCACACTTTAAGCTGCCTGTTCTCATGGCTATATTGCAGTCAACCTTCACTACACATTGAACATTCTCGGTGCTGTGTGTTTAGCCATACTTACTTTAATTTGTACCTTAGAGCTATGTGAGGTTATGGCTGAGTCAGAAATTATTCTTCATCCTCTGCAGTGGTTTAGATAATGCAGTGTATCACTTTAACCACACAGATTTCATATAGTAATAACTTAAATACCTCTGTATTAGTTTTCTATTGATGCATAAAAATATTATTTTTTATTGGTTCATCTTTTAATCTTTCTACTTAGGATTAGAGTAGTTTACACACCACAGACACACCGTTATAATATTCTGTCTTATTCTGTGTACTTACTATTACCAGTAAGTTTTGTACCTTAAGGTGATTATTTATTGTTCATTAATGTCTTTTTCTTTCTGACTGAAGTATTCCCTTTAGAATTTCTTGTAGGACAGGTCTGGTATTTATGAAATGCCTCAGCTTTTGTTTATCTGGAACTGTCTTTATTTCTCCTTCACATTTGGCAGATATTTTTGCTGGACATACTATTCTAGGATAAAAGATTTTTCCTTTAGCACTTTAAATATGTCATGCCATTCTCTCCTGGCCTGTAAGGTTTTCACTGAAAAGTATGCTACCAGATGTACTGGAGCTTCATTGTATGTTATTTGTTTCTTTTCTCTTTCTGCCTTTAGGATCCTTTCTTAATCTTTGACCTTTGGGAGCTTGAGTATTAAATGCCCTGAGGGAGTCTTCTTTGGGTTAAATCTGCATGGTGTTCTATAGCCTTCTTGTAGTTGGATAGTGATATCTTTCTCTAGGTTTGGGAAGTTCTCTGTTATTATCCCTTTGAACAAACTTTCTACCCCCATATCTTTCTCTATCTCCTCTTTAAGGCCAGTAAGTCTTAGGTTTGCCTTTTTGGGCTTATTTTCTAGATTCTGTAGATGTGCTTCATTGTTTTTTATTCTTTTTTTCTTTTGTCTCCTCTGCCTTTGTATTTTCTGTTGTGATGTTTAAATAAAGTAATAAAAGCTTTTAGTAAAGTGCTTAGCACAGAAGTAATTTTTCAAAATGTGATATTTTGAGTATGAAAATTTATAATAATGAATTATATTCTAATGGAGAAAATAAGGATCAATGAATACATTAAAAATAAGTAGTGTCTATTTTATCACAATTTTTGTTATCTTTAGATACTACTGCTAGTTAAAGAGATTCAATTCTGGGGAAAACCTCAAAATTATAGTAAACCTTATTGAACCAATGCCACATCTAGAGATTCATTGAGCATGCAAATGCAGAAACATGAATGATTCTGGAAGCAGGCCTCAGGCTGTGGTAAAAGGCTGGTAGGATTTTAATATTAGAAACAAACAAAAATGAAGAGCATCAACTACTCCTACAACTCCTGCTAGTAGAACACCATACTTCCTCTACCATGGCCACCACCATACTTCCTCTACCGTGTGCTGTAAAGAGAAAATCATTTGTCATTGTAAGTCATTAGAATGTGAGCTGATGGGTATGACTTTTTTTACTGACTTATCCCTACCAGCTAGAACAGTGCCTGGCAGATAGAAGACATTCAACAAATAAATGTTTGCAGAATGAATAAACAAATAAAATTATTGGTCAGTTTCAAATATCTCATGAGGATAACTAAAGAGAGGAGGAAACTGAAGCTTAGAGAAGTTGAGAAGCATGTCCAAGGCCATGCAACTGGTAAGAGAGAGAGAGAGAACTGACAGTGGGGTGATTCCTCAAATATGTAAAAACAGAAATACCATTTGACCCAACAATCCCATTACTGGATATATAAATCATTCTATCATAAAGACACGTGCACACATATGTTCACTACAGCACTGTTCACAATAGCAAAGACATGGAATCATTCTAAATGCCAATCAATGGTAGACTGGATAAAGAAAATGTGGTACACATACATGATGGAATACTATGTAGCCATAAAACATGAGATTATGTCGTTTGCAGGAACATGGATGAAGCTGGAGGCCATTATCGTTAAGCAAACTAACACATGAACAGAAACCCAAATACTGCATTTTCTCACTTATAAGTGGAAGCTAAATGATGGGAACTCATGAGAAGGGAACAATACTCACTGGGGCCTATTGGAGAGTGGAGGGTGGGAGGAGAGAGAAGATCAGGAAAAATAACAAATGGGTACTAGGTTTAATACCTGGGTAACAACAGTCTGTACAACAAACCCCCATGAGGCAAGTTTACCTCTATAACAAATGTGCACATGTACTCCTGAACTTAAAAGTTTAAAAAAAAAAAAGAGCAGAGAGAGAGGTAGAATTCCTACTTGGCCTGAAGTCTTGGTTGTATTCTTCTCTCTGGATGCTGGGCCTTCCCAGAAAGATTAACTTGTCCAGTTTTCATGTTTCCAAGAGTTTAAGTGGAAGGCCCATATGCACCCAAGTGTGTATCCAAGACTAGTACAAAAGTCAGGTAATTAATTCAATGAATATTTATTGATTAATTACTATAGGCCTTTCAGCCTCTGAGAATACAGCAGTGAGCACAACAGACAGATAGCTTTTTCTCATCAATATTTTATTCTAGTGTATAGCAACAGATAATAAGCAAAAGAAAACTTAAGATGGTGAAGAATGTAAAGCTTGATTAATAACCAGAGAAGTCTCTAGCATGTGTGTGTATGAAGGAGACAGTGGATACAAAGGTGAGAGAGAGCTTGTTCAGTTCAGGGAAACTGGCTGGTGGCAGAATGGTATATAGGCTGGGGATTTAAGTGGGAAATTAGAATGTAGAAGCCACAAGAAATTGAGCCATGGAACTTCTTTGAGACTAAGAATTGTTTCCAGGCAAATTGGTATTCAAACATCTGAGAAAATATGTGGGAAATATCGTCTAAAGCTCAAATCTAAGAACATTAATATCATTAATGTTATTATGTACATCTATTGAACAATAATGCCAATAATAATAGCTGGTATTTTTGAGTGCTTGCTTTTTGTTAAGCACTATGCTTGTTGCTTTATATGTTTATTTCATCCACCCAATGAAGAGTAGTGAAGATTTTTATATTTTATAAATTTGGATAGCAGTAGATAGTAAATATTAGGATTAAAACTCATCTCGGTATCATTTCAAAAGAGCCTGTTCTTTTTTTGTTTGCTGCTATGTTTGTGCTTTCCAGAGTTTCACTCAGGCAAGTGGTAGTGACCAAGATGAACTGAGTGGTACACAAAGTTCAAAAAGGCAATTATGAAGATTAAATGACACAGCACTTACAGAGTGCTTAGTAAAATGAAAATTATATTGATCTTTTCTATTTCAGTTTTTAATTTTTAGAATTTTATATTTATTTTATTATGTTGTTTATGAATTATTTGCCATAATTTATGAATTATGTTTATGAAGTAATGGATTTTTTTCACCTTTTAAATAGTGATATAACATTTCTTTTTAACTGAGTTTAAGGATGACATAATATAATGAAGTTAGAATAAAATGAAACAATTTTCTGGGGGTGGGGGGATGATAAAATATAAATTAAATGGTTAAGAAACTTCAAAATGGATTTGTGTATATCATGAAAATTCTAAAATATTACATTAGTGACTAAGATGCTTTTGAACATTCTGCCTAAGTCAGGCTTTTTGATGAGAAGTTTGCTAGTTACCATGTTGGCTATCATACAAAACTTTATCAGAAAACTTCACAGTTGCTTAAGAGTTTGCTCAGAACTTGATGCTCAAAAGCTACACAAATGGTGCCTACAAAAATAGCATGCATTATATGAAGTTCCTATTAGAAGCATATATTTTTTCTATCTGTTGTCTCTATAAAATATTAATATTTGTGACAGCAAACACTCAGTTATGCCCACCATATATCCAAAAGTGATCTGTACACTGGATATAAAAAGATCAATGAAACATGATCTATTACAATTATGAATTTCACAATATTGTGTGTGAGGCATATACATAAGTGAAAAAGAACAAAGTAGGAACTACAGACTCTGAAATATAAATCTATACAGACTATAGTGGGAGTCCAAAGGAGAGACACAGGGGAAGTGGACTAGAGAAATGGACAGAGAATTCATGGCCTGAGATGTAGGATAAAAGCAGGAGAGCCATCCTGTTAATGTAAGAGTATCCACTTGCCTCTGACAATTACTTGGATCTTTGAGTTTATATCGATGATTATGTCAATGTAAGCCAGAATAGCATGTCTTTCCCCTGTAAATTAATATAATCTAATTATCACACATTTATTCTGAAGTTCCTCCAACCAAAAAAGAAAACTGTTTGAGGACTTATGTTAAAAAAAACATTTTTTATTTAAGTTTTCAGAGAATTCCCAATGAAGTTCACTTAAGAGGTTAGATCAGAGGCTAGAAGATATGCAGTCAATAAATAAGCATATGAAAATATGCTCAATATAATTTGTCATGAGGTAATTGCAAATTGAAACCACAATGAAATACTATTACATACTTATTAGAATGGCTAAAACACATACACACCAAACCTGATGATATAGTATGCTGGCAGGGATGTGGAGAAAAAAGGAAGTCTCATTCATTGCAGTGGGAATGCAAAATGGTACAGACACTTTGAAAGACTGACAGTTTCTTACACAGCTAGACACAGTCTTACTGTGAGATCCAGAAACCACTCTTTTAGTATTTAACCAATTAACATGAAAACTCATGTTCAAATAAAAATCTGCAAACATGTTTATCATAGCTTTGCTCATAAATGCCAAGAACTGGAAGCAACCAGTATGTTGTGCAATAGGTGAATGGGGTGCAGAAACTGTGGTACATCCATACAACAGAATATTATTCAGTGATAAGAAGAATGAGATATCAAATCATTAAAAGACATAGAAATACCTTATATGCATAGCGCTAAGTGAAAGAAGCCAGTCTAAAAAGGCTACATATTGAATGATTCCAATTACATGACATAAGGTAAGGGCAAAACTATAGAGACAGTAAAATGATCAGTGGGTGCCAGGGGTTTTGAGATGAGAGGGAGTGATGAATAGATGGAGCACAGAGGATTTTTAGGGCAGTGAAATTATTCTGTATAATACTACAATGGTAGATACATGACATCATGTATTTATAAAAACTCATATAACTTTCACAAAGAATAAGCCTTAAGGTATGTAAATTTAAAACAAAATTACTTACGTCAGAAAGTCCCACAAAGGAATGTAGACTGTGACAAGATAATGTAAATGTATTACAAGCGCTTGAAAAAAACTCATGGAAGTGTAGGGGGAAGATGCTTACTTAAATAACTCTGGGAGTAAGTGGAGTCTATAAGAATAAAGGCAAAAGTAACTGCTCATAACCACTGTATTTGATAATGTTGTGTCTCATATGGGGTATGGGTTAATCATCCTAATACTGTTATATATGTATACAGGTAGAAGCCAGGTTTTCTCACTGTAGGAATGTAAATTTACAGATAAGAAAGGGAAGGAGACTAGAATCATTCCTGTAACAATGGGTTAGAGTTGGAGATATCAATATGAACTTATGTTTAGCTTAATATAGATACAGATAATTTTATATAAAATGTATATATTATTATATACATGGGTTAGTCACCACACATATTTTTTTTTCTGTTTGCTGAGGGCTTAAATAAATGACACTAAAGTAGAAAGGAGCACACCTAGAACCCAGTTCTAGTTTTCTAATACTATTTTCCAATAAAAGGAATCAGGGCTCCTTTGATAAATGGATTATTCTAGAACTGGTGCAGGAAATATATATGATGAGCATGGAACATCTTGTGGAACCAGAAAATAAGGGAATGCTATTATACAAGCAAAACAATGAACAAACAAAAAAGTCGACTACATAGATGGGGGTTTGTTGAAGAAGCGTAGGAACCAACTGAAAGAGCTCCCAAAGGCAAAAGCTGTAACAATTTGAACAACAAAATAAAGTAGCATTAGATTATAATGCAATGGATAAAGACCTATGAGTCTGTACTGATATAAACACATGATTGAATGAATGAAGAGAACGGAAAAATCTCCCACCACCTAATTTAGTCTCATTATGAGTCTCATTATGAGACTAAATGAAGTGGTACAAATGAGTTGTGAGTTTGGTGATTCACCTACTTCCTGGGCCTCACTGACATCAGGGATGGAGTGAAAAGGAAGGCTTACTGGCCCTGCATTGTACTGTCTTATTTAGTCTCATTGATGCATGTAGGGGTAGAAATTCCTCTATCTGCTGAGGAATTTCTGACACTCTAAGAGAGAAATTGTGAAACCTAGTGATGACTAGCTCTACTTTTCACTACCTTGTTAAGTCACATTGCTGTTGGGTGAAGGTGGAGGCTTAGCTTGCTACTGGACCCTGCTGACTCTTCCCTGACAGGAGAATTAGAGTACTACTTTTTTTTCCTACTGGATAGGGAACAGAAGATCGGCTACCCACTCTACCTCACTATACTACATGGGGAGGGAAATAGGAGCATCATCTGTTTCTTCCCAGTGGGACATACAAAATAAGGCTTTCACGGTGTTGTGCTAACACTAGGGGAATCAGATCATCACTGACTGCTTCCACTGGGTGGATAATAAAAGATAAACCCCTTTTTGGCCCTGTTAACACAGCTGAGTGGGGAATTAGAACACTGCCATCTGATTCTGTGGGGATGGAGGTGGAATGAAATAGAAGGTCAACTTATTTCTCAGTCTCACTGAAACCACAGGCAGAGGTGGTGGTTTGGTGAAGTATGGTTTTTCCATTGGTGTTTACCTGGAGTAGTGTATGAGTTGCCAGAAAGTTTGATATTATTAGGCCATCATTTCTGGTCCTTTGCCTAGGGGAAACAATCTTTCCTTGGAGCTTTACTTGTGTCTGTTGGGAGTTCTGGTTTGCAGGCATTTACAACACTGTGTACTAGATATATTTAAGGAAATAAGGAAACTCAGGGAATTCACTTCCGTGTTGTTCTTTGAGTTCTAAACTCCCTGTGCTGTTTATCTTCTTTCCACTATTCTGAGTCTTCCAGACTTATTTTTTTGTTATGTCCAGGGTTTTTTAGTTATAAGAGAAAAGGGGTTACTCTATCTTGGCCAAATTCAATGTATTTAACTTTTTAAAATAAGGAAATTTAATTTGTAGTTTTGAAAGTCAGGATAGTGACTACTCTTGAGGGAATAGTGACTGGTAAGAGGCATGAGGAGGTGGTTCAGGAGTGATAGTAAAGTACTGTTTCTTGTTATGGGCAATGATTATACAGGTTTCTTCAACTAATAAGAATTTATTTAACTTTATTCTTATGATTTGTACACTTTTTAACATGCTATTTTTCAATGAAAAGTTTTGATGATAATGATGTAAGTATATTATTTGAAGTAAAATTATATGCACCTCTTATCAAGCTAAAATAACAGTTTACAAAGTATATGGCATTTGTACACATTAAAAAAGATATTTATGATTGTGTTTGTATGTATGTGCGTCATACATAGAGAACAGTAGGATGGGTACACTACAAAATGTTGACAGTAGTCATCTCTGATCAGTAGCACTTTAGGTTTTTTGTTCTCTTCCTAATATATTTTAGTATGTTCTGAATTTCTTGCCATGGGCAGGAAATACTTATTTTTTATTTTTCTTATTTTTAAATAAGTATGACATTGAATTTGTAAACTAACAATGTTTTATCACAGTGGCTAGAATATAGTGTGTTTCAGTAAAGACTGGTTAAATGAATGAGTTTATGCCTCACTCACACCTTCAAAAACTATATCAAATGCCCACTATGTGTCATACACTCTGGTTTCAGAACTAAATTAGAGTCCTTGCTCTCAAGAAGATTACTGTATACAAAAACTCAACTTATTTTGCTATATTTTTATGTAAATTTAACCTACTATAGTTGTATAGAAATCTAATATGATTGTTTTATTGAGATATAATTCATACACCAAAATATTGACTCTGCTAAATGGTACAATTCAGTGCATTTCAGTATTTTCACAGTGTTGTGCAAACATCATTATTATTTAATTCCAAAACATTTTTGTCATCCTGAAAAGAAACTCTATGCCTATTAGGAGTCACTCCACATACCAATCCCCAGACCTTGACAACTATTATTCTACTTTCTGTCTCTATGAATTTGCTTATTCTAGGCATTTTATATAAATGGAATTGTACATTATATGTCCCTTTGAGTTTGACTTCTTTTATTTAGCATATTGTTTAAAAGGGACGTCTATATTGTAGCATGCATTAAAGGGAGTACTTCATTCCTTTTTATGGCACAATCATATTCCATTGTATGGTAATAAAGACTGACTCCATTTTTGACATTTCAGCTTTTTATTTATTTTATTTATTTATTTATTTATTTTTAGTGAGTCAGAGCAGTATTCTATTTCTTTTTTAGGCTTTTTTTAAATTGTATTTTAGGTTTTGGGGTACATGTGAAGAACATGCAAGATTGTTGCATAGGTGCATACGTGGCAGTGTGATTTGCTGCCTTCCTCCCCTTCAACTATATCTGGCATTTCTCCCCATGCTCTCTCTCCCCACCTCCCTACCCCCCGCTGTCCCTCCCCTATTTCCCCCCAACAGACCCCAGTGTGTAGTGCTCCCCTCCCTGTGTCCGTGTGTTCTCATTGTTCAACACCCGCCTATGAGTGAGAACATGCGGTGTTTGATTTTCTGTTCTTGTGTCAGTTTGCTGAGAATGATGGTTTCCAGGTTCATACCCTTCTCTTCCCCCTTCTGCCTGAAATGTGGGAAAGTTAATAAGAAAGCCTGGGTGCTCCCTTCTGTGATACTGGAGGGAAATTCAAACTATACATGGGAACCCTTACCTTGACTCTGGCCTCTAAACACAAGTTTCCTTCCCCGCATTCTCAAACCATTTTCAGACGTGCTTGGGAGTCACACTGCTGTCTCAAGAAAGCCTCATGTGCATAATAAACTTTTTCATACCCTCTTGGTATGAAATATACTCTTGGTTGGTATGTAGTTTTCTGCAAACCAAATTTTGGGTGAAGGTCTATCTACCTCTGCAAGGGTCCACAATTGATGCAGTAAGAAGGATGTCTAGATAATAACCACCATCTTGGGGATCTTTATTCTCTTTCTTTTTTTTTTTTTTTTTTTTTTTTTGAGACGGAGTTTCGCTCTTGATACCCAGGCTGGAGCGCAATGGCGCCATCTCGGCTCACCGCAAACTACGCCTCCTGGATTCAGGCAATTCTCCTGCCTCAGCCTCCTGAGTAGCTGGGATTACAGGCACGCGCCACCGTGCCCAGCTAATTTTTTGTATTAGTAGAGACGGGGTTTCACCATGTTGACCAGGATGGTCTCGATCTCTTGACCTCGTGATCCACCCGCCTCGGCCTCCCAAAGTGCTGGGATTACAGGCTTGAGCCACCGCGCCCGGCCTATTCTCTTTCTTTGACTTGCTAACTGGGTCTTCTGCCTGACAGCAAGCAGGCATTGAAGAGCCACTGCTTGCAGGCTAGCACAATCTTTGAGCTGAGCTTCTTTCCGCTACATTTGCTGAGGTGTACTGAAGCCTCCTTTATAGATTTAATATACCTAAGTCTGAGTTTAGAAAATTCACAGGAGTATGTGACTTGTGTCTTCCTTAATGTGGCCTTGTGCCATGTGCCTTGGCTCATGCTGTCCCTTAAATTACTGGCTTGAGAACTCTGGGTTTTACTGACAGCAACAGGAAGCAGTCGGGAAGGAGCAGGTCCTGTCTTCCTTCAGCTTCTAGTCTCTTTCCAACACTCGCTACTGACAGCACTTAACAAGGAACCATTGTTATCAACAGGAAAACGGTTTTCTGAATCCGAGGCCCCACGTTTCAAAGCAGAGAACAGAAGGGTAGATCTGGAGCTGAAGGAGAATAGCTTAATTACTGGCTCTTAATACCTACTAACTATTATGTTTACTTTTTTATTCTGACTCCATTTTTGGATGTTTGACTGAGACACCTTTAAGCCACACTTCTTTTTCCCCTCCTGCTCCACATCTGGGCATGCTGATAAGAAAGTCTATGCTTCTCCCCTTTGGTGATGGCAAGAAGTTCAAATCATGCCCTGGAGTCTTCACCCAGTCCCCACCCTCTAATCAGCATAGAAACCCCAAGCCAGTCTTTTATCCCTGTTCTCTCATATCATTTTCAAACCTTCTTGAGTGTCACTCTGCTTTCCCCAAGAAAGTTAAATTATGTGGATAATAAATCATTCCATATTCTCCTGATACATGTGCAGTGTCACCACTCACAATATCTGAACCAAATTTTGAGTGAAGATCCATCTGTAGCTTCAGAGTGTCCACAAGAGTACGGAGATAACACATTTTGTTTATCCATTCATCAGTTAATGGACATTTAGGCTGTTTCACCAGTTGACTATCATGAATAAGGCTGCTATAAACCATTAATGTACAAGTTTTCATGTGGACATATGTTTTCAGTTCTCTTGAGTGTAAATCTAGGAGTGGAATTGCTGGGTCATATAGCAACTCTATGTTTAACTTTTGAGGAACAGCCAAGTTGTTTTTCCAAAGTGGCTGCAGCAGTTTCCATTCCCATCAGGAATGTATGTGCCAATTTCTCCACCTCCTTACCAACGTTAGTTACTATCTGACGTTCAAATTAGCCTTCTTAGTGGATGTGAAATGATACTTTTTGTTATTTTGATTTTCATTTACATAATTATTAAAAATAGCATCTTTCCATGTGCTTATTTGACATTCATATAACTTTGTTGAAAACATGCCTATTCAGATGTTTAGCCCATTTTTAATTGGGGTATTTTTGTTTGTATTTTTATAATTTACTTGTAAGGGATCTTTATATATTCTGAATACTAGATCATTATTGGATATAGAACTTGCAAATATTTTCATATTTTGTAAGTTATCTTTTCACTTTCTTAATAGTATCCTTTAAAGCAGAAACATTTTCAGTTTTGATGAATTTCAATTTAATTATCTTTTTCTTTTGTTACTTGTGCTTTTGGTGTCATATCTAAGAAATCATAGTTTAATTCAAGGTTATGAAGATTTGAACCTGTTTTATTCTAAGAGTTTTACAGTTTTAGCTCTTATATTTAAGTCTTTGATCCATTTCAGTTTTAAAAGTATAGTGTGGAGTAGAAGTCTAATTTTATTCCTTCACATGTGGGTGTTCCAGAAATATTTGTTGAAAAAACAACATTAACATTAACCTCTCTTAGCACCCTTGTCAAAAATCAATTGACCAGAAATGTAAGCGTTTCTTGTTGGACTTTTAATTTTATTCCACTGATCTATATGTATATCTGTAGTCCAGAACTACAGTCTTGATTACTGTACCTTTGGAGTAAGATTTGAAATTGAGAAATGTGTTTTTTTCAAGTTTGTTCTTCATTTTGAAGATCTTTTTGGGTATTCAAGTTTCGTTAATATTGAATACCAAGGACTTGGATATTCAAGTCCATAGGGACTTTAGAATCAGCTTGTCAGTCTCTGCAAAATTCCAGCTGGACTTTGGTATGTGTTGTGTTGAATCTGTAGATAAATTTGGGGAGTATTGCCATCTAAAAATACTGTCTCACAATCCACAGACATGGAACATCATTTATTTAGGTTTTATTTACTGTCTTACAATTAAGTTTTGTGGTTTTCAGTGTGTAAACCTTGCACGTCCCATGCTACATTTATTCTTAAGTATTTTATTCTTTGTGAGTCTGTTATATATGGAATTGGTTTTTACTTTTATTTTCACATTTTTCATTTCTACTTGATAGAAAAACAAGCATTTTGTGTGTGTGTACTGACCTCGTATCCTGCAATTCTGCTGAACTCTTTTATTGGCTCTAATAGTTTTTGTGTGAATTTTTTAGTATTATTTCTATAAAATGTCATGTCATCTGCATACATGTATAATTATGATAATATAATCTATGCATATAGATACCTTTTTCCCCCATGCCTAATTTCTCTGGTTAGAACCTCCAGTATAACATAGAATAGGAGTCACAAGAGCAGACATACTTGTGACATTCCTCATCTTAGGGGAAAGTTTTCAGTCTTTTTGCAAAAGCATGTTGTTTTCTGTGGGTTTTTCACAGGTGACCAGAGAACATACTTTATATGATTACAGTCTTTTTAAAGTTACTGGGACATGTTTTGTTGTCTAACATATGGTCTTTCCTGGAGAATGTTCCCTGTGCACTTGAGAACAATGTATATTCTTTTGCTTTTGAGTAGAGTGTTTCATAGATGTCTGTTAGATCTAGTTTGTTTTTCATTGTCATTAGTAACATTTTTGTTACTAACATTTCATGTTTTTCATTGACGTCAGTAACATTTTTGTTTTAAAATCAGTTTTATCTTTTATTAGTATAGTCACTCCAGTTCCCTTTGGTTACTAGTGGAATGGTATCTCTTTTTCCATTATTTTAATATCCACTTCTTTTTGTCTTTGATGAGTTTGAAGAAACACACTCTTTAGTCTTTCTTTAAATCCTTAATATCAAGTTTGTTCTTCAAGTTTAAGATCCTATTGGGTATTCAAGGTCCCTTAAATATCCATAGTGATTTTAGAATCAGCTTGTCATTCTCTGCAAAATCCCAGCTGAAATTTGTTATGAATTTGGCAGAATAAGGTGTGCCTCTTGTAGATGGAATATAATTGGAAAATGTGTTTTAAGTCATTCTGCCAACTCTGTCTGTAATTGGAGTGCTTAATTCATTTATGTTGCATGTAATTTCTGATAAGGTAAAATTTATGTCTGGTTTTTTGCCATTTTTTAATGTCATGTTTTTATTTCCCTTTATTCCTCCATTACTTGTTTTGTATTAGGTATTTTCTAACTTACCATTTAAATTCACTTGTCATTTGTTTTACTATATTTTAAAACTTAATTTCTTAACAATTTATAGCATTGTAGTTTGTTAATATCAATAAAATTACAATGGTATACAAAAAAGTGATTCCTATATTTCTCCATTCTCTTCACCCTTCTTTTGTCTGTTATTATCATTCAAATTACATCTTAAAAAACTGTGTGCCGATCAACACAGATTTATAATTATTGCTCTATGCAGTTGTCTTTCAAATTAGATAGAAGAGAATTACAATAAAAATATGTTTATATCGTCTTTTATACGATACTAAATAAATTTGTTATTTCTTGTAGGTTAAGTTTGCTAGCAACATTTCTTCCCATTTTTCTTTATATGAGAGTGTCTTAATTTCTCCTTTATTTTTCAAGGATAGTTTTGCTGACTATTGGATTCTTGTTTGATAGTATTTTTCTTTCAGAACTTTCGATATGTCATTAAAAGTGACATACGTTATGACATATTAAAAGTCTGTTCTCCGTGGCTTATGGTAAGAAATCAGCTGGTATTTTTATGTGGATTCCTTGTACATGATGTGTTGTTACTCTCTTGCTGCTTTCCAATATCAAGAATCTATTTTTGTCTTTGACTTTCAACAGTTTCATTATGATGTGACTGGTAGATGTCTTTGATTGATCCTACTTGGAGGTTTCTTAGCTTCATAGATGTGTAGGTTGATTTTTTTCATCAAATTTGGGAAGTTTTTAGCAAATGAAAAAAAATATTGATATTGTTTCTGTCCCTGTCTTTCTCTGCTATGGTTTTTCCATTAAGCTTATGTTGACATGCTGGAATGTAGAGGGTTTTGGTCATTTTTTTCTCATTCTGTTTTTCTTTTCTTTCTGTTTCTTGGAGAGGATAATCTCAGGTTTGCTGGTTCTTCTGCCTGCCCATATTTGCTGTTGTACTCCTCTAGTAAATTTCTAAATTTTAGTTACTGTAATTTTCAACTCTAAAATTTATATTATTTTAAAATATAATTTCCATATCTTTATTAATTCTATTTGGTAATAAATCATTCCTATACTTTCATTTTTACAGACATGGTTTCCTTTACTTATTTGAAAATATTTATAATAGCTTATTTGGAGTGTTTGTCTAAGAGTTCAACATCTGGGCTTCAGGGATAGTCACTATTGGCTGCCTTTTATCCTGTGTATGGGTGATACTTTTATGTTTCTTTGCATGTCTTATAATTTTTTGTTGAAAACTGCACCTTTAAAATTATATAATGTGGAAATACTGGGAATAGGGTAAATTAAAACACCACAAAGTGTACTATTATTGAGATTCTGTTATTTTTCCTGAATAAATACTCTCCAGATTGCTGCAAGCTTTTGGTTTATTCCAACATTCTGAAAATGCTAATTATCATACTTTTCATTGGTGATCTCACTGCTTTTATAAAGGAGAAATTTTTTCAGAGGTCTTTACTATGCCAATTTCAGTGACATTTTTGGAATCTGATGTTTTTCCTGAGTGAAACATGAAAAAAATAATTTCTAACATCCCAAATTGACCAATGTATTATGCAGGCTCAGAAATGATAACTGAAAATGGAATTTGGGGTTAATGAGTTTTTAGAAAAAGTTGGTTCATATTTATAAAGAGGCTCACAAGCAGAGGCAGCCTCTCTTTTGTTACTTGATACTATTTTGCCTGAAAATGCTAAATGGAACTCTTATTGCAAAGGGCAGCATCCTAAGTGAACTATATTCCTGATGCAAGAGGTTCACGTTCTGGACACTTTTGAGACAGAAATCTGCTGCCAGTTAACTGCAGGAATTCTTCTAGAAATTCTGCAGAAGCCTAAAGTTATACCATTTGGACTTTCCAACAGATTCAACAAAACTGTCTATGAATATTCCATTTCCTAAAATATCAGTTTCTCCACTGCTAGTACCACTTGACACAGCATGATCTGTGAATGTTTCCAATGATTTACACCCTAATATTATAATTTATATTAGCATAAAACACCCAATAAATAAAAGAGTTCAAAGTCTTGGCTGTGTTTCCAATATGGAAAACACAGAAATGGTATAAATTCTCATAAACTCGAATAGATTCCTGCACTAATGGTCCTAGCATCCTGTATTCCTGTATTCCCCATATCAGAAAGCACTCATCACAGTTTGTTATAATATCTTATGAGTCCCATGATAGCTGGATCTATGTCTGCTTGACTCAGTCCAGCTTCTGTAGAGCCTCTTATATACTGGTGTAAAGAGAGACACCATCACAGTTGCATAACTCAGCTGTTAGGATGAAGATAACAGCAGTAATAGCAGATGGAAAAACTTTTCCAGTATATCAATTTTCTTTTCATCTACCACAAGTAAAGCTGAATGAAAAAGCACAACTAAGTGACTTGGAATGTCACTATATTGAATGTGGTGAAGGCTCTTTTTTAATATCTCAAATATAACCAAGGTTTCATTCAGGCTCAGAAAATAAAATATTATCTGTAAATGGAATTTGGGAACAGAGCATTTCTGGGAAGGGTTCTCTTGTTGCTAAAGACATACATATAGGAAGGGACAACCCCTCTTTTCCTGCTCAAGGAAACAGACCCAGATAGGATTATTAATTACATGAGATTCAAAGCTCCCATGGCACTCTGTACTTCCTCTAGCAAAACCCTAGTCTTCCTGTGTTGTAAACATGCAGTTCTTTGTCTGAATCACCCATTAGTCCCAGACCTGCTAAAGGTCAAAGAATATGTTTCCTTCACCATTGTATCCCCAGCTCTGAGTACAGTGCCTAATACATGGCATGCATAAAATGAACAGAGTATGTCTAGAAAGACAATGAATAATGAGGTGGTGTGGGCTGTGGTGGGAAATATGGAATAAAGAAATTGAAACATAAATTGGGAAGTGGAAGAAAGAGGTATTAGTCTGGATGATTCCTAAGGTATTAACTTTTGTCACTGGGTACCATAACAGACCTGGGGGCAAAGGGGATAAAATGGCAGATATTTCCTGACCAAAAAAGAAAAACCAGTAGACTAGAAACTAGACACTGTTCTTTGTCATCTTGCACCCTGTTCTATATAATATCCTTGCTATCAGAACTGTCTAAAACATACTTTTATGCTAGGGAAATGGAGATAATATGCTGAGTTAGATGTGTGTATATGAAATGGCTTTCTAAACACTAGAGTTGTGTCCAGTCATGACAATGGCTACATTTGAATGTTGGCTCTAAAAACAAGAACATCATAATAATACTAATTGAGTCCTTTTGATATTTTAGTACTATGCTTGGTACTGTAATGCTTTATCTCATTTAATTTTCTCAAGAACATATGATTTATCATTTTTAGAATGTAGAAAGTCACATAGCAATAGGTGTACATGTGTGATTCAAACAAAAGTCCTAAAATTTCAAATCTTTTTCCTTCAAAATAAGTGCTTCCAAAAATGTGGCAGGCAGACAACTTTGGTGCTTGAAATAACTTTATTTCAACATAGATAAATTCCTCATTCACAAAATGACAGGAAATCCACCTCCCTTTAATTGTTGAATTAATTAAACTTTTGTTTTGATACTTAGAGAAAAATAAATCCAAAATGATGTGTGGAAGAGTTATTGAAAAATATCATTATGGAATGAATACCATTATATAACATCAGTTTTATTTATTTCAATGGCAAATGTCAAAAATACAAAGAATTAGATAGAATAATACAAGAAAAACCCTTGTACCAACCATCAAGTTATGACCATCATTAACTCCTGGTTACTCTTGTTCCATCGATTAGACTTCTAGATCCTAATCTCTTTCCTACTGGATAATTCTCAACCCAATAAAAGAGTGTCATATCATTTCATATAAATAAAATTTTATTTAAAATGGACCTACTCCCCGCAAAAAGAAAAATGTATCAGGTAAGTCTTGATTTCCTATTGTGTTCTCATCACTGGACTAAGAGTTGGAGGTAAAAATGGAGCAAAATTGTAGTGACTGTCCTTAGTGAGCCTTCAGTCATGTTGATATGAATCTGCCTAATGATACTGTATACAGCAAAACAAAATCCCACTGGGCTTCCCTAAGTGACTTCAGGTCAAACAGAAACTTTGTCACTTCTTACATGCTTTGTATTACTGGGGGACAAGTCTCTCTAGCATTCATAGCATGCTTTCTCAAGTGCAAATAAAACTAATAAAACTTACCTCCCCGGTGATAGTGAGAATAAGTGCTAGAACATAGTAGAAAGAAAGATGGTAGCTGCTGTTATTCTCAACACTGAACCAAAGGCCTGAACTTCATGGAGCTGACATTCTATTATAAGGATACAAGAAAAGCACAGATACACAAATAAAAATACAATAAACAAGATCAGGCAACAAATGAAAGTGAACTCTGAGGAACAAGAAATGAATGAGGTGAACCCTACTATTGGCCCGAAGTATGGCTTTTAGAGATCTTCCAGGCTATGGCAGGGAGGGAAAACCCAGCTGGAGTGCAGCAGATGCCCTGACTTAAGGAGATAGGACTGATTGATTGATAGGGAAGACCAAATAAAGTTCACGGAACAAAGTATCAGAGAAGAGATTGCTGCACAGAAAAAGAACTCTGGAGATCTGTGAGGAGTCTCCTTCTAGTATTCAGCAGTACTTATTGTCACCTGTGTGTGGAAAATATCCAAGGCCAAAGAAAGATTCATCAGAGATTAGAGGGAACACTGCCTGACTCGCACACATGACCATAAATTGTACCTCTTTCTACCACTCACACAGCAAAACCTCATAGTTCACAAAGCAATGGATAAAATATCCAGAAAAGACTAGCAATAGTAGTGGAGAATAATTAGTCCTGCTTTAAACACAGCTCTGATCTCGCTTTAAAAAATTTAAAGGCACAAAAGGATAAAAATATTTCCAAGCATTTTAACTTCATTCCAGAATGAAACTGAAGAATATGCATAAAAATATTAGCATCTAGTACCCAATAAGGTAAAATTTACAATTCCTGGCATTCAATCAAAGTTTTCCAGGCATACAAAGAAGTAGGAAATGATAGCATAATTAGTTATAACATAAGTAGTTATTAATCAATGAAAATCACACACCTGATATAAACGTTAGAATTATCAAAAAAGACACTTAAAATTATTATAAATGTATTCTAAAGGTTCAAAAAGTTAGTTAGAAATGTGAAATATATTAAAAACACAAATCAGACTTGTAGAGATGTAAATCACATTGTCAGAGATAAAAAATACACTGGAGGTAATTAATGGCAAATTAGACATTGTAGAGAAAAGGTTACTGAACCTGAAGTCGTGCAACTGTAAAGCATTGAAAATGAAACACAAGAAAAAGAAGTACAAAGCCAAATGTATATAAAATTGAAGTTCCCACAAGAAAAGAGAGAAATGATACAGAATAAATTATTTAAAGATATAATGGAATAAATTTTTCTATATATTATGAAAACTATAAACCCACACATCCAAAAAGCCCAACAAATCCCAAGAACATGAAGTGTAAAGAAAACTATACCAGAGAGTATCATAATTAAATTCTTAAAGCCAATGACAAAGAGAAAAACTTGAAAATAGCCAGAGGACAAAAATTATTCTGTGTATAGGAACAAAAATTAGAATGATACATTTTGCTTCAGAAAAAAGGCAAGCAAGAAGACAATAAAGAAACAATTATTTAGTATTGAAAGAAAATGAACCAATTAAAAATTCTATATTCATCTAAAATATATTCCATAAATGAAGGCAAATTAATGACTTTTAAGTCATAAAAAATGTGTAATAATTCATCACAAACACTTAGAAATGCTAATAATACTTACTAGAAGAACAGAGCTTCAAAATACCTAAAGGAAAAATCAATCCACAGATATAGTAAGATATTTCAATACTTTTCTCTCATTAACAAGTAGGCAAAACATTGGTAAGGATTTAGAAGTTAAGGACTTAGACAACTTAACAAACTTGACATAGCATAAAGCACTGCACCTAATAGTAGCAGAGCATATATTCTTATGAAATACTTATGGAACATTTGCCATGATTGAATATATTCTGGGCCATAAACAAGTATCATTACTTTAAAATAGACTTAAGTAATAAAAAAATATGTTTTTTTTTTTTACTGTAATAAAATTAAACTAGAAATAAATAAAAGAATTTCTTTGGAAAATCTCAAAATGTTAGAAACTGTATTACAACATCTGAAAAACTACAGATCAAAGAAGAAATCAACAGAAAGTTAGACAGTATTTTAAAGTGAATGAAAAACATAAAATTTGTAAGATGCTGCTAAATCAATACTTAAAAATATATAGTATCATTAGCTTCCTATATTTTAAAAGAAAAAGGACTAAAACCAATTACTTTAACATCTACCGTAAGAAGCTAGAAAAATAAAAGCAAATAAAATTCAAAATAAGAAATAATAAAGATAGCAGAAATTGATGACATAGAAAACAGAAAATGCTAAAGATAAGATCAATGAAACCAAAAGCTGGTTCTTTGAGAAGATTGGCAATATCAATAAATTTTCTCACCAGACTAATCAGGAAAATAAGACAGAAGACACAAATTACCAATACCAGGAATAAGATGACATCATACATATCATCTTACAGATATTAAAAGAAAAATAAGGCTATGTTGTAAACAACTTTGTGTTAATATATCTGGCAACACACATAAAATGTACCTGTTACTTGAAAGATACAGACTACCAAAACACACTCAAAAAGAAATAGATTGCCTGACTAGGATTATATTTGTTTAACAAATTCTATTTGAAAATAAAAACCTTCTTATAAAGAAATCTCTAGGACTAAGTGACTTAATGGTGAATTTTGAAAAATATTTTAGAAAGAAATAATGCCAAGTATATACAAATTACTCCCAGAAAATTGAGTAGCTAATACTTCTCAACTGTTTCTGTGAGATCAGCACACTCTTATACCAAAACAAGGCAAAGACAGTACAAAGACAAAACAAAACTGCAAGCCAGTATTTTTCATGGATATTGGTGAAACATTCTAACCAAACTTTTGAGAACTCAAATACAATTGTATGTAAAATGGATAATATATCCACGTGGAGCTTATCCTGGAAATGCAAAGATAGTTTGACAGTAAGAAAATAAATCAGTGTAATTCACTGTACTAACAAACTACAAAAGGAAAACCATATAATCATCTTAATAGATTCAGAAAAAGCATCTGACAAAATCCATTATCCATTATATTAAAAACTCTCAGCAAACTAGTGATAAAAGGAAACTTCCCCAAACTGAAAAAGGTCATCTGTGAAATACACACAGCTAACATCATTTGTAATGATGAAAGACTGATTTTTTTTCCTATAAGATCAGAAGCAAGAAAAGAAACTGATTGAATCTGTGCAAACACTGCTATGAATAATAAGTGAGTTTAGCAAGGCTATAGGATACAAGATCAATATAAAAATGAAGTATATTTCTATATAATGGTAAACTGAAAATTGAACGTTAAAAACGTATAATAGCATCAAACATATAAAATACTTGGAGTTGAATCTCACAAAAGATGTGCAACACCTATACACTGAAACATATAAAAGATTGTAGAGAGATATTAAAGATGTAAATAAATGGTGGAGTCTTCTCATGGTGTTCTTGCATGAGAAGACTCAATGTTTCTGAGCTGTTAATTCTTACTAAAATTTTTCCAGCTTTATTGAAGTATTATTGAAAAATAAAAATTGTGTATATATGAGGTATATAAGGTGATGTTTTGATATAAGTATACACTGTGAAATGATTACCAGAATCAAGCTAATATCCATCACCTCACCTAGTTACCATTTTGTGTGGGTGGCAGAGGGGAGGGTAAGAAAACTTGAGATCTACTCTCTTAAAAAATTTCAAGTATATAATACCTTATTACCAACTATAGTCACCATGCTGTACTTTAGGTCTCTAGAACTTAGCTATCTTATAATTGCAATTTTGTGCCCTTTGGCCAACATCTCCCCATTTCCCACACACCCTTACCCGTACTAACCACCCTTCCACCCTCAGATTCTATAGGTCTGACTTTTTTAGATTCCACATACAAGTTAGACCATTCAGTGTTTATCTTTCTGTGTCTGGCTTATTACATTTAGGAGAAGGTTCTCCAGGTTCATTCATGATGTCATAAATGGCAGGATTTTCTTCTTTTTTAAGGATGGATAATATTCAATTGTATATACATATATACCACAATTTATTCATTCATCTGTTGGTGGACAGTTTGGTTGTTTTCATATCTTGGTTACTGTGAATAATGCTGCAGTGAACACAATTGAAATATATATCTTTGAGATAGTGATTTTATTCACTTGGGATATATACTCAGAAGTGGGATTGCTAGATTATATGATAGTTTTATTTTTAATATTTTGAGGAAGCTCCGTACTGTTTTCCATAATGACTGTACCAACTTACATTCCTACTGACAATGTACAAGTGCTCTGTATTCTCCACATCCATGCTAATACTTGTTGTCTCTTGTATTTTTATTTATTTATTCTATTTATTTATTTATTTTTATTATACTTTAAGTTCTGGGGTACATGTGCAGAACGTGCAGGTTTGTTACATAGGTGTACACGTGCCACGGTTTGCTGCATCCATCATCCTGTCATCTACATTAGGTATTTCTCCTAATGTCATCTCTCCTCTATCCCTCCCCTAGCCCCTGAACTCTTGACAGGCCCTGGTGTGTGATGTTCCCCTCCCTGTGTCCATGTGTTCTAATTGTTCAACACCCACTTATGACTAAGAACTTATGAGTATGTTTTGTTTTCTGTTCTTGTATCAGTTTGCTGAGAATGATGGTTTCAAGCTTTATCCATGTCCCTGCCAAGGACATGAACTCATCCTTTTTTATGGCTGCATAGTATTCCATGGTGTATATGTGCCACATTTTCTTTATCCAGTCTATCATTGATGGGCATTTGGGTTGGCCCTAAGTCTTTGCTATTGTAAACAGTGCCACAATAAACATACGTGTGAATGCATCCTTATAACAGAATGATTTATAATCCTTTGGGTATATACCTAGTAATGGGATTGCTGGGTCAAATGGTATTTCTATTTCTAGATCCTTGAGGAATCACCAGACTGTCTTCCACAATGGTTGAACTAATTTACATTCCCACCAACAGTGGAAAAGCATTCCTGTTTCTTCTCCACATCCTCTCCAGCATCTGCTGTCTCCTGATTTTTTAATGATCACCATTTTAACAGGTGTGAGATACTATCTCAATGTGGTTTTGATTTGCATTTGTCTAATGACCAGTGATGATTAGCTTTTTTTCATGTTTGTTGCTGCATGAATGTCTTCTTTTCAGAAGTATCTATTCATATCCTTTGCCCAATTTTTGATTTTTTTTCTTGTAAATTTGTTTAAGTTATTTATAGAGTCTAGATATTAGCCCATTGTCAGATGGGTAGATTGCAAAAATTTTTTCCCATTCTGTTGGTCGCTGGCTCACTCTAATCATAGTTTCTTTTGCTGTGCAGTAGCTCTTTAGTTTAATTAGATCCCATTTGTCTATTTTTGCTTTTGTTGCCATTGCTTTTGGTGTTTTAGTCATGAAGTCCTTGCCCATGCCTATGTCCTGGATGGTGTTGCCTAGGTTTTCTTCTAGGATTTTTAGGGTCTTGGGTCTTGGGTCTTATGTTTAAATCTTTAATGAATCTGGAGTTAATTTTTGTATAAGGTGTAAGAAAGGAATCCAGTTTCAGCTTTCTACATATGGCTAGCCAGTTTCCCCAACACCATTTATTAAATAGGGAATCTTTTCCCCATTGCTTGTTTTTGTCAGGTTTGTCAAAGAGCAGATGGTTGTAGATGTGTGGCATTATGTCTGAGGCCTCTGTTCTGTTCCTTTGGTCTGTATCTCTGTTTTGGTAGCAGTACCATGCTGTTTTGATTACTGTAGTCTTGTAGTATAGTTTGAAGTCAGGTAGCATGATGCCTCCAGCTTTGTTCTTTTTGCTTAGGATTGTCTTGACTATGCAGGGTCTTTTTTGGTTCCATGTGAAATTTAAGGTGTATTTTTCGAATTATGTGAAGAAAGTCAATGGTAGCTTGATGGGAATAGCATTGAATCTATAAATTACTTTGGGCAATATGGTCATTTTCACAATATTGATTCTTCCTAGCCATGTACATGGAATGTTTTTCCATCTGTTTGTGTCCTCTCTTATTTCCTTGAGCAGTGGTTTGTAGTTCTCCTTGAAGAGGTCCTTTACCTCCCTTGTTAGTTGTATTCCTAGGTATTTTATTCTCTTTGTAGCAGTTGTGAATGGCAGTTCACTCATGATTTGGCTCTCTGTTTATCTGTTATTGGTGTATAGGAATGCTTGTGATTTTTGCACATCCTGAGACTTTGCTGAAGTTGCTTATCAGCTTAAGGAGATTTTGGGCTGAGATGATGGGGTCTTCTAAATATACAATCATGTCATCTGCAAATAGAGACAATTTGACTTCCTCTTTTCCTAATTGAATACGCTTTATTTCTTTTTCTTGCCTGATTGCTCTGGCCAAAACTTCCAATACTATATTGAATAGGAGTGGTGAAAGAGGGCATTCTTGTTTTGTGCCAGTTTTCAAAGGAAATGCTTCCAGTTTTTGCCCTTTCAGTATGATACTGGCTGTGGGTTTGTTATAAATAGCTCTTATTGAGATACATTCCATTAATACCTAGTTTATTGAGAGTTTTTAGCATAAAGCGCTGTTGACTTTTGTCGAAGGCCTTCTCTGCATCTATTGAGGTAATCATGTGGTTTTTGTCTTTGGTTCTGTTTATGTGATGGATTACGTTTATTGATTTGCTTATGTTGAAGCAGCATTGCATCTAGACGGGTTCACAGCTGAATTCCACCAGAGGTACAAAGAGGAGCTGTTACCATTCCTTCTGAAAGTATTCCAAACAATAGAAAAAGAGGGAATCCTCCCTAACTCCTTGTATTTTTTATCACAGACAATTCTAACAAGTGTGAGGTGATCTGCAGTTACGGTTTGCATTTGCACTTCCCTGATAACTAGTGATTTTGAGAAACTTTTTCTATACCTGTTGGACATTTGTATGTCTTCTTAGAAGAAAATAGCTTTTTGGAATTTTTGCCCATTTAAAAATATGTTTATTTGTGAATTGTTTTGCTATTGAGTTTTATGAATGTCTTATTTATTTTGGAGATTAACCCCTTACCTAATATATAGATTATAAATATTTTCTCTCAATCCATAGGTTGCCTTATCATTTTGTTGATTGTTTCCTTTTCTGTGCAGAAGCTTTTTATTTAATGTAGTCTAATTTATTTATTTTTTCTTCTGTTGCCTATGCTTTGATATCATATCCAAAACTAATTCTCAAGACCAATGTAAAGAAGCGTTTTCCCTACATTTTTTTCTAGGAGGTTTATGGCTTCAGATATTACATTTAAGTCTTTGATCCATTTTGAGTTAATTTTTGTTTATGGTATAGGACAAGGATCCAATTTCATTCTTTTGTGTATAGAGATGTAATTTCTCCAAAATCATTTTTTGAAAAGAGTATCCTTTCCCCATGTGTTCTTGGTGCTCTTACCAAAGATTAGTTGGCCATATATCTGTGAGTTTGTTTCTGGGCTCTAAATCCTGTTTCATAAGTATATATATATATGTGTGTATGTATGTTTTTATGCTAGTACTATACTGTTTTGACTACTATAACTCTGTAATAGTTTGAAATCAGGGCATGTAATATGTCCAGCTTTGTTCTTCTTTCTGAAGATTCTTTTAGTTATTTGAGGTATTTTGTGGTTTGATGATTTCATACAAATTTTAGGATTTTTTTATATTGTTGTAAAAAATGCCATTGGAAGTTTGATAGGCATTGCATTTAATTTGTAGATCACTTTGAATACTATGGACATTTTAACAATATTAATTTCTCCAATCCAGTAACATGGGATATCCTTTTATTAACTTGTGTATTCTTCAATTTATTTCATCAGTGTCATACTTTTCAGTGTATAGATCTTTCACCTCCTTGATTAAATTATTCACTATATTTTATTCTTTTTGATGCTATCGTAAATGATACTGTTTTTTTAAATTTCTTTTTCAGATGTTTATTGCTAGTGTATAGAAAATGCTACTAATTTTTGTAGGTTGACTTTGTATCCTGAAACTTTACTGAATTTATTAGTTGTATTAGATTTTTTGGTGAAATATTTAAAGCTATTAACAGAGATAATTTTACTGTTTTCTTCATGATTTAGAACGCTTATATTTCTTTTTCTTGCCTAATTTCTCTGGCTAGGACTTATAGTACTATCTTGAATAGAAGTGAGAAAAATGTGTGCCCTTTTCTTCTTCCTGATCTTAGAGAAAGAGCTTTCAGCTTTTCACTGTTGAGTATGATGTTAATTGTGAGCTTGTCATAGATGGTCTTTGTTATGTTGAGTAAATTTCCATCTATACCTACTTTGTTGGGAATTTTTATTATAAAAAGATGTTGAATATTGTCAAGTGCTTTTCCTGCATCTATTCACATGATCATATAATTTTATCCTTCATTCTGTTAATGTGGTGTATCCCATTTATCAATTTGCATAAGTTGAAACATCCTTGCATCCCAGGCATAAATCCTGCTTGGTCATGTTGTATAATCCTTTTAATGTGCCATTGAATTCACTTTGCTGGTATTTTGCTGAGAAATTTGCACATATGTTCATCAAGGATATTATTCTATAATTTTCTCATAATCTCCTATCTGGCTTTGGTATGGAGTAATGTTGGCCTTGTGAAATGAGTGGAAGTGTTCCTCCCTCTCCAATTTTTTTGGATGAGTTTGAAAAAGATTGGCATTAATTCTTCCTTAGATGCTTGGTATAATTCACCTTTAAAGCCATCTGATAATGGGCTTTTCTTTGTTGGAAGATTTTCAATTATTGGTTAAATATCTTTACTCATTATTGGTCTGTTAAGACTTTATGTTTCTTCATGATTCAGTCTTGATTGATTGTATGTTTCTAGGAATTTATTCATTTCTTCTAGGTTTACCAGTTTGTTAGCATATAATTGTTTATAGTATTATCTTGTGATCCTTTGTATTTCTGTGGTATTAGTTACATATATATTCTCTTTCATTTATAATTTGATTTATTTGCATCCTCCCTCTTTTTTCCTGAAGTCTAGCTAAAAGGTTTGTCAAGTTCGTTTATATTTTCAAAAAACCCAGCTCAGTTTTGTTGATCTTTTCTGTTGGCTTTCTAGTCTGATTTTCATTTATCTTTGCTCTAATCTTTATGTCCTTCCTTCTCTTGAGCTTGGTCTCAGTTTGTTCTTCTTTTTATAGTTCCTTCAAGTATATAGTTTTTATTATTTGAAATATTTTTCTTTCTTAATTTAGGCATTCCCTCTTAGAACTGCTTTTGTTATGTCCCATACATGTTGCTATGTTATAATAAATTTTCTTTGTCCAAAAATCCTTTTTGATTTCTTCTTTGACCCATTGGTTGTTCCAAGTATTTTGTTTAATTTCCATGTAATTGTGAATTTCCAAAATTCCTTCTGTTACTGATCTCTGGTTTTATAGCTGTGGTCAGAAAAGGTATTTGTGAGGATTTAAATCTTTTCAAATTTGTTAAGACTTGTTTTGCAGACCCTGAAACTAACATAAGGAGTTGCCAGGAGATTGTGTGATGGCACTGCTCTGTGGAGGGAGCACCCGCTGGATCCCACAAACTCCCTGAGATCTAGCAGCTACAGAAAAGTGCCATTTTTAGAGTCCTGTCCCCAACAGACTGTACACCATAATGAGGTCCAATAGTGTTGGGGCTGAGATCCAAGAAAAGAGCAGGTCGCTGCTCCTGGAGCTGAGGCATGAGTGGTACAGATGCCACAGTAGGGGCTGAGGCATTTCAGTCATGTACAATCCCTACCTGCTGGTGGCCCTATCCTAGCCTGGCCACTGCTACCCCCTCAGCATTCTGCTGATGGCCTTGGGATAGCACAGTCTCTATTTACTATGGCTGGTGCCTGTACATAGCATCGGGGATGTGAGGACCAGCCCTACCAACCCAGAGCACACATCCAGGGAATTACGCAGTCCTGTCCACAATCTTCAGCACCTGAACACGCTTCCCAGTTGGGTCTACACATCACATTGAACTACTGCAACTAAGCTGACATACTTTCTCATAACACCTGTGGGTCTGAAGACTTGCCTATCTAGCCAATAACAACCACAACCAATATCAACATGCACAAACCAGGACATAGAGGGTTGTCCTGCTACTGTGACTGCTATCACCTACCCTACACCACCTGCCCAGGGACTCAGGAACCAACCCACCCTGCCTACAACTGCCACTATTGCCATCCAAGTAAGCCACCTGGAAGCCCAAGAATGCCCCTGCCTGCACCCACTAACATCACTGCCAGGATACACTGCCCTGGGGCCCAAAGACAGGAATGCTCAGTTCACTGCTACCACCACTAGGGCCTGAAGACTGACCTACATGGCATCCCAGTCCCACAGCCTCCACTAATAACTTAACCCTAAGCCACCAAAAAAAAAATCACAGAAACCATTGATGCTGTTGACAGCTGAAGAAATTATGCAATGATTTCACTACTGCATGTACCCACAATCAAAGCCAACATGCCCTATCTAGCTGATGCCACAAAAACATATTTAAGAAAACGTTTTCCCTATGAAAGCAAATTCATAAAATGGGAAAAGTGACTATTACACTGTATGTGCAGATATCAACATAAGGACACGTGAAACACAAAAAAGCAAGGAAATATGGCATCTCCAAAGGAACACAATGATTCTTCAACAACAGATCCCAGTCAAAAAGGAAATTCACAACCATTGATGTAGTTTGCATGTTTCTTCCTTCCAATACTCATGTTAAAATGTGATCTCCAATGGTGGAGGTGGGGCCCAGCGTGAGATATTTGGGTCATAAGGATGGATCCCTCATGATTAGCTTGGTGCCTTCCCTGTGGTAGTGAGTGAGTTGTCACTGTATTAGTAATCATGAGATCTGATTGTTTAAAAGAACCTGACATCTCTCTTGCTCCATCTATCACCATGTGAAATGCCAACTCCTCTTCACCTTCCACCAGAGTAAAAGCTTCCTGAGGCTTCACCAGACGTTGAGCAGATGCTGGTGCCATGCTTGTACAGCCTGCAGAACCATGAGTCAAATAAATCTCTTTTTACATTTTAAATTGCCCAGTCTTAGGTATTCATTTATAACAACACAAAACAGACTAATATATCCACTTAACCAGTCTCTAAGAAGTTCTAAACTTTCTCTCATCTTCCTGACTTCTTGTGAGCCCTCAAAACTCTTTAGACATCTGCCCATTACAAAGTTCCAAAGCTGCTTCCACGTTTTCAGGTATTTTTGTAGTAATGCTCCACTCTTCAATACCAGTTTTCTGTATTAGTCCATTTTATTTTGCATTGCTATAAAGGAATACCTGACACTGGGTAATTAATGGAGAAAAGAGGTTTACTTGGCTCACAGTTCTAGCTTATACAAGAAGTATGGCACTATCCTCTGCTCAGATTCTCATGAGGCCTCAGGAAGGGAAGGGAGGAAAGGGGAGCCGACATGTTCATAGCGAGAGAAGGAGCAAAACAGAGATGGAGGGGTGCCATGTTGTTTTAAACAACCAGCTCTTGCATGAAATAATAGAGTAAGAAATCACTCAGTACCATACAGGTGGCACCAAGGCATGATCCAAACACCTTTCACTAGGTCCCATCTCTACTTTGAGGATCACATTTCAATATGAGACTTGGAGCAGAAGAACATCCAAGCTGTATCAATTGAATGCCATTGTATATCTATACAACATTTTATGTATTCATTTGTCTGTTGATGGACACTTAATATGATTACATAGCTTGGCTATTATGAATACAGCTGCAATAAACATGGTGGTGCAGATATCCCTGTAATATACTAATTTCCTTTCCTTTTGATAAACACCCAGTAGTGGGATTGTTTGATCATATGGTAGTTCTATTTTTATTTTTTTTGAAAACCCCATTCCATTTTCCATAATGGCTGTACTAATTTACATTCTCACCAACAGTGTATTATAAGTCCCTTTTCTCTGCATTCTTGCCAGCATTTATTTTTTGTCATTTTTATATAGCCATTCTAACTGGGGTAAGATGATATCTCATAATGGTTTTGATTTGTATTTTCCTGATGTGGAGCATTGTTCACATATTTATTAGCCATTTCTGGTCTTTTGAGAAATTCAGTTTCTTTGTTCAGTTTTTAAGTGGGTTATTTGTTTGTTTGCTGTTTAGTTTTTTTGAGTGCTTTCCATATCTGGGATATTAGTACCTTATCAGATGAATCATTTGCAAATATTTTCTCCCACTGCACAGCTTGTTTCCTCACTGTTTTTATTTTTTTTTCTTTCCTGTGCAGAAGCCTTTTTTCATTTAATATAACCCTATTTCTCTATTTTAATTTTAGTAGACTGTGCTTTTTAAGTCTTAGAACTTAAAAATGAATTAGAACTTAAATGCAGTACTCAAAACTATAAAACTACTAGGAGAAAACATAGGAGAAACATGTAAGGACATTGGTTAGGTAAAGATTTTATGGAGGATTTGATCCAGTCATTTTTTGAATTATTTTCTGATTATTTTGTGTGTTGTTTCTTTGTTCCTCTTTTTTGTTCAGACATGATCTCACTTTATCACCCAGGCCTGAGTGCAGTTATGTGATCACGGCTCACTGCGGCCTCATCTTCTCGGGCTCAAGTAATCTTCCTACCTCAGCCTCCCAAGTAGCTGAGCTGCAGGCATGCACCACCATGCTCAGCTACTTTTTAAATTTTTTTTTGTGTGTGGCAGAGATTAGGTTCTCACTATTTTGCCCAGACTAGTCTCAACTCCTGGGCTCACGCAATCCTCCTGCCTCTGCCTCTCAAAATACTGGGATTACAGGCATGAGCCACTGTGCCCAGGTGGGTGGGGCTTTTTTGTGGTGATAATGTTTAATTCCTTTCTGTGTTTCCTTTGTGTATGTGCTGTACCATTGAGTTTTATACTTTTGTATTTTCACGATGATGGAGATCATTTTTTTCACTTCCAGATACAGGACTCCTTTAAGAATTTTTAATAGGTTCAATCTGCTGGGGATGAATTCCCTCAGTTTTTGCTTGTCTGGGAAACACTTTATTTTCTTCTCATTTCTTGGCTGAGTTTTTTGTTTTGTTTTGTTTTCTTCAGCACTTTGAATATATCAGCCCACTCTCTCCTGTCCTGTGCAGTTTCTGCTGAGATATCTTCTGTTAGTCAGATGAGAATTTCCTTATTTATGACGTGATGCTTTTCTCTTGCTGTTTTTAGAATTCTCCTTTGTTTTTAACTTTTGACAGGTTGACTGTACTGTGCCTTGAAAACCTTTTTGGGTTGATGACTCTAATGTGTCTTCAAGACCTTTTTGGGTTGAATCTATTTAGGGCCTTTGAATTTCTCATATCTGGATGTCTATATCTCTTGTAAGACTTGGGACATTTTCAGTTATTATTTTATTAAATAGGTTTTCTGTGCCTTGCTCATTCCTTCTCCTTCTGGAACTCCAAACATTTGAATATTTATTTCTTTTATGGTGTCCCATAAAAATCCCATAGGCTTTCTTAATTCTTTTTAATTCTTTTTTGTTTTTTTGGTCTGATGTGGTTATTTCAAATTATCAGTTTTTATGTTCAGAAAGTCTTCTGCCTTATGTGGTTTATTGTTGAATCTCTTGATTATATTTTTAATTTCTTTCATTAAATTCTTCAGTTCCAAGATTTCTGTTTGGTTATTCTTTATGATATCCATCTCTTTGTTGATTTCTCATTGAGATTATGAATTGTTTTCCTGATTTCTTTGTATTGTTTATTTGTGTTCTCTTGCATCTTACTGAGTTTAAGATCATTTATTTTGATTTCTTTTTCAGGCACTTTATAGATTGCTTTTCTTTTGGATCTGATATCAGAGAATTATTGTGTTCCTTTGGAGATGTCATAGGTCATTGAATTTTATGTTTCTTGTATCCTTACATTAATAGCTGCATGTCTGATGTAAGAGTCAGTTTTTTCAACTTTATGAATTTGCTTTTTTAGGTAAAACATTTTATTTACATGTGTCTATAGTGTTGATTTGGTACAGTGATTTGGCTTTCATTCTTGGTATACATAGTACTGTAGTATCCATACGATTCTTTAGCTGTAATCAATATCAGTGGTATCTGTGGATTCTTTAACAGCTTAGGCTGCAGTTGTTGGTGAAGGATATAGTAAGGCTTTTCTGTGTATGTCAACACTACTGGACTGGTCCTTAAGTGGTGGTGGTGGTAGGCTGGGTGTGCTGGTACTTGGGGCCCTAATCAGTGCATGTGGGTACCAGTAGTGGTTGTGGGAAGCCCAGGTGGGCTCGCCCCCAGATCTCCAAGCTCTATGCTTGGGCATTGGCAATAGCAGTGGCAGGTCAGGCAGATGGGTCTTCTGGTTTCTGGACCACCACGTGTGATGCCAGCTGTGACAGTGTGAGTAGGCCAGTCCTTGGGCCCCAAGTCAATGCATACAGGCACCAGTGTTGGCTGTGTTGGGCCAAGTGAACTGGTCCCCAGTTTTCTGAATGGTGCATGTAGGTGGATGGTTGCGGCAGTAATCTGGGTGGGCTGGTTCATGGACTCCTTGGAGTCTCACATACACATCAGCTGCAGCAATGGTGTTAGGTGCATTGGCAACAGTGGTGCCAAGCAGGGTGGCCCTGTCTTCCAACCCCTCTTTGGCTCATACAGGAGGCAGAAGTGACAGCAGACAAGGCAAGCCATTGATTGGGACCCTGGATGGTGCACATGGGTGGGGCAGATCCATCCTTAGGTCCCCAGATGGCATGCACAGGGGACAGGCAGATCCTCAGGCCCCTAGGGGGCATGCATAGTGCTAACAGTCGTGGGTGAGGCAGGCCTGTGCTCAGGCTCCTAGACAGCATGCCTGGGCATTGGTGGCAGTAGGTAGGGTGAACCAATCCCCAGACCCACAAATGATGTTTATTGTAGATGGGGAAGGCTGGCCTTCAGGCCTCTTGAGGGTGTACACAAATGCATGGCAGCCCCACAGCTTGAAGGAGTGGGGTTACTGTTGGTGGCCCGTGGCTGGCAGCTTCCAGCATCTGGGAAGCATACTCTTTGGTTTCCTTTGTCCTGGGAAGCCTCCATTGTGTACTTTACTGCCTGTTCCTGGGGTGTAGTACACTGTGTGGGCTAGAGTACGGGGGACCCAGTTGCACTGCTGGGATTAGCTGTTATCACAGAGTTGCAGGCCTCTGGTGAATGTCAGCAGTGTTCCAGGGATGTGGAGATGCAGAAGCTGTTGGTCCCTGGGGCAGAATGGAGTCTGGTGAGGGCTGGGCTCTCAAAATTGCACTTTGCTACAGTGGCTTTGGTCTCAGGGCATGTGTAAGACCCAGTGTGATTTCCCTTTCTAGAACAATGCAGTTGCGTGGACTCTAGGCAGCTCTTTCTACTAGGCTCAGGGCCTGTGAGGGCTGGGGGGCTCTTCTGTGGCTAAAACTGCCAATGTCTGCCATAGGAAAGTAAACTACTGGGGATCTCTCATTTACCTTTTCATTGCAATGGGGAATCCCTCCTGTCTCTGAGCCAATCCTGGCTTGACTGGCTGCTTCACTTCTTTCTCCTTCTATGCCTTGGAGAGTTCCTGTCACTTCCTTGCTTAATTCCAGTGTTTTCTCTTAGATGTTCTATTTGACACATGATTATCTACTAGCTATTTAGGTCCTTTATGGAGGAGGAGAGTGCTTGGCACCTTTTCCTTAGCCATCTTCCACATATTGGTACCAAGCCACACATTCTTACTCCTGCCATTAATGTCTTTCATACAGGCACAGTTCTAGCCACCCTTGCCCACAACTAACTCCTCAGTGCCCCCAGATGTAGTCTCATGGTTCAACTCCATCATTAATCTTTAATTTTTAAAGATTGTTTAATTTTTCAAAAATTAAGTTCTATTAAACCACTCCTTTTTCACAGACAGGAATTCCACAGATACCTATATAACACAATCTTCTCTATGTATAGTACTGGAATGTATATTTAGATTTAGAATATATATTCTCCTTATAGGGATAACAGTTACATTATGTTTTTTCCCCATAGTTGTCATGTGTTCTGTGTGTGTGTGTGTGAGTGTGTGTGTGTGTGTGCCCCATCCCTCCCATTCAAGTGACTCTAGATGGACTTAGCCAATTGTCCATGTTCTATAGACAAACTGGTAGAGCTTCTTCATTACCTACAGTATTTCAGAGACCCATTTCAGACTCTACCTCCAATTCTTAGACCCTACATTCTACCTCCAATTGTTCCTGAATTACTTTCTTATTGCTACTGTAACTTTACATTTCTGGAGGTTATGAGTCAAAAGTGATCTCACTGGGCTAAAAATTAATACATCAGGAAAGATGTGTTCTTTATGGAGGCTCTAGAGGAGAACTCATGCCCTTTTTCATTTTCTAGAGTCCTCCTGCATTCCTTGGCTCATGGCCCCTTCTCTATATGTAAAGGCAGCAGCATGTCATCTTCAAGTCTATCTCTTCTCTGACCTCTGCTTCTGTGATCTCTCTCTCTGACCCTCATTCTTTCCTCTTATAAGAACCCATGTGATGACACTGGGCCTACCTGGATAATCCATCTCAAGAGCCTTAACTTAGTCACACCTCCAAAGTCTCTTTTGCCATGTAAAGTGCATATTCACAGATTCCAGGCATTAGGATGTGGGCACTTCTGGGGAAGGGACATTATTCAGCCTACCACAAAGATTCACATCTGTCCTACATGCAAAATATATTCACTCCATACCAAGTTCTCTAAAAGTCTGAACCCATCGTTGCATCAATTCAAAATCTTATAGCAATCTACCCTTTTTCTGTTATGGTGCTCAAAATTCTTCCATCCTCTACCCACTCCCTAATATGAAAGCCACGTCCATATCTGTTGTATTTATTATGGCAACACCCCACTTCTGTTACTCAAATCAGTATTAGTTTCCTATTGTGTTGTAACAAATCATCACAAATTGAGGGATTGAAACAACACACTTATTTTCGTATATTTCTGGAAGTCAAGAGTCACAAATGGTCTTACTAGGCAAAAGTCAAGGTGTAGGTAAGGCTGCATTCCTTCTGGAGGCTGTAGGGAAAGATCTAATCCCTTGACATTTCCATCTTTTAGAGGCAGCCTATATTATTTTTACCTCATAGGCCCTTCCTCTATATTCAGAGCCAACAGAGTAGAATCCTCAAATTTATCTATTCTTTGATTTCTGCTACCATGGTCTTCTCTCTGACTCTAAATATTAATCCGCTTGCCTTCTTTTTGTGATTATACTGGGACTACCTGGATAACCCAGAATAACCTCCCAATCTCAAGATCTTTAACTTAATCATAATGTAAAGTTCCTGCTGCCATATAAGGAAATACATTCACAGATTCTGGGCATTGGGACATGGATATCTTTGAGGGGTAATCATTCAGGCTACTGCAGTCCTCAGTTACATTCTCCCACATCTATGTCCTGAGTCTTCAAACTGATCATTAGCAGAACTATTTGGAACCAATACAGCACTGCTGTTAAACATTGCACCTCAGATTCTCCTAATAGTCATCCTCTGCAGCAAGTAGTATAATCTGCAAAATCCACTAATCCTTCCCAGAGTGAGCTGTGGCTTCCAATACTGTGGCTTCCATCACTCTGGCCCAGAGTGAGCTGTGGCTTCCAATACTCCCATTCCCATGTCTAGAAAGGGAGTTTGGAGAGGGTTGGTGGTAGGTAAAATAATTAGGATGGGGATCCCTTCCTAAGAAAGCAAGCATTTCTGAGAAGCATATGGATGAGAGCACAGATGATAGTCACCTCACGATGACAGAATTAAGAAACTCTTCAGTGGAGACAAAGATCAGAGTCTACAAGAGGAATGAAATATTGAGGTAAAGAAGGGGCAGAGAGAGGAAATAAATTCTGGGAAGAGGGAACAGCATGTGAAGAGTTGCAGAGATGAAAGAGTGTGGCTGATTGAGGAATCCTACAAACTATTTCAGTATGGCTGAAGGGAGGAAAAGAAAAATAGGTTGGAAGGAGATGGAAAATAAGGGGATAGCATCCACTGGTCTAACTGGAATGGAGAGAAAGACAGGAAGAATGTCAAACATGTAATGCATATTGGGCAATATGCTAGCTGATTTATATACATTTTCTTCACTAAATCTTCACCATTAACCTGAGTGAGCATTTTTGTAGAATTACAAAATTGGATGGTGTTAGGTGGCAGACTTGAAATTCCAGTCCAGCTCTGCCGAACATCAAAGAAAGACCATGGACTTTTCAGAGTTAGTGCTGTCCAAAATGCAGTATGCAAACCATGAATGGAGCCTAAGGAATTGTTGTGGCACACAGACGTTTTTGTTGCTGTTATTTTTTAATTATAATGTCTTTGTTATTTTTAAGGTAAGATTTCATCTAACTGTAGGCCTTTTTGGGGAAATAAACAAGAGCATTTCCGAGCATAGCCCAAGGGAAAAATGCCATAAATTTCCCTCTAAACATAACTCTTATTTCTCTAATGTTTCTTACTAGGCAACAGCTACCTATAAGAATCCTCCATGCCTTGACATTCCATACCCCACGAAGCAGCTCCAAGTGTCTCCTCTCTCCCCACCACTTATTAAATGTGTTTTCCTCATTTTACTAATGTCTGTGCCTCAGTTTCCTCATCTATACATTGAATATAATGATAGAAACTACCACATGGGTTGTGATTATAACTAAATGAGTTAAAGCTCATAGAACAGTGCTTGAGATATGGGAAACACTACACAAGTATATTTTTAAAAAATCTTCAATAGACAGATAAATCTCTTTCATAAATATCTTCTTCTGGGTGTCCACCACCCCATGTCTGGGTTTAAAGCTTTCATCACCTGCCAGCCATCTGCTGTAACTCCAGTTGCCCCTCCAACCTCCTGCCACTAGCCATCAATCCTCATATTGTTTCATAAGTAGGACAATCTGGCTTCTTTCTCAGATCTATGACATTCTTTCCATAAATTACCAGCCTTGCACCAAAAACCTTCCTCAAAAAACCACAATTCTTGTTAAATGGCAGGAAGTTGTAAATAACAGTTATCTCTTCATCTCAAAAATACTTAAAAAACAAAGTTTTTTGTTGTTGTTGTTAAGGAGGGTTAGTTTCAGGGAGGAAAATTAACCCTATAGAGAATGGCAGGGAATAGCAAGATGCAAAAGAAGATAATTAAGCATGTAAGCAAGTTGGCTTGCCAAAAGCAGATGAGTTCTGAAGTAGATGATGAGACTCAAGAAATTAGAACAAAACAGTTTATTACTCACAGTCCGGCAGATAGCAGGAGCATAAGTATGAGAGGACTAATTTCCCTTCCTTCGAGTCCCATAAGGCCCAGATGGTGACTGCACACACAGTGTGTTGTGGCACAGCTGGTAAACCAAAGAGCAAGGGCCCTGCCCCTTTTGCAGCAAACAAGTTAGTTCCCTTTCCCAGGGAGTGAGCAGTCACACAAATAGTTAAGCTTAGGTCACCTTAGCCTATTTAATTGCCTACATAACTAGCTACAGAAATTGCTCTGTATTGAGGGACAGTTGGGCATTGTCGTCTGGACATGCAAAGACACTTGGAGCCTATGGTAGACTGCCTTTTCCACCAGTTAGAAAATCCATGTGCAGAATTATACACATGGAATGAAAACAAGAGTGAGTGTTAAGCACGCACAGAATTAGGTCACTTAATATGGAGAGAAGTCTCAGGAATGGAGAGGACCTGCAATTGTTAAAAGGTAGGATAAAAACTGTAAGGAGCTATAACTGAGAAAAGGAAGAGTAAATAGTGGGAATTGCTAGAGCATAAGTTGGGAAGTTCCCATACTGTAGGACTCTGGAGCTTTAGAATAAAATAAGTCATAGGATCAAATTCTGGCTCTCCCACATCTATGCAAGGGAATAACAATGCATACATTGAGGAAACAATGCCAAGATGAAACAGCACACATAAGACAATAATATGTAAGATCTGTATTTCTTGTTAATATCAGCTTTCCAAATTTTGCTATTTTTGTTTTCATTATAATTATTTTTATGAAAAGTAATCCTCTTGTATACATAAAAATATGCATACAATGAAATGAGCTGTCTTCCTATGACAAAAACCCTTGAGTTAATACAAGAAGGACTAAAGTATAAAAAAATGCTGCTTAAATCATGGGGTATATAGATAATTTTGCTGGTGTCTTTGTAGGTTGATGAAGAAAAATGTGTGAGCATTCTAACCTTCTAGCCCAAAACAGGTGTCCACAAGATGTTGTACAGTGCCTGATACACAAAGATGTCATATGCTGTTACCTATATAGATAGGATCTACTGTACTACTCCAACTGGAAAATGGAAAGAGGGCTATTACAATCAGTGTTGTTATAAAATTTAATTATTTAATTAAGCATCCATTGATGTCTATTAGATTTCAGGAAGTATCCTGAAAGCTTGATATGCAAAGGCTAATCACTCAAGGCCCTCTCAAAGATCAAATATCTTAGTGAAAGAAACAATCATACAAGCATATGGGTCTTAGAGGATAAGTTACTTATTAAAGGTCACAGAACTAGCAGTGGTAGTAATGAGTTGTCCACTCTAGTGTGCCCAGTCTCTAGTTCCATGCAATTGTTTTAAGCCAAATTTTCTCTTATACCATTTTCCAATTTACCTTACTTCCCTCTGTTGGCTCTGTTTGCCAATAAATTATTAAAATACGTACAGTCTAAGTTGATAAACTTGGACCAGGAAACAACTTCCAGGAAAGATTGCTAGGAGCCTCCCTGTATTTTCCTGACGCTTCTCCCAGAGGATAACTCTGGAAGTAAAGCTCTCCTCATCTGTGAGTGGGGCAGGGCTCTCAGGCAGGGCTTTCACCTCCCTTTCCTGGCCAACAGTTGTTCTAGAAGAACTGCTGTCTCTTAGTCATTGACTCCATTTAAAGGTCAATGACAGAAGGGACAATACCAGCTCCCAAGCTTTTCAAATTATGTAAATCCTCCATTATTCTCAGAGAGGGCCTCTAATGCTGCTGTTATAGTGTAAGCTACCTAATCCTTTCTGATGTATAAAAATGTCAGGTAGTTTGACTTCCCGCTGGTTGGTTTCAGTATAGATCTTTGGAACTCCTAAGTTAGTCTTTAAAGGGATAGTACCACTTTGTGAATTTCTGAATTTCCCAAGTGTCCTGCTATGTTGGGCGAAGGTGGTTCTGTCATTAGAAATGACATCTACATGTCAACAACTGTAATATAAGCAATATTTCCAAGGGGAATGGAGAAAGACCTACCTTTGGAGTCCAACAGGCCTGGATGTGAATCCAAGTTCCATTTAACTACCTACGTTACTTAACTCAGCTCAGCCTATTTCAACTGTATAAGAGGAGGTGTAATATATACCTCTCAGATCTTTGGGAAATAACAAAGGTAGTCAGGCACACAGCTGATAGGCAATGTAGGTCAGTACTGAAATGGTATATTTATGTGATTCCTCTATATTGTTAAGCTCCTCATGGCATGGACCTTGTGTGTATCATCTCTGTGTTCTTCAAACCCCTAGCACAACATTTAAAACACAGTGTCAATGAATCCTTATGGGGCACAGTTGACCAGGCCTCAGAATTTTAATCTGAAAAACAAATGAGCATTTCAACTCTGATGTTTTACAGTCTGAGAAAACTGCTCATATGCCCAATGTAGATATTGATATACATCATACACGAATTAAAATGTCATTGAGTTGTGATTTTTGCCATGATGCTTTTCTTTTGTGCTGTTGGGCTTCATGGCACTAGGGCATAACTGCAGCACTTCTAGTATTCAAATCCACATGGGGCAATACACAGAAGCTGAATTATTTGGCCTCTTTGTGCAATCTACCCATGTAACAAACATGCACATTTACCCCCCACCCCCTCACAACCTAAAATAAAAGTTGGGAAAAATCCTATGGTAAATTCCTAAGATATTTTGTTACCTTGACATCTATTTTTTGTCTTCCTCTAACACACAGAAACTCCTTTTAAAAACTTTAATTATCTCTCTGTGTGTGCTTTGAAATGTAAATTTGCTACCCTGTTTTCTCTAAAACTCATGGCTGTGGTCATGTGGGACTGGTAAATTTTACCCTTTTCCATTTACAAAGGCACAGTTTAAGTTCAACTGTCCTTTTAAACTAGTGAGTCTCACAGTCTCACAGCTAAAATTTTAAAATCAATGCTATAATGTATTTGTGTCTTTCTGTAACTTTATGTCTACATGCTTACATGTCTATGTGTGTATATTATCTATATAATATTAAATTGACCCATTTAAAAAAAAGATTTCGTTTTTTACTGTACCTCTTTCTTAGGAGCAGAGAAATCCAGGAAGAACCACAGCAAACATCCCCTCAGGGTGCATTGCTGAGCACCGGGTTATACTTCCAATCATAAATCAGTCAAGGAAAGTTCTTCAAGAAAGGAGGCATATTGATGTGTGGGGTGGTGGGGAGGGTGATAATGCAAGTGCCTAATGAGTGGCTGATTACTGGGTCCAACAAGATAATTCAGAGTAAAAACAGTCTAATGGTGAGTTAACGGATTCCAAGAATGAGGGAGAGCCAACCTGAAATTTGCCAGTCATTTACCTGTTTAATGGCATCAGTATAAAATAGTCCAATATTTAGTAATAGTTAAAGCCTTGCAAATAGGAGTGGAATGGGCATTGACTATGATTGTTTCCATGGCTGGCCAAATATTTATCTTCTGACTGATTATTTTTTTCTGTAACTATGATAACTTCTTTTATTCTGAAGTTTTAAAGACTGTTTGCAAATATCCGCTTGGTTTGATAGTTCAAACTTAGAGGATGTATTTACTGGGGATCTCAATCTTGTATTCCTGTCCACCATGAGCACCCATTGGATGCTACATACTGGAGATTTATCCTAGACTTCAACATTTGGACATATTCATATAAGAAGCTCTTACCTATGAGGTTATCGTGGCTTCAGATCACAAGTGTAAGGACTGAATAAACTAGTGTCCACTTGTCATATAAATCCTAAGAGGTATGGAGATGCTGCTGCAATCCTGACAATCTGAAATATGACAGATTTGAGACATGGTAATCAGTGACTCACAGATAGCTAATATTAATGAACATTTACCATGGAACAAACACTTTCTTAAATGTTTCAATCACATCATTCCTTTTAGTCAACAATACATGGTACCTATTAGTTTAGGCATAGGTATTATACTCAATTTTATGGATTAAGACACTGATACAGAGGTTCAGTGACGTGCTGACAATCACTTAGCATACAAATAGTGGAAGCAGGATTTTTATCCAGGCAGTTTCCCTCTAGAGCCCAGACATATAACTACTGTTACACGGCTTCCACTCCAATGGCTAAGACAGGAGAGATGCTCAGATTCTTTTCTTATTTTGGGGAAGTAAGGGTATAGAAAATGTAAATACTAATGTGCCTTCTGATTTTCTCTGAAGATGAATGAAAGAAAATATGCTTAGCACTTGGCATTTATGTAGAAGCCCAAAAGAAAAATGTGACACAACTTTGTTTCATGTTATGTAAGAGTGGTAATAACCACAGCATAGGAAAATAAATGTTCAGAGTAATTCGCAACTATCTTATCAAATCACCTCCTATGTATCTGGATAAGGTTTCCTCTGAAAAAGAAGAATGGTTCCCTATAAAAGATTCTTGATGAAGGTAGGTTCTAAGGCCTAAAAGGAGGGCACTGTAGAACTTTCCCTTCTTAGACTGAAATAAAAGAAAAGTTTTCCAACACTCTCTTTTGGGCTGGTAGTAAGTTTGGTTATGATTCTGAGCTGGAAATGCTTATAGAAAATTCAGGTGGTGGGGGTGGTAAACTACTGCTCACCATTTGGAGGCGGGCCAGGAGCCAGGCAGGAAACTAGCATAGTAAGGGATTTCAGAATGGATCTGAGGTCTATGCATGGTTGTAAGACCTAGTGTTTGTATTTGTATTACACATCTCTCCCACAGTTCAAGAAGTTTCAATAAAATCTCATTAAATATTACAGCTTGGTTTTTGCTGTGTGATATGGTTTGGCTGTGTCTCCACCCAAATCTCATCTTGAACTGTAACTCTCATAATTCCCACATGTTGTGAGAGGGACCAGGTGGGAGATCATTGAATTATGGGGGCAGTTTCCCCCATAGTGTTCTTATGGCAGTGAATAAGTCTCATGAGATCTGATGGTTTTATAAGGGGTTTTCTTTTCACTTGGCTCTCATTTTGTCTCTTGCCTGCCGCCATGTAAGACATGCCTTTCGCCTTCTGTGATGATTTTGAGGCCTCCCCAGCCACGTGGAACTGTGAGTCCATTAAACCTTTTTCTTTAGAAATTACCCAGTCTAGCATATATCTTTATCAGAAGTATTGGAAGCGGACTAATACATTGTGCAATGAGAAATCAGGGAAAGCCCCAAATCCATGCCTGGAGTAAAGAGGTAGAGGTAAGACAGCAGGATTTCCTCCACTGAGGTCTGAGTGCTAATGGCTGAGGCAGTCACCAGACTAGAACCAAAATTCCCTGAGGAGGAATATCATGAAGGATAGTGGCAGGGGTCAGTGGCAAAGATCTAGTGATGAGGCAGCAGGACAAAGAGTCCAGACAAGACAGAAGGACGCTGAGGAATTTTTCCACATCACAGGAAAAACAGCAGAAGAACCTCTTCTATAAAACCTGATTCATTAAGCCAAATTATAAAAAGGACACCCCACCTCACTGATCAGGAAGATGGCTTGGTTTTCTTGTTTTTGTCATTTTAACAAGCAATATTACCATCAGTACAGAAAAACTCTTGCACAGAGGCTAAAACCTATGTAGCCTTTTAGTTTAGTTTTGTTTTTGCTCTGTTAATCCCAAACCTGTTTGGTATATCATGGAAAAAAAGATGAAGTATTTAAATAATAGTAGATCCAGGTATTCAGGGTCGTAAGGAATGATGATAGAATTTCAGTTAAGGTCACTGGCTCTGGGGACAAATATTTCTATGGTAAAAACTATGGCTCTGCCATTAACCAGCTGAGTAGTGATTGTTGCTAAACCTCTGGGGGCATTTGTTCACCTGTAGAAAAGAGCTGATGATGGCACCTATATGCAAAAATGTTTAACTAGTGTAGATGTGGTGAAAGGGTCACTCTCATAAACTCCTGGTAGTTGTATCAAAGGTTAAATATGCAGGACCATCGAATCAACCATGTCCCTTCAACAATTTATTCCAGAGGACATAAATGGACATGTATACAAACATGCAGGTAAAAGATTATTCACTCATGAATCTTCATTAGCATGAAAAAAGTCCTAAGTGTAAAATTAAATCTTAATGTTTATTAACTTCCTCTGGGGTGCATTTTCTGAACTACATTTAAATAAAGTTATTTTCCTTCCTTCCCAGGTAGGTATGTGGCCCTTCCTGAGGCCTGTTCTAAGTTGGTCTCCTAGGGTCCTGAAGGGGACTCCTGTATGGTCTATGGAAGGTGTTCTACCTACAGGTGAGAGAATTGTGGAACAGGGACCTTGGATTCTAGGGTGTGTGGGTCTCCTTAAACTCTAACATAGGGGTTTCCAATGCCTGGACCACAGACCAGTAACAGTCAGTGCTCTGTTAGGAACGGGACTACACAGCAGGAAGTGACTAGTGGGCGAACCAGAATTATCACCTGAGCTCTGCCTCATGTCAGATCAGTGGTGGCAGTAGATTCTCATAGCAGCATGAACCCTATTACGAACTGCGATGCAAGGGATGTAAGTTGCGCATTTCTTATGAGAATCTAAATAATGCCTAATGATCTGAGGTAGAACAGTTTCATTGGTTCCTGGTGCCAAAAAGGTTGGGGACCACTGCTCTAACACATATACCCTTCACCCAGTACCTCCCTGCAATTTCACTGCCTCAGTGGCTCCACCTCAGTGCCTGTGTACTAGCTGTGTATGCCCCTTGTAGGAAATGCCCCTTCTAGACAAAATATTTGGAAAGGTTTTCATGGGCTCCTCAGCTCCTGTATAGCAACCCCATACTTGCTTGCCTCCCCCTTCACAGGAACCCTCCATTTAGAGTTTAAAACCCCTACTATCTCCATTTTCTTCTATCTTCCTCCCTCCTCTTTCATCATCCTCCCTACTTCTTCATTGCTGGACCCTTCTTCTGAGATGACATAAGTTTGTGAGAGGAACTCAATATCCAGCTTCTTTGTCTCTGCCATAATTCTGGATGTAAGGTAAGATTGAGGAGAAGGAGCAGGGAGATGAAGGGGTAGATAAAGAAGAGATAGAAAAAAAAGGGAGAAAGAAGAGAGAAGAAGGGGTGAGAAGAAGAGAGAAAAGGAAGAGAGAAGGAAGAAAGGGGAGAAAGAGGAGGGAAGGAAAAGAATAGGAGGAAGGGAAAGAAAGGAAAAGGGAAGCAGGGAGTTGAAGGACAGTGTAGAGAGAGAATAAAAGGAGAAGAAAGAAAGGAGCATGAGGAAGGATTAGAGGTGAGAAGGGGAACATTTGGAGGCAGAGGAAAAGGAGCAGAAAAAGCAGGAAGAGGAATAAGAGGAGAGGAAGGATTTCATATAGAGGGGGATAAAGAGAATTTGTATGTCTAAGGATCCCAGGGACAGCTTTCCCAGGTGAGAGCTGGGTTCAACTGTTCTCTGTTTCCCCCATAGGCAGCCTCTTATGGGGGTAGCTCCTGCCCACCCCTGCTGCTTATGCTGCAGTTGCTGGTATTGCTTGAAAGCTGCCTCCAGGACCCAGGACCTCCTTCACCTTTCTGTTCTCTTCCTCAAACCACTTTTTGGACAGCCAGCCACAAGGATTTTTGGGGTCATCATTCCATACCTCAATATCTCCCTTCAGCTTCCCTTCATTGTGCTGTGAAAGAAGACCACAGAGAGATCCAAGATGGCCGGTTAGGAACAGCTCAAGATTGCAGCTCCCAGTGAAAGCGCAGAGGGTGAGTGGATGCCGCATTTCCAGATGGATTTTTATTGCCCACAGACCAGGAGATTCCCAGGCAGAGGAGCCCCATGGGTCGCCAGCACGGCTGTTTTGGCTGGCGCGGCTGTTTTGCCAGTGCCCTGGCGCAGCGGTTCCTGCTGCAGAGTAAACGGGAATGGGCCCCCACCGTTAGCCAGCAAAGGGAGCTCCAGGAAGCTCTGGGAAGCTCCGGGAAGGCAGAGTAACTCACTCATCTTATTGAAAAAAAGGGGACTGAAACAGGGAGCCAGGCCAGGAGATTCCCGGGCAAAAAAGTGCCACAAATCTAAGTGCCGCTGTTTCAGCCGGGGCAGTGGGTCGCCGCACAGGAAATCACACAGATCCCTGCGCCTTTTCAACAGGGGACTATTAACACCTGGGAGAGAGCCAACCGTTCAACTAAAAAAAAAAAAAAAACGATTCTGAGGCAGGGAGCCAGGTGATCAGGCTCTGCTGGTCCCACCCCCACACACACAAAAAAAAAAACCACACACACACACACACACAAAAGCAATTGGAAACACTCTGGGTTGAGAGTTTCACAGCAAGCACAGCTGAACCTGGGACCATCCAGCTCTGTGGGGGAGGGGCATCTGCCATTACCGAGACACTCCACCACTTCGGAGGCAGTCTGCCATTGCTGAGGCAGCTTGCCGTTGCCGAGGCAACCTGCCATTTCAGAGAGAGTCCATCATTACAGAGGCGGGCCACCATTGCCGAGGCAGTTCTAACTACACCCATATAAACAGGACTTCAGGGAAGTTCACACGGCAGCTGGGCGGAGCCCACAGAAGCTCAGCAAAGCCTCTGCAGGCAGACAGTGACTAAGCTGCCTTCTTGCTGGGCAAGGCAACCCTGAAAAAAAAAAAAAAAGCAGCAGCACAGTGGAAATTCATAAATAAAGCCCTAACTCCCTGGGACAGAGCACCTGGGGAAAAAAAAGGGGTTTACGAGTTCTGCTGCAGCAGACTTAAACGTACCTGCCCAGCAGCTCTGAATGAACAACAGAGCTCACAGCTCAGCACTTGAGCTACGATAAAGGACAGACTGTCTCCTCAAGCAGCTCCCTGACCCCCATATATACAAAGAGTCACCTCATAAAGGAGAGCTCAGACTGACATTTGGCAGGTATCCTTCTGGGACAAAGCAGAAGAAGAAACTGGTAGCAACCCTTACTGTTGTGCAGCTGCTGCAAGTGATCCCCAGGCAAGCAGGGCCTGGAGTGGACCTCAGCAGTCCTAAAGCAGAGGGGCCAGACTGTTTGTTAAAAGGAAAACCAAGAAACAGAAATAACTTCATCATCAACAAACAGGACGTCCAGTCAGAGACCCAATCAGAAAGTCAGCAACTACAAAGACGACAGGCAGATAAATCCGCAAAGATGGGAAGAAACCAGCGCAAAAAGGATGAAAACACCCAAAACCAGAACACCTCTCCTCCTACAAGGGATCACAACTCCTCACCAGCAAGGGAACAAGACTGGATGGAGAATGAGTGTGATGAAATGACAGAATCAGGCTTCAGAAGGCGGGTAATAGGAAACCTCTGTGAGCTAAAAGAACATGTTCTAACCCAATACAAAGAAACTAAGAACCTTGAAGAAAGATTTGACGAAATGCTAACGAGAATGGACAACTTAGAGAGGAATATAAGTGAATTGATGGAGCTGAAAAAAACAACACGAGAACGTCACAAAGCATGCACAAGTTTCAACAGCTGAATTGACCAAGCAGAAGAAAGGATATCAGAGGTCGAAGATCAACTCAATGAAATAAAATGAGAAGGCAAGATTAAACACGGTAAAAAGGAATGAACAAAGTCAACAAGAAATATGGGACTATGTGAAAAGACCTAATCTATATTTGATAGGTGTACCTGAATGTAATGAAGAAAACGAATCCAAGCTGGAAAATACTCTTCAGGATATTATCCAGGAAAACTTCCCAAACCTAGCAAGGCAGGCCAATATTCAAGTCCAGGAAATACAGAGAACACCACAAAGATATTCCTCTAGAAGAGCAACCCCAAGGCACATAATCGTCAGATTCACCAGGGTTGAAATGAAGGAGAAAATGCTAAGGGCAGCCAGAGAGAAAGGTCGGGTTACCCACAAAGGGAAGCCCATCAGACTCACAGCAGATCTCTCAGCAGAAACCCTACAAGCCAGAAGAGAGTAGGGGCCAATATTCAACATCCTTAAAGAAAAGAACTTTCAAACCAGAATTTCATATCCAGCCAAACTAAGCTTCTAAAGTGAAGGAAAAACAAAATCCTTTATGAACAAGCAAGTACTCAGAGATTTCGTCACCACCAGGCCTGCCTTACAACAGCTCCTAAAAGAGGCACTACACATAGAAAGGAACAATCAGTACCAACCACTCCAAAAACATACCAACTGGTAAAAAGCATCAACACAATGAAGAATCTGCATCAACTGACAGGCAAAACAGCCAGCTAGCATCATAATGGCAGGATCAAATTCACACATAACAATATTAACCCTAAATGTAAATGGACTAAACGCCCCAATCAAAAGACACAGATTGGCAAATTGGATAAAAAGCCAAAACCCATCGGTGTGCTGTATCCAGGAAACCCATCTCATATGCAGGGATACACAAAGGCTCAAAATAAAGGGATGGAGGAAGATTTACCAAGCAAATGGAGAGCTAAAAAAAGCAGGAGTGGCAATTCTCATCTCTGATAAAATAGACTTTAAAGCAATGAAGATCAAAAGAGACAAAGAAGGACATTACATAATAGTAAAAGGATCAATAGAACAAGAAGAGCTAACGATCCTAAGTATATATGCACCCAATACAGGAGAACCCAGATACATAAGGCAAGTTCTTAATGACTTACAAAGAGACTTAGACTCCCACACAATAATAGTGGGAGACTTTAACACCCCATTGACAATATTAGACAGATCAACGAGACAGAAAATTAACAAGGATATCCAGGACTTGAACTCAGACCTGGAACAAGCAAACCTAATAGACATTTACAGAACTCTCCACCCCAAATCCACAGAATATACATTCTTCTCAGCACCACATCACACCTACTCTAAAACTGACAACACAATTGGAAGTAAATCGCTCCTCAGCAAATCTAAAAGAATGGAAATCATAACAAACAGTCTCTCAGACCACAGTGCAATCAAGTTAGAACTCAGAATTGAGAAACCAACCCAGAACCACACAGCTTCATGGAAACTGAACAACTTTCTCTTGAATGTTGACTGGATAAACAATGAAATGAAGGCAGAAATAAAGATGTTCTTCGAAACCAACAAGAACGAAGACACAACATACCAGAATCTCTGGGACACATTTAAAGCAGTGTCTAGAGGAAAATTTATAGCAATAAGTGCCCACATGAGAAGACAGGAGAGATCTAAATTTGACACTCTATCATCAAAATTGAAAGAGCTAGAGGAGCAAGATCAAAAAAACTCAAAACCTAGCAGAAGACAAGAAAAAACTAAGATCAGAGCAGAACTGAAGGAGACAGAGACACAAAAAACCCTTCAAAAAATCAATAAATCCAGTAGCTGGTTTTTTGAAAAGATCAACAAAATAGACAGACCACTAGCCAGACTAATAAAAAAGAAAAGAGAGAATAACCAAATAGATGCAGTAAAAAATGATAAAGGGGATATCACCACAGATTCCACAGAAATTCAAACCATCAGAGATTATTACAAACAACTCTATGCACATAAACTAGTAAACCTGGAAGAAATGGATAAATTCCTGGACACTTGCCTCCTCCCAAGCCTAAACCAGGAAGAAGTCGAAACCCTGAATAGACCAGTAACAAGGTCTGAAGTCGAGGCAGCAATTAAGAGCCTACCACCCAAAACAAGCCCAGGTCCAGATGGGTTCACAGCCGAATTCTACCAGACATACAAAGGGGAACTGGTACCACTCATTCTGAAACTATTCCAAATAATCCAAAAAGAGGGAATCATTCCCAAATCATTTTATGAGACCAACATCATCCTGATACCAAAACCCGGCAGAGACTCAACAAGAAAAGAAAACTACGGGCCAATATCCATGATGAACATAGATGCAAAAATCTTCAATAAAATACTGGCAAGCCGATTGCAACAGCACATCAAAAAGCTTATCCACCATGATCAAGTAGGATTCATCCTGGGGATGCAAGGCTGGTTCAACATATGCAAGTCTATAAATGTAATTCACCACATAAACAGAACCAAAGACAAAAACCACATGATTATCTCAACTGATGCAGAGAAGGCCTTTGACAAAATTCAACAGCCCTTTATGCTAAAAACCCTCAATAAACTAGGTATTGACGGAACGTATCTCAAAATAATAAAAGCTATTTATGACAAACCAACAGCCAATATCATACTGAATGGGCAAAAACTGGAAGCATTCCCTTTGAAATCTGGCACTAGGCAAGGATGCCCTCTCTCACCACTCCTATTCAATATAGTACTGGACGTTCTAACCAGAGCAATCAGGCAAGAAATAGAAATGAAGGGTATTCAATTAGGAAAGGAGGAAGTCAAATTGTCTCTATTTGCAGACGACATGATTGTATATCTAGAAGACCCCATCGTCTTAACCCAAAATCTCCTGAAACTGATAAGCAACTTCAGCAAAGCCTCAGGATACAAAATCAATGTGCAAAAATCACAAGCATTCCTATACACCAATAACAGACTTAAAGAGAGCCAAGTCAAGAATGAACTGACGTTCACAATTGCTACAAAGAGAAAAAAATGGCTAGGAATACAACTAACAAGGAACGTAAAGGACCTCTTCAAGGAGAACTACAAACCACTGCTCAACGAAATAAGAGAGGACACAAACAGATGGAGAAACATTCCATGTTCATGGTTAGGAAGAATCAATATCATGAAAATGGCCATACTGCCCAAAGTAATTTACAGATTCAATTCTATCCCCATCAAGCTACCAATGACCTTCTTCACAGAACTGGAAAAAACCACCTTAAACTTCATATGGAACCAAAAGAGAGCTCGCATAGCCAAGTCAATTCTAAACAAAAAGAACAAAGCGGGAGGCATCACACTACCGGACATCAAACTATACTACAAGGCTACAGTAATCAAAACAACATGGTACTGGTACCAAAACAGAGATATAGACCAATGGAACAGAACAGAGGCGTCGGAGGCGACACAACATATCTACAACCACCCTATCTTTGACAAACCCGACAAAAACAAGCAATGGGGAAAGGAATCCCTGTTCAATAAGTAGTGTTGGGAAAACTGGCTAGCCGTGTGCAGAAAGCAGAAACTCGACCCCTTCCTGACACCTTACACTAAAATTGACTCCAGATGGATTAAAGACTTAAACATAAGACCTAACACCATAAAAACCCTAGAAGAAAATCTAGGCAAAACCATTCAGGACATAGGCGTAGGCAAGGACTTCATGACCAAAACACCAAAAGCATTGGCAACAAAAGCCAAAATAGACAAATGGGACCTAATCAAACTCCACAGCTTCTGCACAGCAAAAGAAACAGTCACTAGAGTGAATCGGCAACCAATAGAATGGGAAAAAATTTTTGCAGCTTACCCATCTGACAAAGGGCTGACATCCAGAATTTATGAAGAACTAAAACAGATTTACAAGAAAAAAACAAGCCCATTCAAAAGTGGGCAAAGGATATGAACAGATACTTTACAAAAGAAGACATACATTAGGCCAACAAACATATGAAAAAATGTTCATCATCACTGGTCATTAGAGAAATGCAAAGCAAAACTACATTGAGATACCATCTCATGCCAGTTAGAATGGCGATCATTAAAAAATCTGGAGAAAACAGATGCTGGAGAGGATGTGGAGAAATAGGAACACTTTTACACTGTTGGTGGGAGTGTAAATTAGTTCAACCATTGTGGAAGACAGTGTGGCGATTCCTCAAGGACCTAGAAATAGAAATTCCATTCGACCCAGCAATCCCATTACTGGGTATATATCCAAAGGATTATAAATCATTCTACTATAAGGACACATGCACATGAATGTTCATTGCAGCGCAGTTTACAATAGCAAAGACCTGGAACCAACCCAAATGCCCATTGATGATAGACTGGACAGGGAAAATGTGACACATATACACCACGGAATATTATGCAGCCATCAAAAACGATGAGTTTGCGTCCTTTGTAGGGACATGGATGAACCTGGAAACCATCATTCTCAGCAAACTGGCACAGGAACACAAAATCAAACGTCGCATGTTCTCACTCATAGACGGGTGCTGAACAATGGGAACACATGGACACAGGGAGGGGAGCACTATACGCTGGGGTCTGTTGGGGGGGAGAGGAGGGGACAGCGGGGGGTGGGGAGTTGGGGAGAGATAGCATGGGGAGAAATGCCACATATAGGTGAAGGGGAGGAAGGCAGCAAATTACCCTGCCACGTATGCACCTATGCAAAAATCTTGCATGTTCTTCACATGTACCCCAAAACCTAAAATGCAATAAAAATAAAAATAAATAAATAAAAGAAAGAAGAGCACTTTGCTGAACTCAGAGTGGATATTTCCATAGAACAGCTGGCTCAGTTGACTCCACAAGTCCTCCTACTTTACCTGTTGGTTTATCATCAACTTCTCTGTGGAAATAAGCAAGGCAGGGAGGGGCCTCTTACCTCTGAGCCTCACTTTCCTATCCCTTGCATTGCATCAGAAAGATTCTCTGTGTCTCTATGGAAAGAGGAACCAAGGAGGCCCTGTGAGAACTCACAGGAATAATTGGGGTTGTGCAAATTATGAAGTGGAAGATGCTAAACTAATTAAAAGAATCCTGGTTCCAACCTCCAGAGTTCCTGTCACACAGATTGGGCCCCTATAGGACAAACCTGCATCTATTCATCCTGTTGGCCTTGGCACATAGCAAGGGGTCTGGCATTATTGCAACGTATTTGTATGAACTGAACAGAATCCTCAGGTTCCAGAGCAATTTGTGTGTACCTGCTGCTGTTTCTGTTTTCCACAAGCTGGCAAAAAAAGGAACTCTTTAGGTGTCTGTCAGAAAGGAGCAATTTATTCTATGATTATTTATTTTACACACAACACAATACACACACACAAATACAAAACAAAGGTGGTCTTCTAAGAAAAGTCTAGGGTGCTCATGTTTTTTGTCTCTATCTTTGGATGATTCTTCTTTCCTCTCATCAATGGTAAAGGGATGTTGGATGTATTTATGGATGTATAGTTGGATGAGTAAATGGTTGGATGACTACATGGAGAGATGATAAACACATGCTTGAGTGAATGGATGGGTGATCATACAGCTGGATAGATGAAGAAATGAATGAGTCAAAGGATGTATGGATGAATAAATGGTTGGATGGATGATGGCATGAAGTTTTGGATGAATAAATAGATAAAGAGTTGTATAGATGACTGTATTGATAGTGGGTAGACAAAGGATGGATGATGAATGCATGGATGAATGAATGGATAGATGGTTGGGTTAATTGTTGATTAGATGAATGGATGAGTGGGTAGATAGTTGTATGGATAATGGTTAGTTGCAAAGAGTGGAGGAATGGAATAGTGGCGGGATTGAATGGACAGAGAGGAAGGGATGGAATACTGGGTCGATATATGGCTGCTAGGCTGACTGGATGGTGGAATGGATAAAGAGATAGTTGAACTAGATACTGCTACCCTTAAGTTCCTACCTGGTTTTGGCCTGGCTGGATCCCTATGTCTTTTCTCTATTTCTTACCTTGGTTTTCTCTTGCTATTTTTCTCAGAGAGTAGGGGTTAAAAAATAATAATTGTTCATTTTGCTAGAAATTGATTCAGTGCCTTTAGTCCATAAACACTTATTCAATTCCTATATTACATGTCAGACTTTGGGCTTAGGTTGGTTAAAAACAGAAAAAAATGGGGAGTGTTATTTTCTATTAGGGAATCAACAGACTGGTTGGGGGAGATACTAACTTCATTACCATACAAGTAACTATGTCATAATTTATGAAAATTATTACTATCAGTAGTAAAGTGTTGGAATGTGTCTTTGGAATGTGTCTAGCCAATGTCTGGGAATAGTGAGGAAGCTAGCAACATGACTGGGTAGTCTCAGCCAAGAAAAGTGGTAAAAAAGGAAATAAATGGAGAGGGGCTAGATAAACATCTTGGTTGCAGCTCACTCACAGGACATCTGCATTTACTATGAGTGAGGTGGGAGGTAGGGAGAGGTTTTTACTGTAAAAGAGATGTGACTTAATTTATGTTTCAACAAGATCCCTCTGTCTACTGCAGAGAACTTAGCTTTCATTGTATGGCGAGGGCAGAAGCACAGAAAGAGGGAGAGCATGGCTGTTAGATACCTTGATTTTTCCTCAAGACTACCTCTAGGCTCAGCTGTTCTGCATTCACTGGAACAAAAAACAAAACAAACAAACAAACATAAAAAAAACAGTGATATTCTCAAACCTTAGGGACCACACCCTACTCTGCCTCCATAACTCCAATTTTGGGGAAGGGATTTCTCTGCTGTCACATAAAAGGTCTTGTACAGACCCAGGAGAGGCCTAAGATTCTTCCTTCTATCTCATCTTCTTCACCTAGTGAAGGTCACTCTGAATCTAGCCCTTTCTCTTTTGTGTGCCCATGTACCTATAAGTGCTCAAAGGCTCTGGCATTTACAAATGGTAGTGTGAATATGGTGCAGAATAAACCTGGTTTTACAAAAACCTTAAATTATGTAGGAGAGATATGATAACAAAGATGTAAATACATCTAGTCAGGTGAAGAGAAGGGCTATAAAGAAAAAAAATAAAGCAAGAAAAAGGGAATGGGAAGTGATCAGATGCAGAGGGCCAGGTACTATGTTGTATATGGGAAGGTAAGTTAAGATCTCTATAAGCAGGCAAGGTTTGAACTGAGAGCCAGATTATTAGTGGCAATGAGAGGATATCTAGACTATCATGGGTGAAGAGCACTACAGACAGGGGAAACATAATAAAAAACCCTTGAAGACTAATAAGGAAGAAAACAGGGAAGATCCAAATAAACACAATGAGAAATGATGAAGGGAATATTACCACTGAACCCACAGAAATTAAAATAGCCATCAGAAACTACTACAAACACCTCTGTGCACACAAACTAGAAAACCTAGAAGAGACAGATCAATTCCTGGAAACATATACCCTTTCAAGACTGAACCAGAAAGAAATTGATTCCCTGAAGAGACCAATAATGAGCTCTGAAATTGAATCAGTAATAAATAGACTACCAACAAATAAAGCCCAGGACGCAACAGATTCACAGCCAAATCGTATCAGGTTTTAGAAAGAAAAGCTGGTACCATTTCTACTGAAACTCTTTCAAAAATTGAAGAGGAGTGACTCCTCCTGAACTCGTTCTATGAGGGCAGCATCATCCTGATATCAAAACCTGGCAAAGAGACAACAACAACAAAAACTTCAGGCCAATATCCTGATTAACATCAGTGCAAAAATCTTCAACAAATTACTCGCAAACAGAATCCAGCAGCACATCAAAAAGCTCATCCACCATAATCAAATAGGCTTCATCCTTGGGATGCAAGGTGTTCCAGATATACGTGAATCAATACATGTGATTCATCAATAAACAAAAGCAAAGCCAAAAACCACATGATTACTAAATAGGTGCAGAAAAGGCTTTCAGTAGAATTTAACACCTCTTCATGTTAAAAACTCTCAATAGACTAGATATTGAAGGAACATACTTCAAAATAATAAGATCCATCTATGACAAACCCACAGGCAACATCATACTGAATGGGCAAATGCTGAAAGCACTCCCCTTGAAAACTGGCATAAGACAAGGATGCACTCTCTCATATACAACATAGTGTTGGAAGTCTTAGCCAGAGCAATGAGGCAAGAGAAAGAAATAAAGGGCATCCAAAAAGTAAGACAGGAAGTCAAACTGTCTTTGTTTGCAGACTACATGACCATATATCTAGAAAAATTTATAGTCTCAGCCCAAAAGCTCCTTCAGCTGATAAACAACTTCAGCAAAATTTCAGGATACAAAATCAATGTACAGAAATCACTAGCATTACTATACACCAACAGCAACCAAGCTGAGAGCCAAATCAGGAAGGCAATCCCATTCATAATAGCCATACAAAGAATAAAATAGAAATACAGCTAACAAAGGAGGTGAAAGATCTCTACAGTGAGAATTACAAAACACTTCTCAAAGAAATCAGAGGAGGTAAACAAATGGAAAAGCATCCCATACTCATAGGTAGGAAGAATCAGTATCATTAAAATGGCCTTATGGCCCAAATCAATTTATAGAGTAAATGCTATTCCTATCAAACTACCAATGACATTCTTCACAGAACTAGAAAAAACTATTTTAAAATTCATATAGAACCAAAACAAATCCCAAATAGCCAAGGCAATCCTAAGCAAAAAGAACAAAGCTGGAAGCATTGTGTTACCCAACTTCAGACTGTACTACAGGGGTCCAGGTGCTGTGGCTCATGCTTATAATCCCAGCACTATGGGCGGCTGAGTGGGCACATAACCTGAAGTCAGGAGTTCGAGAACAGCCTGGCCAACAGGGTGAAACCCTGTCTCTACTAAAAATTCAAAAATTATGTGGGACTGTGGTGCTTGCCTGTAATCCCAGCTACACAGGAGGCTGAGGCATGAGAATTGCTTGAACCTGGGAGGTGGAGGTTGCAGTGAACCAAGATTGCACCACTGGGGACAGAGCAAGACTCCATCCCTAGATCAAACAAACAAACTATACTACAGGGCTACAGTGACCAAAACAGCATGGTGCTGGAAAAAAAACAAAAACAAAAACTGGCACATAGACCAATGGAACAGAATAGAGAGCCCAGAAATAAGGCTACACACCTACATCCATCTGATCTTCAACAAAACTGACACAAACAAGCAATGGGGAAAAGTTTCCTTATTCGATAAATAGTGCCATGATGACTGGCTAGCCATATGCAGAAACCTGAAGCTGGACAGCTTTGTTACACTATATTTAAAAAATTACTTCAAGATGGATTAAAGACTTAAATGTAAACCCCAAAACCATAAAAACCCTGGAAAGCAACCAAGGCAATACCATACTGGACATAAGAATGGGCAAAAGTCTCATGAGAAAGACACCAAAAACAAACACAACAAAAGCAAAAATTGGCAAGTGAGATCTAATTAATCTTAAGAGATTTTGAACAGACAACCTAGAGAATGGGAAAAAAATTTTGCAGCTGCATCTGACAAAGGTATAATATCCAGTACCTGTAAGGAACTTAAATTTATAAGATAAAGACAACCCCATTAAAAAGTGGGCAAAGAACATGAACAGACACTTCCAAAAGTAGGCAAGAATATGGGGGAAAAGAAAGCTCAATATCACTGATCATGTGAGAAATGCAAATCAAAACCACAATAAGATACCATCTCACACCAGTCAGAATGGCTATTAATTAAAAGTCAAAAAATAACAGATGCTGGCAAGGTTGTGGAGAAAAGGGAACACTTATACACTATCGGTGGGAGTGTAAATTTCAACCATTGTAGAAAGCAGTATGGCTATTCCTCAAAGAGCTAAAAACAGATCATTTGACCCAGCAATATCACTATTGGGTATATACCCAGAGGAATATAAATCATTCTACCATAAAGACACAATGTATGTTCATTGCAGCATTATTCACGATAGCAAAACATGGAATCAACCTAAATGCCCATCAATGACAGATAGGATAAAGAAAATATGGTACATGTACACTGTGGAATACTATGCAGCCATAGAAAAGAACAAGATCATGTCTTTTGCAGAAACATGGATGGAGCTGGAGGCCATTATTTTTAGCAAACTAACCAGGAACAGAAAACCAAATACACATGTTCTCACTTATAAGTGTGAGCTAAATGAGAACTCATGAACACAAAGAAGGGAACAACAGACATTGGAGTCTACTTAAGAGTGGAGGATGGGAGGAAGGAGAGGAGCAGAAAAGATAGTTATTCAGTTCTGGGCTTAATACCTGGTTGATGAAATAATTCATACAACAAACCCCTTTGACATGAGTTTACCTGTTTAATAAACTTGCACATGTAACACTGAACCTAAAATAAAAGTTTTTTTAAGCCCTTGAGGTGGGAGTATGCTCTGTTAGTGTTTTGTTGTCATCAAAGTGGGAGGAGGGTGAGAGGTAGAAGTTGAAGTTAAATATATGGCAGCATACCCAAGTGGGCTTTGGGAGCCATATTGAAAAATCTAAGTATCTGGAATCCAGAGTTTAGGGACAGCAGGGGAATTTAGGGTTCAGACATATAATGGGACTTTATTGTGTTCTTCTTGCATCATTTACATGAATCTACTTCCTTCTGTTTAGACTCCCAGAGGGCACAAGCCTCTCTTACCTCGTCACTGGCTTTTTGTTTCACTGGCCCAGAGAAGAGAAAGAGAGCTATGGAGTAAGCAAAGCACTCAACTCTCCACTCCCTCTCAAAATGTAACAGGTACCTCCAGATTCCACAGATGCAGATACAGAGTCATCAAAGCCCAGGCCTTTCTCTCTGAGCTAAGCCAGCTAGCTTAGTCCCTAAACTCACATTTAAAAAAGTGTTACTATAACTCAGTTAAGCAAGTTCTCAATCTTCATATCCAGATTTTCTGCTGTGAAGGAAAAGAGAGATTGAGTTGGAGACAGCCAGATCTCAAAAGCAGGTGGAGATGGAGTGAGTGCTGGCACGGTGTCTATCCTGCTTTCGTTGAATATGCATTATTGAGTGTCTGCTGTGTCACAAAACATGTGCAGAATCTTGTGGGCTTCTGTTATGGGTGACAGAATTAAAACAGTAAACAGAGAAACAGATTGCAATATTTGACATCATGTTAGGAGATGGTAACTGTGTGGTAATAAATAAATAAAACAACACAAGGCATAGGGAGATAGAAGCGGAAGGTGTTTCTTTAAGTACAGAAAGAGCTTCCTAGGCCACAAATAAGGGAGATGAGCAAACTCTATAGCTTCCAAGGAGGGAGGGTATGGGGACCTTTCCAGGCAGAGGGAACAGCTAACGCAAACACCCTGAGCTAGGGATGTGGGAAGTACATGTTTCAGGGGACAGGGAGGATATACAGTGAGCTAGAGGAGAGTAGCAATACGTAAGGTAGAGTGAAGGGAGATCCTACAGGGCCTTATAAACCAAGAGAGGGTTTCTGAAATTTTCTACAGGTGTTGTCAGAAAGCAATAGAGATCTTTCTGTAGCCTCACCCTATTAAAATCCCCTAGTGGGTACTGGGGAAAACATGACCAATCTGTGACTACTGGATTGGCTTCATTAGACAAAAGGAAAAATGCTGCCACCTGCATCTCAAATGGCAGCTTGGAAGCCCTCCAGTGAAGGAAAGCACACTGCCCTTTGGAGGACTTTGGCTACAGTCAGTTTTCTCACAGGTTTCCTAGTTTCAATTATTTGAACTGAGAAGCATTCCTCATGTTGCCTCTCTGATGCCATGATCATCAGCACAAAGCCGGGGAAGACAAACTTGAGGAAAAATATCCTAACTATTTCTGTACCCTGCTGCCAAGTCCCCCAATGACCTCTGCGTGTCAAGCACCCAGCTATTTCTGTAAGCCAGGGTTCTGCCTGTGGGATACAGACCTTATGATTTTGCCTCTAGGATGGGATTTTTTTTAACTATGGAAACTCTACCAATAACTTGGAGAAAAAAATTTTAAAGCATGGAAATATAAGGAAAATTCTACTTTCCATCTATAAATAATACTGAGGCCTTAAAATGCTTACTTTTTAGGCAGGTAATTGATCCACAATTACCTCTAAGGGAGGAACTAGATGTCCTCATCACTACATCTGCTCAGGGCCAAGCTTACAGAACCCACAGTCTCCAGAGTTTTGAGCTCTGGCTTTGGATTTTTGAAGTCACTAACTAGATTATATGACCTCTGCGGTGCCAATAATAACTTTGAACACTACTACCCTGAGGCATTTTGTTTTCCTGAGACGGTTAGGGTGGTTCCTGTGGTTGCTGTCCTGTGGTCTCTCTACCTAATTTTTGCCCAGGCAGCAGGCCTAATCTTGGAAAGGGTGTCAGAATTCCTATTTACCTGGTTTTGGCTGACTGACCACAGCATTTGAAACTGAGAAGGAGCTTGGAAGAACTCTTCTGCCCCAGCTATGCTATGGACTCTAGGCACATGCATCTCCATGATATAGCACAACAACAAGAAGCAAGTGTAAACCCCTCTACGTTGTTTTCTGCCACTTGAGTATATACAAAATATCTCTGGAAAAAACACAAATTATCTAATAACAGTCATTACCCACCTGCCTGTAGAAAAGGCAAATGGGAGACAGGATTTTAGAGAAATAATTTGCTTTCTATCTCATCTAACTAATTGATTCTGAACCATTATGTGGTTTATTTTACAGTTCAAATAATTAAGCTGTAAAATAAAAACAAAATTGGATAATTTCCTATACTTTGAATCATAAAGGCTGTCTCTGAACCCTGTCCCCACACCTAACCCTGACTCAGGCACCAGGAGACACATGACCATCCTGCAGCTTTTCCACCATCTTCAGAAATACTTCTTTTTTTGGGTTTTTTAGAGACCGGGGAAAGCATGAGCACAGTCCCCCACTACCACAAATTATGCAGTCAAGTTTCCCATATTTAGAGAAATCTCAGGGGTCAGCACATTTGGAGTGCAATAGATAAGCCTCACCCTGGGAAAACCACCTTCAGGATCATGGTATCTACCCTACCAGATAAGTATCCAAAAACTTTTCTATCTTCTTTGAGTTGGACTGCCCAGTGAAGGCGAAAACCAGAATTAAAATTTTCTGAGAGTGAGAGAGGAGTGAGGAAAAGGCCAGAGTCACCTGGAAATAGAGGGAAGGGACCCTCAGTGGACTTAGCCCTTTATAATATAAGTCCAGGGCTGCTAATATTTCACATTCAAACACTCAGAATGCATATCCACAATTTAAAGGTATTTTCTTAAAAATCCTAAACTCTTGTTATAACATCCAACAAGATTAACAAGATTTTAAAAATTCATTCCAGGCCTAGAAGCAAATGTTCATGGTTGTCCCCAAAATGTCTTTTGAAAGTTGGTAGGCACAATCATATCTGAGTGCAATGTTGATAACAGATATGACCTTTAACTTTGTTTTTACTCTCCACTGTATTTCTAGTGACAGTCACAAGGTATCACTTGGTACATTCTCATGTGTTTCCCTAGGATAATGTCATCAGTATCATGTGACGTCTGCCTAGGACATTTGAAAAGATGTAATCCAAAATGTTTAAATTATAGTCACTTAAATGGAGTGTAGAAGAATTGATGAAAACTAGAAGACTAGTTAGTCAATGATTGTTGAAGCTAAATGATAGGTACAAAGAATTTTATTAATACATTATTTTCTCTACTTACTTTTGAAATATTTAACACAAATTACAATGGTATATACTCTGAAGGGTGGAATACAGTTATGGAAGACAGGAGAATTTTTTGATGGTCTTATCTTTTCTGGACATCGATTTCCTTAAATGCACTACTCTCTAAAACAAAATGTACTACTCTTTAATTCCATAGAGAAAATATCATACTCTAAAAGTAAAAGAAAAAAAGGTTTATCATGAAGATCATCCTTGATTAAGAGATACTTGAAGGACTTTTGCAACATAAGGAAACTGGTTTGAAAAAAATCCCACTTCTAAAAGCTATTGTCAGGACAAAAGAGGAATCTAGGTATGGGCTGAGTGTAAGATGATGAAATTGGAAAATCATTGTTAGTTTTTCAGGTGTGGTAGTGGTATGATGATTTTTGTTGAGAAAAATGTCTTTTTATTTAAGATATACATGCTAAAATATTTCAGGGGAAATTGAAAGAATGTCTGTGGCTATTTACTTTTAAATACTTGAAAAATAGATGTAGCAAATATGGTAAAGTTAACAAGACTGAAATCTAGATAATAGATAGGGAATCCGAGAAAATGGTGGTGGCAGGAACATAGTTTGCTAGTCTCTATTAATCTCCACACAAAAACAGGTAGAGCAACTAGATAACAAAACCAAAAACCCATCAACAATGTTTATAAGAAAACATCATGACAAATTATTCTCACAGATCTTAAAATCCAAGTAGATGGAGACAAACCACCAATAGCCACAGAAACACGCAGGCATCTGTGTGAGTAAAAGGAGAAAGTAATGGCATACAATCTGATGGACCTAAGACAGGAGAACAACAAAATAACCAGTAGATATTCAGTGGAAAACACAGCAGGCCAATTTGAGAACAACAGCTAAAAATGGCAATGGTTTGCTTTTCCCTATAGTGAGTGAATGAAAGAGCTCAAAGTAAACACTGCTGGAGCAGCTTAAACCCTAAGCCTGTGTTGTGCTTAGTTATTAAAAAAAAAAAAAAAAAAAAAAAAAGAGAGAGAGAGAGAAAGAAAGAAAAAGAAAGAAAGAAGGAAAGGAAAGAAAAGAAAAGGCCTGACTGTAGTATTTGTCAATATGTGTGTTGTAAATACTCCCATCACAGCTAATTTCAAGTTACTAATGTAACGGGATCTTTTGGGTGTCACTTTTCTGGCCAGAAACCTCTGTGGCTGGTGGCACCTTTGCCCAGGTTCTTGCCCTCTATGTCCAGGAAGAATGAGGTATGCCAACAAGTGGATGGTGGGCAAGATGAAGAGGAGCTTCATTGAGTGTTAACAGCTCAGAAGAGACCCACAGTGGGTAGCTCCTCTCTGTAGGCAGGTTGTCCCATTGAGTGTTCATCTCTCAGCAGAGAGGAGGTCCTGAAATGGATAGCTCCTCTCTGCAGACAGATCGTCCGTCATCACTGCAGCTGTCAGCAGAGAGGAGGCCTGGAATGAATGGCTGCTATCCTGATGAGTGTTCAGCTCTCAGCAGAGAGGAGGCCCTGGAGAGGGTGGCTTCTTTCTGCAAGCAGGTCATCCTGATGTCTGCAGCTCTCAGCAGAGAGGAAGCCCTGGAGAGGGTAGCTCCTCTCTGCAACTGGTCCTCCTGACATCTGCTGCTCCAGCTGAGTCTGGGGTTTTTATGGTCTTCAGAGGGGAGGAAGTGTGTGCTCATTGGTTCATGGGCAGCCATGGATGAGCCCAGGAAAGAGCACCATGAGCTTCCCCTTCAGTTCACAGGACTGGCAGCCCTGTCCCAGGCTTCAGGTCTTCCCCAGCCTGAAGGCTGGTCTTCAAGAGGGACCCACCTCCTTCTGCCCAGGAGCCTGTCTGCCTTCTGGCACCTGCTGCAGCTGTTCATGGTTCCCAGGCTGTTAATGCCAAGGGACACCTGCAGACCAGCACTGAGCTGCCCTTGGCCCCTCATCAGCTTCCTTCCTATGCTCCTCAACACCCAAAGACCAGAAGGGGCTGAGACAGCCAGAGGCTGGCATGTCAGTGTTTCCTCAACTGTGCACCCACCTGGCCAGGCTGTCACAGTGCCCAGGTTTGGCCCCAAGGTTGCTCCACAATTGGAGCAGGTGCTGGGAGCAGGGAGAGGCCAGGCAGTGGGAGCAGGCACTTCTGAGCCTGAGGAGGGCAGGGATGCCTTCCTCAGCCCCAAAGAGTGCAGAGATACCTGAGTCTGGAGCTGGGGCAGGGCAGCTGCAGCAGCACCTGGGGAGGATGGAGCCTCTTGCTGCTCTGTGGAGTAGGAGCCCAGGCGCCCCTCCCAGCTGCATCTGGTGTCTTGGCAGTGGCCTCTCTAGATGGGCCACTGCTACCATCACTAACATGACATTACTGAAAGCAGACTTGAGAAAAAATGTGAAATAACACACTACTATATAATATTCCACCATATAATCCACAGAGTATTTACAGATTTACAGATGTGTTTTTAAATTTCCAAATGTTTGGGGATTTACTATTGTATTTCTGTTACTTGCTTCTAGTTTGAGTCCATCATGGTCAGAGAACAGACTCAGCATAATTAAATTTAAAAGATAGATTTGTTTCCTGATTCATCTTGGTGAAAGTTCCATTGAGCACTTGTAAAGAATGTTAATACTGCTGTTGTTGATCAGTCTTCTATAAATCTCAATTACTTGTTTTTCATTTTCTTGATGATAGCCATCCTTAAAGGTGTGAGATGATATCTTGTTGTAGTCTTGATTTGCATTTCCCTGATGATTAGTGATATAGAGCAATTTTTCATATACTAACTGGCCATTTGTATGTCTTCTTTGGAGAAATGTCCATTCAAGTACTTAACTCATTTTTCAAATTACGTAATTCATTTTTTGTTATTGAGTTATATGAATTTCATATATATTTTGGAGATTAACACCTTATCAGATATACGGTTTGCAAAATATTTTCTCCCATTCTATAGTTTCCTTTTTCAATCTGTTGATTGTCTATTTTGTTCTGCAGAAGCTCTTTAGTTTGAGGTAGTCCCACTTGTTTATTTTTGGTTTGGTTTTGCCAATACAGCCGCTATAAAAAACAGTATGGATACTTCTCAAAAATTAAAAATAATGCTACCATGTGACCCAGCAATCCCACTTCTGGGTATATATAAAAAAATAAAATTTGGATCTCAAAGAGCTATTATCATTTACATATTCATTGAAGCACTATTCATTTATAATAGCTAAGATGTGGAAAAAACCTAAATGTCCATTGGCAAAATAATGGATAGAGAACATTATATATATTTATTCATATATATATATGAATACTATTCAACTTTATGCAAAAAGGAAATTGTGTAATACGCAACAACATGGGCTGAGCTTGAGGACTTAGGCTAAGTGAAATGAGCCAGTTACAAACAGACTAGTACTGCATGATTTCACTAACATGAAGTATACAAAGCTATAGGGAGGAGGTAATGGGGAGTTGTTAACCAACAGGCATAGAGTTTCAGTGAAATGAAATGAATAAACTTTAGAGATCTGCTTTACAACTTTGTGCCTATAGTCAACAATAATGTATTATACACTTAAAACTTGTTAAGCGTGTAACTCTCATGATAAGTGTTATTACCTCAATAAAATAAATACATTATGACTTGAAAAAATCACTAAGCAATAAAAAGATAAAATTAAATGAATACTTTAGCTCCTGAAAAATAGTTTGGCTAACTGTAGAGCTATTAGATAACAATCATTTTCTCTCTAAATTCTTTAGACCTTGTTCCATGGTCTTCTGGTATTCAGTTTGGTGAAGCAATCTGCTGCCATCTGATTTTTTTTTTTTCATTTTAGATATATTGTAATTTCTGCCTGCGTGCATTAAAATTTTTTCTTTATTCTTTATATATTTTTTTAAAAACTGTATAAGGCTGGGCACAGTGGCATAATCCCACTATGCCTGTAATCCCAATACTTTGGGAGGCTGAGGTAGGCAGAAAGCTTGAGCCCGGGAGTTGAAGACCAGCATGGGCAACATAGTAAAACCTCATCTCTACAAAAAATTAAAAACTCAGCCAGGTGTGGTGGCTAGCATGTGCCTTGTAGTCCCAGCTACTTGAGAGGCTAAGGTGGGAGGATCACCTGATCACCTGAGTCCAGGAGGTTGAAGCTGCAGTGAGCTATGATCCTGCCACTGTACTCCAGCCTGGATAAGAGAGTGGGACCCTATCTCAAAAGAAAAAAATACTTATATCAGAATACGTGTGTGTTTAGAGAGTTTTAGTGTATTTTTCTACAATTGCTGAAAGCTTCCAATCTAAAGACAGATATCTGGTTCATGGAAATTTTCCTTTAATTTTTTTTTTTCAGTTGCTTACCCTCTGTTCTGCTGTCCTTTTCAGAGTTAGTACTACACGTAATTGTTTCCCTCAGGTGTACTTTCCATATCCCTTACTGTTTTTCTAATCTTATTTCTTTCATCTTTGTTTTCTGATTTCTAAGTGAATTCTGAAGTACTTCAGATGAAATTTTAAGATTAAGAGATTATCTGCTCTTCATTGCTTCCATTGCATTTTAAATTTTGTAATTATGTTTTTATTTAAAATCAGTATTTCCTGCCCTCTTCAGAGATGCAACAGCCCCTCAAAGCTTGTGTTAAAAACAAATAAGAGTTTATTTTAAATTTCCAACTATTTCTCAAATTAAGATCTTTCACAAAGAAATGTTTACTTTTCTTCCCATTAGTTCCCATGTTGGTCCTGCCAAATTACCAATCATTTTCTCTTTTTGCTCATCCTTACAAAATATGGTTCAGTATGGGGAATTAAGATGGATTTTGATTTATTGGAGTCCCTATTCAAATATTTCAATACCAGAGAATGAGAGAAGGAGTAAGTATGGGTTTGCTGTGTTTTCACTCTTCCCAGCTGCTTCCTCACTGTAGAGGGGGCAGCCTAGAGATACTTGGATCCTGCCCTCTCCTTTAATTATTATTATTAGAGTTCATGCTCCAGCTTTCAAGCCAATGAGAAGCTCCACTGGCTCCTGAGGTGGCAATTTCTTACCCTAATGTACATATCAAAGCTGAAGTAGACTCAAGGCTTAGCTTCACCCATTCTCTCATGCCTTTCCTCAGTTCCACCCTGAAGCCTTCCACGCTGGTGCAGGGTTCCTTACACTTGTTTTCCTAAGTGGATTGTTCTGAAGAAATTTGCTCTATCCAATGGGTAACACCCTGCACTGGTTTCCAGAGCTGAAGTGGATTTTTACATTTCTTTGATAATTTCCCTATTTCAGAGAGAAAAAGAATTAACCAAATTTGGCTTAAGGTGGAGTGTCATATCCAAACTTTGAAAGAATTTCTTTGGTATTTTCCAACTGATAACATAGCAAAGTAATACATTTTTATTAGCTTATCTTTTACCTAGCCAATCTACTTATTTTAATAGTGTTTAAGCTGCTTTTGCTAGGAATATAATCATATCATATCTAAATAATATGTCCATTTTTCTAGGGGTTATAACTCTTATTTCTGCTTCATGCTGTATTATAATGATCAGAACTTTCACACTATTAGATTGCAATGACTCTGTTAACTTTCTTACTTTTCTGAAACTGCCCCCAGTATTTTATCATTGAGTACATTTTTTGGTTATTTGTTTCACAATTAAGTATAACATCAGAAACTTTGTTGAGCAGATTGTTTTCCCCTATTCATACATTTTATAATTTTTAAGAAGAATCCTTTGCTAAAGAGTTTTATCAAACTATATCAGCATCTGTTAAGAAAATTATTTGTTAATATATCCCATGGATACCAATTATTATAATTCTGTCTCTGTGTTTCTTGGACAATCTCAGTCATGAGGACTTACGCTTTTCATATAATCAGTAGTTACATTAAGACTTTTATATCAATATTTTAAAAATATCAGTTAGACACTCTTGGTTAATTATTGTCTTAGTCTGTTTTCTGCTAATAGAATATCACAGACTAGGTAATTTATAAAAAACAAAACTCTATTTGGCTTACAGTTCTGGAAGCTATGGCACCAGCATCTGGGTGAGGCTCATCTTATGGCAGAAGACAACACATGGGATAGGAAAATGCCAGAAAGAGAAGAAAATGGAGCTGAACTGTGATAACTAAACTACTCTCATGATAACTAAATCGTTCCCACAGTAATGCCATTAGTTCATTCATGAAGGCAGAGCCCTCAACACAATCACCTACCAAAGGCCCTACCTCTTAACACTACCACAATGACAACCAAGTTTCCAACACCTGAACCCTTGGGGGATGCATTCAAACCATAGCATTCCACATCTGGCACTTAATATTCATGTCCTTCTCACATGAAAAATACATCTGTTCCATTCCAATAGTACAAAAAGTCTTAACTTATTCTAGCACCAACTCAAAAGTCCAAAGCCCAAAGTTTCATCTAAACCAGATATAGGTGAGACCCAAAGCACAATTCATTCTGATGCAAATTCCTCCAGCTGTGAACCTGTGGAATCAAAACAAGTTATCTACTTCCAAAATACAATGGTGGGACAGGCAGAGGATAAACATTCCATTTAAAAAGGGAGACAAATCCGCATACCTACAGTGAAGTCATTTTCAACAAAGCTGCCAAAAATATGCACTGGGGGAGACAGCCTCTTCAATTAATGGAGCTGGGAAAACTGGATATCCATATGCACAAGGGTGAAACTAGACCCCTCCCGCCATATACAAAAATCAAATCAAAATGGATTAAAGACTAAAATCTAAGACCTCAAACCTTGAAATTACTACAAGAAAACATTAGGAAAAATCTCCACGACAATGGTCTTAGTGAAAATTTCTTGAGCCATACCCCACAAGCACAGGAAACCAAAGCAAAAATAGACTAATGGGATCATATCAAGTTAAAATGCTTCTGCACAGCAAAGGATACAATCAACAAAGTGAAGAGACAACCCACAGAATGGAAGAAAATATTTGCAAACTATCCATCTGACAAGGGATTAATAAGCAGAATATATAAGGAGCTCAAACAATTCTATAGGAAATAATCTAATTATCTGATCAAAAGATAGGCAAAAGATTTGAATAGATGGTCCTCAAAAGAAGGCATACAAATAGGAAACAGGCATATGAAAAGGTGCTCAACATCACTGATCAGAGAAATGTAAATCAAAACTACCATGAAATATCATCTCACCCCAGTTAAAATGGCTTTTGTCCAAAAGACAAGCAATAACAAATGCTGTCAAGGATGTGAAGAAAAGGGAACCTTGGTTCACTGTTGGTGGGAATGTAAATTAGTACAACCACTATGAAGAACAGTTTGGAAGTTATTCAAGAAACCAAAAATTGAGCTACCATATGATTCAGCAATCCTACTGCTGGGTATATACCCAAAAGAAAGGAAATCAGTATATCAAAGAGATATCTGCACTCCTATGTTTGTTGCAGCACTGTTTACAATAGCTAAGATCTGGAAGCAACCTGTGTCCATCAAGAGGTGAATGGATACAGAAAATGTGGTACATATACACAATGAAATACTACTTTTTTTCCACAATGAAATACTATTAAGCTATAAAAAGAATGAGATTCAATTATTTGCAACAATAAGTATGGAAGTGGAGATCATTATGTTGAGTAAAATAAGCCAGGAACAGAAAGACAAACATTACATGTTCTCACTCATTTGTGGGATCCAAAGATCAAAACAATTTAACTCATGGAGATAAGAGAGTAGAAGGATGGTTACCACAGGCTGGGAGGGGTAGTGGGAAGCTGTCGGGAAGATGAGGATGGTTAATGAGTTCAGAAAAATAGAAAGAATAAATAAAACCTACTATTCGATAGCACAACAGGGTGACTGTAATCAATAAGAACTTAACTGTACATTTTAAAATAACTAGAAGAGTGTAACTGGATTGTTTGTAACTCAATGGCTAAATGCTTGAGAAGATGAATACCCCATTCTTCATGATGTACTTATTTCACATCGCATGCCTGTATCAAAATAGCTCATGTAGCCCATAAATCTATATACCTACTACATACCCACACAAATTTTTTAAAATAAAAATAAATAAAAAGGGAGAAATAGGCAAGAAAAGAGGCATAACGTCCCAAATAAGGTCAAAACCCAACAGGGAAAACAACATTGAGCCTTAAAGCTAGAGAATAATCTCCTTTTATTCCATGTTTCACTTTCTACATACCCTGGGGGTAGGGGGCCCAAAGCCTTAGGCAGCTCTGCCCTTCATGTCTGTACTGGGCTCAGCCCATGCTTGAGCTCTCCCAGGCTGGAGTTGCATGCTGGTGGCCCTACAGTTCTGTGGTTTCAGTGGTGGCCCCACTTTCACAGCTTCACTAGTCATTGGACTAGTCCGGACTCTCTGCAGGAGTTCCAACCATGCAGCAAGTTTCTTCTTGGGGTTCCAGGTGATCTGTAGCATCCTTTAAAATCTAGGTGAAAGAAGACATACCTCCACAGCTCTTGCATTCTCCTGTGTGTCTGTAGAGTCAACCCCAAGTAGATGCCACCAAGATTTATGGCCTGTACCTTCTGGAGTGGCAGGTTGAGCTACAGCTGGGACCACTTGAGCCCAGCTGGAGTGGCCAGGGATGACTGCACAGAATGTGGTGAACAGAATCTCAAGGTGGTTCTGGGCAATGAGCCTAAGAAGGGTGACCTAAGCCCATTCCCTGAAATCAATCTGCTCTTTTAGAGCTCTTGGCCTGGGATGGGAGGGGCGGCCTCAAAGATCTCTGAAATGCTTTTGTGGTCCTTCTTCTATCATCTTGATGAATAGCACCTAGCTTTCTTCTATATATATTAATCTCTTTACAAATGGTTACTTGGCTACACCTTAGTATTCTCTCCCAAATATGCTTTTTTACTCTACATGGCCAGGATACAAGCTTTCTAAATATTTATACTCTGCTTTCCTTTTAATTATAAATTCCATCTTTAAGTCATTTCTTTGCCCTCACATCTCACTGTTTGTGGTTAGAAGTAACGAAATGCTTTGCTCCTTAGCTATCTCTTCCACCAGATAGTCTAGTTTATCACTTTTAAATTTTGCATTTCATAAAGTCCTAGGACATAGACACAATTCAACCAAAGTCTTTGCTACTTTATAATAAGGATGGTCATTACTCCAGTGTGCAGTATCTTATGCCTCATTTCCATCTGAGGCTTCATCAGAATGGCCTTAATTGTCCATATTTCAACCAATATGCTGATCATAATCACTTAAGTAATCACCAAGAAGATTCAGACTTTCCCTACAGCTCCCCTCCCCTGCACCCGTACCAGAATCATCCTTAATGCATTGTTCATTGAAATGCAGGCTTTTATTAGCCTGATGATCCAAATTCTTCCAGCCTCTATCCACTACCCAGCTTCAAAGCCACTTTCATATTTTCAGGTATATGTTACAGCAACAAGCCACTTCTCAATACCAATTTTATGTCTTAGTCCATTTTCTGCTGCTGTAATAGAATACCACAGACTGGGTAATATATAAAGAACAGAAGCTTATTTGGCTCATGGTTCTGGAGGCTGGGAAGTCCAAAAGCATGATGCTAGCATCTGTGAGGGTCATCCCATTGTGGAAGATATCACATGGCGAGTGAGCACATGAGACAGGAAAAAGGGGCCAGAGTCCCACAATAACACATCCACTCTCACAATAACAGTGTTATTCCATTTATGAGGGCAGAACCCTCATGACCTAGTCACCTCCCAAACACCCGACCTCTTAGCACCACCACAGTGGCAAGTGAGTTTTCAACATATGAACTTTTTTGGGAAACATTCAAACCATAGTAATGGTGCTGTTCAATTCCTCTATATAATGTTTGATTTTTTACCTAGTACTTTAATAAATTTTTGACAGTAGAGTACTGAAGTCCCAAGTATAACTACATATTTGTCCATTTCTCCTTTCAGTTCTTTTTTTTCTTTATATGCTTTTAAACTCTGTTGTTTCACACATACACATTTATGATCACTATGTCTTCTTGGTGGATTGATCCTCTTATTGTTATATAGTGTATTAGTCTTTTCTTACATTGCTGATAAAGACATACCTGAGACTGAGTAATTTATAAAGGGAAGAGATTTAATTGACTCACAATTCCACAGGCCTCACAATCATGGGAAGGTGAATGAGGAGCAAAGTCACATCTTACAGGGCGGCAGGCAAGAGCAAGTGTTTGCAGGGGAACTCCCCTTTATAAAATCATTAGATCTCATGAGACATATTCACTATCATGAGAACAGCATGGAAAAAACTCGTCCCCATGATTCAGTTACCTCCTACTGGTTCCCTCCCATGACATGTGGGGATTATTACAATTCAAGGTGAGATTTGAATGGGGACAGAGAGCCAAACCATATCATTTCATCTCTGGCCCCTCCCAAATCTCATGTCCTCACATTTCAAAACCAATCATGCCATCCCAACATTCCCCCCAAAGTCTTAACGCATTTCAGCATTAACTCGAAAGTCCACAGTCCAAAGTCTCATCTGAGACAAAGCAAGTACCTTCCACCTATGAGCCTGTAAAATCAAAAGCAAGTTAGATACTTCTTAGATAAAATGGGATACAGGCTTTGGGTAAATTCACCTGTTCTAAATAGGAGAAATTGGCCAAAACAAAGTAGCTACAGGCCCTATGCAAGTCTAAAATCCAATAGCACAGTCATTAAACCTTAAAGTTCCAAAAGAATCTCCTTTGATTCCATGTCTCCCATCCAGGTCATGCGGATGCAAGAGGTGGGCTGCCACAGCCTTGGGCAACGCTACCCCTGTGGCTTTTCAGAGTATAGCTCCCCTCCTGGCTGGTTTCACAGGCTGCCATTGAGTGTCTGTGGCTTTTCCAGGTGCATGGTATAAGCTGTTGGTGGATCTACCATTCTGGGGTCTGGAGGATGGCCACCCTCTTCTCATAGCTCCACTAGGCAGTGCCCCAATAGAGACTACGTCCCAGTAGGGACTATGTGTGGGGGCTGTGACCCCTTCCACATTGCCCTAGCAGAGGTTCTCCATGAGGGCCCTGCCCCTGCAGCATGCTTCTGCCTGGACCTTCAGGTGTTTCCATACATCCTCTGAAATGTAGGTGGAGGTTCCCAAACCTCAATTCTTGACTGCTGTGCACCCACAGTCCCAACGCCACATGTAAGCTGCCAAGGCTTGGGGCTTGCATTCTCTGAAGCAATGGTCTGAGCTGTACATTGGCCCCTTTTAGCCATGGCTGGAGCTGAAACAGCTGGGATGCAGGGCACCATGTTCAGAGGCTGCATGGAGCAGGGAGGTCCTGGGCCCGACTTATGAAAACATTTTTCCCTTCTAGGCCTCAGCCCTGTTGAGAGGAGCTTCCACGAGGGTCTCTGACGTGCCCTGGAGACATTTTCCCCATTGTCTTGGTGATTAGCACTTGGCTCCTCGTTACATATGCAAATCTCTGCAGGTGGTTTGAATTTCTTCCCAGAAAATAGGTTTTTCTTTTGCGTTGTTAGGCTGCAAATTTTCTAAACAGCTCTGCTTCCTCTTGAATGCTTTGCTCCTTAGAAATTTCTTCCCCCAGATACCCTAAATCATCTCTCTCAAGTTCAAAGTTCCACAGATCTCTAGGGCAGGGGCAAAATGCTGCCAGTCTCTTTGCATAGCAAGACAGACCTTTACTCCAGTTACCAACAAGTTCCCCATCTCCACCTGAGACCACCTCAGCCTGGACCTTATTGTCCATATCACTACCAGCATTTTGGTCAAAGTCATTCAACAAGTCTCTAGGAAGTTTCAGACTTTCTCACATCTTCCTGTCTTCTGAGCCCTCCAAGTCTCTAGGAAGTTCCAAACTTTCCCACATTTTCCTATCTTCTTCTGAGTCCTCCAACCTATTCCAATCTCTGCCTGTTACCCACTTCCAAAGTTGCTTCCACATTTTTGGGTATCTTTACAAGCAGCACCCCACTTTGCAGTACCAATTTACTGTATCAGTCTTTTCTCATTCTGGTGATAAAGACATACCAGAAACTGAGAAATTTATAAGGGAAAGAGGTTTAATTGACTCACAGTTCCACATGGTTGGGGAGGCCTCACAATCATGGCAGAAGGCGAATGAGGAGCAGTCACATCTTATATGGTAGCAGTCAAGAGCAAGTGTTTGCAGGGGAACTCCCGTTTATAAAACTGTAAGATCTCATGAGACTTATTCACTGTCAGGAGAAAAGCATGGGAAACACCTGCCTCCATGATTCAATTACCTCCCTCTGGGTCTGTCCCATGACTCATGGGGATTATTACAATTCCAGGTGAGATTTGGGTGGGGACTCTGAGCCAAACCATATCATATGGTATCTCCAATTGTACCTCCAATGGCAGTCATTTCTTTACCCTAAAATTTACTTTGTCTGACATTGATAAAGCCACACCTACTTTTTTGATTAATATTTGTATGAGATATATTTTCTTCCTTCTCCTTTCAATCTTCCTAATTTGTTACACTTGAAATCAGTCTGCTGTACACAACACAGAGTTGCATTTAAAAAAAATCTACTTTACCAATCTTTGTATTGTATTTGTTGTACTTGACTATGTTTAATATAGTTATTAATATGTTAAGGCTTAAGTGCTCCATGTTATTATTTTTTTCTATTTAATTCCTTTGTTTCTAATGTTTTGGTTCTTTTATGTTGTCTTCCTGTAGGCTACATGAACAGTTTATAGACCTCTATTTTTATTTACAATATTTGAGTATATTAATTTCCATTGTATTCTTACTGTTTACCTTATGTATTGCCATATGCACATGTATCTCATCACAGCCTAGTGGTATTGACATTTTACCACTTTAATAAATTTGTTATTGGGTATACAGTATAGAAAAGACATAAATTGTAACATCAATAACCTAAAATGTAGTAGGGAAGAAGTAAAAATACAGTTTTTGTATGTGATATAAATTAAGTTGTTAACAGCTTAAAATGGGATGTTATAACTATAAGACATTTAATATAAACCTGGTAGTAATCACATTAAAAAAAATCTGTAGTGGATACCAAAAAAGACAAAGAGAAAAAAATCAAAGCATACTACCACAAAGTCATCAAATCACAAAGGAAGAGAGGAAGAAAGTAACAAAGCACCTACAAAACAGTCAGAAAACAATGAATAAAATGTCAGTAGAAAGTTGTTTACATATAATAGCTATTTAAATGTCAATGGATTAAGTTATTCAATCAAAAGACACTGAAGGCTGAATGAATATAAAACAGGATACAAAAATATGCTATGTATAAGACTCAATTTAGCTTTAGAGACACACATAGCCTGAATGGGAAGGGATAGAAACACATACTCCATGTAATTAGTACCTAAAAGAGATTGGGGTGGCTATAATTATGCCAGAAAAATAGCCTTTCTATTCAAAAAGTGCCATGAGAAACAAAGAAGAAAACTATATAACAATAAAGGGGACAATTCATCAAATGATATAAAAATTTAAAATACTTATGCATCTAACATTCGAGAATCTTAATTTATAAAGCAAATATTGGCATAATTGAAATGAGAAGTAAATAGAAATATAATCATAGCAGGGGACTTTAATACTGCCCTTTCCAAAATGATTAGGCAATTCAGACAAAAAATCAAGAAGGAAACTGTGATTTGAATAACGCTATAGATCAAATGAACAAGAGACATATACAAAACATTTCATCTAACAGGAGCAAAATATACATTTTTCTAAAGCAAACATGAAATGTTCTTGGGATACATCATATAGCAGGCCACAAAACAACTCATAATAAATTCAAGAAGGTTAAACTCATATTAGGTATTTTTTCTGAACACAATGATATAAAACTATAAATTGATAACAGGAGGAATTTGGAAAATCGCAAATACATGAAAGTTAAACAAATACTTTTGAACAGCCAATGGGCCAAAGAAGAATTCTAAGAGAAAATCAAACAATATCTTAAGACAATTGAAACACAACAAACAAAAACTTATGGGATAAAACAATAGCAGTTCTAAGAGGGAATTTTGTAGCTATAAACCCTTAGAGTCAGAAAAACAGCTCTCCAATTAATAAATTAATGTTATACCTCAAAGAACTATAAAAAAGAATAAACTAACTGCAACATCTGCAAAGGGAATAAAATAATGCTAATTAGAGAAAAAATAAATAATGTAGGCACTAAAAAACAATAGACAAGATGAAAGAAATTAAGAGTTGATTTTTGGAAAACATTTTTATTATTTTTTAAAATGGTTTCTGGTTTTTTTTTTCGCTGACCTTGAACTCCTGGCTTCAAGCTATCCTCCTGCCTTGGCCTTCCAAAGTGCTAGCATTATGAGTGTGAGCCACCATGCCAAGCCAAAGATTTTATAAAATGGCAAACCTTTAGTTGAACTAAGGAAGAAAGATAGAGGACTCAAATGAATGAAATATTAAATGAAAGATGAGATATTATAACTGATGGAGGATCATAAGAATCTGAAAGAACCATTATATGCCAACAAATTGGAAAGCCTATAAAAATGGATAAATTCCTAGAAACATACCACCTACCAAGACTGAATGATGAAGAACAGAGAAAATCTGCACAGACCAATAATGAGTAAGGAGATTGAATTGGTAATCAAAAACCTCCCAACAAGGAAAAGCTCAGGAACAGATGGCTTCACTGGTAAATTCTACCAAATGTATTTTTTTTAATTAATGTCAATTCCCCTCAAACTTTTCCAAGAAAAAAAAAAAACTGAATAGAAAGGAACACTTCCAAACTCATTTTAAAAGGCCAGCATTAACCTCATATCAAAGCTAGATAAAGACATTACAAAAAAGAAAATTACAGGCCAATACCCTGATGAACATAAGATGCAAACACTCTCAACAAAATACTAGCAAATTGAGTTCCACATTACATTAAAAGAATCATACACAATGACTAAGTTGAATTTATTACAAGATGTACAGTTGATTCAACATACACAAATCAATAAATGTGTTACACCATATTAACATAATGAAGGATAAAAATCATATGATTACCTCATAGATGCAGCAAAAGCATTTGAAAAAAGTTAACATTCTTTCATAAGAACTTTCAACAAACTGGATATAGAAGGAATGTACTTCAACATAACAAAAGCCATAGGTAACATGCCCACTGCTAACATCATATTCAATGGTGAAAAGCTGAAACCTGTCCCTAAGATGAGGAATAAGACAAGGGTGCTTATTCTTACCATTTCCATTCAACATAATACTGGAAGTCCTAGCCAGAGGAAGTAGGCAAGAAAAAGAAAAAGCATCTGAATCAGGAAGGAAGAAGTAAAATTGCCTCTGTTTGCAGAGTACATAATCTTATATGTAGAAAACCCTAAACACTCCAGCAAAAACCCTTAGCAATAATAAAATAATTTAGTAAAGTTGCAAGATACAAAATCAACATACAAAAATCAGTGGCAATACTATATAGTAACAATAAAGCTATCCAAAAGGGAAATAGAGGAAACAAGCCCATGTTTTGACCCAATAGCATTGAAAAGAATAAAATACTTAGGAATAAATATAACCAAAGAGGTAAAATGTCTGCATTCTATAAAACATTTATGACAGAAATTGAAAAAGACATAAATAAATGGAAAGACATCTTGCATTCATGGATTGGGAGAATATTGTTAAATTCATTACAAATGAAATTACTCTTGTAAGAGTGATGTGATAAAAACATTAAAATAAAAATTTATACTACCCAAAGCAATATACAGATTCAAGGCAATCTCTATCATAGTTCCAATGGCATTTTTTTTTAATCAAATAAAAAAAAAACCCTAAAATTTGTATGGATCTAAAAAATACTCTAAATAGCCAAAGAAATCTTGAGAAAGAAGAAAAAGCTGGAGGTATGATACTGATTTTAAACTTTATTTCAAATCTATAGCATTCAAAATATATGGTCCTGGCATAAAAAAGACACATAGATAATTGGAATAGAATTGAGAGCTCAGAAATAAACCCACATATATGTGATCAACTAATATTTGACAAGGGTGCCAAGAATACACATTGGGGAAAGGACAGTCTCTTCAATAAATGGTGTTGGGAAAACTGCATATCCACCTGTAAAAGAATGAAATTGGTCTCGTATCTTACACCACTTAGAAAAATTAACTTGAAATGAATTAAAGACTTAAACGTAGGATCTGAAACCATAAAACTTTTTAAAGAAAACATGGGGGTAGAGCTCCTTGACATTGGTCTTGACAATGACTTTTTGAATGTGACACCAAAAGCACAAGCCACAAAAGCAAAATGAAACTGCATAGCAAAGAAACCAAGCAACAAAATGAAAAGCCCACAGAATGTGAGAAAATGTCTGTCAATAACATATCTAATAAGTTAATTTACAAAATACATAAAGAATTCATACAACCCAATACCAAAAAGGAACAAATAATCCAAATGAAAATGGGCAAAGTACCTGATTTGGTTTGACTGTGTCCCCACCTAAACCTCATCTTGAGTTCCCATGTGTTGTGGGAGTGACCTGGTGGGAGGTAATTAAATCATTGGGACAGGTCTTTCCCATGCTGTTCTCCTTATAGTGAATATGTCTCATGAGATCTAATGCTTTTTAAAAAGGAGAGTTTCTCTGCACAGGCCCTCTTCTCTTGTCTGCCACCATGTGAGACATGCCTTTCACCTTCTGCCATGATTGTGAGGCCTCCCCAGCCATGTGGAGCTGTAAGTCGATTAAACTTTTTTGTTTTGTAAATTGCCTGGTCTCGGGTATGTCTTTATCAGCAGCATGAAAATGGACTAATACAGTAAACTGGTACCAGTGTAGTGGCGCACTGTTGAAAAGATGTCCAAAAATGTGGAAGCAGCTTTGGAATTGGGTAACGTGAAGAGGTTGGAACAGTTTGAAGGGCTCAGAAAAAGACAGGAAAATGTGGGAAAGTTTGGAACTCCCTAGATACTTACTAAGTGGCTTTGACCAAAATGCTGTTAATGATATGGACAATGAAATCCAAGCTGAGGCGGTCTCAGATGGAGATGAAGAACTTGTTGGGAACTGGAGCAAAGGTGACTCTTGTTATGTTTCAGCAAAGAGCCCTAGAGATTTGTGGAACTTTGAACTTGAGAGAGATGATTTGGGGTATCTGGTGGAAGAAATTTCTAAGCAGTGAAACATTCAAGAGATGACTTGAGTGCTGTTGAAGGCATTCAGTTTTATAAGGGAAGCAGAGCATAAAGTTCGAAAAATTTACACCCTGACAATGTGATAGAAAAGAAAATCCCATTTTCTAGGAGAATTTCAAGCCCACTGCAGAAATTTGCATAAGTAACGAGGAGCTGAATATTAATCTCCAAGACAATGGGGAAAATATCTCCAAGCCATGTCAGAGGTCTTCATGGCAGCCACTTCCATCACATGCTTGGAGGCCTAGCAGGAAAAAGTGATTTAGTGGGCTGGGCCAAGGGTCCTTGTACTGTGTGCAACCTAGGGACTTGGTGCCCTGTGTCCCAGCTGCTCCAGACATGGCTGAAAGAGAGCAGCATAGAGCTTGGACCATGGCTTCAGAGGGTGCAAGCCCAAAGCCTTGGCAGCTTCTATGTGGTGTTGAGCCTGCGAGTTAACAGAAGTCAGTAATTATTTGGGAACCTCCACCTAGATTTCAGAAGATGTATGCTAACGCCTGGATTCCCAGGCAGAAGTTTGCTGCAGGGTCAGGGCCCTCATCCAGAACCTCTGCTATGGCACTCGAGAAGAGAAATGTGGGGTTGGAACCCCCAGACAGAGTCCCTACTGCCTAGTGGAGCTGTGAGAAGAGGGTCACTGTCCTCCAGCCCCCAGGATGGTAGATCCACTGACAGCTTGCAACATGTGCCTAGAAAAGCCGCAGACACTCAACACCAGCCCGTGAAAGCAGCTGGCAGGCTGGCTGTACCCTGCAAAGCCACGGGGTGGAGCTGCCCAAGATCATGGGAACCCACATCTGCATCAGCATGACCCAGATGCAAGACATGAAGTCAAAGAATATAATTTTGGAGCTTTAAGATTTGACCGCCCTGCTGGGTTTTGGACTTGCATGGGGCCTGTAGCACTTTTGTTTTGGCCAATGTCTCCCATTTGGAATGGCTGTATTTATCCAATGCCCGTATCCCGATTGTATCTAGGAAGTAACTAACTTGCTTTTGATTTTACAGGATCATAGGCAAAAAGGATTTGCCTTGTCTCGGATGAGACTTTGGTCTGTGGACTTTTGAGTTAATGCTGAAATAAGTTAAGATTTTTGGGCAACTGTTGGGAAGGCATGATTGGTTTTGAAAAGTGAGGACATGAAATTTGGGAGGGGTCAGGGGTGGAGTGATATAGTTTAGCTGTGTCCCCACCCAAACCTCATCTTGAATTCCCCATGTGTTGTTGGAGGGACCCGGTGGGAGATAATTGAATCATGGGAGCAGGTCCTTCCTGTGTTGTTCTCGTGATAGTGAATAAGTCTCATGAGGTCTGATGGTTTTTAAAAAGGGGAGTTTTTTTGCACAAGCCCTCTTCTCTTATCTACCACCTTATCAGATGTACCTTTCACCTTCTGCCACAATTGTGTGGCCTTCCCGGCCAAGTGGAACTGTAAGTCAATTAAACCTCTTTCTTTTGTAAATTGCCCAGTCTTGGGGATATCTTTATCAGCAACATGAAAATGGACTAATAAAGTATCTGAATAAACATTTTCCCAAAGAAGACATACCAACAGGGACATGGCTAATAGGTACATGAAAAATGCTCAACATCACTAATAATCACGGAAATGCAAATCAAAACCACAATGAGATATCACCTCTCACTTCTTAAGATGATTATTGAAAAGGCAATACATAACAAATGTTGTTGAGGATGTGGAGAAAAGTGAACCCTTGTGTAATGTTGATGGAAATGTAAATTGATACAGCTATTATGGAAAACAGTATGAACGTTTCAAAAAATTAAAAACAGAACTACCAGATGACCCAGCAATCCTACTTCTGGATATGTGATGAAATGAAATCAGTATCTTGAAGTGATATCTGCACCCTTTTGTTCATTGCAGCATTATTCACAGTAGCCAGAACATGAAAACATGTATACATTGTAGTTCCTTGGTATCTGTAGGGGGTTGGTTCCAAGAACACCTATGGAGACCCACATCCATGGATGCTCAAGTCTCTCATATAAAACAGCATAATATTTGCATAGAACCTATCCACATCTACCTACATATCAATAGTTCAAATTATCTCTAAATTACTTATAAAGCCTATAATACCTAATACAATGCAAATGCTGTGTAAATGGCTGTTGTACTATATTGCTTAGGGAATTATGACAAGAAAAATAGTGTACGTGTTAAGTACACATATTTTTTTTCATATATTTTAAATACCTGGTTGAATAAATGGAAATAAAACACATGGATATGGGTGGTCAACAGTACACACACATGCATATACACACACATACATGCACAAACACACACACACACACACACAGAGGAATATTATTCAGCCAATAAAATAAGTAAATTCTTTCACCTGAGAAGCCATGAATGAACCTTGCAGGCATTATGCTCAGTGAAATGAGTCACACAGAGAAAGGAAATACAGTATGATCTCACTTATATAGGAAATCTAACATAGTCAAACTCATGAAAACAGAGTAGAATGGTAGTTGCCAGGGCTTGGAGGGATGGAGAAAATGGAGAGATATTGGTCAACAGGGACAAACTTTAGGTTATAAGATTAGTAAGTTTTAGATTTCTAGTGTACAGCATGGTGACTATAGCTGATAATGTATTGCATACTTGACATCTGCTGAAAGGGTAGATCTTAAGTGTTCTCACCACACACACACAAAAGTAACTACATGAGGTGGTGGATGAGTTAACTAGCTTGACTGTTGATATGGTTTGGATGTTTGTTCCCACTAAATCTCATGTTGAAATGTCATCCCCAGTGTTGGAGGAGGGGCCTGGTGGAAGGTGTCTGGATCATGGGTGCACATCCCTCACAAATGTCTTAACACCATTCCCCTGATGATGACTGAGTTCTCACTCTGGTGGTTCCCATGAGATCTGATTGTTTAAAAGTGTGGCACCTACACTTCCCACTCCTGCTATTGCCATGTGGAACATGTCCTTCTTCACCTTCCACCATGATTGGAAGCTTCTTGAAACCCTCACTAGAAGCAGATGCCAGCAACATGTTTCCTGTATCACCTGCAGAACTATGAACCAAGATAAACCAATTTTTTTGATAAATTACCCAGTCTTAGGTGTTTCCTTATAGCAATACAAAAAGGACTAACAGAAAATTGGAACTGAGGAGTGGGGCATTGATATCTGAAAATGCAGAAGCAGCTTTGGAGTTGAGTAACAGGCATAGGGTGGAAGAGTTTGAAGGTCTCAGAAGAAGGCAAGAAGATGAGGGAAACTTTGGAACTTCTTAGAGATTTAAGTGGTTGTGACTAAAATGCTGATAGAAATATGGACAGTTAAGGTCAGGCTGATGAGCTCTCAGATGGAAATGAGGAAGGTATTGGGAACTGGAGCAAAGGTCACCCTGTCATGTCCTAGCAAAGAACTTGGCTACATTGTGTCCATGTTGTAGGAATTTGTGGAAGTTTGAACTTCAGAGTGATGAAGAATATCTGGTGGAATAAATTTCTAAGCAGCAAAGAATTCAAGATGTGATCTGGCTGCTTTTTTTTGAGACAGAGTCTTGCTCTGTTGCTCAGGCTGGAGTGTAGTGGCACAATCTTCGCTCACTGCAACCTCTGCCTTCTCGGTTCAAGGGATTCTCCTGCCTCAGCTTCCCAAGTAGCTGCGACTACAGGTGCACACCACAACACCTGGCTAATTTTTTGTATTTTTAGTAGTGATGGAGTTTCACTGTGTTAGCCAGGATGGTCTCAATCTCCTGACCTCGTGATCCACCTGCCTCGGTCTCCAAAAGTGCTAGGATTGCAGGCATGTGCCACCGTACCCAGCCGACCTGGCTGCTTTTAACAGCTGATGCTTAGATGTGGGAACAGAGAATGGACTTAAACTTGGAACTCATATTTAAAAGGTAAGCAGAATGTAAAAGTTTGGAAAATATTCATTCTGGCCAGGTGGTAGAGAAAGAATTGGAGCCAGCTGTGGAGCAACCACTTGCTAAGGAGATTAGCATGACTAAAAGGGACCCAAGTGCTAATATCCAAGACAATGGGAAAGAGGCCTCAAAGGCACTTCAGAAATCTTTGAGACAGCCCCTCCCATCACAGGCACAGAGGCCTAGGAGAAAGAATGGTTTCAGGGGCCAGGCACAGGGAACTGCTGAATTGCTTAGCCTCAAGACACTATTTCCCACATCCCAGCCTCTCTGGATTGAGTTGTGACTCAAAGGGCTGCAGGTACACCTCAGGCTACTGCTCCAGAGGGCATTAAGCCATAAGCTTTGCTGGCTTCCATGTTGTGTTAAGTCTGCAGGTGAACAGAGTGCCAAAGTGAAGGAAGCTTGGCAGCTCCCACCTAGATTACAGAGGATTATGAGAAAGCCTGGATGCCAAGGTAGAAGCCTGCTGCCAAGGCAGGGCCCCCACAGAGGGTAGTGCCAAGGGGAAATGTGGGTTTGGACACACAACTCCTACTGGTGAGAGCAGCCATGAAGGCTACATCCTGCAAAGCTATAGGAGTGGAGCTGCCCACAGTCTCAGGAGTCTACCCCTGATACCAGTGTGCCCTAGTTGTGGGACATAGAGTCAAGGGAAATTGTTTTGGAGCTGTAAGATTTAATGACTGTCCTGCTGGGTTTCAGACTTGTGTGAGGCTTATTGCGTCTTTCTTTTGACCAATTTCTCCCTTTTAAAATGGGAATGTATACCGAATGCCTATACTACTATTGCATCTTGCAAGTAAATAACTTGTTTCTGATCTCACAAGTTCACTAGTTCTTTCTTCTGTATGATCGAGTCTGCTGCTGAAACTCTATTGCATTTCTCAGTCCTGTCATTGTGTGCTTCAGCTCCAGAATTTGTTTTATTCTTTTTATGGTTTGTATTTCTTTATTACACTTCTCATTTTGTTCATGCATTGTTTTCCTAATTCCATTTAGTTGTCTATCTGTGTTTTCACACATCTCATTGAGGTTCATTAGGATAATAATTTTGAATTATTTTTCAGATAATTTGTATATATTTATTAATTTGGGGTTGCTTACCAGAACTTCATAAATTTCCTTTGGTGGCCTCAACTTTGCCTTATTCTTTGTTACCATATGCCCTTGTGTTAGTATCTGCACATTTGAAGTCTCAGACTCCTCCTTTGATCTTTACAGACTGGTTTTGGCAAGTTAAAATCTTCTTCTATTAGGCCTCTGGGCTGATGGGATTGCCTCCAGGATTGCATTGAGTGGAATAGAATCCAAGTCTCATGGCTAATGCTGGGTTCACAGTGGACATCGCAGTTGGTAGGTCTGCCAGGGGCTATAGTGGGTGTGGGTTTTATCTGGCCCTTAAGTGGACTGAACTGTTTCTAAGACTTTGATCTGTGGAGCTGGTGCTGGGATAAATGTTGGCTTCAGGGTTGGCAAATGTTGGGCCTATTTCCAAATGTGCTGACTGGTGAGGCTTTCTCCAGGTCTCTGAGAGGTTTATGCTGGATCACTGAATGGCTCCCTGGACTAACCATACTGCCCCAATCTGTGGCTAAGATGGGCTGAAACTGAGACACAGGTTGTATCAGGAGCCACAGCCAAAACTGAGATCTATAGGCCTGTCTTCAGGGACATGGATAGGTATGTCTCCTGGTGATAACCTGGGTGATCAGGCTTGCTGTCAAGCTGCAGATGAGAAAGCCTGGACCCAATTAATAGGGCCATTTTAAGATCCACAAAATGGGACCAAGGTCAGGCCATCTGCCTACAGAGGCACTGTGGGAGAAGCCTCCCTTTGGGTTCTCAGGTGGGCAGAACTGCTCTTAGTCCAGAGATGAGAGATGCTGAAAGTGAGACCCAGGGTAATTTGAGGATCTGCTGTGAGACAGAAGTTGGCAAGCCTGCCATAGAGAATCAGACAAGTATGTCTTCTGGGGGTACTATAGTTGGACAGAAGTGCTTCTGAACTACAGCTGGGAGGGGCTGGAACCAAGCTTCAGGGCTACTTTAGAATCTTCCATGGGACCAATGCTGGCAAGCCTGACCCAGTGGCACTAGTGGGTGAGACTCCCAGCAGATCCCTATGCAGCTAGGATTGTGAGCTATAGCTGAGATTCAGGGTCTTCAGGCTTTGCTGTGGGGTGAAGGCTTGTAAGCTTTTCACGGTGGCACAGATAGGCTACTTTCCCAGCAGTTTTCAGCATGAACAGGATAACTCCCAGGCTGTGGCAGAGAGGGGCTGGAACCCCACAGGACCCCTTCAGAATCTGCTGTGGGACAGAGGCTGGCAAGCCAAACTGGTGGCACAGGTGGGAAAGTGTCTCTCTGGATCCCTGTGATAGCGTACTAAGCTGGTACCACATCTGAGGAGGGCTAGCATTAAGCTACAGGGTAACTTTCAGATCCACTGTCAAGACTAATGTTGGGGGAAGATGGGTTTGTCTGCCAGGGCACTACTGTGTGTGATTTCTTCTGGATCCCTTGTTAGATGGTTTTGGTACCAGCCTCAAGGCCACATGGGGCTGTAGCCAAGCCCTTTGGGAAACAAGATTGTTTTTGGATCTGAAGTTGGGATCACAATCATGAGATGTTCCACCTGAGTGCAGGTCTGCACTTGCCAAATGACCTTTCTAGGTCTTGGACTCCACTGAGGAGTCACACCTTCTACCTGAATCCCAAGGTTCCCACAAAGAGACTTGTCCATGGATGGGTGCCGAATTTTTGTTGTGAGAGGATACAAAGGGGTGACTACCTAGTCTGCCATCTGCCTGACTTCACTCCATCTGCACAGGTTTTATCTTTCCATTCTCGGATCCAGTATTTCCTTATCCAATAATCTCTCCCTCACACAGCTATCTCACCTCTACTCACCCCACTGTCCACCAGGTTCTGGACCTCAGACCTTTCTTCTGCCACTTAAAATAATAAAACATTTGCATAACTAATAAAAATAAAATCATATTTCACTGGAAAACAATTGAATGTTATAGAGAGTAAAAAATGGGACAAATAAATGGAGAGATAGTGCATGTTAATAGGTTACAATTAAATAGCTCTATATTTTAAAGATGCCTAGTCTCCTAAAATTTATCTATATAGTAAAAACAATCTCATAACAAATTCTCTATTCTTTGGTGTGTGGAAATTGATAAACCAGTTCTAAAATTTACATAAAATTCAATGTCTAAGCAAATGAAGCCTCATTTGAGAAAGGACAAGATGTGAAGTCAGACTCATTTATATGTGAAACACTTGATTAATGATAATTGTAGCACGCAGACCATGGGAAATTATCTTTTTCATAGTTACTCTTGAAAAAACTGGGCCTCTCCCTCCCATCATAAAAACATTCCTTCCTCATGGACCTAAATTTGAAAGAAAAAGCACACATTGTTTGAAATATAGGACTGTATATGCATATTTTATATGCATAATTATATATTATTCACATTTTATATATGCATAATGTGTCTCACTGATAAAGACGATGAGAAAATATGTAATACATTATGGCAATATTTTTGAAAGTTTAAATAAATTAACAAATGCTTGAAAATATAACAAACTTGGCTCAAGACAATATGAAAATCAAGAATAGAGTGATAGTCATTAAAAGAAACAAATGGGTCATTAAAAAAAAATTTCCCCAAAGAATTAAAACCAAAAATGAAATACTCAAGGCTCATCAAACATTAAATAAGAAATTATAATCCTATACAAAGTCTTCTAAGGAATATATGAAAAAAAGAACATTTTCCAATTTATATCATGTAGTAAAATTTTCATAGTGAATGTGATGATGGACACAAAAATAAAGGCCAATAAGAGATCAATCACACTCATGAAAATAGAAGGAAAATCCTCAAGAAAATATTAGCAAACTAAATTCAGCAATGTATGAACAAAGTAACATATCAAGACTAAGGTGGTCTATCATTTAGAAATAAATTAGTGTTCTTCAACATATTAATCCAAAGCATGGAAATCATATAATTATTTCAGCACATGTAGTGAAAAAGTGTCCAATAAACTCAAGCTGCATTCATAATAAAACTTTTCAGTTATCTATGAAGAAAAAAAGTTTCTTAACTGGATAAAGGATATCTTTAAATAATAACTTTATAATAAGTATCCTACTAAATTTTGAAATAGTGGAAGCTTTCTTTTTGAGATTGAGAAATAGTTTCCCTTGATGATTCTATTGAAGATCTTAATTTACTCAGTAAGGCAAGAATAATAAAAGCGCAAGGATTACAAACGAAGAAGCAAATCTGTCATTGTTGATAGGTGATTTGATTATGATTAAGAACTAGAAACCCCAAAATAACTTACACATAAATTGTTAGACAAAAGTATCACTACTAGATGATATATGTATATACATACATATACATACATACATACACACACACACACACACACAAGACTTAAAATTTACAAACCAATGCATAGGCAAAAGAGTGATAGAGAATGAGTAAATTAAAATATACCACTAATAATATCATCAGAAATCAGCGTGAGTCTAATCAAAAGATGGAAACTACGTAGAAGATTAAACAGAGTAAGTTTAATACAAATAATTATTCAGCTATGATTGAGAGTAACTATGAGATTTATGGAACCTTGATATGACACCATAGGACTAGGGGAAGGTATCCAAGGAATGAAACACTTGGAAGGATCCCTCATGGCATAAGTTGTAGTTCAGTCCACTGGATGGTAGAGAAGTTGTCTAGTTAGCCAGGCTGGTTCAGGCTTCTGCTGGACAAGTAGAAGGCAGCCTCCTGGAGTGCTGGCAGGGAGGTGATGATCAGCAACTGGGTGGCTTGGGTATAGGTGGGTGGGCAGAGAGGGTAGGACCCCTCCAGGTGGCAGGTACACTCTACTGCACACAGGATGTGCAGAAGGTTTGCAAAGGTCTTACGGCTCAGTGTGGATCCTCTAGGCCACAAGTGTGCCATGTGCTGGGGCTTGAACAGGGAATCAGAGCTCTGGATCGGGAGAGAGGTCTTCATGCCCACAGATACAGGTGAGAGGCCTTGGGGTGTGGGAGTGGTGAGAGGCATTGTGCTATTGCTCATGTGCGTAGGAAGCCTCCGGGGCTCCGGTTTCTGTGTTAAGACAACTGTGGACAGATCATTGCCAGATGGAGCCGGCATGGTCACAGACGGACCCGGAGTTCTGGGCCAGTGGTTGTGGCATAGCTCCACCTGATGGCCTCTCACCTACACCACTCACTCACCCTGCCTCTGCTGGAAATGGAAGGAATGCCTCTTTCACCTTCAGTGTTCCTCCACGGGCCTGTACTGAGAAAGCTCACTTTCATTGTGCTCACTTGAAAGGAGAAACGCTTAATGGAACCACGTTGTTTATCAAACAGCATATATGGAAGGATGCAGTCCAAGTGGAGAAGCAATAAATTGATAATGGATAAAGGACATAGGATAAATCTTACACAGTAAAGGCCTAAAATGGAAAAAAACCTATAAGGCTTTTTTTTATTTTAAGAGATACTCCTGTTGTAAGTTGGATTGTGGCCCTCCCCACCACCATTCATATGTTAAAGTTGTAACACCTAGTACCTCAGAATGTGGCCTTATTTGGAGATGGAGTCATTGCAGGTGTAATTAGCAAGATGAGGTCATTAAGACGGACCCTACGCCAGTACGACCAGTGTCCTCGTAAAAAGGTGAAATTTGGACATGGAGACAGAGACACATAGAGGAAAGGCCCCAAGAAGAGACATGCAAAGAAGACAGCCATCTACAAGCCAGGGAGGGAGGTCTCAAACAGATCCTTCCCTCATAACCTTTAGAAAGAACCAAGTCTGCTGACCTCTTGATTTGGACGTTTAGCCCCCAGAACTGTGAGACAATATACTTGGGTTGTTTGAGACAACCAGTTGTGGTACTTTGTTACGGCAGCCATAGCAAATGAATGGATTCTGGTACCGAGAAGTGGGGTGCTGCTGTAACAAACACCTAGAAATATGCACATGACTTTGGGTAATACTAGACCAGGGTGGGCTCCTAAGTCCAAGGACTAGTGTTGTTATCCAAAGGGGACATTTGGACGCAGGCAGGCATACACACAGGGAGAATGGCACGTGAAGAATGGAGTTAAGCTGCCACAAGGCAAGGAACCACCAGAAGCTAGGAGAGAGGCATGGGACAGAGTCTTCCTCACAGCCTTCAGGAGGAACCCACCCTGCCGACACCTTGATCTTGAACATGTAGCTTCCAGAACTGCAAAAGGATAAATCTCTGTTTTCTAAGCCACCCAGGGTGTGGTTCTTTGTTACAGCAGCCCGTGCCAACTAATACAGATTCTAATAAATGATAACTTCAATTCATAGAGAGATACAGTATGTTCACTGACTGTGAAACTTAATGTTGTAATAGCATCAGTTCTCCCTGAATAATTTTAAATATTAGATATGACCACAAGCGAAATCCCAAGCAAGCAATCATTTTTGTGTGGCAGTTGACAAGGTGATTCTAACTACGATACAGTGATGCAGTAGGCAAAGAATTCCAAAGATTAAGAAAAGGGTAGGAGGAGTTTTACTAGTACAGGCAGTCCTCGCTTTGCACCTAGTGGAGGACCAGGCAAATGACCATGCAAATTGAAACCATACCACGCGATCTCAATAACCATAGGAAAAGTCTCAAGTATCTATGGAGATCCTTTAATATGAAGGGTTTTTGCTGTGTTCATAGCATTGCTTCAAAATACTCTGATGCTGGAAACAATACAAATATTCCTCATTATAAGAAGTGGTTAATATATTCTGGAATGTTCATAGAATGAAATATATACAGCAATGAAAAATAAGGAAATTATGGCTATTAGCATCAAGATAAATGACCCTCATTAGAGTGAGCAAAAGTTTCAAATCGAAAGAAGTTAACAGTATTATTGCATGTTCAAAAGTTTAAGAACAGACAAAACTATCATGCTTAGGGGAGCAAATTAAGATGGTAAAAAGTAGAGAGTTTTACAAAAGTCAGGAAGGAGTACATGTAGATTTGATTGAATGGGATGTGCTCAGGAAGGGACATACTAGTGGTTTGTAAATAACAGGAAGTATTCTGTTCTCTAAACTAGGTAGTGTTTACACAACTGTGTGCCCTATAGTTACTGTTTTAAGTGCGCATATAATTTATATGTTACGTTGCTGACACATATTTTATAATATGGTTAAAATAAAAATGAAGACAGACTTAGAAGGAGCAGCCAGTGTGAAGAGACCTCACGAAGCCCCTGAAGGCTGTAAAGTTCTATTTCTTGACTTACACACGCTTGTGTATATCTATTAACATATATGTGTGTAATACACTCCTTTATATTGCATGATAAAAATCTCCTGATATCCATATGCTTGTTTCTTGCATGTTTTCTTCTACGAATCATGAGAGAGGCTGCTAAATGTTTGAAAAACAATGTACACTTTAGCGCAACAGAATGAATTGGAAGAATTTTCAATATCCTCTCTTCAGTTTGGGCTGTTGTTGTTGTTTCTGTTCTGTTCAGCAAATTCAAACATAGCGTTGAGTCTGAAATTTCCAGACAGGGCTGGGAGGACCAGCCAAAGGAAATACTAGAGTTACAAAGATGGGGATAAGGTCAGAGAAATGAACACAGACATGGTACATGCCAGCAATGCATCAGCTTTTGATCAAAGTCCTTTATGCAGACTAAGGGTGGCGAACGCACCTTATAGAAAAGCCTGGACTGCTCACTACATTGTAGTCTGCATGGCAAGAAGCTCAACTGGTGATGCTAGGGATTCCTTTCTGGAAGTACTACCTCATCACGTCTTCCTGGAATTGTGACCTGCATAACCTGGTGATGTTGCCGCTACTTCCCATATAGTAAACCTGATTGCCCAGACACTCCCCAGGAAGGATCAGTGGGAGGACTCTGTGTTCTCTTGTTTGTGGGATGAGGCAATCTCAGATAATCACTCCGTTCTCAGTTGGTGTGGTGGGCTCCATGGAAAATTTACTGTTTCAGTGAGTTTTGCTGAATGAGCCTTTGCCCATGTATCATCTTTGTGTGTCATGAGTGACCGCTGTTCTAGAGATTATTGTCATGTTTCACCACTTTCATGAGGTGAGAGTGTTACCCCAAGCCTCAGCCTCACTGTCAACTCACCTCTCCTTCTTGCTAAAGCAGGAGCACACCCAAAGTTCCTGAAATGGTTAATATTAGTGTCACCTTGACTGGGTTATGGGATACCTCAATGCCTGGTGATGCACTGTCTCTGAGTGTGCCTGTGAGGGTGTATCCAGAGGCGATTGACATGAATCAGTGGACTGGGAGGGAAGAGCCCCCTTAATGTGAGTGGTTATCATCCAATCAGCTGCTGGTGCAGTTAGAACAAATCAAGCAGAAGAAGGAGACGTCCTATCTCTCTCTCTCTCCCCACCAACTTTGGGAGTGAGGATACCATTTCCTCCTCCTTTCCTCAGACAGCAGTCTCCAGAATCCATGGTTTTTGGACTCTGGGACTTGCACCAGCAGCCTCCCAGGAGATCTCAAGCCTTTAGCCTCAGACTGGGGACTTCAGTGTTAGTTTTCCTGGTTTTGCAGTGTTTGGACTTGGACTGAGCTATGCTGCCAGTTTTTCTTATTCCCCAGATTGCAGAGGGCCTATTATTGGATTTCATCTGTGTAATTGTGTGAGCCAATTCTCCCTAATAAACTCCCTTCTCTCTCTCTCTCTCTCTCCATACACACACACACACACACACACACAGACACACACACACACACACACACACATATATATATATCTCTTGTTGGTCCTGTCTTTGTCCCTCTGAAAAAACCTGACTACTGCATTTCTCTAGGGTGCAGCTCACCCTCTGCTTTGGGATATGGCCCTCTGGAAACCTTCAAATTCTGAGACTGGGGCAGTGGTAGAACAGAAAAATGCGAGGAGTAATAAAGCTACCTGTGCCTAGCCAGTCGACTGCCCTCCAGCTTGCCTATTAAATGTTGGAAGTAAATGCTTAAATGATTACTTTGGCTGCACATATTTTATTGCAGCTTTTCAGAAGGACAAGTGCTTCCTTGAGATGCAGTGGATGTGGCCTGTGTGATCTGAAGGTGTAGAGGTTGTGGGTGGTTGGACCTAAGAACATACTTGTCCCTGTTACTCTGTGATCCTATGCCCTAGGGCTGTACTTCCACCTTCCGCTTCGCGTTTTGGGCAGTGCTGATTAGAATGCAGGATGAATTTACATAGTGGGCCGCTCTGACTGGAATGGTTTAATAGAGAAATGAGTGGGGAGTGTGGCTGTGGGGGTGGAAGGAGACATGAATCTAATTTTCCATATGAACCTGCATCCTTTATGCAATAGAGCTCTGCTTGCGTCTGAATAGTTGTCTTGACAACGCCACAATGAGTGTAAATGGATTTAAGGAAAAGACTGCTATGACGGTGGGGTCAACTTAGGAGCAGAGAAGGAGCACACACAGTGTTTTAGCAGCTGGACAGTGCAGAGACTAAGGGACTGTGGCTCCAGGAAACACACACTCAATTGCAACCTCGTGCTTTTCACCCAGAGCCTCAGTGTCATATGTGCTATTCCACTGACCTTCCCACTCACCTTCAGCCTCATGCTTCACAATGAAGATATCTTTCCCATCCTAGGCTGGTTCCGCTCATTTCTCATAATTCCCAGATCCTGTGGGGAAAAGAAGGCAGCGATTTTGGAGTAGATTCCTATGCGAATTCAAAAGCCCAGCAGCCTCACATTCCCGTGGAATCCAGCTGAGGGTCAATGCCAGGTGGAGAGGAGCCTCATGAACCCCTCATGGCCCTTTGCCCTTCCCCCTGGGGTGGAGCAAACAATATGTTTAGAATAAGGGGCTGCTGAGCCTAGGACTGAGAGGACGGCCAAAGGCTGGGAGACTGCTAAGCCTGTGGCCATGACCAGAGGCCAGGGAAGAGATGAAACTGAAAGAGGCTGCTAGGCCCTGATACTCATGCCATGGTCATTCTCTCCCATAATACAAGCACCTGATGAAAAACATTCAGATGGCAAAAATGGGTGTAAAATGAGGAATATCTCCCTCATATTCTCCTGACCCTACACGCCCCTGCAAGAGGTGACTGCTATGCACACTCCTGCCTGTGCTCCCTGTAGAGACAGATATTTAGATGAGGAAGTATAGACACACGAGAACATGTTCCTTTTCGTCTTCCTTGTATAAATTTATATTCTACCCTCCACCTAAGGACTGTCCTGTAGTAGGCTTCTCCCATATCAGGAACATTGACAGTGTCTCTGCAAAGTCTAGCCCAAACAGAGGCCTCTGTTCTGTGTGACCCCTGCTCAACGGTGGCCAGGCAGAGCCCTGGCTCCTCTGCTTATCCCTGCACAGTACTGAACTTCAAGGGACACTCCCCACTGTCAACCCTAGGGAGCTCCTGCTAGGACACAGACTACCCCTTCCTTCACAGGGAATATTCAAGTCAGTCATTTTGCTGGTCACTGAAAAGGATGTGGAGGACCTCTGCCATCCCTCACATGCCTGATTTATAATGATCTCTCACGGGAAAGGAGGAATCCCTTTGACCTGGAAGACTGGATTCCAGGAGACAGTAACCTGCAGCCCAGAGAAGACCAGCAGGCCGGTGGGCTTGTTCTTCTCTCCTTCTAGTTGGGCCTGGAGTAGCCACGGGAGGAAGTTTATCAGCCTGTTAACCAGGCACGTGATGCCTGGGAGATAGTCCTCTTGATGTCTCCCATGATGTCTGAATTATGGGGGTCAGAATGCTTCCAGGTTGGTGACACACCTATGAGCCAGGAGGGTGGCACACCTCAACTCCATGGGGACAGAAGCTCCTTCACTCAGGACCCTTCCAGACCTCACCCTATTTATCTCTTCAAGGTCTGTTCATCTATATCCTTCATTATATAATAAACTGGTAAATGTAACGAGTGTTTCCCTGAATTCTGTGAGTTCTCCTAGCAAATTATCAAAGCTGACAGTCACAGGAACCCTGAATGATATCCAGCCAGTTAGAAGTACAGGTGAAAACCTGGGGCTTAAGATTGGCATCTGGGGTGGGAGGCAGTCTTGTGGGACTGCACCCTTAAAGTGCAGGATCTGTGCTAACTCCAGTTAGTGAGGGAATTGAATTGAATTGTAGGGCATCCGGCCGGTGTCTGCAGATAACAGGAAAATTTGTTAATGTGTGAAAAATCCCGTCACTTGGTGGCCGGAACTGTTCTGTATTGAGTGTGCGTAGTATAAGAGGGGAAAATGTAGAAACACCAACACTTAGCACATCAATTCACACACAGCAGGTATTCAATCAACGTCCGATGAATAAATGATGAAATGGGCATTATGTCATCTATCAGGCATTTATTCTCTCTCCATCCTTGCAAAGTTAAAGAAATCTGTGTGTACATCACTCAATTTTGTAGAAAAACAGACTGAAAGAAAAGGCAAAAGCCAGGATATAATTATCTTTATAAGTTGCTATTTTATTTTTCTGAACACCAGTCTGAACTGGCTGTGACCAGCAGTGACTGGCCTTGACTGGCCACTTCTGGCCATGAGCCTGATGCCTTCTGCCTGACTGAGTGTCAAGGACTCAGGCTGTGCAGCACTGGGGGGTAGGTGGAGGGGAGCAGAGTGGGAGAGAGGGAAGCCCTGTGGGAATACTCGAGGAGAGGGAGTGCCCAGTAGAGCTCACTGGTGGTTTATACCAGAAGGGCCTTGGGAATCATTTTCTCTTGTAGATGGGGAAATAGATCCTGGGGATGTGTACATAACTGTCGGGGCAGGTGGCAGAGGAGAGGGGCAGGGATGCCTGCCTGTCAACCAAAAAAGTCAGTCTGAAGGCACTGTTTTGTGCTTTGTTGTCCAGCTATGGAAGCTACTAGGTCATTATAAAGAGTTCTATCTCTCATGACCTTGGACTTTGGCCCCACGTGTTAGTGTGGTAGCCAAGACTTGGGAAGGCTGCAACTTGGCACAGTGTCCTTTGAGGGACAATCCTATGCACAGTGAAATTAATATGAGAAATCAGGATTTTTGAGATAAATTCATTTGATATGAATTTCACCATTTTAACCATTTTTTTTTTTTTTTTACTTTAAGTTCTGGGATGTATGTGCAGAATGTGCAGGTTCATTGCATAGGTATATACATGCCATGATGGTTTGCTGTACCTATCAACCAGTCATCTAGGTTTTAAGTCCCGCATGCACTAGGTATTTGTCCTAAAGCTTTTCTTCCCCTTGCCCCCCACCCTCTGGCAGGCCCGGTGTGTGCTGTTTCCCTCCCTGTGTCCATGTGTTCTCATTGTTCAACTTCCACCTATGAGAACATGCAGTGTTTGGTTTTCTGTTCCTGTGTTAGTTTGCTGAGAATGATGGCTTCTATTTTTAAGTACACAATTTGGTGAAATTTAACACGTTGACAGTGTTGTACAGCCACCTGTCTAGTTCCAGAGCCTTTTTATCACCTCCAAAGGAAACTCAGTACCCATTATGAAGTCCCTTCCCATTTCCTCCTCCTTCAGTCCTTGGAAGCTACTAATCTACTTCTGACTATGTGGATTTGCAGTTCTGGACATTCCATATAAATAAGCTCATACAGTATGTGCCAAGCTTCATCTATGTTATAACATACATCAGTGCTTCGTTCCTGGGAAAGTTTTCCTCTATGCTGTGTTAAAGACAAAGAATGTAATGCTACGAGAGACCGTGACCCAAGTCTGTGAACCAAGATCATAAGGCGACTGCAGCAGTTAGCTGGGATCCAAAGTAATATATTGCTGAGTTTTTGTTTTTGTCCATTTTGTGTTGCTGTAAAGTAATACCTGGGGCTGGGCAATTTATGAAGGAAAGAGGTTCATTTGGCTCATGGTTTTGCAGATTATACAAAAAGCATGGCACCAGCATGTCTGTCTGGTGAGGCCTACGGAGGTTTTTACTCATTGTGGAAGGCAAGGGGAGCCAGCGTATCACATGGGGAGAAAGACATCAGGAGAGGGGGGAAGATCTCGGACTCTTTAACACCTAGATCTCCTGTGAACTCATTAGCATGCAGAGGGCACCAAGCCATTCAGGAGGGATCTGCCCCCATGACCCAAACCCCTCCTGCTAGGGGACACCTCCAACATTGGGGATCACATTTCAACATGAGATTTGGAGGGGACAAATAGCCAAAATATATCAGTTCTCATCATATTCATAGTGTATTATTAGGCCCTCTTGATTTCAAGTTTCAATGTCTGGCTGCATTTCAATTAAAATTTACATATGTTTGCACATGAGCATAGTTTAATACATAAGGTTTTATTTATCCAATGTTGTATAATCTATATTTATGATATTCACAAAGTTTCATGTTGTACCGATGTTCCTGTTTTCTGTAGTTCCACTCCTACACGAGGAACGGCAAGGTTAACAATGCTACTTTGGAGCAGGTTTTCTCAGATGAGGAAAGAAAATATCTGGCATGATATTGTAAGGGTGACGGGAAGAGTCAGACTCTCAGTTAATCTTGCCTAGATCTGGCCAGTGTTTTGTGGTAAAACATTTTTATTTCCTTCAATATGATATTATGAGCTATGGGAACTTTCTCGCTGGACTAGTCTCAAATGAAGGTGGGACAGTTCGTTCCACAGTCTCCACGGAGTCTGAACCCTAACCCATCATTTAATTTAATTTAGCAAAACTCTATCGGTATGGTTACCGAAAAGCATTGAGAAACCTAAGTAAACATATCATAAAACATTCTTGTGGAAAGTTCATTTATAAACTTTTATCTCATTTACATCTATTTCATTCATTTAATTTTAATAATTATGTTTAGGCAATTTTAGGAGTCATTAGAAAAACCTAGTCATCATTGCAAGTTAAATTTTCTATTAGCCATTTTTATATTACTGTATGTTAGGCAAGCATCATAAAAGCAAGAACCTTAAAGTTAACAACATGTATAATTTGTTGTTAGCTCAGAAGATAAAGTTATTTTTATTAAACCAACAATAAGAATCTGGTTTTATTTACCAAAAGATTTATTCAAGTCACATAAACTTGAAAAAATATTTGGTCTTATTCATTTATGAGTACTCATTCATAATGTGGTACCATGTATAGATAATATGTAAAGATATGTATGACCATATACATATATGTAGACACAACATATAACATTCACATGTACACATGTATGTAACTAATAGCCAAAGTTATCAAGGAGTTTAGTGAAAAAGAGAGTAGTAGAGCTTCAGACTTGAATCTGTCCAGTTACAACTCTTCGTGTTCCATGAGGATAAACAAAGATTCCTCCCAGAAAGAGAAACCATGTAGCCTTTTGTGTTTTCCTTAAGGGATCCCAGGCAGTTAGAATTGTTTGTAGGTCCCCTCTGTGGCACTGAAAGTGGCAAGGGGAAGGAGGGACACACAGAATAGATGGAGAAGCAGACAGAGGGAGGAGATATGGTTAGCAGAGGTTTAAGAAGACAGGAATACAGTTGACTGAGAAGTTTTTACAGAGAATAGAAGCCTTAAACAATTTGTTTCTATTCTCTGTAAAACTCTGCTCGTCCTTGCACAGTACTAAACTTCAGTACTTCAGTATGTATACACACATACACACACACACACACACACACAGCCTAAATATCAGTTTTAATTAAGTCAACTTTTGACTATGGAGCTCTTAAAAAAAACTTTTAAAATCTCTTGTTAACAGATTTTAGGTGGGATAAACAGCTGACATTTCTGTTTTTCTTTTTTTTTTTTTCTAGAGGTACCTTTCCAAGTGAAAGCAATAAGCTTTAACCAAGGACTCACTAGCCATCTCCAAAGATGCAAATGGGTACCCACAAAATTAAAAGTCACACAACTTTTAAACAAAAGGGGACTGGTTTTCTGAGCAGAAATCAAACCCAGGCCAAGGCTGTGAAACTGTGGAATTGGAACTACTGTACAACAAAGTGCAGTGCATTCACTGTTAATCCTGCAGGGAATCCAAAGCAGGCAGTTTGAGCTTCCAAAGACTTTCAATTTGTTTAGGTTAGATTTTTGCTCTTAATTGTGTCAAGAGAATTTCTAGGGCTGGCCATGAACTATTGCATGTATTCCTTTGAATTTGATCTTCCCATCAATTGTTTAGAATGAGAGATCTCAAAAGTCTTTTTATTAATTTTTTAAGTTATACTTTAAGTTCTGGGATACATGTGCAGAACATGCAAGTTTGTTACATAGGTATACCTGTGCCATTGTGGTTTGCTGCACACATCAACCCGTCATCTTCATTAGGTATTTCTCCTAATGCTATCCCTCTCTTTGCCCCCAAACCCCGACGGGCCCCTGTGTGTGATGTTCCCCTCCTGGTGTCCATATGTTCTCATTGTTCAACTTCCACTTATGAGTGAGAAATGCTGTGTTTGGTTTTCTGTTCCTGTGTTATTTTGCTGAGAATGATGGTTTCCAGCTTCATCCATGTACCTGCAAATGACATGAACTCATTTTTTTATGGCTGCATAGTATTCCGTGGTATATATGTGCCACATTTTCTTTATCTAGTCTATCATTGATGGGCATTTGGGTTGGTTCCAACTCTTTGCTATTGTAAATAGTTGTGCAATAAACATACCTGTGCATGTGTCTTTATAGTAGAATGATTTAGAATCCTTTTGGTATATACCCAGTAATGGGATTGCTGGGTCAAAAAAAAAAAAAAAATTCAGGAATGTAATTTAAAAGATTCACCTTCTGGCCATTGAGTTTCCAGTGGTGTACTTATTCCAATAGTGACTCAATCCAATAGCTTCTTCATGGAAAGCCTTGTATGTAATATTCCAGATTTTAAAAAAAGATGTTTCCTGGAGATGGCATAAGAGAAGCAAACCCAAAGACCCCCTCCCCGAAAAATTCTCCCAGGAATAGGTTTAGATAGCGAAGGACTTTTGTTACCACAGATTGTTGAGGCTGGTGTTTGCCTTTGGCAACCCAAAATTTGTAGGTGGGGGTCGCCACTCACAAATCTTTGAATCTGTGACAATGCATAGGCCTGCCTGGGATTGGACTTTCCCAGCACTAACCAGGCAATAAGGGTTAAGATGACAGAAGCTGTGTAGGAATGGGACTTCTTAAGACAAACTCTCCTGAGAGCTCGACATATTCGTAACTAAATGTCTCCATTTTGCAGCCTTTTTGAGACTGGCCACCCCATGGGACTTGAAAATCACACTGCCTGAATGGCACAGACCAAGAGAGTCCTTCCACTTGATCACAAGTCAAGCTTTCAAGGACATCAAACAAGATGAGAGAGAACCTAAAATGATACCACTCTCCATGACAGAAGGACACACAAAGACAAAGACAAAGGAAAAGACTATTTCTGGGAGAAAAGGGATCAAACACTATGGATACTCAAACCACAAAGTACCCAAAAGTACACCAGAGTCACTAGACCAAGACTAGTCAAACAAATCCTTTCCTCCCATTAATCAAGATTTTGGAGAAGAAAAACAATATTGACCATCCGATTAACCAGATTCCACAGAAAGACAGAGGCCTGGAGCCTGACAGGTAAGAAATCCTAACCCTTTTGATGGCTCATCAGGACCTGGATTCACTTGGCTGCGGGTCAGGAGAGCAGAGCCTGCTCACAGCGTCAAACTGTAGGAACCAAGGGAAAGTGTCTCCTTCGCCCTCGGAAGGTTTGCTGAAAAATCAGCTCACGAATGGCAGATTAATTGCAGCAAAGGCATAGAAACTTCATTGATGTGTACACAGGGGGCATCACAGAGTGATGACCCAATCACCCAATGACCTGAGGAAGCTTATATACCATCCTGAGGTTACAGAAAAAAACGTGGGCTTAGGGAATGACCACGAACAGGTTATAGTGGTAAACATGTTATAGTGGCAGGACAGGTTATGGGAGGGAGAGAAGAGGAGGCCTGGCTAGCAAGGGTGGTCTTGTTATGTAGAAGAACTCTCACAGGTAGCAGCCCTCAGAGAAAATAGATGGTAAATGTTGCTTTCCAATCTTTAAGGCATCAGAATCTTAGTTCCTCTCTCCTAGGTCCAGACAAGGGAAGGCTTGGCTGAGTTTATGCAAATTTTGTACACATGTAAATTTCCCCCACAAAAGACAGCTTTGTAGGGCTACCTTTTCTTGCTGGCTCTCTTTATATAATCTCTAGTTATGTCAAATAAATATATTTTGGGACAAATTTTTTTTCCTTCCTTACGATATTCTGAATTATGGGAACCTTCCTGCTGAAGTGATTTTTTTTTTTTTTTTTTTTTTTTTTTTTGAGATGGAGTTTCTCTCTTGTTACCCAGGCTGGAGTGCAGTGGCGCGATCTCGGCTCACTGCAACTTCCGCCTCCCGGGTTCAGGCAATTCTCCTGCCTCAGCCTCCTGAGTAGCTGGGATTACAGGCACGCGCCACCATGCCCAGCTAATTTTTTGTATTTTTAGTAGAGACGGGGTTTCACCATGTTGACCAGGATGGTCTCGATCTCTTGACCTTGTGATCCACCCACCTCGGCCTTCCAAAGTGCTGGGATTACAGGCGTGAGCCACCACGCCCGGCCTGAAGTGAGTTTTTGGTGAAGGTTCATGGGACCAAGAATTTGCCATCCATCTGGGGCGACAGAGCCAGCCATGTGGTTCATTGAGATGCGTTCCAATTTTAGTGTTTAATGTGTACTTGCCCTAAGTCCCGAAACAAAGCTTTGATATAATAATCACACCTCCTCACTGCATTTCAATATCCATAAATATTAATAAGTCATCTGTATAATTGTGTGTTTCCTGTGCTAATTGTTAACTGTATAAACAAAGTTGTTTTAAATATTTATATAGATTGTCAGGATGTGGACTGTGACATTTTATCAATTAACTGTATTGACTGATCATGTAAACATTAGTGTTTAAACCTGAAATGTCTTGCAAATGACAGGTATTAGTCACAGGCCCCCCTTGTTCATGAATGAGAACAGAAAGAGTAAGGTCATAAATTAGGGTGTCCCAACATGAGTGGCAAGAACAGTTGGTGCTTGAGATATATTTGTGATATGTTGCATATATATAGAAAACCATAAACTTTTGTTTATTTATGTGATGTAATTCCCACTCAATTCACTCTTTTCTTTTACTTTTTTTATTTTTTCATTGATTCTCCTATATTTTAATTCTCTTGGTGGATGATGTTTTCTGAAAATGGTGATAAAATTTTGCTCTTCTATTCATTATTCATATGTATTCTTTTTGTTCCTTTCTTGGTGAATTGTGTAGGATCTGCAGTAAAGTCTTGACCATAGTGATATCAGGCATCTAGCTTGCTCGCCTTTGTTGGAATTATCCTGCTGTTTCACCATCTAATACACTGGCACCTTTTTACTCTTATGCCTATCAAGTTAAACATACTTTTTTTGTTCCTAATTTACATAAGAAAGTCATTTCGAAGCAATTTTAAAAATTCAACATTCAATCTTAATGAAATTTCTCATTATTATTAATGAGAAATTTCATTAAGATTGAATGTTGAATTTTCAAAATGACTTTTTTTTTCATTGATCCAAGTGGCATTACCCCCTCCACCCAAAGGAATGGGACTGGTGTTTCTGCTTTGTTTGAGGATATTTGCAAAGCTGTTCCAGGTCAGGCAGCATATTTGCTTACATTCCAGTGTAATAATGCTTGAGTCTCCTGCCCAACCCAGAGACATTGCAAGGAGATATAGTTAATGTCACTCTCTCGGTCAGAGGGCAGATTTGTTTCCCAACCACATAATAATGATAATGGCTTTTTCCATGGCAACATTGGATCAGGGTTGCTAGCAGTGTCCTTATAAGATTGGGGGATTCCTAAGCTCAGAATTCCTCAGCTGTGACACAGACAAGCAGGTAGGACTTGGGAACCACAGCAACTGATGTAAGCATGAAGCTCATGTGGCCTGCCTTGTACTGCATAATAAACTGTCCAGATCCATTTGGACTCAAGGACTCCTTACTGGCCGTACCTATGGAAATGTGCTAAGCCAGACTAATAGCTCCTGAGTACTTGACTCAAACATTTATACATGTTAGAATTTTGGGGTGGAGAACAATTTTGTAGAATCTGTCAGCGATAAACCACTTGGGAAAGGTGAAGAAAGAGAGTTATATAAAAATCAGAGCTGGGTACTTTTCATTTTTTGGAAAATGAAATGTTGAGGCAGGATGAACCCATTTAACATTAAAAGCATTTTTTGCTGTTTTTCTTTCAAGTTTTATTTTAGATTCGGGGTTACTCATGCAGGTTTGTTACACAGGTATATTGAGTGCTGCTGAGGTTTTGGATATGATTGAACCCATCACCCATGTAGTGAGCATAGTTCTCAATGGGTAGTATTTTTTTACCCTTGCACCTCTCCCACCCTCCCCATTCTCATAGTCCCCAGTGTCTGTTGTTTCCATTTATGTTCATGTGCACTCAGTGTTAAGCTCCCACTTGTGAGTGAAAACGTGTGATAATTGGTTTCCTGTTCCTGCACTGGTTTGCTCAGGGGAATGGCCTCCAGCAACATCCATGTTGCTGCAAAGGACATGAACTCATTCTTTTTTATGGCTGTGTCGTATTTCATGGTGTATATGTACCACCTTTTCTTTATCCAGTCCACCATTGATGGGCATTTAGGTTGATTCCATGTCTTTGCTATTGTGAATAGTGCTGCAGTGAACATATGGGTGCATGTGTGTGTGTGTGTGTGTTTTTTTTTTGGTAGAATGATTCATTTTCCATTGGGTATATCCTCAGTAATGGAACTGCTGGGTCAAAAAACAGTTCTATTTGTAGTTCCTTGAGAATTAAAGCAATTTTAGAAACTGCTGCAAGGAACTCAAAGGAATAAAGTCAGTTCAACCACCACTTGATATGCTGTGCAAAAGTGATGGTCATGTTGGGATGTGCGGCAAAGAATGGAGGACTGCTTTCAGTGCAAGGAGCAGTTCAGGTTACGGCATGACTCTTGGTTTGCATATTTTCCATGTTTCAGGGCAAAGGACTTCCAATGTATATCTCCACCTCTAATGCCACACTCTAAGCCCTGTTCACAGCTTGGGAAACATAGCAAAACCTCTTCTCTATAAAAAGTACAAAAATTAGCTAGGTGTGGTGCTGCACGCCTGTAGTCCCAGCTACTCAGGAGGCTGAGAAGTAGGAGGATTCCTTGAGCCTGGGAGGTTGAGGCTGCAGTGAGCCGTGATTGCACCACTGCACTGCAGATGGCGGGGACAGAGAGAGATCCTGTCTCAAAAAAAAAAAAAAAAGCCCTGTTCAGTTCCCAGGTGGAGGAAGATTTCCAAATACTGGAGGATAACATCATTCAGGGGACAGTCACGCTCACTCTCTCCTCCCTGGAATTTGTCCATATTCACACGCTTCATCCATTTTCAGAGAACAGCTGACATCAGAAAGGAAACTATGTTTCTGCCTTCTCTCAGTTCACGGTCTTCATAGAGTGGGTCATGACCCATGCCACACATTGCCCACTCCCAAAAGCAGGATTTGCAAAACAACTTGGGCAGCGGGATGTGGGCAGAAGGGAGGAGAAGGGATGAGGAGGAGGGTAAAGTCAGCCATTGCCTTGAGGACTGCACTACTGTCATGTTGGTATCACCCGGCACTTTTGCAAGCTCAGGCTCAGCTAGTCTCCTGAACCCACTCAGGGATGCTGAGGTAGCTCTCCTACCACTCTCTCAGAGGGACAGAGCTTCCTCACTTCCACAAATGGCCCAAGACATCACAGACAGTGAACAGCATTAATTAGTGTGTGCATCGTGGGGGATTAACATCTCAGACGTCAGCCTCAAGGCAATCTAAGACTCCTGGCATCCCTACAGCATGTCATTCTGAACACTCAAGTCCCAACCTGCTTGAGCCATTCGCTCGTGTGAAGGACGGCAGGACAGATGGAGGTTCCTATGTGGATGAAGAACAGCTGAGGTTGTAAGAGCAGTTCTGTAGGCAGGCTGCTGGGAAAGGAAGATGTCTTCAGAAAGAGGAATATCTAATTAGAGACTTCATGGCCCACATCTTGTCTAGGGAGTGAACTTCAAATATCTGTGGAAGATGGAAGAGGCACAAGGGATTACCTGAACCCTGTGAGGAGAGCTCTGAAGGACAGGTGCTTCGACACAAGACCACCAGATTGACTGAGCAGTGTGGCTTGGAAAGATCAAATGTTCAAAGGGCCTTGCCTGGAGCCACAGACACTTCGTTTCAGTAGAAATAATAAATGTGGGGTTTACATGGCTTTCTTTCCTTTAGTTTGTCTTTCAGCATTATTTTAAAGCAATACAAATTTAATTGTGGAAAGCTGACAAACATAGGAAAGTCTTAAGCAGGCAACTTGTTGAAAAGGAGAGCAGCACATGTTGTTCAAAGTCACTGTGAGGTGGTTTATTTATCCATTCCACTGTGGATGGACAATTGGGTTATTGGCAGTTTATGATCATTATGAATAATGCTGCTATGAATACCCCTTTCCATGTCCTTTCCTGAACATACCCCCTCATTGCTGTTGGGTATATACCCAGGAGTTGAATTGCTGAGTCATAGGATATGCTACTTGCTCAGCTTTTAATACCTACAGGGAAAAGCTTTTCTCATGTGGTTGCACCAACTTCTACTTTCACTAGCTATGTGAGAAAGTCCTGAGTGCTCTACATTTTCTCCAAAGTGAAGTGTTTTTCTTCGATATCATGTTAGCCGTTCTGGAGTTTGTGTAATGGTTTCACATTGTCGTTTTATTTCACAGTTGTCTAATGTTTAATGAGCCAATGATTAGCATCTTTTCTTATGATGAGTTGATGACAGTGTCTTTTCATATTGCTAATGATTAATGATTAATGTTTTCATATGCTTACTGTCTATTTCATAATGTCAGAATTTAATGTTCAATTCAGAATGCCACTGGATTCGCCACCTTCACTATGAACCCTGGAACTGACACAAGACGATCACAGCCCCAGTAACTTGGCTGCCCTGATATGCTCAGAGACAACTTATTGTCTAATGCCCTTCCCACATTAGTATTCAAGTTGCTGCAATTAAGGTAGTAAGATTGCCCACATACCAAATCAGAAAGCTGATTAGATAGCCATACCTCTACTCTTTAATTACTCACCCTTCTATACCTGTGGGGCACCCAATGTCCCCATCCTGGCTACTACCTGTACCAAACAGCACCTATCTCAAGCCTATCCCACCACGCACACTGAAGTTTCATGGCCTACATCTCCTATTGTGTCTGCTCCATCCATTGGTTGTCTGAAGACAAGTACCCCTTCGTGGACTCTCACCTGGCCCCTTTTGTCCAAGGCTGAGAGTACCTATTTCCATTCCCTAAACTACTCTGCTGCTCTCTGCCATCACTCTTTAAGGACCTTAAAGGCTCTCACACCATCTGCACTAGACAGCCCATGGGTAAACTTGGTACATGGTCCTTTGAGTCCAGTACTCTTACATAAAACCAGTAGGCTGTTGTTTGCAGATATTTTATTGGCATGTTTCTTTTATCCACTGGAATAATTTCTTTAAAAAAGGGTAGCAATCATTTTACTCTGCATAATCCCCAGTCCATGAAGACCAGATGGCAGAGGAGCTGTAACTGAACAGGGGGCTGTGACCGACCCTGGGCTCTGTCCCACTCAGCACCTCTTGTTCCTTCTCACTGTAGTGAGCTTGGACACACCACCACAGTCCTAGGGCTTCCTTATAAACTCTTTGCAAAGCCCTCTGTCAGGAGAGCCTTCCTCGGATGCAGGCCTCCCCGTCGTGTTTCTACACAGGCATCTGTCTGCATGGACTGCAATTTTGTGCTTGGCTTTCAAGCACTGTCAACAACCTGTGCCTCTCCCCACAAACCCAACTATGTCTCACAATCATTTTTATTGTCTCATCAACTTATCTATCCCTAACTGTCACTTCCTTCATACACACAGGTACACACTCTGCACTAGTCCACTCATCTCTCCTGCTCTCAACAATCAGGTTGTGGACTCCCTGCCATTCCCTGCATTTCTCCACTCCCCTCAGGACTGTTCACAGGCTCTGGCTTTCCACTATTCCCAAAGCCATGTCTCTGCCCTCCTTCCTGCCCAGTTCTAGACTGTCCTCTAGGAAAGGGATCTTTGCTACTGCCCTTACCTGAATTCTTCTTGGCATCTTACAACACAAGGGATTTTTGTCTCAACACATTTCCTTTCCTAGCTTCAAAACCATTCTCACGTTAGGGTCTTCCCGGTAGGTGGATTTTATTCCTTTATCAATCAGACTATACACGTGAGTAGGGGGCTTGGTGCCTCTTACTTTCATGTTTTTGCCTCCCTGATATCATATGCAATATCCACTTGCGTTTTCAATAAAGTGTACTTTGCATTGAACCCAGAGGGAGACAGGGCAGAGGGACCTTATCAGTTTTTTCACAAATCAATCAGCATGAAGCCTAGTGACAGGACCCCTTAAAGTTAAACAGCTCAGTTATCATTCAGCATGCAAACTGAAGTGGAAGCAATTGGTGTTCCTGCTCAAATGGCCAGAGAATAACTCTCTCTATTCCCACTGTGATGACCCTGTAAATGATGAGTGCATGCTGGATCCTCCAGTCACTCCCCAGTCACTTACGCTGTGTGCCAGGGACTGTGCAGGGACCTCGGGTACAAAGAAGACTCAGGCCCCTTCCTCAGCAGCGGAAACACATGCAGAGTTCTTTCCATCTAAGCTGGATAAGGGCCAGTGGGCAGTAGCAGCTGAAGTAGGTCACAAGGTGGCAGCAAATGAGAAAGTAACCTGTGCTTGAGACAGGACATCTGTTTTCTACAGTTCTCATAAACGAGGATATACAGGCTGTCATGTCATGCAGAGGAAAGGTTTGGTGCTTGGGAACATCTCATAAGCCCCATGCGCTCTAAATCACCTTATCTGGTGTCTCTGGAGTCTAGGATGAGAACTAAGGCAGTGATTTCCACCTCTCCAGGATGCTAGGCTTGGAGTGGTATTACATGGAGGAGATTTTTGGTGATATCTTCCACTTGACTCTGAGTCGGCACTCAGAGGAGAGTGAACACGTGTTTCTGGGCAGTGAGGACTGGGACATGTCAGCGGCTGAGGTGAGGACTTTGTCCTAGGAGGAGCTTTCTAATGCTGTGATGTGAAGGCTGATCTGTGTTGGGCCAAGGGGCTGCTTTTCAGGTGATCCGTAAAAGAGGATAACGGCAGTTTTTATGCACAACCCCATGAGGCCCTTTCTCTTGGCAAGGGTTTTTCCCTTCTTGAGCTGGTTGTCAGACTATAGCCTTTCAGAGCAGGTTCCCCCTATGGCACTATGTACTGATCCTTCCAAAAACCCAGATGGCAAGGATGTGTTTTAAGTGTTTGCAGGTATTCCTCTCTCACTGGGACAATTTGAAATCTCCATCTTCTACTGTGCAATTTGTTATTCTAGACTTGAATCGGACAGAGTTTTCTCCACTACCCCATCTCCTCCTTCTAGATTGGAAAAGCTGGGTCACAGTTCATACATATGCTCAGTTTTAGCAGATCTTACACAACAGTTTTCCGAAGTCCTTTTACAAACTTGCCCTCTCACCAACAATGTATGATTCTTCAGGTTGCCTCACATTCTCCTCAACATATGTTACCTGCCATCATTCTGGTGGTGTCAGTGGTAGTTTCAATTTCTATCTTTCTGGGGATTAATGAGGCTGTGTGCCTTTTCATACCAATATCATGCTCTCTGAATCATGATATTCCTGGAAAGTTAATGACATCTGGTGATGTGTGTTCTCTAGCTTTGTTCATCTTCTTCAATATTGCTTTGCCTATACTTTATGCTTTGAATTTCTTTATCACTTTTAGAAGCTGTTGTCAAATTCCACAAAAATGTGTCAATTTTGGATGTGATTGTGTTAAAATTGTAGATTAATATCAGGAGAATTTATATTTTAGCAATAATGGCACTTGTAATCCATGAATATAGTATACACTCCATTTGTTCAGAGTATTTGGTAGCCCCTTATGATTATGCTTACCTTAATTGATACAGAATAGCTCTGCAATGCACTAGCTACAGCAATATCACTAACATGTAGGCAAATCGTAATCTTTATTGTATTTATTTTTCATTATCTGGGGATTTGGTGTTCATTCCTGAAAGTGCTGGTTTTCACACTGTAGTGTTCATCAGAATGTCAGTGCTACTGGCCAGGGGACCACACTCGAGGAACTCCTGCCTCAAAGACAGGCAGAGGAAATAGGTACACTGGTTCAAAACCTGTTCTAGGTGCTGAGGATATAGGAGGGTGCAATCATGGTCTCTTTACTCCAGAGCTTCTCTGGCTGATGTGGGAATCAGGACCACAGCAGATGACTATAATGTATCATAGAATGTGCCTTGTGATTTTTACCTGTTAACCTGGAAGCTCATCAAAGGCTGGCTTTTTCTTAGGCAAAGAAAAAAAAAACAAAAATATAGTGTTGACTGCATGGGTGAGCCCCTTTGAGCAAATTACAAGAGATTTTAAACGTGTGGCTGTGTCCATATTGAGGAGAGATGAATATTTGAGTGTGAATACATGGTGAGAAATTGCTGTGAAATATGGCTTTCTCATCCCTTTTTTGTCTGCTCCTTCATGGGAATTTAAAGAACTCAAAACCACAGAAGTGTGTCCCTGGTTTTTCATGACTGTCGTATGTCTGTTGGCATGATAAAGAAACACCATGACTGTTTTAATATAAAATGCTCTTAGAAACTGGGTCTTCATTAAGATAGAGATAAGTGGCTAAGTGTTGGACATATCATTTTAAGTATGTGTTTCTGAGAGTGTATTTTGCAGAAATGACCACTTTCAATTTGTGGGATAATTGACATATGATGGAACACCTGACATACTGTTTTAGGTTCCATGCTTTATTAGATAATCCTTTATATTATCACCCACAAACAGAAAACGTTCTCCTGACCCCTGCAACATTTCAGGAAGAGAGTTGGAATGATTTGTCACTCATCGCTGATTGTGCCATCTTAGGGGAAGGAGTGGGAGGGTGGAAGATGGAACTTTGCTGGATTCAGGATTGGCTGCAGACCGCAGAGGTGCCTTACCTCCTGGTATTTACACCACGTGGGATCTCATTTCTCCTGGGAATGTCTTAGTTTCCAAGAGAGGATCCTCCAGGAGAGAGAAAAACTGAGCAGCTGTGCAGAGCTGCCAAAATGCCCCAGTAAGGAAGCTGCTCAATTCAAGTGAGAATGAAACTGCAATTAGGTGTGATTTTTACAGAACAACTGAGTGTTTTTATTTTGGAGTTAACATGTTCAAAACCAATGGAAAGTTTAAATAAGAAGGAATGGTAAAAATATAGTAGTATATGGAAATAATTGTGACGAGATTATTCCCTTGTAAGAGATTTACTTACTTGCTCTTGTTAATATGTTGTTTTGTTGTTTGATATTATTATCACAGTAAAATTTCATGCACTTTGTGGGTATAGGCATCACAGAATATAAAATTAGACAGTTGGGCAAATGATATTTTCTCCATTTGGGTATTTGCATATAAGTTGCAATATTTCTTTTTGAAGAATATTAACAGAATGGCTCTGGGTAATTTCTGGTGTTTCCTGTTTTTGCTTAAATTGGAAAAGAGGCTGAGACACAGAAGATTTGATTGAGTATTCATTGGAATAGAGTCAGAGCAAGGTGACAGTGGACACTTGGGAGTTTTGCAACTATCTTGTTGGTCATTGTTCTGTGGAGGGAATGGAATTTTTAGTTTGGATGTTACATGACTGTTGGTGATAACTTTTATTGTGATGTTAATAATAATTATTGTTTTCTTTAGGCAACTATAGCACAGAATGGAAGAAAGCCCAGAGCAAATTACATGAGAGTAAGAACCAGGATTAGAAGCCTGAAAAAACTGCAAAGAGACATTTTTTTTTTTTTTTGAGACGGAGTCTTGTTCTGTCACACAGGCTGGAGTGCAGTGGCGCCATCTTGACTCACTGCAACCTCCGCCTCTGGGGTTCAAGGGATTCTCCTACCTCAGCCTCCTGAGTAGCTGGGATTACAGGCACCCACCACTACCCTTGGCTAATTTTTGTATGTTCAGTAAAGATGGGGTTTCACCATGTTAGTCAGGCTGGTCTTGAACTCCTGACCTGAGGTGATCCTCCTGCCTCGGCCTCCGAAACTGCTAGTATTACAGGCATGAGGCACCATGCCTGGCTGTAAAGAGACTTTTATGTCAGGAATGCAGGCAACTATATTTTAGGAAGAGAAAGCTTGAAGACACAGAAGTAAGCAAGCAGACAGGATCTCTGTCCTCATGGAGCTTTCAGTTTAGCTGGCAAAGAAGGCAATAACTAGTCTTAGTAAGTAAAATTGGGATTCACCTACACAATGAAAGTCCAGGAAGCTATGGGAGAATATCACAAGGTCTTGACCTACTGTAGGGGAGATCAGATCACAGCATAGGGGGGCGGGAGTGGGGGCAGAGCTTGTTTGAGTCAGTGGTGATTAAGTTGAAATTGGAAGGGTGAACATGAATTAGCCAGGCAAGGAACAGTGGGAGAAGTTGGGAGGTGTCCCTCAGGTGGAAAGAATAACTCTTTGGAAGGCTTTAAGTGAGGAAGGAGCTGGGCCGATTGGAATCAGAATAACAAATGCTAGTGTGATTACAGCATAGTGAGCAGGAGGGAGACAAGTGTAAGATGGCTCATAGGAGCATTGAAAATGTAATGGCCCATGCTAAGTGAGATTGAAATGCAAGAATTGTTGTGGTATATGATGTTAGAAGGGATTAAAGGACTTGGGGCTATGTACATGCTGCAAGTTATAAACTATGTGTGAGCAGAAGCCCTTCCACACGAATACATTCCATGCAAAAGACCAGGGGACACACCATTTACTGAAGCCATAAATAATGCACTGCTGAGGGAGATAGTAGAATCTCTAAGATGTTCAATAGTGACTCCCGTTTTCTGTACTAAATGTAGGAGCTGAGTATAGGAGATGATGCTGAAAATCTTGGCTTGTTGCAGGATTTGGGAATATAAGATCCTGAAACAATAGTGAAGTGGCAGCTCTTAGCCACCAGAAGCCAAGGGTTCACACTGTCATGGTGATACGCAAGTTAACAAAGGCAGCCAAGGAGGCTGGAGGTGTAGAGAGTCATGGAGATGATTAATAGAACACGGTGCCCCTATGCAAAAGTAGAGAGACACATGATAAGGTTACTACTTCACTTGTACCACAAAAAAAAAAAATTAAGTATAAATGACCAGTGGGTCTGAGAGAAATTGCCCAAATAAAAAAAGCACAAACCCTTGTACAATTTCTAGACCTAAGGCAGTTTTCACACTCTTAAACTCTCTCCAACAGTGGGGCTGCCATGACACTGCAGATCTCCAGGTGTCCACATCAACTGAGACCCTATGCCCACTAGGAGGTGAACAAATACAAATAGCGGACCTAACATCCTTAATAGTTGTGAAGCAAGTATTGACACATTGAACCTCTATAACTGGTAAACAAAAACTAAAATGGGAGTTCTCTTAACTATATATAAACTATATATATCAAAAAGCTGTAGAAACCACTATACTTAATATTTGAAATCATTATAACTACAATAGCCACTAACATTCATTAGTACAACAAAGATCTTGTCAGTTAGTGATACTAGAAATAAAAGTCTGGATTTTTTTCTTATTTAGGTAATCTGAAGGAATCAACCATTAAAATTTCAGAACTAATAAATTCTGTTTAACAAATTGAATATAGATTGTTCAATTTGCAGATGTCTGTATCATTCTACAAATATCAAGTGTTGTCCCATACACTGGCAATAGTCCCAAAGCCATAAATTATCTTCATATAGGCATATACATGGAAGAACTACAGGAAAATACGTACAAAATCACTGAAGGCTGTAAAGAGGAGGCACAGGCTGGGCACGGTGTCTCATACCGGTAATCCCAGCACTTTGGGAGGCCAAGGTGAGTGGATCTCTTGAGGCCAGGAGTTCAAGACCAGCCTGGTCAACATGGAAAAACCCCATCTCTACTAAAAATACAAAAATTAGCCAGTTGTGGTAGTACACGCCTGTAATCCCAACTACTACTCAGGAGGCTGATGCAGGAGAATCGCTTGAACCTGGGAGGCAGAGGTTGTAGTGAGCTGAGATCATGCCACTACACTTCAGCCTAGGTGACAGAGTGAGACTCTCTCTGAAAAAAAAAAAAAAAAGGTACCTTAAGTGAGAGATACACAATGTTTCTTCATGTGATAGATGGGTATTTCAAATGAATCCATAAATTCAAGGCCATTCCAAATAATATCCCAACAGTTTAAGAAAAGAGATTTTAAAAAGAAACCTAACAGGATGATTTAAAAATTTAATTGTCATAAAATATAGACAAGATGACACGGTAATTTGAAGAAACATCAAACAATGTGGGTAGTTTGACAACAAGGTATCTAGCGAATTTTCAAAAAGAGTGATAATGGTATACTAATTCATGACTGGATGAATGGAAAAGAAGAGAGACTCTGGAAGCAGACACATCAAATATGGGAATTTGTATTCAAGAAACATGCCATTGTAAGCCAGTGGAGAAAAAGTAGAATATATATATATTTTTTGAGATGGGAGTTTCACTCTTGTTACCCAGGCTGGAGTGCAATGGCACGATCTCGGCTCACTGCAACCTCCGCCTCCTGGGTTCAGGCAATTCTCCTGCCTCAGCCTCCTGAGTAGCTGGGATTACAGGCACCCGCCACCGTGCCCAGCTAATTTTTTGTATTTTTAGTGAAGACGGGGTTTCACCATGTTGACCAGGATGGTCCCGATCTCTTGACCTCGTGATCCACCCGCCTAGGCCTCCCAAAGTGCTGGGATTACAGGCGTGAGCCACCGCGCCCGGCCCAAGGTAGAATTTTTTTTTAATGGTGTTGGGCAAATAGGGTATCCACTTGGGGAAAGAGTTATGGAGGAGTCTATAACTGTTATTGCTGAGAGCATTCACTCACAAAAAACTAAGATGGATAAATACCTAAATGACAAATCAAAGCTATAACCATGTTAGAAAATAAATACAACACCAATTTTATTATCTAAAGGTAGAGAAGGATTTCTTGAAGATAAAAGTAATATAAAAAAGATTGATAAATTTGACAGCATGAAATTTTAAATGTCTTACAAGTAAAGATGATAATGGAGAAAATTGGAAGAAAACATTTGAAATGTAGATGAGAGACAAAGATAAACATATGGAATATGTAAGGATTTTATGCAAACTTGTGAATTCAATGAAAGCAATAGTAAAATGTCTAGGTATAAACACAGAGTATGCTCAAAAACATTAATTGTAATTATGAGTAAATGTGCAAGACTAACACCAGGAATATCTTAAAACTCAAAATCAAGGTTGTAATGATTCCTGGGACCAGAGAAGTGAAAAATCATGAACAGAAGGTAAAAAACATATATATATGGAGCTCTCTAACTGCAATGGTCCTCCACGAAGCACTGTGCAAAAAATGTCTTGGACTCATGGTTTCTTCACTGAAAAAGTGACATTGAGGTGGACAGTCGGCTTGCCCACAGATGGGTTTTTTTTCACAAGAAAACCATTCCTGCCTCAACCCATGAGAAGAATCACAAGTGCCTATAGGGTGAGGACAGCTAGAGAAAGGGTGAAGATGTGGCTAGCACCACCCTCCCCATGAAACTTAGTGCCTCTTCTTTATCGCAGCCAAAAGAGACACCAAATCAGAGAGGCTGTTTAGCAGCACCACACAGTAGGTGGCACACTGCAGAGATCTTTTGGGCCTTAGTGCTGTAGCCGGCCTTTTCACAAAGCCAGGGAATGTTCTTTGTGAAATCCTGTCCACGACAGGCAGTGCTTCAAATATTCCAACAACCTCAGCAGCGCCGGGCTTAGGGAGACATCTAGTGCCTAAAAGGAGGCAGCAATCTCAAGCTAAGGGAACTGAATACTCAATTGACACAATATGTCTAGACAGACATACCCTAGCAAAAGCAAACCAAGCTGGACAGTGAAGACTGGAATAAACAACTATTCCCTCAACGGAAAGACACAGACATACGTCCATCAGAAACATGAGGAAACAGGGAACCATGACCTCCTCAAATGGTCAAGACAAGGAGCCAGCTAATGACCCTAATGAGATAATGCTGTGTGAGCGCTCAGATCATAAATTCAATGCAGCAGTTTTGTGAACACTTACTGAATTCAAAGCACAGAAAAGCAATAAATGGATCTATCAGGGAAATTTAACAAAGATATTTTAAATAATTTAAAAACACAAATAGCCAAAATGAAAAAATGCATGGAGGGTCTCAACAGCAGAAGTGATCAAGCAGAAGAGCAAACGAGTGAGTATGAGGACAGGATATGTGAACAATGTACATTTACAGGAAAGAAAAAAAGTCAAAAGTGAAGAATGCATATGAGATCAGAATAGCCTCAAAAAAGAAAATCTGAGAGTCCTAGGCCTTTAAGGGGGAATCGAGAAAGAGCAAGGGGTAGAAATTTTATTCAAAGAGACAATAACAGAAAACTTTTCAAACATAGAGAAATATATAAATATTCATGTATGGGCAGGTCAAGTATCACCAAACAGGTTCAACCTTACTTATCAATAATTATATTGAATGTAAATGGAGTGAATTATCCAATTAAAAGACATAGAGTGACTGAATAGATTAAAAACCAGCACCTAATTATATGCTTAATGCTACTTCACCTGTAAAGACACACATTGACTGCACTCTAGACCAAATGTATCTGTCTTTTACAGAACACTTCATCCAACTGCTACAGAATTCACATTCTTCTCATTAGCACATGAAACATTCTCGAAGAAAGACCGTATTATAATCCAAAAAGCAAGTTGTAATAAGTACAATAACATTAAAATTACATAGAGCACCTTTTAGGAACAAAACACTATGAAAATAGAAATCAAAAACAGGAGGAATTTAAAAACATGTACAAATACGTGGAAATTAAATACGCTCTGGAACAAACAAAAAGCCAATGAAGAAATTAAAAAGAAAATTTTAAAAATGTCTTGAAACAAATAAAATTGGAAACACAATATATCAAAAGCTATGGTAAGCATCAGAAGCAACATGAATAGGGAAGTTTATAGCAATAAATGCTTACGTCAAAAAAGTAGAAAGACTTCAAACTGACGAATGATGGACTTCAAAGAACTAGAAAAGCAAGAACCAACCAAACCCAAAATTACTAGAAGGAAAATAATAATAAAGATCAGAGAGAAACATAAATAAAATTTAGACTTAAAAAACCCCAAACGATCAATAAAACAAAAAGTTAGTCTTTTGAAAATATAAACAAAATTAACAAACCACCAGCTAAACTAAGAAGTAAAGAGAGACGGATGAGTAAGATGGCCAAATAAAATCCTATAGTGATTGTCCCCGCCACAGGAACACCAAAAAACAATCAAGTTAGTGATTACAGCCCCTGGTTTAACATAATTTTGGTTGGTGCAAAAGTTATCGCAGTTTTCGCCATTGCTTTGGATGGTAAAAACCACAATTACTTTTGCACCAATCTAATATCAAGGAATGTGGCGGGGTTTTTTGTTTTTTGTTTTTGTTTTTTTTTTTGAGACTCTTGAGACAGAGTTTTGCTTTGTCACCAGCCGCCAGGCTGGAGTGCAGTGGTGCGATCTCGGCCCACTGCAACCTTCGCCTCCCGGGTTCAAGCAATCCTCCAGTCTCAGCCTCCCAAATAGCTGGGACTACAGGCGCGCACCACCATGCCTAGCTAATTTTTGTATTTTTTTTTAGTAGAGACGGGGTTTCACCATGTTGGCCAGGATGGTCTCGATCTCTTGACCTCGTGATCCACCCGCCTTGGCCTCCGAAAGTGCTGGGATTACAGGTGTGAGGAACGTGGTTTTAAGAAGGCAGGAAACATAGTTTTGCATTGGATACACCACCCATCCTCCAAGCCCCTGCAGCATCTTGCAGAGAGATAATCTATGCTTGGAAGAAAGAGAGCGAAGTGATTTTGAAACTTTGCTTTAGAATTCAGTTCTGCTCTGTCACAGTGGAACGCAAAACGGCAGAATTCTGCTGGTGCCTACAGAAAAAGTCATTAGACCAGCCACAGCCAGAGGTGAATTCTTAGTCCCAGTGGAAGAAACTCAAATTCTGGCTGGCTCCACCACTAGCTAACTAAAGCGGTCTGGGTCTCAGAATAAATTTGAGAGGCACTCAGGCCACAATGATGCAGCCCTTGGGCACGCCCTGGTGCTGCACTGGAGTCAGAGGCAGTGGACTTAGGGTGCGCATCACCCAGTGAGACACTAGTTGTGGCCATAGGAGTACCTGTCTGCCCTTCCCAAACTTCAGACAGTGCAGCTTGAGAAGAGTTTCCTTCTGCTTTGGGAAAGCAGAGGGAAGAGTCCTGAGGACGTTATCTTGTAATTCCAGTGCCAATTCAACCACTGTAATGTAAAGCACCAAGATTCTAAAGCCTCCGATTCCAGGACATAGATCCTATATATTAATAGCATTTCTAGACCTACTCTGGACCAGAAGGGAATCTGCTGCCTTGTGGGAAAAAACCCAGTTCTGGCAGGATTCACCACCTGCTGACTAAATAGCCCTTAGGACTTGAATAAACATCAGTGGTAGCCGGGTAGTAGTTGCCACAGGCCTTGAGGGAAAACCAGTACTTTATTGGCTTCACATGTGACTCAGTGCAGTCCCAGCAGCGGTGGCCACAGGAGTGCTTTCATCACCCTTCCCCCTACTCCAGAGAGTCCAGCATGGAGAGAGACTCCTGATGAGAGAAAGAGTGGGAAGAGAGGGAGAGACTTAGTTTGATAGCCCAGGGAATTCTCCCTGATCTTACCCAGGCTAACCAAGAGGGAGCCTCTAGGAGTCTGCAAGAGTCACAGGGGTACTGGGCTTGCGGAGCCCCCTAGTGGTAATATGACTGCAGTGACTATAGGTTTAGATACCACATTTCATTCTCTTTGAATACCTGGAAAGCCTTCTCAAGAAAAATGGGTACAAATAAGCCCAGACTGCTGAGATTGGAATGAATACCTAACTCTCTAATGCCCAGACATTATAGAGAAATAACTGTATTTAGAAAGACACCTGCACACATATGTTTGTGACAGCACTATTCACAATAGAAAATACATGACATGAACCTGAGTCCATCAGTGTAGATTTAAAATACCACTTAGCCACAAAAGAGAATAAAACCATGTCTTTTGCAGAAACATGGATGAAAATATATGCCGTTAAGTGAAATAACTCAGAAAGGCAAATAATGGTGTTTATTCTGGGCCCCAGAACCAAGACCTTTTATCATTCATAAAACCATTCTTTTAAGCATGTTAATTGTCCACAAGCATGTAGACTTAGAACCTCTGTTTTTAAATCTATACTGAATAAATGTGAGGAGGAGCAGCGAGTGGTGGTCGGTTAGCTGCAATCGCCCTCTGAAAGCAGCTGACGACCATCCCTAGCCCACTCAGATTCACTTTATTCTGGTGTGTGAGTGTATTTTATTCATCTGTCGTTGAGTCAGGGTCTGCAGGACAGACCTCCGCAGGTGGTGACCAGTGTCTCAGGTGGTGACCCCGATGTAATACCTGTCACAGTGGGCGCTCGAACAGGGACCCCGACATGACTGATGCCACAGCCGGTGCCACAGTGTGAGGAGACCTGACCAAGACAACGTCACAGCAGGCAACCCAACATGGAGCGAACCAACGTGATCATCACTGCAAAGAAGGAATGACAGACCCCCCCGAAAACCAGAAAGTAAAGGAGACCGCGTGGTCAGATCAAGAAGTCAGTAAGTCATGGGTACCCACTGGGGATTGCCAAGTTCGGGGAGGGATTGTTTCAGGCTAGGTATTCCTCATGAGACAGCAGTTACCAGCTCAACAGATAAATGTACAGAACGTGATGCAAACTGCTGTTTCCCAAAGCCCATAGTTCCTGGCAAAGAGCACACTAGACGTAAAGCTCTGGGAACACGGGGGAGAAATCATGCACAAAGGCAACCAGTCAATAGGAAAAAAGACAAAGAAGACGCTACAGGGATAGGTCCTTGTCTTAAGCAAGCAACATTACAGAAGGAACTCTTAGCCTGCCCAGTAACTGATGATCAGCAAGGCAATCAGGTGTATTTTTACAAAAAGATAAGGAAATCATTAAAAGCCGCAGCCAAGCAAAAAGAAATAAAAAAGGGAAAAGAGGCTCTGGCAGGAAGGCTTTGCCCAAGACCCGCTGTTGCGACCCCGGGAAGGCAGGGGGAAGCAAACAGCACCTGGGCGGGGCTTAGCACAGCCGCCCTCCTGGGACCGTGCCACTGCCTCTGGCTCCGCAGATATCCCATAGTGAAATTTTGTGTGTTCTTCGTATACAAGCAGCATACTATTATATATCTATAATAGTATGGAACTGGCATATGCATAGACATTTAAGTCAATAGAGTAGAAATGAGATTCCAGAAACAAACACATACCTCTGTGGACAACTGATTTTTGAGAAAGGTGTCAAGTCCATTCAATTGAAAAAGAATATTCTCTTTAACAAATGATCTTAGAACAACTGGATAGTTGCATGTAAAATAATGAAGTTGGACTCCTACGTCACACCAAATATAAAAGTTAATGCAAAAGGGACCAATAACCTACATAAAAGAGCTAAAACTATAAAACTTTTAGAAGAAAACATGGATAAATATACATGACCTTGGATTTGATAATGGATTCTCAAATATGATGCAAAAAAAGCAGGAGCAACCAAAGGAAAATAGATATATTGTATTTCATTAAAATTAAAACCTTTTGTGCATCAAAGGGTGTTATCAAGAAAGCGAAAAGAAAATCTGTAAAATGGGAGAAAATATTTGCAAATTACACATTCCTATAAGCATTTATTGTCTAGAAGATGTAAAGAACTCCTGCAACTCAACAACAAACAAACAAGCAAATTTTAAAAATGGTACATAAGCACATGATAAAACCTTAATATCATTAATTATTAGTGAAATGCAAGTTGAAAGCGTAATGGAATATCTCTGCACATTCTTTTTTTTTTTTTTTTTAAAGAGAAAGAGAGGAAAATAGGAAGGAGGAAAAAGGAAGAGAAAGAGAGAGACAGAATGGGGAGGAGGGAGAAGGAAAAGAAAGAGGGAGAGAGAATGGGAGTATTGATTTCTTGCCCAGGCTAGAATGCAATTTAGTAATGGGTATTGAAAACCTCTTTTATACTGATAATTATACTTAATGATGTAGTCAGGAAGGAATAAGGGAAGAAGATAACAAACAAACAGCCAACCAATATTTAATTTAAACCTATGAAATGCTATGCGATTACTGAGGAGTGATTTACTTCCAATTATATAGTCACCTTTGGAATAGGTGTGAGGTGGTAATGTATGTTTTGTGTATTTGAAGTGGAGAGTTCTATAAATGTTTATTAAGTTTACTTGTTCCGAGTCTGAGTTCAAGTTCTGAATATCCTTGTTAATTTTCTATCTCGTTGATCTATAGAATCATTAGCTCTTCTTGTTGCATTGATCCTTTTGCCATTATGTAATGTCATTCCTCGCCTCTTTTGATCTTTGTTGCTTTAAAGTCTACTTTATCAGAGGCGAGAATTGCATCTCCTGCTTTTTGTTTATTGGTTTATTTTTACTCTCTGTTTGATTGGTAAATCTTCCTCCTTCTCTCTGAGTCTTTGTGTATTGTTGCATGTAAGATGGGCCCGGATGTAGCATACCGATGGGTTTTGGCTTTTTATCCAATTAAAATATATATAAGTTTAATACCGGCGTTTGATGCTAGCTGGCTGTTTTGCCCATTAGTTGATGTAAATTTTTTATTGTGTTAAAGTTCTTTGCTTTTTGATATATTTTTGGAAAGGCTGATATTGGTTGTTCCTTTATATGTATAGTGCTTCTTTCAGAAGCTCTTGTAGAGCAGGCCTGGTGGTGGTGAACTCTCTAAGTACTTGTTTGTTCGCAAAAGATTTAATTTTTCCTTCACTCATAAAGCTTAGTTTGGCTGGATAGGAAATTCTGGGTTGAAAGTTCTTTTCTTTAAGGATGTTAAATATTGGTCCCCACTCTTTTCTGGCTTGTAGGGTTTCTGCTGAGAGATCTGCTGTAAGTCTGATAGGTTTCCCTTTATGGGTAACCTGACCTTTCTCTCTGGCTGCCCTTAGTATTTTCTCCTTCATTTCAACCCTAATAAATCTGGCGATTATGTGCCTTGGGGTTGGTCTTCTTGAAGAATATCTTTGTGGTGTTCTCTGTATTACCTGGAGTTGAATATTACCCTGCCTTGCCAGGTTGGGAAAATTTTCCTGAATGATATCCTGAAGAGTATTTTCCAACTTGGATTCATTCTCTTCATCACATTCAGGTACACCTATCAAACGTAAATTAGGTCTTTTCACATAGTCCCATATTTCCTGGAGACTTTGCTCATTCCTTTTCATCCTTTTTTCTGCATTCTTGTCTTCTCGTTTCATTTCACTGAGCTGGTCCTCGACTTCTGATATCTTTCCTTCTGCTTGATCAATTCGACTGTTTAAACTTGTGCATGCTTCGCGAAGTTCTCGTGTTGTGTTTTTCAGCTCCATCAATTCACTTATATTCTTCTCTAAATTGTCCATTCTCGTTAACATTTCGTCAAACCTTTTTTCAAGGTTCTTAGTTTCTTTGCATTGGGTTAGAACAAGTTCTTTTAATTCACAGAAGTTTCTTATCACCCACGTTTTGAAACCTGCTTCTGTTATTGGAACACACGTGTAATCTATTAAGCCTTGTTCCGTTACTGATGAGGAATTGCAATCCCCTGTGGAGGGAGAGGCATTCTGATTTTGAGTATTCTCTACCTTTTTACGCTGGTTTCTTCCCTTCATTATATATTTGTCTGTCTGTCGTCTTTATAATTACCAACTTTCTAACTGGGTCTCTGACGTCCAACTTGTTGATTCCCTGCGCCGAAATCTGAGCAATCCACTGAGCCGGCCAAAACAGCAGTGTTAAGATTGATGGTGCTTTTATGCCCGGGAATCTCCGGACTCTGCACCAAGAACTGGCGTGCTAAGGCACCAGCAAAACCGCCACACCGGCCACAAGAGTCGCCCTGGCGACCCGTGGAGCTCCTCCACTGGGAATCTCCTGGTCCGTGAGCAACTAATATTCGTCTGAAAGTGTGGCGTCCTCTCGTTCTTTGCGCTTTCACTGGGAGGTATGTGCCCGAGCTGCTAATCATCAGCCATCTTGGATCTCTCTCCTGCACATTCTGTCTATTTTTTTTAAAAAAAGGGAAATAACCAGTGTTGGTGAGGATTTGGAGAAATAGGGATGCACATTCATTACTGGTGGGAGTGTAAAATGGTGCACTTTCTGTGGAAAAAAAATGGGTGGTTCCTCAAATAGGTAAACATACAACTGTTATATGATCCAGCAATTTCACTCCCAAGTAATCAGCAAAAAAAAAAAAAAAAAATTGTAAACACTGACAGATACTTGTATGCCAGTGTTCATTGTAGCATTATGCAAAAAAGCCAAAAGGTAGAAACCCATGTTCATCACCAAATGAATGTTTACACAAAATGTAGTGCACACATACAATGGAATATAATTCAACCATAAAAAGGAATGCATTTCTGTTTGATACATGCTACCACATGGATGAAGCTTAAAAACAGTTTGCCAAGTGAAATAAGCAATACACAAAAGAACAAATATTTTATGATTCTACTGCTATGAAATCTCTAGAATGGGCAAATTGATAGACACAGAAAGCAAATTTGTGGTTGCCAAAGACTAGGGGGAGAAGGCAATGGAGTGTTACTAATTAATGAGTATGGAGTTTCTGCTTGGAGTGATGGAAAAGTTTTGAAATTAGTGGTGATGGCTGTACAGCACTGTGAATATTACTAATGCTACAGAATGTTACACTTAAAAATTATAGCCAAATGCCTTTCAGAATGTTAGTGGATAAGCAAACTGCTACATCTATACAATGGAATACTACTCAACAGTGATAGTAACAAACTATAGATATACACAACACTTAGAACGATCTCAAAAAGCATTATGCTAAGTGAGAGAAGTCCGTCTCAAATGATCACTTACTGTGTTATTCCATTTATGCAACTATTCATAAAGTGAAAAAATCATGCTGATTAAAAAGATATTGTTAGGTTCCAAAGGTTAGAGTTGGAGGGAGAGTTTGACTATAACAGAGGAGCAACTGGAACTGTCTTTGTTGTGATGGAGCACTTCTATATCATGATTGTGATGATGGTTACACAAATATATACACATGATAACATCTCATAGACATATATGCCATAAGAAAGTACATATTGGAATGTGAAATCAGAATAAGATCTGTAAGTGAATTGATGGTATGGTGCCGTTGTGGATTTTCTGGTTTTGTAACATACCAAGATTATGTGTCATGGTTATATTTTGAGGGAGCTGAGTGAATGGGACAGGTGAACTCTCTGTATTATTTTTGCAATTTCCTGTGAGTCTTAAATTATTTCAAGATAAATAATATATGAATATAAGAAAGGAGGCAAGATTGCGAAGCATTTTATAAAATACATTTGATGATGCTGTTCAGCAAAAGAATAGGTAATGTCTTTGTCAACAAAAGCAACAATAACTTGGACCTATCAATACCTATACAAGTTATTACAGCACTATTTGCTTCAGGAGATGTAGCTCTCATTGCATTGACTATATTGTGCATAAAATGATTTTTGAAATGCATAGTACTACCTGATAGGGAGAGTGATAAGAAAAATCTGGTCTAAACTAACTAAATTTTATTTTTAGTTTTATATGAACAACTATTAGCTAAAATTTAGAATCCATATAGTTTTTACATTTTGTTTTCAGGAGATGACTGTTAACAAAAAAATCCACAGTAGACGGCTTGGAAAATGACAGCAACATCAGAAGCCCCTTTCAGGCTAGATGGATGCCTTACCCATTGTGAAGGGCTTTGACACTTGGCCTGCTCCCTTCCTGTCTCTCTTTCATTGGCATTCATTCCCAAAAAAGTGCTACCAATCACAACCAGCTATTACGTGGCATACGGAGGCAAAAGCCCTGTCTTAGAGACTCACACAACTGACGTCTGGGCAAGGGCGTTGCATTCATTGTTTCCCCCATGGAAGGGTGGTGCCAGTAAATTACTAAGAGGTTTCCAAAAATATTTCCTTGGATATTGTCCTCTGGTCAATGATCATGTAACACTTAGTAGATTTTTAAAATACAGAGACAGCCAAGGAGGGCCATTTTCAGTGTAGGCAGTAGTCAGAAGCAGCTCTATGACTCAGATTCAGCCTCTCTTATCTGCAGACTGAGGCTACTACTGCCTGCCCAGGAACCCACTCAGTGACTCATTGCTATTGCAATAGCCGAACCTCCTCCCAACTCAGTGGGAGCCTTCCTGAGGACCTGAAGGAAGCCGCACCTATGGGTAACCAAGCTAGACTAACCAAGTGTATGGTCCCTGAAGTGGACCTTAATCCCAGCACCAGCCCTACTGAACCAAGATCCTAAAAGCAGTCAAGTCCACCTAAAGACCACACAGGATTCATGCCCTCTTGAGTCCCTTGTAACTGGCCCACCAATTACAGACCCCGCTTTATATTTGTGGTAAAGGGCATTGGCTTTCCATTTGTAGCAGTGATAAGATGTTTCCTGTTTAAAATAACTTTATGTAATAATAAATAGTAATGGGATTTAAAGCAGTGATTTTAAGCTGCCAGAGGCCTGAATGAGTTTGGGAACATTCTGTGCAATTGGGCAGAAGAAGGCCGTTAGAAAATTCAGCTGAGGACAGGGCCAGGCAAGGTGATTACCAGTGGGCTTCTTTCCTGGTCACCATGTCCTACTTACCTGCTCGGTACTCCCTACTCATAACTCCTGGTGCTGCCAAGCCCTCTGAGTATTGTTGCCACATGCCCCAAGAGAGAAGCTGATGAAATTTGTCTCTTGAAATTCACAGATTTCTTGGAGATCCCTGGCAAGTCAACCATGAGAGTCAGCTTGGGTTTTTCCCCTCATTAGCGTTCAAAATTTAAAGCCCATGCTCACAGGCAGTAAGATGACGGAGATAAATGACATAGTCACCCCATTTCAGAAGCTAAAATGTCTAGGTAAGTTAGGGATGATCTGAGACCACACAACCTTGTGACACAAAGTGGAAATCCCAGGCCAGAGGGAGACATTTTGTTGCTATATCATGATCATATCATTGAGTGCGAATGCAGTCTCATTTTATTTTGGACTTTTTCTTACATTTAGATATTACTCATAAGGACACTTTGAATTTCCAAGCATATAAGAAGTTTTAGTTAGCTTTTTATCATTGACTTGTAGCACAATCACATGATCACAAACATGCTATGTGATTTTATTCCTCTGAAATAGATTGAGATTTGCTTTAACAAAATAAGTAGGGCTAATTTTTGTAAATGTACCCTGTGTGCTTAAAATTAATGTATCTCCAGTATTTGTTCCCAATATACAAAGATGATAGATGGATGGATATGCGGATATGATAGAGACAGTTTACTATTAGCATCTTCTACATCCTACTAATGTTTTGTTATTTATTGTATGAATTGCTGAAAGAAGGGTGTGGACTCCCACTCTGCTTGTATATTACTGCCATCTTGTCATCATTTGTTTTTTAGGTTTTCCAGCCAAGACTGACCATGGGGAACCTTGGGAGCTCAGGAAGGAAGGAGGCCCAGAAGCGGGGACAGGGAGCCGGATTGGGGAGGATCAGAAGTCAGAGGACCTGTGGTTGGGATAGTGCGTGGGGGGCTCAGGTCGGGCAGGGGCAGGCTCACATGGGGTGTCAGCTGTGAAGCACCAGATATGGGTGCCAGGGATTGGTGGAGAGGGAGTACAAAGCACAGCGGTTGCTAAGGCAGTACCCAGGCAGGAGAAGGTTTGGGGGAAACCAGATCCCTGGTGTCCCTCCAACTGCTCCTGAGCATCCCACTCACCTACCCTGTGTGTCCTGCTGCTTTGCTAACCTACTCATCCGCAGACCTATAGCTGAACCTCCTCCCAACGCTTGATAATTTGGTTTGATCCCATTACTTTCTCAGACTCCCTTCTCCTCCTTTACCTCCTCCTTCTCCTCCCAGGTGCCCAACAGCTGCCTTCCCTCCTCTCCCCTCCCCTCTGCCTCTCTTCCCAACTGCCATTCATCCCCCATCTCCCTCCCCTTCCCTGCCTGGGGCTCTAACTCATCCTGCCTCCTTCCTGGTCGCCTCAGGGCATGCTGAGAAGTCCAAGACATGGGTGTGCTGTGGCTGCTCTTTTGGCTCCTCCTACTAGATGTACTCGCTACTGATCTGCCCATATGAGTAGACCTGCCATGGTTTCTTCCTTGCCATTGGGCTGTCACACTGCGGTTTCCATCGCAGTGTTTCATGGGGTCTTTGATGGGACTCAGTCCTCTCTAAAGACAGAGGACCTCAGGGCAGGTGTCCTGAGCAGATGTCTGGCCAGGCTCTGAGCACACCTGTGCACATCAAGGTCAGCTTGGTCCAAACACAGGAAAGGTTGATGGAATTGAAACCTGAAAATAACTTTATAGAATCAAAAAAGGATTTATCAACATACTGAAACCACTGAACTGTATAATTTTGTGGTGGAAATTTTATGGTATGTGATTATATCTCAATAAATATGTTTTTGGAAACATAAATAACTCTTATTTAGGAGTTATGGGCATTAGACTCCTATTAGACACAGCCCTGGGAGCTAGTCTGTTAAAACTGAAATGTCAGCCAGGCATGGTGGCTCATGCCTGTAACCTCAGCCCTTGGAAGAGGCTGAGGTGCGCAGATCACTTCAATCCAAGAGCTGGAGACCAGCCTGGGCAACGTGGCAAAACCCCATCTCTACAAAAACATACAAAAATATTTGCTGTGTGTGGTGACTTACATCTGTAGTCCCAGCTACTCAGGAAGTTGAGGTGGGAGAATCGCTGGAGCCCCAGAAACAGAGTTTGCAGTGACCCGAGATCGTCCCACTGCACTTCAGCCTGAGCGACAGAGCAAGATCTTGTCTCAGAAAAAAAAAAAAATTAAAGTGAAATGTCATTTGAGTTTTGTGTCATCAGGCTTAATGTCTTTTTAGGAACTTTTGAGTCATCTGTTCCTTCTGCTCTTTGAAACTGCCCCTAGCGAGTCTGTGTCCAATCACTGTGATGGGAGCCCTGAGAAGCCCATCATGTGAAAATAAATGGCTACACCTTTCTGGAATGTTTATAATGGAGAAGTCACTAGGAGTAATATGACCAGGATATAAATGAATACCGTATTGTCCTTTGTTTTGTAAAATGTGTCTTGTGCAGATCATTGATTTGCCCAAAGCAGAAAGAGTCTTTAAAGTCCTTAGGATTGTCTAAATATAAAGAAATGACAGGTATATACTTTGAAAGTTTTCACCCTCAAATTATAAAACCTCACCACCATTACCCCCAGGGGAGACACAGATGATTGATAATAGACAGATAGATAGGCTAAAAACACCTTATAGAGATGAGAATATTTGTTCTGACTGGCATACACCATCTGTCCTTCTTCTCCCTCCATCTTACCATCCTCCCTTTGAACTGCTTATCTGTATTTTATAGTATTTCATGTAATAGAATTATGCGACATAGGTATTGTTGGTCTGGATTCTGTAAGACAGAAGAACCATTTTAACATTGCTCCATATTGTTTTAAATATCAATAGCTTGTTCTTTTTTCATCGATGAGGAAAATTCCTTTATATGGATATACAACAGTGGGTTTATCCTCCACCTTGGAAAGAGATATGAGGCTTTTTCCCTCCCATTTGGTCTTTGCCCTCTAAACACAAACCCACAAAGTAGCACCTCTGCAGGATCTCCCTGTGTATCCTTGCATTTTGCAGTTCCATGATGAACTGAAGAAAATTCCAATTGACATTATATCTAAAATTGTCCAAATGTATAGAACATGAATAATAATTATTGTAGAATTCATGTTCAAAAGAAAAATTACTGACATGAGACAACTGATTTTGCCAGTTAGTACCAACATTTTATAATAAAAATGCTCATATATACTGCATTGACTTGTTACCATTTTAATAAACACGATTTAACACATATCTATCCATCTTTTCATCCCTCCATCCATCAGCCCATATTATTTTAGATATATTTTCAATTGAATTGCAAATATCAATATACTTCCTGCAGAATAGTTTAGTTGACCAACTAGAATTCAATATTTCCTTATAAATTTTTATTTTAATAAAAGTTACATAGAGCAACACATAAAAATCTTAATTGTAAGTTTACTAACTTTGAAAAATACATATACCATCATAACTCAAACCTGTTTCAAGATCTACAATATTGTGTCACTCTAGAAAGTAAACTTTCTCTCTTCCCAGTCAGTCCCTTTCTCATCATAGGTTAATTTTACTAATTCTGGAATTTCAGACAGATAGATAGACAGATAGCTAGATAAATAGATAGATGCTTGTCATATGACTCCTTTGTGCCTGCATTATTCTGTTGAGCACAGTGTTTGTGAAATCATTCACGTTGTTGCACGGATCAGTAATTCATTCCTTTCCATTTCTGACTCAGAATATGTTGAGTTCAACCTGTTGAATGGCTATCTCTAGTTAATTCACCATTTTGAAAGAAACATTTAAAAGTAAGATGTTGAATTTTCAAGAACATACAGTTAAATTCTGAAGAATCTATGTAGGACAGTTATGAGAAACAGTCTGAACTTACTCAGGGGAAATCATTCATTCACATAAGACTCTAACAGAATTAACATCAAGAATCTTAGAGAAATCCCACACTATTTGTGCTATTTTTATGATCTCCACCTTAGTTATTTTTAAGCACTAAAATTTTGTACTTATTTCAGAATAAAGTTATCTCTTTATTGTACTTTTTGACTTATGCTGATTTTTAAATGGTAAAGATCAATTTAATCCAAGAGAAAAGTGTGATAAAAAGGGATTTCTGCATGGCATTAGACACGAGAGGGTAGGGCTCATGGTGAGCTAGAAACAGCATCCTACTTCAAGACACCAAATTAGTATGTTAGGTAATGATTTTGCTGATTAGATAGATTTAAACATTTTACCATATATGTATATTTCAGAACATCATGTGGTACATGATAACATACAATGTTATATGTCAATTTAAAAATAAGTAAATAACGTTGAAGAAAAGATAAATAATTACAAAGACAACCTACATTCATGATGCCTAACAAAACTACTAGCCATGAAAGAAACATGAAACTTGTAACTTCCAATCTTTCTTGAAGCAGTGGAGTCCCCTGGTGATATCTGAGGGATGTGGTTGCCTCTGAGAGGAGGTTTGGGGTTTCTAAGGATGATTCTTTTGACTAAAATATTGAAATTGTCATTGAGCCTTCTCATTATTTCAAATGTTATATTGTTCCAGGTAGTAAATTTTCTGCATGACTATTTTTATTTTGGACCTGCCTTTTTCGGAATTCCTTGGAAGCCTATTTTTTTTTTTTTTTTTGAGATGGAGTTTCGCTCTTGTTACCCAGGCTGGAGTGCAATGGCGCGATCTCGGCTCACCACAACCTCCGCCTCCTGGGTTCAGGCAATTCTCCTGCCTCAGCCTCCTGAGTAGCTGGGATTACAGGCACGCGCCACGATGCCCAGCTAATTTTTTGTATTTTTAGTAGAGACGGGGTTTCACCATGTTGACCAGGATGGTCTCGATCTCTTGACCTCGTGATCCACCCGCCTCAGCCTCCCAAAGTGCTGGGATTTACAGGAGTGAGCCACCGCGCCCGGCCCCTGGTTTTTTAAAAGAATTATCTGGAAATGCTGTTTTTATTATAATACGACCCCATTTCCCCTCACCCCCACTTTATGCGTTTTCTTCCTGTACTCTGAGCTAATGAGGGAATGTATTCTCTTCCCGGGTCCACAAGGGGGCGTAGTTTCAAAGGCAAGAACTTTCGTGTGCCATACCTCCACCCACGTCTCTATCGGGGGAGCTTAAAGGTCTTTGTTTAACTTTTGCGTGCGTGGGAAAAAATCAAAGATCAATCACTCCAGTGGAAGTTTAAAGGAACTCCTTTCATAGGACAGAAAATTTAAATGGGGCGGGAATAGCTCCCAGGTTAAAAGTCCCCTTCTCCCACATCCCGGCGAACTCCATATCTGTATCCCTTTCCAAGACATCATGTGGAAGCTGCTTTTCTTTCTCCTTTCTCTCTCTCTCTCTGCCTATATAAATCACTTTCTGCAAAAACTCTTTGGGGTCCAATATTTACTTAAACGAGCCACTGTGCCCGGTGGGGTCCTCCCATTCTTGGGTGAGTGAGGGACCAAGGGCCTGGAAGAACACATCCTAGCAGGGGAGCTAAGCCTCCCCTGCACCCAGGAAACTGGTCTCACCAACCCACAGCCTCACCTCCTACAGGGGTTGTCAGCAGCATCAGCATCCCTGAGATCTTGCTAGAAATGCAAATTCTGAGACCTCACCCTCGACCTACTGAATCTGACACTGTGTGGGCGGGGCCCAGCAACCTGTGTTTTAATAAAACTTTCAAGTAATTCAGCTGTGTGCTAAAGTTTGAGAGCCATGGACTTAGTGCAAGCATTTTCATGTTTTTCTTTTCTCAAATATACATATAAAAACTTTAGTAAAAGGATATTATGTGGACTTCTGTATCTTTTCCAACTCCGTGATAGTTTGTAGAAACTCCTACAAGCCATCAGACATAGCTCTAACTCACTCGAGTGACTAAATAGATACGAATCCAAGCCCATTCTCTGTTGATGGGCATTCACTTTGTTTGCGTTTTTGGCAGCCATGAACAATTATTCACCCGACATCCTTGACCATATGTCCTTACATGTCTTTATTTTCATCTCTATAGTACAGATTCCTAGGAGTGAAATTTCTTGATGAAGGGTGTACATATTTTAAACTTTAGTGGGTTGCTTTGCAAATGTGATCTAATAGTTGACATTATATTCAGCTACTTTCAGAAATATTTAATGTCTAGTTCTCTATAACTGATAATTATGAACTTTGGGATTATGTTCTCATTTTCATTGTGCAAAGAAAGGTATTATGTTAAATTTTATGTGTTAAGTTGATAAAAGTTTAGAAGGAAGAAATCTCCTTGCTTGTTTTAATCTTCCTTTTTTTGCCATGGTCCTTCATTTCTGCTGTTTCTCATATGAGCATCTAATCCACGGAGATTTTTTAACATCTGCAGAGGATGCATGTGTGAGACTGTGGTGTCGGGGGGCTCTTGCTCTCTTCTATCCTTCTGATATGCTGTGCAGACATGATACTCATAGCAGATAACTGAGGAGAGTATAATCACATTTTTCTTTGGTGGCCGCAAATTGTATAACTGTTTGAGCCATGGAGTTTTTTGCTTCAGTAGCTTGTTGCCAGCTGGATCTAAGCTGGGAAACTGACCATTATTGTTGCCTTCCTGAAAATTTCTACATTTGCCATTTTCTTCTGGAGAACTATCCTTGGTGTGAGTATAAGAACTTGTTGTAGAGATATACTTTTAATCATAAATAAAAAGAAATTATTTAAAACAATTCATGGTTCTGGACTTTATTATGAATATTGAGTTTCATAAAAAGTCAGATAAATGATTTCTTAGCATGATAATTATAAAAATATCTACCATTTACATTATAAAAATTAAGTAGATTGGTGTTTGTTGAAGAGAATGCAGACAGATCTTTTGGTCAAAAATAAGTTTTTTACCTTTGTGCTCTTTATCAGCAATAGATAATGAAGTATCAGCAATAGATAATAAAGTTTTTATTATGAACATTGAGTTTTGTTTCACAAAACTCAATGTTCATAATAAAAACTCTTTCTAAACTTTTCTGATTTATATTTCTATTGTAAGCGTGGAAGGAAAACTTCTCCTCTCCTCTCTAAAGGTTCGCTGCAGAAATGAACTGACAATACACAGCTTAAGAGGATTAGAAAACCATACAAACTTATCAGCAGGCATAAACATGAGAACCATCCAAAATGGCAGACTGCAAGAATGGCCAGAAGGTTGAAGCTTAAACAGCACCCTCTTCATTGGGCAAAGGGAGATGGAGACATAGGTAATTTTGAGGGGCGGTAAATGATTTTTAGGGGAAATGAAACAGCCCAACCGACAAACAATTGGCCTGGGGCAAAGTTCCTCTGAGATGTGAGGGAAGTGGTGACAAATTGCAGGAAGGTGAGGGGCAGAACTGCACTTTGAACAAAGGTTGTCTTATGATGCAGATAAAGTCCCAGGTAATCTCTTGGAACTGCTCTCAGAAGAATAAATGAAAAGTATCTCTGGGCAAGGTAATGGCTTTTAATTTTTTCTCTTCTCCAGTGATTAATCTTTGCTGGTTATTTCATGAAATTCCTAGGAGGGAATTTTAAGACAACTGTATTTCTTCTGGAGGAACTTCCATTAATTAGATAAAGAAACTTCAGAAAAAGCTCCTCTCAGTGATTCCAGGACAGATCAACAATATAGTGGGTGGGAGAAGTTCAGAAAGAGACCTTGGGTTCTGAGGCTTATTTCTGAGGTCTTACAATCTCCACTAATTCAAAGCAGTGAGCATGCCAAAGCATCATATTTTAGAGTATTGTCTTCTGAGACTCAACACTATGAAGTTATTATGTTGAACTAAATGATTATCATAATTTCATTGGATTACAAGTTTTGCTATTTTATCAAGAACTATAAGTTTTTCTTAATATGACTTGACATAAAATTTGATTTTCTTTCTTCCTGTTCCAGATAAGGCCTTCAGTAAATCAAGGTAAGATGTTTGGTGTCTATTTTCTTTTCAATATTTTCTCACACCAGGATTTCATGTGGGCCCAAATTCAACTAGGAGTAAACACAATGAATCCTTATGTCTGGCTGACTTCTTCTTGAAAATTTTACTCTTCCTGGGTTAAACTCTAAATGACAATATAGACGGAGTTACCATTTATCGAGATAAGAGATTAGGAGGAGGAAGAGATCAGAAGAGTAAATAGGATGAGTTTAGCTTATTACAGCAATATTTAGAAAGCAAGTGCTGATATGAATTTGAAGTGTGGCAGGAATACTTTTGCATGACCTGGCTCTTGGAGAAATGAAGACGATTAAGACGCTACCTGAGCCTATCAAAAAGCTTAAGGCTTAGAGAACAATCCAGATATTGCTGGGCAAAATGTGTATCATATTAGTGGTTTATAAAATGTGTTTTGAGTGTTAAGTGAAGTGGGCCATTAATGCCAGTATAGAATGTGTAGAAATGAATTTGATGTACAACGTGGAGAATGAATTCTGCACATTCTTCATAGACTGTGAAGATTATCTGTTGCTGTCTGTTGAGAAGTGTGCTGCCTGGCACATAGTAGGCCCTCAGAGGCTAGGGTTGGTTACAGTGATTACAGCAGTGGTAGTATTGAGAAGGTGACCTCAGGGCAGCAAAGCTCTTAAAATGGGCAAATAGAAAAAAAAGATTGCACTCTGGGGTCAGATGAGAGGATTGAATGCCTGGCAGTGGGGTCTAGAATTGTGGGCTGTGTTTCAAGTGTTTTGCATTCCACCTGTAGGATGGGAGCCTCCTGTATGCTGTTCATGTCTATGGTGGGTGGTGATAGTCTCATCTTGGGCATGAAAGGCTTGTCTTAGAGGGCTTGTGAGTTATCCAGATCCTGGAGAGACTAAGTGGTAAACCTGAGCCTATAACTAAGCTTGTTGGATTTCATATACCATGTCACAGAAGCCCCTGCACTGGTTCTTAAGAAGGACAGCCTGCTGGGCAGCAGGAGAACACTGGAGGCTTTTGAGTAGCCAATCAGTTGATACTTTGAATATTCCTCTATGGAATTGCAAAGAGTGACTGGAAGTGAATCAAGGCTGCCAAAATGAGGGGCTTTTTTGAAGGGACCTATTTATTTCCCTTGATAATTAGAGGACAGAAGAGTTAGAGATACGATATTTGATTTTCAATGTATTTCATCTCTGATGATGGTAAAACTGTTTGAACTGATGGAATTTTCCAAGAAGAATAGTGGCTTTTGAGGTAGAGCAATTAGGCAGAGACTAAGTGTTTCCCAATATTTGGAAATTTTTCAAATAGGATTCTCATTGAAATACGGTTGTTATTTTCATATTTCTTTTCTTAGATTTAAAAAGCAATTAACTAACTTGTTATCTTCAAGTGCAATAATAAAGCTAAAAAGTTATTTTATGATCACGGTGCCAGATAGTATGTGATTGTAGCTAATACATTAGGGTAATCCAACTTTATGAGGTTTTCCTAATCTTAGAGATTGTTTTTATCTCCTTTTAGTTAATGTACAGCCAGTTTCTGAGATCAATAAAGCCAAGAAGGAAAAGTCAGAACCTGTAGAAGAAACACACATTTGGGAACAGAAGGTATCATTGTCTTTTCAATGTTTTAATTTTTCATGGTTTCACTTTAAATAGCTCCTACCTCTCACAATTCTGTTATTTTGCTCCTTCCTCTTCCATCTAGTGTCCTAGTTCACATGGTCTATAAACTGTCTACATTCAAAGCAAACTTCATATATGTAAAGTACTGTGGTTTTCATTTTTGTTAGGAGTTACACAGTTCAAGATAGGTTTTTCTATCACTATAGCTAATAATTCTAAATTCTGATTTTTATTACATATTTATATAGATCAATGAATCAAAGAAACATCTTCAAGAAAGTAAGAGGCAACACAAGATTCTCTCTGATGAAATGCTTAAGTATAAGATAAAATCCCTTGTTTGCCTGGATTACATTCTAAAAACAGAAAGAAAAGTCATGAATAATTGTTAATGATTTAATATGTTTTATTGAAGGATAACATCAAAAACTTTGAAGGAAGTAATAACATTTTGAATGATGTCATTCACAGTACATGTTCCCGGTTGCAGTTTGAGAAGGATCAGTAAGTCAAAAGTCTGAACTTGATAAGAATTTGGCTGCTAAATTGTACCATGATTCAATTTGGCTTTTGAGCCTTTTTGTCCATTGGCTGAATTGAGATCTACATTTTATCTTGCTGCCCACCACAGTAAAAGTGTGGGTGTCTGGGGGCTGAACCTTCTTCTGAACAATGATCTGGAATAAAAGTACTAATACCACAATGACTTTTTATATTCACGGGAATAGGAAGTATGTTTTATTTTTACAACATAGGTAATTGTCACATCACTTGGCACTGCCCTTCAAGATATACAGAAAATAAAAAATATATGTGTTATGAAGATATCTAGACACATTGAACAGTCCGTACCCCATTTAATGCTGAACAGAAAATATTCCAATGTGAATTGGGGGTAATTTTTTTTATGTACCACTTTTTAAATATTCCGTTAAGGAGGCCATTCCATTAAGAAAAGTTCAGTTGAGCTGTTTGTCTTGAACAACTTTGCATCGTCTCTACTTTCTCCTTGTCATCTACTCACTTATTCCATTATGTTTTAAGCAGGAATATCATGGGTGCCACAGAATGTTCATGCCTCATGGTGTTTCTTTGCTCTTCATTTCTACATGTGCTCAACATTTCTCCTATCTCCAAACTGGGCCAGCTACTTCCCCATGAAATACAGCAGTGACTGTGATATAGGCATGGTTGCCTATATTACAGACCACGCCTATATCACAGACCACACTCAGTGCCTCTGTCGAAATCCTGGTACATGTTTTGTTTCTATCCCATGCGCAAAATTTGGAAACAAAATTATACAAAGAACTTGAAAGATATTATTTCAATGAACACCTCAGGAATTTCAGAGGTAAGTGACCCACATCTGTGACAAGACTTTCATTGCATCTTAGCTATGAGAAGAACCAATATTTCATGTCTTAGAAGATTAAAATCATATGACAGCCACATGGAATTCTTCCATTGTGGAAATTAAGTCATTAGTGAGAATATTTTGTGTCTGGTTCAAACTGGCCTTAATGAAGCTGGTGTCACGGAAGGGAAAGTGGAATCTGAAGTAGGCCAGGGACAAAAGGGAGGTACCCCACTGTAGATCAAGAAGGAGCAGGTGGTGAAATGTTACAAATTACAGAACTCAGAGAGCTAAATGTAATTACTTCCTTTTCAAATTGTTAAACATTTTTACCTACGGTAAAATATTCACAGCATAATAATTACCATCTTAACCATGTTTAAGTGTACAGTTCAGTTGTGTCAAGTATACTCATGTTGTACAATTATTTTCTAAATGCCTTCTCTCAAATTTGTCTTAAAGTCACAAAATGTAAATGACAGATTCAAGGATTTACAGCTGAGACCCTGGAGGTCCAGTAACTGTAACCTGGAAGTTATGTTACTTGTTGGAGTCCCCATAGCATGGAAATGAGTTTGCTCTGGGATGGTGAAGAATGACTTCCTGCCTTCAGATTGCTCACCTTCTTCTCTTCCCACCCTAACCAAGGTCTCAGGTACACTTGCATGCACACAGAGAAAATGGTTTTATCCTTTCCAGGAATGAAAAACGACCTGAAAGGCCTCTTTGCTTCACAAAGGTCTATGGAAGCAGAAGTGCAAGCTGAAATAAAAAGATGAAGATGAAAGTAGATAGTCTTTACAAAACCTACAGACAAAGAAAGACTACTGAGGAAGAGTAAGGTGCTTTATGAACAATGTGTCGACCAAAGCAGACAGATATAATTTCCATTAAAATATTTTATGATTTCTGTAATCTGCACATTTCCTTTCCCTTCATACATTCTTGTTTGTAATTGATTAGGTGGAAGAGAAGGAACTGCTACTGGCGTTTTTAAATCGAATGCCTGGGTCACTTTTAGATCTGTTTTCACAGTCCTTTAGGTTTTGGTCATATTACATTGCATTATTCCTGCCACATGATTAATCGTTTTTTATTAAATGTGAGACACTGTAAAAAATATTCAGAAACAAATTGAGGCCTACTAGGATGTTATCTTGCAGAAAAAAATGGGAATCTACTTCGGGTGGATGGTCAGTGGTACTAGCAGACCTGGATTCCCTCCATCCAGTCAGCAATTGAGGTCATCAGTGCAGGCTCAGTCCTTATAAAGGCCAATGTATTTCATGTCCACCTTTATTCCTAATGTGTGACTCTTCTGGATCCCAGCCAAAGCCACTGAACTTCAGTAGGGGTCACCTTCATTGGCAGACCCTCAACTCCACTTGTTTTCCATCCAATGCCATGCACTGTGCAAAAGCTGCTCTGTTTCTTTACATCTCGGTAGTGCCTTCTGGAATTAAGCAGTGAAACTCAGGGAAATAGGCCTCAAAAGCTACGTTGACCTTTGTCCTGGGTTTTCTTCTTCTCCATCTTGGCCTCATGTCTCTTTAGTGCCAATTTAGTGTTAACAATTTGATGCATTCAATCCTGTGTTTTATATTCTGTCTGGTGTTCTTCATTGTTTTCATGGGAGATCAGAAGCTTAAGATGCACTCATCCCCACTCAAAAGCAGAACTCCTCCTTTGTTTTTTTTTAAGATTCAGGTTTTGTGTTCCTAGTTCGCAAGTGCACAACAGGGGTAGTGGTGTTCTCACTGGCTTCTCATTTGCATTAAACTGTGAGTTCCTTTAGGGTGGGAACAGGGCCCTGCTCCCCTTGCATCCTCAGTACCTCACAACACACTCCTTGCTTTGGGCCTCTCCAGACAGCATGAAGGATGGCTTTGGTGATCAGAAACAAGTGCATTAACTTTCTCTTTGAAGTGTTTTTGTCCCTGTTTCCTAAAGTTTTTGGAATTTTATGTATCCTTCATATGAAATCAATTATCACATGAGATCCTTTGAATCATAATCATGAATGAAGTAGTGTGAGGGCAACACAGCAAACCTATCTTTTTAGGCTATTGCCTTTTTCTGCTTCCACTATCAATGAACTAAACCTTGTTAAACTCAATCAACACGGGGGTTGATGGTTTGCAGTTGTCACCTATTTCCAGGACATAACACCCTGACTAAGGAGCCACTCAGATTACTTTTGATTCAGTAGATGTACCTAGCACTCAGATTTTCCTTTTCTGTTAACCAGAATTTTTGAAGTCGATAACAGGAATTCCAATCCTGAATCATGGAAACGTGCAGTAGTGAACTACAGGGTTAATGACACCATGTCCTGGAAGGATCTCTCTAAGGCTGATTGTCGGGGTTCTGGCATCAGCCTCTGACTGAGAATCAGGTTACCTCATGGGAGGAGTCAGACAAGGAATGATACCCTGCTCCATCCTGATTGATTTATAGTAATGAGTTGGTCAGGTCTGGTTTTCCACATTGAACTAAAATGAGCTTTCACTGTGTCAAGCATAAGACTGACCCCAGAAGGACATGTCATGCATCTCATAGAAGCTTTTTATAGTCCTTGATTTATTTACTAGTGAGTAGGAGTATAGAGCTATGAAGAGGAACTGGAAATTACAGAGGACTTGTCAGCAGGCCTGAGTGTGATTTTTCTTTGTCCTTCAATGGGAGGCTTCAATTCTCCCTCTCGTTGTGAAGATCTGCTTGTATATATATGGGAAGGTTGGAAGGGGACCTTTGAATCACGGCCTTCAAATACTGGAAGGGAAGAAAGAAGCCCACACTGGCTACTGGATCCTGTGCATACATTTCTTTTCCTTCTCATTTCAGGAAGCTGAGATGAAAGAATGTGAGCAAGCAGCAAAGGAGAGGCAGCTATCAGAGGCAGACGGAGACTTGAAATTGGTAGTTGAGGAAATACACACCTACAAGTGACTTCAGAGACTGCACACCAACCTCTTGGGAAACCTCTGTTGGAGTGTTTTGTTTTTAACTTTTGTATAATGTTTGGACCCAATTAACACAGAAAGACAAACAAATGGTCAGAAGACATATTTATGGAGACAGAGAGAGAATTCACACAAGAAAAAACAAAGTACTTTAAGATTTACCAATGACCGAAAACTATGACTCGACTGCTGGGCAGACTGTGTGGAAACTCGGTTCACACAAACTTTTCTAGGGATGGTTGTCATCATCCTTAGGAAAGTGCATTGTGGTGGCATCAATCACATCCTTAAAAAGGACTATGCCTGTTTATAAGTCCAGTTGTTCCTGCCCTGTGAAATATGGTAAGGATATTAGTACAAGGAGAATAGAGATTTATGATAAGTGATGCTCAATGAAGGATGATTTAAGGACATACTGAGAGTAGGTAAGGAAATTGTCAACTTAGAACCCAGCAGGCATTAAATAATAGATGAGGAATCAATATAGCAACAGTTTTTTTTTTTTTTTATCATACTGTACTTTTATAACCATGTGAAATGTGTTTTCTATCTATGGATATATTGCGTAAGGGTACAGATGTGAAGATAACCGGAACATGGCAGATTATTTAAAATCATCCTGAAAATGGCACTTTACCTGATAAAAGTGATTCTAAACCATAGAAAAATGATGGAAGACACAGAAGAGCAGCAGAGGTAGGTAGAGAACTACTGCAGGTGCCAGGTAAGGAGCCTTCTTCCCAGCAGCTGCAGAATCCTTCAGCACTGATGCAAATGATACCATGGCCCTTAGACTCCTTAAACATACGGTTTCTCATGTGTTGGTTTTTTCAGATCACCATTTCTGAAAGAAAGGCTCATGACAACTGGATAAGCTTTTTTTTTTCTTTCCTTGCTTTTGGGCATAGTCTGCCAGGTCAGGACGTGGACACATTTTTCTCCCCACAGCTCTGTGTTTAAGCCTTGCAGAGGGAGATGGAAGAGAAGGCTGCCTACAAGCAGCACAGGTAGGTAATTGTGATGGACATTTTTAAAGGATGTTTTTGTTTTAAGGGAAGCTTAAACAAAACAAAGCTTTGAGTACCTAGTAAAGAACTTGGCATTTTAATTATTATTCAAGTTCACTCTTTCTCTGACTCCAAGACAGGAAATAATTGAAAAACAGAGTGCTGGAGAGACACATTAGTCAGGAGCCAGCTAGTGGACGACCAGGCCTAGAGAATCCTCCCTGGAGAGGTAGGAGCTCGCTGTGAAGGCAGCCACATAACTTCTGCTGTACGGTCCACACGCTCTGCTTCTCCTTTTGAGGGTGAGGAGTCACGGTGGAGGGTAATTGTTAATGTTTCCTGGAAAGAGTTTCAAGTACTTACTAAAGAGAACAGTTGTCTCACTAGGTGGCAGGACACAATTTTCCTCAAATGCTCAAGTCAAATGGCTCTCATCCAGTCCCCTGTGAATATTGGAGCTCAAGCCCATCAACTGACTATGGATACCACTCCACCCTGAGCTTTTGGTTACTTTTAACTGAGGTGATGAGCCTAGAAGGGAAATGGGCCATCTCCACTTCCCACCTTGAGTCAGTGTGAAGGCTTTATTTTTCTTTCATCTGAGAAGAGCAACACCAATAACATTTTAGAACAGGAGCTGTATGTCCTAAGGAGAGGAGATTTTCTTGTTATGTCTTTGTGAATCAGTATTGTACAATGAGATATGTTTTAGGAAAAGAGGCATTTATTTACTATTTTTGGAGCTTCGTTTATTATTTTTGTTTGAAATGTTTATTGTGAAATATACAATTCCATTAGTAGTAAATTTCTATGCAATTTTACTCCTCTAACATTTTAAGTGTAACCCTAAAACTTTAAAGTTAATTCCCACAGCTCTTACCTCTTCTCATTACTGTTAGTCTCTTTAAGTCCATTTCTGTTCATAAATATTTATAATACCTGGTCTGATATGGAAGTTAGATTAAATATGAATCCAAAGAATTGTGCATGTCCCTATGGCTTTAAAAAAAGGAGCAGTGCTATTCCTGTCCAGGGTTTATTGATATTCTTTTTATCTATGGCTGCTCCTATTTTAATTTTTAGCCTGTGCTTAATTTATAAGTAGTTTCCTCTGATAGATACTGGGAACTTCCGATTTAGAGTTGATTTCCAGTTAGTTTGAACCCTACCTGCTCGCAGTTAGTTGATTTGTTATGACCAGGGCTCTGTGGTGTCCTTTTCAAGGACCAGGGTCCAGAGGGTTCCAAGGTCTTATGTGGCATCTGGTTAATAAAATCCTCTGTGACTCTGATAAGGAACCTGACTGTGACAAAGAGAGTGACATGGCAGATGTGGACGTGGAAGTTTTCTTATTCTGCACAGATCATTCAAGCCAGAAAAAGCCCTGATCGTTTTCTGGTCCTTAGCAGATTCACGACCTCATTCAGTTCCGGTGAGGAATAGCAGCTACATCCCAACTGAGAACACAGAGAAGATAAAGGTCAATGCTGTGGTCATTTTCACTGTGCCTATTTCAGGACACTTTTATCTTTTCATACAGCACCTTCTCCTGGCCTTGTCTCTTGCTTGTGTGTTCTGTGATATCTTTTCTGTCTCTTCACTTTTTAAAAGGCAAAATATTTTCCATGAGGCTTCAGTCTTCTCCATTCCCAGCTGGTCATCTTTGGTGGCACTTCCAGAACCCATAAATGCTTAAGGGCCCAGGGCTGAAGAGCTTTAACTGTTCTGTTTCCAGAAATAACATGAGAAGATGCCACTTCACTCCACTGCTGTAGATCTCACCGCCCAGTAGTCCCTTTTTACTCAAGCTGTTGCTGGGTCCCCTCCCCAAAATATGTGGGGATTTTTTGTTGCTATTATTCTATTCCTATGGGGTAGGTGACTAACTTTTAGAATATCTGCTGTAATCTCCATAAGTGAAAAACATAAAAACTCATTCATCCAGTATTAATATGTGCTTCATGCAAATCTGAATGCTCTTTGACAAAGCAAATTCCACAATTAATCACTGTCCCATCTCTGTTGGCAACTCTGTTATGTAAAAATGCCCCCTCCCCATCCAGTGGTGTCCTTGATGGAGTATTTTGTTGTCAGAGGTTTTATATTTGTAATAGGAAATGTACACCGGATGTGACATAGTGAAGAGTGAAAGTCACTAATTAGCTACAAGGACAATTCCCAACAAAGGCCTTAAATTACAGTCAGCTAAGCTATTTTCTCATGTGGTCCCTGTAGCTTTCACAGCTGGTGAGTCCTTCAATCACACATGACAGGACTTCCACACTCGAAATCAAATCACAGTTGTTTTAATTCTGTTATTTAGAACTCCCATCTCATTTTTCCATGGACAAAATTGTTCTTTATGTCATAGTGCATTTAAAATTTGGTAATATCTGTGAGTTAAAATAAATATTATAGCTATACCTAACTAACTTCTACAGATTTGACTGTTCTATCACAAAGCCCTTTCCCAGTTCCACTGCAGGACTTCAGGAATTCACATCTCTCCAGAGCTCTTTGCGCCCACGGGCTGCACCTCCAGAGTGGAGAAGACCCTTTGTCAGGAAGGGAGGCAGAAGGGGATGAGAGGGTCTTGCAGGTTGAGCTGGGATCAATTTCCACTCTGCCTCTGGCAAGCTGTGTGACCCTGGGTGAATTTTTTCCTTCCTCTGGGATCCTCTTTTCTTTGATTTCGCACAGAGTAGCCACATTGACCTTGCAGCATTCTGAGAATCAGAGATAGGATATGAAAGGCCTGTAAAAGTTCTCCCAAGAGTAGCTGTGATTCGTGTATGAATAATGGGCTTTTGATTCCTTCTTTTATCTGTGTTCATCACATGCAAGGAACCAACTTCAGTGATGGTGATGAGGGAGAGATGGGAATATACCTGGGCTAGACACCCATGTATCTGGAATATGCTTTTTTACTACTGTGTAATGACTCTGTCTTCCCTGGAACAGGACCCAGAGTGCCTACATCTACAGACAGACACATTGGCATGTGGTGACAGCAGGTTATCCTCGTGGCTTCCCTTCACACCCCAGCTGTCCTCAGGACTCAGTAGAAGGGAGATTTTGGGCACTGACACTGCTATTTTGAAACCTGGAGCAGGGGAAGGTGCCAGGGACTGTCACCTGGTGCATGGGGTGCAGCTTGTATTGGTGTTGGTGTTTTTGTCCATCATATTAACGCGTTTTGAAACTTTTCTTCCTTCTGCTCTGGAGGTCAATGTGGCTTCAGGAAGACCCCTTTCTCAGGATTGCCCTACTTGCTCTATGGCCTGGCTGGCCCTTCAGGACCATTCATGGGCTGCCAGACACCTCCTCTTCCTGGGTGGCCTCTGGGACCTCAACCACTGCCTCCATGCACACCACTTGGTATGTTGATCTGAACAGTATGGACTGACTTTTAAGGTGGATTCATCTTTTTTTACTCATTGAGTGAATAGAAAGAAATATCACAGATGGTACTGAGGAAGGAGACCCTGGCATCTGGGATTCCCTCCCCCTCTGTCATCCACTGTGCATCTCAATAGAAGAGAGAGCAGGCCAGCTGGTGCCTCCTGAATCTCCTTCCTGAAAACAACACGCTTGGTCTTGGGGAAACTCTCTGGAAGACACTATTTTCACTTAAAACGAGATCAAACCAGAAACCTTTTCACATGTGAGTCCTAAAACTGTAAACCGGAACCCTTTCATATGTGATTTCTAAAGCTATAAACCTAAGATTCTTCCACGTGTAACATCTAAAGTATAAACCTGTATAAAGGTAGAACCTTCCTTTGTTAGAGGAGCTGGGTTTTGGACTAATTATGCCCAGGCTCCCGGCCAAACAATAAACTTTTTCCTCCTTTATTTGGTGTTTGGGAAATCTGTTTCTCGTGGTTGTTCCTGCTACATTTTTGGTGCATTGGCCGGGAAGCGAGTGTCAGATAGCAGACGGTGGAGGTGCAGGGCGGGGTGGGGGGGGGGAATCTCTTAGGTGGTTTGCCTAGCCCTGTGGAGCATCCCTGCAGGGGGACTCCTGCTGGCTGGGGTGATGCATCCTGAGAGCACTCCCGGGCAGGTATTTGCCTGGTGGAAAAGCCTCGCCAGAGCAGAACAGGGAGGCCCTGCAGTGAGGATCCACCCAGTGGCTGAACACCAAGGAAGAACGAGCATTTGGGCAAGTCCGGACCACTGAATTTGGTAAGATTGAACCCGGGAAAGTAGCCCACCCCATTTTGGGTGAAAGCGTGGCCTGATCACCCATGGGTACCAGATCGCCACTTTTGAAGGTAGCTCTCTCTGTAACTAACCTTGGAAGCGTTTTGCTTATGGTTTTGAATTGGAAGGAGAGAGATTGGATGTGTGTCTGTGTGTGTAGATGTGTCTGACCGGACTCATCAGTCGTGAAAGGTATCGGGCCCATTAGGAAGGGCCTCATGCGGCTAGCAATTTGTAAGAATTAGAGACAGCCACATAAGGCTGAGTGAAGAAGCCTCTGGGCATTGTGAAAGGATTGAAGTGAATGTAAATCGGAGAGTGCTCCCTGCTGGGTCTTGCTAGGCGGGAACGGGAACTGTTGTAAGTGAACTAACACTCTCCTAACTGTGGGAATTATTTCTTTGAAGTGTTACTATGGGTCACTCCCATAGCCATTCCACCCCTTTAGAAACCGTGCTGAAAAATTTCAGGGAGGGATTTGGTGGGAATGATAAAGTAACTATGACACCAGAGAAATTTAGTGTTTTACGTAGGGAAGATTGGCCAGCATTTAGGGTAGGTTGGCCCCTAGAGGGAACCCTAGACAGGTCCCTTGTCTCCAAAGTAAGGCATGAGGTTATAGACGACCTAGAACATCTCGACCAATTTCCATACATAGGTGGTTGCAGTTAGTGCTAAACCCTTCAAAGTGGCTAAGAGAGCAGGCAGTGACTGTTTTAGTAGCCAAGGGACAGACTGCTAGAAACCACCATCCCCCTAGCCGCCGAGAAACGTGGAATCTCAAGGTCCGGGCAGATTCAGTGGCAGAGACAACTCCCAAGGTTTTGGTTAACCCAGCGGCAGAAGAGTTTTTATCAATAATGACTCCTCCTCCTCCTCCTCAAGGACTCCCTGCCCCTGGGCCGGAGGCCTCGGCATCCCCACCAGAACTGCACGCCCCTAAATCCTCCAGAGCAGACAAAAGGGAGTGTGGAAAAACTCTGCCCATTGCGGCCCGCTTCCCAGAGGGAACTCCCCCTCTGGCAGCCCTTCTGCAACCCAAGGCCCGGGCGCAAATGCCTTTAAGAAAGCAGAGGTACACAGAAGTAAACGAGGATGGCCACATGGTAAAAAAGCGTGTTTTCCCGTACCTGTTGTTCACCTCGGCTAATCTTATCAAATTAAAAAAATAACAACCAGTTTTATACCGAGAAACCCCAAGCTCTCATTGATCTACTGCAAACTATTATTCATACTCATAACCCCATTTGGGCTGATTCCCATCAGCTGCTTATGCATCTTTTTAACATGGACAAAAGGTGGAGAATACTCCAAGCTGCTTCTAATTGGCTGGAGGAGCATGGTCCTGCAGATTACCAGAATCCCCAAAAGTATGTCAGGGTCCAGTTACGGGGAACTGATCCCCAGTGGGATCCAAACACCCCGGAGGGCATGCAAAGGCTAATCCGGCACAGAGGAGCCTTGCTGGAAGGATTAAAATAAAGGGGCCCAAAGAGTTACAAACATTAAGAAAGTCTCTGAGGTTCTTCAAGGAAAAAAGGAAAGCCCTACCCAATTCTATGAAAGACTGTGTGAAACTTACCGCATGTACACTCCTTTTAATCCTACAAGCCCGGAAAATCAGCGTATGATAAATATGGCATTAGTCAGTCAGTGTGCAGAAGACAGTAGACGAAAATTGCAGAAACAGGCAGGATTTGCATGCATAAATACTTCGCAGTTATTGGAAATAGCTAACCAGGTGTTTGTAAACCAAGAGGCAGTAAGCCAGAGGGAAAATCGCAGGGAAGAGGAACTTCAGGCTCAACGGGAGGCTGACTTGATAGCTGCTGCTATGAGAGGAATGCCCCCAAGAGTATGGAAAAATCGGGGTTCCTGGAAAGCCCCACAGTCTGCCCGTCCATGCCTGCAACACGATCAGTGTGCATTTTGTCGAGAAATAGGACACTGGAAGAAAAAATGTCCACAGTTAACTGAGGAACGGGACGATCCTAAGCACGAGGATCCAAATGAGCGTGAAGGGGCTCCGTTCAATCTAATAGAAGGGTCACTGGACTAAAAGAGAGTCCACTGAACTCATATGCCCGCAAAGAGTCCATGGTCCGGCTCCCGGCCAAATAATAAACTCTTTCCTCTTTTATTCGGTGTTTGGGAAATCTGTTTCCCGCGGCTGTTCCTGCTACAGTACTACAGGACTTTACAACACAAGGGTAACACTGGCTGGGGACGTGGTTATTTTCATGGTTACTTTTCTCAAGTTTCTGAGGGCACGCAGTGGGTTGTGTCATCTCCCCATCACGAGCAAGGAAGCAGGTATCTCTTGTAGATGAGGAAAGAGATTGTTTATAGAAGCCATAAATACCAATTTTGCAGGCATGTATGGAACCTTGACTATGTGGCCAGCTCTGTGAGGGATGAGACCCACCCTTGACTTGCAGCACTTCCTATGTCCTGCAGCAGAGAGACACACACCAAAGGGCAGGGATCTTGTGACCATGCCTAATGGAAGCAGGAGTGAAGGGCCCCAGAGTGCAAGAAAGGAAGACAGATTCTCCTGGGAATAAACAGGAGGGCATGAAAGAGAGATAAAGTGGGGACGTGTCACATGGGGGTCTGTTGAACTCACTTAGGTGAAGCTGGAAGGCTGCTTCTGGCAGGGGCAAGCGGTGTGAACCGGAGTGTGGTGGCTGCATGAGGGCCACAACAGAGCCACTATAGGAGAGCTCAGATGGCACAGTGTGAACAAGGGAATTATCCTCCCTGGAAGTTCCTTGTTGCCCTAAAGCCTTTAGTCTATTATCTGTGGGAAGGATGAGTCTTTCCCTGGATGTGTGAAGGCTCTGGATCAGGGTGAATGAATGCCTAGAGGTCTGGGAAGTTTAACTTGGTTCTGTAAGGAGACCCTGTCTGCCTGAGTTTATTATGGCTCAAGGAGACTAACAGTGGTTCAGCAGAGCTGCGGCCTTGGCCTTCAGAATGAGACCGACTCTGGTGGGGAAGTGAAGGCCAATCCTGAGCAGGTTGGGTCTCAGCTCATTCCTGGCACCCTCTACTTCTCACCTCTGACTCCCAGCTTTGCATCTCTAACATTGTCATGTAAAATTGTTACCCTTCCCTGTGTCCCTGCTGCCTGAGCCCAGACACCAACTCTCAGTGGAGCTCAGAGCCTCAGCTTTCTTATAAATGAGCTGGGGATGATGTGGTTTATGAGGTCATTGTGAGCATGAAGAGACCAAGCCCATAAAGAAAGCATTCTGCAAAATAGCTGATAGGTGTTAGACACTCACACCTCTCACTGTTTAAATGAAAATATTCCCACTCAGAAGATCATCAAAAGATGTTCGGTGAAGTTTATTAGATAAACCATAGGCTGTAACAGCTCAGGCCAAGATTTCCAATCACCGTTTCAAAAGATAAGGCAAAGCCTCTGTCTACACGATTAAAATTCAGATTCTACCAGATAAAAGATAATTATAAGAATGTGTACATAGTTAAACTCCAAGACCTATATTTGAGATCTGTAGATAATTGCTTTCCATGGCACAAAGACGCAGATGCAGACACACACACAGAAGTATTTACCAGGGGCACAGATATTTTATAGAAGACAAAGTATATATAAGACAAAAGAAGATCACATGGAAATGAAATGTGAAGAGGCCCCTGAGCTGTGATAGCCATGCTGTGGCTCTGATGCAATTTTGAGAATAATCCAATACATTTTATGCTCCCTGCCCAGTGCTGCCTCATCTGTCTCTACTCTTCTGTGGTGTTTTCCCTAATAAAAGTTTGCAGTCCTATCTGTCTGGGCGTCTGCTTCCTGGAGGACCAGATGAGCCCCCGGGTATACCAGGTGTGATTCCTCATACACTGTTCAAACCCAGGCAACATTGAGGTGCTGGCTGCAAAAGCAGAATTGCCCTTTGGGCAGTGTTAACTGGGACGGCCCCAAGGGGGCCTTCTGGGTCGGGGAGCATCCTGTATCAAGCCGTGAGTGGAGGTTGTGCTCACTGATTTTAGAAATAGTCCTTGGGTACCTGGTGGCTGCCAGTCACAGGGGTTCCTTGTGATATGATAGACAGGAATGTATCCCCATGAGGTGGCCAATTTATCTCAATAGGAAATAGAAGAGGGACCAGCAGTGTCTGTGGAGCCAGTGATGAGACCCTGCAGAAGCTCAGGGTTTGTAGAGCCGTATCCCCCACTGAACCAGCTGCCCCTAGTAGCACCAAGTGCAGGTAGATCTGACAAAAGCTGAGCTGGGAACAGACATTTCTCAATAAGGTTTTTGTTCCCCCACCATCTTTCTGTAATTTTTAAATTGTGGGATGGGCAGAGGTCAACGGTGAGAGGCTCCCTCTGAACAGGGCTAGAGAAGAGCAGAGAGTATGGCGCGTGAGGTTTCTAAGAGAAACGGACAGGCAGAGAGAGAATGGGAGGGAGAGAAAAGGGGTGGGGAGAAGGACAGAGAGAGAGAAGGAGAAAGAGAGAGAGAAAGGAAGGGAAAAGGAGGGAGCAGAAACAGAGAAACAGAGAGCAAGGAACAAAGGCCCAGGTGAGGGAGACAGGTTATATCACTATTATTGTTCAGTTCAAAAAATTTTTTAATTTCCATCTTGATTTCATTGTTGACCCAATGATCATTCAGGAGCAGGTTACTTAATTTCCATGTATTTTTGTGGTTTTGAGGGTTCCTTTTGGAGTTGATTTCCAGTTTTATTCCACTGTGGTCTGAGAGCATTTTATATGATTTTGATTTTCTTAAATTTACTGAGACTTGTTCTGTGGCCTATCATATGGTCTATCTTGGAGAATGTTTCATGTTCTCTGAATAGAATGTATATTCTGCAGTGGTTGGGTAGAATATTCTGTAAATATCTGTTAAGTCCATTTGTTGTAGGCTATAGTTTAACGTCACTTTTACATTGTCGGTGGGAGTGTAAGTTAGTTCAACCACTGTGGAAGACAGTGTGACAATTCCTCAAGTATCTAGAGATAGAAATACCATTTGATCCAGCTATCCTGTTACTGGGTATATACTCAAAGGAATTTAAATCATTCTATGACAAAGATACATGCATGAGTATATTCAGTGCAGCACTATTCACAATAGAAAAGACATGGAATCAACCTAAGCACCTATCAATGATAGCCTGGATAAGGAAAATGTGGTACATATACACCATGTAGCCATTAAAAGGAATGAGATCATGTTCTTTGCAGGGACATGGACAGAGTTGGAAGACATTATCCTCAACAAACTAATGAAGGAACAGAAAACCAAATGCCATCTATTCTCACTTATAAGTGGGAGCTGAGTGATGAGAACACCTGGACACATGGAGGGGAACAACACACAGTTGGGTCTGTTGGAGGAAGGCGTGGTAGGTGGTAGAGCATCAGGAAGAATAGCTAATGGATGCTGGACTTAATACCTAGGTGATGGGATAATCTGTGCAGCAAACCACCATGGCACAAGTTGACCTATGTAACAAACCTACACATCCTGCGCATGTACCTCTGAACTTAAAAGCTGAAGAAAAAAAAAGTCCTGTACTTTACTATGTGCATGTTTTGCCACATTTAAACACATGTATATGTATTATACATAATAAATATAAAATATTAAATATATAATAGACTTAATTAAACAATATATTACTATCATATTAAATAACATTTAATATTAAAATATTAATATATTATATATTGTTTACAAGTATATATTGTTTAAAGTATATAATATACAATATATTATATACTTTAAAATATAAAATAATAAAATATAAATAAAATATATTTAAATGATCTCTTCCAAAGGTTAAAAGAGGCCAAAGTAAGTGGGGCTTAAAAACAAGGGCTTCTAGTGGTGGTTTTGGAATCTTATAAATATACCAAAAGCCATTCAGGTATATATTTAAAATGGTGAATTTTACAATATATGAATAATATCTCACTTAAAAAATTTTAAAACAAGTAGCTGTGTGACCTTGGCAACTTGTTTAGCTTTTTTGCCTTGACTGATACATTGCACATTCAGCTTATTGTCTTACCGTGAGAGAGAAGGCAGGATGGACAGAGGGCGACCATGAGCTGTCTTGGCTCTAAAGGGCTTGGAAAGTCTGGATGGTGCCCACCTCTCCAGTGACTCCTGTATTGCAGCCCCGTGACCCTCTGTAGTCTGTGCATGAACCCTCAGAGGGTTTCTCTAGTGCAACCCGATCCCTTCCACCCAAGATGCCCCCTCCCCCCACCTGGTGAACTTTTATTTGTCCTTCAGCTCTCAGAGCAGGAATTTCTTAAGCAAGGTTTTCTTAATCTCCTAAAAGAAGTTAGATTCTTCGTAATATACCTTCACTGAGTTCTGGTCCTTCACTTCAGAGCACGTTACTTCTGGTTTGGGCATACTTCTACTTCACAATTCTTTGATTAAATCTGTTTGCTCTGCTATTCTACGGCCCCATGAAGGTTGTGGCTTGGCTTATCACGATGTCCCCATGCTTAGGAGAGTGTAGGCTTTCCATAAGTATTCATGGAATGAGTGAGTGAACGAATGAATCAGAAACCAGGCACAGAGAAAGACAGCGGGCCCTCTTATGACTCCTTCAGTTGTTCTGTAGCAGAGTTGTGTTAGAATCTAGGTCATGTGACTTCTAGTCAAAATATCACCAGACTCACATTTTGTCTGATATTTCAAAACATAAAAGATGATTACTTTAGTTGGGCATTCCTAGTCTACAGCTTCGTGGTGGTACCTCCTTGTGCCATATGGTTACACATTAGAGTGGCATTGTATTTTTTTTTTGTTTTTGAGATGGAGTATCACTCTGTTGCCCAGGCTGGAGTGGAGTGGTGTGATCTTGGCTCACTGTGACATCCGCCTCCTGGGTTCAAGCAATTCTCCAGCCTCAGCCTTCCGAGTAGCTAGGTCTATAGGCGCAAGCCACCATGCCTGGCTAATTTTTGTATTTTTAGTAGAGATGGGGTTTCGCCATATTTGTCAGGCTGGTCTCAAACTCCTGACCTCAGGTGATCCACCCACCTTAGCCTCCCAAAGTGTTGGAATGAGCCACCGCACTGGCCTACTAGAGTGGCATGTTTATTCATGAGAATAGTCATAACCTGAGGAAGAAATATAGTTGGTGTCAGAAGTAGTCTTGGATCTCGAACAGGAATATTATTCAATAAAAATATCATTGGTTGTCCTGTAAACTTGCAATACATGTGACAGAAAACATATAGCATGAACTTCAGCTATGGTTCAGCAGACCTGTCCCAGATTCTTTCATCTCCTGGGCATATTAGGGAGAGCTAGAGATCACAGGAGCTGTGTAAGGACACACTCACTCTGCAAGCTTGCCAAAGTCTGAAATCTCATATGCAAAACCCAAGAATTCTAATTTCTTAATTTAAAATGAAAATCTCTAAATCTATTACTGTATCCATCATATATTTATTAAGTGCTCACTATGGGCAAGCAAGTGCATCCATAATTCTCAAATAATCAAATGTGTCAAGAATCTCCTGTGTACAAGCCCAGGACAGCATTTGACAGTCAATTTGTGCTGTTGAATGACTACTAATAATTTTTATTTATTGGGTATTTACTGTGTACTAGTTCCCCGTCAGAGCTGTTAAAGTGTGAAATCATTTAATCTTCATGGTAACCCTCTGATGTGGGGACTCTTATACCTATTTTACAAATAGTTAAATGGAAACAGAGAGGTTAAGTACTTTTATTAATGTTACCCTAGTTAGTTACATAACTTGTTCCTTTCATATGCACTTGCTGAGTGCCTACCATACCAGGTGATAGAAATGTAACTGAACAAAATAGTGTCTCTGTGAGAAAACCAACAGGAGCAGTCAGTAAATTTATTATGATACATCCCATGATAAAAGGAAGTACAAAGATGTGGGAGAGTTTAGAAAGGACAAATAGTCTTGAGGATCTTCTTCAGAGATGAAGTAATGTTTAGGCTGAGAGTTTTAGAATGAATAGGCATTAGATAAATAAGTACATGACAGACTATGTTTCAGGCAGAGGGATAATATGCAAAGGGCCAGAGATACCAGACCTGGGGTATAGATAAGTAAATGCTACTTCAGTGTGCCTGGAGAAAATAGGTGAGGGGGAAATGGTTCTTGTCTTAAGAGGTAATGCTGGAGGCATGACCCTGCAAACCAGGTTAAGAACCTTATACTTCTCCCTGAAATCACTGGGGAGCTATTGGAGAATTTTAATCAGTAACTGACATGATGAAGTTTGCATTCTTAAAAAGACCGCCATTGGCCTGGCACCGTGGCTCATGCCTGTAATCCCAGCATTTTTGGAAGCTGAGGCACGAGGATCTCTTGAAGCCAGGAGTTTGAGACCAGCCTGGGTAACATAGCAAGACCCTGTCTCTACAAAAAAAAAAAAAAAAAACAAAAAAAACAAAAATTAGCCTGGCCTGGTGGTGCACACCTGTGGTCCCAGCTACTCAGGAGGCTGAGGTGGTAGGATCACCTGAGTTCGGGAGGTAGAGGCTGCAGTGAACTGTGATCATGCCACTTCACTCCAGCCTGGGCGATAGAGTGAGACCTTGTCTCAAAGAAAAACAAAAACAAAAACACTATTTTTGGAAACTGAAAACGAATTGTAGGTGAAATGAGGGTGGGAGGTGGTAAAAGTGAAAAGATCAGTCAAAAGGCTATGCATGAGAACAGATGGGGGCCTGGCCTGTGTTGGTCGCCTGAGAATAGAGATAATGGAAAAATTCAAGAAATGCTTACAGAGGTACAACTGAGAGGTCTTGGCGATTGATTTGATATTGAAGGTGAGGGACAGATACCATGGATCAGTTGTTACAGTGGGAGCAAGAAGTGAAAGTATCAATTTGTGTTGGTCTATGACAAGAGGGATGAGACCTCAGTGGGGCTGTAACAAATGAGAGGTAAGCGCCAAAGCCCAGATGACCATGAGTTGAGGAGAAGGTGGCAAGTAAAGAGTAGAGACAAGGTTGCTTGTTGTTTCCCAACACTCATTCCTACTTTCTCTCTCACAGTAAGAAAACGTCTAAGTTTTAGTTGGGTACATGGCTTTGCAGAAGGCTTTAAGATACCATGACCATGTGAGTAAATTATGATTAGTAGAATGAAAGTGGAAGTGATGTATAGCCTTAAAAGAAAGAAATGTTCTTCCCTCCCCACTCCCTTTTCTTGCTGTCTAGAAGCAGGCCAGGTGTTTTGAGCCATCTTAGATCTTGTAGATGAGGAGTGTCAGAGAAGCAAGATAGGATCCTGCAGACCTAAGTCATGGGGTCACTATTCCAGGTCTGGCCTTATGCACAGACCGTTACGTGAAAGAGAAATACATGTTTAAGCCACTGTTATTTTTGGCCCCTGTTAGAGAAACCAGATCTATACATCCAAACTATAACAGAATTTGGTATAGGAGTGGCTGCTGATAGAACAGAATCTAAAGTAAATGCCATTAGGTCTAACAGGCAGGCAGTGGTTGGCAAGGACACTGGTATGACAGGCTGAAACTGTGGTGGCTTTTTACTTATGACAAAAAATTTGCAAAACTGTTGCCTGTGATATTTTAGGTGGTAGACTGAATGCTCTCAGAGCTTATACCCATTGGAGAAATTAATAGAAACATTCAGAAAGTTGATGTGTTTGGTTGCATCTTGGCACTTTCACAAAAAATCCTGTATCAAGGAAAAGATCTCAGGCCAGTTTGTAAGCAGTGATGTAATGAAATACAGCTCTGCTGAAAGAGCTCTTTTTGCCTGTGGAAGACAATCTAATCTGGCTGACAGTAGAGTTATTGGTACCTCCAAGAATGGAAAGAGGTAGGAGCTTCTACACCCCCAACCAAATTGAAGCAAGTACAAGTGATTTTGAAGAGCTAGTCATAGCAGGACAGCGGACACAGCATTTCTCAGTCACCTCCTCCATTTGGACAACCAAAGGCAAATTGGTTAAATGTATTACCATTCTAGCCTAATTTATTGTTTTGAATGCTCTCAAGGAAGCGTCCATTAGTAGGCAGGATTGATAAAACTCAAGAGCTAGTATAAAGACCATAGTTTTCAGGTCCCCAAACTATATCTAGGTAAGGTATTTATTTGAGTATGGCTATTTACACATGGAATTTAAAAGATGTAAGCAGACCAGAAGCCTGAATGTTTTTAGGGAATTTTGTTGCAAGAGAATCCATAAGTCCAGACTTCTCAGGCTTAGAGTAGTTTGAGCTCTACTAGAACCCCTGTGACCTCAATTCTGCACTAATACAAAGTGGGCTATAAAACCATACTGTCCTCAAGGAGGGAATATTCTCCAGTGGCCATTTCAGGTGTGACCGCAGATGATGAACAAGAAAGAACTTTTGAGAAGGAAATACAGGTAGAGATGACAACAGAGGCAGCAATGCCTTACAGAAAACAGAGTAAAATCTGCCATATGGGCCGGGCGCGGTGGCTCACGCCTGTAATCCCAGCACTTTGGGAGGCCGAGGCAGGTGGATCACAAGGTCAAGAGATCGAGACCATCCTGGTCAACATGGTGAAACCCCGTCTCTAATAAAAATACAAAAAATTAGCTGGGCATGGTGGTGCGTGCCTGTAATCCCAGCTACTCGGGAGGCTGAGGCAGGAGAATTGCCTGAACCCAGGAGGCGGAGGTTGCGGTGAGCCGAGATCGCGCCATTGCACTCCAGCCTGGGTAACAAGAGCGAAACTCCGTCTCAAAAAAAAAAAAAAAAAGTCTGCCATACAGGCTTGAGAACCCAAACACTGCCAGAATGGGTGCTTTCACAATTCCTGCTCAGCCGCACTTGACAACTGCTATGGACCCAAGTCAGCTGGGTATTTCTCATTCTTCTGTTTTCAACCTTAGAGGTTTTAATGCAATTTTATGGTTCCTACTCCAGGGCTATATAGTGGATTATTTGGAGAGTAGAGGTAACTCATGTTTTAGTTTCTAGTTTGCCAGATGACAGGGAGTCCCATCCTTATTAGATGGAGAGAGCTGAGAAAAATTCTAAAGCTCTTGAATTTTGAGTCAGATGAAACAATTTAATGAAACTTCGAGTTTATGATTCTCGGTGATGAGAAAATTTTATGCATGGGAAAAATGTTCTATGTGTGTTTGTGGATATTCAGTTAAACAAAGGAGTAGACTGTGACAGATACTATTGACTCTCAATATTCACACTTTCATCTCTCTCATAGAAATAAAATCCCCAGTTCTTAGCTCAGCACACACCTACTCAGAATCAAAACCACATTTTCCAGCCTCTTTTGAAGATAGTGTAGCCATATGACTAAATTCAGACCAATAGAATATGAGTAGAAGTAATGTGTAAAAATTCCTGGTTATTCACTTAGGCTAGAAGAACGTCTTTTATTTCTCCATCCTTACATCCTGCTGGCAGGAATGTGGACACAGTAACAACTCCTCTCAGAAATATCCTAGAAATGGTGGAGTAAATGTATAGAAGCAATCTGGATCCCTGAGATTGTGGGGCTGGTAAAACAGCTATGGACTGCATATGCTCAGATCATTAAGTGAGTAAGAAAGTAATTTATTATTTTGTGTCTTTGTTGAAGCAACAAAACCTGTATCTAACGACACACAACTGTAAGGAATTTGTCTATCTTAAAGACAGTGGGAAACTACTGACAGGATTTGAACTAGATGATTTGTTGGAATATTTTAGTTCTAATGTGATATTATGAGATATCTGTATCGCTTAATTAAAACCACTAATCTTGATTTTCTGGAGCTCGAACAAGTCAACCCATTATCCAAAGCAGTCATTATTCACTCTCCTGTGACTGAAGACAGAACTGGAAACTGTGATGAAGAACATCAATTCCTCATATCAAATAGTGAGTAAAATAAGTTAAAATGGCATCTTTTTTATTGGACAAATCTTTTCTTTTTTATTGGACAAATACGGTATTCTCTTTTAAAATACATATTATCAGCACTCCTTTTCAAATAACTTGTTTTGTTTTTAAGCTAGAAAAGTTGTGAGGCCTGCATCAGACTGCAGAATTTTCCTACCCAATCCTCCTTTTTCTTCTTTCTACCTCCCATAGGCATTACCCCTATAAGCCCTTTGCAGTCCTGTGTCTCACCGTCTGCTTCCTAAATGACAACCCCCAGAATGTATGTGATGTGATTTATGTATACATAGTTCAAAAACAGACAGAAACTATGGTGATGGCCGCAGATGCAATGGTGCCCTTTGGAGTAGTACTGATTGGGAGCAGACATGAGGGAGTTTTCTGGAGTGGTAGAAACATGCTATATCTAGATATGGGTGGCATTTGTGCTAATTCATTCTACAGCTATTCACTTGTTACCTGGTGCCTGCAAGTCACAGAGATAATATAAGTCTCATGATAAGAGAGACAAGTAACTGTCCTAATGGAATCTCTGATTTCTGCTGGAGGGATATTCATCATCAGTGAGGAGGGACTGCAGTAGCCTAGACCTTACCCTAGCCCTTCCCCCACTGTGCTAAATACCCTCCAATACCATCAATCCAGAAGGGCACTGAGGGGAGCTGAGTTACAAGCAGAATTTTCTTGTCACATTCCATGAGCTCTAATAATGTGCCTGCAATTTCCTTTAATTGAAGGATGGGCAGGGCAGGAGCCAGTGATGAGGGACCTTCCAAGGGAAGATGATGAATAAAAATTTCTAGCACCCCCTCTGCACCTCTAATCCAGAAGTCCCTTGATTCCTTGGGGCCTTCCCTTCTGCTAAGCAGAGAATGCCAGCTAGCTCATCAGCAGCTGTGGGGTCAAAACTTGACTACCAAGGAGCAGCTCCAACAGCAGCAAGGCAGTAACTAAAAGCATCTTCTATTGCTTCTCGGCCTTTTGGCTAAGATCAAGTGTGAAGCATCTTCTGCCTCTGAATATGACAGTAAATGAGACATGGCCAGGAGGGAACAGGGCTGAAAGCAGGGTGCGAGGGTGTACACCAAAGGATCTAAAGCAGATTACTATAGGTCAAAATTCTAAGAGTATGGGGGAAAAAGAGGAAGAGCAGTGAATCCATGCAGTTGAGGAGGGATCCAGGATGATTACCCAAAAGACGGACTGTTGGATGTTACTTGTTCTTCAGTGCTACCAACACCAGGGTGAATAATTGTGTTGACCACTATAGTAGTGATAAACACAAAGATAGAGTCACAATTTATGAGGGTTTGGGGTTCTAGAGTCAGACTCTGAGAATCACATGTCATCACACTACCCCTTTTAAAAAATTATTTAAGTGGCTCATGAATACTTTTGGGCATGAGTCACTGGGCTATTGCTAATGCCTCTTTCTAGCATCAGAAAAATTGTCACAATTTTACTGGCAATATCCAGGCTTATTACTCAAAGCAACAATAATCAAAACAAGGCTTCTGGGGTTCAGAAGTAAATGCCTCTCTCGGCAAATTCAAGGGATGCTGAAAGTGATTTCAATCTCTTTGGTTGAACACTCAATTAAGTAATTAGTTGGCTTGCATTTGTTTTAGTTTGGTTTGTTTGGGGTTAGGTTTCCCAACCTTACATCTAATTCTGCCTAAGATAAATTGTTGTGTGTTTTGACTCCACACTTAAGTTCTCTTAACAAACTCTACCCAAAGGTCCCTTAGGGGAAATAGTTGTATGTGATGTTCATCCTCACCGTAAAGGCTTTGACTCTCATAAGCTATAAAGGCCAATGGATATCAGGTAGAGAATTAGGAGAAACTATTCTAATTCATTTATTAAAATAGTTTAGGAGATCATTCATTTATTCAATTCATTAATTAATAAAAGTGCTTACTAGAACACTTCTGAGACCTCTGAAAGCCATGAATCCTGGAAGGCAATATCATACCAATTAAGTGATACTCACAGAATTTAAGGAGACTCCATTAGCCTCCTGGCCTCATAGCCTTTGTTTTCATTTGGGTGGCCCTTGTTTCTCTCCACAGATTAGCGCTTGATAATAGCAAGTGTTATTGCTGTTGCTCTTACCAACATGAGAAAATTCAAATGGCTTTCCTATTCCTCTTTAGATAGTGGGTGCACCTCCACCCAACAGATATTTTGTGGAGTCTGAGTGATGCCTTTGGTGGATCTTTATCTCTAAGTACTGCCTTGGGAGCTCAGCTCCAAGGAGTCCATGTGTTTCTGTGTCACATGCCATTTTTCTGTCCTGAGATGATTCTAAATGTAAGACCAGGTCCTTGTGGAATGTGTGGGGCAAAGGCTAGAAAGAGGCATTAGCAATGGCCAAGTGGCTCATGCCCCAAATGGGGCAAATCAAGAATTAAATTTGGAGTGTGATCTTGACCTAAAGATGCTCTCCCTACTTCTGAGAACAATGCCCTCTCACTTCTCTAGGGCCTTTGGAATTAGGAGGACTTGGCTACTTCAGTTGTATCACTGCAAAGGAAACTTTATTTATTTATTTTTTGAGCTGCAGTCTTGCTCTGTCGTCCAAGCTGGAGTGCAATGAGGTGATCTTGGCTCACTGCAACCTACTGCCTCCCAGGTTCAAGCGATTCTCCTGCCTCAGCCTCCCAAAGTAACTGGGTCTACAGGGCTTATTGTCAGTATTTCCTTATCAATCTACTTATCTACCCAGCTATCTATGCCACATCCTAACCACTGGCAAGCCCTGACAACTTTACCTCTACAACATGTCACAAGTCTGTCTCTCTTCATTATCTGTACTCAGGGTTGGGACTAAGGTGGAGCAAGTGAAACATTTGTGACAGACATAATATTTAAGGTGATACCAGCAAATTCAGTAGTTAAGTAATATTCTAGTGAAATATTTTTAAGATAATCAAAACTAATGTCAAAAATTAATGATAAACAAAATATCAAAAATAAATAAATTAATAAATTAATTAATTTTTGAGATGAAGTCTTGCTGTGTCACCCAGGCTGGAGTTCAATGGCGTAATCTTGGCTCACTGCAACGTCTACCTCCCGGGTTCAAGCAATTCTTCTGCCTTAGCCTCCCAAGTAGCTGGGTCTACAGGCGCCCACTGCCACACCCAGCTAATTTTTTTATTTTTAGTAGAGACGGTGTTTCACCATGTTGGCCAGGCTGGTTTCAAATTCCTGACCTCAAGTGATCCATTTGCCTCAGCATTCCAAAGTGCTAGGATTACAGGCGTGAGCCACTACCATGCCCGGCCTCAAAATTTAAAATAAATACATGACAGTGAACTCTCCCAAAGTGGTCAAGTATTTCCAGTATGGTCCAGGAATGGGATTCAGCCCAGCCAGCTTCAAGGTATAGGTCTCATACAGCCTGAAATCCAACCAAGCAGTTGCATGACTCACCTTACTTGGTCATCCTAATCTTGTCTCTGGTTCTAATAAAATTTTATTTATAAAAATAGAAGCAGGTGATCTGTCAGCAAAAGTTTGCCAAAATGATTTTTTTAATTAAAAAAATAAATTTTATTAAAAACATACAATTTATAAAATTATAAATTAAAAACAGAGTATATAAATACATAAAATAAACATAAAATTATATACAAATTTTAAAACTTCAATTATGAAAAATTTTTAAAATTTGATATTTAAAATGTATTTGAAAATTAAAATATTATTTCTGTTGACCACTGAATTTTTCAGTGCCCCTTTACATTTTGTGCCTGAGGCGAGTTCCTTATTTGCGTTGCCAGTTCCCAGTCCTGTCTCCACTGCCACCATCATGGTCCACACCAACACGGCTTCTCACTTGGACGACTACAACAGCCTTCTGCCAGGTCCCTTTACTACCTCTCTTGTCTCTCATTGTTCATACAGCAGTTGAAGGAGTTTTTAAACTGTCATTCAGATCAAGTCCTTCTCCTCCATGTTCCACAGACAACTCCTACGTGACCTACAAGACCCACTGTAATCTCGCTCTCCCTTGCTGTTCAACCTCCACTCCTCCCATTCTCTTCTCCACTCACCACACTTCAGGCACCGTGGTATTCTTTCTGTTCCTCAAACAAGCCAAGCTCTTTCCCACTCAGGTCCTTTACCTTAGCATTCTCTCTGATATTATTCCTACAGATATTCAAAAGGCTGGCTCTATAGCATTCAAATCTCAGGTTTTCCTCTCCTGAGAAGCCACCAAATCTAAAATAATTCCCCCACCAAATCTAAAATAATTCCCCCATCTCCACATCAGATCACTCTATTTAATTTGCATGTTTCGGTTCTGAGTTTCTTTTGAAAACTATTATCTTGATCATTTATGTGTTTTCTTCTTGTCCATTTTGTTGTCTAGAATATAAAATCCATGAGGGTAGGGGCTTTGTCTTTCTTGTTCACTGTTTTTTTTTTTCTTTTTTACATCTCTGGACACTAAAATATTACCCTCTAAAGACCGGATTTATAATTATCAAACTTAATACAGTAGTCCCACCTTATCCCTGGGGAATATGTTCCAAGACTCTCAGTGAATTCCTGAAACCACAAATGGTATTGAACCCTATATATAATATGTTTTTTCCTATATATGCATAATTATAACATTTTATTTATAAATTAGGTACAGTAAGAAATTTAAAATAATAATAAAATAGAACAATTACAACAATATACTGTAATGAAAGTTGTGTGAATGTGATCTCTCTCTCTCTCTCTCAAAACTGAGAACTTATTGTACTGTACTCAACTATTTTAGACCATGGTTGACCACAGGTAACTGAAACCGCAGAAAAGAAAACCACAGATAAGGAGGGGCTACTGTATCTGGATAACCTGAGGATTAACATGGCATCATTTCATTGTTTTAATATGCATTTTCTCATAGCCCAGTGCCGGGTGAGTTTTCTTTTTTTTAATTTGTATAAATTTAAGGAAGACAAGCCCAGTTTTGTTACATAATGGTGAAATCTGGGCTTTTAGTGTAACCATCACCAAAATACTGTACATTGTACTCATTAAGTAATTTCTCATTCTTCACCCGCTCAAAACCTCCAACCTTTCCAAGTCTCCAGTGTCTATCATTGTACACTCTGTATCTGTGTGTACACATTATATATTTTTCACTTATAAGTGAGAACATGAAGTATTTGACTTTGTTTCTGTTATTTCACTTAAGATAATGACCTCCAGTTCCATCCAACTTCCTGCAAAAGACATAATGTCATTCTTTTTTATGGCTGAATAGTATTCCATTATATAATTATACGTATTTTTATATATAAGCTTTTTATCATGTTTTTGTAATATGTTTATATTTTTATCACCTATTTCTTTACCACCTCAGAATGAATGGTAAAGTATTAATCAGAAGATGAGACTTTCACTCAGACTGAGAACTCATATGCTAGATCATGATTTCTTTTATTGGGGGTGTTGAGGAGTTAACTCTGTTTTTTTTCAGGACTAGAAATTACCAGCAAGCTTTTCATTACCACCACTCACACCAACTTTTCATACAACATTCCGTCTTCCAAAATCAGACATTTTCTTGACTTAAGTTTCTCATTTTCAGTGTTTACTTGCTGAATCAACTCCTTGAAATCCACCCACCTATCATAGCACTTATCAGACACCAGGAGCTTGGTCTTCAAGGTGGGGCAGTCGACCATGACAGAATCCATGACTAGGAACATAGCCTCACTGGCCACAAAGCATTGAGCTTTAGACACATGTAATTGATACAAAATTTCCTTGGAAGCCAGCTGGAGACTCCCATGCACAAAGGTGATTCCTGAAAAAGTTACAAATAAGGCTTCACTCATATCTTTTGAACAGAAAATATTTCCTCAAACATCCTGGCAGGCACAGATGAGGTCTCTGGAATACCCTCTCTCTTGGGAGTTTGTCCTCTCTACTGGGGCAGCAATACAATGGTGGCTGGGGAAGTGAGACATGCAGGAGTCTGAGCTCATTGAAACAATCCAGGGATCAGTGGCTCTGCTGCTGTTATCCTTTCCCCTCAAGCAGTCCTAAATTTATATGATTAGGCTTCAGACCACTAGTTACTTGAAATGTAGCCTGATTTTGAAACTGTGATGCAAGGGGTTATGGAAACATCCACTTTGTTGTTTCCTCTTGACTTGAGAATGGCTTGAGAATGGCTTAAGAATGGCTTTCTGGGCTTGCATTGGAGACGGAAAACAACAACAACAACAACAACTTCTGGCCTCTTTTCTTTGGCTGTGTCTGTAGATTCTTTTGTATCTATCTAACACCTACTGGGGACCTCCTATGAGACTGGTCCCCAGTCTCTCTGTTAGAACAGAGGCTGTTCTAACAGAGGCTTCTCTTTTCAAGCTTAGAGAACTAGATTGCTTCTAGGAGCAACTGATGATGACATTGCTTCTTTTTCAATGTTACGCTCCTTACTATAGACATACTGATTTTGAAAAAGGATCTAGTTAACCAATGGGTTACCATATCCATATGGATTCCCCATACCCCAGCTTTATCTTCCACTTCTCACATTGAAATCTCCTGGGCACCATAAAAAAGTCATTGTTTATAATAGCCCAAGTATGGAAACAACCTAAATATCTATTGACTGATGAATTGATAAACAAAATATAGTGTACATATTTACACAAGGAGTGCTATTAATTCATAAAAAGAATGGCGTACTGATGCATGCTATAGCATGGGGAACCTTGAAAATATTATGCTAAAAGAAGCCAAATACAAAGGACCACATGTTGAATTCTATTTATATGAAATATATGGAAGAGGCAAATCCAAAGATAGAAAGTAGATGAGTGGTTGCCAGGGGTTGGGAAGAATGGGAAATGGGGAGTGACTGCTAATTGGTTTCCTTTTGGAAATCTTCCAGAATTAGACAGTGGTGATGGTTGCCCAGCTTTGTGATATACTAAAAAACACTGATTTGTATACTTTAAAATGGTGAATTTTATAGTATGTAAATTATATCTTCAGAACAAAAGTCATAGGTAACTGGATCTGGAATTGAATGGGGAGTTCATCTAATTCAAGTTTCTCACTGTGCCGATGGGAAGGCTGAGAAACACAGTGGATTGGACTTGTTCAACATCACTCATTGCCATCACATAGCTATCAAGTAACCATTTAGCATAGAGTATATATAGGGAACTGTGAAATTGTGGGTGACACAATGAGGTTATCTTTCTGCAGATAACTGCAAATACCTTTCTAGTGCCCCCACCCTTAGATAAAGTATTTGAAGAGCAGTGCCAAATGGTGTTAATTTAATTTTTTTGTTGATTTGTAAGAACTCTTTCTATATTAGTCACCAGCCACTTATCTCCCATAAGTGCTGCAAATATTTTTTTCCAATTTTGGCATTGACTTTGCCATGATCTGAATGTGTGTGTCCCCCCAAATTCATGTGTTGAGATTCTAAACCCCAAGGTGATAGTATTAGGAGGTGGGACCTTTGAAATGTGATCAGATTATATGATAAAGTTCTCATGAATGGCATTAGTGCCCTTATCAAATTAGCTCCCAAGAGACCCCTCATCCTTTCCATCATGTGAGGACGGAAGTAGAAGGAGCTATCTATGAATCAGAAGTGAGCCTTCACTGACATCACATCTGCCTTGATCTTGGACTTCCTAGCCTCCAGAACCATGAGAAATAAATTTCTGTTGTTCATAAGTTACTCAGTTTAGATATTTTGCTATAGTAACCTGAACAAACTAAGAATGTTTTCAAATTTATGTTGTCATGTTTTAAGAAAAGCACTAGAACTTTATAATAGTTGAAAGTACATCTAATAAAGAATCTAACAGCTTTTCTTATTGTTTACAGATATAATATTAAAATTTCTTGTGATAATGTGAGCATATTTTTAAAAGCAATTTAATTTTATTATAATGAGTAATTTATAATAATTGATAAAACACCCATGTGTTGTTAGTGCAATGAGTCTGCATCTTGCAAGATGGCACTAAAAGAGCATGTCAGATGCAATCATACAGACAGATTTCACATATATAGTGGTGGGGGGACTGAAAGCTTTCCTCTAAGACCAGGAACAAGACAAGAGTGACTATTCTTGCTACTTCTATTCAAAATTGTACTGTAAGTCCTAGCCAGAGAAATTAGGTGAGAAAAATGTAAGGCATTCAGACTGGAAAGGAAGGAGTAAAATTACCTGTTTGCAGATGGCATGATTTCGTATGTAGAAAATTCTGAAGACTACACCAAAAAACTATTAGTACTAATTCAGGAAAGTTGTAGAATACAAAATCAACAGTCAAGTACAGTTGTCTGTCAAAAACAGTCAGTTGTATTTCTATGCACTAGAAGCAACCTATCCAAAAAGGAAATCACGTAATACCTTTTACTGTAGCACTAAAAAGAACAAAATACTTAGGAATCACTCTAACCAGGGAGATGAATGATTTATACATGGAAAACTGTAAGATTTTGATAAAAGAAATTAGAGAAGACACAAATAAATGAAAAGACATTCCATGTTTATGGATTGGAAAAATTAATATTGTTAAAACGTCCTTACCACCCAACAAGATCTATAGATTCAGTGCAATCCCTACTAAAACTCTGTCATTTTTTGACATAGAAAAAATAATTCCAAAATTCATATGGGACCGCAAAACACCTTGAATAGCCAAACCAATCCTGAGAAAGAAAAACAAAGCTGGAGGTACAACACTTTCTCATTTCAAGCTATGATACAAAGCTCTAGCAATCAAAACACAATGGTACTGGCATAAACAGACACATTGGCTAATAGAGCTCAATACAGAACCCAGAAATAAACCCATGCATACCTAGTCCACTACTGTTTGACAAGGGTGTCGAGAATATGCAACGGTGAAAGGATAGTCTGCTCAATAAATTGTTTTGGGAAATCTGGATATCCATTTGGACAAGAATGAAATCTGACCCTTATTTTACACCACATACAAAATCTAACCGAAAATGGATTGAAGACCTAAATGTAAGGTCTGAAACCATAAGTGTCCTAGAAGATAATGTAGGAAAAAAATGTTCCTTGCTATTGGTCTAGGCCAGGGGTCCTCAACCCCCACACAACAGACTGCTACCAGTCTGTGGCTTGTTAGAAACCAGGCCTCAGAGAAGGAGGTGAGTGGCGGGCAAGCTACCGAAGCTTCATCTATATTTACAGCAGCTCCCTGTCATTCGCATTACCACCTGAGCTCCATCTCCTGTCAGAGCATCAGAGGCATTAGATTATCACAGAAGCATGAACCCTATTGTGAACTGCACATGTGAGAAATGTGAGAAATCTAGGTTGTGCCCTCCTTAAGAGAATCTAATGCCTGATAATTTGAGGTGGAGCTGAGGCAGTGATGCTAGCACTGGGGAGCAGCTGCAAATACAGATTAACATTACCAGAGAGGTCTGACTGCACAGAGACCATAGTAAATCAACTGCTTGCAGACTCATATCAAAACCCTATCAGTGAATGGCAAGAGACAATTCAGCTGCATCTGGTAGCAGGTTTTATAGTGGCAAGTGAGTTGATGTACCTCAGTTGTACAGCTGCATTTGGTGGCAGGCTTAAGTCAGAATCTGACGTTTATTTTACTCCATGCATTATTGTATTTACCACTTCCATCCTTCCCTCTTTCCTGCACTACACACTTGTCTCAGTCACAGTTTTTGTAAGCCCACCAGCTAACCCTAGCTAAAATGAATAAAAAACAAATGTCACTGAAGAGCTTCTTTGAAAAGGGGGAAAAACCCAATTATCAGATAGCAGAAGACTCTAAGACTGCTCAGAAAAAGAAAGTTTTTTTGTGCATTTAAAAGAAAATACTGAATCCTACTTAAATTATGGGTTCATTGCAACAGGCGATTCACATTCTCCAAGCTCGCTTTGTATATGTGGTGACCAGCTATCCAACGAAGCCATGAAACCTTCGAAACTGCTTCACCACATGAAGACTAATCACCCTGCATTAACAGACAAGTCTTTGACATTTTTCAAAAGAAAATAGCATGAACACGAAGAACAGCAGCAATTATTGAAGGCCACCACTTCATCAAATGTATCTGCTCTGAGAGCATTATTCTCAGTGGCTAACCACATTGCTAAAGCTAAGAATCCCTCTACTATTGTTGAGGAGTCGATCCTGCCTGCTGCTAAGGACATTTGTAGTAAACTTTCAGGAGAGGCTGCAGTTCAAAAGTTGGCCTGTGTTTCTCTTTCAGCTAGCACCATAACTAGATGAATTGGTGAAACAGCAGAGGATGTTGAAGCACAATTGTTAGAGAGGATTAATGAGTCACCACGGTATGCAATCCAGGTTGACAAGTCTACAGATGTTGACAACAAGGCAACAATGCTTGTTGTTGTGTGATATATTTTTCAGGAGGATGTGCATGAGGATATGTTATGTGCACTTTCGTTGCCAGTCAACACCACAGCTACAAAACTATTCAAGTCTTTGAATGATTACATATCGGGAAAATGGAATTGGTCATTTTGTGTATGTGTATGCACTAACAGAGTGGCTGCCGTGACTGAGTGGCTTTCTGGCTTCACTACTTGAGTCTAAGAAGTTGTTTCTGAATGTGAGCCTATGCATTGCGTCATCCATAGAAAAAGTGCTGGCTAGCTGAAAAATGTTACCTGAACTTAACAATGTTTTGCAGGATGTGATTAAAATTATTAACCACATTAAAGTACATGCTCTTAACTCATGTCTGTTTGCACAGCTCTGGGAGGAGATGGACACAGAGCACACACATTTTCTCTTATACACAGAAGTGAGATGGGTTTCTAAAGGTAAATCACTGGCCACAGTCTTTGAGTTAGGAGAGCTGCTCCAGAGATTTCTTTAGAAAAACAGTCACCACTGGCAGCATATTTCAGTGACGCAGAATGGGTTACAAAGCTTGCTTACTCAGTGACATATTCAACCTGTTCAACAAACTCAATCTGTCTCTTCAGGGGAGAATGACAACTGTGTTCAAGTCAGTGGATAAAGTGGCTGCATTCAAAGCCAAACTGGAAATATGGGGGCAACAAGTGAACATTGGGATTTTTGACATGTTTCAAACATTAGCAGTGAGGGCTTCCGGTAGGATCCTTTCTCAGTGTGGCCCAGGGTGGCTCTGTTTGTTCCCTGTTTGGAAAGCTCTCCCAGCAAAAAGGTTCTCCCACATCTCAAACATTAGCAGAGATTTTTGAAAGAGACTGAGCCAGGGCCTTCATTCTCCCCGTTGGTGCATGATCCCCTATCTCAGCTTTCAAAAGAGTCTGAGCATAACTTCCCAACCACAAAAGACCCCGAACTGGGAAGGAAAGGAGGGAGGGAGGGAGGGAGGGAAGGAAAGAAAGAAAAAGGAAGGAAGAAAGGAAGAGGAAAAAAGGAGGGAAGGAAGGAAGAAAAAAAGAAAATTCAAAGGCAACCTATAAAGTGGGAGAAAATATTTTCAAACCATGTATCTAATATGGAGTTAATATTCAAAATATATGTGAAACACACACAACTCTATAGTCAAACAAATTCACAATGAAAAAAGGAATATCTAAATGAACTTAATTAGTTGTATCAAGATCCTATTTTGTAGAGAACACAATTTAGCACTCTCTCCATTCTTGTACCCAGCAGCCCACTGCTTGGGATCACCCAGGTCTCAAGAGTGTACTCAGTGGTGTGTTCAATGTATCCAGTGCTTCTGGTCCACCTAGCCTGACCCATGGAATTCAGTTACTAACTCACAGACATGCTCTGCTCAGAACTCCCTATTTTCCTTCAATTAAAGCTACTGAGCCTACAACTTCCCCTCCTCACCAAGCAGCAATGCCACTCCAGCTGTTAATCAGTGTTTGGAGAATCCATGGGTCAACCAAGAAGCCTTTCAGCACATTTTGACATCCAAGGGAGAGCATCCCACTGGAATCTGCTAACTGGCTCTTTCCTCCAATGCATAAATACCTTCCACTGTCTTTTTCATTTATGGATGCTGACCGTTCAACTGGCACTTATCAGGTACTCAATAAATGTTTGCTAAATAAGCGAATGAATCCATTTAGGTGGGAAACTTGAGGGCAATATCTGGAGTATTCATCAGAGAGCACTGTGGCCTTCGGGCTTTACCTGTTCAGCTGCATACACGTTACTCTAGTTTTAGTGCTTTCTGGACAAGGGGTTAGACATATCAGATGATTTTCTCTTTACCATCATACTTTTACTGTCCTGGAGCGCTAACTGTATTTTAGCCACTAAGTGTTTTGCAAAATCAGCTAATGTAAGCCGCATGTGAGCTAAGTATTATTTTCATAATTTCTATTGGAAATTTCAGTGAACTGAGGGTTTCCTCAGAAGATTTCAGAAGGGTTGACTAGCTTCTTATAAATGAGGGGGAAGGATTCAAATCTAGGCAGGGGAGCTCTGGAGATCGTGCTCCCACTCACTAGCTTTTCCTACCGTCTGCTCATCCAGGTCATTGCTACTGGCTTCCAGTTCCTTTCCCTGGTAACTTTCCTTAGTTATTCTGGTAAGTCCTACATTTTGTAGCTATTGGAGCAAACAATTGTCCAGGACCCAGATTCTGTACCTTACAGCATGGCGTAGATGGTCTTGACCTGCAACTTGTTAAAGAAGCTGTCAGTGCTCATCTATCACAGACCCAGAAAAGACTCTACGATGCATTCAGGAAACAGCTAATACGAGCTCTGCTATTTTCATACAAGCTTACGAGGAAAGAATAGTTACAAAAGATACCCAGAAAATAAATGAAAATGTACTATATGCTATCACCAAATATGAACTAGGTATATTTTAGAATGTATCTGCTCCCAAATTTTTATTTCATTGTTTTACAAGAGTTCAATGATTTGTAAGTGGATTATTTAATCTAGATACACTGTTAGATGCTTGGGACTCAGAGGTGAAGCAGATACTACCCCGACCCTCGGGGACTTCACATAAATCACCAATTGTAACTACCTGAGATAATGGAGATACAAAGCACCTGACTGGCTTGAGAGAGTAAAGGAAGCCTTCCAGAGTGGGTGATGGTAGAGCCCAACCTGGCAGCAAAGTGGGAGTTTTGCCAGGTAGACAAGGAAGGGAAGGAAGGAATGACAGGAACAGGGAAGCAGATGGGCATGTAAGTGTAAGGAACCATCATAGGCTTCTTCTACCTGGTACATTCAGGGGACAATGAGTGGTTCAGGTTTTCTGGAGTGAGGTATCAAGTGGCAGGGCAAGGGGAATGCTGAGAGATTTGAGCAAATAGAATCAAGGTATTTTAAAAGAAAAAGCAAAAAAAAAAAAAAAAAAAAATGCCTGCCTGCTGAAAAATACACAAATGCTTTCGTCCAAACTTAGGGAAGAAAATCCAAATCCAGTCCTTGCCTCCCTCTCTGCCCTCAGCTGCCTCTTCCTTCTTCCTCTCTCATTCTGCTCCAGCCACACAGGCTTCCCGGGTTGCCAGATCGATTTCTGAAACAAGGGAACCTCCTCTGGTCCCTAGCAGGCTCCAGCATGGACTCAGACTCAGATCTTTCTATGACCTTCAGAGTCTTCTTCCCCACTACCCACATTCCTTTCTTGAAGCTCTCCTATAGCATGTTTGACTCAGGCCATATGAGCTACTACTCGTTTTTACTCTTTTTCCAGATCCAAAACCCAGATGACTGACAGCACACTAGCAATTTCACCCTAACTGTAATTTGCAAGGACCTTTTTAAAGGAGTGGAATGATCCTAGAACAAAATGTTTTGTGAGGTAGTGAGCTTCTCATCACCAGTGATGTTCCAGCAGAAGTGAAATGCCCGTTCCCTGGGAAGTTGTAGGAAGGAATCATTCACTGGGTGGGATCACAGAGAGGACCTCCAAGGTCCCGTCTGCCTCTTAAGATTTTATTCTGAATGCACACAAACACCTAGATGGACATTATAATTTTATTAAAAGAATGCGATACGGGCATCTCATAATTCAGCCAAATATAATAAAATGTAAATTTTTCAAATAAACGAATTCAAGGGGCTGCGTTTTATAAAAGGGATCAATTTGGGTGGCTTTAACTAGAATCCTAAAATATTACAGGTAAAAGGGACTTTGTCCACTTTGTTTCCTAAAACAAGAATTCTTTCTAATAGAACGTTTTAGCACAATTACATTTGTTTAGAATTTGGCCTGGTACACAGTAGGAGATAAATACATTTTTTAATGAATGCATAACCGAAGAAAAAAATGTAATTTATATAACTTTTCAAAAATACAGCTCTTGTTCCAAGTAAGACTCAAGTGTACAGTTTTGTCTGAGAGGACCCGTTTGAGAAGTTGCTGCTGAGTGCAATAACAACAGAGAAAGGTGCCTGTTTGGTTTAATTTTGGTCTTGTTGTTCAGTCATTGCTGGAGAACAAAAGGTCAACAACCTTTTCTGATGATGATTATACTCCTAAAAATGTGGATCACCAGTAAAACTTCTAAAAGAAAACATCTTCAGTATTTCCTGATGATGATTATACTCCTTTTAAAAATATGGATCGAAGTCGAACTTCCAAAAGAAAACATCTTCCCATGTCCTTAGGTTATATAAATGTCTAGTGGGGTGCCTGAGGGGAGGCATGTTGCCTCACAGTTCCCTCATTCAGAATGTACCTGCCCCCAACCCTTTACACATATGACCCACCCCAAGCCTCAGCGGCACTTCACCTCCTGGTGAGTGGAGAGGGTGCCAGGCATGGTAATCACAATCCCCACATGGCAAGCCCAGACAGTCAATGTCAGATCTCCTGAGAGTGGCTGGGGGTTGAGATTATAAGGCTCACACCTGTTTCTCTACACTCAACACCCTGGTGGCCAATCTATTCATGAAATAGGAGGGAGAGCTTCAAATGGACTCTGGATTCATCAGGCGGCTTTTCGGGTCCCTTAGAGACCCTTCCCTGCAGCCTCATCTTCTGCTCCACCTATCCCTGTATCATAGAGATAGCTGCCTCCAATACTGGGATGGGATCTATGTTTTCAAAGGATGGTTTCTATTGCACCTGCTTTATAAATGAAGCTGAGTCTAGAATAATATCAGCTACTTGGAAAAGAACACGTTTCCCATCAAATATGCCATCTTCGTTGTCTGGCACATTGATCTGTCAAGTTCCAAATGTCACAGCCTGGGAAAAGTCGAGACAACTACGAAGCACATTAATGCCGGAGCAGTGGGCCCTATGGCTTCAGCAATGTGAGATTCTGATTACGAAAGACTGGAAAAGCAACGACCCATGGCAGTGCTCAACATGAACCAAAACACAAATAGACTCAGCATGTTTAGTGTTCTAATGACTAGAAACACAATCTTTGCATATTGTAAAAAGTGAACAGAAAAGAAACATTGAATAAGAATAATGCCTAATCTGTGATTTTTTTTTTGTTTTGTGTTAATCTGTATTTTCAATTTTTGTATAACATCCGTTTTTGTAGTAATAAAATAATAAGGCATTTAAAACTATTTACTTTCAACCTTCACAAAATTTTCTACTTCTGTTACTTTGTAAGCAACTATTTCATTAAATTCAGGATTCTGAATCCAGTCGGCCCTGTCAGGTGGACAAGGAATAACAGTGTGAGAAGGTGAGGAATCTGCAATGAGTGTCTAAGTAAGTGACTTCAGATCCAGTACCTATCTGGTTCCTAGGTTTTTCTGGCTCCCATGGGTGGTTCCCTTATCCTGTCAGAGTGGGCTTCATGCTGATCCTTTGTGTATTGCTGGTATTCAGGACATGGTGTTTGGAGGTCCACAGATCCTATTGATACAGAAGGATTGCCAGAGTGCAGGCCCCCCTAGGGTGGCCACTATAGCTGCCTTGAAATTTTCTTCTAGTGAGAGGGAGCAATGAACTATTTATGCCTGGAAAACTCTGCAGAAGTCATGTGAGACATCAGGCTTGATATGGTAAGTGAGGCAGTCAGGATGTGCTTCTGGGATCTGGATGCTGTTTCCTGACAGCCTGTCAGTCAAAGACTCAAGTGCAGAGGTCAGTACAATATGGGCACAGCAGACTGTTAATTATCAGGACTGTGTGTGAGCTATGCTGACATGATACATGAACTGAAGGGCCCAGTCAGAGCCCAGGTTCTGGGGCAGTTGATGTGCCCAGTATGTGGATTAGAAATCCAATACTGGGACAAGTTCAAACTCCTCCTAATTGGCTATGGTGAAACGTTTGCCATTTATCCTACAGGCAGTGAGTGAGAAGTCAGCGAGGGGTTTGCATGAGAGGAAAATAAATACTCTGCATTCTGGACAGGCCTGTCTGATGGTAGCTTGGAGAATGAAATGGTGGAGAATGTTCCTGGAGATGAGGAGATGGGTAAGGAGACCACTGCTACAAGCAAGGCAGGGTGAGAAACAGCACCAAATAAAGAAACCAAGGTGAACTGAGGTGGCCCTGGTCTCAAGCTGTAGTGGTGGAGATGGATGGAGAAGTGGAAACAGAATTGAGAGAGTGTTAGATGTAGGGATGGGTGGGGCTCCGACCTGTGATTCCAGCATTTTGGGAGGCTGAGGCAGAAGGATCACTTGAGGCCAGTAGTTCAAGACCAGACTAAGGAACATAGTGAGACTCCATCTCTAAAAAAAAGATAGGAATGAGCCAAAGTTGGTGAACAGATAGTAGGGAGAATGTAAGATGTAAAATGAGTTCCAGTTTCCAGGTCACGAGACAGGTTACATGATGGTTTCATGAACTGAAATTTTAGGCACAAAAGGGGAAGGAGGAAATTTGTATAGGATGTAGAGCAGGAGTGGAGTTAGGGAAACAGTTCAGTGGTTTTGGAAGGGCGCTATCAGCCTTCCAAATGGGGATTTCTAGGGACAGTCAAATACATAAATCAGGAGAGGGGCTGGGCAAGGATGAGGTAGAGGAGTGATCCACAGTCGTTGCCTGAAGTCATGGACATGGTTTTGAGCTCATGCTGAACAAGTATAAATCTATGGAAATGGAAAGATGAAGAAGAGATTAGTGAAGACTAGAAACGGGAATGTAGCAAGATACAATAAAAAAGAAGAAGAATGAAGAAGAAAGAAAGAAGAAGAAAGAAGGAAGAAAGAAGAAAGAAAGAAGAAGGAAGAAAAGAAAGAAAGAAGGAAGATGGAAGAAGGACGAAGAGGAAGAAGAAGAATAAAGAAGAATAAAGAAGAAGAAGGAAGAAGAAAAAAAGAAGGAAGAAAGAAGGAAGAAAGAAAGAAGGAAGAAAGGAAGAAGGAAGAAAGAAGGAAGAAAGAAGAAGGAAGAAGAAGGAACAAGGAATAAGAGGAAGAAGAAGAGGAAGAAGAAAGAAAGAAGAAAGAAGAAGAAGAAGAAGAAGAAGAGGCAGCAGCAGCAGCATTGCCAAGAATGGCATCTTGGGTAACATTATTATGGATAAATCAGACTCAGCCAGTTAAAACACACCCTTAAACAATGCCCATGTGCCAGATCCTGTAGTGGATTCTAATAACTGTGGTCCACAGAACAGCAGCATAGATCTTAGTGGTTCAGAGGTTAGACGTTAAACATATTTTACAATGAAACAAATTGTTACAAAATGTTTAGCTAGCATTTATAAGTAGGAAAAATATTGTCAAGGAAAATATAGGGTGCTATGGGAGTGTAGAACAGCATAGATTTACCAAATCTTGGTGAACAGGGATTCAAGGAAGGGTACAAATGCCTTCTTTGAGAAAGTAGCACCTAGGTTGAAAGTGGAAGAAGTAGCTGTTGACAAGGCAATGGGAGGAGGGAGAATCTCTTGCAGGAAGAAGAAAAGGAGCCAGTGAAGGCTCCTCAGAAGAAGCTACCAGAGAAGTAGGAGGAGAGCACTGAAGGGACTCCTAGGAATGCTAAATGAGGAGAGAGAATATGTCAGTTCCAAACCCAGAGGTCATCAGCTGTGGTTACCCCCTTCTGCTGACGAAGTTGCCTATGACACCAAGTAAGCCACCTCCTTCCACTTGAATTTTGGTTTCAGCAGGACAACTTCTTGGCCATGGGCTTCTCTTGGGAGCAGCCAGTTTGCTAGGAGCAGGGAATAAGGCAGGGTTTTTGTACAGAGGCATTTTTCCTACAGAGAAAATTTTTGATGGTAAAGGAGCGGTTCTATTTCTTGATTGTAGCAGTGGATCTAATTTTGTATGTGTTTATCAGATCTTACAGAACTATACACAAAAGAGTGAACTTTAGTGATTTAAAATTATACCTCAATAATGTCAACAAAATGATAATATACTCTCACATTAAAATATGCACTTATTTGAAAAGCTCATAAAAGTATGTAAATCAACTTGAGTAGAAATAATAGAATGTTACTGAGAGTGAAAAAGAGGACAAAAAAATGGAGAGATAGTCCATGTAAATGGCCTGGAAAATTCTATAGTTTTGAAATGCATAGTCTTCCAAAATTGATCTATATATTCAATGCAATCCCAAAAACTCTCTGTGTTAGTGTGTGGAAATTGGTAAACCGATTCTAAAATATATATGATATTCAAGTGTTCATGAAAAAGAAAACTCATTTGAGAAAGAACCAGGTGTGAAGTTAGCATGGTGCTGACACAGACTTCTTTGCATATGAAATACTTCATTAATGATAATTGGGCACTGCACACCATGGGAAATTGACTATCCAATTTGAATATTAAGTGTCCACCAACAATGGGATAAATAGATGCATTTTTGGCCTGTTAATATAATGGAATGCTAGGGAGCAATAATGTAAATGATTTTTACAACTATAATGAGAAGTAGGTTAAGCCAGAAAGATATCTTCTGATATCTTTCATATATATCTAAGAAACATGGAAAATGCAACTCTTTTTTCAGAGATGCATATGTAGTTGGAAAATTATACAGCATATCAAAGAAGTAATTACTAAAAAAGAATAGTGGTCATCTCAGGGAGTAAGGGTGAAAGATGTCAGGAAGAGGCACATGGGGACTTCGATAATGCCAGCAATGTTCTAGTTTTTCACCTTGGTAATGATCTATGGGTGTTCATTTTTACATGCATATTTATATTTCATTCACATTTTGTGTATGAGTAATATATTAGAGGGAAAAGGATTATGAGAAAACATAATATTTTATAACAATACATTTGAAAATTGAAATGTAGTGAATTAACAAATATTAGAAAACTATAACTCAACAAACTTGACCCATGAAAACACAGAAATTGTGAATAGTCTGACAGCCATTAAAATAAATGAGTGGATAATTTAAATTCTTCCCCCAAACAGTAAAAGTACTAATAAAATATGCTAGGCTCACCAAATATTACAGAAGAAAATAATCTCAATTTTATACAAAGTCTCCTAATGAACATATGAAAGAAAGAAGATTTCTCGATTTATATCATGTGATAAGGATAATTTTCATAGTAAATATGACAATGGACACATAAATAAAGGGCAATAAGAGATCAATCACACTGATGAAAAGAAATGGAAAATCCTCAAGAAAAGCTGATAAATTAATTCAGCAATCTATAAACAAAAGAATATATCAAGACCAAGATAGGTCTATTAGTAAGAAATAGATTTGCATAATCCACATTATTAGAATAAAGCATGGAAATCATATTATCATCTCAATACATTTAATCGTACACCATAGCAAAGTGTCTCATAAAACTCAAGCATGGCAAATTGTACAGCATAGCAAATTATATGATAAAACTCAAACTACATTTATAATAAAACATTGCCAATATCTAGTAATAGAAAGAAACTAATGATGGACATCCTCAACAAACTAGATGGAGGAGGAACATACTTCAAAATAATGATAGCCATATATGAAAACCCACAGCCAACATCACACCGAACAGGGAAAAGTTCAAAGCAGTTCCTAAGTACTAGAACAAGCCAAGGATGCCTACTTTCACCTCTCCTATTCAACATGGCACTGGAAGTCCTAGCCAGCACAATCAGGCAAGAGAAAACAATAAAAGGTATTCAAATTGGAAAAGAGAATGGCATGATGTATTATGTATCATGAAGGATGTTGAATTTCATCAAATGCTTTTTTGCATCTATTTAGATGATCATATGTTTTTTTGCTTTCTATTGTATTTAAGTCATGAATCACAATTATGCTCAAGATTATTTTGAGTTCTGTTTTAGGCAATTTATAGACTTCAAATTCTTTTGGTAGTTTACTGGAGTTTCAGTTGTTAGCTTTGGTGCTGTCATATTTGCCTCATTCTTTATGATCCCTGTAGACATTTATTAGTGTCTGTCATTTGAAGGAGCCAACCCCTCTTTCAGTCTTTGTGGACTGGTTTTGACTGATAAAGATCATCTCCTGTTGGGTCCTCAGTCTAATGCGATTGCCTCCAGGATCACAGTTGAGTGGGGAGGGAGCCACGACATGTAGCTGCTACTGGTTCTGCAAGTAGGGTCTATGGTTGGTGGGCCGGTTAAAGGGACTCAAGAGGGCATGAATCCAGTTTGGTTTCTAGGTGAACTCGACTGCTTTCAGGATCTTGGTCAGTAGGGGTGGTGCTGGGATTAGGGTCCACTTCAGGGCCCATACACTGAAAGTCTGTAGCCTGGTTACACACAGGGGTGGCTTCCTTTAGGTCTGTGGGAGGGCTCCAGCTGGGTCACCATGTGGGTCCCAGGCAAACAGTACTAGCTTTGGTCTGCAGATAAGAGATGCTGGATCTGAGTCATAGAGCTGCTTCAGACTACTGCCTACATTAAAAATGACCCTTCCTGGTTGTCTCTGTATTATAAAAATCTACTAAATATTATGTGAACATCGACTAGGAGACAATACCTGGGGACATATTTTTAGAAGTCTCTTAGTAATTTACTGGCACCTCCCCATGGAGAAAACAATGAATGCAACACCCTTGCTCAGATGTCAGTTGTATGAGTCTCTGAGACACAGCTTTTGCCTCCCATATGACAGGTAATAGCTGGTTCTGACTGTCAGCTCTTTTTCAGGAATAGACGCCAATGAAAAGGAGATAGGAAGGGAGATAGGCCAAGTGTCAAAGCCCTTTACAATGGGTAAGGCATCCATCTAGTCTCAAAGGGGCTTCTGATGTTGCTGTCATTTTCCAAACTGCCTACTGCAGATTTTTTTCTTGATAGTCACCTCCTGAAAACAAAATGTAAAAACTAGATGGATTCTGAATGCTGGCTAATAATTGTTCATATGAAACCCAAAATGAAATTTAGTTGTGTTAGACCAGATTTTTCTTATCACTCTCCCTATCAGGTAGTACTATGTATTCCAAAAATTACTGTATACAGATACCACACTTAAAAAAATTATTCAGGGCTGGATCCAGGATGGCCAAGTAAGAGCAGCTCTGGATTACAGCACCCGGCGAGGGCGTGGAGGGTGAGTGGTTCCTGCATTTCCAGTTGGAGTTTTACTGCCCAGAGACCAGGAGATTCCCAGGCAGAGGAGTGCCACGGGTCTCCAGCGTGGCTATTTTGGCTGTTGCGCTCTCTGCACAAAAAAAAACTCACATGGGCCTGGGCGCCATTTCAGCTGGTGACTGGAGCGCCTGGGAGACAGAGTCACCCATTCAACTGATAAAAAGGGGACTGAAATAGGGAGGCAGACCAGGAGATTCCTGGGTGAAAAAGTGCCACAAGTCTCCAGCACAGCTGTTTCAGCCAGTGCAGTGGGTCTACACACAAAATCTCACACAAATCCGGGTGCCTTTTCAACAGGTGACTGGAACACCTGGGAGACAGAGTCGCCCATTCAACTGATAGAAAGGAGACTGAAACAGGGAGCCAGGCCAGGAGATTTCCCAGGTGGAAAAGTGCTACCGGCACTGCTGCTTCAGCCAGCGCAGTAGGTCTCCGTACAAAATCTCACACAAATCCAAGTGCCTTTTCAACTGGCAACTAGAATGCCTGGGAGACAGAGTTGCCCATTCAACTGAAAAAAAGGGGACTGAAAAAGGGAGCCAGGCCAGGAGATTCCCGGGAGAAAAAGTGCCACGAGCCCCCAGCGCAATCTGGACGCCATTTCAACTGTTGACTGAAAAGCCAGAGCATTTCAGCCAAACTAACTTTCATAAGAAGAGGAGAAATAAAATGTTTACGAACAAGCAATTACTCAGAGATTTCATCACCACCAGGCCTGCTTTACAAGAGATCCTGAAAGAAGCACTAAACATAGAAAGGAACAACCAGTACCAGTCACTCCAAAAATGTACCAAATCGTAAAGAGCATTGACAATGAAGAAACTGCATCAACTAACAGGCAAAACAACCAGCTAGCATCAAAAGGCAGGATCAAATTCACACATAACAATATTAACCCTAAATGTAAATGGGCTAAACGCCCCAATCAAAAGACACAGACTGGCAAATTGGATAAAAAGCCAAAACCCATCAGTGTGCTGTATCCAGGAAACCCATCTCACATACAAGGATACACATAGGCTCAAAATAAAGGGATGGAGGAAGATCTAACAAGAAAATGGAGAGCAAAAAAAAAAAAGCAGGAGTTGCAATCCTAGTCTCTGATAAAACAGACTTTAAACCAACAAAAATCAAAAGAGACAAAGGAGGACATTACATAATGGCAAAAGGATCAATGCAACAAGAAGAGCTAACGATTCTAAATATATATGCACGCAATACAGGAGCACCCAGATACATAAAGCAAGTTTTTAATGACTTACAAAGAGACTTAGACTCCCACACAATAATAATGGGAGACTTTGACACTCCACTGTCAATATTAGATCAACGAGACAAAAAATTAACAAGGATATCCAGGACTTGAACTCAGACCTGGACCAAGCAAACCTAATAAACATTTACAGAATTCTCCACCCCAAATCCACAGAATATACATTCTTCTCAGCACCACATCACACCTACTCTAAAATTGACCACATAATTGGAAGTAAATCAGTCCTTAGCAAATGCAAAAGAACAGAAATCATAACAACCAATCTCTCAGACCACAGTGCAATCAAGTTAGAACTCAGAATTCAGAAACTAACTCAGAACCTCACAGCTTCATGGAAACTGAACAACTGGCTCTTGAATGTTGACTGGATAAACAATGAAATGAAGGCAGAAATAAAGATGTTCTTCGAAACCAATGAGAATGAAGACACAACATACCAGAATCTCTGGGACACATTTAAAGCAGTGTCTAGAGGAAAATATATAGCAATAAATGCTCACATGAGAAGCAAGGAGAGATCTAAAATGGACACCCTATCGTCAAAATTGAAAGAGCTAGAGGAGCAAGATCAAAAAAGCTCAAAACCTAGCAGAAAATAAGAAATAACTAAGATCAGAGCAGAACTGAAGGAGATAGAGACACGAAAAACCCTACAAAAAAATCAATAAATCCAGGAGCTGGTTTTTTGAAAAGATCAACAAAATAGACCACTAGCCAGATTAATAAAAAAAGAAAAGAGAGAATAATCAAATAGATGCAATAAAAAATGATAAAGGGGATATCACCACTGATTCCACAGAAATACAAACCACCATCAGAGATTACTATAAACAACTCTATGCACATAAACCAGTAAACCTGGAAGAAATGGATAAATTCCTGGACACTTGCATCCTCCCAAGCCTAAACCAGGAAGAAGCCAAAACCCCGAATAGACCAATAACAAGGGCTGAAATTGAGGCAGCAATTAATAGCTTACCTACCAAAAAAAGCCCAGGTCCAGATGAGTTCACAGCCGAATTCTACCAGACATACAAAGGGGAACTGGTACCACTCCTTCTGAAACTATTTCAAACAATCCAAAAAGAAGGAATCCTTCCCAAATCATTTTATGAGACCAACATCATCCTGATACCAAAACCCGGCAGAGACTCAACAAGAAAATAAAATTTCAGGCCAATATCTATGATGAACATAGATGCAAAATCTTCAATAAAATACTGGCAAACTGATTGCAACAGCACATCAAAAACTTATCTATCATGATCACGTAGGCTTCATCCCCAGGATGCAAGGCTGGTTCAACATACACAAGTCTATAAATGTAATTCACCATATAAACAGAACCAAAGACAAAAACCACATGATTATCTCAACTGATGCAGAGAAGGCCTTTTGACAAAATTCAACAGCCCTTTATGCTAAAAACTCTCAATAAACTAGGTATTGACAGAATGTATCTCAAAATAATAAAAGCTATTTATGACAAACCCACAGCCAATATCATACTGAATGCGCAAAAACTGGAAGCATTCCCTTTGAAATCCGGCACTAGACAAGGATGCCCTCTCTCACCACTCCTATTCAATATAGTACAGGAAGTTCTAGCCAGAGCAATTGGGCAAGAAAAAGAAATAAAGGGTATTCAAATAGGAAAGGAGGAAGTCAAATTGTCTCTATTTGCAGATGACATGATTGTATATCTAGAAGACCCCATCGTCTCAGCCCCAAATCTCCTGAAACTGATAAGCAACTTCAGCAAAGTCTCAGGATACAAAATCAATGTGCGAAAATCACAAGCATTCCTATACACCAATAACAGACTTAAAGAGAGCCAAATAAAGAACAAACTGCCATTCACAATTGCTACAAAGAGAATAAAATAGCTAGGAATACAACTAACAAATAATGTAAAGGACCTCTTTAAAGAGAACTACAAACCACTGCTCAACAAAATAAGAGAGGACACAAACAGATGGAGAAACATTCCATGTTCATGGTTAGGAAGAATCAATATAGTGAAAATGGCCATACTGCTCAAAGTAATTTGTAGATTCAACGCTATCCCCATCAAACTACCAATGCCCTTCTTCACAGAACTGGAAAAAAAAAACACCTTAAACTTCATATGGAACCAAAAGAGAGCCCGCATAGCCAAGTCAATTCTAAGCAAAAAGAGCAAAGCTGGAGACATCACACTACCTAACTTCAAACTATACTACAAGGCTACAGTAATGAAAACAGCATGGTACTCGTACCAAAACAGAGATATAGACCAATAGAACAGAACAGAAGCCTCGGAGGCAACACCACACATCTACAACCATCTGATCTTTGACAAACCTGACAAAAACAAGCAATGGGGAAAGGATTCCCTGTTTAATAAATGGTGTCTCCCATTGCTTGTGAAAACTGGCTAGCCATGTGCAGAAAGCAGAAACTGGACCGCTTCCTGACACCTTACACTAAAATTAACTCCAGATGGATTAAAGACCTAAACATAAGACCTAACACCATAAAAACCCTAGAAGAAAACCTAGGCAAAACCATTCAGAATCAATCCTATCAATCAATATATAAGAACAAATTTATTTGGAAGATTATCTCACATTATCATGTAGGCTGAGAAGTCCAGAGACAGGCTGTCAGGAAGCTGGAAATCCTGGGATCCTGGTAGGGTGCCTCAATCCAGGTGCCAAGGCCTCAGGACCAGGGAAATCGATGGTGTAACTCTTAGTCCAAGGCCAAAGGCCTGATAACATGGAGGTCTACTGGTGTAAACCCTAGCATTTAAGGGACCCATAGTCTGGAGTTGTCAAGGACAGGAGAGGAAGTGTGTATACCAGTTACAGAAGATAGAATGACACATTAGTCTTTTCTCTGTTTTTTTTTTTTTTTTTTTTTGTGTGTGTGTGTGTGTGTGTGTGTTGTTGTTGTTTGTTTGTTTTTGTTTTTTTTCTCTCTGGGCCCCTGGCAAATTGGGTAGTGCCTACTCACATTAAGGATGGATGTTCTCCAGCTAGGCCACTCAGACACATATGCTAATCTTCTATGGAAATGCCCTCTCAGACACATTCCAAAAGAACTTTTCATGATGTTTCTAGGTACTTAAGTCTGTCAAATTGACATCTAAAATTAATGATCTATACAGATTTCTGGGGAGTGGACAATACACTAGCTGTCTAGCTTGGGGCCTATAAAGAAAATGATTTAAAAAATCACAGACAACAAGGTCTGAAATAGAAGCACATGGTTTGACATGTTGGAATGGAAACAACTTATGAAGATTTTTGGACCATACATTAATATCCATCACAAAGTATACATCATGAGAAAGGAATGGAAAATTAAGTAAATAAAGTGATTCACCCAATTGACATTAGTCAGCCCTTGTTGTCAGCCACTGCCAAACCAGCAGTGGGCACATGAATAAAGTGTGCATGGTGGCAGAAATGGAAGCTTCATACACGTCCCAATGGTATGGACACCCACTTACCACTGACCAAAACCAATATATCATCTACTGCCTCTGGGAGTTCAACTTGCCAGAAACTAGAACCAACTCTAAGTCCCCAATATTACACTATTCCTTGTTGTGGACAGTTGAAAACATTGGGTCCCATCCATCCTGGAAGGGCCAGTGGTTCATGCTCACAGGGATTAACCCTATCCCAGCTATGGATTTGCCTTCCTTGCCTGCAGCACTTCACTCAGCAGAAATACTCAGGAGCTTATGAAATACCCTGATAGACAGGCATGGGATTTCTCATAGCATAGCATCTGATGAAGGGTCCCTTTATATGAAAAAGTAGGTACAGCACTGACTATTGGATCTACTGGTCATATCACATGCTACAAAATCCAGAGACAGATATTCTCTGATAATGCTAGAATAATCTCAATGCACAACTGAAGCACAACTCAGAGGAAACACTCTGGAAGGATGGGCTGCCATCTTTCAGGAACTGGTGAATTTATTAAATCAGAAAACTTATGAGGCGCCTTTACCTCAGTAAGGAGGACACATGTGTCCAGGAACCTAGCGGCAGAAGCAAGAGTAGACCTACTTACTACTTGCCATCACTCCTGATCACCCGTTGTGGATTTTGTACTCACAACTCCGTGTTCCACACCGTTGGAGGTCTTGGCTCCAAAGAGACTTTCTTGTTCACTTTTCTTGGGGAACACATAAAATGCCCCATTGAACCGCAAGTTATAACTTCCCTACACCTTCTATTGTCATTTGGGACTGGTACTCAGAAGCTAGCAGGTGTGAAGAGGAGTCACCAGATGGGCAGGCTCCTGATCAGGAGGAAGGGATGAGGTTATCACAACACAATGAGAGCAGGGAGAAATATGTGTGAAGCCTGGGTGATTCGCTTTTGTGCCTCCTAGTACACTTTTCCCCATTGTAACTATGAACGAACATGTACAGTCATCCTGAACTGGGGATGTTCCTCAAACCTTAGTAAAGAAGTTGATCTGTGTTGTGTAAGTAGTGAACAGTGGTTTCCAGGAGAATGTGTGTCGCAGGCTTCCTACAGGAAACATAAATGGCCCTTAATCCTATCTTGTCATCCACTTCTCAGAGTACACAGACCAACACAACATATCATTGAACAATTTGCTTTGTTTCACTGAACAATGTGTCTTGGAAAATAATTTCAGACAATTTGTAGAGATAGCACATTCTTCAAACAACCACATATTATTCTCCAATCGATAGACACCTAGAATGTTTAGAAATTCCACTTTTTACAAACAAGGCTGCAGTGAATATTCTTATACATGCCTCTTTGTGCACGTTTTATTGAGACATAATATATATATTTGTGGGATACATGTGAGAATTTGATATGTGCAATGTGTAATAATCATATCAGGGAAATTGAAATACCCATCACCTCAAACATTTATCATTTCTTTATGCTGGGAACTTTCTCTTCTAGCTATTTTGAAATAAATACTAAATTATTGCTATTTGTAGTCACACCCCTATGCTATTGACCACTAGAAATTATTTCTTCTTTCTAACTATATTTTTGTGCCCAGACACAATCTCTTTTCATTCCCCTTCCCCACACCATGTCCAACCTCTGATAATCACCATTCTACTCTCTACTTTCATGAGATTAATTTGTTAGCTCCTACATTTTGAGTGAGAACATGTGATATTGTCTTTCTGTGTATGTTTTATTTCACTGAACATACTGTCTGTCTTCCAGCCTCATCCATATTGCTACACATGACAGGATTTCATTTTTTATACGGCTAGTGATATTCCACTGTGGCTGAAGGTGGAGCAAAATGGCCAAAAAAAGCTCTAATGATTGTCCCCCCCACAAAGACACCGAATTAACAACTATCCACAAAGAAAAAACACCTTTACAAGAACCAAAAATCAGGTAAGCACTCACAATGTTAATTTCATATCGCTGGTTTTAACTTCCTATCACTGAAAGAGGCACTGAAGAGATAGAAACAAAATGTCCTGAATCACTGATGCGACCCCTCTCCAAACCCCCAGAAGCAGCAGCTTGGTGTTGAAAGCATCTCCAGGTGGGGGAGTAGGGAGAACATAGCAATTGTGAAGCATTGAATTCAGTGCTGTTCTGTCAGAGCAGAAAGGAAAACTGGACGAAACTCAGCTGACATTTACTCACAGAGGGAGCATTTAAATCAGTCCTAAGCAGAGGAGAATCACGGTCTGCCTGCAAACCTAACCACTGAGAGCCAAAAGTGCTCTTGGTCTCGTAAAGTTGACAGGCAGTCCAGGCCATAAGGACTGAGACTCATAGGTGAGTCTTAGGGCTGAACTAGGCCCAGAGACAGTGGACTGGGGGGCATGCCACAGCTGGGGCAGCCAAGAAAGTGATGGAATCACCTCTCCCCTAAACCCAGGTTGCATAGCTTGTGGCTGCAAAAGGCACCCCTTTCTTCTGCTTGAGGAGAGGAGAGGTAAGGTGGGGAGGACTTCATCATGCATCCTGAATACCAGCTCAGCCACAGCAGTATAGTGCACTGGTCAGAGTGAAGAGGCCCCCTTAGACACACCCTGGGCTAGAAGGGAATTTCTGCCTTGAGTGAAAGGATCCAGTCCTGTCAGCATTCATCACCTGCTAACAGAAGAGTCCTTGGGCCGTTAATAACCAGCAGTGATACCTAGCTACTACATCGAGGACTGCAGGTGAGCTTCTGAGACTTGCTGGCTTCAGGTGAGACTCAGCACATTACCAGCTATGGTGGCTATGGAGCAAACCTCCTTTTTCTTGGGACAAACAGAGGGAAAAGTAAAGGGGACTTTCCCTTGCACCTTACATACCAGCTCAGCCCCAGTTGGGGGTAGAGCACCAAGTGGGCTCTTGGGGTCCCTGATTCCAGGACTCGACCCTTGTATGGAATTTCTGGACATGCCCTGGGGCAGAGGGGAGCCCACTGTCCTAAAGGGTGAGTCCCAGGCCAGGCTGCATTCACCACAAGCTGATTTAAGACACCTTGGGCCTTAAGGGAACATCAATGGTAGTCTAGTAGTACTCCTCATGGCCAGGGGTGGCAGTGGCTATGGGGTGAGGCTCCCCTGCCTTTGAAAAAGAAAGCGAAGAGTGGCGAGGACTTTGCCTTGTGGTTTGAGTGCCAGCTCAGCTGCAATACAATAGAATATCAGGTAGACTTGTAAAATGTTCGACTCTAGTCCCAAAAAGTTGTCATAGCGATTATTTTTGTTAGATTTGTCTTTTAGTCTTCCTATTCAAAATATAAGTGGTTATACACATTGTAATTACAATGTTAGAGTATTCTGGATTTTTCTGTGTACTTACTATTAGCAGTATGTTTTATATCTTCAGATGATTTGCTGTTCATTAACATCGTTTTCTTTCAGACTTAAGAACTCCCTTCAGCATTTCTGGTAGGATAGGCCTGGTGTTGACAAAATCCTCAGCTTTTGTTTATCTGAAAAAGTCTTTATTTCTCCTTTATATCTGAAGGATATTTTGCTGGATATAATACTCCAGGGTGGAAGGTTTTTTTTGTTGTTGTTGTTCATCACTTTGAATACATCATCCTGCTCTCTGCTGGTCTATAATATTTCAGCTCAGAAGTCTACTGCCAGACACCAGAGCACCTTTATAGTTTGTTTGTTTTTTTTGCCTTGCTGCTTTTGGAATCTTTCTTAATCTTTGACTTTTAAGAGTTTGATTATTAAATACCTTGAGCTAGTCTTATTTGGGTTGGATCTGCTCGGCATTCTATGATTTTCTTATACGTGGATATTGACACCTCATTTTAAGTTAGAAAACTTCTGTTATTATTTCTTTGAATGAACTTTTTTACCCCAATCTCCCTCTCTACCTCCTCTTTAAGGCCAATGACTCTTAAATTGGCTATTTTGTGACTTTTTTAGATATTGGAGATATACTTTATTATTTAGTATTATTTTCTCCACTGAGTGTGTTTTTATATGACCTTTCTTCAAGCTCACTAATTCTTTCCTCCACTTGATCAATTCTGCTGTTGAGAGTATAATGCATTTTTCAGTTTGTCCATTGAATTTTCAGCTGCAGTATTTCTGCTTGATTTTTAAAAATCATTTCAATCTCTTTGTGAATTTTATTTGCTGGAATTCTGAAATCATTCTTTGTGTGGTCTTTAGCATTCATTGAGCTTCCTCAAGACACCAATTTTGAATTATCTGTCCGAAAGTTTACATATGTCCATCATTCTGGGATGGGTCACTGGAGCCTTATGTAATTAGTCTTGTAAGGTCGTATTTTCCTAGATATTCTTGATGCTTGTGGATACTTGTTGATGTCTGGGCACTGAATATCTAGGCATTCATTCCATTCCCAGCAGTCTGGGCTTATTTGTACCCATTATTGGTGAGAAGGCTTTCCAAGTATTCAAAAAGAATTGAGTATTATAATCTAAGCCTATAGTCACTGCAGTCATGTTAGCACTAGGGGGCTCCTTAAGCCCAATAATGCTATGACTCTTGCAGACTCCTAGAGGCACCCTCTTGGTGGGTTTGGGTAAGATCCGGGAGAATTCCCTGGGCTATCAAACAAAGTCTCCCCATCTCTTCCCTTTTCTCATCAGAAGAAGTCTCTCTCCATGATGGGCTCCCTGGAGTAGGGGGAAGGGTGATAACAGCACTCCCATGGTCACCACTGTTGGCACTGTGCTGAATTACACCTGAAGTCAGTATAGTACTGGGTCTCACTCTAGGCCTGTGGCAACTACTACCTGGCTACCGCTGATGTTGATTCAGGCCCAAGGGCTCTTTAGTCAGCAGGTGGTGAATTCTGCTAGGACTGGGTCTGTCCCAACAAGGCAGTAGATTCCCTTCTGGCCCAGAGTAGGTCTAGAAATGCCATCTAGGATCAGGTGCTTCAGGAATCTGCTTGGTGCTTTACATTACCAAGTGGCTCTGCTGGTACCCACCTTGCAAGACAACCTCCCCTGGACTCTTTCTTCTCCTTTCCCAAAGAAGAAAAAAATATCTTCTTAAGCCTTACTGCCTGGAGTCTGGGGAGGGGAGACACAGATACTCCCGTGGCCACCACAGCTGGTGTCTCACTGGGTGGTGCATACCCCAAGTCCACTGTCTCTGAGTCCAGTGCAGCACCAGGGTCTGCCTGCCTCGCAAATTTATTCTGAGCTGCAGGTAACTTAGCCAGTGATGGAGCCAGCCAGAATTTGAGTTCCGCCCACTGGGGCTAAGCATTTGCCTCTGCTGGGGCCAATCTAATTGCTTTTTCTGTCGGCACCAGCAGAATTATGTCCTGTTTTGTGTTCCACTGTGATAAAACAGGGCTGAATTCCAAAGTGAAGTCCCATAATCACTTCACTATCTTCCTCCAAAGCATAGATTATCTCTCTGCACAATACCACAGGTGCATTAAGGACTGGTGGTGTATTCAATGCAAAACTCCGTTTCCTAACTTCTTAAAACCTCATTCCTTGATATTATGTTAAAACTAGGTGCTGTGAGTACTAACTTGATTTTTTTGGTTCTTATAAGGTGCTACATTAAATGGAGAGTTGTGTAATTGGTGTTCCTGCATGGGGACAATCACTGGAGGGTTCTATTTGGCCATGTTTCTCTCACCACTCTCAATTTTTTTTTAATCTACCTAAAAGTTTGCCAATTTTGTTTATCTTTTCAAAAAAGTAATTTTTTGCTTTATTGATATTTTGTATTTTTTAGTCTAAATTTTATTTATGTTTTGCTCTAATCTTTATTATTCCTTCCTTCTGCCATTTTTGGATTTGGTAGGTCCTTGCTTTTCTAGTTCCTTGAGGTCCATCATTAGATTGTTAATATGAAGTCTTTCTACATCTTTGATGCAAGCGTTTATTGCTATAAACATCCCTATTAGTGCTGCTTCTGCTGCTTACCATAGGTTTTGATATGTTGTGTTTCCAATTTATTTGTTTCAAGAAATTTTTAAAATGTTCTTTTTAGTTGCCTCATTAACCCTTTGGTTGTTTAGGAGTATCTTGTTTAATTTTCATGTATTTGTGAATTTTCCAAATTCCTCCTGTTTTTTGATTTCTAGTTTCATAGTGCTGTGGTCAGAAAAAATACTTGATACAACTTCAATGTTTCTGTACTTAATAAGACTTGATTTTTGGAATAACATATGGTCTACCTTGGAGAATGTTTCATGTGCTTGTGAGGAGAAGGTGAATGCTGTAGCAGTTAGATGAAACTTTCTGTAAAAGTCAGATCCATTTGGTCTAGAGTGTAGTTTAACTCTGATTTTTTTTTTTTTTTTTTGGTGAATTTTCTGTCTGGATCTGTCCAATGCTGAAAATGGGGTGTTGAATTCCACTACAATTATTGTATTTCAATCTATCACTCATGTTAGTTCTATCAATATTTACTTTATATTTTTAGGTACTCTGATATTGGGTGCAGATATACTTATAATTATTATATCTTGTTGCTGAACTGACCACTTCATTATATAATGAACCTTCTTTGTCACATTTTACCATTTTTGATTTTGTGTTTCCTTTATCTGATAGCAGCATAGTTACTACTGCTCTTTTTGTGTTTCTATTTTAATAGAATATCTTTTTTTCTCTCTTCAAGTCTATGTGTGTCTTTATAGGTGAAGTAACATTGAGTGTATAATTAGGTGCTGGTTTTATCTATTCATTCACTTTCTCTTTTAATTGGAGAATTCAGTCCATTTACATTCAATGTAATTATTGAAAGGTAAGGACCTTATACTACCATTTTATTACCTGTTTTATGGTTGTTTTGTAACTCTTCTCTTCCTTTCTGTCTTTTTTTTAAACTGTCTTCCTGTATGGTTAGGTGTTTTTCACTAGTGGCATGTTTTAATTTCTTTTTTTACTTTTAAGGATATCTGTTATAGATTCTTGCTTGTGGTTACCATGAGGCTTACAAAAATATCTCTGTAGATTTATTACAAGTGATTTCAAACTGATAACTTAACTTTGATCAGAAGGAAAAAACAAAGCTACAACTAAACAATTCTACACTTTAACTCCATCAACTCACATATTTGCAGTTGCCTCGATTATTTTTATATAATTATCTATTAAGAGATAGATTTAGTAGGTATCATCAATTTTGAAAGATTTGTGTTTTAGTCTTTACACTATAAATGAGTGGTTTACACATCCGAATTACAGTATTAGAGTATTCTAAATTTGCCTGTGTACTTACTTTTATCATTGAGTTTTATAGTTTCAGATGATTTCTTGGTGCACATTAGTATCTTTTTACTGCTAATTAAAGACTCCCTTTAGCCCTTCTTTTAAGACAGGTCTGGTGGTGATGAATTCCCTCAGCTCCTGTTTGGCCTGGAAGGTCTTTATCTCTTTCATGTTTGAAGGGTAGCTTTGCTGGGTATAGTATTTTTAGTTGTCATTTTTTTTACTTCAGCATTTTGCGTATGTCATTCCATTCACTCTTAGTCTGCAGGGTTTCCGCTGAAAAGTCCGCTGTCAGATAAATCAGAGCTCCTTCATATGTTATTTGCTTGTTTTCTCTTGCTGCTTTTAGGATCCTCTCTTTGTTCTTAACCTTTGATATTTTGCTTATTATGTGCCTTGGGGTAAGCTTATTTTGGTTGAATCTGTTTGGTGATATGTGACCTTCCTATACCTGGATGTTTATATCTTTCTGTAAACCAAAAATAAAATTCTAAGCCCTCCCCTCCCAACCATCTTATTGGACTTCCTCCTCAGCCACAGCTCTTAAAATGTAATCTGGGCTGGGCGCGGTGGCTCACACCTGCAATCCCAGCACTTTGGGAGGCCGAGGCGGGTGGATCACAAGGTCAAGAGATCGAGACCATCCTGGTCAACAGATCGAGACCATCCTGGTCAACATGGCGAAACCCTGTCTCTACTAAAAATACAAAAAATTAGCTGGGCATGGTGGTATGTGCCTGTAATCCCAGCTACTCAGGAGGCTGAGGAAGGAGAATTGCCTGAACCCAGGAGGCAGAGGTTGCGGTGAGCCAAGATCGCGCCATTGCACTCCAGCCTGGGTAACAACAGCGAAACTCTGTCTCAAAAAAAAAAAAAAAAAAAGTAATCTGAAAAACATATGAAAAAATGCTCACCATCACTGGTCATTACAGAAGTGCAAATCAAAACCATATTGAGATACAACCTTATGCCAGTTAGAATGATGATCATTAAGAAATCTGGAGACAATAGATGCTGGAGAGGATGTGGAGAAATAGAAACACTTTTACACTGTTGGTGGGAATGTAAATTAGTTCAACCATTGTGGAAGACAGTGTGGCGAGTCCTCAAGGATCTAGAAGTAGAAATTCCATTTGACCCAGCAATCCCATTACTGGGTATATACCCAAAGGATTATAAATCATTCTATTATAAAGACACATGCACACGTATGTTCATTGTGGCACTGTTTACAATAGCAAAGACCTGGAACCAACCCAAATGCCCATCAATGATAGACTGGACAAGGAAAATGTGGCACATATATACCCTGGAATACCATGCAGCCGTAAAAAATGATGAGTTCGTGTCCTTTGTAGGGACATGGATGAATCTGAAACTATCATTCTCAGCAAACTGGCACAAGAACAGAAAATCAAACACCATATGCTCCCACTCACAGGCAGTTGTTGAACAATGAGAACACATGGACACAGGGAGGGGAGCGTCACACACTGGGGTCTGTTGGGGGGGGCTAGGGGAGGGACAGCGGGGGGTGGGGAGGTTGGGGAGGGATAACATGGGAAAAAATGACAGATACAGGTGATGTGGGGATGGAGGGAGCAAACCACCTTGCCATGTACCTATGCAACAATCCTGCATGATCTGCACGTGTACCCCAGAACCTAAAGTACAATTTAAAAAAAATTTAATCTGAGAGACTGTTTCAGGGCACAATGGGATATGGGAGTCTAACATGCCTCATACATGGGAGTTGAACATGCTTCATACCTCTCCCACATTAACATCAACACAGACTTTAATTATGATGAGAAACATTTTACAACCTATTTTCTCTGAAGCCTGCTAGCTAAAAGCTTCATCTTCATGAAAAACTTTGGTCTCTGCAACCTCTTATCACAACCCAGACATTCCCCGGACCAAATCAATGTATTTCTTAAATGTATTTGATTGCTGTCTCATGCCTTCCTACAATGTGTAAAAGCAAGCTGCACCCCAACCACCTTGGACACATGTTCTCAGGACCTCCCGAGGGCTGTGTCACCTGCCATAGTAACTCATATTTGGCTCAGAATAAATTTCTTCAAATACATTACAGAGTTTGACTCTTTTTGCCAACATTTCTCTCTTTTTGAAAAGTTTTCTGTATCATCTCTTCGAATGAACTTTCTACCCCTTGCTCTTTCTCAACTCCCCTTTAGAGGCCTATGACTCTCAGAATGTTTCTTTTGAGGCTATTCTCTTGATCTCATATGCATTAGTTATTCCTTTTCAATTCCTTCTTTCCTCTGACTATGTATTTTTCACTTAAGCTTTCTTCAAACTCACTGATTTGTTCTTCTGCTTGACCAATTCTGCTATTGAGACCCTCCATGTATTTTTCAATTTGGTTATTGTATTTCTCAGTTCCAGAATTCCTATGTGTTTTAAAAATTATTTTAATATCTTTATTAAATTTCTCTGGTATATTCATTAGTTGCTTTTCTGTGTTATCTTGGAGTTCACTGCATTTCCCTAAAACTGCTGCATCGAATCTGTGATCTTAGAGCTTGCACATCATCTCATTAGGGCCATTAGCTGTCTCCTTTTCTTGACCATTTGGGGAGGTCATGGTTCCCTGTTTGGTCATGTTTCTGATGGACATATGCCTATGTCTTCGTGTCAAAAGAGTAGTCGTTTATTCCAGCCTTCACTGTCTGGCTTGGTTTGCTTTTTCTAGGGTGTGTCTGTCTAGAGGTTTTGTGTCAATTGACCATTGAGTTCCCTTAGCCTGAGACTGCTGCCTCCTTTTTGGCACTAGATGGCTCCCTAAGATCAGGAGTGTTTGGGCTGTTGCAAAATTTGGAGCACAGCCTGTCGTGGACAGGGGTTCACAAAGAATATACCATGGGTTTGTGGGAAGGCTGCCTAGCAGTCTGTGCCCAAAGGATATCTTTATTGTGCCACCCACTGTGTGGTGCTGTTAAACAGCCTCTCTGATTTGATGTCTCTTTTGCTGGGATGAAGAGCAGCCAGTCATTTTCATGTGCAGGTTGGTGGTAGCCACACCTCCACCCTTTCTTTAATTGTCCTCATGGTTTTCCATCTTGTAGGCACTTGGGATGTAGGAATCATTTTCTTGTGAAGGAACCCAAGTTCGTGGGGAAGCTGGCTATCAATCTCAATCTCACTTTTTCAAGTGTAGAAACCGTGAGTCGAAGAGACTTTTCTGCACAGTGCTTGAGGGAAGACCATTCCAGTTACAGAGCTCATTTCTTTTACCTTTTGCTCATGATTTTCAGTTCTCTGTGGCCTTAGAAATCATCACAGCCTTGGTTTTTAGTTTTAAGATATTCCTGGTATTCATCTTGTCGATTTATCATTACAATTAATGCTTTTGAGCATATTCTGTGTTTATCCCTGGACACTTTAGTATTCCTTTCATTGAATTCACTAAAGAGTTTGCATAAAATTGTTACATATTCCATATATTTATCTTTGGCTCTTATCAACATTTTAAATATTTTCTTCCAATTTTTTCTCAACTATTATCTTTACTTGTGAGATATTTCAAGTCTTATGCTGTCAAATTTATCAGTTTCCTTTCTAAATACTTTTATCTTCTTTAAGCAATCCTTTTCTATCTTTAGGTAATAAAGCTACACTCTTATTCATTTTCTTAAATGTTTATAGCTTTGATTTCACATCTAGGTATTTATCTAAGCTTATCAAATAACTATTTTCCAAAATGGATAGCCTATTTTCCCAACACCATTAAAATATGCCACATTCTCCCCACTGACTTACAATGGCATGTTTCTTGAATACAAATTCCCATATCTGACGTGTCTGCTCCCAGAGTCTCTCATCTTTCACATTGATCCAGTCATATATTACTGTACCATTGCTGTTCCTTTTTTTAAAAAGTCACTAAAGCTTCGATACCTTGTTGTCAAACTACCCACATTGTTTAACTTTTCTTCAAATCGCCTTGTCTTCTCGTCTGTTTTTTATGACAGATAAATTTTTAAATCATCTTTTGGTTTCTTTTTAACATCTTTTTTTAAAAAAAATTATTTTACTTTAGGCGTATACTATATCCAGCATCTCTCCCCATGTTATCCCTCCCCACCCTCCCCATGCTGACCACCCCCCACTGTCCCTCCCCTACCCCCCCAACTGTCCCCAGTGTGTGATGCTCCTCTCCCTGAGTCCACGTGTTCTTATTGTTCAACACCCACCTATGAGTGAGAACATGCTGTGTTTGATTTTCTGTTCTTGTATCAGTTTGCTGAGAATGATGGCTTCCAGATTCATCCACATCCCTACAAAGGACACGAACTCATCATTTTTTATGGCTGTGTAGTATTCCATGGTGTATATGTGCCACATTTTCTTTGTCCAGTCTATCATTGATGGGCATTTGGGTTGGTTCCAAGTCTTTGCTATTGTACACAGGGCTGCAATGAACATATGTGTGCATGTGTCTTTATAGTAGAACGATTTATAGTTCTACCCAGTAATCAGATTGCTGGGTCAAATGGAATTTCTATTTCTAGATCCTTGAGGAAGCGTCACACTGTCTTCCACAATGGTTGAAAGAAATAAAGGGTATTAACATATGTTTTCTTAAACTGTTGGGCTATTGTTTGGTATGGCCTTGAATCTATAGATTCATTTGAAATATCTATCTATTACATCAAGAAACATGGTATATCTCTCACTTAATGTACCTCTTCTTTTGTAGCTTTAAGTGATGTTTTATGCTTTTTTCTATAGTTCTTGCATGTATATGCTTATGAAGATACTTGATGAATTTGGGGCTATTGCCAGTGTATGGGACAACAATTGCTATTTGTACAATGATACAGGAGTCTGCCTAGATTGTTTAATAAGTTAAATAGAACTTTTTAGTTCTGAAATCCTAATAGCTGATTCCTTCCGATTACCTGGGTAGGAAAATCATCCAAACTTTTATTTCTAGTCTCATTAACTGACAAGATCTTTATTGTACTAATGATGTCAGTGGCAATTGTTATAATTGTTTTGAATGTTAAGTGCAGTGATTCCTACAGTTTTTGACACATGCAGTTTTTATATAGTTAAGGACATACTATTTTTTTTTTTTTACCAGTAATAAAGGTTCAATGTCTCAATAATTGCTGTACAACTACTAAGAATGTTATATCCATCATTTGTATTTTCTCACCTCCTATTGGGCATAGGGTCTCAGTTGATGTGGACACCTGGAGATCTGCAGTGTCATGGCAGCCCCACTGTTGGAGAGAGTTTAAGAGTGTGAAAACTGCCTTAGGTCTAGAAATTGTACAAGGGTTTGCGCTTTTTTTATTTGGGCAATTTCTCTCAGACCCACTGGTCATTTATACTTAGGTTTTTTTTTCTGGTACAAGCAAAGTAGTATCCATGTCATCTGTCTCTCTACCTTTGCATAGGGGCACCGTGTTCTATTAATCATCTCCATGACTCTACAACTCCAGCCTCCTTGGCTGCCTTTATGAACTTGCGTATCACCATGACAGTGTGAACCCTTGGCTTCTGGTGGCTAAGAGCTGCCACTTCACTATTGTTTCAGGATCTTATATTCCCAAATCCTGCAACAAGCCAAGATTTTCAGCATCATCTTCGATACTCAGTTCCTACATTTAGTACAGAAGAAGAGAGTCACTATTGAACATCTTAGAGATTCTAATATCTCCCTCAGCAATGTATTCTTTATGGCTTCAGTGAATGGTGTGTCCTCTGGTCTTTTGCATGGAACATACTCATCTGAAGGGGCTTCTGTTCACACATAGTTATCAGCTGCAGCACATATATATCCCTGAGTCCTTTAATCCCATCCAGCACAATATACTACAACAATACTTACATTTTAATCTCACTTAGCATGGGCCATTATATTTTCAATGCTCCTATGAGCCATCCTACTAATGAGTTTGTACCATCTACTGGTACATTAGCAGTATATTCAATAAATCTTAGGAGAGTGCTCCCAAGTCGACAAACCCTTGCTTATAGAGTTTTAAGTTATGACTCCCTGATCAAGCATTCTTACAATATACCCCTCAGCTCCTTTCAGTACATACAGCCTAGGTTTTAAAAAAGCTGGAATGACCTTGCAATAATAAAACTCTAATTGTGGCATTCCAATGCTAAATCCCTTCCCTGCTTCCCCATTGATCTCAGGATAAAGTCTTAAAACATTTCTGATATCAAACATGGATTTGAATGATCATGCCTGATCTATCTCTCATTTCATCTTGCACTGGTCTCACTCCTCTCACTATGCTATAATCACACTAGCATTGCTTTTCGTTTTGATTCCAATACGAAAAGCTCCTTCCTCACTTAAAGCCTTCCAAAGAGTTATTCTTTCCGCCTGAGGGACACCTCCCAACTTCTCCCACTGTTCCTTGCCTGGCTAATTCATGTTCACCCTTCCAATTTCAACTTAATCACCACTGACTCAAACAAGCTCTGCCCCCACTCCCGCCCCCCCCATGCTGTGATCTGATCTCCCCTACAGTAGGTCAAGACCTTGTGATATTCTCCCATAGCTTCCTGGACTTTCATTGTGTAGGTGAATCCCAATTTTACTTACTAAGACTAGTTATTGCCTTCTTTGCCAGCTAAACTGAAAGCTCCATGAGGACAGAGATCCTGTCTGCTTGCTTACTTCTGTGTCTTTAAGCTTTCTCTTCCTAAAATATAGTTGCCTGCATTCTTTGACATAAAAAGTCTCTTTGCAGTTTTTGCAGTTTTTTCAGGCTTCTAATCCTGGTTCTTACCCTCATGTGATTCGCTATGGGCTTTCTTCCATTCTGTCCTATAGTTGTCTAAAGAAAACAATAATTACTATTAACATCACAATAAAAGTTATCACCAACAGTCATGTAACATCCAAACTAAAAGTTCCATTCCCTCCACAGAACAATGACCAAAAGATAGTTGCAAAACTCATATTCAAAACACTTTGCTCTGAATATTCCCATGAATACTCAGTCAAATCTTCTCTATCAACCTCTTTTCCAATTTAAGCAAAAACAGGAAACACCAGAAATTACCCAGAGCCATTCTGTTAATATTCTTCAAAAAGAACTATTGCAACTTATATGCAAATACCCAAATGGAGAAAATATCACTTGCCCTATTGCCTAATTTTATATTCTGTGATGCCTATACCCACAAAGTGCATGAAATGTTACTATGATAATAATATCAAACAACAAAACCAACATATTAATAAGAGCAGGTAAGTAAATCTCTTACAAGGGAATAATCTCGTCACAATTATTTCCATATACTACTATATTTTCACCATTCCTTCTTATTTAAACTTTCCATTGGTTTTGAACATGTTAACTCCAAAATAAAAACACTCAGTTGTTCTGTAAAAATCACACCTAATTGCAGTTTCATTCTCACTTGAATTGAGCAGCTTCCTTACTGGGGCATTTTGGCAGCTCTGCACAGCTGCTCAGTTTTTCTCTCTTGGAAATTAATAAATTCCCAGCAGAAATGAGATCCCACATACTTGTAAATACCAGGAGATAAAGCATCCCTGCTGGTCTGCAGCCAATCCTGAATCCAGAAAAGTTTGATCTTCCACCCTCCCACTCCTTCCCCTAAGATGGCACAATAAGTGTTGAGTGAGAAATCATTCATCTCATCCTGAAATGTTGCAGGGATCAGGATAAGGTTTTGTTTGTGGCTAATAGTAGGAAGGATTACCTAATAAATCATGGAACCTAAAACATTATGTCAGGTGTTCTATCATATACCAATTATCACATCAAAGTGAAAGTGGGCATTTCTGCAAAATACACACTTAGAAACGCACACTTAAAATAATATGCCCAACATTTAGACATTTACCTCTATCTTAATAAAGACCCAGTTCCTAAGCACATTTTGTATTAAAACAGTCATGATGTTGCGTTATCATGCCAACAGAAATATTACAGTCATGAAAAACAATGGATAGACTTCTATGGTTTTGAATTGTTTAAATTCCCATGAAGGAGCAGACAAAAAAGGGATGAGAAAACCATATTTCACAGCAATTTCTCACCATGTATTCACACTCAAATATTCATCTCTCACCAGTATGGACACAGCCACACGTTCAAAATCTCTTGGAATTCACTCAACAGGGGCTCACTCATCCAGTCATCACTACATTTTTGTTTTTGTTTTTATTTGCTTAAGAAAAAACAACCTTCACTGAGCTCCCAGGTTAACATGTAAAAATCACAAAGCACTTCCCAGGATGCATTATAGTCCTCTGCTGTAGTCCTGCTTCCCACATCAGCCGGAGGGACTCTGAAGTAAACAGACCATGAGTACACCCTCCTGTATTCTTAGCATTAAGGACAGATTCTGAACCAATGTGCCTATTTCCTCTGCCTGTCTTTAAGGCAGGGGTTCCTCAAGTGTGGTCCCCTGGCCAGCAGTACTAACATCACATAGGACCTTGTTAGAGATACAAATTGTCAGGCCTTATCCTGACCTTCTGACGCAGGGAACTGTGAGTCTATTAAACCTCTTTCTTTTGTAAATTGCCCAGTCTCAGGAATGCCTTGGGACAGTGGGCTGGGGGTGGGGGAGGGAGTTGGGGAGGGATAACATGGGGAGAAATGCCAGATATAAGTGATGGGGAGGAAGGCAGCAAACCACATTGCCATGTATGTACCTATGCAACAATCCTGCATGTTCTTCACATGTATCCCCAAACCTTAAACGCAATAAAAATATATATATATATAATCCACAGCATGAAAACAGTCTAAAACACCCTCCTAGAACTAATTACTCATCTCAGCCACTTACATGTTATAGCCCTCTGTGCCCAGAAACACATGCTCACTCTCTTCTGAGTGCCAACTCAGAGTCAAGAGGAAGATATCACACAAAATCTCCTTCATGAAATACCACTCCAAGCCCAGCACTTTTGAGAGGTGGATATCACAGCCTTAATTTTCATCATAGACTCCAGAGACTCCAAACCAGGTGATTTAGAGCACAGGGGGCTTGTGGATGTTCCTGAGCATTGGGCCTGTCTTCTGCATGACATAAGAGCCTGCATATCCTCATTTATGAGAACTGCAGAAAATGGATGTCCTGTCTCAAGCACAGGTTACTTTCTCATTTGCTGCCACCTTGTGACCTACTTCAGCTGCTACTGCCCACTGGTCCTTATCCAGCTTAGATGGAAAGAACTCTGCATGTGTTTCCGCTGCTGAGGAAGGGGCCTGAGTCTTCTTTGTACCCGAGGTACCTGCACAGTCCCTGGCACACAGCATAAGTGACTGGGGAGTGACTGGAGGATCCAGCATGCACTCATCATTTACAGGGTCATCACAGTGGGAATAGAGAGAGTTACTCTCTGGTCATTTAAGCAGGAACACTAATTGTGTCCACTTCAGCTTGCATACTGAATGATAACTGAGCTGTATTTCTTTAGAGGGCCCTGTCACCAGGCTTTATGCTGATTTGTGAAAAAACTGCTAAGGTTTCTCTGTTCTGTCTCCCTCTGGGTTCAATGCAAAGTAGACAATATTGAAAACAACCGGAGACTGTATATTACATCCAGGAGGCAAAAACATGAAAGTAAGAGGCACCAAGCCCCCTACTCACGTGTATAGTCTGACTGATAAAGGAATAAAATCCACCTACCAGGAAGACCCTAACGTGAGAATGGTTTTGAAGCTAGGAAAGGAAATGTGTTGAGACAAAAATCCCTTGTGTTGTAAGATGCCAAGAAGATTGTAGGTAAGGGCAGTAGCAAAGATCCCTTTCCTAGAGGACAGTCTAGAGCTGGGCAGGAAGGAGGGCAGAGACATGGCTTTGGGAATAGTGGAAAGCCAGGGCCTGTGAACAGTCCTGAGGGGAGTGGAGAAATGCAGGGAATGGCAGGGAGTCCACAACCTGATTGTTGAGAGCAGGAGAGATGAGTGGACTAGTGCAGAGTGTGTACCTGTGTGTATGAAGGAAGTGACAGTTAGGGATAGATAAGTTGATGAGACAATAAAAATGATTGTGAGACATAGTTGGGTTTGTGGGGAGAGGCACAGGTTGTTGACAGTGCTTGAAAGCCAAGCACAAAATTGCAGTCCATGCAGACAGATGCCTGTGTAGAAACACGACGGGGAGGCCTGCATCCGAGGAAGGCTCTCCTGACAGAGGGCTTTGCAAAGAGTTTATAAGGAAGCCCTAGGACTGTGGTGGTGTGTCCAAGCTCACTACAGTGAGAAGGAACAAGAGGTGCTGAGTGGGACAGAGCCCAGGGTCGGTCACAGCCCCCTGTTCAGTTACAGCTCCTCTGCCATCTGGTCTTCATGGACTGGGGATTATGCAGAGTAAAATGATTGCTACCCTTTTTTAAAGAAATTATTCCAGTGGATAAAAGAAACATGCCAACAAAATATCTGCAAACAACAGCCTACTGGTTTTATGTAAGAGTACTGGACTCAAAGGACCATGTACCAAGTTTACCCATGGGCTGTCTAGTGCAGATGGTGTGAGAGCCTTTAAGGTCCTTAAAGAGTGATGGCAGAGAGCAGCAGAGTAGTTTAGGGAATGGAAATAGGTACTCTCAGCCTTGGACAAAAGGGGCCAGGTGAGAGTCCACGAAGGGGGACTTGTCTTCAGACAACCAATGGATGGAGCAGACACAATAGGAGATGTAGGCCATGAAACTTCAGTGTGCGTGGTGGGATAGGCTTGAGATAGGTGCTGTTTGGTACAGGTAGTAGCCAGGATGGGGACATTGGGTGCCCCACAGGTATAGAAGGGTGAGTAATTAAAGAGTAGAGGTATGGCTATCTAATCAGCTTTCTGATTTGGTATGTGGGCAATCTTACTACCTTAATTGCAGCAACTTGAATACTAATGTGGGAAGGGCATTAGACAATAAGTTGTCTCTGAGCATATCAGGGCAGCCAAGTTACTGGGGCTGTGATCGTCTTGTGTCAGTTCCAGGGTTCATAGTGAAGGTGGCGAATCCAGTGGCATTCTGAATTGAACATTAAATTCTGACATTATGAAATAGACAGTAAGCATATGAAAACATTAATCATTAATCATTAGCAATATGAAAAGACACTGTCATCAACTCATCATAAGAAAAGATGCTAATCATTGGCTCATTAAACATTAGACAACTGTGAAATAAAACGACAATGTGAAACCATTACACAAACTCCAGAACGGCTAACATGATATCGAAGAAAAACACTTCACTTTGGAGAAAATGTAGAGCACTCAGGACTTTCTCACATAGCTAGTGAAAGTAGAAGTTGGTGCAACCACATGAGAAAACCTTTTCCCTGTAGGTATTAAAAGCTGAGCAAGTAGCATATCCTATGACTCAGCAATTCAACTCCTGGGTATATACCCAACAGCAATGAGGGGGTATGTTCAGGAAAGGACATGGAAAGGGGTATTCATAGCAGCATTATTCATAATGATCATTAAACTGGCAATAACCCAATTGTCCATCCACAGTGGAATGGATAAATAAGCCACCTCACAGTGACTTTGAACAACATGTGCTGCTCTCCTTTTCAACAAGTTGCCTGCTTAAGACTTTCCTATGTTTGTCAGCTTTCCACAATTAAATTTGTATTGCTTTAAAATAATGCTGAAAGAAAAACTAAAGGAAAGAAAGCCATGTAAACCCCACATTTATTATTTCTACTGAAACGAAGTGTCTGTGGCTCCAGGCAAGGCCCTTTGAACATTTGATCTTTCCAAGCCACACTGCTCAGTCAATCTGGTGGTCTTGTGTCGAAGCACCTGTCCTTCAGAGCTCTCCTCACAGGGTTCAGGTAATCCCTTGTGCCTCTTCCATCTTCCACAGATATTTGAAGTTCACTCCCTAGACAAGATGTGGGCCATGAAGTCTCTAATTAGATATTCCTCTTTCTGAAGACATCTTCCTTTCCCAGCAGCCTGCCTACAGAACTGCTCTTACAACCTCAGCTGTTCTTCATCCACATAGGAACCTCCATCTGTCCTGCCGTCCTTCACACGAGCGAATGGCTCAAGCAGGTTGGGACTTGAGTGTTCAGAATGACATGCTGTAGGGATGCCAGGAGTCTTAGATTGCCTTGAGGCTGACGTCTGAGATGTTAATCCCCCACGATGCACACACTAATTAATGCTGTTCACTGTCTGTGATGTCTTGGGCCATTTGTGGAAGTGAGGAAGCTCTGTCCCTCTGAGAGAGTGGTAGGAGAGCTACCTCAGCATCCCTGAGTGGGTTCAGGAGACTAGCTGAGCCTGAGCTTGCAAAAGTGCCGGGTGATACCAACATGACAGTAGTGCAGTCCTCAAGGCAATGGCTGACTTTACCCTCCTCCTCATCCCTTCTCCTCCCTTCTGCCCACATCCCGCTGCCCAAGTTGTTTTGCAAATCCTGCTTTTGGGAGTGGGCAATGTGTGGCATGGGTCATGACCCACTCTATGAAGACCATGAACTGAGAGAAGGCAGAAACATGCGTTCCTTTCTGATGTCAGCTGTTCTCTGAAAATGGATGAAGCGTGTGAATAGGGACAAATTCCAGGGAGGAGAGAGTGAGCGTGACTGTCCCCTGAATGATGTTATCCTCCAGTATTTGGAAATCTTCCTCCACCTGGGAACTGAACAGGGCTTTTTTTTTTTTTTTGAGACAGGATCTCTCTCTGTCCCCACCATCTGCAGTGCAGTGGTGCAATCACGGCTCACTGCAGCCTCAACCTCCCAGGCTCAAGGAATCCTCCTACTTCTCAGCCTCCTGAGTAGCTGGGATAAAGGCGTGCAGCACCACACCTAGCTAATTTTTGTACTTTTTATAGAGAAGAGGTTTTGCTATGTTTCCCAAGCTGTGAACAGGGCTTAGAGTGTGGCATTAGAGGTGGAGATATACATTGGAAGTCCTTTGCCCTGAAACATGGAAAATATGCCATCCAAGAGTCATGCCATAACCTGAACTGCTCCTTGCACTGAAAGCAGTCCTCCATTCTTTGCCGCACATCCCAACATGACCATCACTTTTGCACAGCATATCAAGTGGTGGTTGAACTGACTTTATTCCTTTTAGTTCCTTGCAGCAGTTTCTAAAATTGCTTTAATTCTCAAGGAACTACAAATAGAACTGTTTTTTGACCCAGCAGTTCCATTACTGAGGATATACCCAATGGAAAATGAATCATTCTACCAAAAAAAAAAAAACACACACACACACATGCACCCATATGTTCACTGCAGCACTATTCACAATAGCAAAGACATGGAATCAACCTAAATGCCCATCAATGGTGGACTGGATAAAGAAAAGGTGGTACATATACACCATGAAATACGACACAGCCATAAAAAAGAATGAGTTCATGTCCTTTGCAGCAACATGGATGTTGCTGGAGGCCATTCCCCTGAGCAAACCAGTGCAGGAACAGGAAACCAATTATCACACGTTTTCACTCACAAGTGGGAGCTTAACACTGAGTGCACATGAACATAAATGGAAACAACAGACACTGGGGACTATGAGAATGGGGAGGGTGGGAGAGGTGCAAGGGTAAAAAAATACTACCCATTGAGAACTATGCTCACTACATGGGTGATGGGTTCAATCATATCCAAAACCTCAGCAGCACTCAATATACCTGTGTAACAAACCTGCATGAGTAACCCCGAATCTAAAATAAAACTTGAAAGAAAAACAACAAAAAATGCTTTTAATGTTAAATGGGTTCATCCTGCCTCAACATTTCATTTTCCAAAAAATGAAAAGTACCCAGCTCTGATTTTTATATAACTCTCTTTCTTCACCTTTCCCAAGTGGTTTATCGCTGACAGATTCTACAAAATTGTTCTCCACCCCAAAATTCTAACATCTATAAATGTTTGAGTCAAGTACTCAGGAGCTATTAGTCTGGCTTAGCACATTTCCATAGGTACGGCCAGTAAGGAGTCCTTGAGTCCAAATGGATCTGGACAGTTTATTATGCATTACAAGGCAGGCCACATGAGCTTCATGCTTACATCAATTGCTGTGGTTCCCAAGTCCTACCTGCTTGTCTGTGTCACAGCTGAGGAATTCTGAGCTTAGGAATCCCCCAATCTTATAAGGACACTGCTAGCAACCCTGATCCAATGTTGCCATGGAAAAAGCCATTATCATTATTATGTGGTTGGGAAACTAATCTGCCCTCTGACCGAGAGAGTGACATTAACTATATCTCCTTGCAATGTCTCTGGGTTAGGTAGGAGACTCAAGCATTATTACACTGGAATCTACGCAAATATGATTCCTAACCTGGAAGAGCTTTGCAAATATACTCAAACAAAACTCTAAATGCCATTTGTTCAGTAGATGTGCAGAAACACCAGACCCATGCCTTTGGGTGCCGGAAGGGTGGGGGAAATGCCACTTGGATCAGTGAAAAAAAACAAGTGGATTTAAAAATTCAACATTCAATCTTAATGAAGTTTCTCATATTAATACTCATTAATAAGAATGAGAAATTTCATTAAGATTGAATGCTGAATTTTTAAAAATGCTTTGAAATGACTTTCTTATGTAAATTAGGAACAAAAAAAGTATGTTTAACTTGATAGGCATAAGAGTAAAAAGGGAGAGAGAGATCCAACATGGCTGATCACTAGCAGCTCGGGCTCGTAGTTCCCAGTGAAAGCGCAGAGAACGAGAGGACGCCACACTTTCAGACGAATATTTGTTGCTCACGGACCAGGAGATTCCCAGCAGAGGAGCCCCACGTGTCGCCAGGGCAACTCTTGTGGCCGGCGCGGCGGTTTTGCTGGTGCCTTAGCACGCCAGTTTTTGGTGCAGAGTCCGGAGATTCCCGGGCAGAAAAGCACCATCAATCTTAACACCGCTGTTTTGGCCGGCGCAGTGGATTGCTCAGATTTCAGCGCTGGGAATCAACAAGTTGGACGTCAGCTCAGAGACCTAGTTAGAAGGTCGGTAATTACAAAGACAACAGACGGATAAATATATAATGAAGGGAAGAAACCAGCGTAAAAAGGCAGAGAATACTCAAAATCAGAATGCCTCTCCCTCTACAGGGGATCGCAATTCCTCGTCAGTAACAGAACAAGGCTTAATAGATTACGAGTGTGTTCCAATAACAGAAGCAGGTTTCAAAACGTGGGTGATAAGAAACTTCTGTGAATTAAAAGAACTTGTTCTAACCCAATGCAAAGAAACTAAGAACCTTGAAAAAAGGTTTGACGAAATGTTAACGAGAATGGACAATTTAGAGAGGAATATAAGTGAATTGATGGAGCTGAAAAACACAACACGAGATCTTCGCGAAGCATGCACAAGTTTAAACAGTCGAATTGATCAAGTAGAAGAAAGGATATCAGAAGTCGAGAACCAGCTCAGTGAAATGAAACGAGAAGACAAGATTGGAGAAAAAAGGATGAAAAGGAATGAGCAAAGTCTCCAGGAAATATGGGACTATGTGAAAAGACCTAATTTACGTTTGACAGGTGTACCTGAATGTGATGAAGAGAATGAATCCAAGTTGGAAAATACTCTTCAGGATATCATTCAGGAAAACTTTCCCAACCTGGCAAGGCAGGGTAATATTCAACTCCAGGCAATACAGAGAACACCACAAAGATATTCTTCAAGAAGACCAACCCCAAGGCACATAATTGCCAGATTTATTAGAGTTGAAATGAAGGAGAAAATACTAAGGGCAGCCAGAGAGAAAGGTCAGGTTACCCATAAAGGGAAACCTATCAGACTTACAACAGATCTCTCAGCAGAAACCCTACAAGCCAGAAAAGAGTGGGGACCAATATTTAACATCCTTAAAGAAAAGAACTTTCAACCCAGAATTTCCTATCCAGCCAAACTAAGCTTTATAATCGAAGGAAAAATTAAATCCTTTGCGAACAAACAAGTACTTAGAGAGTTCACCACCACCAGGCCTGCTTTACAAGAGCTCCTGAAAGAAGCGCTATACATATAAAGGAACAACCAATATCAGCCTTTCCAAAAATATATCAAAAAGAAAAGAACATTAACACAACGAAAAATTTACACTAACTAATGGGCAAAACAGCCAGCTAGCATCAAATGGCAGTATTAAACTTATATATATTCTAATTGGATAAAAAGCCAAAACCCATCGGTATGCTGCATCCGGGCCCATCTTACATGCAACAATACACAAAGACTCAGAGAGAAGGAGGAAGATTTACCAATCAAACAGAGAGCAAAAATAAACTAATAAACAAAAAGCAGGAGATGCAATTCTCGCCTCTGATAAAGTAGACTTTAAAGCAACAAAGATCAAAAGAGGCGAGGAATGACATTACATAATGGGAAAAGGATCAATGTAACAAGAATAGCTAAAGATTCTATAGATCAACGAGATAGAAAATTAACAAGGATATTCAGGATTTGAACTCAGACCCGGAACAAGTAAACTTAATAAACATTTATAGAACTCTCCACTTCAAATATGCAAAACATACATTACCACCTCACACCTATTCCAAAAGTGACTACATAATTGGAAGTAAATCACTCCTCAGTAATCACATAGCATTTCATAGGTTTAAATGAAATATTGGTTGGCTGCTCGTTTGTTATTTTCTTCCCTTATTCCTTCCTGTTTACATCAAGTATAACTATTGGTATAAAAGAGGTTTTCAATACCCATTTCTAAAATGCATTCTAACCTGGGCAAGAAAGCAATAGTCCCATTCTCTCTCTCTCTTTCTCTTCCTTTTTCCTCCTCTTCTTTATTCTTTTTCTTTCTTTTTTTCAAAAAAAAAAGAAAAAAAAAAAGAGTAAAAAGGTGCCAGTGTATTAGATGGTGAAACAGCAGGAATAATTCCAACAAAGGCGAGCAAGCTAGATGCCTGATATCAGTATGGTCAAGACTTTACTGCAGATCCTACACAATTCACCAAGAAAGGAACAAAAAGAATACATATGAATAATGAATAGAAGAGCAAAATTTTATCACCATTTTCAGAAAACTTCATCATCTATCAAGAGAATTAAAATATAGGAGAATCAATGAAAAAATAAAAAAAGTAAAAAGAGTGAATTGAGTGGGAATTACATCACATAAATAACAAAAGTTTATGGTTTTCTATATATATGCAACATATCACAAATTAGAATATAGCCAAAAAAGAGTGCATTCCAAACAGTAATTATAAATAATAATGCATCTACAAATAAACTTAGGAAAATGGTTCCACTGTTAAACAAAAGAAAATGAAAAACTTTAATGAAGGCCAAGAAAACTCTGAACACATAAATATGTCATATTCTACTAAAACCTGCATGAGATATGAGAAAATGTTTAGTATTAATTGAACTTAAAGGTGACCTGGGTAAATAAATACACAGCTATGTAACAGCTATGAAATCAAGACCGGAGTGAAGAAAAGCAAATAATGAGCAGGGAATTGGCTGAAGTGATAGCGAACAATGCAGCAGTTCAGCAGTGTGGTTAATGAAAAAGGATAGCAGGTCCAGAAATCAATCCCCATATACATGAAAACTTTCCCACCTTCAGAAGAAATGAGGCTCTCTAGAGCTCCGTCACCCCCAGCCCTGCTGTCAGTCCTGGGAGATCCCAGGAAGGGGAGGCCAACTGGCTCCAGCAGCGCAGCCTCACTCCTCCTCGGGAGACTAGGAGGTAAGGGTGTTTGTTTTAGGAGCAGAAGCCTCAGATCAGCAATAGATCCCAGGCTCTGATTGTAGTCAAGGGGTTGACCATGGCATGAGGACCCATGTTGTACTAAAGTCAGATATAGTGGGCTCTGGAGTCTGGCTGGCCCCTGCTGTCATCCCCTGGAGACCTCAGGCAGGATGAGATTCCTCAACTTCCCCATCAGAGGTCAGAGGTCTGCTGGAGTTGACCTCAGATCAGTAGAAAAGAGAAGGTCTATTCCATTCCAGGAGTCATGGTGAGGACCCCGAGTGAGTACTCAGGGGATCAGTCGCTCTGGAGCAGTGAGGATGCCAGAGTCCCACCCCTGCTGTTGGCTCTGGAACGTCCCTGGCAGGGGTAGCAAGATGAAATGTTTCCTTATTTCCCTGCAGGTGTCTCAGGATGGTGAGGCCTTGGGTAAGTGGTGGTGGAGGGCTCAGTTCAGCAGAAGGGAGGCCACCCATTCCCTGCCAGGTATCAAGGCACAGACCCTGGATGAAGATGAAAGGCACGACTCACCCCAGAACAAAGGGGGTCCAACAAAATCTGAATTCTGTGCTCAGATATGCAAGGCCCCCATTAGGGCTGTCTCACTGAGGCCTCCCCTTGCTTTCTCCTAAAGAGGCTCTCTGTGTGGCTCACACTATATCTAACAGGTTGGCCTCAAGTGAGCAGAGAGACCCAGGTCCTGCTAGGAGTCTAGCTGAAAATTCTGAGGGAGGATGGAGGAGACCGTGCAAACCAGAAGGTGCAGAGATCCTCGCCTGTGCTATCTGCTCTCAGAGGCCCAGGGTAGAGGTTTCTGGAAGACAGGCATGATCACTTCCTCCTCAGTGTTTTTTCTGACGTGGGGCCTGACAACAAAGGCATCAGTTCAGCAGAGGAAGGAATCCCAGATCCTGCAAAGTCCAGCAGCCCCTGAGACCACCCTCACATCTGACACCAACTCAAGTTCAGGTGTCCCCAAGCCGCACCTCAGGTTTGATAATGTGCTAGAAGGACTCACAGAACTCACTGAAAGCTGCCATACTCATCGTTATGGATTATTACAGTGAAAGGACACAGATTAAGATCAGCCAGGAGAAGACTCACGTGGGGCAGAGTCCAGGGACTTCCAGACACAGAGCTTCCAGTGTTCCCCTCTGTGTGGAGTCCCGGAGTGCACTAATTTCCAGGTATGACAGTACACATGGAGTACTGCTAACTCCAGAACCTCACCTGAGCCTTCATGTCCATTGTTTTTATTGAGACTCAGTCAGGTCGACGTGGTTGACCACCCACATGACTAACCTCAGTCGGTAGCCCCTCTGGAGGCGGAGCTAATGCCATGTGACCTGAGACTGCCATCATAAGTCATTTTCAGCATAGACTATCCAGCATGGCCCAAGGCTTCCAGATAAACACGGATACAATGATAAGGCAGGACATCTGAAGGGCTTAGAGACTGCCTCCCACGAACCCCGGCCAGACCTGTTTTTGCTCAAGGATTATTCTGTAGGCATTTCCTTGGACAATGTAATCTTTTACCACACAGTACAATAGCAGAAGGGGATCACTCATGCCTGAGCAGAGGGGTCTCTGCACGACTCCAGCCCTGCCCTCAGCCCTGGGAGGCCCTGGGCAGGGCTGTTTAGCTGAGGCTCCCGTCGCTTCCTCTTCTGGACTCTCATGGAGTTGAGGGCTTGATTTCAAGGGGCTGATCTTAGCTCAGCAGATTGGATGGAGCTCAGGCCCTGCCTTGACTTGAGGTAAGGACCCCTATTGAGGATTGTGGGGATCACCACTCCAGATTAGAAGAGAACCAACATAGTCTGGCCCCTGCTGTTCACCCTGGGAGTCCGCCACCATCACTTCTTCCTCAGAGATAACAGGAAGTAAGAGTCTTAGTCTGATGGGACAGTCCTCAGGTCAGCAGATGGCAGGGAGTGAAGGCCCTGCCTAGAGTCACAGTGACAACTCTAGTGAGAATGGAGGGGACCACTCACCCCATTACATGGTGTACCCCACAGAGTTCCATCCCTGCTCTCATCCCTGAGACTCAGCAGCTCCTGGGAATGGCTTCATTGAGCCTGAGGCATCCTCCCACCTCCTCCTTCGGGTCTCAGGTCTCAGGGTATAGGCCAACAAAGTATGCAGGGCATTTCTCACTCTGAGCACCTTCAGAGCCCAGGAACAGAGCTTGGGTGTTTCACGGATGCTGCCAAGTACAGTCTCAGTGTCCAGGAGCATGAGGGATTTACATAGCTGTGATCCATGGGACTGAGGTGTACCCTAGAAGGATAAATTCACCCCAGTCCACCTGGGTGTTCCCACACCTCCACAGGAAGTAGGGAGAGACGGTTGTAAGTTCTTCCCTAATTCTATACTGGTATTCGGGAGTTTGCAGTTGAAGGCTAAACTTGAGTTTTCTCTGTTGAGGGTGGAGAGTAGTGGTTTGACAGAGGCAGCCTCAGATTGAACAGGACAGGCCCTTCCAGCTGCCAAGGCGATGACCTCTGAATACAGGCCGAATGTGGCACCATCTGATGCTCCTCTGTCGAGGCTGGAAAGCCCAGAAAATGACTGCTTGCTACTGAGGAGCAGGCTTCACTGTATCCTCTAGGGTCTCAGGTAATAGACTGATCAGAAAGACCAAAGCCTGGGTCAGTATTCTAAAGTACAAATGGCAGAGACAGCCTTCCTCCAGTCCATGGGAGAGATTGCCCGCTGAGGCCCCTCACACTTCCAGGCCTGAGGTGAGAACAGGCTCTTGAGACTGAGGAGGAGGCCTTCTCCCCACTCCCCTGTTATCAGGTAACAGGCTGCTAAGGGGAAACCTGCTGGTGGGACACTCAAAGCTCCTCCATGTCCTCGGAATCCCCATTTCACCTCCACTGCCGCCTTACCTCCCTCGGGGAGCAGCTCAGGTGAGGGAGCAAGTAGCCACAAGGAAAAGCCAGGGCCACGCACCTCACGGGCCCCAGCACTCGCTGAGTTCAGGCCCAGGGACCTCTTGAGCAGTAAAGTGGCTGAGTTGGAGGTGTTCCTGCTGCTCAAGAACCACAAGAAGGAGCCCACCCAAAAGGCAGAAATGCGGAAGTACATCATCCAACAGCACATGCATCACTTCCCTGTGGTCCTCAGGAAAGCCTCTGAGAGCCTGGACTACTCCTTGGCCTTGAGTTGAGGGAAGTGAACGTGGATGCCAGGAAGCAATGCGACATCCTCATCAACAAAGTGGAACTTTCCTCTGCTGAGGGACTGAGTGAGTAAACACTGGGGCTTGCCCCAAGCTGGTATTCTGATGTCCATCCTGGACCTAGTTTTCATGGAGGGCAGCTCTGCCCCTAGAGAGGACATTTGGAACATGCCGAGCAAGGTGAAGATGTTGAGGGGAAGTACATCGTTCGTTTGTGAAAGGCCCAGAAAGCTTGTCATTGGAGATTTTTTTTTTTTTTTTGAGACGTAGTTTCGCTCGTTACCCGGGCTGGAGTGCAATGGCGCGATCTCGGCTCACCGCAACCTCCGCCTCCCGGGTTCAAGCAATTCTCCTGCCTCAGCCTCCCGAGTAGCTGGGACTACAGGCACGCACCACCATGCCCAGCTAATTTTTGTATTTTTAGTAGAGACGAGGTTTCACCATGTTGACCAGGATGGTCTCGATCTCTTGACCTCGTGATCCACCCGCCTCGGCTTCCCAAAGTGTTGGGATTACAGGCGTGAGCCACCACGCCCGGCCCTTGTCATTGGAGATTTTTTGCAGCAACAATATCTGAATTTGAGGCAGATGCCCAACAGGAATCCTATATGCTACAAATTCCTGTGGGGCCTTCACACCCACACTGAACCCAGAATGGTGTATATTTTGGGGTTTGCGGACAAGATTGTTCACGTTGACTTCTGGTCCTACAGGTCAGTGTGCAAAGAGGTCGTGAGAGAAGATCAGGACAGAGTCCAAGCCAGGATTTCAGGGAATAGGGGTACTAATGCCAGGGAATGTGCAGGGGCCAGGGCCATTACCAGTGGTACAGCTACTGCCAGTGCTATGGCCAGCAGCAAACATAAGCCAGGCTGAGGCAGGTAATTTACTCTGTGTTTAAAGTAGGCACTCAAATATGCAGTAGTGAGAAGTAGTGAAGAGCTGCACGTGTGAGGGGAACACACATGGTATTCCATCACTCTTCACTATGGACTGAAGCGCGTCTCCCCAGCATTTATATGTTGAAGCCAGATCCCCGATTGTGACTTGGACATAGAGCCAGGAAGAAGGTAATTAAGGTTAAATGAGGTTGTAGGGGTGGAGTCTTAATTCAATAGGATTATTGCCCTTCTAAAAGGATAGTAAAGTGTCCCGCTGACAAGAGGCCGAGTGTCAATGCCTTGTGGAGTGGAGAGCATGTGTTCTAGAGGAAAGAGTTGTTTTAGGGACCCTGAATAGGGTCAGGCAAGGAAGGTCTGCAGGTATCTAAATATAGGAATACGTGGAATTCCTTTCGTGTGACATAAAATGTCTGCTGTACATAACATTCCTACACTTCTATCATTAACAGAATTATGAGGTATGCAAAAGGACTGGGTGTATTAGGTTTAAATAAGCAAAGCAAAGCTTTGTGTCCTGTTTTACATAAGCTAGTAACAACTCTGAAAACTCCTAAAGCAGTGAGTGTGATGAGCACTGTGAGGGGAGTGTAAGCTTTCATCTGGATTCAGGCCTGGTCTGGAGTCTTGTGGGAAGCACTTTCCCTCAACAGTGGGCTTCTTCTCATCCTGGTGTTGGGGCTCCAGCCACCTTGCATTTTGTATCATGTAACGGGGCTGAATTGCAGACGTCTGCAGGTGCCTTTTGTAGGTTGGATATGTGGATCCAGCAGTCAATGACCTGTAACTTAGCAACACCTAGTTTAGTCAGGAGTACCAGGAATGGGCCTTTCCCGCAGGGCTCAAGGAAGTCTTTTAGCCAGCATCTTTTCTAGTAAATGAAGTCTCCTAGCTAGAAGTCATGATATCACAGTTTCCTTTGATGGACAACCGTAGAAGGATTCCACAACCAGTTTATGGTGAGTTGTTAGAGCCTTAATGAGTCCTTGGCAGTAGGTCAGGAGATCTCCTTATAACTAAGTAGGGGAAAACACTCCCTCAGTTAAATGCATGGACTGGCCTGTGACAATCTCAAAAGCGGAGAGGTGGTGTTTTCCAGAGCTGGTAGACAGCAGGATGAACAGAGCTAGAGGGAGCGCCCTAGGACAGGGCAGATTAAGAGTGTTTGTAATCTCAGGCAATGGGCTCTTTATTATTCCATTGATTCATTCTATAAGCCCAGAAGACTATGGGTGGTGGGCATGATGGAAGTGTTGCAGAATAGGCCAGATATCAAAAACTCATTCTAATATTTGGCTAGTAAAATCAGGTCCACAATCACTATGGAGTTTAGAGGGAACTCCCAAAGTGGGGATAATTCTCTGAAAAAGAATTTTGGCTAATATCATGGCCATGGCTTGTCTTCAAGGAAAGGCCTATGCCTGATGGAAATACATATCTATCATCTCAAGTGCATACTTGCATCCAAGTGAGTAGGGTTACTTGGATAAATATAAGTTGTTAGTTTGCAAAAGGTCCATTTGGCAACGGGAATTCTCTGGGGGCAGGCTTTGGGGACTTCACAGCATTATACAAAGAACAGATTCTGCATCATTTATAGACTTTAGAAGCAACCACAGAGAAAGGACCCCACTTGTACTGTTTGTTCCCACTGGATTATTTTGTAAGGGCTCCAATGGGTAAGGTTATGTTTAAAGGCAGGGGTGGCCCTTTGTAAATTTTCTGGAAGGACAGGATGAAAGTTAAGTCCTTTCCATAACTGAAATTATGATTTATAGGTAAAACTCGGTTTTGCCCATTTTTCCTTTTTTTTTTTTTTTTTTTTTTTTTGCCATCTGGAGACATCTTTTGAGACCTAGGGAGTCTGGAGAAAGTTTTTTGGAAGGAACAATGGGTAAGGGTAGGATTTGAATGGAAATAGGGATAACAGGAGAAGTGGTATCATTTAGTGCTACCATCTTGGCTGTAGCATCAGCTAGGTGGTTGCCTCTACTATCTTTGATATTCTCAGAGGAGTGGCCTTGGGTTTCAATAATAGACAGGGCTCTAAGAGGCAAAATGGCACCAAGAAGTACCAAAACATGATCTTTATTTTTGGTAGGCTGTCTGGAAGAGGTCAGAAATTTTCTGTTTCCAGAGCATTCCAAAGTCATAGACAACCCCAACAGAGTATCTGCTGTCTGTGTAAATGTGTGCAGTTTAATCTCTGGCTAACAGGCAAGCTGGGGTAAGCATATGTCATTCTGCCTGTCAGGTGGACCAGGTATTAGTCACAGGCCCCCCTCGTTCATGAATGAGAACAGAAAAAGTAAGGTCATAAATTAGGGTGTCCCAACATGAGTGGCAAGAACAGTTGGTGCTTGAGATTCTTAAAGGCTTTTTGGCTGTCAGTAGTACAAGTGAGGGAGTCTAGGGAGAAGCCTTGGGCAGAGTATATTAATGTTGTGTCATCAAAGAGAAATTAGGGATCCAAGCTCTATGGCAGACCACAAGTCCCCAGAAACCCTTATGTTATCTTTTAGTATTAGGCAAGAGAAAATAAAGTATGTCTTGAAAGTGGGTGAAGTCAATGTTTACTCCTGATGTCCAAGGAACCTGATGGAGTCCCAGTAAATGTATAATTTGTCTTAGAGCCTTGTATGCCTTAAGGGCTAGCTGGTGAAGTAAGTGGCGAGTGTCAGTGTGGCAAGCCTTTTGAGAGAGGGAGCATAAAAGCAAGACATTGATGTTTAGTAATTGAGTCAAATTACCTGGGAAGGTAATTTCTTTTAGGTCAGTCTGCAGAATCTGGGAATGGTGTGAAGGGCTCTTGGTGTATTCTTGGGAAAGCACCATGCATGTAAACTGTTAGACTTTCCAAGCAAAGGCAAAAAGAAACTGACTTTTGGGGCCAAAAGGAGGACTGAAGAAGGTGCTGCAGAGATCAGTTGTGGAGAAACAGTGAGTGTCAGGAGGAATCTTGGGTAAGAGTGGTTGTGGATCAAACACAACAGGGTGTCAAGGACTGACAATGTTGTGAGTGGCTCTAAGATCCTGGATGCATCTCCATCCCTTCACATTAGGCTTACAGACTGGCACAATGGATGTGCTACAGGGACTAGTGAAGAGGACTATGAGTCCCTGGGAAATGAAACTGCTGACTATAAATTCTGTATCAGCTAAAGCTTCAGAATTGAGGGGACATTGTTTTTAAATTGGAAGAGGATTGTTAGTGTCTATTTGTATAGACTCACTTTTTTTTGGAATGCATCACTGAATAGCCTTCTAGTCCTTTTTTTTCTGGAAGGACCATTAGAATGGAGTTAATCAAGTTGGCAAGGATTTTTCTCGCTGTCTTATAGGCCCTTTCTCCAGTAAGATGAAAATCTTCTTGGGGCCTATCCCAGTTACGTAATCCAATCTTCAGACCCACTTCATTCGCTGCCTGGACTGAGAGACAAATGTCTCTTTTTATTTCGATCCAGCTTTCTTTTTCTGGAGCTGTTCTCGGGACTGTCCCTTCATTTTACAACCTTGGCAGATCTAAAGAGCAGAGGTGACTGCAAACCGAGTGCCCACTGTCTTCTCCTAGGCAGATACAGACCCATCATTCACCACAGGAACACCCCGGGCTGATGCTCTGCTCTCCTTAGCGTAGCCCACCTGGAGCAGCACAGACCCACCAACCCACCTCTGGTAATTTCAACCTGATAGTGACGAAATACTCCTTTACAAACACAAATCCTGTCATGTCACTCTTCTGACTTAACTTTGCCAATGGTTTCCCACTGGCCTTAGAACAAGAACCACAGTGCTGACTATGATCTCCAGACACTGAGTGCTCTTGCCGTCTGCCCTCTCCCGTCCAGTCCACCCCAGGTGCCTCTCGAAGACATAGCAGACTTTTGGGTGTCTGGGGATTTTCATACACATTATCTCAACACATCTACCCAAAGCCCACTCTTATCAAATTTTCTAAGACTTTGTGCAGCTAAATCCTTAAAGGATTATGTAATTTCATATTATAAAAATTTCATAACATCATTCTTCAAAAGACAAAAAAAAATGTTATTTGTCAAATCATCTGTGAAAATAACTCTCAATTTATAAATCAAGAAAATAGTAGCTAAATACAGAGTCCATATTTAGGATAACTAATGGAGAAAAATGAAATCTTAACGCTAAGTGAAAGCCTAATTGAAACAAAATTTATCATTAAAATTTCATAAGAATTGAATGGACAGCATATTACCTTGTTATATTCTTATCTGTGTGTATGTATATACGTGTGTGTGTGTATGTATATGTGTATATACATAGACAAGTTGCAAGATATTTCAGATTTAAACACTGATGTTTACATAATCAGCAATAGAGTTAATTGATGAAAAGTCCCAGTCTGCATCCTGACAATCTATATAAATATCTAAAACAGCTTTTTTATATAAGGAACAATTAGTACAGGAAAGAGATAATTGTTTAAATGACTTATTAATATTTATGGATATTGAAATCCAGTAAGGAGGTATGATTATTATGTCAAAACTTTGTTACAGGACTTAGGGCAAGTACACATTAGACACTAAAATTGCCCGTCATCTCAATGAACCAAATGGCTGGCTCTGTTGCCCCTTGTGCGGTGGCAAATTCTTGGCCCCGTGGACCTTCCCCAGAAAGTCTAGTTCAACAGGAAAGTTCCCACAATTTAGGATATCATAAGGAAGGAAAAAATGTACCTAAAAATATATTTCTTTGACATAATTGGAGATTATGTAAAGAGAGCCAGCAAGAAGAGGTAGCCCTGCAAAGCTGGCTTTTGTGGGGGAAATTTGCATGTGTACAAAATTTGCATAAACTCAGCCAAGCCTTCCCTTGTTGGGTCCTAGGAAAGAGGAACAAAGACTCTGACAACTTAAAGACTGGAAAGCAACATTTACCATCTATATTCTCTGAGGGCTGCTACCTGTGAGGGTTCTTCTACATAACAAGACAACCCTTGCTAGCCAGGCCTCCTCTTCTTTCCCTCCCATAACCTGTCTTGCCACTGTAACCTGTTTTACCACTATAACCTGTTTGTGGCCATCCCCTAAGCCCACATTTTTCTGTAACTTCTGTGATGTCCCCTGTGTACACATCAATAAAGTTTCTATGCCTTTGCTGCAATTAATCTGCCATTCGTGAGCTGATTTTTCAGCAAACCTTCCGAGGGTGAAGGGGACACTTTCCCTTGGTTCCTACAGTTTGACTCTGTGAGCAGGCTCTGCTCTCCTGAAACCCACAGCCAAGTGAATCCAGGTCCTGATGAGCCATCAACAGTGTTAGGATTTCTTTCTTTTTTTCTTTGAGACAGAGTTTCGCTCTTGTTACCCAGGCTGGACTGCAATGGTGCGATCTCGGCTCACCACAACCTCCGCCTCCTGGGTTCAGGCAATTCTACTGCCTCAGCCTCCTGAGTACCTGGGATTACAGGCATGCGCCACCGTGCCCAGCTAATTTTTTTGTATTTTTAGTAGAGACGGGGTTTCACCATGTTGACCAGGATGGTCTCGATCTCTTGACCTCATGATCCACCCGCCTCAGCCTCCCAAAGTGCTGGGATTACAGGTGTGAGCCACCGCGCCCGGCCCAAGGGTTAGGATTTCTTATCAGTCAGGCTCCAGGCCTCGGTCTTTCTGTGGAATCTGGTTAATCAGATGGTTAATATTGTTGTTTGTTTCTTTTACTTCTCCAAAATCTTGATTAATGGGAAAAAAGGATTTGTTTGACTAGTCTTGGTCTAGTGACTCTGGTATACTTTTGGGTACTTTGTGGTTTGAGTATCCATAGTGTTTGATCCCTTTTCTCCCAGAAATAGTCTTTTCCTTTGTCTTTGTCTTTGTGTGTCCTCCTGTTACAAAGAGTGGTATCATTTTAGATTCTCTCTCATCTTGTTTGATGTCCTTGAAAGCTGAACTTGTGACCAAGTGGAAGGACTCTCTTGGTCTGTGTCATTCGGGCAGTGTGATTTTTGAGTCACATTGGGTGGCCAGTCTCCAAAAGGCTGCAAAATCGAAATGTTTTGTTCCAAATATGTCAAACTCTCAGAAGAGTTTGTCTTAAGAAGTTTCATTTCTATAGTTTTGTCATCTCACTGCTTGTTGCCTGGTTAGTGCTGAGAAAGTGCAAGCCTAGTCAGGCCTATGCAGTGTCACAGATTAAAAGGTCTGTGAGTAGCCACCTCCCTCTGAAATTTTGGATTGCCAAAGGCAAGCACCATGCTCAACAATCTGTGGTAACAAGAGTCCTTTGCTATCTGACCCTATTCCTGAGAGAGTTTTTCGGGATGGGAGTCTTTGGGTTTGCTTCTCTTTTGCAGTCTCCAGGAAACATCTTTCTTTAAACCTGGGCTTTCCATGAAGAGGCTATTGGATTGAGTCACTATTGGAATAAGTACACCATTGAAAATTCTATGGCCAGAAGGTGAATCTTTTAAATTAGATTCTGAAATTTTTTAAAAAACACTTGATATCTCTCATTCTAAACAATTGATGGGAAGATCAAATTAAAAGAAAGACATGCAATAGTGTCATGGCAACCCCTAGAAATCCTCTTGACACAAGAGCAAAAATCTAACCTAAACAAATTTAAAATTTTTGTAAGCTCAAACTGCCTGCTGTGGATTCCCTGCAGGATTAACAATACCAACAATACCATCCTGGCCAACATGGTGAAAACCCATCTCTACTAAAAATACAAAAAATGAAAATAAAAATTAGCTGGGCGTGGTGGTGCATGCCTGTAATACCAGCTACTCTGGAGGCTGAGGCAAGAGAATCCCTTGAACTAGGGAGTTGGAGGTTGCAGTGAACTGAGATCGCTCCACTGCACTACAGCCTGGCAACAGAGCAACACTCCATCTCAAAAAAAAAATAAATAAATAATGAACACTGCTCCACCTGTTATCTGGTACTTCCAATTCCACACTTTTTTTTTTAGCCTTGGCCTGGGTTTGATTTCTGCTCTGCTCAGGAAACCAGTCCCTATTCACTTAATATTTGTGTAATTTTTAATTTTGGAGGTACCCACTTACATGTTTGGAGATGCCTTGTGAATCCTTGGTTAAGTCACAACCTTGGTCAAGGCTTATTACTTTCATTTGGGAGGGTACTTTTGTTTAAAAAAAAAAAAATCGAAACTCAGAAATGCCAAATAAAATATGTTAACAAGAGATTTTAAAAGATTTTTAAAGAGCTTCATAGTCAAAGTTGAGTTAATTAAAACTGATATTAAGGTTATGTATGTATAAATATATATTGTTTAAGGCCCCTCTCTATTCTCTCTCTATGTAAAACTTCTCAGTCAACTGTATTCCTGTCTTCTTAAACCTCTGCTAACCATATCTCCTCCCTCTGTCTGCTTCTCCATCTATTCTGTGTGTCCCTCCTTCCCCTTACCACTTTCAGTGCCACAGAGGGGACCTACAAACAATTCTAACTGCCTGGGATCCCTTAAGGAAAACACAAAAGGCTACACGGGTTCTCTTTTTGGGAGGAATCTTTGTTTATCCTCATGGAACACGAAGAGTTGTAACTGGACAGATTCAAGTCTGAAGCTCTACTACTCTCTTTTTCACTAAACTCCTTGATAACTTTGGCTATTAGTTACATGCATGTGTACATGTGAATGTTATATGTTGTGTCTACATATATGTATATGGTCATACATATCTTTACATATTATCTATACATGGTACCACATTAACCTGAATGAGTACTCATAAATGAATAAGACCAAATTTTTTTCAAGTTTATGTAACTTGAATATCTTTTGATAAATAAAACTAGATTGTTATTGTTGGTTTAATAAAAATAACTATGTCTTCTGAGCCAACAACAAAATATACATGTACTTAACTTTAAGGTTCTTGCTTTCATGATGCTTGCCTAACATACAGTAATATAAAAATGGCTAATAGAAAATTTAAATTGTGATGATGACTAGGTGTATCTAATGTCCCCTAAAATTGCCTAAATATAATTGTTAAAATTAAGTGAAAAAAACAGATGTAAATGAGGTAAAAGTTTATAAATGAACTTTTCACAACAAAGTTTTGATATGTTTACTTAGGTTTTTCAATGCTTTTTGGTAACCATACCCTTTGAGTTTTACTAAGCTAAATTAAATGATGGGTTGGGGTTAAGATACCATGGGGACTGTGGAACAAACTGTCCCACCTTCACCAGAGACTAGTCCAGCAAGAAAGTTCCCATAGTTCATAATACCATATTGAAGGAAATAAAAATGTTTGGCCACAAAAGATTGGCCAGATCTAGGCAAGATTAACTAGGAGCCTGATTCTTCCCTTCACCCCTGCAATATCACACCAGGTATGTTCTTTTCTCATCCAAGAAAACCTGCTCCAGGGATTCCCGGGCAACATGACCAAATAGGAACAGCTCTGGTCTGGTAAGACCAATGCGGAAGGCGAGTGATTTCTATATTTCCAACTGAGGTACCTGGTTCATCTCACTGACACTGGTTAGACAGTGGGTACAGCCCACAGAGGGCCAGCAGAAGCAGGGTGGGGGTCGCCTCGCCCAGGAAGTGCAAAGGGTCAGGGAACTCCCTCTTCTAGCCACAGGAAGTCCTGAGAGACCCTGCCTTGAGGAACAGTGCTATCCGGCCCAGATACTACACTTTTTCCAGTCTTGCAACCCACAGACCAGGAGATTCCCTTGGATGCCTACACCACATGGGCCCTGGGTTTCAAGCACAAAACTTGGCAGCTGTTTGGGCAGACAGACACTGAGCTAGCAGCAGGAGTTGTTTCTCCTACCTCAGTGGCACCTGGAACACCAGTGAGACAGAACCATTCACTCCCCTGGAAAGGGGACTGAAGCCAGGGAGGCAAGTTGTCTTGCTCAGCGGATCCCACCCCCATGGAGCCCAGCAAGCTAAGATCCACTAGCTTGAAATTCTTGCTGCCAGCACAGCAGTCTGAAGACAACCTGGGATGCCTGTGCTTGGTGGGGGGAGGGGCATCCACCATTACTGAGGTTTGAGTAGGTGGTTTTCCCCTCACAGTGAAAACAAAGCCATCAGGATGTTCAGACTGGGCAGAGCCCACCACAGTGCCACAAAGCCACAGTAGCCAGACTGTCTCTCTGGATGCCTCCTCTCTGGGCAGGGCATCTCTGAAAGAAAGGTAGCAGCCTCAGTCAGGGTGTTATACATAAAACTCCCATCTCCCTGATACAGAGCACCTGGGGGAAGGGGTAGCTGTGGGCACAGCTTCAGCAGACTTAAACATTCCTGCCTGCTGGCTCTGAAGAGAGCAGTGGATCTCCCAGCACAGCATTTGAGCTCTGTTAAGGGACAGACTGCCTCCTCAAGTGGGTCACTGACCCCTAAGCCTCTTGACAGGAGACACCTCCCAGCAGGGGTCGACAGATACCTCATTCAGCAGAGCTCTGGCTGGCATCTGGCGGGTGCCCTCTGGGACAAAGCTTCCAGAGGAAGGAGCAGGCAGCAACATTTGCTGTTATGCAGCCTCCACTGGTGATACCCAGGCAAACAGGGTCTGGAGTGGACCCCCAGCAAACTCCAGCAGACCTGCAGAAGAGGGGTCTGACTGTTAGAAGGAAGACTAACAAACAGAAAGCAATAACATCAACATCAAAAAAAAAAAAAGGACAACCAAGCAAAAACTCCATCCAAAGGTCACCAATGGCAAAGACCAAAGGTAGATAAATCCATGAAGATGAGCAAAAACCAGCGTGAACAGGCTGAAAATGCCAAAAACCAGAATGTTTATTCTCTGCCAAAGGATCACAACTCCTTGCCAGCAAGGGAATGAAACTGAATGGAGAATGAGTTTGACAAATTAACAGAAGCAGGTTTCAGAAGGTGGGTAATAACAAACTCCTCTGAGCTACGGGAGCATGTTCTAACCCAATGCAAGGAAGCTAAGAACCTTGATAAAAGGTTAGAGGAATCACTAACTAGAATAACCAGTTTAGAGAAGAACATAAATGACCCGATGGAGCTGAAAGACACGGCATGAGAACTTTGTGAAGCATACACAAGTATCAATAACTTAATCAATCAAGTGGAAGAAAGGATATCAGAGATTGAAGATCGACTTAATGAAATAGAGCATGAAGACAAAATTAGAGAAAAAAAGAAGGGAAAGGAACAAAGCCTCCAAGAAATATGGGACTATGTGAAACGACCAAACCTATGCTTGATTGGTGTACCTGAAAGTGATGGGGAAAATGGAACCAAGCTGGAAAACACACTTGCAAGATGGGCCAACATTCAAATTCAGGAAACACAGAGAGCACCATAAAGATATTCCTTGAGAAGAGCAACCGCAAGACACATAATTGTCAGATTCACCAAGGTTGAAATGAAGGAAAAAATGTTAAGGGAAGCCAGAGAGAAAGTTTGGCTTACCCACAAAGGGAAGCCCATCATCAGACTAACAGCAGATCTCTCTGCAGAAACCCTACAAGCCAGAAGAGAGTGGAGGCCAATATTTAAAATTCTTAAAGAAAAGAATTTTCAACCCAGAATTTCATATCCAGCCAAAATAAGCTTCATAAGTGAAGGAGAAATAAAATACTTTGCATACAAGCAAATGCTGAGGGATTTTGTCACTACCAGGACTGCCTTAACAAGAGCTTCTGAAGGAAGTACTAAATATGGAAAGGAAAAACCAGTATTAGCCACTGCAAAAACAAACAAAAACATAAAGACCAACGACACTAGGAAGAAACTGCATCAACTAACGAGCAAATTAACCAGCTAGCATCATAATGGCAGGGTCAAATTCACACATAACAATATCAGCCTTAAATATAAGTGGGCTATATGCCCCAATTAAAAGACACAGACTGGCAAATTGGATAAAGAGTCAACACTCATCAGTGTGCTGTATTCAGAAGACCAATCTCATGTGCAAAGACACACATAGGCTCAAAATAATGGGATGGAGGAAGATTTACCAAGCAAATGGAAAAAGCAAAATAAAAGCAGGGTTGCAATCCTAGTCTCTGATAAAACAGACTTTGAATCAACAAAGATCAAAAGACAAAGAAGGGCATTACATAATGGTAAAGGGATCAATGTAACAAGAAGAGCTAACAATCCTAAATATATATGCACCCAACGCAGGAGCACCCAGATTAATAAAGCAAGTTCTTAGAGACCTAGAAAGAGACTTAGACTCCCACACAATAATAGTGGGAGACTTTAACACTCAACTGTCCATATTAGACAGGTCAATGAGACAGAAAATTAACAAGCATACCCAGGACTTGAAATCAGATCTGGACCAAGCGACCTAATAGACATCTACAGAACTCTCCATCCCAAATCCACAGAATATACATTCTTCTCAGCACCACATAGCACTTATTCTAAAATCTACCACATAATTGGAAGTAAAATACTCTTCAGCAAATGCAAAGAACAGAAATCATAATAAACAGTCTCTCAGACCACGGTACAATCAAACTAGACTCAGGATTAAGAAACTCACTCAAAACTGCACAACTACATGGAAACTGAACAACCTGCTCTTGAATGATACTGGGTAAATAACAAAATTAAGGTAGAAATAAATAAGCTATTTGAAACCAATGAGAACAAAGATGCAACATACCAGAATCTCTGGGACACAGCTCAAGCAATGTTTAGAGGGAAATTTATAGTACTAAATGCTCACAGGAGAAAGTGGGAAAGATCTAAAATAGATACCCTAATATCACAATTAAAAGAACTAGAGAAGCAGGAGCAAACAAATTCAAAAGCTAGCAGAAGACAATAAATAACTAAGATCAGAGCAGAATGGAAGAAGATGGAGACATGAAAAAACATTCAAAAAAATCAATGAATCCAGGAGCTGGTTTTTTGGAAAGATTAACAAAATAGACCACTAGCCAGACTAATAGAGAAGAAAACAGAGAAGAATCAAAGACACAGTACAAAATGATAAAGGAGAGATCCCACAGAAATACAAACTACCATCAGAGAATAGTATAAACGCCTCTACACAAATAAACTAGAAAATCTAGAAGAAATGAGTAAATTCCTGGACACATACGCCCTCCCAAGACTAAATCAGGAAGAAGTCAAATCCCTGAATAGACCAATAAGAAGCTCTAAAATAGAGGCAGTAATTGATAGCCTACCAACCAAAAAATGCCCAGGACCAGGTGGATTCACAGCCGAATTCTACCGGAGTTACAAAGAGGAGCTTGTACCATTCCTTCTGAAACTATTCCAAACAATAGAAAAAGAGGGACTCTTCCCTCACTCATTTTATGAGGCTAGCATCATCCTGATACCAAAACCTGGCAGAGACACAATAAAAACAGAAAACTTCAGGCCAATATCCCTCATGAACATCAATGTGAAAATCCTCAATAAAATACTGGCAAACCGAATCCAGCAGCACATTAAAAAGCGTATCCACCATGATCAAGTTGGCTTCATCCCTGAGATGCAAGGCTGGTTCAACATGCACAAATCAATAAATGTAATCCATCACATAAACAGAGCCAATGACAAAAACCATATGATTATCCCAATTGATACAGAAAAGGCTTTCAATAAAATTCAACATCCTTTCATTCTAAAAACAGTTAATAAACGAGGTATTGAAGGAATATATCTCAAAATAATAAGACTTATTTATGACAAACCCACAGCAAATATCATACTGAATGGGCAAAAGCTGGAAGTATTCCCTTTGAAAACTGGCACTGGACAAGGATGCCCTGTCTCACCACTCCTATTCAACATAGTACTGGAAGTTCTGGCCAGGGCAATCAGGCAAGAGAAAGAAATAAAGGGTATTCAAACAGGAGGAGAGGAAGTCCAGTTATTTCTGTTTGCAGATAACATGACTGTATATTTAGAAAACCCCATTGTATCAGCCCCACAATTCCTTAAACTGATAAGCAACTTCAGCAAAATTTCAGGATACAAAATCCATGTGCAAAAATCACAAGCATTCCTATACACCAATAACAGACAAACAGAGAGCCAAATCATGAGGGAACTCCCATTCACAATTGCTACAAAGAGAATAAAATACCTAGGAATACAACTTACAAGGGATGTGAAGGACCTCTTCAAGGAGAACTACAAACAACTGCTCAAGGAAATAAGAGAGGACACAAACAAATGGTAAAGCATTCCATGCTCATGGATAGGAAGAATCAATATTGTGAAAATGGCCATACTGCCCAAAGTAATTTATAGAGTCAATGCTATCCCTATCAAGCTACAATGGACTTTCTTACAGACTTTTAGAAAAAACTACTTTAAATTTCATATGGAAACAAAAAAGAGCCTGTATAATGAAGACAATCCTAAGCAAAAAGAACAAAGCTGGAGGCATCAGACTATCTTACTTCAAACTATACTACAAGGCTACAATAATCAAAACAGCATGGTACTGGTACCAAAACAGAGATGTAGACCAATGGAACAGAACAGAGGCCTCAGAAATAACACCACATATCTACAACCATCTGATCTTTGACAAACCTGACAAAAACAAGCAATGGGGAAAGGATTCACTATTTAATAAAAATGGTGCTGGAAAAACTGGCTAGCCATATGCAGAAATGTGAAACTAGACCCCTTTCTTATACCTTATACAAAAATAAACTCAAGATGGATTAAAGAATCAAACATAAGACCTAAAACCATAAAAAACCCTAGAAAAAAACCTAGGTAATACCATTCAGGAAAAAGGCATGGGCAAAGACTTCATGACTAAAACACCAAAAGCAATTGCAACAAAAACCAAAATTGACAAATGGGATCTAATTAAACTAAAGAGTTCTGCACAGCAAAAGAAACTTTCATCAGAGTGACCAGGCAACCTACAGAATGGGAAAAAATTTTGCAATCTATCCATCTGATGAAGGGCTAATATCCAGAATCTACAAAGAACTTAAATTTACAATAAAAAAAACAAACAACTTCATCAAAAAGTGGGTGAAGGATTTGAAGAGATACTTTTCAAAAGAAGACATTTATTCAGCCAACAAACATATGAAAAAAAGCTTATCATCACTGGTCATTAGAGAAATGCAAATCAAAACCACAAAGAGATACCATCTCATGCCAGTTAGAACGGCAATCATCAAAGAGTCAGGAAACAACAGATGCTGGAGAAGATGTGGAGAAATAGGAATGCTTTTTATACCATTGGTGGGAGTGTAAATTAGTTCAGCCATTGTGGAAGTGTGGCAATTCCTCAAGGATCTAGAACTAGAAATACCATTTGACCCAGCAATCCCATTACTGGGTATATTCCCAAAGAATTATCAATCCTTCTTCTATAAAGACACATGCACATGTATGTTTATTGCAGCACTATTCACAATAGCAAAGACTTCGAACCAACCCAAATTCCCATCAATGTTAGACTGGATAAAGAAAATGTGGCACATATATACCATGGAATACTATGCAGTCATAAAAAAGGATGAATTCATGTCCTTTGCAGGGACATAGATGAAGCTAGAAACATCATTCTCAGCAAACTAACACAGGAACAGAAAAGCAAACACCATATGTTTTCACTCATTAGTGGGAGTTGAATAATGAGAACATGTGAGCACAGGGAGGGGAACATCACACATCGGGGCCTGTTGGGGTGTGGGAAAAAGGGAGGGATAGTGTTAGGAGAAATCCCTAATGTAGACGACGGGTTGATGGGTGCAGCAAACCACCATGGCACATGTATACCTATGTAACAGACCTGCACGTTCTGCACATGTATCCCAGAACTTAAAGTATAATTTAAAAATAAATAAAACCAAACAACCTGTTCCTAATTAGCATTGTTAACCTTGCTGTTCCTAAGGTAGGAGTGGAACTACAAAAAACAGGAGCATCCGTGCAACATGAAACTTTGTGAATATCATAAAAGATAAAATAGGAAACACTTGGTAAATAAAACCTTATGTATTAAATATGCTCATTCATATGCAAATATATGTAACTATTAATTGAAATACTGGCTGCACAATGGGACTTGAAATCAAGAGGGCCTAATAATACACTGTGAATATGATGAGAACTGATATGTTTTGGGTATTTGTCCCCTCCAAATCTCATTTTGAAACATGATCCCCAATGTTGGAGGTATCCCCTGGCAGGAGGGGTTTGGGTCATGGGGGTGGATCTTTCTTGAATGGCTTGGTGCCCTCTGCATAGTAATGAGTTCACAAGAGATCTAGTTGTTATATTCCCCCACTCTCTTGCTGTCTTTCTCCTCATGTGGCACGCTGGCTCCCCTTGACTTCCACAATGAGTAAAAGCTTCCACAGGCCTCACCAGACAGAGATGCTGGCACCATGCTTTTTGAATAATCTGCAAGACCATGAGCCAAGTAAAGCTTTCTCCTTGATAAATTACCCAGCTGCAGGTATTTCTTTACAGCAACACAAAATGGACAAACACAAAAGCTCAGCGATATTTCAGTTCAGATCCCAGCTAACTCCTGCCGTCACCCTATGATCTTGGGTCATAGTCTCTCTTAGCATTACATTCTTTGTCTCTAACACAGGCATAGAGGATAACTTTCCCAGGTGGTCCAGGATTTAGTGAGATTAATTATGCAAACCTGTCAGTTATATGGGCACATATTCCAAAGAACAAAACTCAGGGATGGGTATACATGGTTATAGACTCAGAAACACTAAACACACCCATATGTATGGCAGCAGTAATCGCAATAGTCAAAAGTTGGAGGCAACACAAGCGCCCATCAATGGATGACTAGATAAATAAAATGTGGTATATAATATTATTCTGCTTTAAAAACAAAGGGAATTCTGACACATACTGCAACATGGATGAAACGTCATTATGCAGAGAGAAATAACCTAGGCACAGAAGGACAAATATTGTATTCTTTCACTTATCTGAGCTACCTAGAGTAATCAATTCACTGGGACATGAAGTAGAGAGGTAGTTTCCAGGGACCGGAGGAGGGAGGAATAGGAAGTTAGTGTTTAATGAACACAGAATTCCTGTTGGGGACAATGAAAAAAGTTCTGGAGACGGATGGTAGTAATGGATACATGATGACTGTAAATGTGGCTAATGCCATAGGACTGTATACTTAAGATGGTTTAAATGGTAAATTTTAAGTGTATTCAATCAGAAAGAACACAGGAATGAAGTACTGCTGTGTGTTATAATGTGGATGAACCTTGAAAACATCTTAAGTGAAAGAAACCAGAACCAAAAGCCACATACGATATGACCTCATTTATATGGAATGTCCAGAACAGCAAATTCATAGAGTCAGAAAGTAGATTAGTAGCTTCCAGGGACTGAAGGAGGGGGAAATGGGAAGGGACTTCATAATGGGTACTGAGTTTCCTTTGGAGGTGATAAAAAGGCTCTGGAACTAGACAGGTGGCTGTACAACACTGTCAAGGTGTTAAATTTCACCAAATTGTATAATTTAAAATAGAAGCCATCATTCTCAGGAAACTAACACAGGAACAGAAAACCAAACATCACATGTTCTCACTCAGAAGTGGGAGTTGAACAGTGAGAACACGTGGACACAGGGAGGGGAACATCACACACCAGGGCTTGTTGGGGGGGTGAGGGACAAGGGGAGGGAGAGTATTAGCATAAATACCTAATGCATGTGGGGCTTAAAACCTAGATGACAGGTTGATAGATGCAGCAAACCACCATGGCACATGTATACCTATGTAACAAACCTGAACATTCTGCACATACATCCTGGAATTTAAACTGAAAAAAAAAAAAGCTTAAAGTGGTGAAATGGTGAAATTCATATCAAATGAATTTACCGCAAAAATCCTCATTTCTTATATTTATTTCACTGTGCATAAGATTTGTTCCTTAAAGGACATGGTGTGAAGTTGGAGCCTTCCTGAGCCCTGGCTACCACACTAACACGTGGGGCCAAAGTCCAAGGTCATGAGAGATAGAACTCTTTATAATGACCTAGTAGCTTCCATAGCTGGACAACAAAGCACAAAACAGTGCCTTCAGACTGACTTTTTTGGTTGACAGGCAGGCATCCCTGCCCCTCTCCTCTGCCACCTGCCCCGACAGTTATGTACACATCCCCAGGATCTATTTCCCCATCTACAAGAGAAAATGATTCCCAAGGCCCTTCTGGTATAAACCACCAGTGAGCTCTCCTGGGCACACCCTCTCCTCGAGTATTCCCACAGGGCTTCCCTCTCTCCCACTCTGCTCCCCTCCACCTACCCCCCAGTGCTGCACAGCCTGAGTCCTTGACACTCAGTCAGGCAGAAGGCATCAGGCTCATGGCCAGAAGTGGCCAGTCAAGGCCAGTCACTGCTGGTCACAGCCAGTTCAGACTGGTGTTCAGAAAAATAAAATAGCAACTTATAAAGATAATTATATCCTGGCTTTTGCCTTTTCTTTCAGTCTGTTTTTCTACAAAATTGAGTGATGTACACACAGATTTCTTTAACTTTGCAAGGATGGAGAGAGAATAAATGCCTGATAGGTGACATAATGCCCATTTCATCATTTATTCATCGGACGTTGATTGAATACCTGCTGTGTGTGAATTGATGTGCTAAGTGTTGGTGTTTCTACATTTTCCCCTCTTATACTACGCACACTCAATACAGAACAGTTCCGGCCACCAAGTGAGGGGATTTTTCACACATTAACAAATTTTCCTGTTATCTGCAGACACCGGCCGGATGCCCTACAATTCAATTCAATTCCCTCACTAACTGGAGTTAGCACAGATCCCGCACTTTAAGGGTGCAGTCCCACAAGACTGCCTCCCACCCCAGATGCCAATCTTAAGCCCCAGGTTTTCACCTGTACTTCTAACTGACTGGATATCATTCAGGGTTCCTGTGACTGTCAGCTTTGATAATTTGCTAGGAGAACTCACAGAATTCAGGGAAACACTCGTTACATTTACCAGTTTATTATATAATGAAGGATATAGATGAACAGACCTTGAAGAGATAATTAGGGTGAGGTCTGGGAGGGTCCTGAGTGAAGGAGCTTCTGTCCCCATGGAGTTGAGGTGTGCCACCCTCCTGGCTCATAGGTGTGTCACCGACCTGGAAGCATTCTGACACCCACAGTTTAAGGACTTTTGTGGAGGCTTCATCTCGCAGGTATCGTCTATTATTAACTCAATTTCTAGCTTGTTGTCCTTTCCCAGAGGAGAGGAGGTGGAGCTGAAAGTTTCAACCTCTCTAACCACGGCTTGGCTTTTCTGGTTACCAGCTCTATGCAGGAGCCCACCAAAAGTTGCTTCATTAGAACAAAAGACACTCCTATTACCCAGAAAATTCGAAGAGATTAAGAGCTCTGTGTCAGAAGCAGGGATCAGAGATCAAATTAGAACGAGAGATGTTCTATACACTCCTATTGCTCAGGAAATTACAAGGGTTTTAGGAGCTCTGTGCCAGGAACTGGAGACAGGAGACAAAACATACATTCCTTGTTGTAGCACAATATCACAAATGTATAAGGACATATGTCATCAAAGAGAAAGGTAGAAAATTATAAATCTGAAATTACTAATACTGGTTAAAGAAAATTAAAAAGGGACAGTGGAGGAAGAAGGTAAGAAGAAGCAAGGCAAATTGTTTCAATTGTTCACAAAACTTCAATGTGCACGTTAATTACACATATATATTGGGTGCACTTGTATTTGTGTGCATATGTGGAAAATATGCATTAAAGGATGGGTCACTGTATTTGTTATCACTGCCATACCATGTTACTTAGTGTCTTAAAGCAAAACTCATTTATTAACTCACAGTTTTCAGAAGTCCAGGAATGTCATGGCTTAGTTGAACTCTCTGCTTAGGGTCTCATGAGGTTGAGATGAAAATGTAGGCACGGATGCATTCCTTTCTGCAGGCTCTGGGGAAGAATCTACTTCCAGGCTCACTCAGGTTGTTGGCAGAATTTAAAATTTCTTGTGGTTGTAGGACTGAGGTTTCCATTGCTCACCTGCTGTCAGCTGGGTCCCTTCTCTGAGGAACTTTAGACTGCCTGCCTTCCTTCTCATACGGCACCCCCACCTTCAAACCAGCAATGACCTGTCGAGGCCTCTCACTTCAAATCTCTCTGACTTCTTTTCTGCTCCTACTCGCTACTTTTAAGGGCTCAAGTAGCTACATCAGGTCCACCTGCGTAATTGCCCTATCTCAAGCTCACCTGGTAGGTAACCTCAATTGCATCTGTAAACTCCTTTATGCCATGTGATGAAAATTATTTGTGGGAGTAAGCCCTGGGAGTTAGGATCTGGGGGCCAAAATTCTGCCTGCCACAGTCAGCAGAAAATTAATTGCAGTCACCTCCACGCAGAACAATTTCAAATGGTCTCTACCTTTAAGCATATGCATCCCTGAGTTGTTTTAATTTTGAAAATAATTCATATGTACTCATTATAATCAGGAAAAGTAGCAATTTATTCAATAGAAAAACAAATTGCACGGGAGCAAAAGCCTGGTTCTTCATTATAGATTAAAGTTTGGTAGGCAGGGAGAGGGCATGTTCTGTAGGTCCTCTGTGACCTTGCATCTAGCAGAAAGGATCCAATCACTTTCTTAAGACTACCCAAGGGCTTCCTTTACTTTCACAATCTGGGAAATGATAAGATTCATTTTTGTGAATTGAAGTATAAGTGGAGATCTGTGTGTCGCTCCATACCAGGTGCCCAAGATGGTATAGTAGGCCTTTGAAGCAGGTTGAATTTTTCAAGCCATTTCCAGGAGAAGAACACTTCTGCCAGGGTCCTAGGGAAACAAGCAGCCCCTAAAAAGCTCCAGTTTTTCACAGTATTTTGGGAGACATCAAGAGGACTATCTCCCAGGCATCACGTGCCTGGTTAACAGGCTGATAAACTTCCTCCCGTGGCTACTCCAGGCCCAACTAGAAGGAGAGAAGAACAAGCCCACCGGCCTGCTGGTCTTTTCTGGGCTGCAGGTTAATGTCTCCTGGAATCCAGTCTTCCAGGTCAAAGGGATTCCTCCTTTCCCGTGAGAGATCATTATAAATCAGGCATGTGAGGGATGGCAGAGGTCCTCCACATCCTTTTCAGTGACCAGCAAAATGACTGACTTGAATATTCCCTGTGAAGGAAGGGGTAGTCTGTGTCCTAGCAGGAGCTCCCTAGGGTTGACAGTGGGGAGTGTCCCTTGAAGTTCAGTACTGTGCAGGGATAAGCAGAGGAGCCAGGGCTCTGCCTGGCCACCGTTGAGCAGGGGTCACACAGAACAGAGGCCTCTGTTTGGGCTAGACTTTGCAGAGACACTGTCAATGTTCCTGATATGGGAGAAGCCTACTACAGGACAGTCCTTAGGTGGAGGGTAGAATATAAATTTATACAAGGAAGACGAAAAGGAACATGTTCTCGTGTGTCTATACTTCCTCATCTAAATATCTGTCTCTACAGGGAGCACAGGCAGGAGTGTGCATAGCAGTCACCTCTTGCAGGGGCGTGTAGGGTCAGGAGAATATGAGGGAGATATTCCTCATTTTACACCCATTTTTGCCATCTGAATGTTTTTCATCAGGTGCTTGTATTATGGGAGAGAATGACCATGGCATGAGTATCAGGGCCTAGCAGCCTCTTTCAGTTTCATCTCTTCCCTGGCCTCTGGCCATGGCCACAGGCTTAGCAGTCTCCCAGCCTTTGGCCGTCCTCTCAGTCCTAGGCTCAGCAGCCCCTTATTCTAAACATATTGTTTGCTCCACCCCAGGGGGAAGGGCAAAGGGCCATGAGGGGTTCATGAGGCTCCTCTCCACCTGGCATTGACCCTCAGCTGGATTCCACGGGAATGTGAGGCTGCTGGGCTTTTGAATTCGCATAGGAATCTACTCCAAAATCGCTGCCTTCTTTTCCCCACAGGATCTGGGAATTATGAGAAATGAGCGGAACCAGCCTAGGATGGGAAAGATATCTTCATTGTGAAGCATGAGGCTGAAGGTGAGTGGGAAGGTCAGTGGAATAGCACATACGACACTGAGGCTCTGGGTGAAAAGCACGAGGTTGCAATTGAGTGTGTGTTTCCTGGAGCCACAGTCCCTTAGTCTCTGCACTGTCCAGCTGCTAAAACACTGTGTGTGCTCCTTCTCTGCTCCTAAGTTGACCCCACCGTCATAGCAGTCTTTTCCTTAAATCCATTTACACTCATTGTGGCGTTGTCAAGACAACTATTCAGACGCAAGCAGAGCTCTATTGCATAAAGGATGCAGGTTCATATGGAAAATTAGATTCATGTCTCCTTCCACCCCCACAGCCACACTCCCCACTCATTTCTCTATTAAACCATTCCAGTCAGAGCGGCCCACTATGTAAATTCATCCTGCATTCTAATCAGCACTGCCCAAAACGCGAAGCGGAAGGTGGAAGTACAGCCCTAGGGCATAGGATCACAGAGTAACAGGGACAAGTATGTTCTTAGGTCCAACCACCCACAACCTCTACACCTTCAGATCACACAGGCCACATCCACTGCATCTCAAGGAAGCACTTGTCCTTCTGAAAAGCTGCAATAAAATATGTGCAGCCAAAGTAATCATTTAAGCATTTACTTCCAACATTTAATAGGCAAGCTGGAGGGCAGTCGACTGGCTAGGCACAGGTAGCTTTATTACTCCTCGCATTTTTCTGTTCTACCACTGCCCCAGTCTCAGAATTTGAAGGTTTCCAGAGGGCCATATCCCAAAGCAGAGGGTGAGCTGCACCCTAGAGAAATGCAGTAGTCAGGTTTTTTCAGAGGGACAAAGACAGGACCAACAAGAGATATATATATGTGTGTGTGTGTGTGTGTGTGTGTGTGTGTGTGTGTGTGTGTGTGTGTGTGTGTATGGAGAGAGAGAGAGAGAGAGAGAGAGAAGGGAGTTTATTAGGGAGAATTGGCTCACACAATTACACAGATGAAATCCAATAATAGGCCCTCTGCAATCTGGGGAATAAGAAAAACTGGCAGCATAGCTCAGTCCAAGTCCAAACACTGCAAAACCAGGAAAACTAACACTGAAGTCCCCAGTCTGAGGCTAAAGGCTTGAGATCTCCTGGGAGGCTGCTGGTGCAAGTCCCAGAGTCCAAAAACCATGGATTCTGGAGACTGCTGTCTGAGGAAAGGAGGAGGAAATGGTATCCTCACTCCCAAAGTTGGTGGGGAGAGAGAGAGAGATAGGACGTCTCCTTCTTCTGCTTGATTTGTTCTAACTGCACCAGCAGCTGATTGGATGATAACCACTCACATTAAGGGGGCTCTTCCCTCCCAGTCCACTGATTCATGTCAATCGCCTCTGGATACACCCTCACAGGCACACTCAGAGACAGTGCATCACCAGGCATTGAGGTATCCCTTAACCCAGTCAAGGTGACACTAATATTAACCATTTCAGGAACTTTGGGTGTGCTCCTGCTTTAGCAAGAAGGAGAGGTGAGTTGACAGTGAGGCTGAGGCTTGGGGTAACACTCTCACCTCATGAAAGTGGTGAAACATGACAATAATCTCTAGAACAGCGGTCACTCATGACACACAAGGATGATACATGGGCAAAGGCTCATTCAGCAAAACTCACTGAAACAGTAAATTTTCCATGGAGCCCACCACACCAACTGAGAACGGAGTGATTATCTGAGATTGCCTCATCCCACAAACAAGAGAACACAGAGTCCTCCCACTGATCCTTCCTGGGGAGTGTCTGGGCAATCAGGTTTACTATATGGGAAGTAGCGGCAACATCACCAGGTTATGCAGGTCATGCTTCCAGGAAGACGTGATGAGCTAGTACTTCCAGAAAGGAATCCCTAGCATCACCAGTTGAGCTTCTTGCCGTGCAGACTACAATGTAGTGAGCAGTCCAGGCTTTTCTATAAGGTGCGTTCGCCACCCTTAGTCTGCATAAAGGACTTTGATCAAAAGCTGATGCATTGCTGGCATGTACCATGTCTGTGTTCATTTCTCTGACCTTATCCCCATCTTTGTAACTCTAGTATTTCCTTTGGCTGGTCCTCCCAGCCCTGTCTGGAAATTTCAGACTCAACGCTATGTTTGAATTTGCTGAACAGAACAGAAACAACAACAACAGCCCAAACTGAAGAGAGGATATTGAAAATTCTTCCAATTCATTCTGTTGCGCTGAAGAGTACATTGTTTTTCAAACATTTAGCAGCCTCTCTCATGATTCGTAGAAGAAAACATGCAAGAAACAAGCATATGGATATCAGGAGATTTTTATCATGCAATATAAAGGAGTGTATTACACACATATATGTTAATAGAGATACACAAGCGTGTGTCTGTCAAGAAATAGAACTTTACAGCCTTCAGGGGCTTCGTGAGGTCTCTTCACACTGGCTGCTCCTTCTAAGTCTGTCTTCATTTTTATTTTAACCATATTATAAAATATGTGTCAGCAACGTAACATATAAATTATATGCGCACTTAAAACAGTAACTATAGGGCACACAGTTGGGTAAACACTACCTAGTTTAGAGAACAGAATACTTCCTGTTATTTACAAACCACTAGTATGTCCCTTCCTGAGCACATCCCATTCAATCAAATCTACATGTACTCCCTCCTGACTTTTGTAAAACTCTCTACTTTTTACCATCTTAATTTGCTCCCCTAAGCATGATAGTTTTGTCTGTTCTTAAACTTTTGAACATGCAATAATACTGTTAACTTCTTTCGATTTGAAACTTTTGCTCACTCTAATGAGGGTCATTTATCTTGATGCTAATAGCCATAATTTCCTTATTTTTCATTGCTGTATATATTTCATTCTATGAACATTCCAGAATATATTAACCACTTCTTATAATGAGGAATATTTGTATTGTTTCCAGCATCAGAGTATTTTGAAGCAATGCTATGAACACAGCAAAAACCCTTCATATTAAAGGATCTCCATAGATACTTGAGACTTTTCCTATGGTTATTGAGATCGCGTGGTATGGTTTCAGTTTGCATGGTCATTTGCCTGGTCCTCCACTAGGTGCAAAGCGAGGACTGCCTGTACTAGTAAAACTCCTCCTACCCTTTTCTTAATCTTTGGAATTCTTTGCCTACTGCATCACTGTATCGTAGTTAGAATCACCTTGTCAACTGCCACACAAAAATGATTGCTTGCTTGGGATTTCGTTTGTGGTCATATCTAATATTTAAAATTATTCAGGGAGAACTGATGCTATTACAACATTAAGTTTCACAGTCAGTGAACACACTGTATCTCTCTATGAATTGAAGTTATCATTTATTAGAATCTGTATTAGTTGGCACGGGCTGCTGTAACAAAGAACCACACCCTGGGTGGCTTAGAAAACAGAGATTTATCCTTTTGCAGTTCTGGAAGCTACATGTTCAGGATCAAGGTGTCGGCAGGGTGGGTTCCTCCTGAAGGCTGTGAGGAAGACTCTGTCCCATGCCTCTCTCCTAGCTTCTGGTGGTTCCTTGCCTTGTGGCAGCTTAACCCCATTCTTCACGTGCCATTCTCCCTGTGTGTATGCCTGCCTGCGTCCAAATGTCCCCTTTGGATAACAACACTAGTCCTTGGACTTAGGAGCCCACCCTGGTCTAGTATTACCCAAAGTCATGTGCATATTTCTAGGTGTTTGTTACAGCAGCACCCCACTTCTCGGTACCAGAATCCATTCATTTGCTATGGCTGCCGTAACAAAGTACCACAACTGGTTGTCTCAAACAACCCAAGTATATTGTCTCACAGTTCTGGGGGCTAAACGTCCAAATCAAGGTGTCAGCAGACTTGGTTCTTTCTAAAGGTTATGACGGAAGGATCTGTTTGAGACCTCCCTCCCTGGCTTGTAGATGGCTGTCTTCTTTGCATGTCTCTTCTTGGGGCCTTTCCTCTATGTGTCTCTGTCTCCGTGTCCAAATTTCACCTTTTTACGAGGACACTGGTCGTACTGGCGTAGGGTCCGTCTTAATGACCTCATCTTGCTAATTACACCTGCAATGACTCCATCTCCAAATAAGGCCACATTCTGAGGTACTAGGTGTTACAACTTTAACATATGAATGGTGGTGGGGAGGGCCACAATCCAACTTACAACAGGAGTATCTCTTAAAATAAAAAAAAGCCTTATAGGTTTTTTTCCATTTTAGGCCTTTACTGTGTAAGATTTATCCTATGCCCTTTATCCATTATCAATTTATTGCTTCTCCACTTGGACTGCATCCTTCCATATATGCTGTTTGATAAACAACGTGGTTCCATTAAGCGTTTCTCCTTTCAAGTGAGCACAATGAAAGTGAGCCTTCTTAGAGGCCCGTGGAGGAACACTGAAGGCCCATTTAGGAACACACATGAGTATGATTGATCTCTTATTGCCTTTTATTTTTGTGTCCATCATCATATTCACTTTCAAAATTTTGCCACATATCAATTGGACAATGTTCTTTTTGTCATATGTTCCTTAGAAGACTTTATATAAGATTGGGATCATTTTCTCCTTTACTGTTTAATGAGCCTAGAGTATTTCATTTCCAGCAGAGGCAGGGTGAGTGTGAGTGAGGCCATCAGGTGGAGCTATGCCACAACCACTGGCCCAGAACTCAGGGTCCCTCTGTGACCATGCAGGCTCCATCTGGCAATGATCTGTCTGCAGTCTTCTTAACACAGAAACCAGAGCCCCTGAGGCTTCCTTCCCACAGCAGCAACAGCACAATGCCTGCCACCACTCCCAGGCCCCAAGGCCTCTCACCTGTGCCTATGGGCGTGAAGGCCTCTCTCCTAGACCAGAGCTCTGATTCCCCATGCAGACCCCAGCAAATAGCCCGCTTGTGGCCTGGAGCATCCACACTGAGCTGCAAGCCTTTCACACATCTCATGTGCAGTACGGTGCACCTACTGCGTCGAGGGGTCCCACCCTCTCTGCCCACCCATCTACACCCAAGCCACCCAGTTGCTGATCATCACCTCCCTGCTTGTACTGCGAGGACTGCCTTCTGCTTGTCCAGGGACCGTAAACCAGCACCAGCCTGGCTAACCAGACAACTTCTCTACCATCCAGTGGACTGAACTACAACGTTATGCCATGAGGGATCCTTCCAAGTGTTTCCTTCCTTGCATACTTTCCCCTAGTCCTATGATGTCATATCAAGGTTCCATAAATCTCATAGTTACTCTTGATCATAGCTGAATAATTATTTGTATTAAACTTATCCTGTTTAACCTGCTATGTAGTTTCTATCTTTTGATTAGACCCATGCTGATTTCTGAGAGCATTATTGTTAGTATATTTTAATTTACTCAATCTCCATCACTCTTTTGTTTATGCATTGGTTTGTAAATCTTATATGTGTGTTTGTATGTATATCCATATATATATATATATATAATTTAGTAGTGATACTTTTGTCTAAAACACTATGTGTAAGTTATTTCGGGGTTTCTAGTCCATAATCAAATCACCTATCAGCAATGACAGATTTGCTTCTTCATTTGTAATCCTTATATTTTTATTATTCTTGCCATACTGAATAAATTAAGATCTCCAAAAGAGAGCTGTTACACCGGAAAGATGGCAGAGCAAGAGCAAAGAAAAATCCCTTTGGTTCCAGAAAATCTCCTGAAAAAGAGGAAGGCTTATCAAGCCCTCAAAGCCACTCAGGCAAAGCAGGCACTTTTGGCAAAGAAGGAGAGGAAAGGAAAAGGGCCCAGGTTTAAGCGATTGGAATCATTCCTACATGATTCCTGGTGGCAGACGCGTGACAAGGTGCGTGTCAGACGACTAGAAGTGAAGCCTCACGCCTTGGAATTGCCAGATAAATATTCTTTGACCTTTGTCGTACGCATTGAAAGGATTGATGGTGTGAGTTTACTGGTGCAGAGAACCATTGCAAGACTTCGCCTGAAGAAAATTTTTAGTGGTGTCTTTGTAAAAGTCACTCCCCAGAACCTAAAAATGCTGCGCATAGTGGAACCTTATGTGACCTGGGGATTTCTAAATGTGAAGTCTGTCCGGGAACTCATTTTGAAACGTGGACAAGCCAGGGTCAAGAATAAGACCATCCCTCTGACAGACAACGCTGTGATTGAGGAGCACCTGGGGAAGTTTGGTGTCATTTGCTTGGAAGACCTCATTCATGAAATTGCCTTCCCGGGGAAGCATTTCCAGGAGATATCATGTACCTGCCCCCAACCCCTTACACATATGACCCACCCCAAGCCTCAGCCCTTTCCACCTCTCAGTGGCCCGTCATGCTACCAAAAATAGAGTGGGCTTCCTCAAGGAGATGGGCACACCTGGCTATCGGGGTGAACGCATCAATCAGCTCATCCGCCAGCTGAACTAGAACCAGGTGAGGCAGGGCTGAGAACTGCTCTTGGACTAATTGTGGGTGGGCCATGCCTTGCCACTTTAAAAGTTCTTTTTGTATTTACTAGTTATAAGAGTAACCTTGAGATTGGGAGGAAAGAGGAGGCAGGTACAAGTAGTTGGAGACCTGGGAGCAATGAATGCCTGATTAGGACATGGGCTATGCATAGCCTAGTAGTTACAGGCTTAAAAATGTCAAGTAACTAAAAACTGTATTGCTGTAGTCATTTAGATGGAAATGAGGAAAGAATATTAATAACTGATTGCAAAAAGGACTTGAAGATGTGAATCATCTATTTTGCTGAAGAAATCTTAACTCTTTTTGAAATTACATTTTATTCCTGTTGTTATTACTCTAGGTGCCAAACTGCAATAAATTTTTATCAACAAAGTGGAAAAAAAAAAAAGATCTCCAAAAGAAACATCGAGGGAAACTATTTCTCAATCTCAAAAGGAAAGCTTTCAATATTCAAAATTTAGTAAGATACTTATTAAAGTTATTTTTAAAGATACCCTTTATCCAGTTAAGAAACTTTCTCTTCATAGATATCTGAAAAGTTTTATTTTGAATGCAGCTTGAGTTTATCAGACACTTTTTTACTACATGTACCGAAATAATTATATGATTTCCATGCTTTGAATTAATATGCTGGAGGACACTAATTTATTCCTTAATGAAAGACCATCTTGGTCTTGATATGTTGTTTTGTTCATACATTGCTAAATTTAGTTTGCTAATATTTTCTTGAGGATATTCCATCTATTTTCATGAGTGTGATTGATCTCTTATTGCCATTTATTTTTGTGCCATTATCACATTCACTTTCAAAATTTTACCACATGATATAAATTGGAAAATGTTCTTTTTATCATATGTTCGTTAGAAGACTTTGTATAAGATTGGGATCGTTTTCTCCTTTAATGTTTAATGAGCCTAGATTATTTCATTTTGCTTTTAATTCTTGGGAAAATTTTTAATTACTCGTCCATTTACTTTAATGTCTGTATGTCTCTTCACAATTTCTGTATCATCTTGAGTCAAGTTTAAGTTAAATTTTTCAAACATTTGTTAATACATTAAAATTTTCAAATCATTGCCATAAGATAGTGCATATTTTCTCATTGCGTTTCTTTATCCCTGTGATATATTATGCATATACAAAATGTGAATGAAATATAAATAGACATATAAAATATGAACATACAGTCTTATATTTCAAAAAATATATGATTTTCCTTTAAAATTTAAGTTCATTCAAAATGAATTTTTGTTTCTGATGTGAGGGAGAGGCCCAGTTTTTTCGAGACTAATTATGAAAAAGACAGTCAATTTCCCATGGTCTGTAGTGCCATAATTATCATTAATTAAGTTTTTCATATGCAGATGAGTCTGAATTAGCACCAAGCTGATTCATACCTTGTTCTTTTTCAAATGAATCTTTTTTATGCACATTTGGATTTTATATAAATTTTAGAATTGGTTTATCAATTTCCACACATTAAAATATAGAGTTTTCTTTGGATTGTATTGAATATATAGATCCATTTTTGGAGACTATGGACCTAAAAACTGTAATTTTCCAGGCCATTTACATGGACTATCGCTCCACTTATTTATGCTCTTTTTCACTCTCAGTGACATTCTATTATTTCTACTCAAATTGATTTATACATTTTATGAGCTTTTCAAATAAGTATGCATTTTAATGTGAGAGTGTATTATTTTTCTTGCTTACATTATTGATGTATAATTTTAAATCACTAAAGTTCATCCTTTTTGTATACGGTTCTATGAGACCTGACAAACACATGCGACAGTACGCCCACCACCATAATCAAAAAGTAGAACAGCTCCATCACCACCAAAACCTTCCTCTGTAGGAAAAATGCCTCGGTAGACAAATCCTACCCTGACCCCTGCTCCTAGCAAACTGGCTGCTCCCAAGAGAAGCCCATGGCCAAGAAGTTGCCCTGCTGAAACCAAAATTCAAGTGGAAGGAGGTGGCTTACTTGGTGTCATAGGCAACTTCGTCAGCAGAAGGGGGTAACCACAGCTGATGACCTCTGGGTTTGGAGCTGACATATTCTCTCTCCTCATTTAGCATTCCTAGGAGTCCCTTCAGTGCTCTCCTCCTACTTCTCTGGTAGCTTCTTCTGAGGAGCCTTCACTGGCTCCTTTTCTTCTTCCTGCAAGAGATTCTCCCTCCTCCCGTTGCCTTGTCAACAGCTACTTCTTCCATTTTCAACCTAGGTGCTACTTTCTCAAAGAAGGCATTTGTACCTTTCCTCGAATCCCCGCCCACCAAGTTTGGTAAGTCCATACTGTTCTACACTCCCACAGCACCCTATATTTTCCTCGACAATATTGTTTGTAATTATAGTCGCTAGCTAAACGTTTTGTAACAATTCGTTTCGTTGTAAAATGTGTTTAACGTCTAAGTCTGAAGTACTAAGCTCTATGCTGCTGTTCTGTGGACCACAGTTGTCAGAATCCACTACAGGATCCAGCACATGGGCATTGTTTAAGGATGTGTTTTAACTGGCTGAGTCTGATATATCCATAATAATGTTACCCAAAGTGCCATTCTTGGCAACGCCTGTTTTTTTTCCTGCTACATTCCCTTTTGTAGTCTTCACTAATCTCTTCTTCATGTTTCCATTTCGTTAGATTTATACTTGTTCAGCGTGAGCTCAACCATGTCCACGACTTCAGGCAACGACTGTGGATCACTCCTCTACCTCATCCCTGCCCAGCCCCTCTCCTGATTTATGTATTTGACTGTCCCTAGAAATCCCCATTTGGAAGGCTGATAGCGCCCTTCCAAAACCACTGAACTGTTTCCCTAACTCCACTCCTGCTCTACATCCTATCCAAATTTCCTCCTTCCCCTTTTGTGCCTGAAATTTCAGTTCATGAAACCATCATGTAACCTGTCTCGTGACCTGGAAACTGGAACTCATTTTACATCTTACATTCTCCCTACTATCTGTTCACCAACTTTGGCTCATTCCTATCTTTTTTTTAGAGATGGAGTCTCACTATGTTCCTTAGTCTGGTCTTGAACTACTGGCCTCAAGTGATCCTTCTGCCTCAGCCTCCCAAAATGCTGGAATCACAGGTGGGAGCCCCACCCATCCCTACATCTAACACTCTCTCAATTCTGTTTCCACTTCTCCATCCATCTCCACCACTACAGCTTGAGACCAGGGCCACATCAGTTCACCTTGGTTTCTTTATTTGGTGCTGTTTCTCACCCTGCCTTGCTTGTAGCAGTGGTCTCCTTACCCATCTCCTCATCTCCAGGAACATTCTCCACCATTTCATTCTCCAAGCTACCATCAGACAGGCCTGTCCAGAATGCAGAGTATTTATTTTCCTCTCATGCAAACCCCTCACTGACTTCTCACTCACTGCCTGTAGGATAAATGGCAAACGTTTCACCATAGCCAATTAGGAGGAGTTTGAACTTGTCCCAGTATTGGATTTCTAATCCACATACTGGGCACATCAACTGCCCCAGAACCTGGGCTCTGACTGGGCCCTTCAGTTCATGTATCATGTCAGCATAGTTCACACACAGTCCTGATAATTAACAGTCTGCTGTGCCCATATTGTACTGACCTCTGCACTTGAGTCTTTGACTGACAGGCTGTCAGGAAACAGCATCCAGATCCCAGAAGCACATCCTGACTGCCTCACTTACCATATCAAGCCTGATGTCTCACATGACTTCTGCAGAGTTTTCCAGGCATAAATAGTTCATTGCTCCCTCTCACTAGAAGAAAATTTCAAGGCAGCTATGGTGGCCACCCTAGGGGGGCCTGCACTCTGGCAATCCTTCTGTATCAATAGGATCTGTGGACCTCCAAACACCATGTCCTGAATACCAGCAATACACAAAGGATCAGCATGAAGCCCACTCTGACAGGATAAGGGAACCACCCATGGGAGCCAGAAAAACCTAGGAACCAGACAGGTACTGGATCTGAAGTCACTTACTTAGACACTCATTGCAGATTCCTCACCTTCTCACACTGTTGTTCCTTGTCCACCTGACAGGGCCGACTGGATTCAGAATCCTGAATTTAATGAAATAGTTGCTTACAAAGTAACAGAAGTAGAAAATTTTGTGAAGGTTGAAAGTAAATAGTTTTAAATGCCTTATTATTTTATTACTACAAAAACGGATGTTATACAAAAATTGAAAATACAGATTAACACAAAACAAAAAAAAATCACAGATTAGGCATTATTCTTATTCAATGTTTCTTTTCTGTTCACTTTTTACAATATGCAAAGATTGTGTTTCTAGTCATTAGAACTCTAAACATGCTGAGTCTATTTGTGTTTTGGTTCATGTTGAGCACTGCCATGGGTCGTTGCTTTTCCAGTCTTTCGTAATCAGAATCTCACATTGCTGAAGCCATAGGGCCCACTGCTCCGGCATTAATGTGCTTCGTAGTTGTCTCGACTTTTCCCAGGCTGTGACATTTGGAACTTGACAGATCAATGTGCCAGACAACGAAGATGGCATATTTGATGGGAAACGTGTTCTTTTCCAAGTAGCTGATATTATTCTAGACTCAGCTTCATTTATAAAGCAGGTGCAATAGAAACCATCCTTTGAAAACATAGATCCCATGCCAGTATTGGAGGCAGCTATCTCTATGATACAGGGATAGGTGGAGCGGAAGATGAGGCTGCAGGGAAGGGTCTCTAAGGGACCCGAAAAGCCGCCTGATGAATCCAGAGTCCATTTGAAGCTCTCCCTCCTATTTCATGAATAGATTGGCCACCAGGGTGTTGAGTGTAGAGAAACAGGTGTGAGCCTTATAATCTCAACCCCCAGCCACTCTCAGGAGATCTGACATTGACTGTCTGGGCTTGCCATGTGGGGATTGTGATTACCATGCCTGGCACCCTCTCCACTCACCAGGAGGTGAAGTGCCGCTGAGGCTTGGGGTGGGTCATATGTGTAAGGGGTTGGGGGCAGGTACATTCTGAATGAGGGAACTGTGAGGCAACATGCCTCCCCTCAGGCACCCCACTAGACATTTATATAACCTAAGGACATGGGAAGATGTTTTCTTTTGGAAGTTTGACTGGCGATCCATATTTTTAAAAGGAGTATAATCATCATCAGGAAATACTGAAGATGTTTTCTTTTAGAAGTTTTACTGGTGATCCACACTTTTAGGAGTATAATCATCATCAGAAAAGGTTGTTGACCTTTTGTTCTCCAGCAATGACCGAACAACAAGACCAAAATTAAACCAAACAGGCACCTTTCTCTGTTGTTATTGCACTCAGCAGCAACTTCTCAAACGGGTCCTCTCAGACAAAACTGTACACTTGAGTCTTACTTGGAACAAGAGCTGTATTTTTGAAAAGTTATATAAATTACATTTTTTTCTTCGGTTATGCATTCATTAAAAAATGTATTTATCTCCTACTGTGTACCAGGCCAAATTCTAAACAAATGTAATTGTGCTAAAACGTTCTATTAGAAAGAATTCTTGTTTTAGGAAACAAAGTGGACAAAGTCCCTTTTACCTGTAATATTTTAGGATTCTAGTTAAAGCCACCCAAATTGATCCCTTTTATAAAACGCAGCCCCTTGAATTCGTTTATTTGAAAAATTTACATTTTATTATATTTGGCTGAATTATGAGATGCCCGTATCGCATTCTTTTAATAAAATTATTATGTCCATCTAGGTGTTTGTGTGCATTCAGAATAAAATCTTAAGAGGCAGACGGGACCTTGGAGGTCCTCTCTGTGATCCCACCCAGTGAATGATTCCTTCCTACAACTTCCCAGGGAACGGGCATTTCACTTCTGCTGGAACATCACTGGTGATGAGAAGCTCACTACCTCACAAAACATTTTGTTCTAGGATCATTCCACTCCTTTAAAAAGGTCCTTGCAAATTACAGTTAGGGTGAAATTGCTAGTGTGCTGTCAGTCATCTGGGTTTTGGATCTGGAAAAAGAGTAAAAACGAGTAGTAGCTCATATGGCCTGAGTCAAACATGCTATAGGAGAGCTTCAAGAAAGGAATGTGGGTAGTGGGGAAGAAGACTCTGAAGGTCATAGAAAGATCTGAGTCTGAGTCCATGCTGGAGCCTGCTAGGGACCAGAGGAGGTTCCCTTGTTTCAGAAATCGATCTGGCAACCCGGGAAGCCTGTGTGGCTGGAGCAGAATGAGAGAGGAAGAAGGAAGAGGCAGCTGAGGGCAGAGAGGGAGGCAAGGACTGGATTTGGATTTTCTTCCCTAAGTTTGGACGAAAGCATTTGTGTATTTTTCAGCAGGCAGGCATTTTTTTTTTTTTTTTTTTTTGCTTTTTCTTTTAAAATACCATGATTCTATTTGCTCAAATCTCTCAGCATTCCCCTTGCCCTGCCACTTGATACCTCACTCCAGAAAACGTGAACCACTCATTGTCCCCTGAATGTACCAGGTAGAAGAAGCCTATGATGGTTCCTTACACTTACATGCCCATCTGCTTCCCTGTTCCTGTCATTCCTTCCTTCCCTTCCTTGTCTACCTGGCAAAACTCTCACTTTGCTGCCAGATTGGGCTCTACCATCACCCACTCTGGAAGGCTTCCTTTACTCTCTCAAGCCAGTCAGGTGCTTTATATCTCCATTATCTCAGGTAGTTACAATTGGTGATTTATGTGAAGTCCCCGAGGGTCGGGGTAGTATCTGCTTCACCTCTGAGTCCCAAGCATCTAACAGTGTATCTAGATTAAATAATCCACTTACAAATCATTGAACTCTTGTAAAACAATGAAATAAAAATTTGGGAGCAGATACATTCTAAAATATACCTAGTTCATATTTGGTGATAGCATATAGTACATTTTCATTTATTTTCTGGGTATCTTTTGTAACTATTCTTTCCTCGTAAGCTTGTATGAAAATAGCAGAGCTCATATTAGCTGTTTCCTGAATGCATCGTAGAGTCTTTTCTGGGTCTGTGATAGATGAGCACTGACAGCTTCTTTAATAAGTTGCAGGTCAAGACCATCTACGCCATGCTGTAAGGTACAGAATCTGGGTCCTGGACAATTGTTTGCTCCAATAGCTACAAAATGTAGGACTTACCAGAATAACTAAGGAAAGTTACCAGGGAAAGGAGCTGGAAGCCAGTAGCAATGACCTGGATGAGCAGACGGTAGGAAAAGCTAGTGAGTGGGAGCACGATCTCCAGAGCTCCCCTGCCTAGATTTGAATCCTTCCCCCTCATTTATAAGAAGCTACTCAACCCTTCTGAAATCTTCTGAGGAAACCCTCAGTTTCCTCAAATTTCAAATAAAAATAATACTTAGCTCACAGGATTTTTACGAGGCTTACATTAGCTATTTTGCAAAAACAGTGCCTAAAATACAGTTAGCGCTCCAGGACAGTAAAGGTATAGATGGTAAAGAGAAAATCATCTGATATGTCTAACCCCTTGTCCAGAAAGCACTAAAAATAGGGTTAACATGTATGCAGCTGAACAGGTAAAGCCCGAAGGCCACAGTGATTTCTGATGAAAGCCCATATTTTAAAGATTCCTTTTCTTGGGTGTTCAATTAAATCTCAGCCTTCTATTTTGCTCATCCGCTGAATGGCCATTAGGTGGCAGCATAATGTTAGAAATTGTGTATCCCAGAGACAATGCATGCCTTTGCCTACAAGTCTCATAAATCAGGTTGCTTTTAATTAACATCATACAGAAGCCAGGTTCAGCTCCCTAAAAAATTAGCAAAATCCTGCTTTACAAGATTATGCAGGGTGTCACTGCACCCAGCTTACGTCTGCCGAGGCCTGTGATGGATCTCAAAGTGCTGACATCTACTCTGAAGATCCCACTGAGCCCATGAGGAGCAAGTGTAAGCTTCAAGCAGGATGAGAGATTGGGTCTGTCAGTCAAGGTCTACTGGGTATTCAGAGCAGCAGATAGCCATGTAAGAAACAGCATCCCAAGGCAGCACTGCCACAGGGGCACTCACTACACTTAGGATATCCGCTTGACAGAGTGGACAGCAGTGACATTTCCAGTCCCTTACAGTCATAAGATTGTAGGATGTGATATCTGGACAGGGTGTCATAGATAAGAGTCCCGTCTTCCTGTAAAGGATGTTGTGATGGGTCGTCCACATCCCCCTTGAGGACTGAATAACTTATTCCCCTAGCTGCTGGAAGTGCTGCCTGAAAACAGGTCTTTGGGAATTTCCATTCTCTGAAGACGGCTGTCTTGCACAGCGCAGCACTAACCAATGACTGCCTTATGGGAGAGGGTGTGAAAACCCTATTCCTGATCCCCGGCTCCAATTCAGCATGACCATCTCAGTTGCAGAGGGCCCTATGAGGTGACCTGCAGCCATTGCTGAGGCTGTATCACACTTCAACTTCTCCCTCTAGCCAATCTTGCTTCTTTCCTCACCCAACAGGCACGTTTCAGTTCTCAGGGCATCTCCAGTAAACTTCTTACACACTAAGCTCTGGCTCAGAGGCAGCTTCCCTAGGGAGTCTAATCCCACCTTTGTTTTACTTGTTGGAAAACTGAGGCAATTTAGAGCCTCATATTTCAAGGAAAATTATAATCCTAATAAGAACAATACTTAAAGACATATTGAATATTAAATGAGGATGTCTCCAAGGGCAGAGGTTTGTCTGTCTCCTTCCCTACCGTAACTCTAACACCTCCATATAGCAGGCACTCAAGAGATATTGAATAAATATCTATTCAATAGACTGAATAAATGAAAAATGGTTGAATAAATGAACACTGGCCTTAGATTGCAGATACAAGCAGAAATTCCCTCAGGCCCCTCTCATAGGAAACTATTGAGACTACGTTATGCTTCTCAATGTCTCTGGTCAGTTGTTTCCTTCTTGAAAGCCCATAGTTGTCTTCAAAGGATACATTCCCATCTATCTCCATAGAAAATGAAAGGAAGCCTCAGAGCACCATGACCCACTCTATGCCAGTCTTTGGATGCATAGACTATATTGCGTTCATAAGACTGTCAAACCGAGAACAGATGCCCAAACTATATTCATGGACCTTGGCTGGAAGAATGCAAATATTAAGACAAACCATGTCTGTATTATTGAGGCCAGGAGAAATTAGTTGTGATTATCTCCTTTTTTTGTTTTTTTTTTGAGATGGAGTCTCACTCTGTCGCCCAGGCTGGAGTGCAGTGGCGGATCTCTGCTCATTGCAACCTCCGCCTCCCAGGTTCATGCGATTCTCCTGCCTCAGCTTCCTGAGTAGCTGAGATTACAGGCGCATGCCACCACGCCTGGCTAATTTTTTGTATTTTTAGTAGAGATGGGGTTTCACCGTGTAAGCCAGGATGTTAGTGCATAAAGCATTCCTCTGATTTTCAGAGATTGACCTTGTTAGCGCACTCCTAAAACTGCCAATTTTTAAAAACTCCGATACAGCCAGAAAAAAGAATGGTGTTGGAAAAGCAAAGTGTTATAGCCCATAGCAGATTAAGCATAGTTTCTGCTTAATTATGCTTTCGTTCAATACATTATGCTTTCATTCAAATCTAAGTACTGTTACTTTATCAGCAGAGTGACCATGGGAAAATTACTTAACCTCTGCCTTAGTTTTCTCATCTATAAAATAGGGATGAAAATAATAGTATCTCCTTGAAAGTTTCGCTGTGAGGATTAAATGAGTTAATATATGTAATGTGTATAGACAGTGCCCAGTATATAATATTTATAGGCTGTTATTTATATACAGAATCCCATATTATCACATTCCAAAGAGAATATAGGTACTGGATTATGTATCCAGGGAGCCTGCAGAGTCTTGGAAGTCCTTTGCTTTAGGATTATCTGACATTGTGGCTCTGAGTGTGTGGCCCAATAATCTGCATTTTCAATATACCTTCTGAAATTTGAGAATCACTGCTTTGCCATTTCAGTAGCCTAATATAGTATCCTTTTAATAAAAATAAGGTTGCAGTCTTTCTGTTACTATTTAACCCCAGGAACACTAACCAGGGCCTTCCTAATTAAGCAGTAAGTTATTTTACTATCTGTATGTGAAGAATCCTTGAGGAGACATGAATTGGATTGGCTCGGCCCTAACAGAATTCTAAGTAAGGACAGATAACTAACAGCCGAAAGCTGGTAGCACCAAAGGTCCAGCAGTGTTCTTTACATTGGTCAGTAGGTCATAGAGATGACCACCATCACAGCATCTTCCTTTGTAAAAGTTTTCAATAGTTGCTTAGGAGAACTCTCCCCATGGAAATCCATCTATGATCTCATAATGGAAGTCAATGGGGTCATGGAATTCACTTTAAATGCTATTTAGTTTTAGAGTCTACCATTTGGGCATTTGTGGGAAGTAATCTATCCTACAAAACAAAGTATAGATGCTTTAAACCATCAAGGTTTTTGAGAACAAATGTACATAATATTGATTCCATGACCAAGCTCCCCATTCCGACTGGCAGAGAAATATGGCTACAGGTTTATCTTTAACCCTTGTGAAACTGATTTGAGACAGACTAGCTTCTTGACAGATATTTGTATGGTTTAAACCGTGTTTCTTATTTTATTGTCAGTTTCATACAAGACCAAATCTAAAGCTAGATAAAGTAAAGATTTAGTCTATCTAACATTTACTCACTCTGGAGTCAAACAATCTATGTTCCTAGCAGCCATTTGCTTCTGGATGAACCCCAAATATTTGGATTAAAATTACTTTGGGATTTTATTGGAAGAAAAATTACTAAAAAATGTCCCTTAGTGTGTCCAGGAGAGACAGATTTCAGGACTTTTAGTCTCAAAAACTGACCCCAAGCCTGATGCCCTTTTAAGTAGTCCTAAGGTCCTCAAGGAAAGCACGTTAGGTCAGCGATTATCTAGTTAGGTCCTGAGCCTGGAGATGATTTTAAGAATGCTAGAATCTCTAGGGTATTTAGAACAGGTCTAACTTCTCCAGGCATAGTTGTCAGCTATCTGAACCCCAGGGCATCTCTGGAATGAGTAACTTTCTGACCAAGTCTCAAGGCACCTGCACAATTCAATTTTATAAGCCTCTTACATGTCAAGGCCCTTGGAGGCTTCCATGATTTTACAACATCTTCTCTTCTGCATAGTTGCAAATTGATGGACGGTTTGGTTCCAAGAACTTTCTTTCATTATCACTGTGATTGCCTTTAACATTGGCTACATATAGAACTTTGTTAAACATGTGTGCTGTAGCAGTGTAAAACACACAGTCCTGGTTTCCAGAATTTAGACTTCTAAGAATGACATTTACATGTTTAACTCCCACTGCTCTAGAACTCTGTTCCAGGGGACATTGTATTTCATTGTTTTCCATTTTTGTCAGAATATGTGCTTTGATATATGATTCACATACCAAACACTTTATCCATTTACAGTTTACAATTCATTTTTTTAGTATATTTACAGAGTTTTACAATCATCAGCACAACCAATTTTATAACATTTTCCTCACCCTATAAAGAAATCTCACACCCATTAGCAGTCGCACTCCATTTCCCCTCCCTCCAGTCACTCCCTCCAGCCACTAGCAGTGACTACTAATCTATTTTTTGACTCTATAGATTGGCTTATTCATGACACTTCATATGAATGGCACCATATATGTGATTTTCTGTGACTGGCTTCTTTCATGAAACATAATGTTTTCAAGGTTCATTCATGTTGTACCATGCCTCAGTACTTCATTCCTTTTTACAGTCAAATGATATTTGACTATATGGTTATACCACATTTTATTTATTCATTCATTAATTGATGAACATTTGGGTTGTTTCTATCTTTAAATACTATGAACAATACTGCTATAAACCTTTGAGTACAAGTTTTTGTGAAGACATAAACTTTCATTTTTCTTAGGTATATACATAGGAATTGCTAGGCCGTATGATAATTCTAGCTTTAACTTTGTAAGAAACTGCTGGACTGTTTTCCAAAGTGACTGCACCATTTTATATTCCTGCCAGCAGTGTTTTAGGTTCAAATTTCTCTATGTCCTCACCAGTGCTTGTTATGATATTTTTGATTACAGGCATTGTAGTATGTTCTTTACATTGGTCAGTAGGTCATAGAGATGACCACCACGATAGCATCTTCCTTGTATCTCATTGTGGTTTTGATTTGTATTTCCCTAATGACTAACGACACTGAGAATCTTTTCTCATGCCTGTTGGCCATTGTGCATCTTCTTTTGATAAATGTTGATTTTGACCCTTTTCCCATTTTTGTCTTTTTGTTACAGAGTTGTAGGTACTTTATAGATTCTGGGTGCTAGGCCATTACCCAGTGTATAATTTATAAACCTCTTCTTCCATTGTGTAGGTTGTATTTTCACTTTCTTGATAGTGTCCTTTAAAGAAAAAAAACTCACAGTTTTAATAAAGTTCAATTTATCTATGTTTTTCTTTTGTTGCTTGTGCTTTTGGTATCATATGTAACAAACTATTGCCAAATATAAGGCGACAAGGATTTACCCCATATTTTCTTCTAACAGTTTAATAATTTTAGCTATTACACTTAAGCCTTTGATCCATTTTGCATTAATTATTGTATTTGATGTTGTTGCAGAACTTTTCCTTCTTTCAGCTAAAGATGGGGTCCTTTGACCCACGGCCATGAAAATTTAGGTTTGAATGGTGAGCAAGACAGGGTTTTATTGGCTGTAAAGGAAGAAAGGGAGCAAACAGGGACTCTCACAAGGCCAGAGTCCCTGCTAGAGTGCTTCCCGCTCGCAGCAACCTTATTATGATTGATAGTATATAGTTAGACATTAGAATTTTAGAAATTTGATACAATTTTGGAACATATATTAGCATTATTCACCAAAATATAACCTAAAGAAGATTGAACATCATTTTGGCAATCCCATGTATCTAAACATGTCAAATAATCCTGTTTACCTCTCTTTTCTGGACATTCCAGGGGCCCTCTGAACTATTCAAAAATTGTTAGGAAAGACAATTTTGAAACTGAAGTTTGATTTTTGGAAGGCTGTTAAATATGTTTAAAGCACTTGATATGAAATAGAATTCCAGATTACTGTGTTATTTATTTTGCCAAGATGATGACTCAGAAATTTTAAAGAAGCAAAAACCTTTTATAACCCTTTTGAATTTAGTCACCATGTTCACCTAGAGAGCAAATTCTGCGAGATTAAGTTCCACAATTCTTCCACCACATCTTTGAATCTTCAGCTTTTTCCTAATTTAAAACGATCTTTTAACCTTAGGCAAAAATTTATATTTACATGCCTTTTCACAATCTTTTACTAAAAAAATACATTTTACTGTTCTTACACTCCTTGCATGTAAATTTATTTTCAGTAGTTTCAATTACATGTTATAATGGTAACTCCTAGCAACTTTTAACTTTAAAGTAAAACATGGTAATTTGCTTTGTGTGCTAAGTGCAGTCAAGGTTTGACTCCAGCATAATTAAGGGCGTGGTTAGTTCTATTTGTCCCCAGGCTTTACCAGTTGTGATGCAGGCAAGACAGATAGTTCTCAAAAAACAAAAAGCAGTTTGTAATCTTAAAACATTCAGCAAACCTTGCATCTGACCTGCATAGTTTAGTTCACCTATTTACATTTTAATGACACCTAGATTTTACCAATAAACTTTAAGGCTTTTATTTCTCAAAGATTAAAGTCACATGAACTGAAAGGTACCACAGCTTTTATCTTCTCTTTTAAAAACACTTTATCTAAGTGCTTGTCTTTCTTTAGGCCAAATTAATGAGAGCTCTTTTTACAGAAATTACGCACAATACATAGACAGGCAGAAGAAAACCCAGTAGCTGGATGGGGACCTTTAAGAGACAGGGCTAGGAAAACAGGCAGATATGGAACATTAGAAGGCTCATCCCCCAAGGCAAGATTGCTAAACAAAGCCTAGCCACCAGAGTTACAAGCCATGCCCTCAGGCTGTAAAACAAGATGGAGGCTTGATTTCATAACCAAAACCTTGCAGAGAATACAAACAGTGATAGTTGGGTGGGGGTTGGCCTATCTTCTAAAAAACAAGAAAACTTTAAAGGTTCACTTTTTGACAAGGTAGAGAAGGGGAAAGAAAAAAGGTTTAAAAATGCCTGGGGAAGAAACTCTTATTCTCCTGCAAGTGGTTCCTCCACTGGGAGAGTAGCTTAAGCTCAATTAGTGTCCAGTGGAGTTGAAACCCTTGGCTCGGGAAGGGGAAGGGGAAGGCTGCAGCTACCATTGCTGGGAACCAGTGAGCCAGCTACGTCGGACCCTTTCGCCATGCATCCCAGCCCCAGCACCGAGTAGGGGCAGGAAGCTGCTGCTCACCAGTCTGTCTGGAAAAGGGAATGAAAAGGCCTCTAGCCCGGGAGGACTTGGGGTAGGGTGACCGTTTCCCATAAGCTCAGAAGTCCCAGGATGAAAAGGCTTAGGAGCAACAATAAGAGGTTTGGAGTCCCCATTTCACTCATTGTTTCTCATGCGCCCACATTGCACACCAAAAATGTTACAGGACTTTTCCTTAGTTCAGCTAAAGTTGGGGTCCTTTGTCCCACAGCCACAAAAATTCACACTTGCAGACAGTTCGAAGGGTGAGTAAGACAGGGTTTTATTGGGTGTAAAGGAAAAAAAGTGGGAAACAGGGACTCTCACTGAAGCAGGAAAGGCCGCAAAGCAAACCTCTCGAACACCGAACTGGGAAGGAAGGGGTGATTTATTCGGCCGGAAGCAGCAGCAGCATAGTTGCCTAACAGCGGAGCTCCCCTAACAAAGAAAATCCCTGCCCTTTTAAAAGCTTACAACGAGAAATAGGAACACTTTTACACTGTTGGTGGGAGTGTAAACTAGTTCAACCATTGTGGAAGACAGTGTGGCGATTCATCAAGGACCTAGAAATAGAAATTCCATTTGACCCAGCAATCCCATTACTGGGCATATATCCAAAGGATTATAAATCGTTCTACTATAAGGACACATGCACACGAATGTTCATTGCAGCACAGTTTACAATAGCAAAGTCCTGGAAACAACCCAAATGCCCATCGATGATAGACTGGACAGGAAAAATGTGGCACATATACACCATGGAATATTATGCAGCCATAAAAAACGAGGAGTTCGCGTCCTTTGTAGGGACATGGATGAACCTGGAAACCATCATTCTCAGCAAACTGACACAAGAACACAAAATCAAACACCGCATGTTCTCACTCATAGGCGGGTGTTGAACAATGGGAACACATGGACAAGGGGAGCACTATACACGGGGGTCTGTTGGGGGGAGGGGGGATAGTGGGGGGGGTGGGGAGTTGGGGAGGGATAGCATGGGGAGAAATGCCAGATATAGGTGAAGGGGAGGGAGGCAGCAAATCATACTGCCACGTATGCACCTATGCAACAACCTTGCATGTTTTTCACATGTACCCCAAAACCTAAAATGCAATTAAAAAAAAAAAAAAAGCTTACAACCCTAGAAATTACATGTGAAAGGGTCTCGATCAATGAAGTAGGCGTGGGGTAAAGTGACTTAGGTGGGGGTGTGATCATATTTAAGTAAAAACAAGGCCTTCCAGAAAGATTCCTGTGTACTATGCCTGCGATCTATAGGAGTGCGATAATATAAGAGTGCGATAAAGGGTGATTCCAGAGTCTGCCAGCATTTACTTCTTCTACTGAAATGCAACGTAGAAGTCTAGGGGGAAGGGCTCTTAGAAGCTTAAAAGGATTAAGGGTCTCCTTCCTCATCACAAGGCCAGAATCTCTGCTAGAGCACTTTCTGCCCACAGCTCAAATCCCAGGTTCCACACAGGAAGAGGCTCTGCAAACAGCACAAAATGCCTGAGTTTCTACCCCAGTACTCAGGCCAGTTGGAATTTTTCCCAGAGACCCACTCCCACCTGGCTGTCAGCAATGTGAGGTAGAGTCTGACCTTATTCTTTTGTATGTGGATATTCAGTTGTCCCAGCAACACTTGTTGAAAAGGCTGTTCTTTCCCCCACTGAATTGCTTTGGCACTTTTGTCAAAAACCAGTTGATTGTAAATGCGAGAGCTCATTTCTTGGACTCTCAATTTTATTCCATTTATCTTTATTTTTTTCCTTATGCCAGTGCCACACTGTTTTCATTATTCTTGCTTTGTAGTAACTTTTGAAATCAAAATGTGTGAGTACTTCAACTTTTTGGCTATAATGGGTCCCCTGAGTTTCCATAGGAATTTTAGGATCACCTTGCCAATTTCTACAAAGAAACACACTAGTATTGTGATAGAGACTGCATTGAGTTTGTAGACCACTTTGGAGACTATTACCACCTTAACAATATTAAGTCTTCTGATCCATGAGCATGGGATGTTTTCCAATTTATTTAGATATTCTTTAAATTTTTTAAACAAAGTGTTGCAGTTTTCAGTTTACAAGTCTTGCACTTCCTTGGTTAAATGTATTCTTAAATATTTTATTCCTTTTGATGCTATTATAAGTGGAATTACTTAATTTTGTTTGAAATTTATTAATTTCAAATATATAGAAATTCAGTTGAGTTTTGTATATTAATCTTGTATCTCAGGGGATTTTAAGGGCCAAGCTTACAAACCTGAAATTATATATACCATGTAAGACAAACTGCATGTATGTGTATTGGTTGCTTAGAAAATTTAAGATAGAAAGTTTTTTATCTTGACTTGACCAGAATAATTATTATACTACAGTAGCTTCTGGGGAAATGTATAGAAATGAAAGAAGAAAAGGAAAGCAGTATTTTTATTGCTCTACGATGGGCCATTTTATTACTCTATGATGGCATTTTCATATCAAAATTTTCAACAGCCCTACAAAGTGCTATTAGCTTCATTTTGAAAATGAGACTGGGGCTCAAAGGGAATGAATAACATTCCCAAGGTCACATGGCCAAGATGTAGGTAACAAGATCATGGTTTATCTGGGAGACTAGTTGTGTTTTCCCAGAATAAACTCATCATCTCATCGTATATTGTGTTGGCCTGATACAATTCTTATTCTCCCCAATTTCTGTCTTCTCAAACTTCAACAATCCGATCAAAAGTTCAAGACATGTACACTGAAAACTTTTATAGTGTTGAAAGAAATTAAAGAATACCTAAATTAATGGGAAGACATCCAGTGCTCATAGATGGGAAAACTTAATAATGTTAAGACGGTAGTACTCTTCAAAGTGATCTATGAATTCAATGGAAATTCTATCAAAATGTCAGCTGACTCCTTTATAGAAATTAACCACATAATCCTTAAATTCATATGGAAACTCAGATACAGAATAACCAAAACAATCATGATAAAGAACAAATTTGGAGGGCTCATAATTCCTAACTCCAAGGCTACAACAAGCAGGACATATGATGTCCTGCTTATTGGCATAATGATAGACATAAATCAATAGACTATAACTGAGAGTCTTGAAATGAGCTCTCATATTTACAATCAATCAAGTTTTGACAAGGGTACTAAAACAATTTAATGAGAAAAGAATAGTCTTTTCAACAAATGGCACTAAGACAACTGGATATCTACATGTAAAAAACAAACTTGAGACTCAATCTTACACCATATGCAAAGTTAACTCCAAATGAATAAAGGTCTAAATGCCAGTGTTTACATTATACAAATATTAGAAGAAAACATGGGGTAAGTCATAGGGCAATGTTTTTTAGACATAAAACCCAGAGTACAAGCAAGAAAAGAAAAAAATAGATAAATTGGACTTCATCAAAATTAAGATTTTTGTTAATGCTTCAAAGGACACAAGAAAGTGAAAAGAAAATTCAAATAAGGAGAGATGATATACACAAACTATATATTGGATAAGGGACTTGTATCTAAAATGTATAAAGAATGCTTGCAACTGAACGATAAGAAGACAAATCACCCAACAGAAAAAATAGGCAAATGATTTGAATAGACACTTCTCAAAGAAGATATACAAATGGTCTATAGTTACATGAAAAGATGTTTAATATTAGTCACCAGAAAAATGCAAACTAAACCACAATGGGATACTACCAGTGTCCATGAGAACATAGAGAAATTGAACCCTTATAAACAGCTGGCGGGAATGTAAATGGTACAGACCCTCTGGAAAATAGTCTGGTAGTCCCTCAAAAAGTTATACCTAGAGTTACCATTTGACCTAGCAGTTCCACTCCTAGGTATATACCCAAGAGAAATGAAAGCACGTGTCCACACAAAAACTTGTATTAGGATGTTTATAGCAGCAGTATTCACAAAAGCCAAAATATATAACCCAAGTATCCATTAACCTATTAATAAACAAAATGTGATTTTGTTTATAAAACTGTATGATTGAATATTATTCAGCCATAAAAAGGATTGAAGGACTGTGACATGCTACAACATGGATGGACCTTGAAAACATTATGCTAAGTGAAAGAAGCCAGTCACTTAAGACTGTATATTGTATGATTCCACTTACATTAAATGTGCAGAATAGGCAAATCTATAGAGACAGAAAGTAGATTAATAATGGCCTAGAGCTGATGGGGATGGGGATTTAGGGGTTATAGATAAAGAATACAGGATTTCTTCATGGGGTTATGAACGGGGTCTAAAATTGATTGTCCTGGTGGTTACACACTCTGTGCATATACTAAAACCATCCAATACATTTTAAATGGGGAAATTTTCTGGCATATAAATTATATCTCAATACAGCTTTTATAATCAGGGATGTGCTAGATGGATAAGGTATGTTCCAAACTAGCCATGGCTGATAATACTGAGTTACTAGCTCTTGACAGGGCTGTAATGTATGACTTTGCAAATTGTATACTCTACAACTACAGGAAACACCATTTTATGGACTACAATGCAAATGGTGTCCCCTGAAGTTGTGCAGTGTACAATATACACGGCTTTAAGCTTCAGCTCTGGCACTTAGGAGAAAAATTCTGAGGCTGATCGTTATGGGTGACCAAAGCTCATTTCCGAAAATTCAAAAGAAAGCTAGTTTTCAAGTAAGTGGCACAGAAGGTTAATTTTCCCCACACAGCTCTTTAACTCAGTATTCAGGCAACCATTGTGCTCCATATCTTTTATTCCTTTTATCCTCTTGGGGCCTTTTGGCTTTCAACTTAAATAAAGTATAATTAGCACAGTGTCAAAGGATATTTTACCAGCAAATACATGTACCCATAATCCCCCATCCTGAACACAATTGCTTTTATTTCTCTAGATCTCCTTTCAATCTTTATTCATATGGGCATATGCTTTTTTTACATAACTGTAATTATAGTGTGTACACAGTTTGGTTCCCCTTTTACCATTGTTTTATAAACACTGATCTATGTTGCTTTATAGTTTTGCATTTATTGTTTTAATGGATGTATAACATTCTTTCCAGTTAATGTACCATAATACACTCAATCTTCTCATTCCCTGAATTCAAAACAATTAGTGCAATTACATGACAGCCACAATATAGAAATGCCTACATGCAAGGACTCTGTTCTATTTTTTTTTCCGCAAAGCTCTTATCATCATCTGTGCATATGACCTCATTTGCTTAGTTATTTTTGTTATTATCAATTAGTCCCATTTTGAAGTTAATCAAGAAGAGCAAGGTCCCTTGTCTCATTTGTTCACTGATGTATCCCAGATCCTAGAATAGTAACTAGCACATAATAGATGCTCAATGAATATATGTCAAATAAATGAATATTAAATCATTCTCTTAGGCTCAATTCCAAGCAGAGTACTGTCTTAGTCCAAGGTCATAAATGTTGGGTTTTTAGCAAGAAATTATAGCAGAATTTTTTTCCAACTCTGTACTGTCCAATTGGACCTTCAACCAGAGTCAAGTACACATAATTCTGGAGATAGTATCTGAGTGTTTCACCTACAGCTCTGTGGTCCACATTCAGCACTCTAGTTCGTACATAATGTCCATATCTTGAAAAGATTAAATTGGTTGGTTGAAAGAGAAAACAACTCTTTTTCTACTGAACATGAGACTTTGAACTAAGGCCAGGCTGAGAGTAGAAGTATCATATGTCATTTAAAAGCCATCTTTGAGAAACAGACCCACTTTTTCATGGGAATGGGCCCAGCGCCAATCACAGGAATCATATATATTGCTGTTCCAATATTTTTGGGGTTGACAAGTTATCTAAACTCCAGAAGAATTTCCATGAAGAAGTGGACCTTAGCACGTATTTGGATACCTGAGCGCAGGGCCATTCTTTGGAGGATAATGGTGATTTATCTACAAAAAAAGGGTCCTGCCCCCACTCCATACTGTAATCCCACTCTCACACTCGCCATGTTGCTTGTCACAAGGAAACACAGGGACTCCATGTGTTCTGGAAACTGGCATGAGATGCCAGTAGAATTACAGAAGGAGCAATGGATGAGGAAAGAAAAGCACCAGCATTACTGAGCCATTAGTATCTGCTGCACCCTTCCATTCTTTATTGTTCAATACAACCCTATGAAGTAGGAATTATTTTTGTACCTATTTTTAAAATGAAGTAACTAAGGAACAGAGAGATAAAATGACTTGTCTAAGGTCACAGGGCAAATGCAAGAACAGGGATTCAAACCCAGGTTTGATTTACTTCAAAGTCATGCTTTTTCTTTGGTAGCATTAAGAGATCATAATGCCACTGACAGGAGTGACCCTGAATACCATAGAGACCACGAGCATTTCCCTTTTCTCTTGGGGGCCTCAGTTTCCCTCTCCATACACTGAGGAAGTTGGACTAGGTGATTCCTAAATGCTCTTTTTGGTATCTAGTACCATTTGATTATCACGATATCCTATGAGAGAAATTGGGCACCTCTTAGTTTCACAATCTCCATTTTATAGATGAACGAATGTGGGTTCAGAGAGGTTTCATGTATTGGGTATAGTCACATAACTAGTTTCTGGGAGAGTCAGATTGAACCCAGGTTTCTGAACTTCTAGATTGAAGCATCAGAAACCACCTGGCCCACATTATATCACTCTCTTTTTATTTCTTTTCTTCATTAATAAAATGTTTATAAATTGCAGTATGATTTGCAACCCTCATGTACTTTCTTTGAATCTGAGTGTGCCATCAGTTAAAGGTTTGTTCTTGTTCCAGGGATGAAATAACTAATTAAGTCACAACTTGTCCCAAGGGGTTTTGATGGGAAGAAGTGATTTCTAAAATGTACTGAGAACCTACCATGTATATTAGACCCTGGACATCATTTCTGTATCTTCCAGGCTTTCTCAATATTGAGAATCTCTGGAGAACTCATTGAAAACACGCATTACTACAATCTACTAAGAACTATAAATTTGGAATAAGAATATGAGTTTGTTGAGAGGCTGAGGCAGGTGGATCACCTGAGGTCAGGAGTTCAAGACTAGCCTGGGCAACAAGGTGAAACCCCATCTCTACTAAAAATACAAAAATTAGCCGGGTGTTGTGGTATGTGCCTGTAATTCCAGCTACTCCAGAGGCTGAGGCAGGAGAATTGCTTGAACCTGGGAGGCAGAGGTTGCAGTGAGCTGAGATCATGCCATTGCACTCCAGCCTGGGCAACAGAGCAAAACTCTGTATCAAAAAAAAAAAAAAAAGAATATGAGTTTGTGAGTTTGTAAGACATACCCACACACAATGCATCTTTGCCATGAGCTAGGGCTTATTTTTAATTAGTGTTTTTTTTTTTTTTTTCTACCAGAATACATTCTGATTGGAGCCCATGCCATACCGGTTACCATATTTTAGGAATACCAGCCAGTAAGGTAAGGATCAACTACATTCATTTGACAGAAGACGAACTAAGGTCCCAAGTGGCTCAATAGCTTGTTACACATCACACATATTAAGCAGGTAGCGGCGGGGGGGCATGCTCATTTTCAAACTGCAATAAGTAGTCTCTGCCAAAGTGAGCAGGTCATTTGGTACGTAACAATTAGTTTTCCAAAGAAACAGAACAAATAGGAAATATATACATAAATGGATTTATTTTAAGGAATTAGCTCACATGATTGTGGCGGCTGGCAAACTCAAAGTCTGAAAATTCAAAGGCCGGCAAGCAGGCTGGAAACTCAGACAAAATTTCTATATCACAGTCTTAAAACACAATTCCTTCTTTCTGAGGAAACCTCAGTTTTTACTCTTCAGGTGTTCAACTGATAGACTCAGGCTCATGCACATTATTAAGGGTAATTTCCTTTACCTAAAGCCAACTGACTGCAAATATTAATCTCATCTGCAAAAGGCCTCCATAGCAAAGTCTAGACTAGTATCTGACAAACAACTGGGCACCATAGTACAGTGATCCCCCTACTTATCTACAATTTCACTTTCTGTGGTTTCCATTACCCATGGTCCCACCATGGTCTGAAAATATTAAATGGAAAATTCCAGAAATAAACAATTCATAAGTTTTAAACTGTGAGCCATTCTGAGTAGTATGATGAAATTTCCTGCCATCCCACTCCATGTCACCCAGGCCATGAATCATCCCTTTGACACTGCCTGCCCATTAGTCACTTAGTAGCTGGCTTGGTTATTAGATGACTATCGTGGTGTTAGAGTGCTTGTATTCAAGTTACCCCTATTTTACTTAATAATGGCCCCAAAGTAAAAGAGTAGTGATGGTAGCAATTTGGATATGCCAAAGAAAAGTCATAAAATGCTTTCTTTAGGTGAAAAGGTGAAAGTTTTTCACTTAAGAAGCAAAAGAAAAACTGTATGCTGAGGTTGCTAAGATCTACAGTAACAGCAAGTTTTTGATCTGTGAAATTGTGAAAAAGGAGAAAGCTTCATTTAGTTCTGCTATCCCACCTCGGACTGCAAACATGAGGGCCAAAGTGTTTCATAAGTGCTTAGTTAAGGTAGAAAAGCCATTACATTTGTAGGTGAAGGACATGAACAGAAACATACTCCAATTGAGTTCAGTACTATCTACTGTTTCAGGCATCTACTTGGGGTCTTGAACATATCCCCTGAGGATAAGTGAGACTACTGGATAGCCAAGTTGACACATAAAATTAACAACCACAGGGTGTTTGGGGGAGTGGAACGATCTGGAACAGTATGGATTTGAACCCCAGAGACAAATTCTGCCGTCCCCTTACTAAACTGCTGGCCCTATCCCTATTTATTTTGGCTTTTCTATATATCCAGCTTCCCATGGCTGATACCCTCATACTTAGTAACTCAGCCAGATTTAAAATGCAGTGGCTGTTATACTGGACTGTACACTGTTACTAGAAAGGCAACTGCTAAGATTAGGAGCAAAGAGACAGATCCGAGTCCTGCTTCTAAATGACCTTAAAAATATGAGATTCTGTCTTTATCACATCTCTGTCATGCAATAGTTTTCTCATTTGTAAAGTGTAGGTAATAGTCATATCTATCTCTTAGGGGTTTCGTAAGGATGAGATGGAATTATATGTAAAATACTTAGAACAATACCTTGCATGTAATAAACACTACATAGATGTCAGATTTTTTTTTTTTTTTTTTTTTTTTTGGTTATCATTAGCAGCATCCTAGGTAGAGCTCTCTGCAGAAGTATAAATTCAGCAAGTTTGTGTTCAAGGACCTCTTTAGACATTGGCCTATTCATGAGCTCCAGTGGCAGCACCTACAGGTAGCTTTAAGGGCTTTAGCTCTATTCCTCCATATCAGCATTAGCTACCTTCAATAAATATATCAGATGAGTAAAAATGGTGTGATAGCCACATTAAAACAGCACAAATAAGTCCTCTAACCTATGCCCACTTCCTACTGCTCTTTCCACCCTATTACCAACCTCTGGCAAAGCTTGGAATCTCCAAAGCTGGCCACCCAATGTCTCTACTTCACTCACATAAACTGGACCTCTCCTCACCAAAACTCTATGAATTAAGAGACGTTATCCTTAGGAAACTGAGGCCCAAATAATTAAACGGATTTGACCATGGTCACAGAGCTAATAAATGGATGAGAAGGGATTTGAACCCAGATATATGACTTCAAGGCCATGTTCTGACCACAAAACCACATGAACTCATCCTAAGGTGCTCATGGCTTCAAATGGCTTAACTCCTTTCTTATAAAGAATCTGTGGGCCAGGCACATTAGCTCACACCTGTAATCCTAGCACTTTGAGAGGCTGAGGCAAGAAGATGGCTTGAGCCCAGGAATTCAAGACCAGACTAGGCAACATAGCAAGACTGTGGCAGACCAGGTCTCACTAATGTAGGCCTTTATTACAACTGTCCCAGCACTGACAGAGTAGCTTGGTTAAACATTAAAAACTGATTGAGCCAGTGCCCTTATACAAAGGCTGGAATGTAACAAAGGGCCCACCAAGAGTTTTGCCTAGGCTTTTTGTGGGCCTTGAAGCGTGACAAAATAATGAAGGAATTCTTAACAGGACCCTTTTAGGATTAAACAAGTTTTACTGGGGGTCTGAAGAAACTCCCCAGGCCTCCACAAACAAGGTTATTGGGGTCTAAAGGAACTCCCCAAACCTTTATGATTTAGCAGGAGACAAGATAAGGGTAATCACCCTAGCACCTAGACACATTTAGATTAAGTGCCTAAGCACCTAAACTTACTGAGGCTCCAGAAGAAGGTCTTCAGGACTCAGACCTAAGTTATAGATTAAAAGAAGTTAATCACTTATGTCTTTAGATGAATACACACTTACACATAGACATACAGCTTAGAAGGTATATAAGCTCTGGAAAACTTTGTACTTTTGAGTTGATCTGGCAATAATTTCCAGGCCTTCTCCCTGAAACCGGTGGCAGAAATAAAAATTCTCTTTCTCCCCAGTTCCTCTGCACCTCGTTATTGGGTCACGAGAAATAGCACCCCGGGGAACAAGACCACATCTTTTTTTTTTTTTTTTAAAGGAATTTGTACCAAGCACAGTGGCTTAGGCCTGTAATCCTAGCACTTTGGAAGGCTGAGGCAGGAGGATCGCTTGAGCCTAGGAGTTCGAGATCAGCCTGGGCAACATGGTGAAACCTTGTCTCTACTAAAAATACAAAAATTAGCCAAGCATAGTGGTACAGTCCTGTAGTCCCAGTTACTCAAGAGGCTAAAGTGGGAGAATCACCTGAGCCCAGGAACTCAAGTCTGCAGTAAGCTGTGATGGCACCGCTGCACTTCGGCCTGGGTGATAGGAATGAGACCCTGTCTCAAAAGAAAAAAAAAGAATTTGCATTTTAAAAGAAGAGTCATGTAGATACAGAGGGCATTAATCTAAAGGAAGGAATTTCTTTTAATTAAATTGCAGCTTGTTTAAGATATGGAAAGAATCATGATAAGGTGGATTCAAAAAAAGACAAAAAAAGAAAGACTTCAGGAATTTGACAGTTACTTTGACCTTTATCATAAATAATTTTAGTGTATGTTCTTTGTAATGTCATACACACATTTATTTATAAAGGTTTAAATGTTTAGGCAGTGAGAAGAGATTTGGAGGCAGGAGGTCTTTTAAGTGTGCCCTTGAAGCATTATATAAAGTCTAGATCTGAGACTTAAGGTGCTCATCATACTGACAGACCAACTCAGGTGGCAGCAGAATATAAAGGAAGTTTCCTTATAGCCTGTTGCTTGTGAGAGAAGTGATAGCAGACACTATTGGAGAGTCTAGTGTTAAGGTTGGTCTCTGTAATGTTCTTTCTAGGCACGTACACTGCCAGTCTGCAAAGAACTTGAAAGTACTTTGAATTACTTTGGGACTTGCCATATCTTAGCTAAGCTGTCAATGTGGAAAATCACAAAGTAATTACGAGTGCTTTCACTGTCCTTCTAAATTAGGCAATAAATAGGATGAATCACTGAATGAGACATCAGTACTTTCCAAGCTCTCTGCAGCATACTGAGAAAGGTAATTATTGAATGAAAAGCAAAGAGCCACCCAAGCAGACGTAGCCTCAAAGAATATGTATGAAGGGGAGGGACTTTAGAACACATACTAGTTTTAAAGTGTTGGCATTTTACAGATCAAGAAACATAGCAAAGTATTCTCAATATGCAAATACAGCTATAAAAAAGTCCCTCATAACTACCATCCACTGCCCCGGTCAAACACAGCTTCTGGGAAGCCTTTGCCAATAGTGAAGATCCCACAAAGAACCCACCTACCAGTCTTACTGCCATAATAAAATACCATAGACTAGATGGCTTCAACAACAAAAATCTATTTTCTCACAGTTCTAGAGTCTGGAAGTCTAAGATCAGGGTGCCAGGATGATTGAATTCCTTGTGGGGACTCTATTCTATTCCTGACTTGCAGATCTCCTCTGTGCTCACGCAAGGGAGCTCTTTTGTTCTCTCTCCCTTTTATATACACATATATATATGTGTGTGTGCGCGTGCATGTGTGTGTATATATGCATATATATAACATATATACTCATATACATATATATACATATATGTATGTAAAATTATATATATTTGTACATATATACATATACAAATTTTATTTATATATAATTTATTTATTATATATGTTTATATATACACAAATATATACATATGTTATAATATATATACATACACACATATATATAATTTTTTTTGATATAGGGTCTTGCTCTGTTGCCCAGACTGGAGTGCAGTGGCAGAATCATGGCTCACTGCAGCCTCAAACTCCTGGGCTCAAGCAACCCTCTTGCCTCAGCCTCCTGAGTAGCTGGGACCACAGGCATGCACCACCATACCCGGCTAATTTTTTCTATTTTTTGTAAAGACAGGGTCTGGCTCTGTTGTCAGGCTGATCTAAAACTCCTGGGCTCAAGTGATCCTCCCACCTCAGCCTTCCAAAGTGCCAGGATTATAGGCTTGAGCTACTGTGCCCAGTCATTCTCTCTTCTTTAAGGACACTAATCTCATCATGAGAACCTCACCTTCATGACCTAATCTAACACTAATCACCTCTCAAAGACCTCATCTCTAAATATCATCACAGTGGGAGTTAGAGAATCGATTTATGAATTTGATTGGGGCACAAATATCCAATCCATAACACTACCCTTCTTATTTACCAAACCAAAATCACCACCAAAAATAATAGCATTGAGTAGTTGGGGGTCTCTCTTTGCAGTGAAAAATAGACTCACGTGCAAACCTCATTTTTATCACACTGTTTCCCTGCTCAAAAATTTAAAATTGTTTCCTTTGACTGCCAAATCAAGTCAAGTACTGCAATTCCTCAACTATTGTAATGAGATGTTTCATGATCTATTTCACTCCTATTTCCCATCTAAAAAATTCCTTTAGGGGATTCATTATATTTCCATGGAGTTGCAATATGGCACTTTTAAAGATTTGCAGTTTTAACTATATAAGTGCAGTGCCAATGTTTTACTTCAGCTGGTAGTTTGCAATTTTTTCTGAAATACAGATTTGAATTAGCATTATTGTGGAAGCTGGTGCGCAGCACTCAGACTCACAGCTAGTCAAGGCATCTCATTCGCCCTTTAGTATCTACAACAGGATACAGCTCTACTGCTCTCCCAAAATTCATTGACATAAGTATCACCATCTCCATTTTACAAATGAGGCAATTAAATAAATTAAATATGATGTGTTCGTTCAACAAACATTTATAGAGTGTCTGTTCTGGAAATTGGGGATACAGCAGTGGACAAAACAGCTATTCTGGAATTTCTATTCTTAAGGGGAAAACAGTCAAGTAATACAATAAATAAGATAGTTGTAGTAAAGAAGTGCTTTATGAAAATCCATCATCTAAAATCTTAAATAAAAGGATGACAAGATGACAAGGTGAACAAAGACAAAACTACAATTTCAGCCCAAAGCAAATCAGATACCAGAGATGCAAACTGTTAGACTACCTCATACAAAAGCACCCAGTGCAATGAAGCAGGTCTTGAGGTGATGTTGTTGAAGTATATTTAACGAAACAGAATATAAAACCCTATTAAACACAGCTTTTACAAAAATGTTTTATGGTTTTAAAATATGCACATGAAAATAAGATTGAAAAGATATTCATTAAACAATTCTTTGTTATCATCTACTATGTGTAAAATACTACTCTAGTCACACTGAGGATACAGTGGTGAACAAGAAAAACAAGGTCCCTGCCCTCAGAGAGCTGACATTTCAGTGATAAAAGGAAAATAAACGACCGAACAAATATAGGGATTACACAATAGGCAGTGGTAAGTGCGCTGAAGGTAATAGAACGAAGCGATGCACAGGATTAAGCTACTTTAGCTTAAGTTGTCTGGAAAGTTCTATCTGAGGAAGTGGCTTTTGAGCCGAGACCTAAATTTAAAAAAAAGTGGGCAGTCATGCAAAGATCTTGGAGAAGAGCATCCCAGAAAGACAGCACAACAAATGCAAATCTCTAAGGAGGAATTGCATTTGCCTTACCGTAAGAACTGAAAGAAGATGCAAGGGGCTAGAATGATACAAGTGAGGAATAAGGATATGGTATTAGTTTGGAGAGAGAGGCAGGGGTCAGATCATGTAGGATTTTGTAGGCCATCATAAGGAGTTGGTTTTATTTTAAGTAAAATGAGAAACCCACTCAGAGGTTTTAAGTAAGGGAGTGATATAATCTTATTGAGGGTTTTTATGACCACTCCAGTTGCTATGTAGAGAATGGTTTGTAAGAAGGGCTACACTAGAAGAAGCAAAGTGAACAGTAAAGAATCTACTGCGGGAGTTCTGGTCCTGGCTAAGATAGAGTGAGCATGCTCACCCTGTCTGTCCCCAGAACACAACTATCAAACCGGGACAGAATACACGGGCAGCTCTTTGAGGCGTCTTAAAGGTAAACAGTAGCAAGACAGAAAGGAAAGAACACCAGTGTAGAATTACCAAAGTATCAGCAGTGAGTTTACTTTTTATTTCACCCCTTTTCCCTTTAATATTCCCTATCCTGAACTCAGCACAGACAAAACGCAGAAGTGGGCACTGTTATAGACAGAGCGCTCCTGGGGAAGGCCTCTAGTACTGTCTCAAGGGTCAAAAATGGTAGCTCCTAACGCTCAAAGAGAGTGCAGAGCTCCCATTTTCCCCCTCTTTTTTTGTTCTCTCATGCCCCAGACGCCAGGAAATCTTGTAGTATAAATGACAAAATCTCAAGAACCAAACCTCAGAGGGAAGGGAGCCAGTCCTATCTGATGGAGCTGTGGTCCTAAGAGGGCTGGGGGTAAACGTGTTAACCTTTTCCTCTCTTGGGCCAGGAGATGAGTCCAATCACAAAAGTGAATGACAGAGAATGACAAACCAAGGTTATGACAACACTAAATTTCTGACTGAAGGGCCTAATAAAGGAGACTCAAGGAAGCAAAAAGCACCAGAAAGGTTGCAGAGAGGCAGCAGCTTGGGAAAACACCTTATAAAGTTTTTTTCATATGAGTTCCAGGGCTCACATGTGAGCTGTGCATGCATGAATCTGATCTTAGCCTACCAAATATTTTGAGAACTGAAGTAACTGATAGACCACTGCCTAAGACTCAGACTGGCTACTGAGAGTGGCACACTCACAAGACAGGTTTGAATAGCACTACAAAGCCTAGGAAAGCTTAACTGCAATTGGAACCATAAGCAACAGAAGGCAAATTGGTACCTGGGGCCAGAAGTTAATCAGGTTGATTGTCTACTATAGCAAAACATCAACATTCTCCATAGAGTTTAGAAGAGACCCAGAGTTTCATAACAATCTGCAAAATAACAAGATAAATCCAAAGTTACTAGACATATTAAAAACCTCGAAAATTCCAAGTGTAGTGGGAAATAAACAAACATGAAAACAGAAATGACTCAAATGTTTGAATTATCTGACAAATACAGCTATTATAAAAGTGCTTATAAAAGCGATCTTATTCTTGCAACAAATGTAAAAATAGTCTCAGTGTGGCAAACAGATTTTGAGGTGGATTCCATGGTCCCCACCTCCTCTTATGTATGTTTTTGTATAGCATACTCCCCTAGAATGTGAGAAAGATCTGTGACTTTGCTTCTAATTAATAGAATATGGGAAAGATAATGGAATGTCACTCCCGTGGTTATGCTATGTTATATGAAAGAGGTGATGGGATGGTACTCCTGTGATGAAAGACCCCATCTTGCTAGATTTGCTCTCTTTCTCTCTTGCTGGCTTTGAGGAAGCAAGTTTCCAGGTTGTGAGGCAGCCTATGGAGAGGGCTATGTGGTAAGGAATTCCAGAGCAGCTTGTAGGAGCTGAGCATGTCCTCTAACTGGTAATCAATAAGAATCATGGCCCTCAGCCTAGGAGTCACAAGGAAGTAGACCCTAACAACCAGAGTAAACTCAGAAAACGACCTAACACCAGTCAAGCCTCCAAAGGAAAACTGGGCCCTGGCCAACATCTTGTTTCCAGAGGAAAAAAAACAGTTCACCTTTCACTACTTACAAAAGAATAAGGAAATATAAACTTACAAGTTTACAAAGATTGTTATCCCAATATATATTTGCTGGGGTTTTTTAATGTTTATTTTAGGTTTAAAGGTACAGCTGCAGGTTTCTTGTGTAGGTAAATTGTGTGTCACAGGGGTTTGGTGTACAGATTATCTCATCACCCAGGTAATAAGCATAGTACCCGATAAGCAGTTTTTCTGTACTCACCCCACTTCCACTCTCCACCCTCAAGTAGGCCCCAGTGTCTGCTGTTCCCTTCTTTGTGTCTATATGTACTCAATTTTTAGCTCCCACTTATAAGTGAGAACATGTGGTATTTGATTTTCTTTTCCTATGTTAGTTCGCTTAGGACAATGGCCTCCAGCTCCATCCATGTTGCTTCCAAGCACATGATCTTGTTCTTTTTGATGACTGTATACTATCTCATGATGTGTATATATCAGATTTTCATTATCTAGTCTATCACCGGTGGGCTTTTAGGTTGACTCTATGTTTTTTTGCTATTGTGAATAGTGCTGTAAAGAACACTCACATGCATGTGGCTTTATGTAGAATGATTTATTTTCCTTCAGGTATGTACCCATTAATGGAGTTGCTAGGTAGAATGATAATTCTGCTTTGAGTTCTTTGAGAAATTACTAAACTGCTTTCCACAATGGCTGAGCTAATTTACAATTCCCATCAGCAAGGTATAAGTGTCCCCTTCCCTCTGCAACCTCACCTGCATCTGTTATTTTTTGACTTTTTGATAATAGCCATTCTGACTGCTGTGAGGCGGTATCTCATTGTGATTTTCATTTCCCTAATGATTAGCAATGTACAGCATTCTTTTCGTATGCTTATTGGCTGCATGTATGACTTCTTTTGAAAAGTGTGTGTTTATGTCCTTTGCCCACTTTTTAATGGGATTTTTTTTGCTTGTAAATTTTTAAGTTCCTACAGACTATGGATATTAGGCCTTTGCTGGATGCATAGTTTGCAAATATTTTCTCCCTTTAGTTTCTTTTTCTATACAAAAGCTGTTTAGTTTAATTAGATCCCATCTGTTATTTCTTTTTTTTTTTGAGATGGGGTTTTACTCTTGTTGCCCAGGCTGGAGTGCAATGGCGCGATCTTAGCTCATCGCAACCTCTGCCTCCCGGGTTCAAGCGATTCTCCTGCCTCAGCCTCCCGAGTAGCTGCTGTCACGCCCAGCTAGCTTTGTGTTTTTAGTAGAGACAGGGTTTCTCCATGTTGGTCAGGCTGGTCTCGAACTCCTGACTTTAGGTGATCTGCCCGCCTTGGCCTCCGAAAGTGCTGGGATTACAGGCGTGAGCCACTGCACCTGGCCCCATTTGTTAATTTTTGTTTTTGTTCCTGTTGCTTTTGGCATCTTTGTGATGAAGTTTTTGTCAAGTTCTACGTCTAGAATGGTATTTCCTAGGTTATCTTCCAGGGATTTTATAGGTTTGGTTTTACATTTAAGTCTTTCACTCATCTTGAGTTAATTTTTGTATATGGTGTAAGGAAGAGGGGTTCAGCTTCAATCTCCTGCATATGGCTAGCCAATTATCCCAGCACCACTTATTGAATAGGGAACAGGTTCCCCATTGCTTATTTTTGTCAATTTTGTCCCTGACCAACATCTTTATTGAAGCCAAGTCACAGATCCAGTTAAGCTCTGCTCAGGCTTCTAATGGACAGAGTATGTAAGATACTCTGTTTGTATAGAAGACTATGTATGTCTTAAGTCACTAAGTAATTTGTCACACAGCTGTAAATAATACCCTTAGCAAAGATAGAGAAGCTACAGAGAAGAATCAAATGGAAATTTTAGTATTACAATTTGCAGTAAATAAATATTTTTAAAAACATCACTAGATGGATGAATAGCAGAATGGAGATGACAGAGATCAATAAACTTTAAGACCAATCAATAGAAATGATCCACTCTGAACAACAAAAAGATAAAAAATGAAAAAGAATATAGCTTCATGGATCTGTGTGTCAATAACAAATGGTTAAACGTTTGCATTATCAAAGCTTTACAAAGAGAGAAGAAAGAGAGTGCTGATGAAAAAATTTTTTTGAATAAATAATGGAATAAATTTTCGCAAGTTTGGCAAAGATATAAACCTACCCATTCAAGAACCTGAGCAAATCTCAAACAAGATAAACAAGAGAAATTCATGCCAAGAAATATCCTAATCAAATTGCCAAAAACTAAAGACACACAAAAAAATCTTGAAAATAGCCAGAGAAAAATGGTCCATTGTACATGGGGAAGAAAGGATTCAAATGACTTTGGACTTGTCATCAGAAATCACAGGAGCCAGAAAGAAGTGGCACAACATTTTTCAGCAAGAAGAAAAGAGCTGTCAATTCCAAATTTATATTCAGTGAAATAACGTTCAGGCGGAAAGGTGTGAAATAAAGATGTTCCTAGGTAAAATAAATCTAAGAGAATTTATAACCAGCAGATATGCTTTAAGAGAATTGTGAATAAGCCTTTTCAGACAGGAAGAAAATGTAACCTTGAAGGAAATGTGGAACATCAGGGATGAAGGAAGAACAAAAGCAACAGAAAATAATTGGGTAAACAAGATAGACCACTTTTCTTGCATTTTAAAAAATTATATTTAACAGCAAGAATAATAAAAATGTCTGATGAGTTTTCAACATACTTATATATATGACAATTAGCATAAGGAGAACGGGATAAAGGAACCTATAAAATAATAGTTTGAACATTCCAAATGGAATAGTAAAACACTGCATCTAAGCAGATTGTGGAAGTCAAGTATACATTTTTAAATACCTAGAGCAAGGGTCATCAAGCTTGATACTACAAGGCAAAACCACCCTTGGTTTTTCTTATTGTGATAAGCTACACATAACATAAAATTTCCCATTTTAAAGTGTATAATTCAGTGGTATTTAGCAAATTCAAAATGTTGTGCAGCCATCACTACTCTCATTCCACAGCATTTCCATTACCCCAAAAGGAAACCCCGTACCCATTAAAGTCATTTCCCTTTCTCTTTTTGCCCCAGTCCAGTACCTGGCAACCACTAATGTGCTCTATATCTCTATGGATTTTCTATTGTGATATCACATTTTATAATAAATATGTATTAGGTCTTCATCCTCGTTTCCTGGCACACTGGTCCTAAAATCCTTGGAATCTCCAAAGTGATCTCCAGGAAGATGAGAAGGGTGAAGATTGAATTGATCACCAATGACCAATGATTTAACCAACCATACCTATGTAATGAAGCCCCCATAAAAACACAAAAGGACTGGGTTCAGGGAGCTTTTGAGGTCCTCAACACATCCACATACCAGGAGGGTAGCATGAAGACAGAAGCTCCTGTGCTCAGGACTCTTCTGAACCTTGCCCTATGTATCTCTTCATCTAGCAATTCATCTGTATACTTTAAAATACCCTTTGTAATAAATCAGCAATATTAAGTGTTTCCCCTAGTTCTGTGAGCCACTATAGCAAATGATTGAACCTAAGGGGGGAATTGTAGGAATCCCCAGTTTGCAGCCAGTATGTTAGCAGTTCCAGAAGCCCAGAATTTCAGTTGGCCTATAAAGTGGAGGCAGTTTTGTGGGAATGAGCTCTTAAGCAATGGGATACGACTGCCGGTAGATAGTACCAGAACTGAATTGTAGTACACTAGGTATCCATGGGAGAATAGCTTAGTATGGAAAACATACACATGGTGTCAAAACTATTGAGAGTATTGTGAGAATAGTAGAACAGATAGCTTGTCTTTTTCCTACTATATACTCCTATTCTAGATATTTCATACAAATGGAATTGTATACTATGTGTCCATTTTGTGTACAGCTTCTTTCAATTAGCATGTTTTTAAGGTTTATCCATATTGTAAATGCATCTATATTTCATGTTTATGGCTAAATACCCCATTGTAGAACATGCCATATTTTGTTTATCCTCTTATCAGTTGATGGCCATTTGTGTTGTTTCCACCTTTTGCTTATTGTGCATAGAACTCCCATGACCATTTGTGTACATGTTTCCTTTGAACACTTATTTTCAAGTATTATGATGTAACACCAGGAGTGGAATTTGTGGATTATGTGGTAATCTTATGTTGTACTTATTGAGAAAACTCTACACTGTTTCTCATAGCAGCTGAACCATTTTATATTCTCACCAGCAGTGATACAAAGGTTCCAATTACTCCACATCCTTGCCAAAACTTAATAATTCCCTATTTGTACTGTAGCCATCCTAGAGAACATAAAGTGCTATCTCACTGTGGTTTTGATTTGCATTTCCATAATGATTAATGATATTGACTATCTTTTGATAGTCTTCTTGGCCATTTATATGTCTTAGAATTCTCCACAGATATAGAGTAGTGTGTATCTTATGAGCATATACATATAGTATATATCATACATAAAAACATTCTTTCTCAATTTAATGATATTGGCCTCCTTCTCAAAAATGAATTGATATAGGTGTATGGGCTTAATTTTTGAACTCCCAATTCTATTCAATTGATCTATATGTTTATTCTTATGGTAGTATCACACTGTTTTGATTACTGTAGTCTATAGTAAGTGTAAAAATTTGGAATTGTGGGTCGTCCTACTTTTTTTTTTTTTCAAGATTGCTTCAACTATTAAGAATCCTTTGCAATGACATATAAATTTTTTTTATTGTACTTTAGATTCTGGGATACATGTGCAGATCATGCGGGATTGTTGCATAGGTACACAAGGGGTCCAGTTTCTGCTTTCTGCACATGGCTAGCCAGTTTTCCCAACACCATTTATAAAACAAGGAATCCTTTCCCCATTGCTTGTTTTTGTCAGGTTTCTCAAAGATCAGATGGTTGTAGATGTGTGGCGTTGCCTCCAGGGCCTCTGTCCTGTTCCATTGGTCTATATCTCTGTTTTGGTACCAGTACCATGCTGTTTTGATTACTGTAGCTTTGTAGTATTGTTTGAAATCAGGTAGCTTGATGCCTCCGGCTTTGTTCTTTTTGCTTAGGATTGTCTTGGCTATGCCAGCTCTCTTTTGGTTCCATATAAAGTTTAAGGTGGTTTTTTCCAGTTCTGTGAGGAAGGTCATTGGTAGCTTGATGGGGATAGCGTTGAATGTATAAATTACTTTGGGGAGTATGGCCATTTTCACGATATTGATTCTTCCTAACCATGAGTGTGGAATGTTTCTCCATTTGCTTGTGTCCTCTCTTATTTCCTTAAACAGTGGTTTATAGTTCTCCTTGAAGGGGTCCTGTACATCCTTTGTTAGTTGTATTCCTAGGTATTTTATTCTCTTTGTAGCAATTGTGAATGGGAGTTCACTCATGATTTGGCTGTTAATCTGTTATTGGTGTATAGAAATGCTTGTGATTTCTGCACATTGATTTTGTATCCTGAGACTTTGCTGAAGTTGCTTATCAGTTTCAGGAGATTTTGGGCAGAGACGATGGGGTCTTCTAGATATACAATCATGTCGTCTGCAAATAGAGACAATTTGACTTCCTCTTTTCCTAATTGAATACCTTTTATTTTTTTTTCTTGCATAATTGCTCTGGCTAGAACTTCCAATACTATAATGAATAGGAGTGGTGACAGAGGGCATCCTTGTCTAGTGCCAGATTTCAAAGAGGATTGCCCATTCAGTATGATATTGGCTGTAGGTTTGTCATAAATAGCTTTTATTATTTTGAGATATGTTCCTTTGATACCTAGTTTATTGAGAGTTTTTAGCCTAAAAGGCTGTTGAATTTTGTCGAAGGCCTTCTCTGCATCTATTGAGATAATCATGTGGTTTTTGTCTTTGGTTCTGTTATGTGGTGGATTATGTTTATAGACTTTTGTATGTTGAACCAGCCTTGCATCCCTGGGATGAAGCCTACTTGATCGTGATGGATAAGCTTTTTGATGTGCTGTTGCAATCGGTTTGCCAGTATTTTATTGAAGATTTTTGCATCTATGTTCATCATGGATATTGGCTTGAAGTTTTCTTTTTTTTGTTGAGCCTCTTCCAGGTTTTGGTATCAGGATGATGTTGGTCTCATAAAATGATTTGGGAAGGATTCCCTCTTTTTGGATTGTTTGGAATAGTTTCAGAAGGAATGGTACCAGCTCCTCTTTGTACATCTGGTAGAATTCAGCTGTGAACCCGTCTGGATGTGGACTTTTTTTGGTTGGTAGGCTATTAATTACTGCCTCAACTTTAGCCCTTGTTATTGGTCTGTTCAAGGTTTCAGCTTCTTCCTGGTTTAGGCTTGGGAAGGTGCAAGTGTCCAGGAATTTATCCATTTCTTCCAGGTTTACTGGTTTATGTGCATAGAGTTGTTTGTAGTATTCTCTGATGGTAGTTTGTGATCCCTTGGAGGAGGAGAGGCGTTTTGATTTTGGCTGTTTTCATCCTTTTTGTGCTGGTTTCTTCCCATCTTTGTGGATTTACTTACCTGTGGTCTTTGTGGTTGGTGACTTTCGGATGGGGTCTTTTTTTTGCTTGTTTTGTGGGGGTGGTACCCACTGAGCCAGATCACTCCCTGTCTCAGCCCCCTACCTTTCAGTTGAATGGGTGCTCTGTCTCCCAGGCGTTCCGGGTGCCAGTCGAAACGGCCACCCAGACTTGTGTGTTTCTGTGCACCAACTGGGCTGAAACTGCCGCACTGAAAACTTGTGGTGCTTTTTGGCCAGGGAATCTTCTGGTCTGTGGGCAGTGAAAACTTGTTTGGAAATGCGGTGAGCACTCACCCTCTGTGCTGTTCTCTCAGAACTGTACTCTGGAGCGGTTCCTATTCGGCCATCTTGGATCCTTGACATACAAATTTTAAGATGAGATTTTCCATTGCTGCAAGAGGGTAAATAGAGATTTTGATAGGATTGCCTTGTATCTGTAGATCACTTTGGGGAGTATTGCCATCTTAACAATATTAAGCCTTCAAACCCATTAATACAGGATTACTTTCCATTTTTGTATGTGTTTAATTTTTCACCAGTTTGTAGTTTTCTATGTACAAGCCTTATACATTTTAAAAACCTATTCTTAAGTATTTTTTGTCTTGCCATTTCAAGTGGAATTAGTTTCTTAATTTCCTATTTGTATTGTTCATTGCTAGAGTATGGAAATACTGATTACAGTGTGATTTTTTAGACTGCAACTTTGCTGTATTTTTATTAGCGCTAATCATATTTTGAGGATTCATCACAATTTTCTATATATAAAATCATGCCATCTGTGAATAGAGATAGTTTAAACTTTTTCTATACAATTTGGATGCCTTTTATTTCTGTGTGTTGCCTAATTGCCCTGGATAGAACTTCCATTATGACATTGAATAGAAGTGGTAAATGCAGGCATGCTTGTCTTATCTCTAATACTAAAGGAAAAGCATTCATACTTTCACTATTGAGTTTGATGTTAACTGTGGGTTTTTCATAAATGCTCTGTGTTGAGGAAATTGTCCTCAATTTTTGAGTTTTTTGCTTTTTATCATGAAACGGTGCAGGATTTTGTCAAATACATTTTTTCCATCAATTGAAATAATGTGCTTTACCCCATTATTCTATTAATGTGGTTATATTGATTTTTGTATGTTGAAAGACCCTCGCATTTGTGGGATGCATCCCACTTAGTCATAGTAATAATCCTTTAAATATGCTGCTGGATTTGGTTTGCTAGTATTTTGTTGAGGAGTTTTGCATCTGTATTCATTTGGGATATTGACTTGCACTTCTTTTTTCTTATAATGTCTTTGTCTGGTTCTGGTTCAGGTAAATGCTGGCCTCACATAATGAATTAAAAACTGTTTTCTCCTCTATATTTTGGAAGAGTTAGAGGAGGATTGGTTTGGTGTTAATTATTCTTGAAATGTTTGGTAGAAGTCACCAGTGAAGCCATTTGCTTCTGGGCTTTTACTTCTTGATTGGTGATTCAGTTTGTTCACTTGATATAGGTGTGTTCAGATTTTCTATTTCTTGAGTCAGTTTTGGTAGTTCGTTTCTAGGAATGTGTTCATTTCATCTGCATTGTCACACCAGCATACATTTCTTTATAGTAGTCTCTTATAATCCTTTTAATTCCTGTTGTGTCCGTTGTAATACCCCACTTCCATTTCTGAATCTAGTTCTTTGTATCTTCTATTAGTCAGTTTAGCTATTATTAGTTGTAAATTTTGTTGATGTTTTCAAAGAACCAACTTTTGGATTCATTGACTTCCTGTATTTTCATGTTCTGTATTTCAACCATCTCTTCTTCTATGGTTAGCTACAGCCTCAGTTTGCATTTTTCCTCCTAGCTCCTCAAAATTTAAAGTTAGCTTACTGCTTTGAGATATTTCTTCTTTTTGAATGAGGGTGTTGACAGCTAGACATTTTCTATTGAGAACTGCTATAGTGAATTCTTATAATTTTAAGTCATCTGGGCATCTATTTTAAATATAAATTTAACCTCCTTTTACCAAAATCAGGGCTCAGTCACCCTTTACACAGTTTCCAGTTCTATACATGCCCTGCCCTGTTTCTTAATGTGGTTGATCCAGATATGTGTCTTAGACAATTTCCTCCTGGTGACCACTTCTCTATAAGATAGCTAGATATGATCAATTCCACCAACATGGCCAAATAGGAACAGCTCCGGAGCACAGCTCCCAGCAAGAGAGACACAGAAGGCGAGTGACCTCTGCATTTCCAACAAAGGTACCAGGTTCATTTCAATGGGACTGGTTAGACAGTGGGTGTAACCCAAGGAGGGCAAACCGTGGCAGGGCTGGGCATTGCCTCACCCAGGAAGTACAATTGATTGGAAGATCGGGGACTTCCTCCCGCCCCTGGCACTCTGGTTCAGATACTGCGCCTCTCCTATGCCCTCTGCAACCCACAGATCAGGAGATCCCCACCAGGCTGAAAAGTGCCTCAAGTTACCAACACAGATCTAAGCAGCAGCTCTGGCAGATGCCACTGATCAGGACAAATCTGGACAAACATTTTGACTACTACCTAGAGCGCCTGTGGGATGGAGCTACCCGCTCCCCAGAAAGAGGGGAGCCGAAAGCAGGGAGACAGGCAATACAGCTGGGCGGGTCCCACCCCCAGAAAGACCAGCTAACTGAAGCCCTCTCACTTGAGAGTTGTGCAGCCAGCACATCAGTTTGAGCTCGACCGGAGATGATTGAGCTTGGTCGGGGGAAGGGCATCTGCCATTGCTGAGGTGGGTCTAAACCTACCTGTGTAAACAAAAGCCAGAGGAATCTTATATAGCAGCTGGACTGAGTCCGTGTTAGCCCAGCAGCACCTCTGTAGGCAGACAAGGGACAGATTGTCTCCTCAAGTGGCTCCCTGACCCCTGTATAACCAAAAAGATGCCTCATACAGGAGAGCTCTGGCTGTCACCTAGCAGGTACCCTTCCAGGATGAAGATACCAGAGGAAAGATCAGGCAGCAATACTTGCTGATCTTCAACCCCCATGGGTGATTCCCAGGCAAGAAAGGTCTAGAGTGGACCTCCAGCAGTCCTACAGCAGAGGGACCTGTTAGAAGGAAAACTAAAAATACTAAAAGAAATAGCTTCAACATCAACAGAAAGAATGTCCACTCAGAGACCCCATCCAAAATCACCAACTTCAAAGATCAAAGGTAGATAAATCCATGAAGATGAGAAGAAATCAGCGCAAAAAGATCCAGAACACCTCTCCTCCTCCAAGGGATCACAACTCCTCACCAGCAAGGTAACAAAACAGGATGGAGAATGAGTTTGATGAATTGACAGAAGTAGGCTTCAGAAAGTGGGTAATAACAAACTTCTCTGAGCTAAAGGAACATGTTCTAACCCAATGCAAAGAAACTAAAAACCTTGAAAAAAGGTTAGATTCCCTGTTTAATAAATGGTATTGGGAGAACTGGCTAGCCATGTGCAGAAAGCTGAAACTGCACCCCTTCCTGACACCTTACACTAGAATTAACTCCAGATGGATTAAAGACTTAAACATAAGACCTAACACCATAAAAACCATAGAAGAAAACATAGGCAATACCATTCAGGACATAGGCATAGACAAAGACTTCATGACTAAAACACCAAAAGCAATGGCAACAAAAGCCAAAATAGACGAATGGGATCTAATTAAACTTAAGAGTTTCTGTACAGAAAAAGAAACAATCTTTAGGGTGAACCAGCAACCAAAAGAATGGGAAAAAATTTCTGCAATCTACCCATCTAACAAAGGGCTAATATCCAGAATCTATAAAGAACTAAAGCAGATTTACAAGAAAATAAACAAACAAACCCATTCAAAAGTGAGTGAAGGATATGAACAGACAGTTTTGAAAAGAAGACATTTATGAGGCCAACAAACATATGAAAAAATGCTCATCATCACTGGTCATTAGAGAAATGCAAATCAAAAGCACATTGAGATACCATCTCACGCCAGTTAGAATGGTGATCATTAAAAAATCTGGAGACAACAGATGCTGGACAGGATGTGGAGAAATAGAAACACTTTTACACTGTTGGTGGGAGTGTAAATTAGTTCAACCATTGTGGAAGACAGTGTAGTTATTCCTCAAGGATCTAGAAATAGAAATTCCATTTGACCCAGCAATCCCATTACTGGGTATATACCCAAAGGATTATAAATTGTTCTATTATAAAGACACATGCATACGTATGTTCATTGTGGCACTGTTTACAATAGCAAAGACTTAGAGCCAACCCAAATGCCCATCAATGATAGACTGGACAGGGAAAATGTGGCACATATACACCATGGAATACTATGCAGCCGTAAAAAAGGGTGAGTTCATGTCCTTTGTAGGGACACGGATGAATCTGGAAACCATCATTCTCAGCAAACTGACACAAGAACAGAAAACCAAACACCACATGTTCTCAGAGGTGGGTGTTGAACAATGAGAACATGTCGACACAGAGAGGGGAATGTCACACACTGGGGTCTATTGGGGTATGGGGGGTTAGGGGAGGGACAGCAGGGGTGGGGAGGTCAGGGAGGGATAACAATGGGAGAAATGCCTGAAGTAGGTAACAGGGGGATGGAGACAGCAAACCACCATGGCATGTGTGTACCTATGCAACAATCCTGCAGGATCTGCACATGTACCCCAGAACTTAAAGTACAATAAAAAAAGAGATAGCTAGCCTACTTGACTAGCTCTACTGACCCCCACACTTTGCATGCACTGTGCAGATATGCCACAGTGATCACCTCTCAGACATAGCATGACCTCTTGGAATTCACGCCTGATTGCTTTAAACTCACCAATTAAAACTTCCAGAGGACAACTTGTTTGGATAATGCCCTGGACCAATAAAGGTACTGGCCCACCACTCATGCTATCTCTCTTAAGATCTTTATTTTCATCTTGTGTATCCACTAATAATGGAAGGGATTCTTCCCATCTTAAAGATCCTAAATTAAAACATCTGCTTTTGCAGCATCCCATGAGTTTTGGTATGTTGCCTTTTCAATTTCATCTATCCTTAATTCTCCAATTCCTCTTGTGATTACTTCTTTGACTAATTAGTTGTTCAGATACATGTTAATTTTAACATATTTGTGAATTTTCCATTTTTCTTTTGTTACTGATTTCTATTTTTATTTCATTGTGGTCAGAAAAATATACTTTGCATGATTTCAATAATTTTAAATTTATCAAAACTAATACTGTGTTCTAAAATGTTATCTATGCTGAAGAATATTTCATGTGCACTTAAGAATTCATCTTTTGTTTGGTAGAGTGTTCTGAATATGTCAGTTAGGTCTAGTTGGTATATAGTGTTATTCAAAATCTCTATTCCTTATTGACTTTTTTCTACTTGCTCTATTCTTTTTTTTTTTTTTTTGAGACGGAGTTTCACTCTTGTTACCCAGGCTGGAGTGCAATGGCACGATCTCGGCTCACCGCAGCCTCCGCCTCCGGGGTTCAGGCAATTCTCCTGCCTCAGCCTCCTGAGTAGCTGGGATTACAGGCATGCGCCACCATACCCAGCTAATTTTTTGTATTTTTAGTAGAGACGGGGTTTCACCATGTTGACCGGGATGGTCTCGATCTCTTGACCTCGTGATCCACCCACCTCGGCCTCCCAAAGTGCTGGGATTACAGGCATGAGCCACTGCGCCCGGCTCTACTTGCTCTATTCTTAATTGAAAGTGTGGTATTGAAGTCTCCAACTATTATTGCAGAACTGTCTATTCTTTGTCAAATATATAAATTTCACATCTTCTTTATGAATTGACCTTTTTAACAATATATAATGTCATTTTATGTCTTTTTAACAATTTTTACTTAAAATCTATTTTATCTGATATATTATAGCCATCCCAGCCCTCTTTTGGTTACTATTTGCATGGAATAGCTATTTCAATCCTTTTACTTTAACCAGTTTTTCTTTATATGTAAAGTACATCTCTTATAGACAATACACAGTTGGAGCATGCTTCATTTATCCATTCTGTCAATCTATGCCTTTAATTGAGGTGAATAATGCATTTACATTTAAAGTCCTTACTTATACATACTTATTCCTATTATTTTCCTATTTGTTTTCTGCATATCTTATACTTTTTGCCCTCCATTTTCTCCACTACTACTGTCTTTTGTGTTTGATTTTTTTAGAGAGTGCCATTTTCTTCTCATTTCCTTTTATGTACATTCTAAAGTTATTTTCTTAGATACCCTGGGGATTACAGTTAACATCTTAAGTGTATAACAATTTAGTTTAAATTAATACCAACTTGGTTTTGCTATTACACAAGATTTGTTTCTATAGCGCTCCATTTATACCCCTTTAAGCTGTTACTGTCACAAATTGCATCTTTATATATTGCATTCTTATCAACATATATTTATAGTTATTGTTTTATACATTTACTTTTGTAATAAGATAGAAAAAAGAAGAGTTACAAACTAACAGTATAGGCTGAGCATGGTGGCTTATGTCTGCAATACCAGCATTTTGGGAGGCCCAGGCAGATGGATCATTTGAGGTCAGGAGTTTAAGACCAGCCTGGCCAACATGGTGAAACGCTGTCTCTACTAAAAATATAAAAATTAGCTGGGTGGTAGTGGTGCATGCTTGTAATCCCATTTACTCAGGAGGCTGAGGCAGGAGAATCGCTTGAGCCTGGTAGGTGGAGATTGTGGTGAGTAGAGATCACACCACTGCACTCCAGTATGGGCGACAGAGTAAGACTCTGTCTCAAAAAAACAAAAACAAAATTAAAAAACCAGTAACAATATAATAATACTGACTTTTATATCTACCTATTAAACATAGTTAAGTTGCTACAACAAATTACCAGACACTGTGTGGTTGTAACAAATTACCATAAATCAGGTGGCTTAAAACAATAGAAATTTATTCTTTGTTCATTTTCTTCAATGTTTTGGATGCTAGAAGTCTGAAATCTAGGTTTATTCATGTTGGTTTCTTCTGAGGATTCTGAGAATCTGTCTGATGTCTCTCTTCTAGCTTCTGGTGACAGCTTATAATCCTTGGTGTTACTTGTCTTGGAGATACATTACTCCATTTTCTGTCTTCACCTTCCCATAGCACTCTCCCTGTGTGTTCACACATTATTTTCTTATAAGAACACCACTCATTGCATTAAAAGTCCACCCTTCACTAGTAGAATCTTTTCTTAACTAATCACATCTGCAATGATGTACTTCCAAATAAGGTCACATTCTAATATACTAGGAGTTAGGACTGCAATATAACTTTTGAGAGGACGGCAGCAACCCAAAATACGTATGTAGCTACCATTACAGGTTTTCTTTATTTCTTCTTATGGTTTAAAATTACTGTCTAATGTCTTTTCCATTCAGCCTAACAGAATCTCATTACAATTTCTTGTAGGGCAAGTGGTAAACTTTTATAAAAATCTTGCAGTGTCCTAATTTCTCCCCCATTTTTGAATGATATTTTTGTTAGATGTAGAATTTTCGGTTGACAGACTTACCTTTTAACACTTTAATATATCATCCCACTGCTTTCTGACCTCCATGGTTCCTGAAGAAAAATTGACCGTTAATCTTATTAAGATTGACCTTGTATGCGAGGAGTCATTTCTCTCTTGATGCTTTCAGGATTCTTTGCTATTGGTTTCAACATTTTTACTATAATGTATCTTAGTAAGGTCCTTTAAATTTATTGTACTTGAAGTTTGTGGAGCTTCTTGAATGTGTAGATTCATGTCCTTTATCAAATTTGGAAAATTTTTGGCAATTATGTCTTCAAACATCCATATGTTGGTATGCTTTATATTATCCTGCAGTTCCCTTTAGAACTATTCGCTTTTTTTCATTTTTTTTCTGCTTCTCAGACTGGATAATTCCAAATGACTCATCTTCATATTCACTGATTCATTTGATTATTCAAATCTTGTGCTGAATCCCTGTAGGAATTTTTTAATTTCAGTTATACTTTTTTGTTCCAGAATTTCTATTTTGTTTCTTTGTATAATCTCTATCCCTTTACTAAATATTCTCTAATTGGTGAGACATTGTTCTCTTGATTTCCTTCATTTCTTTGCCAATGGTTTCCTTTAACTCAATGAGCTTAATTAAGACAGTTGATTTAAAGTGTAAGTCTAGTAAATTCAATGTATGGGTTTCCCCATGGATCGTTTCTGTTTTTTTTTATGGTGAATGGGTTATCCCCCTTTGCTTTCTTGCATACCTCATAATTTTTTATCAAAAATGGATATTTTGTACATTATTACATGGAAATCCAATTCTTCTTCACTTACCTCGGTTAGTTTTGCTGCTTTTTGTGGGTTCTAGTTGTTCGTTTGACAAGTTTTCTAAACTATTGTAGTTTTTGTCCTGTGTGATTTCCTAAATTCTCTGTTCTGTTAGCTTGGTGATCAGCTAGTAACTAGATAGAGATTTCTTTAAATTCCTGAAGCAAAAAACCAAATTTCCAGTCTCAAAGCTAGATAGTGTGTGTGTGCGTGTGTGTGTCTGTGTGTGTGTGTGTGTATGCGTGTGTGTGTGTGTATGCATGCTGGGGTATGCTTTGAACATTCTCCCAGGCAGTTTACAACTGTTCTTTCACCTTCACTTCCTGCTTGTGTAGAACTTGAAGAGATAGCTCAAAGCTTGGTGCCTTCTTGTTTTCTTCTGAGCAGTCTGCCATGGGCATGTATATGACCTCCTAAATTCTAAGAAATACGTGGAAGCTTCTCAAAGCCTTTATTCTCCAAGACATCTTCCTTCCTAGATTGTTCTTACAGGATTCTTAATATGTTTATTATTTGCCTCTCATTGATGTATTTTGCCCCAGGTCACAGCAGCCAGTTAATTTACTTTTAAATGTTTTAAACAAATTCTTCTTTTATAGTTGCTTTTCTTCACTGAGAGAATTCCTGGTTAGGTTCCATAAAGATAAGGCCTTTGTGTTACTGCTTCAGAGAATCACCCAACACGTCAAAACAGAAAACCATAGTTCTTTAGAACAAGTTCATACTGCTTCCTCTGGCACCAGAAACCCACAACAGGAATGTGGGCTGACATCTTACAGACTGCCACTGAGCCAGGGAAAGGGGGATCAGGTGAGGGTAAGTGAAAATGCCACAAAGCTCTCCTACTGGGTTTTCAGTCACCTTTTCCTTAAAAGACAAAGATTGTCAGATTAGATTACTTTAAATGACTGAACTATACATTACATACAAGAAATTCACTTCAATTATAGATAGGTTAAGTATAAAAGGATGAAAAAAGATACACGAAAATAAAAATCAAGAAAGCTGGAGTGACTATATTAATATCTGACAAAGTAGATTGCAAAAAAATACTATTTTATAAGAGGAACATTATGCAATAATAAAATAGTTTTTCATTAAGAAGACATAGTATATAAAATGTACATGCCATTAATCACAGAATCTCAAAGAAAGCAAGAACAGAACTAAAAGGAGAAATAGACAAATCAATCTACATAGTAAATTAAATGTGTATGCCGTTAATAACATAATTTCAGGCCAGGTGCGGTGGTTCACACCTGTAATCCCAGCACTTCGGGAGACCAAGGCAGGTGGATCACAAGGTCAAGAATTTGAGACCAGCAGAGCAATATGGTGAAACCCTGCCTCTACTAAAATTACAAAACTTAGCTGGGCATGTTAGTGGGTACCTGTAGTCCCCAGTTACTTGGGAGGCTGAGGCAGAAGAATCGCTTGAACCTGGGAGGCAGAGGTTGCAGTGAGCTGAGAACGCACCACTGCACTCCAGCCTGGGTGACAGAGCGAGACTCCGGCTCAAAAAATAAAAAAATAAAAAATATATAACATAATTTCAAATAAAGCAAGAACTAGCAGAACTAAAAGGAGAATTAGGCAAATCAATCCACAACTATACCTGGAAATTTCGACATGCCTTTCTTAGTGATAGATAAAAAATCAGCAATGATGTAGAATAAATGAATGATGCTTCAATCTAGATCTAATCAACATTCATAGAATTTTTCACTCAACAATAGAATATAAATTCAAGTGTATATGCAATACTCATCAAAACAGACCATACCGTAGGTAATGAGACAAAATTTAACACATGTAATGCAATTGAAATATATGAAGCATGTTCTCAGGTCATAACATAATTAAATTTAAAATCAATGACAAAATGCTTTTAAAAATGATTTGAAAAGACAGGAAAGTTTTCAAACATGTGAAAATTCAATGACATATGGGATAAAAAGAAAGTCTCAATCAAAATCGGAAAATATTTTGCATTGAACAAAAATAAAATTACAACATATAAAATGCACACCACGCAGCTAGAGTATTACTTAGATGGAAAGTTACAGCATTAAATTTCTATGTTAGAAAAAAAATGAAAATCTGAAAATTGTAATCTAAAGTTTCCCCCTCACATAAGCAGAAAACAAGAAGCAAAATTAAAGCAAATAGAGTTTAAAAATAATAACTGTAAGAGCAGAAATCAGTAAAATATGAAAAGAAAATTAACGAAGAATCAATTAAACCAAAAGCAGTATTTCTGAAAAGATTAATAAAATCATCAAGTCTCTAGCAAGAATAAAATGAAGAAAATACAAATTGTCATCATCAAGAATGACAGAATATTACTTTAGGTCACACAGATTTGTTTTGTTATATATGATATTTATACATATTTATGGGGTACCTGTGATATTTTGTTCCATGCATAGAATATGTAATGATCCAGTCAGGATATTTAGGATACCTATCATCTCAAGCACTTATCATTTCTATGTGTTGGCAACATTACAAGTTCTCTCTTCTAGCTATTTTGAAATCTACACTACATTGCCATTAACTATAGTCACTCTATTCTGCTATCAAAAATAAGGACATATTTCTTTTACCTACCTGTATGTTTATATCCATTAACTAACCTTTCTTCATGCCCTACCCCAGCACACATTCTTCCCAGCCTCTGGTAACTATGGTTGTACTCTCGATCTCCATGAGACTAACTTTTGTAGCTACCACATAAGAGTGAGAAGATGCAACATTTACCTTTCTGAGCCCGGCATTTTTTTTTTTTTTTTTGAGACAGTTTTGCTTTTGTTGCCCAGGCTGGAGTGCAGTGGCGCGATCTTGGCTCACTGCAACCTCCGCCTCCCAGATTCAAGCAATTCTTCTGCCTCAGCCTCCCGAGCAGCTGGGATTACAGGCACATGCCACCATGACCAGCTAGTTTTTATATTTTTTAGTAGAGATGGGGTTTAACCTTGTTGGCCAGGCTGGTCTTAAACTCATGATTCACCTGCCTCAGCCTCCCAAAGTGCTGGGATTACTGGCGTGAGCCACCGTGCCTGGCTGAGCCTGGCTTATTTAGCTTAACATAATGACCTCCAGTTCTATCCATGTTGCTGCAAATTACACAATTTTGTTCTTTCTTTATGGCTAAACACTATACCTCATTTTCTTTATTCATTCATGCATTGATGGACACTTACGTTGATTTCATATCTTGCCTATTATACATAGTGCTGCAATAACCATGGGCATGCAGGTATCCCTCTGATATACTGATTTCCTTTCCTTTGGATCAATAACCCATGTCGGGATTGCTGGATTGTATGGTAGTTCTATTTTTCGTTTAAAAAGATAATAATGGAATAGTATGCACAAATATATACATGTAAAGTGACAACTTAGATGTAAGGGGCCAATTTCTAAAAAAAGCCACACACTATGTAAACTCCCTGAAGAATAAATAGGTAACTGAAATAGTCTGTAACTATTTTAAAAATTGAATACTAAGTTAAAACTCTGAAAACAAAAATTCAGGCAAATTTATTAAATTTATAGAGAAAAGTAACACCAATTCTACATAGTTTCATTTAGATAACAGAGAAGGAAACACTTCTCAACTAATTTTATGAAGCCAGCATGATTCCAGTCCCAACATCAAATTGATTACAAGAAAACTTCTGAAAATATATCATTTATAAATGTAAAATTTTTCTAAATGAGCTTTTAGAAAATTAAATCTCAACATTAAAATGATAATATAACTTTAACAAGCTTTTTGATGCACACGATGATTTAATAGATTTATTTCTTCGTATTTCTTGTGCTAGGTACAGCCAAATAACATAGACATGGCAGAACCTCCATAATGGTGGAGCAAAAACTTCCATAAATCTCCTTTTCTAGCAAAGCAATGAAAATATAGTCAATTTACGAAAAATCAACATTTTCCAAATGCTCATAATTAATATAAGGTTTGGAACAATTTGAAGAGCATTTATTCAAGAAAACCTAATGAACCTTAGTAAAAACATCACTGTTTGGGGCTGTTTAACCTGGCATCCTTCATTGTGAGAGGAAAGACTTAGAGAAAAACAGGTTTGTTGTGCAACATCGCCAGAATTCTCCTTTGGCCATGAGACATATTTGATGTTTATTATGTATCCAATTACTTATTTGATATTTCCACTTACATGTTTAAGTCTAAAGTTCAGTGGAAGATCAGAGCTACAGATATAAAATGAGGAGTTACACAGATATTATTTAAAGCCACTGTGCTAGGCAAAGCTCTTCTTATTTAAGACCTTCCTGGTTACTTCATATACGTCATCCATGGAGCTCTGTGAGAGTGATGAAGCTTAAAACTAGCCTACTATTGTCCTTAGAAATCTGTATTTTACTTCAGTGAATTTCCCGCAATGTAATTCTAGCTGAAAATGTGGCATTAAGTAAAAAACTAACAAAACAGAATGTCTATATATGATGACAAGGTGGGCATTAAGAAGCAGAAATATAAAGCAGGTGCAACATATTAATGAAAGCAGTCTATCTGAGCCACAAGCCTAGCAAAGTGGCCTCTTAGATACAGCAGAGACTATCGTATGTCACATTGTTAGAGAAGCAGAGGAATAATACCTGTAGGCTTGACTATGTATCTTTAGATTTTTCTATGCCCTTTACTGTAGCTATTGGCCTCAGTCTTTCTGGTCACATTTGCTAAGGATCTAGAGATTGCTGAAGGTCCAATAAGCAGAGCAAGTGGGACAATCAAGACAGTGGAGGTGACAGCTAGGCCTAGACTAGAAGACACCAATGTTTATAGTTGATCCCAGTTCTACTGCCTTTGGGATGTTATTTACTGGCTCCTTCAATCTTGCATATTGTGGAAGAGCTGGATCAGCAAAACACCATATATTGTACTATTTTACCAAAAGATTGTTATAACAAAAAAAAGTATTTATGTAATAGAGTCAATTACCATGTCTGGGAATTTTCTACCTTTTGAATCTAGATAGAAAGCAAAATTTGCCTCCCATCATGGAAGTTACAATTTCGAGATATTTACTTTCCAATCTTCTCTCCAAGGGTGTGGGCACATGATCCAGACTGGGTCAATCAGATGCACCCATTCTAGACCCTGAATCAGAAATCAGTGACACAAAGAGAAAGAAGAGAGAATAATATTTTATTTCATGAGCCAGTAGGACAAATGGCAGGAACATTCAATTTCAAGAATATCAGTACTGGGGCCAAAGGTATTGGCAGTGAAACACTGACAATCACTTTGTAACAGTGAAGATGGCAGCAGTATATGCACAAAATTAGTTGTGTGGAATTACTTTTGACTAGGCTTTTATGAATCTATTTTGTTCAGTCACTTTCCCCAAGTCTGTTTCTCTAGTCTTCCTTGAGATTCTATAAGGTTCAGTATGTTTTCATAAATTTTTTTCCATTCAAAATAGTCAAAGTTGACTTTTGTTGCTTGCCATCAAGAACCCTGACTGATATATCTTACTACCATTCTAATATATAAACTATGTTTAATAAATGGAAATTTACAAAAAAGATGTCCTCTATAATCTAGGATGGCAGTCTCCTACACTGGAAAGCCACAATTTTGTTTCTGGTTATGATGATCATAACCAGAAAATTTGGACAAAATTTCCCATTAAAAATAACTGTAAAAATAAATGAGGTTTATTTTTTAAAGTTTTCTTAACATAACAAATAACTGACAAGGCAGAAAGGAAATTAACAGTAAAAATTAAAGGGAAACTAAGAATTCAGAGAGGTAAATGAGTATGAAAACGGTTTTATTTAGAAGTTTCAGGTAAAATAAATCAAACCACAAGTCCCTCATAAGATAGGAAATCTAACAGTAGGGCTTTTGCACAATAATCTAGGATTTCAAAAGGCTACAGTATCTAGGTGAAGGTGAACTGGAAGTAGAATAATACTCATTTGGAATCACATCTATAGGTTGACTTAACTGGGCCATATGGAGAAAATCAAAGCTTTAACCTTATTAACATGGTCCTGAACTGGGACTATCCCCCTAATAGAAGCACATGTGAATCCTTTTTGGAGGAAGATACTTTCATTCTAGGATTCAAATTATGCCTATAAATAATATTTAACACAGTGATTGGCTTATAAGCATAGATAACAAAGAACTAGGAAACAACATACCACAATAATGAACCAGCAAAAACAACAGACAGAAAAAGCCAGATACACAAAGACTTCTTTAGAAATTGGAGTAATAAGAATTTACAGATGCAAAATGCATGCTTAATTTTTTGAAAAGAAATTTTTAAACTTGAAGATTACTTCCCAGAAAACTAAAAAGAGGTAATAAATTTGAAAAATAACAAAATAGGATTTATAGAAATGAAAATCACATAACTAAGAGTTAAAACATTCACAGGATACTAGACTCAGCTGAAGAGAGAATTAGTGAATTGGGAGCTAAGTCAAAGGTAATGTTTAGAATGCAGAATAGAGAAACAGAAGATGGGAAATACATAATAGATATAAAAAGACAAAGAGTCCAGTAAAAAGACTAAAATATATTTAATCAAAGTTTGAGAAAGAGAATAAAAAAGGAAAGAATCAGTTAGAGGCAGTACATGAGGTATATGTTCCGAGATCACCAGTGGATGCCTGAAACTGGATAGTAATGAGTCCTATATATACAAATATATATGTATTTATATATGTATAAATAACACACACAAAGTATACATATAAATGCATATATGTTTTTATATAGAATATTATTTATTATGCTTTATTATATTCTATATAAAAGCACTATGCATTTATTTTTAATATTAATAAAAATCAGTTAATAATTAATATAGTATACATATATGTATATTATGTATTATATATACATATATGAATATATGTATATATAAATATAAATATATATTCTATATACATATATAAATATATGTGTATACATATAAATATGCAAGAGTAATTTTGCAGTGGAGAAAAGTGTCAAACGCTATCTCAGCCAGGTGATCAAGTAATCAGGAGATCCACAGTGATAAGTCACATCAATAGCATGCATGTTTTATATATGAGAACTGTACTTTACCTTTGTTATCTTCCTCCCTGAAACCCATAACCCCAGTATAATCATAAGAAGTATATTGCACAAATCGCAATTGAGGAACATTCTCCAAAATTCCTAACCAGTGTACCTCAAAATTGTAAGCATCATCAGAAACAAGGAAAGTCTGAGAACCTGTCACAGCTAAAAGGAGCCGCAGGAGATATGATGACTAAATGCAATGTGTTGTCTTGGATGGGATCCCAGAACAGAAAAAAGAACATTCAGTCAAAACTAAGAAAATCTAAATAAAGTATGTATTGTAGTAAATAACAATGTATCAATGAGGGTTAATTTGTTTTAAATGTACCATAGTGATGTAAGATATTAATAGAAGGGAAAACTGAGAGTGGGGTATATGGGAATTTTTTGTACTATCTTCACAACTTTTCTGTAAATCTAATACTATATAAAAACTAAAGTTTTGTTATTAAAATCATAGTAAAAATAAAAATAATGGAGAAACCAGGATAAATTAAAGCTGAAAGAATTATTTACTAGAAGACCTGCTGTAGTGGTTTGTAGTTCTCCTTGAAGAGGTCCTTTACATCCTTTGTTAGTTGTATTCCTAGGTATTTCATTCTCTTTGTAGCAATTGTGAATGGGAGTTCACTCTTGATTTGGCTCTCTGTTTGTCTGTTATTCGTGTATAGGAATGCTTGTTATTTCTTCACATTGATTTTGTATCCTGAGACTTTGCTGAAGTTGCTTATCAACTTAAAGAGATTTTGGGCTGAGATGCTGGGGTCTTCTAAATATACAATCATGTCGTCTGCAAAGAGAGACAATTTGACTTCCTCCTTTCCTAATTGAATATCCTTTATTTCTTTTTCTTGCTTGATTGCTCTGGCTAAAACTTCCAATACTATATTGAATAGGAGTGGTGAGAGAGGGCATCCTTGTCTAGTGCTAGATTTCAAAGGGAATGCTTCCAGTTTTTGCCCATTCGGTATGATATTGGCTGTGGGTTTGTTGTAAATAGCTTTTATTATTGTGTGATACATTCCATCGATACCTAGGAAATAAGAGGAGATACAAACAGATGACAAAACATTCCATGCTCATGGTTAGGAAGAATCAATATTGTGAAAATGGCCATACTGCCCAAAGTAATTTATAGATACAATGCTATCCCCATCAAGCTACTGGTGACCTTCTTCACAGAATGGAAAAAAGCACTTTAAACTTCATATGGAACCAAAAGAGAGCCTGCAGAGCCAAAACAATCCTAAGCAAAAAGAACAAAGCTGGAGGCATCACGCTGCTGGACTTCAAATTATACTATAAGGCAACAGTAATCAAAACAGCATGATACTGGTACCAAAACAGAGACATAGACCAATGGACCAGAACAGAGGCCTCAGAAGCAACAACACACATCTACAACCATCTGATCTTTGACAAACCTGACAAAAACAAGCAATTGGGAAAGGATCCCCTGTTTAATAAATGGTGTTGGGAAAATTGGCTAGCAATGTGCAGAAAGCAGAAAGTGGACCCATTTCTGACACCTTACACTAAAATTAACTCCAGATGGATTCAGGATTTAAATATAAGACCTAATACCATAAAAACCCTAGAAGAAAACCTAGGCAAAACCATTCAGGAGATAGGAATAGGCAAGGACTTCATGACTAAAACACCAAAAGCAATGGCAACAAAAGCTAAAATAGACAAATGGGATCTAATTAAACTCCAGAGCTTCTGTACAGCAAAAGAAACAACCATTGGAGTGAACCAGCAACCAACAGAATGGAAAAAAATTTTGCAATCTATCCATCTGACAAAGGGCGAGTATCCAGAATCTACAAAGAGCTAAAGCAGATTTACAAAAAAAAAAAAAAAAAACAACAAAACCCTTAAAAAAGTGGGCGAAGGATATGAACAGACACTTTTCAAAAGAAAACATATATGAAGCCAACAAATATATAAAAAAATGCTCATCCTCACTGGTCATTAGAGAAATGCAAATCAAAACCACATTGAGATACCATCTCACGCCGGTTAGAATGGCGATCATTAAAAAATCTGGAGACAACAGATGCTGGAGAGGATGTGGAGAAATAGGAACACTTTTACACTGTTGGTGGGCGTGTCAATTAGTTCAACCATTGTGGAAGACAGGGTGGTGATTCCTCAAGGACCTAGAAATAGAAATTCCATTTGACCCAGCAATCCCATTACTGGGTATATACCCAAAGGACTATAATCATTGTATTATAAAGACACTTGCACATGCATGTTCATCGTAGCACTGTTTACAATAGCAAAGACCTGAAACGAACCCAAATGCCCATCAATGATAGACTGGACAACGAAAACGTGGCACATATACATCATGGAATACTATGCAGCCATAAAAAAGGATGAGTTCATGTCCCTTGTAGGGACATGGATGAATCTAGAAGCCATCATTCTCAGCAAACTGACACAAGAACAGAAAATCAAACACTGCATGTTCTCACTCATAGGTGGGTGTTGAACAATGAAAACATGTGGACACAGGGAGGGAAGCATCACACACTGGGGTCTGCTGGGGGTGGCTAGGGGAGGGACAGTGAGGGGGGATGGTGGGGAGGGATAACGTGGGGAGAAATGCCAGGTATAGGTGATGGGGGGATGGAGACAGCAAATCACCTTGCCATGTATACATCTATGCGACAATCCTGCATGATCTGCACATGTACCCTAGAACCTAACATACAATTAAAAAAAAAAAAGACCTGCCGTATAAGAAGTACTAAAAAGAATCTTTCTGGGCTGAAATGGAAAACACTAAATAGTAACTCAAATTGACAAGAAGAAATAAAAAGTATTATTAGAAGGTAGGTAAATATAAAACACAGTATAAATATATTTCAGTTTGTAACCCTATTCTTCTCTTATCTGATTAAAGAGACAATTGCATATGTAAAGTAACAATTCTAAAACTGTTCATGTATTTGTAATGTATAAAAAATGTCTTTTATATGACAAAAAATTGCAGAAAAAGTAGAAAATAGAGCTATACTGAAGCAAAGTTTTTGTATACCTTTGAACTTGAGTTAGCACGAACCAAATTAGATTGTTTAAGGTGCTAATTGTAAATTCCAGAGCAAGTGTTAACAAAATAACTCGAAAAATGTAACACAGGAAATGACAAGGAAATTAAAATGGCATGGTAGAAAATATCTATTTAATATAAAAAGTAATAATGCAGGAAACCATACAAAAGATGTCTCTAATCACAATGGAATGAAATCAGATATCAAGAACAGAAGGAAATTTAGAGACATGGGCAAATATATAAAAATTAAACAACCAGGTCCTAAAAAACTAATGGATCAAGAAGAAATCACAAGGGAAATTTAAAAATACTTTGGGGTAAATGAAAATTAAAACCCAATGTTTCAAAACTAATGGGATACAGCTAAACCACAGTTTAGAGATGAATTTATCATGCTGAATGCAGAAGAGGCTGGGCACAATGGCTCATGCTTGTAATCCCAGCACTTTGGAAGTTGAGGTGGGAGGATTGCTTGAGCCAGGAGTTCTGGACCAGCTTGGGCTACCTAGCAAGACCCCATATCTCTACGAAAAATTTAAAAATTATCCAGGCATACTGGCACACACCTATAGTCCTAGCTACTCAGGAGGCTGAGGTAAGAGGACCTTTTGAGCCCAGGACATTGAGGCTACAGTGAGCTGTGATCACACCACTACACTCTTGCCTGAACAACAGAGTGAGAACCACATCTCAAAAAAAGGAAAGAAGAGAAAAAGAAAAATCCCAAACCAATAGCATACCATACCACCTTTAAGAAATTAGAGAAACGAGAGCCATAAACCCAAAGCAAGCAGAAGGAAGGAAATAGTAAAGATTAGAATGGAAACAAATGAAAGAGAGAAAAACAACAGAGGAAAAAAAATCAATGAACCCAAAAGTTTGTTCTTTGATAAAATTTAAGAAAATTGGCAAGCCTTTAGCTAGCAACATTATTATATCAGTAGGATCCCATGTAGCAGGGTGAGACCAACCTGTGGTATTGATCTTGATTATGTCCTTTAGAGGTTCTGGATTTAATCAGTTAAAAAAAAAATCCCATTCACCATAAAGGTGTATCTTAGAAAGCCATGTGACTTTTTACTTATTTCTGTACTTAAAAAAAACTAATTCAGGCACAGCCCAGCTCTGGCCACTTAGTTTAAAATGACCTGAAATCCTTTTGGGACTGAGGCAGTGTCATGAGAGTCAGAGTATACACAAGAAGTGCAGTCCCAGAGGCTCATGTGGTACTCCTAGAAACAAAGAGTTTATTATTATTAGAGCACCCCAAGTAGGACATACAATAGTCAGGCAGTACAACTTATCAGGACCCCAATGTGGCCTCCACAATGGGAATTCCTGGCATAAGTTTCCCAGTCCAGTCCAAAAAATTAGAATTAGTCTTGGTTTCAGAGAAAATTACTAAAGTAGTCTGTTCCAAACAGGTTTGCTTGCACATGGCATCAGTTCATCAGCTTTATAGTGTGGACGGCATCTGGAGGCATTCTACACAGAAGGTGCAGGATCTGGGGCCACCCATCGCTGTCTGAGTCAGCATACCAACAGATATGATCATAGGCTCTGAAGTTTACATACAAAGCATTTGCAGGAGTTTGGAAAGACAGCATGAGGAGTTTTCCTTCAAGACAAAAGGAAAGCTTCAAGGAACAGTTCTAAAAAAACAAAGATCGTTAATATCTCCCTTCCCCACTCCTCCTCATGCCTCCACAGGTGGCAGGGTTTTGATTTTTTTCTCCCATTGTTACAAAATCAGTGTGTTCCATTCAATTATCAAAACTACATTTCCCCCAATCATATTTTTAATTCTCACTCAGAGCTTTTTGGTAGAGGCAGGAGGCAGACAAATGCCTAGGCAGACAGAGCAGGGTCCCTTGTGAAACCCCACCTCCAAGCCAAAGACAATTTAAAGTCTGAAAGCCAAGCTACAAGTCATATCCACAGACTGAATTGAGAACCTGTCTTCCTGTCTGGTGCACTTTCCTCTGATTGATCCTTCCCACTCTTCTCCTGTTTTACATATACCTACCCTTCCCTACACTGTCATGTCCACCTTTGAGTGGTACCTTTAACTTTTTTTTGCATACTCACTAATCAATGAGCACTCACTCCGTTATTCTAATCCCATAAAAGCTCTGGACTCAGCCACACTGAGAGAGAAACCACCTGACTCCGGTTGGGGGACCTCCCTTATGTTCCCTCTCCACTGAGAGCTATTTCCTCTCTCAATAAAATTATTCTCTGCCCTCCTCACTCTTTGATTGTCAGTGTGTCCTCATTCTTCTTGGACACAAGACAAGAGCACAGGATCCATCAAACATGGGTACAGGGAAGGCTGTAACATTGTGACCATCTGCCCTCCACCAGCAGAGGGCAGCTGCCCCATGTGACAGGAACAGTGGCGGGGCCAAGCCCCAAAGCTGTAGGTCAAGGCAGGGCAAGGGTGTTGCCAGCTGAGTATCTCTGGCTGGCAAAAGCGATCAAGAAAAATTCTGTGTCATTTTCGTCTGGGCAGGTTGTATGCAAGAGGGACAAAAGCAATTTCACAAGAAAAAAACGTATACAACATAACCAGAATGATACATGTTCAGGAATTGGTCATGACAAAATTTTGAGTCTCAACACTTTTCAAGATGGTTTTACATAACCTCACACTTCCTTTGTCCTGACCACTTATCCAAGTGGGCAGCCTAGAAAAGCAAAATCTCTTTCTGGGGAGAGTTGCATTAAATAAACTGCCTTACTGAGATATGTGCACCAGGGGAACAGTAAGGGAAGTAAAGTTAGGCCATCAGTTTATTGTTAAAAACTGTAATTAATCAAGAAACAAATCAACATCAGTGAGACACCGCTAAGAATGAGTCAAGTGTCCAATCTGTCATGAGTGGGTAGACGATTCATATTTCTTGTAATATGTCCATCTCCAACTTATAATTTGGGGCAGGAATCACAGGTTAGGAACACAATTAGCCTCTGCATCAGAAATATAAACCAGTCAGCAGCTCAATCTTAGATGGTTTAATCAGAGAACAAGCCCTTCCTCGTGGGCATCTGCAAGTGATCCAGATAGTCCAGCCATCATCAATGGTGTTTTTATAGACTAGGATCCCACAGAAGGGTGTTTAAAATATGCAATAGAGTCCCAGAATCAGAGTTCTGCCAATTGAACCTATGATTGCTTTCAGTTATGCACAGCTCCTGCTCAGGCTGAAACTGCCCATAGAAGGCACTATCAGCTTAGAGTCAGGTTCAAGTAATTAAGATCTGTGAATTAAGAATTCTAAAAATAGCCAGTGGCTTTTCTTCAGCAGCAACAAAGTAAAAATGTTGCAAAGGCAGATAGATGTGGTCCAAGTTCAAGTGACAGGTAAGGATTCCATATGCCCTTAGTGTCTATTTGACTCACTCAAAAATAGGCAGTGGGAAATCATTAGCCTTTAAGCGTCAGACTCTGAGAGTCCATTTGCAACCTAAAAACTTCTTTTTAAAACTCCAAAAGTGAATCTCCATCTAAAAATTGTCTCTTATTTAGTGTTGTTTGGCCTTTCCCAGAGGTTCCAATAGACAAAAATCATAGCAAATAGCACCAGTTAGAGAGATTTATTCTGTTTGTAATACTCAAAGCATTTAAGTTACAATATTCTCACTGGGGCAAAAAGAAAGCAAATTATGTCCCACTAACACTTTCTCATATTGAAATGATGTCTCTAGAATTTATGAAATTATAAGAATTTTATCACACATCTTTCTATGAACTGAATATTTATGTCTCCCCACCCCACCAAAGTCAGATTTTGAATCCCTAATTCCCAATGTGATGGTATTTGGAACTGTGGCCTTTGGGAGGTGCTTAGGTTTATGCAATCTTTGTGCAAACTTGCTGGGAGGAGCACAGGGAGCAGCACCCAGATGCTTCGGTCAACTTCTCAGAGTTTCCTAAGCAGTGCTCAGAGAGGTGGAAGACCATGTCTGCTAAAGAGAAAAGAAACTTTGAAGACTTGGCAAACGTAGACATGGTCCATTATGAAAGAGACATGAAAATCTATATCCCTCCAAAAGTGGAGACCAAATTGAAGTTCAAAGATCCCAATGCACTCAAGAGGCCTCCTTTGGCCTTTTTCCATGCTCTCTTCTGAGTAGTGCCCCAAAATCAATGAACATCCTTGCTTATCTGCTGGTGATGTTGCAAAGAAACTGGGAGAGATGTGGAATTACACTGTGGAAGATGTCAAGCCCCCTTATGAAAAAAGGCTGTGAAGCTGAAGGAAAAATATGAAACAGATGTTGTTGCATATTGAGGTAAAGGAAAGCCTCATGCCGCAAAAAACAGAGTCATCGAGGCTGAAAAAAAGCAAGAAAAAGAAGGAAGAGGAGAAAAATGAGGAAGATGAAAATAAAAAAGGTAATAATGATGAATAAGTTGGTTCTAGCAATATTTTTATTGCCTATAAAGCATTTAAGCCCTCTGTACACAACTCACTCCTTTTAAAGGAAAAAATTAAAATGTGAGCTATACAAGATTTGTTTTTAAACCTTATGGTGTCTTTTTGTGCGTGTAGTTATCACACTATCAAATGTGTCTTTAGATGGCCACAAACTGCCTGGTATGATATGGGGGTTGTAAATTGGCATAGGGATTTAAAGTGGGTTCTTGATGGTGCACAGTACAAATTAGTTATATATGGGGATGGTACTATTTTCATCTTCAGTTGTCTCTGGTGCAGCTTATGTGAAATAGTTTTTCTGTTAACTGAATACCACTCTAATTACAAAAAAAAAAAAGTTGTAGCAGTTTTGTTGACATTCTGAACACTTCTAATACAATTTTTAAAATTAGTATTGTAGTCCTTATCATAGGTCTGAAATTTTTCTTTGTGAAGGGAAGCTAGTCTTTTGCTTTTGCCCATTTTTGATCACATAAATTATTACAGTGTTGATCCTCTCATATAGATAGCTGATAAAAAAAAAAACAGCTTTTGTCTACACACCCTGTATATCATGATGGGGGTAAGTGAAGTTAAATTGAGACCGTTTTCATCTATAACTGAAGCTCAAAAATCTTAATTAGTTGATAAAATTTCATATAGCCCACTTATATTTACAAACTGAAGAGTAATCAATCTACTCACAACGTGGGATTATTAAGATCAAACATTTTGAAAGTCTGTCCTTTGAAGCACTAAATAGAAAAGTGCATTCTGACCTTTACATGAGGACTCTATGTTCTTTAACTCCCATTACCATGTAACGGCAATTATATTTTGCAGCTCCAACATTAAAGAAGACTTGAGACTATATACCCAAAAAGTGTGAGCTTAAAATACAAGACTACCATATTAAATATTTGGTTGAAATTTGTAAAGGCTATGAAAATGCTGGCTGTAGATGTCTTTTCCCATTTATCTAAATATGAACTGCTCAGGAAACTCAAACTCCATTAAAAGTATTTTTAATTAATTGGACCAACTTTTAAAATGAAGATGCCACATTTAAAATAGGTTATATTTTCCTATATTATGGTTTGCCCCTTCATAAATCAGATAGATAGGAGGAAAGAAGATACAACCTTTGCAACTCAGTATAAATTATTTGATTTATTTAAATGATTTTTCTTTACAAAATCCAAACTCATTCATTAGTCATGTTTACCTGCTTAGCAGTTTAGAGAACAATTTGGAAATTTTGCTCATTCTGATATTATCATTTTCTAAAAGTGCCAGTATTTTAAAATAGCACTCTTGTAATTTTACATGCTTTTGTGACGGAGTGCTATTTTGTTATATAATTTTAACTTGAATTCTTTCCATTTACATTTGTTTATGTAATTTCAGGAAGAATAATGAATATCTGAGCCCTAGATGATACTTATAAACTAATAATTACAGAGATTTTTGAAAAACAGTTCAGCTACATATCTGTAAGTTTATGCAACAGTTCTGGAAAGACATGCAATAAATTGGTAATAGAGACTACCGCTGGGCAGTAGGATTTTATATTTTTAGTGTTTTGGGATGTTTAACTAGGCACATGCATTACTTTTATTATTTTGAAACATTTTTTTTAATGCATCCTAGAGAGGGACCCAAAGTCAGAGGCACCCTGCTAAGCTGTGCCCAGATTCTTGATCTGCAGAAACATTGTTTTAAGCCACTAGGTTTTGGGGTAATTTGTTAGGCAGCAGTAGATAACTAACACAGATGATATCTCATCGTTGTATGCAGTCACTCCATAGAGTCAGAGACAGTGAGCACTTTATGGAACAATTTTACAACAGATCTCGATTGTAAAATAACTCTGTGTCCAGCTATGGGAAGCATAATAGTATCATGGCTAAGAGCAGGGACTTTGAAGTCAGACCCCTGGGACTCGAATTCTGGTTCCATCCCTTACAAGCTAGATTAACTTGTGCCAGCTATGTGCCCTCTGGGCTTCAGTTCTACATCTCCAAAACAGAGGTAATAATAAGAGTCACCTTATAAAGTGGCTGCAGGGAATAAACAATACAATACTTGTAAATTATTTAAAACATTACCTGATTAATAAGCATTTAATACATGCTGCCTATTATCATTCTTATGAGGATAAGAGAGGGTATAATTTTTGGTTTTGGACCACTGGGAGATATGAAAACAGTAAGAAGTAGGGAATTCATACACAGAGAGCCTTCCTAATAACTCACTCACTCCTGGTTTATGCGGGGATGCAAAAGATGAGAAGACAGCAGTGTATATACTCTAGAAAGAGAAAAAAATCCTTGTCTTATTGGAGAATGTAAGACCCTTGGTGAATGGAGAAAGGCAGGGAGATGCGGCGTACGATGCAAGGGTTCTATGTTCCTGTGGGATAGGAAAATTTGTGAGCTGATGTTAAATGTACAGGTCTAGAGAATGTCCATAGGAAGCACAGTGCTTGTTCTCAGCACTGCCCAACTGTTGACAGACACAATGTATTTGTGTGTATCAAGTGGAAGGGTAAGATGAAGAAATAAAAAAAAAACATTTCTTCTACCTTGTTACACTGAACTCTTCTCAAAATCAGAGCCTCCTCCTCTCTCCTTTTCTTCTTCTTTCTTCTTTTTTTGTGATAGGGTCTTGCTCTGTCGCTCAGGCTGTAGTGCAGTGGTGTGATCATAGCTCACTTCGGCCTTGAACTTCTGGGCTCAAGCAGTCTCCCCACCTCAGCTTCCTGAGTATCTGTGACTACAGGCACGCAATACCACACCCAGATAACTTTAAAAAATTATTCTGTAGAGATGGGGTCACACTCCCCCTAAGTCTAATATATGGTCCAGGCTGGTAGAAGCATCTTCTAAGTAAAATAATTCCCCATTTATTATAATGCTGTCTTGACAAGTCCTACTGCTACTAAGAAATAGGTAAGACAGTCCTAGGGCACAATGAACACATAGTAACAGCACTGATGGTTTTGTCTCTCCTCCTGGTCACATATCATTCCCAGCTATACTCAGCCTGATATAAAGTATAAATCCTTTTAGTAAGATACAATAAAATATGCTATAACCAAAAAAATCAATTATGCCAATACTTATTTAGGCCTACTGGTATAGAAACAAGAGACGGCAAATGAATTGTTCAATGCAAGTGGTTTGTTTCCCTTCATGGTTCTGTCTACTTTCCCCATGGTCTCAGCCCCTAAGTTTTTGACTACACAATATCCATTTCTAAAAACAAAAAGCAGAGAGTCCTATGTTACTGAAGCTGTCAGTAGCCAGAGGGACAGAGGCCAAGACAAAGCTCTCACCTGCAATATTTGGTTACACACTCTATAATCCAAATGTAGGAACCTCAACAAGTTATTCCATAAAGGATTCTCTATAACAGGTCATCCTAGACATCTAGAGATGCTTGGTAGTCCCATGCCATCTAATGGTTTTGCCACAGATTCAAAGACAATAGTATCTTCAGTTGAGTTGATCAATATCTGAATATAAAAGGGATAAATGAGAAAGCAGTCTCAATCTAATGCTTATCTGCCATCTCACCAACCCCAAGCCTTAGCACTGTGAAGCAACAGCAAAACATGGCATGACTCCAGTAAGGTACAGTGTGTAGGTACTGCTGAAAAATAGTCTTGGCAGATATCAGCTGACCTTTTGTCATCTCAATGAAAAGTACTTACTGAGTCTCTTTATACTCAGTAGGCCATCCCCACACCCACTCTGGAGATTGCTTCTTCCACCTAACAGATATTATTCAAGTATTTAATACATTGCTGGTGTGCAGAAATCTGTTTGCCCCTGCCTCTTTGACCCCAACGCCCTCCCATCTGGCTTTCTGATATTTTTCCCCTGACGCTTCCAGGACCAGGTAAAAGCAATAGGCTTTCTGTTTGCTGAGGATAAAAGCACCAAATCCACAAAGATGAGAAAGTGATTTTAAAAAATATTTAATTGGGAAAAGCTCACTGTAGGGAGATCATCTACTCCCTTCATATTAACACTAGCAATAAACTCTACTTTCAAATGAAATTGCACATGCGATAGATAGTATTCAATCTGTATTGTGGAAGGTGGGACTGTATATATGCCTATATGCATATGAGTGGATAAACACTGTAGTTTCTTTTTTTTTATTTTATTTTATTTTATTTTATTTATTTTTTTTTATTTTTTATTTTTTATTTTTTTATTGCATTTTAGGTTTTGGGGTACATGTGAAGAACATGCAAGGTTGTTGCACAGGTGCACACCTGGCAGTATGATTTGCTGCCTCCCTCCCCTTCACCTATATCTGGCATTTCTCCCCATGCTATCCCTCCCCAACTCCCCACCCCCCCCACTATCCCCCCTCCCCCCAACAGACCCCCGTGTATAGTGCTCCCCTCCCTGTGTCCATGTGTTCTCCTTGTTCAACACCCGCCTATGAGTGAGAACATGTGGTGTTTGATTTTGTAAACACTGTAGTTTCTAAAGCTGTTTAAAACTTCATAGGAAAAAAAATAGCCTATTATCTGTGGAAATCCAGTTATATCTGTTAAACAAATGAATGAATATAGAAGACATGGAGATATGAATCTTTGGGGCAAGTTGCAGTGGGGCTAATAGAAGAATGCTTCAGGAACCATGAAGCAAGAAAAACCAAAAATCTGCTCCTCAACAAAAACAATGAGTGACCTGGCAAAAATGACCAAAATCAACATTTTATGAACCCTAGAACTAATTAAAGGCTTGCAACAATACAATGAGCATTTGTTCAAGGAAAATGGCTGAACCTCTCTAACAACAGTCAGCTTTATGGCATTTTAACTTTTCCTATTCCAATCCCCCTCTTCTTAGCTCTTCAGGAGCCTTGAGAACCAACACATGACAACTCCAGTAGTTGTGAAAACTGTACTGTAGCCTAGCAGCCACTAGAGGGGGCAGACTAGCTTGGAGGTCTCAAACCAAGTCCCATTCTCAGAAAATTGTCAGTATTTGACCCATCACTATTTAACAATTCCTTGGAAATACTCATTCACATGATTCATCTTTATTTGACATACCTCAGAGCTTGCCCATGCAAAGACCCTTTTTCTTGTTTTAATAGACTTATTTTTAGAGCAGTTTTAGGTTTAGAGAAAAATTGAGCAAAAGTACAGAGAGTCAAAGGAGGGGTGAAGTAAGATGGCAAAATAGAACTCTTCAGCGATCGTGCTCCTAACAGAAACATCAATTCACCTAACTACCCATGCTCAAAAGTACTTTCACAATTGCTAAGGAAGCCAGGTGAGATACCACAACACCTAGAGGTAGCACGCAAATAAGAAAATAAACACTGAAGAGGGTAGAAAGGTCACTTTACATTACCTGAGTCACCCCTCTCCTAACCACAGGCATCAGAGTGTGAAAAGAGATATCCTTTGCTTGGGTGAAAGAAAAGTGAGCATCAGACTTGACTTTGGATGACATCACTGGATCTGCCACAGTAAAGCCTGGCAACAGGCAGACCCCACAGCCCCAGACCCCAGGCCAGTACCCATGGACTAAGTTTCTAGGCTTGCCCCAGCACCAGGCTGGACACTACAACCCCAGACTCCAGGGCTGTATGGTAGACTGAATCTCTGGTTTTCGCTACTGCCAGGCCAAACTCAGTGGCCCCAGGCTCTGGACCATCCTCAGTGCCAAGCCAGAATTAGGCTTTGGGCCCACACCAGTGCCAGGCAAGCCCTCCTCAGACTCAGTCTCCAGGCACATCCAGGGCCAAGCCATCCCCAGGACTCTAGGCCTTAAACTTCACCCAGCACCCAGCTGACCTAATGTCCCTAGCACAGGGCAGCACCCACAGCCCTAGTCATCAGGTCAGCACCAATAGACCCATCCTCCAGGCCAGCCTTGAATATATAGGCCCCAAGCCTGTTCCATATTGTAGACCAGCCCAGAGCCATGTCAGCCCACACAGCCCCAGGATATAGGCCTGCTCTAATGCCAGGTTGGCATACCAGGCCTTAATCACCAGGCTGGCACCCATGAACACGGGCTCCAGGAGTGTCCAATATAAAGCCAGTCTCTGTGGACCCACACTCTAAGCTGGCCTGAGGCCCCAAGAACCTAAGATAGTTCTTGCAAACCTAGCCTCCGGGACAGCACCAAACACCCAGCCATCAGACTGACTCACATGGACCCAGGTTCTAGGTGTTCTCCATAAACCCAGGCTCCAGACCAGGCCCCATGGCTATAAGCACTAGGCCAGCACCTGTGATCCCAAGCTCCAGATGAACCCTTGCAGACCCAAGACTCCACAGCTGCCCCAGCACCAGGCTGACCCTGGCCTCCAGTGGACTCAGGGTCCAGGCTAGCTCCAGCAGACCAAGGTTCAGGTACATTCCAGTAGAACCTGATGCCAGGCCAGCCCTTGTGAACTGAGGCTCCAGGAAAGCCCCTGCAGATCTAGGCTCCAAGCCAGCTCCCGTAGACCCAGGACCCAGGCTCTCCGCCATGGACTTAGGTTCCACGCCTGTCCCAGAAGACATAGGCTCCAAGCCCATCCCAGTGCCTGACTAGCCCCTGGAGACTCAGGCTCAAAGCCCACACTAGCACCAAGCCAGTCCCTGAACCAGGCTTCAGGCCATACCCCAAGGATACAGGCTCCAGGCCCACCCCAGCAGACCCAATCATAAGTGAACCCCAGTGGATCCAGACTCTAGGCCTAGCTACCAGGCCAGCCAGCTTGAGAACTCCAGCTGCAAGTTCACCTATATGAACCATGCCAGATAAAACTCCCAGAAATTCTTGATAGGTTAAGTGGTAAAAAGCCTTTCCAGACAAAACCAGTGTGCAAAAACTGAAATAAGTATCTACTTCTTCAGATATGCAAACACCAATGTATAGCCACAAGGATCAAGAACAATCAGGGAAACACGATATTATCAGAGAGACAAAGTAAAATGCCATAGAATAAACTAAGCCCAAAGTTAGTAAAATGAAATAAGTTATCAAGATCAGAGCAGAAATAAATAAAATAGGAACTGGAAAAACAATAGAAAAGAAACAACTGAGTTTTTTTAAAAAAGATAAAATCAACAAACCTTTAGCTACATAAACACACCAAAAAAAAAAAAGAAGATTCAAATTGAAAAATCAAAAATAAAAATGAGACAATATATAATTTATTATACCACAGAAATACAAAGGGTCATAACAGACTATTATGAGCAATAATATACTGAAAAATTGGACAACCTAGAAAGAAATAGATAAATTCCTAGGCACATACAACCTACCAAGATTTAGTCATGAAGAAATGGAATATCTAAACAAACCAATAACAGGAGATTGAATTGGTAATAAAAGACCTCTCATCAAAGCAAAGTCCAGGAACTGATGGCTTCACTGCTTAATTCTACCAAATATTTAAAGGAGAACTAATATTAATCCTTTCAAACTCTTCCAAAAAATTAAAGAGAAGGGAATAATTCCAAGTTCATTTTAGAAAGCCAGAATTACCCTGATAACAACGCCAGACAAGGACTCTACAAAAAATACTAATGGCCAATATCCCTAATACATGTAAAGGTAAGAGTTCTCAAAATACAAGCAAACCAAATTCAACAGCACATTACAAAGATTATTCACCATGATAAAGTGGAATTTATCCCAGAGAAGCAAGGACAGTTCACCATAAACAAATCTATAAATGTGATATGTCACAAAAACAGAATGAAGGACAAGAACAATATGATCATCTCAATACATGCATAAAAAGCATGTGACAAATTTCGCTCTCCTTTCATAAAAAAAACTTCCAACAAATGAAATACAGAAGGACTGTACCTAAACATAATAAAAGTCATAAGTGACAAACCCACAGCTAACATAATATTCAGTGAGCAAAAGGTGAAAGCTTTTCCTCTCTAAGATCAGGAACAAGACAAAGATGCCCACTCTCATCATTTCTGTTCAACATAGTACAGTAAGTCCAATTCAGAGCAACCAAGCAAGAAAAAGAATTAAAAGCTATCCAAATTGGAAAGAGAGAATTTAAGCTGTCCCTGTTTGCAGGTAACATGATCTTATATGTAGGAAATCCTAAGGAATCTACCAAAAACTGTTAGAATAACAAAATAAAGGTGCAGGATACAAAATCAACGTACAAATATCAATAGCATTTCTATACACTAACAGTGAACTATCAGAAAAAGAAAAAGTCACATTTACAAAAGCTACAAAAAATAACTAGAAATACATTTAACCAAGGATGTGAAATATCTACATACTGAAAACTAAAAAATGTTGGTGAAGGAAATTGAAGAGGACACAACAAATAAGATGGACATAAACAAAAAAAAATCTTGTGTTCATAAGTTAGAAAAATTAATATTGTTAAAATGTTCATAATATCAAAAGTAATCCACAGATTCAATGCAATGTGCATTAAATTAGAATGATGGGCAGGGTGTGGTGGCTTATGCCTGTAATCCCAGAACTTTGGGAGGCCAAGATAGGAGGATTGCTTGAGCCCAGGAGTTTGAGACAAGCCTGGGCAACATAAGGAGACCGCATCTCTACAAAAAAAGAATAATTAACAATTAGCCAGACATGGTGGCCCATGCCTATGGACTCAGCTATTTGTAAGGCTAAGCTGGGAGGATTGCTTGAGCCCAGGGTGTTAAGGCTGCAGTAAGCCATGATTGTACCACTGCACTCCAGCCTGGCCAGTAGAGCAAGACCCTGCCTCGAAAAAATTACAATGATTTTTTCACAGAAATGGAAAAGACAATTAATTCTAAATTTCATGTGGAATTACAAAAGACCCTTGATAGCCAAGGCATCTTGAGCAAAAAGAACAAATCTGGAGACATCACACTACCTGACTTCAAAATGTACTACAAAGCTATAGTAACAAAATCAGTATGGTACTAGTATAAAAACAGACACATAAACAGATGGAACAGAACAGAAAACCTAGATATAAATTCACACATTTACAGCCAACTCATTTGCAACAAAGGTGTGAAGAACACACAATGAGGAAAGATACCCACTTGAATAAATAGTTGTGAAAAAACTGAGTATCTATATGCAGAATGAAATTAGACTCTTTATCTCACACCACATACAAAAATAAATTCAAAATGGATTAAAGACTTGAAGATCTCAAAGTCTAAAACTACCAGAAAAAAACACGGGAGGAAAAGCTTCATGACACTGATCTTGGCAATGATTTTTTGGATAGGACCCAAAAAAGCATAGGCAATAAGAGCAAAAATAGACAAATGGGATTATATCAAACTATAAAGCTTCTGCACAGCAAAAGAAGCGAACAAGAGAATGAAGAGACAAGCTATAAGAGAAAATATGTTCAATCCCTGCATCTGATTAGAGGTTAATATTCAAAATATACAAGGAACACAATTCGATAGCAAGAAAACAAATAATCTGATTAAAAAATGGGCAAAGAACCTGAAAAGACATTTCTCCAAAGACATAAAATGGCCAAAAGGTATATGAAAAATTATCAGTATCACTAATTATCAGCAAAATGCCCATCAAAACCATAGTAAGATATCACGTATCAAGATGGCTATGTTCAAAATGACAAAAGATAAGGTGTTGGCAAGGAAGTGAAGAAAAGAGGGTACTTATACATGGTTAGTGGGAATATAAATTAGTACAGTCATTATGGAAAACTGTATGGAAGTTATTGAAAAAACTAAAAGTAGAAGAAGTACCATATGATATGGTTTGGCCCTGTGTCTCAACCAAAATCTCATGTTGAATTGTAATCCCCGTTGTTGGGGGAGGGACCTGGTGGGAGGTGATTGGATCATGGCAGCAGATTTCCTCCTTGTTCTTCTTGTGATAGTGAGTTCTCACGAGATTTGGTTGTTTAAAAACGTGTAGCACTTCCCGCTTAGCTCTCTCTCCTGCTGCCATGTGAAAACGTGCTTGCTTCCCCTTCATCCTGCCCTGATTGTGAGTTTCTGGAGGTCTCCCCAGCCATGCCTCATGTACAGCCTGTGAAACTCTAAGTCAATTAAACCTCTTATCTTTATAAATTGCACAGTCACGGGTAGTTCTTTATAGCAATGTAAGACCAGACTAATACACCATATGATCCAGCAATCCCATGTCTGGGTATTTACACAAAATATTTGAAATTAGTTTGTGGAAGATGTCTGCATTTCCATGTTCATTGGCTATTTACAATAGCCAAGTTATGGAATTAACCTAAGTGTCCATCAACAGATGAATGGATGAAGAAAATGTAGTATATGTATACAATGGAATACTATTCAGTCTTTAAAAAGAAGGAAATTGTAATTTGCAACAACATGGATGGGATTAGAGAAAATTATGCTAAGTGAAATAAGCCAGGTACAGAAAGACAAATACCATATGATTTCACTTGTGTGTAAAATCAGAAACAATTGAACTCATAGATACAAAGTAGAATGATGGTTACTGAGGCTCAGAGGTGGGGATGCTGGAGAGATGATAGTCAAAGGCTACAAAATATCAGGCAAGAGAAATAAGGTATTTGAGATCTATTTCACAGCATGGTGAATATATTTAATGAAGTATAGTAAATAAGGTTAATATTCACTATGCATGGTACTGTACATTTCAAAATTTCTAGGAGAGTCAATTTAATGTTCTCACCACAAAAAAGTGGTATTCGTGATAATAGAGATGCTAATTAGCTTGATTTAATCATTTCACATTATATTTATAAATTATACCATGTTGTACCTCATAAATATATGCAGCAATAAATTTTCAATTTACAATAATTTTTAGAAAGACAAAGTGTTGGCAAGGAAGTGAATACTGTTGGTGGGAACGTAAATTATTACAGTCATTATGGAAAATAGTATGGTGGTTCCTCAAAAGATTAAAAAGAGAACTACCATATGATCAAAAAATTCCACTACTGGATATATATCCAAATGAAATGAACTCAGTATGTTCAAGAGATATCTGCACTCCCATATTTATCGCAGTGTTATTCACAATAGCCAAAATATGGAATCAACCTAAGTGTCCATCAATGGATGAATGGATAAAGAAAATGTGATATATATACACAATGGAATACTATTCAGCCATAAAAAAGAAATCCTGTCATTTTTGACAATGGAGATGAACCTGGAGGATGGAGGACATTATGCTAAGTGAAATAAACTGAGGAAGAAAGCCAAATACTATATGATCTCACTTACACATAGAATCTAAAAAAAGTTGAACTTATAGAAACAGAGAATACAATAGTGGTTACCAGGTGCTGGGGTCGGAAGGTGTTGAACAAAGAATACAAAATTTCTGTTAGATAGCAGTAATTTTAGGAGATGTATTGCATAACATGCTGACTATAGTTAATAGCAGTAAATTGTATTCTTGAAAATGCTAAGAGATTTTGTGTTCTCACCACAAAAGTATTCCATGAGGTAATACATGTTAAATTACCTTGATTTAGTTCTTCCACAGTGTATATTTCAAGTCATGTTGTACGTGATATATTGCATGCAACTTTATCAATTTAAGAATAAAAACTTAAAAGTACAGAGCATTCCCATATACTTTTTCTCTCCAACACATCTTTCAGTTTTCTCCTATTATTAACATATTTCATTGCTGTGGTACATTTGTTATAATTCATGAATCAATATTGACCCATTATTAACTGAAGCCATCATTTACACTAGGGTTCACTCTTTCAGTTGTACAGTTCTATGGGTCTTGACAAACATATAACATGGATCTATTATGGTATCATGCAGAAGAATTTCACTGCCCTAAATATGCCTCCCTCCCTGCAAACCCATGGAAACCATTACTCTTTTTACTGTCTCTATAGTTTTGCCTTTTTCTGAATGTCATATGAACAGAACCGTACAGAATGTAACCTTTTCAAACTGGCTTCTTCCATTTAGCAATATCCAGTCAAGGCTCTTCCATGTCTTCTCATGGCTTGATAACCATTTTCTCTTTATTGCTGGATAATATCCCATTGTATGCATGTTATCACAGTTTGTTTTTCCATTTACCCATTAAAGAATATCTTGATTACTTCCAAGTTTTGGTAATTATGAATAAACCTGCTATAAATGTTTATGTGCAGGTTTTTGTGTGAACATAAGTTTAACTCAATTAAGTATCAAGAAATGTAATTGCCAGATTGTATGATGAGACTGTAGTTTTATAAAACTGCCAGACTGTCTGCCAAAGTGGCTATACCATTTTGTATTCCCACCAGCAATGAATGAGAGTTTCTGTTTCTCCACATCCTCATCATCATTTGATATCAATGTTTGGGGTTTCAGCTATTCTAATAGGTGTGCAGTGGTACCTCCTTGTTGTTTTAATGATGTATGTTGTTGAGCATCTTTTCATATCCTTATTGCCACATATATGCCTGTTTTTTTTTTTTTTTTTTTTTGACAGAGTCTTGCTCTGTCACCCAGGCTGGAGTGCAGTGGTGTGAACTCAGCGCACGGCAACTTCTGCCTCCCAGTTCAAGTGATTCTTCTGCCTCAGCCTCCCAAGTAGCTGGGACTACAGGCATGCGCCACTACGCCCAGCTAATTTTTGTATTTTTAGTAGAGACGGGGTTTCACTATATTGGACAGGCTGGTCTCTAACTCCTGACCTCATGATCTGCCCACCTCGGCCTCCCAAACTGCTGGGATTACAGGTGTGAGCCACCACGCCTAGCCCATGCTTTTTCTTTTGAGGTGTTTGTTCATATATTTTCCTCGTTTTTAATTGATTTTCTTACTGTTGAGTTTTCAGAGTTCTTTGCATATTTTAGATACAAGCCCTTTATCTAATATGTTTTGCAATTTTTTTTCAGTTTGTAGCTTATCTTTTAACATTCTTAAGTCTTTCACACAACAGAAGCTTTAATTTTAACAAAGCGCAACTTATTTTTTTCTTTCTTAGATAATGCTTTTGGTTTTGTGTCTGAAAAGTTATCACCTAACTGAAAGTTATTTATGTTTTCTCCTATGTTATCTTCTAGAAGTTTTAGTTTGTGTTTGACATTTATGTCTATGATCATTTTCAATAAATTCTTATGAAAAGTATAAGGTCTTTATCTAGATTTGTTTTTGTTGTGGTGCCATTTGTTGAAAAAATTATCTTCATCTGTTGAATTGTCTTTGCTCCTTTGTCAAAGATTGACTGCATTTGCATGGATTGATTTTTTAGGTTTTCTGTTATATTCCTTTGATCTATTTGTTTATTCTTTCCCCAATACTATGATGCCTCGGTTACTGTAACTTTAAAGTAAGTGTTAAAGTCAGGTATCTATAGTAAACCAGAGCTAACATCATATTTAATGATGAAAGACTGAATGCTTTCACTCAAGATCAAGAACAAGAAGAGAGTGTCTCCTGTCACAACTTCCATTCACCGTTGTGTTGGAAGTTTTAGCCAGAGCAATTAGGCAAGAATAAAAGGCATCTAGTTTGGAAAGAAAGAAAGTAAAACTATCCACATTCCCAGATGATATAAACTTGTATACAGAAAATCCTAAGAAATCTACACAAACTATTAGATGTAATAAATGAGTTCAGCAGGTCTGCAGGGTATAAATTCAACACCAAAAAAATGAATTGTATTTCTACACATTAGTAATAAACAGTCTGATTTAACAAAATGTAGAAAGCGATTCCATTTATATCATCAAAAATAATTTTTAAAAATTAGGAATAAATTTATGACATATACTGAAAATGGTAAAATATCATTGAAAAAATTAAAGAGGCCCTAAATAAAAAGATATCTTATATTTACAGATCAGAAGACTTAATGTCAAAATGGCAATACTATTCAAAGTTGTCTATAGATTCAGTGTAATCCCCATCAGAGAAATCCAGCTGGTATTTTTGCAGAAATTGAAAAGCTGACCCTAAAATTAATATGGAAATACAAATGACTCAGAATAGCCAAAACAATCTTGCTAAAGAATAAAAATATTTGGAAGAATCTCACTTTCCAATTTTTGTTTTGTTTTGTTTTTGTTTTTGAGACAGGATCTCACTCCATTGCCCAGGCTGGAGTGCAGTGGTGTTATCTCAGCTCACTTCCACCTCTGCCTCCCAGATTCAAGTCATTCTTGTGCCTCAGCCTCCCAAGTAGCTGGAATTACAGGTGTGTGTCACCATACTTGGCTAACTTTTGTATTTTCTAAAGTAGAGATGAGGTTTCATCATGTTGGCTAGGCTGGTCTTGAACTCCTGGCCTCAAGTGATCCACCTGCCTTGGCCTCCCAAAGTGCTGGGATTATAGGACTGAGCAAACACGCCCCTCTCACACTTTCCAATTTCACAACTTATAACATATCTACAGTTATAAAGACAGTATTGTCCTGGCATAAGAATAGATATATAGATCAATGGAATAAACTTGAGAATACAGAAATAAACTTATATTTATGGTCATTTTTTGACACAGGTGCCAAGACAATTCAATGGAGAAAGATTAATCTTTTCAATAAATGATGCTGGGACAACTGTGTAACCACATGCAAAAGAATGAAGTTGGACCTTCACCTCACACAGGATGTACAAATTATCTAAAATAGATGTAAAACCTAAATATAACAGCTAAAACTATACAACACTTAGAAAAAGACATAGGTGTAAATTTTCATGACCCTTGGATTATTCAACTTTTCTCCAATGATACCAGAAGCACAAACAGCAAAAAATATAGATAAACTGGACTTCTTCCAAATTAAAAACTTTTGTGTTCAAAGAACGCCATCAAAAAAGTGAAATGATAATCCACAGAATCAGAAAATATTTGTATATCATACTACTGATAAGAGATTAATATTTTAAACATATAAAGAACTTTTACAACACAACAAGAGACAACACAATTTAAAACTGGGCACATGATTTGAATAGACATTTATCCAAAGATGATGTGCCAGCTGCCAATAAGCACATGGAAAGATGGTCAACATCGTTAGTCATTAGGGAAATGCAAATCAAAACCACAAGGAGGCACCATTTCATTTCCACCAATATGGCTAGAATATAAAACGCAGCAAATAATGAGTGTTGATGAGGATGTGGAGGAATTGGAACCCTCATACATTGCTGGATTATAAAAGGGTACAGCCACTTTGGAAAATAGTTCTGCAGTTCTCCACAAAATGTTAAATATACCGTATGATTCACCTTTTCTACTCCTAGGTATATATACAACAGGACTGAAAATATGTGTCTATATAAAAACTTCTCATGAACATTCATGGCAAGATTATTTATAATGGCCAAAACATAGAAACTTGAATGATCCATCAGACTGATGAATAAAAGTTTGATATATCCTACAATAGAATATTAATCAGCAACAGGAAGCAACAAAGTACGGACATGTGCTATAACACAGGTGAATCTTGAAAACATACTAAAGCAGCCAGTTACAAAATCTAAATATCTTGTGATTCTATTTGTTTAAATGTCCATAATCCAGAGAAAAAGGAGGTAGATTAGTGGTTGTCAGGAGCTCGTGGTAAGGGGTAGGGGAATGACGATTGACCATTAAAAGGCATGAGGTTTCTTTTGTGGTAAAATTAGATTGTGGTGATGTTTACACAAGTCTGTGAATATACTGAAAACCACTGAATTGTACCTTAAATAGTAGCTTTTATGGTAAATTACACCTCAATGAGGCAGTTTTTTAAAAAATAAGACTAATACCTCCTACACTTCATAGTGCTATGGGAAGAATTAACTGAAGACATGAAATGTTTTATAAGATTAGGCCAAATATTTTGTGTGACTGAAGTTCTGCCTGCTTCCCAATTTTGCCCAGAATTGGTTGTGACATGCTACCAAGGTAAATGCAAAAGAGATCCACGATTAGACATAAGATTAAATGTCTACACCTGCTCCTTTTGCACCCACACATTAAATGAAGTTCTAGCTTACTCACTGGGATTGTTGGGACAAGGTGGACTTTGCTTCCTACTTTCCCTTTCCAGATCAAGTAATGATTTCTCCCCACCCACATGGGCAGACAGGCCCCACCCCCACCCATCACCCTCCTCCACTAGCAAGCATGTCTTCTTCCTCTCAGAGAAAGGCTTGAGGTACAGAACTCTTACCTTGGATTTGAGAAAAAGTACTGAACTGAAGCAATATTTCAAAGAAAGACAGAATTGATAACATCATCCTAAGTAACACCATCCTGCCAGTGTTTTCCTTGGGTATTCTGATAACTCAGGGCTTAATGTATATAATAGGGCCAATTAATCCTGAACTCTCCATAAACAGATTAAGTTTCCTGTATATTCAGCACTCACCAGGTTAGGAGATCATGACTTTCTGAAAATCCCTAAGAACCAAGATGCTGAACTCAGGATCTGGTCCTATAATCAACGTCCGTCTTCAGGCCTGTTAGATACTTTTGCCTACTCCAAGTAGGCTGGGGAAATGGCTAGACTGGAAGCCCATAGTTCCTCTCTCAGACCCATTTGCAGCATATATAATGATTACGAAAACTGCCTAACATCGCTGTTATATTCTATTATGATTTAAATCATGATTTTGACATAGTGAGATACAATAATCATCTTGATATACAGAGTATTTTATATTTATTCCCATGGAAAAATAAAATACGTGAAAATAGAGATGTTTCATGTCAGGAAGAATGTATCACTCACCAAAAAAGTCATAATTGTGTGTTTGTATTCATTAAGGACCTACTAGGTGTCAGGCTCTTATAATATAGAAAAGGGCAAGATGCAGTTGAAACTCCTCAAAAGGGGCTCCATCTTTTTGCAAGAATAAACATTTATACTAGAGTATATTAAAGGCAAGTACAAAGTGCTATATGAACACAGAGGGACACTTAGAGACTTGCAAGATATTCAGTCTAGCTGAAGATGGACCTTGGTTATAAGACCAGATCCTAAGTTTAGCATCTTGGCTCTTAGGGATTTTCAATAAGTCATGATCTCCTAGCTTTGTGAGTTCTGAATACATGGAAAACTTAATACACACCTGAGGCTGGTGTGTCAAGGGGACATTGAGAAGATGAGAAATGCCTGAGCTGACTATTAATGATACAGTAAAGAAGGTAGACAGGCAAATGGATGTTAAGGAACAGCCCTTCAGTCACAAGAATAAAACTTGTATTTATACACTTGCAAGATATTCAGCCTAGCTGGAACCAGTTGTTGAAGGGAATGTTAAAACGAGTTAGTTTACAATTAATAGGTAAGAAATACAGGGATTTGACAAACACACATACCTACCGTAAATCAGTCCTATCCCATGAGAATTGCCATAAGACTAGTCAAGAGCAATTGGGTAGGGAAAGACTTACTGGGCTTACTGGGCTTTGCCAAAGGGGCACCTTGGTGAGGGCTGATGGCTAGCAGTGTTCCCTTAAGAGAGAACTTCTGAGGATGCTCCAGCCCTGCCCTTCGGGGATTAGGGTTGAATTCCTAGCCTCAGCTAAATGGAACAAAGAAAATAAATTCCTTCCACTCTCTCCCAATTCTAACAACAGTCAAGATTTTCTTCAACAACAAAAGAATGATTTATTTGCAACAAAACCCAGTCCCATCATTTAAATACAGTATAGGAGTAGAAAGGAGTCACATTGCAAGCATCGTTTATTTCAGGATCTGGACCCAGGTCCAGATCCAAACTGAACACATAAAACAGGCAAGCCCAGAATAAAGTCAGCTCCAGGCCTTGGCAGGTTTCACCCTCATCCCATAGTCCTTCCATCACAGCCTTGTAATCCCCTGCACCCCCAATCAGGCCAACTCCTAGCCTCTGAGCCACCTGGGAACTTTCTTTATGCGGTAATTTACAGGGGTTTAAGCATCACATAAGGAAAATGCCCTGAACTCTATTGTTCCATGGAATACTTAAAATAATTCCCCCATTCATAATACTAATCAGCAATGACAGGTTTTCTCTTCTTCACCATAAATGCAGGTTTTGAAGTAGATTATCATCTCAGACAGTTTCATACTCTAGTTTCCTTATGGGCTTCCTTAAAGGCTACTGTACTCACTTAGGACAGAAAAGAATCCCAGGTACTTTTCCCAGATTTAGGGGCTAAGAGGAAAAGCCCTGCTGGTTTAGAAAAAGATTTCCTTCCTTCTATTCCCTCAAAAGATTTCTATGAAGACTGTTACCCGAAAATTATCCAGCCTGTCTGAGAAAAGTTTAGAAGGCAGTGCAAACAGAGAAGCAGGCAATTTATATGATTAGCTACTAGTAGTTTCTCGGACATAGGAGGCAAGAAGAGGAGTATAAAATCCCAAGCTATTTTCACCACCTCGAATCTTCTAGAGTTTCAGAGAATATGGGCACTGGGAAGAACCCTCCTTTCCCAGGCTAGGAAAGGTTGGACAATTTCTGAAGTTCTACCACTGCAGACTGCTGACTTTGACAAAGCCCCAAAGGAGAACAAAATAGAGGACATCTTATCCAAGCATTAAGGACTCTGACTAGTGGTCAAACTGTACCGATTCATGCTAGGAGACTGGTATCAGAACTGTTTCTACAAAGTGGGGGAAGAGACTTTAGTAACAAGGCAAGAAATATAACCTACAGATTGGTACAGGATCACTTGCAGTTTTAACATTGATATTTTAAACTCTCCAATTTCTTGGGAAACCTGAGCTATCTGTGCTTTGGCTGTCATCTGCATGTACAAGACTCGGCAATCATACCCTCATACTCCTTATACAAAATACTTCCATTTGCCTCAATCAGAAGGACGCTAATAGGAACATACTTATACGGGACACAGGAAGGCCGAGGGACACTGGGGTCCACCAGCTGATTGACAAGGTTCTGAACAATGGCATGATTGGGGGAATTGAGATCACCGCGTAGTACTCGGAGACAAGTTCCTTTACAGTAGTTCGGGGTGTAGAATGGGGGAGCAATGATCCAGTGATCCCAGCCCAGCTGGCGGAAGCTGACTTGGAAAGGGTGGAGGGAACACTGGTTATTTTCAGGCTCACTATCTTTCAAGGAAGAGGCAGTAGCCTCAGCTGAGATACTGCCTGCTTGTCGGGTTCTCCGTAGAAGAGGGGATTCCCTTTCCATGATCTCCTCCATGCCCATGGGAAGAAGTTTAGCCTTCTGAATGCTTTTATGAGTATCATTGAAATAGAGTAACAAGAAGGCAATGTCCAAGGATGAAGTGCCACGCCAGAGCTCAAGACCAACACTATCTTTTTGCTGCTGACACATAAAACGGAGTCTTAGGATCCTCTGTTTCTTGTTATTCCAGAACCTTTGCTGAACATGTTGTGTGATATCCATCTCTTTCCAAGTGTTAGACATCAGGGAAGGCTTTGAGGAACCTCCTTCAGAGGAAGGAAAGTGTTTGGTTGGGCTTTTCTGAACCCAGGGCTCCACATGGCAGGAGAGATTGAAGCCAGTTAGTTGGAGATGATGGCGGTAAACCACAGTGGCTCTAACTAGTTGGTATAATCCTCGATTTGGTCTGAGAGGAAAGCCCAGTATTTGTATATGCCAGGTACCTGCACAAGTAAGAGGGAACAAGAGCAGAGGTTTAGCTTACCTCCTAACCTGAGTCTTCCTCACAGACCTGATTGATACAGACTGGCAGCTACAATCAGCCCTAAAATTAACTCCAGGTAATGAAACCATCATTTATTGAGCACTTACTAATATACTAGATGCTTTACATGTATTAGCTCTTTAATTCTCAATAGTCTTAGGAGATAATTATTATCTCTATTTTGCAGACAAGGAAATTGAGGCTCAGAGAAGCTATGTCAAAGGACAGATAGCCAGTATATGGTAGAGTTAAGATTTGAACCCAAGTCTGTTTGTTTTTCTTAAGAGAAACTGTCTCACTGTTAGATTACTTACAGTGTTGGGCTCAGGGGGGAAAAATTCGAATATAGAATTATCTTGTGCGCATACTCTATGTAGGGGAGAAGATCAATATTATTATTAGTTGACTATTAAATGCGTCCATTTAGAATTGTTGAAACATACATGGATTAAGAAAGAGTCTTTATGTCATCTCACTATACAGATGCAGCTTTGGGACGGCAATTCAATATTGGGTGCTGTGGCCTGCTATAATTTCAAGCCCAGGACCAAGGCAATACAAAATAATTTTGTCTAGCCTCCTGTAGTACAGACGGCTATCTTACTACTTCTGCCTTCCATCTACTTTAAGAATTGCTTCTTAAGCATCTTTTCCTCCTTTGGCCCTCAATCTCTCTTTACCATTCCTTGCTGGAAATTGTTCTCCATTTATCTCACTCATTTATCTCACCACTATTTCTCTAAATACTATTTTCCACAGTCTTGATCACATAAATATTTTGTTTGCTGAGAAGTCTACTAAAAGCTGCATGCTCCTTCGTGAATAAGAACTTTAATCCAAACTGTATTGCTGACACCCAACTGTCAAAGGATTAAAAGGTTGCACCCAAGGTGCTCCCCTCCCGGCAAAGGTCAAGAGCAAAGACTACAAAAGCCTGGCACCTCAGTAAAAGAGCCACCTCTCATCTTCAGACATCAGTAAATAATTCCATGTTAATTTGCATATTATTCACCTAGTCCTTCTTTACTGAATCCACAAGACTGGAATACTTCATTAGTTGTGGCATTTTCAACATAGAAGTTCTTTAACATCTTGATGTTCCAGAAATTTTTTTCCCCCACTCTCACTCTGTCACCCAGGCTGGAGTGCAGTGGTGCAATCATGGCTCACTACAGCCTTGACTTCCCAGGTTCAAGAGATCTTCTCATTTCAGCCCCCCTGAATAGCTAGGACTACAGGTACATGCCACCATGCCCAGCTTTTTCTGTTTTGTCTCTTTGTAGAGACAGGGTGTTGCCATGTTGCCAGGCCGGTCTCAAACTCCTGGGTTCAAGCGATCTGCCCCCTTTGACCTCCCAAAGTGCTGGGATTAGCAACCATTTGAGCCACTGCACCCAGCCCCAGAATATCTTTAAAAGTTCAAATTCCAACTCATGCTTAATATACCCTTGGGTTTGGGGCACTAGATACTATTCACACAAATCTAAGTCAGGCTTATGTTTGCTTTCTCAAGTTATTCCATACTCCCTTCTTACAGTAATCTTTCTTAGAGGCCCACCCATAAACCTGCTCCACCCTGCCTATAAAAGAACCCAACCCGAACTCTAGCAGGCTGTCTGGGGAGGAACTGCCCTTTCCTCTGAGACCTTGACATCACATGTTTCCTGAAGCAGGATGGGGTTGCTAAGAATCAGAGCCAGGAAGGGTCTGGTCAGAGCTTTTCAGGGAAAGGGCTGACTCACACATCCTGTGTGATTGAATTTGTCATCTGTCTCTGGATCCTTTCCAGAGTCCCTAGATACCAATATGTTCCACAGTGAGACCAGGATACATGCCTAATTCTAGGCATCCTTTCTAGCCTAACATGTGTACACGCCTAAGTTTTTCTTCGTTTGTGAGGTTGGTCTTTTTTGTTCCCTTGCGACAGGGTCTCACTGTCACCCAGGCTGGAGTGCAGTGGCACAATCATGGCTCACTGCAGTCTCAACCTCCCAGGCTCAAATGATCCTCTGGTCTCAGCCTCCTTAGTAGCTGGCACAACAGGTGTGCACCACCACACGCAGCTAATGTATTTTCATTGTTTGTAGAGACATGCCTCCCTATGTTGCCCAGGCTGGTCTCAGACTCCTGGGCTCAAGTGATCTTCCCATCTTGGCCTCCCACAGTGCTTGATTTTGTGCAACTTTCTGCTGCACTTAGAAATAGGATCCAGATCCCTTATCACAGCCTACAAATCCCTGCTTCTCATCAGCCTCATATCCTGCCATTTCCCACAATGCTCATGAGGGTCCAGCCACACTGATGTTCCCCTGTTCTTCCATTGGAACAAACTTATTTTCACCCTCTAGGCATTTGCCCCTGTTGTTCCTCTTCCTAAATCAGGCTTCTCCCTACTCTTCCCATGCCTAGCTTATCTTATAGACCTGAGCTCAAATGGCACTTTTTCAAAGGTATATTCCCTGACAACTCCATGGAAAGGGAAGGTTTCATTGCCATTCTCTATCTTAACAACCGACTTCATCCTTTGATAGCACTTACCACAATTCACGATTTAACTGTGTGTGCTTATTTGTCTCCCCTATGAGAACACATGCTCCATGAGAGTAGGGGTTTTACCTATCTTGATGACATCTGTATGCCTAGTACTCAGTAGGAGCCAAATAAATATTTGTTCAATGAATTTCTACCCACACCATTTTCTCTTTCCTAAATCAGAATACACTTATCTGCCTCAATTCATGGCCTCTTTGCTCCTTCTGCAAGGTCAATTTCAAGTACTGCCTCCTCCATGAGGCCTTCCAATAGTCTCCTCGCTTCCCAATCTGGCTTCAAGCAATGAGCCATTTCTTCTCATAGGTCCTGGGAGCCCTACCATTTATCCTTTCCAAAGCACTTGGCACACTGTAATATTATGTAATTATCCATTGCACTATACTGGGAGCTTCTAGAGGTCGGGAAATTTTTGCTTCTATATACCCAACCCAAACACACTGCCTGGCACTCAGTTAAAATCCAATGGGGAGTCAGAACAGCATGATGATTAACACACAGGCTTTGGGCCTGAGAGCCTGGGTTTCATACCTGGCTCTAGCAATTACTAGTTGTATGACATAGAGTAAGTGACTCTGATCCTCAGTTTCTTCACCCATCAAGTAGGTATGTTAATACTACCTACCTAATCTGGTAGTTGTGAGGATTAAGATAATGTGTATAAAATATTTTGTGCAATGCCTGGCACACATTAAGCTCACAGTAAGGGTTAGGTACGAGAATGTTTATTTTTTTACTTGGGGAAGGGGTTAAGTCCTGTCTCTTTTCGTCTTTGAGACTACTGAAGGCCACAGATTGATCTCATTAGGTTCCCAAGAATTCCTTGAAGTTGATGACTGTCTGCATTCCCTAAAGAGTCCTACACTTCAAGAGCCCACTGCTGTCCTGGAACAATGTCTGATGCAAATGTTAAAAGCAAAATCAAACGTGATGGGAACAAAAAAAAGTTCCAAAATACACTTGGTACCAGAATCCCAAAGTAGCAATATGACCCAAGTAGAAAAACCGCTGGGGGTACAAGGATATTGGAATACTGCATTTAAAGACTTAAGAAGTTACCAACAGACTTTAGAATCAGGCAGACTTGAGCTGAAATCCCATCTCTGCCACCCACTCTGTAACATTTGCAAATTACTTAACCTCTCCCTGCATTAGTTTTAAAATCAGGCTAATTGCATCAAGACAACTGAGATAGTAGTTTTCATTAAGAATTAAACACAATAGCAGATGCTCACAGAACCAGGTGTGCAGACCCTCAGATGTTAGCTTATTTATGTCCTTTCTGAGGCCTTATAAGTTTCCCCAACTCAGCATCCTGTACTCTATTCCTTCTTAGAGCAAAACGCCACTTAAATAGCCCTCCACAAGAGTATAGCTGGGTGTATCTGAATTACAGTTTTCAGAACTATCACAAGCAAAAAGTTTCTGTGAAAGACAGGTGTTAACACATCATTCAGTTGTCCTGGGACCCAGAAAAGACTTCTCAGTAGGCACCAAAGCAATCTGTTCTTAAGTTGATGCCCTAAAGGAAGTAGGCTTGGTGCTGGCTTCTCCCTAACTTACTATCCTTTGAAAGCCAAGACCAAAGAAACAACCTGCCCACAAGGCAATAACTCCGCAAACCCACCAATTCCCTCTTCTCTACACTCTTCTCCACTTCTCTCCTCTCCAGGGCAGTATGGGGTCATAACAACTCACCTCTGCGAGGCTTTGCTACATTGGTCAAGGGCTTCACCAGCCTCACCATGGTGGCCCCAATGGTGCGGTTCTCTCTAGGGTGCCCATGCGAGTCAGCTGAACGCTGGTACAACTCCAGCATGTACCGCAGTGAATGTCCTAGGAGCTGGGGCTTCCTTGGCTGTTCACCAGGGGATTCTTCTAGCAGCTCCTGAATCAGGGGCAAGGTAGGGGCCTCAGCTGGGAGGGCAATAGAGGACTGCCCTCCTTCTGCCATTCGGGCCCTGTGTTCCATGCAAAGCACCAGTTCCCAAAGAAAAAGAATTCTAAGAATACTGAGGAGGACCATCTTGAAAGGCTCGGTGTTTAACGACAGACCCCAACACAAGTCCAAGGGATGTCACTCTGACCGTTTCCTTTCATGCAGATAACTGCATCCTGGCTCCACAACCAAGGATGGGGCACGAAAAAGAAAGGCAGGCAGGCGCTATGTTGCTTTCTCCAAGAGGATCTCCTGGGCCAAAGAATGCGTTATAACTTGGCCTCTTTGCATCAAAACAAACAGAAACAGAAAGTGGAACAAGGCAGCATCCTCCTCCCGCTCTCTGGGGCTGAGAACAAGATAGTACCAATTGAGAGGCTGAGGTAACTAAAAGGAGAGGTCCATTTCAGGCCCCACTTCCTTAACTTATCCACTAGAATGAAAAAAAGCAGCCTGACCCTACTTTGCCCTACAGCCTTAAAAGTAGTCCCTTAATCTACCCTTAAAGGGCCAGAGACCTCCTGTTCCCATCCTACTTTCATGCCTCTAATGCAGCATTTCCCAAAATATGGTCTGCTAATAATCTGCAGTGAAACTATCTGGGGTGATTATTAAGAATGTAGACTCCTGGGTCTGAACCCAAACATGGATTCTCCAGGGTGGTGTCCAGAAATCTGGGTCTTTACAAGTGCTCCAAGAAGTTCCTTTGAGAACCTAAAATGTGGAAGCTACTGAGTATGGCTGCTGGAGCTTGAAGAAGATGCTGTAACAGTGGTTCTCAATCTTGGCTGCAGATTAGAATCATCTGGGAAGCTTTAACTATTATTAATGCCTGGGTACCATTCTGATGTAATGGGTCTGGGTTGTAACTAGTGCATGAGGATTTTTTTTAAGTTCACAAGTGATTTTAATGTGCAGCCAGGTTTAAGGACTCTGCTTATAATTTTCTGGTTTAGCATGGAAGGTGTTGAGACCTTGATTGGGCTTCATTAGAGATGCCTGAGGAAGTAGAAGAGCAATCAATGAATGGGAGCTAACCTAGCTCAGATGATTAATGTGAAGCAACAGGACTGGGCCTGTTTTAAGGCTACCTCAGACCAGGATTCTGCAGAAAGATAGTAGATATAGTCCTGGCCTCATCGAAGTAGAAACATATGGGGATCTGGAGAGAAAGTGGGGAAGCAGGTCAAGACCTGGCTCTACGAGATGATGAGTCAGGCTTGATTTGTGGGAGGCCTTTACCTTACACCAGGAATATTTATGGATATTTATTGTGGAACAGGGATGGACTTTGTAATCAGGCAGATCTCTGTTTGAGTTTCTGTGATTGGGATCTGTGCTCGTGTTTGAGTTGAGATTCTGTCCGTAGCTGTAATTTAACCTTTCCAAGGCAAATTTCTAGCTGTAATTTAACCCTTCCAAGGCGAATTTCTTCATTTCTCTACGCCTTAGTTTTCTCACCTGTAGAAGGGAGATAACACGTTTTACCTCACAGGTTGTTGTGAGGACACAGGGAAATAATCTAAGTTAATTGCACAAAGCCTAGTTTGACACAAGACATGGTTGCTAATGGTTGCATATTCAAATTTATTTGTTCTCTTCCTCTGTTTTTTTTTTTTTCTAACATGACCTTGGGCCCTGGCATGTAGTGTAAAACAAAGGCATAGGCTTAGGGGTCCTCTACATCTGGACTCAAATTTCAGCTCAAAACTCATTAGCTGGGTTACTTTAAGCAAGATTTCTCCCAGATTTAGTTTCTTCATCTATACTGCTGGCTCCTTCAGAGAGTTGTTGTGAGGGTTTTATTGTATAATATACAAGTAAGGGATATAAACAGATGACTCGCAATAAGTAAAATTTAAGTGGTCAAATGTTTGAAAAGATGTATTAGAAATCTGAAAAACTCAACTGAAAACCACATTAAGATACTATTTAACACCCACTGGATTGATAGCACATGAAAAGTCTAACACTATTAAGTTCAGGTGAGGGTATGGAACATAGGTATAATATATAGAATATCTATATAGAGAGATATGGAACATCTCACACTGCTGTTGAGAGTGTGATTTGGTATGATCATTTTGGAGAGCAACCTGGCATTATCTCCATTAAGACTGAAGATAAACAATTCAGCAGTGCTATTGCTAGAGCAGTAGCGCTTTTAGACACTTTTGTCTGTGACTTACAAAAATAAATACATTTTATATTGTTACCCATTACAAACACAAGCACACACCCATATATATCTTGAAGTAAATCTTTTCTGAAACAATACTTATCCTTACAACATATTGGGAAAGGCAATACAGTTGACCCTTGAACAACATGGGGGTTAGGGGTGCTAACCTCACCCCATCTCCCATGCAGTCAATATTTGGCATAAGTTGACTCCAAACTTAACTACAGTTGAACCTTGAACAACATAGGTTTGAACTTCGTGAGCCCATTTAAACACAGATTTTTTTTCCAACTAAACATTGGATCAAAAATACAATATTCACAGGATGCAAAACCCACTTACACAGAGGACTGACTTTTTGTATGTGCAGGTTTTGAAAAACAGACTGTGCGCGACTTGAATATGTACAGGTTTTGGTATCTGCAGTAGGTCCTGGAATCAATCTCTCATGTATACAGAGAGGAGGGATGACTATAGTAATAGCCCACTGTTGACTAGAAGTCTTATGGATAACAATCAATTAACATATTTTGTATGTCCTATGTTTTATATACTGTATTCCTACAATAAAGTAAGCTACAGAAAAGAAAATGATTTTTAAGGCCAGGTGCGGTGGCTCAAACCTGTAATCCCAGCACTTTGGGAGGCTGAGGAGGGAGGATTGCTTGAGCCCAGGAATTCAAGACCAGTCTGGGCAACATGCTGAAACATTGTCTCTTCAAAAAATACAAAAATTAGCCAGGATGGTGCGTGCACCTGTGGTCCTAGCTACTCAGAAGGCTGAGGTGGGAGGATTGCTTGAGCCATAATGGCGTCACTGAACTCCAGCCAGCCTGGGTGACAGATCAGGACCCTGCCTCAGAAAAAATGATTTAAGAACATAAAATACATTTACAATATTGTACTGTATTTATCAATACTCTCAGTTTACATTGTCAGTCTGAAATGGCCGGTAACCACAGCTGCAGATCTCAATCTATGATATATATTAAGCAATTCAACTTTTTGTTGTAATGTCACGACTTTGCTTTTTAGGAGCACTTCTGGCAGCAGTAGTGGCACCTCATATGAGTCCCACAGTGTTATTCATGGTTTACAATATTGCACTAAACGCAATGAAACGTACACGGTGAAACGTATAGGAGAACTGCTGGAGATGGCTTTGTTTTTTTCTTTTTTGAGCCAGAATCTCACTCTTTTCCTCAAGCTGAAATGCAGTGGCACGATCACGGCTCACCGCAGCCTCAGGAGAGATCAATTTTTATTATCTCCATATGCAATTCATTGGTAAAGCGGACCACTCAAGGGGAGATGATTAGCATCACATGGTGGCATTTTAAGCCGATACTCTCAACACTTGAGCTCACCACCATGGCAACAGGAGGTGGGTACATAATTTTATGCAGTTATGATTTAATACTGCATCTTTACATTTGTTTACATTTCCCTTGACTGTGAATGGTACCATGTATGGTCTGTGTGTGTAAATTTTGATAAATTTTAATTTTTTGCAATAGATTTTACAGTAGAAACTAATATAGACTAGTGTGTACGTATATTGATGCATTCATAACATATGTAACTTAAGTTTTTTGATATTTCTAGGCTATACAGTTCATCTGCAAGTTTTTACAAATTGTTGAAATCTCCAAATATGTTCTAATATATTTATGGAAAAATATCTGCATATAAGTGAACCCATGCAGTTCAAACTCATGTTGTTCAACAGTTAACTCTATATCATGGGGGGTGAGAATACAGCTCTGGAAGCAGAATCCTAAATTTAAACTCCAACTCCACCACTTGTTAGCTTGACCTTGGATAAACTACTTAACTTCTCTGTGTCTCAGTTTCCTCATCTGTAAAATGAAAATCATAGCCTCTCTCTGCTACAATCTTCTAACATGTAAAATAGGATTTTTTGTGACGATTAAATGAGTTAATACATGTAAAGCACTTAAAAGAGTGCCTGGCACAAAGTGAGTACTAGATGTAGGTTAGTTATTATTACATTTGTTGCAAGCTGAATTCCCCAGAAAGCTGAGACTCAACCTGACATGCATGCTAGTTCTGGCCTCACGAGTTGTAGAGAGGCAGCCCAGAAGACGCTGTACTCTATTTCCACACACTCCCTCCTCTCCTAACCCCTTCTCTGCTTCCCAACAGTTTCTTTGTGCTTTAACTTCTGTCTGTTACCAATTTAAACTTCCTATCTTTCTTTTTTATAGTTTAATGTATTTTAATAGCAAACTTACAGGAACAGCACAGAAGACAGACAACATTAAAAGCATGTACTAGCATGTAGGAAAACTCAGAAAAGTATAGTGGATGGATGGAATGTACTGTATGGTAAAAATGCTACAAACACCAATTAGTTGCTGTCAATAAGAAATTTACTTGTTTTAAAAAAATACAAATGCTGGCGTTGTCCAGAAAACTTTAACAGGTTTATGTATGATTATTATAAAGTTGAACTGCTGAAACTTGTTCACTGAAACATTTTAACATACATTAATGCTTTACGTCTCCGCATTTATATTAAAAATTCACACACAAATGAAAACAGAAAAACTGCCGAAACCTGATTTCTGTTCCCTATTTTTCCACTCGAAATCATATACTTAGGTACCTTTTGACCCCATGTGAAAAAAATATCTAATGTTCAGAACTACCAATAACAGGAAGAAGAGAATTTTTTTTTTGAGGATAAAATGTTTCCCATCATAGTGGATTCATAAGCATGTTCTCCACGTATGTGGCATGCTAGCTGGATGTCTTTTGGCATAATTGTTGCACGTTTGGCATGGATAGCACACAGGCTGGTGTCTTCAAAAAGGCCTACCAGATGGGCCTCACTTGCCTCCTGCAAAGCACCCATAGCTGCGCTCTGGAAGCACAGATCTGTTTTGAAGTCCTGAGCAATTTCTTGCACCGGATGCCGGAAGGGAAGTTTGCAAATCAGAAATTCAGTGGACTTCTGATAATGTCTAATTTCACGGAGAGTCACAGTACCAGGCCTGTAATGATGAGGTTTCTTCAGCCCTCCTGTAGAGGAGGGCACATTCTTGCGAGCGGCCTTTGTAACCAGTTGCTTCCTGGGTGCTTTACCACCGGTTGATTTGCAGGCAGTCTGCTTTGTATGAGCCACGATATAGAGACCTCCTTACTTACCCGCTTTCTCCTTCGGCTGGAGCTGGCATTGGAGAGCGACGGCGGTGTGGCGGTGGCTGCGAACACCACTTCCTATCTTTCTATTCAACACAACTACATTAAAAAAGAATTCAATACAACTACATTTAACAAAAAACAACAAGATGTCAGAACAACTAGCAAGAGGTCCATATAAAGGTTTGGGGCATGATTTTCTTTGATGTTTCAGTGATGTTGGATTGGGTTTACATATGTCAAGAACATTTCCTTGCCATCTCTATTAGTATTGGGATTTTGATACAGGATCATAAGAAGTAGAAAGAAAACATATTACATTGGAAAGAGCATGATTTGGGTTTAAATTCCTGGTTCTGTTATTTTTTGGCCAATGCTTAACGTCTCTGCATCTCAGTTTTCTTAACTGTAAATAGGGGATATTGTTTGCACTTCTAGGGTTGTGGTGAGATTTAAATGAGACAATGTATCTAAAGTATCTAGCACGTAGATTATCCTCAATAAACACTCAATTTTATCATTAATAGCGTACGATTTTAAAGTACACCTAAAATATATCTGACTGAGGCCGAGTGTTGTGGCTCAGGCCTGAAATTCCAACACTTTGGGAAGCCGAGGCAGGTGGATCGCTTGAAGCCAGGAGTTTGAGACCAGCCTGGGCAACATGCTGGTTGCCCATCTCTACTAAAAATACAAAAAATTAGCGAGGCATGATGGCACGTGCCTGTAATCCCAGCTACTTGGGAGCCTGAGGCACAAGAACAGCTTGAACCCGGGAGGTGGAGGTGGAGCCACTGCCCTCCAGCCTGGGCAACAGAGTGAGACTCTGCCTCAAAATAAAAAAATAAAATATATCTGACTGAAGGAAGCGTCTTTTCAGCACCATAGTGGAATTCCATCCCTGTACCCAACAGGGCTTCAGGAGGCTCGCCTGCCTGAGTCTCTTATTATTATCTATTTTCATTATCTAAAATGGATATGAATAGGGTTGTTGTGAGAATGAAATAAGCTTATGCATGTAATATGCATACTTTGTTCTGGACACTACACTCAACTTTCTTATTTTCAGAAAGATACAATTTCTTATTTCAAAGAAAGAATAAAAATCCAACCCCATTCTTATCATCAGACTTGAGAAGAAGTTGACATAATTGTTTTCTGAAAATGCCCCATGGTGGGCCTAAGGTATGCAACAGCCCCAAACCCCCATAAGAGGGCACCAGCTGTCTTTCTAGCATTCTAGTTGATGGCGGGGTTGGGGGTGGGGGGTAGGGGGCAGCCATTTAATTGGTGATTGGAACAAGATCTACAAAAGTATATATACCAGCCCTTCTGCTTTAGAAAAAGCCAGTATGTGAAAAAAGCTAATTATAAATCAGGAAATTTAGGAGATGATGACCGACATGACAAAAGGACACAGCAAAATGGATCACTGCAATTTGCTTTGAATAGCAGGAATCCTTAAAGCTCAGTATGGGTTACTTTTTCAAACTACAATGTTCTGGGCACACTACTAATGATAGATCATGAAATTTACAAAGAATTGATTTTTATCTAACTTTCCAGATTATGGCTATTGTATTAAGCACACATGTATAATAGAATTCTTCCTTTAAATGGTCGTAATTTACATTTTCTTACAATTGCATTTATTCAACAAATATCTAGTAATCACTTCCCATGTGGTTGTGTTAGGTGTTACGGTGCAGGACAAGAGCTAGGCTGCTTGTTTTAAATTCCAGCTCTATCAATCTTAGTTTGGTAATTTAGGACAATTGACTTAATCTCTCTGTGCCTCAGCTTCCTCATCTAATAATAATGATAATAATAGCATCATTTTAGAGCTATTAAGTTGACGCAAAAGTAAGTGCAGTTTTTGTCATTATTTTCAATAATGGATTGAATATGCGTACCTTGTTCTAGACACTACACTAGACCCTTAGAGTGCAGAAATTAACGGGACAAGCCCTGTATCTGCAGCACTCCCAGGCACCATGCTAGGCACTAGCGTTGGCTGGGGACATCAAGATAAAAGTTTCTATCTCAAGAAAATAACAACCTGGATCAGGACATAATAGATAGGAAACATTTCCTATAGCCATGACATTTCCTCTGATGACTAAGTTCCCAAGAAACAGACATATTTCCTAGATAAATTTTATTTTAAAAATAATTTTCATTTTCCATAAAACAAAAGGGTATGCTGTATTATATAAAGATATTTATTGATTTGGCACTAGGCTACATCCTTTTACATATTATACTTTAATCTTAATAGCAACTCTGTGAGGTTAAGCACTATTATTCTCATTTACAGCTGAGAAAATTGAAAATAAGAAAACGTAACTTGCCCAAGGTAGTAGCACAGCTCTCAAATGGTAGACTCCACTAGGATTTGGACCCAAGGAAGGCTGACTCTTCTTGAACCTTATTAGTAGCTATATAAGCTGCCGATGAGCATTTGGCACCTTAAGAAAACACATTTCATCTGTAAAATAATCCCACAGAGAGCTCTGTGAAGTCAAAGATCATGCCTATCTTATTAATTATTGTAGGTGCTCAATAAATATTTGTTGAACAAATGGTAGCAGTAGGAGCTTATCATTCTTTCAGAAATCCAGGCTGATGGGCAGACTCTTGTTGAATATGTTGTAATGTATCCTTAGAGGAAGCTCAGAATTCTGAGTTTGGAAGTACAGGAAAGTCTGAAACAACCACATTCCTCAATTCTTTCAATCCCATGCAGAAAAAGTAAATCAATATTGCCTGTATTAAGAAGTCCTTGAGACTCTCTCAATCTCTAAATATTTTAGCAGCCCCAAGAAAAAACGTGCCCCCTTTGCCATGCCTGGGTAGCAAGATTCACTGCTCCCAGCACTTAGAAATGGGCATTGCACCAACCTTGCTGGCTTGAAGACCAAAGCTGTTCTAACCCAATTGCAGTTGGTTCAGGTCCAGACTCAGATGAAGCCAAATCAGCCTCAGGTCATGGACTCAACACTAAAACACACTCATCAAGCCTCAGCAGTATGCCAAGCATTGTACTGGGTGGATGATAGTGAAATCCAATATAACAAGCAAAACATGTGCAAAGTCCTGAGGATGCAAAAGACCTGTGTGGATGGAGCACAATGAAGAGAATGGGGGAAAGAGTTCCAGGTAAGACTGATGTGATAGGTAGGAGCCAGACGATGCACGGCCTTGTAAGAGATGCTGCTAACTTTTGTGTATCTGTCTGAAAATTAAAACAAGGGTGGATAGAGTAGAAAAAGGCACTCCTTCTGGGTTGATAGAGCCCTGTAAATGCATGGTTTAGCAAGGAGAACACAGGCTGGATTTCGGTCCTCACATGCCCCTTTGATAGGTTACCTTTGTGTTGTGCTCCAACTGCACAGCCATGCACAACTACTCTATTTATAATGCTTCTGGACTTCCCTGTGGTGTAGCCTCACTGGCCTTCTGGTTTTCTTTCAGTTTTTCCAACAAACTAGATTACCTTTTGCCTCAAGATCTTTACATATATTGTCTCCTTTATCCAGAATATTCTCTCCTCTCCCCTACCCCAGGGTACTCTCGCTCAGCTTTCATCTCTCAGCTCAAGCATCTCTTCCTTGAGGAACTCTTCCCTAAGTCCTAGGTAAGACCTAAAAAGTATTTGAGGAAGATGTGCAATGAGGTTGACACTTGAATTGGGTCCACAGTTATGAACAGGATTTTGATAGGTGGAGAAAAGCAGTTTGTCATTCCAGGATCGGTTCAGAATTTTTCAAATATTGCCTTGAAAATTGTAGGAAGGACCTGAAGAGCAGTGTCATCTCTACCATGGGTCCCTTATGGAGAGTTGGGCAGCATTTGTAAGGCACAGCAGTTATAAGAAACAAATTCTGATACAAGTCACTGATACTTATCATCTACTGTATACTGGATCCTTTGTGCATTTGTTTGTTCATTAATCACAACTATGAAGTAGGTACTGTAATTGTATTCCTGTTTTACAGAAAGAGGAATTGAAGTTCAAAGCAGTTAAGTGATTTAACCTGGATCAAACAGTTATAATGAAAGGCAGATTTGCACTCAGGTCTCTTGAGTCCAAGGCCAGGGCTTTTGTCATACCTTTGAGGGGTCTGTACTTACCTTCTGCAGCATTCCTCAAGGTTGGATTCCCATGCTGGATCTCCAGAATTTGGTTTTCAGTGTGGCAATAGAGTTGCTTCTACCCAACAGTCCCTATGAGAGCTCTTCATATGTTTCTGGGATCTTTAGGCTGGTGGGGGTGTCCAAGTAGAGAATCTCCAGGAAAAGAAATCTAGAAACAGAACCTTGTAAACCTTAGCATGATAGTGCAGAATTTTAACTGTCATCATTGCTTACAAACCACAATAACTCCCGGGGAAACCAGGAGAGTATTTTTTCAGCCAAGTAAATAAGCAAGAGCTAAGTATGATAATCTCAGAAGATCCTTTCAGCCTTCTCATGAACAGCATTAGCTGGTGTAGCCATTGGAGTTTTTGGTCATCGCTGGATAACCAAATCATCAGTGAAACATTGGCCATATTCCCATCCTCTGGCCTCGCTCCCTCTGGTCTCAGTAGCCATATATATATATATACCCATATAATACTAAATTTTAGTATATTTTATATATACATATATATATATATAACTAAAGCAAATGACTAGATAACTAACTTCCTAGGAAGGCTGTTCTTCCCCTAAAAGTCCTACAGAGACTGGCTGCATAATTATCACTCCATTTTCTATTGTATGTCAGCTTCCCAGGGATTGGGCATGGCTAAATAACAATGGAGCCTGGTCCAGAACAACTCAGTACAGGGAAGACGTTCTGGATACCGGGACAGAGAAAAGGGCGGTTTAGAATGGGCTCTTACAAGCACTCAGCAGCTATTCTGATGTTCTGCAGATCTATAACCCCTGTCTTCATCTCAAAAGCCAGTGTAGTTTGGTGTTGAAATGAAAAAGACCTAGGGCTGGACCTAAGCCATGCACTTAAGACCGACAGTGGGGAGCATAAGGGATTTTTTTTTTTTTAAATGATGGTCACTTTCTCTCTCTAAACAAATCCTGACACTGTCCTAATGAGTCAGACAAGGTCAGAAATGCCTCTGTCTTACTTTTCATTTCTGATGTCTGGAAGATAGTGGACGGGTTAGTGTTTCTCTTTCACTGTCCATAAGAAGTGTTCCTTTCCCCTACTACTACAAGACGAGACTTTTGGAAAGACCAGAGCTTACTGCTCCCATGGACCCAGGAGCCGGAATCTGGAACATAATCACCAGGTGTCATGAGGTTTGGAAACAGAGATTCCTTATGTCAGATTTTCCAACTTGAGCCCTGGGTTTAACTGCTCCATTTGAACTATGAGGAGGTTAACTCCATCTATCATGTTGAAACTGAAAGTTGAAGAAAAAAAACAACCTTGTGAACAACTGAAATTAGCCCCAGATAAATTGATTGCTTAAACTTGGAGACAATCCAAAGCTTCAGCCAAATCTCTAAGCAAACTTCAAATGTTTTAGATTCTCAGGGAAATCTAGTGAATATTTTTATTGTGTTTTTCTTTTTGTCTCTTTTCAGGTTAAAGAAAGGCTGGTGAAAACCCTAGGGAAAGGACTGTGGGTAAAAGAGAACAACATAGTATAATACTTAGCTCAAACGGGGAGGGTAATAATGACTTGGAATATTGTTGAGAACTTTACTGAGCTCTGAAAGATAGCTCTTTTTTTTTTATTTTTTAAGACAGTCTCGCTCTGTTGCCCAGGCTGGAGTGCAGTGGCATGATCTTGGCTAACTACAATGTCCACCTCCCAGGTTCAAGCGATTCTCCTGCCTCAGCCTCCTGACTAGCTGGGACCACAGGTGTGCCACCATGCCCAGCTAATTTTTGTATTTTTAGTAGAGATGGGGTTTTACCATGTTGGCCAGGCTGGTCTTGAACTCCTGATCTCAAGTGATCCACCGGACTCAACCTCCCAAAGTGCCAGGATTACAGGCATGAGCCACCATGCCTGGCCATCAAATATAGCTCTTAATCTTTCGGAGTATCTATTCATCAGACCCTGAATAGGCTCCCAAACTAAGGAGGCCCTTCCTCTTTAAGAGAGGAATATATGCTTTTTGAGAAAAGCTTGTACTCATTCACTCATTTATACATATATTCACTGAATAAATATTTATTAACTGTCTGCTACATGTCAGTTCTCAGTGTTGAGGACATAGACAAGAGCAACACTTGTGAAATTTACAGTCAAGTAGTGAAGGCAGACATGGAAACAATCTCACGAATAAATACTTAAAATTGTGAGAGTGTGCAAAGGAAAATTTTAAAACCTCAGGACCCCCCAAACTTCTAATGAAAAAGAGAAGGTAATTGCAACACACTCTTCCAAATGAATAGCTGTTCCTAACATTATGCATTAGCCAGATCGCCATGGAAAGGTAAAAGTCCTCAGATATCTGCGAAGGACTGCCCCCCAACAACTTAGTTATTTGCTGGCCTTCCATAAACAAGGATATGCCAAATGTGACTTTAGGTCTACAATCTAAGTCTAGCTCCTAATACTAAAGTCTTTTTGATTCTACACCAATAATGTCATTACAAGCTTATCCTCCCAGGTGCAGAACAAAGTCAGGACTCCTTCCTCCACCTACCTAGAGACTGCTGCATAATTGACTTATCTTTTACTCCCTTTTTCTTTCCAGATATTCACTTTATCTTATATAAAATGTAGATTTACTGGGCACTACTAATGTCTCACAGGAATGCAACTATTCGCCTAACCACCTACCTACCTCTCTTCCTACATGCCTTCCCCGCTTTAAGGAAATATACAAATACGAAATCTCCTGAAAAACTCTTTGGAAAAGCAGCCCAGAGACTGTGTTCTTCGCAGACATGCCCTAAAACTGGCGTAATAAAGCTCAATGATTGAGACTTATACCTCAGTCACTCATTTCAGTTACCAAGTGCTATAAAGGGAAATTATGGGCTTCCCTGGGAAATTAAACCAGCAGGATAGAAGGTGGCATGGAAGACTGAATTTAGTCAGATGGGTCCAGGAAGATTCACTCAAAGAAGAAATATTTCAGCTGGTACATAAAGGTTAAGTAGAAACTCACCAGGAAAAGATTTGGAGGAAGAATTCGGAGTGATGCTGGCCTTGTAGAATGAGTTAGGAAGAATTCTCTCCTCATCATGTTTTGGACTAGCTTGAGTATCGATGTTAGTTCTTTATAAGTTTATCTGTGTTCACTTGTATTTCACTGAATTTCTTTAATACTGTTATTTTTAATTCTTTTTCAGACATTTTACAAATTTCTTTTTTTTAAAGATCTGTTACTGGAGTAGCATTGTGTTGCTTTGGAGGCGTCATATTTCCTTCCTTTTGCATGTTTCTTGTGTACTTACATTGACATCTGGTGTAACAGTCACTTCTTCCAATTTTACAAATTAGCTTTCACAGGAAAATCCCTTTTCACATAGATGTATTTGTAGTGTTGGTTGGATAGGGTTCTTTGGCTGTCATTCTGGGTGGGCACAGTTTGTATTTTCTGTATGATTTCTTTGGCTCTAATCAGTGTCAGTGGTGTCTGTGAGTTACTCAGTGGGTTGGCTACAGTTATTAATGGAGGCTATGATGAGGCTTTCCTGGGATGGGCATGCCAGGCAAGCCAGTCCTTAGGCACTAGTGGTGTTGGCAGCAGGCCAGGCATGCCAGTCTTCAGGTCTCCAGGTGGTGTGCTCAGGTGCCATGATTGGCAGCAGTGGGGCAGGTGGGCAGGTCCTCAGGCCCTCAGATAGTGTCTGTGTTATCAGTGGTGGTAGTAGCAGTGACGGGCCAACCCTCAGGCCTCTGAGTGGCTCCTGTAAATGCCAGCCGTGGTGGCAGGCTGAGCAGGGCAGTCACCATGCCCCCCCAGCCAGCATGCACATATGGGTGCTGGTAGTAGTGGTGGCAGACTGGAGAAGCCAGTTCCCAGGCCCCCAGGAGGTATGGGCACTGGTGGTGGGGTGGGATGTGGTGGTCTCACCCTTATGCCTCTAGATGGTGTGCACGTATGTCCATAGTAGTAGGCAGGGTGAGCCTATCCCCAGGCGCTGTGACTACATGCATGGGTGCTGGTGGCAGCAGCAATGTGAGTGGGCAGGGCAGACCTGTCTTCAGGTTCCTGAATGGCATGCATGGGCACCAGTGGTTGCAAATGGGGTTGTTCTATCCTCAGGCCCCTGGACAACATGTGCTGGTGCCAACAGTGGTGGTGGCAGGTGCGTTGAACCTGTAGTAAGGCCTCTCAATGGTGAGCACAAGCACCAGCTGTGGTGGGTAGGGCACATCAATTCCCATGCCTCCAACACTGCATTCGTGCACCTGCAGTGGTGGTGGTGGGAGGGGAGGTCCATGCTCAGGTCCCCGAATAGTGCACGGGCAAACTGGTTCCTAGATGCCTTGAAGGCACATACAGGTGCATGGTGGCCCTGCCACTGTAGGAGGCAGTGTTGCTGGCAGTGGCAGTCGCCCCAGGTAGGCAGCTTTCAGACTATTGTTAGCATGTATTTCAGCTCCCTTTGTTTGAGGGGCAGCCTCCTTGGTACACTGCACTGTCCATTCCCTGGGTTTTAGAATACTCTGTGGGCTAGAATGCTGGTGCCCTTCCTGTACCACTGGGTCTAGGCAATGTCGGCTGGCTGTAACCCTCTGGGTGGGTGTGTGGGGATGTCAGGAGGCTCCAGGGATGTGGAGATATAGGGGCTGTTGGATTCCAAGGCAGAATGTAGTCTATGGGGGCTGGGCTGTCAAAATGGTGCCATGTTGCAGCTGCTTGGGTCTCTGGAGGTGTATAGGATCCAGCGTAAACAACCCCTCTGAAACAATGCTGTTACATGGACTCCAGGCGGCTTCTTATACTAGTTTCAGGGCTAGGATTGCAGGAGTCTGGTAGAAATGTGGACTCCTGGGGATTTCTTGCTTACTTTTTTTCTGCACTGCTCAGTTCCTCCTATCTGTGAGCTAATTCTAGCCAGGCAAGATGCTTCACTTCCCTCTCCTTCCATGCCTTAGAGGCTCCCTGTCACTTCTCTGAATTCCAGTGTTCTCTTTCAGAATATCTATTTGATGTGTTCTTATCTACTTACTGTTTTGGTCCTTCTTTGGTGAAGTGAGTGTCAGGTGCCTCTAGTCAGCCATCTTGAAGCTGACCTCCCAGGAAAAGTTACTGAAGGACATTAAAAGTGCTACTTCAGTAAACAGAGGAATTATAAGAAAGAAAAACAGGCTTTGTGCTGATAAGAAAGTTTTTGTAGTCTGGATAGAAGATCAAATAAAAAAAGATCAAATCGGCTACAACATGCCTTTAAGCTAAAGCCTAATGCAGAGCAAGGCCTGGACCCTTCAATTCTATGAAGCCTGAGAGAGGTGAGGAAGCTTGCAAAAGAAAAGTTGGAAGTTAGCAGAGGCTGGCTCATGAAGTTTAAGGAAAGAAGCCATCTCCATAACATAAAAGTGCAAGGTAAATCAGCAAGGGCTAATGAAGAAGCTGCAGAAAGTTATCCAGAAGATCTAGCTAAGATCTTTGACGAAGATGGCTACACTAAATATCAGATTTCCAATGTATACCGAAAAGCCTTATATTGGGAGAATATGCCATCTAGGACTTTCATAGGTATAAAGAAGTCAATGCCTGGCTTCAAAACTTCAAAGGACAGGATGACTCTTTTGTTAGGAGTTAATGCAGCTGGTGACTTTAAGTTGAAGCTCATTTACCATTCTGAAAATCCCAGAGCCCTTAAAAGCTATGCTAAATCTACCCTGCCTGTGCTCTATAAATGGAACAAAACTTGGATGACAGCACATCTGTTTACAGCATGGTCTACTGAATATTTCTAAGCCCCCTGTTGAGAACTACTGCTCAGAAAAAAGAAGAGTCCTTTAAAAGTACTAGTGCTTATTGACAATGCACCTGGTCATGCAGGGGCTCTATGGAGATGTACAATAGGATTCATGTTATTTTCATGCTCGCTAACACAACATGATTCTGCAGCCCATAGATCAGTGAATAATTTTGACTTTCAAGTCGTTATTTAAGAAATACATTTCACTCGTTGCGCAGTAGTGCTAGCGGCTTCGCGTTTCGGTGCTCGGACCCGGCAGCCGCTTTTGGTGCTAAGCTGCTAGGAAGCCCCTCTCGGCGACCTCGTTGGAGCTTGAACCCATTGTCACCCCTCCGACTCACCGGCAAAAAAAAAAAAAAAAAATGGTTGAAGCAGATCGCCCAGGAAAGCTCTTCATTGGTGGGCTTAATACGGAAACAAATGAGAAAGCTCTTGAAGCAGTATTTGGCAAATATGGACGAATAGTGGAAGTACTCTTGATGAAAGACCGTGAAACCAACAAATCAAGAGGATTTGCTTTTGTCACTTTTGAAAGCCCAGCAGACGCTAAGGATGCAGCCAGAGACATGAATGGAAAGTCATTAGATGGAAAAGCCATCAAAGTGAAACAAGCCACCAAACCATCATTTGAAAGTGGTAGACGTGGGCCACCTCCACCTCCAAGAAGTAGAGGCCCTCCAAGAGGTCTTAGAGGTGGAAGAGGAGGAAGTGGAGGAACCAGGGGACCTCCCTCACGGGGAGGACACATGGATGACGGTGGATATTCCATGAATTTTAACATGAGTTCTTCCAGAGGACCACTCCCAGTAAAAAGAGGACCACCACCAAGAAGTGGGGGTCCTCCTCCTAAGAGATCTGCACCTTCAGGACCAGTTCGCAGCAGCAGTGGAATGGGCGGAAGAGCTCCTGTATCACGTGGAAGAGATAGTTACGGAGGTCCACCTCGAAGAGAACCGCTGCCTTCTCGTAGAGATGTTTATTTGTCCCCAAGAGATGATGGGTATTCTACTAAAGACAGCTATTCCAGCAGAGATTACCCAAGTTCTCGTGATACCAGAGATTATGCACCACCACCACGAAATTATACTTACCGTGACTATGGTCATTCCAGTTCACGTGATGACTATCCCTCAAGAGGCTATAGCGATAGAGATGGATATGGTCGTGATCGTGACTATTCAGATCATCCAAGTGGAGGTTCCTACAGAGATTCATATGAGAGTTATGGTAACTCACGTAGTGCTCCACCTACACGAGGGCCCCCGCCATCTTATGGTGGAAGCAGTCGCTATGATGATTACAGCAGCTCACGTGACGGATATGGTGGAAGTCGAGACAGTTACTCAAGCAGCCGAAGTGATCTCTACTCAAGTGGTCGTGATCGGGTTGGCAGACAAGAAAGAGGGCTTCCCCCTTCTATGGAAAGGGGGTACCCTCCTCCACGTGATTCCTACAGCAGTTCAAGCCGCGGAGCACCAAGAGGTGGTGGCCGTGGAGGAAGCCGATCTGATAGAGGGGGAGGCAGAAGCAGATACTAGAAACAAACAAAACTTTGGACCAAAATCCCAGTTCAAAGAAACAAACAAAAAGTGGAAACTATTCTGTCATAACTACCCAAGGACTGCTAAAAAGAAAAATTGTGTTACCTTTTTTAAATTCCCTGTTAAGTTCCCCTCCATAATTTTTATGTTCTTGTGAGGAAAAAAGTAAAACATGTTTAATATTATTTGACTTTATGACATTGCTTTTCAACAAGCAAATGTTAAATGTGTTAAGACTTGTTGTACTAGTGTTGTAACTTTCCAAGTTAAAGTGTCCCTAAAGGCCACTTCCTATATGATTTTTCCCAGTAAGTGAGGCAAGCAATTCTTAAGATCTTCCACAGAACATCTAGCCATCTAAAATGGAGAGATGAATCATTCTGCCTATACAAACAAACTAGCTGTTAGAGGGTGGTTGGGGTATGCTACACATAAGATTTCAGGGTGTCTTCCAACTAAAACCTCCATGATCTCAGTATGAAAAACCTGAAATCAGATGCCTATGTAAGGAAATAATCACCCAGTAAACCCAAAAATGCAAATGGATAATGCTGGCCATTTTGCCTTTGACATTTCCTTGGGAATCTGCAAGAACCTCCCCTTTCCCCTCCCCCAATAAGACCATTTAAGTGTGTGTTAAACAACTACAGAATACTAAATAAAAAGTTTGGCCAAAACAAAAAAAAAAAAAAAAAAAAAAAAAAATACATTTCATAAGGCTATTGCTGCCATCGATAGTAATTCATCTGGTGGATCTGGGCAAAGTAAATTGAAAACCTTCTGGAAAGGATTCACTGTTCTAGATGCCATTAAGAACATTCATGGTCAGGCGTGGTGGCTCACACCTGTAATTCCATCACTTTGGGAGGCCGAGGAGGGCAGATCACTTGAGGTCAGGAGTTTGAGACCAGCCTGGCCAATATGGTGAAACCCCATCTCTACTGAAACTACAAAGAAAAAAAAAAAAAAGCCATGCATGGTGGCATGCACCTGTAGTCTCAGCTGCTCGGGAGGCTGAGGTAGGAGAATCACTTGAACTCAGGAGGCGAAGGTTGTAGTAAGCCATCATTGTGCCACTGCACTCCAGCCTGGGCAACAGAGCAACACTCCATCTCAAAAAAAAATTGAAAAGAACATTCATGATTCATAGGGGAAGGCCAAAATATCCACATTAACAGGAGTTTGGAAGAAGTTGATTCCAACCCTCATGGATTACTTAGAGAGATTCGAGACTTCAGTGGAGTAAGTAACTGTAGATGTGTTGAAAATAGCAAGAGAACAAGAATTAGAAATGGAACCGGAAGATGTGACTGAATTACTGCAACTTTATGATCAAACTTGAATGGATGAGGAGTTGCTTCTTATGGATGAGCAAATAGTTTATTGAGAAGTGAAATCTACTTCTGGTGAAGATGCTGTGAACATTGCTAAAATGACAACAAAGTATTCAAAATATTAAGTAAACTTAGTTGATAGAGCAGTGGCAGGGTTGAGAGGACTGACCCTAATTTTGAAAGAAGTTGTACTCTGAGTAAAATGCTATCAAACAGCATGACATGCTACAGAGAAATATTTCATGAAATAGTCAGTAAATGTAGCAAACTTCATTGTTGTCTTATTTTAAGAAATTGTCACAGCCACCCCAACCTTCAGCAACTACCACCCTGATCAATCAGCAGCTACACACTTCGAGTCAAAACCTTCCACCAACAAAAAGATTAGGACTCACTAAAGGCTCAGATGATCATTAGCATTTTAGCAGTGAAGTATTTTTAATTAAGGTATGTACATTTTGGAGGCATAATGCTATTATATACTTAATAGACTACGTTATAGTATAAAGATAATTTTTATTTGAACTGAAATCTAAATAATTCATGTGACTTGCTTTATTATGATATTCACTTTATTGCAGTGGTCTGGAACCAAATCTGCAATATCTCTGAGGTATGCCTCTACCATTCTGAAGCTCAGAAGAGAAATCTAGAAGTATAAAACTGGTATTCATTGGCATATACACTGTTATTGAAGACATGAGAGTGGTTGAGTTCATCTAGATAAGTACAGGGTGAGAAAATGAGAGCACCTAAGGTGAAACTACATGATGCCAACATTTGAAGACTGGATAAAGATAAGAGGGACAAAGAGGCAGGACAAGAGCTAGGAGAGTGCCTAACCCAGAAGCTACAGAAAGACAGTGTTTCAGGAAGAAGCAAATGATGAACTGTATTGAATTATGCACAGCAGTAAAGAAAATGAGAGCTAACAAGTGGTCATTAGATTTAGCATCAAGGTCATAGACAACTGGTGATAGTTCTGTTTGGTGAAGTGGGATAATACTAATATGATTGTTTAGCATTTGAGGTGAATAGGAGAAGAGGCATTGGAAAAAGTTAGGCTAGAAAATCCTTATAGAAGTGTTGTTATAAGGTGAGAAAAGTGGTAGCTGAAGGAAAATGTGGGATCCAGAAAATTTTTTAATGGGAGAAACTTCTAAGTGTTGATGGGAATGTGTCATGTACCAATTCTATTTTTCAAGATCCAAAAACCAGAAATTGGTTAATGTTAGGCAATAGACAGAAAGCTTGGGTCCACAGCCAACCAAAGCAGATTTCCTTGGAGTGCCGTGATCAGACTCAAATAGACTGCTCTCAATTGCTTTTAAATAAGCCATACTTAATTTTTCTGATGTCCCCTGAAGAAAGAGGTGTTTATCTGTAAGTTTAATAGGCTAAAACCCTGTTTTTCGCTTGGATATCTTAATGCTATCCTTAGTTTTGTTCAAGATCATCTATACTGTGACTCTAAGAGTAAGCTTTCTAAAGCACATGTCTCATTATGTCACTGTCCTGCTTAACACATTTCAGTTGTTCTCCACTACTTTTAGGATGACGTTGCAAACTCTTCAGAAATATCAACAAGGCCTTTTTGATCTGATCCATAAATATTTATCTGACCTCATCTGTGTTCATATCTACTTTTGCATCCTACCCTCCATCCAAACCAAAGTACTAACCATTCTTTGAACCAGCCAATCTCTCCCTTAATCCTCCCTGCCATTTCTCATGCTGTTTGCCTTGCCTAGAATGCCTTCAGCTGAGGTGCTCAACAAAAAATTGATAAATAAATGAATAAGTATATGAATGAATGAATGAACGAGTTTACCTCAGTTTCCTTGGCACTCTTTGAGAGGAGCTGTACATAGTAATGAGTGGAGTGTTTATTTTGGGAAGCTGAAGGATACTTAAATTGTGGGACTTATGGAAATCATTGTGGTCCTCACTGCATTAAACCATCACTCCTGTTAGCCTGTCTCTGGATCGTATCCCATGAGAGTTTCATTTTCCTGAGCAAGGGATTGGTATTACTGAAAGTCCCTGAGGGAGGGAGAAGTGTAAAAAAAGAAAGAGGGGCCCAGACAGAGAAAATGCAAGTGGGAGGCAGGTGGTGGGAAACAGCTAACAGTACTATTTTGCTCAGAACTGATGTTGTTGTGATGGCACTGGCACAGAAAAAAGCCAATGTAAAATATAACTGCAGAGTAAAGGTTGATTTGCAGCTTATAACATACTTTAAGCTATTTTTATCATCCTGTTGTTGAGCTAAAAAGCAATTAAAATCACCTTTACTTTCCATCCCACATGCCCAAGATAGAGAACTAATTAGAATGCAGCAGGAGGATTTAGGCCATTTCCAAAGATAGATCACTTCCAGCAGATCCCTTTGGTATGAGACACAGTGGGATGGGTATGTTAGGATCCCCCAGCAGAGCCGAGTCCATGAGATAAACAGACCCAGAAAGTCACAGGCTTTTCATAGTCATTGTAGAGGGTCAAAAGGTGACCTGGCTCACAAGTATCACAAACGTGGTGAACAAACCAAGAGCCTTCTTCCTCTGGTCTCTTTCAGGCCTACCCAGAAGAAGATCAAACCCACCCAGTCCTATGGCCTTTTTGGAGCTGACCAGGGTTGATATTTCTGGGATTTCAGTACCCCAGATCAGATGATTCCCACTCTTCTACAAGAGCTGTAACAGGAGACAGGAAGTAAGAAAATAAAACTCCATTGTACTTTCCCTCTGAAACTCTACTCCTTGTCAACTATTAAATGTACCTTCCTCCCACTGGCCAATTTTATTAGTCATTTGAGGAAAAGGAAATTTGGGGATTGAATAGGAGACAGAGCTTGAGAAGACATACGATACACATAAGCATTACGGTCCTATTTAAAAAAAATCAGGTCCCATAGAAGTTGTTGAAGGGTGGTTGAAAAAGTATGGACCTTGAACTTAATTTATTCCAATTCCACTTATGCCAACTTATTTGCCAACTTATTAGCTACGTAACTTTGAAAATGTCCCTCACTGGGTCTTAGTTTCCTCACCTGTAAGATGAAGTTAAAGTGCCAACTTCACCCATATGAAGATTAAATTCCTGGTACCCAGGAGGTAGTCAATCGATGCTAGTTAATTTTTCCCCTATTTATGGAAAGTGATGGGGTGGTAGGTAAATCCTGTTCTGAGGGACAAGGATTTTGAAGTCCTGAGGTCTGAGTTGAGCAGAAAGGGCTTGGGTAAGTACTTAGATGGGATTTGTAGAGGGTAGCGTCTCTACAAAAAAAGGCAAAAGGTGCCTTTTTGCCTAACACTCTACCCATTATCCAATTCTAAATAACTTGGAGAATTGGAAAATTGTCAACTTTTCCATATTATAAAAAACGTGAAAGCTGTTTCTGAAGAGAACACTAAGAGTGTGGCTGAGTAATCATTTGATAAAGAAATTATGGGTGCAACACATGGATTTAAACAACGATCTCAGCAGAAGCCAGGAATCGAGATGGGATTGTACTGGGAGAAACATACCAGCTGGAACTAAAGAAGACAGAAAACAAGTGAAAGTAAATGAAGGAAGGCTGTTGGATTTCTTAGATCCTTCCTACAAGACTAGGCCGTAGAGCCATTCAGCTGTGAACATACACTATTCTTCAAGAAAAGGGAAGAATAACCCATCCCAAAGATGATTCAGAGATCATCATGTCTGCCTCCTTGGTTTCAAAGGGTGGTGCCATTGCCTCAGTTTTAGCTGAAGCTAAACAGCTTCCAAACAGAAGCATGGGGGTGAAGCCACTGCCCCATTGGGTCTGGAAGGTAGATATCAAGCCAAAGAGGATTATTCTTGATCCTTAAGATCTAATAAAACTTTTCCTGCTAGGCTTTGGATTTGATTGGGACCCTTCACCCCTTCCTTCTCTCCTACTTCTTTCTATCTTACGCCTGTCCCATTGGAAGCACATGACTTGTCTGGTTTCACAGGTTCACATCTGGAGCGGAATTTTGTTTCAGAATCAATCAAACCTCAAGTCTCACCCATCTCTGATTTAGGTGATGTTTAGATGAAACATTGGACTTTAGAATTTAGAGCTGACACTATAATTAAGAGTTTTAGGGCTGTTCGGATGATATGAATGTATTTTGCCTGCTGTAAGGACATGAATTTCAGAGGTCCAGAGATAGAATGCTATCAACTGAACTGTGTCTCCCCAAAATTTTTATGTTGAAATCCTAACACCCCATGTATTGCCTTTAAGGAGGTGATAAAAGTTAAATGAGGTCATCAGGGTAGACCACTGATGTGAGAACTTGCATCATTATAAAAGAGGAAAACACACCAGATCTCTCTCTCTCTCTCTCTCTCTCTCTCTCTCTCTCTCTCCCCCCCCCCTCCCCCCCGCCATTCTCTCCTCACCTCCTACCATGTGAGGACATAGTAGGAAGGCAGCCATCTGTAAGCCAGGAAGAATTTCAGTCCTGGACTTTCAGCTTCCAGAACTGTGAGAAAATAAATTTCTGTTGTTTAAGCCACCCAGTCTATGGTATATCATTATGACAGCCCAAGCAGACTAAGGCACCCACAAATCCTGATGCTGTGTTGCTTCAGTCCAAGTCCTAGCTTTACCATTTGTTGAGCAAGTGAACTCAGATTATTGATTTGGCCTTCCTCTGCATCAGTTTTCTCACCTCTGACACATAGTTCCATGTTTCTTCGCAGTTTTTTTAACTGTCATTTTAATTTTGTATAGCCTTTACCCTGCTGTTTAGTTTTAGGGTTTTTCTGTATTTTTACTATTATAAAAATATCCATAGATGTAGCTTTTTTTTTCTATTAAATTTTTACTTTACAATTGACTCTCAGGAGTGAGTTTGCTAGATCAAAGAGTGAGATTATTAGGCCTGGGGAGGAACTGGCTTTTTCCCATGGTCATAAACTATCTAAACCACCCCACATGACAAATGTCATTACTAGCCCTTTCAGGCCAATGCTTGCAAGTCAGCTTCTGGCAGGGTTATTAGCTTGGAACTATCAGGCCTAGGATGACCAGCGTTTCCTCTTTTCTAGGAGAAGTAGAATCCAGAGTTGCTATCTGAGAAGATTAGGGTTGGGTCTCCCTAAATTGATTCTTTAAGCTAGATGGGAAAAAAATTGGAAACAGTAATAACCATTTTGATCAGAATGGCTCATTGTATCAGCTACCCATAGTCTCTGGGGAATGAACTTCAGTTTTCAGAGTTGGTTCCCCCTATCTACAAAAGGGAAGCCTCCCTCACAAGAATGCTATGCAGTCAAGTAAATATCTACCCATAATGTAAAAAGATACAAGTAACTAAAAATATCCTATTTGTACAGTGATATTCCATTAGAGCACCGTTCAATAGGACCTGAATTCAGACATGCAACTTGGCAAGTGCACACAGCCTCAGAATTTATAAGGCAGTTCTACTTCCATTATTCCATTGATCCTTACAACAAATCTGTGAGATAGAGATCATTAACTTCTATATTGGTCAGAATATAATAGGTTATGCTATGACGACAAACAACTCCAGAATTTCAGTGGCTTATACCAATGAAAGTGTATTTGTATATATCTGTGTGTGTGTATGTGTGTATTTGTATGTAATTTCATTCATGTCCATTGCCAGCCGGTGGAGGACTCTGGTACATGTCACTTTTCCACAGAAACCCAGGCCAATCGAGGTACTATCATTCGGAATTTTGTCTAGTAGTAGCGTTAAGAGAAAACATGAATCACATGATCTCTTAAATGCTTCCACCCTAAAGTGACACATGTCACTTCTACTCACATTTCATTAGTCAGAGCAAGCCATGTGGTCATATCTAGCTTCAAGGAAGAAAAGAGGTATAACACTGCTATATTACTGAAAGTAGAAAAGAACTGAATATTAGTGAACAGTAATATTTTCCACCACAGTCTTGTTTTACAGCTGATAAATCTAAGGCTCAAAGGACTGACATGTTGAGGGAAGCAGTTTGAAATTATAGACTGAGCTTGCAATAAATGATTTTTAGCTATTGTTACTAAAAGACAGCATGCTTTCAGGGAAGAGAAGGTTCTCAGAAGCTGAGAACAAGAGAACACAGGTTACGGAGCCAGACGTTCCTGGGTTCAAACCCCAAATCATGCCACTTACTAACGGAGTACTTCAAGCACGTGACATCACCTCTCTGACTTTCCATTTCCTCATTTATAAAATAGGGATAAAGGATCAAAAGGAAAAATTTGCAAGGTTGATGTGATGATTCCCTCACATGTCAGTCCTTTGAGCCTTAGCGTTAAATGGAGTTAATGTCGATAAAATGCCTGAGCCCAAATCCGGTTATCCTAACCCCAAATGTATCCCTTTACCCCCTTGCTTCTGCTAAGTATGCCAGAACATAAACATCCTGTGGAGCAACTCTTGGTCTGATTCTTCTCTGGCTTTCTATCTCCCATTGTGACATGTGAATAGATGAGGGGATAGAAAGAAGAGGAAAACTCGAGACAAGAAGGACGACCATTATTACCATGAGTTCAGAAATGCCTTTGCATACTCTGCTCCCTTTCTTTGCAATGCTCTTTCATGTCTCCTTTGCCTAGCCAGCCTCTACTTATCCTTTAAGGCTTAGGTCAATTCAATCACTTTTTTGGAACGTGTTTTTAGATTTCCTCATGCTGAGTTTCATGCCTTCTCTGGACCGCCCTTCAAAAAAAAAAAGATGTGCCTAGATCTATCTCCTTAGCATGATGCTTTGTAAATGTTTAGCACGCAGAAAGTGCTTAATATATGTCTATTTAATGAATGGATGAGTGCTTTGCATGGCATATAAGTCCTTGTTGGTTTTTCTGTCTGGCCTCATTTCTGTTTCTTTTTTTATCTTTTTTTAAGATAGGGTCTCACACTGTCACCCAGACTGGAGTTCAGTGGCATGATCAAGGCTCACTAGAGTCTCAGCCTCCCAGGCTCAAGGGATCCTCCCAGATCAGTCTGTTGAGTACCTGGGACAGGTGTGCACCACTGTGCCCAGCTAATTTTTTCTATTTGTTTTTATATTTGTAGAAACAGAGTCTCACTAGGTTGCCCATACTGGTCTTGAACTCTTAGGCTCAAGTAATCCTCTTGCCTTGGCTTCCCAAAGTGCTGGAATTACAGGCATGAGCCATGAGCCACTGTGCCCGACCTCTGATCTCATTTCTCTCCATCCGTCTCCTGAACGTGCTCCACCCATTCCCCCATTATCTCAAAACACACACTTGCTATTCCAGAAATACTACAATTTTTAAGGACCCTGGAATCCCTCAGAATCTTTAGGCCTCCACCTTTGCAGATGCTCCCATTCTCTGCATGGCATGTTCTCTCGCTATCTGGCTGCTTTTCAAACACTTAGTCACTTTTTAGCAGAGGCTGAGGATATGGTAGTTTGCTACATGGGCTGTGAACACAGGCTAAGTTTGAATTCCAGTTGTGGTCATTAGCTGTGTGATGCCAGGCAAGTCATCGAACATCTCTAGGCCTCTATTTCCTCATCTATAAAATAAGGCTAATTAATGTACCTACCTAATAGGCTTGTTATGGGGATTAAATGAGTTAATACATTTAATTGTTTACAAGAGTACCTGGTACACAGTAACCTCTATATAAGTGTTTGCTATTATCATTTAAATCTCAGCACAAACACTACCTCCTTTGTCTAAAATGGAATCATAAATTGGCAGCTTACAGGGCACGTTTTATTAGGACCACATGGTGTTTATTTTTTTTTATTACAATGCCCTCCAGTTTGGTATGAAACCTACCAATCCCTGCATCCACTTGTTTGATTCATTTGCCTGGTCCTGAAGGCTTTGGGTTTGCGATTTGGAGCAAGCACATCTCTTTCCTAACCCCATCAGACAGAATCCCAAAGGCTCAGAGCATATCTTCATTAAAGCAATTCTATAGCCTTGTAATAGCTTTCTTGTCTGAGTCTTCACTCCACTGGAAGCTTCTTGCATATGAGAATGGTGGTCTCAGCATGGCTAGTACCTAGAATGGTGCTTTGCACAAAGAAATGCTCATAAATACTTGCTGACTGACTGACTGAATGAATGAAATGAATAGTTAAGGTAGCCCCTATTGTCAGTGAAAAGCAGGCATCTGGAGAGAGCTGCAGGGCTTCTTTGCAGGCATGCCTAAACTTCAGAAGCCATCCTCAGAGAGCTTTCTGGCCTCGGCTGAGAGATTTAAAGAACTCTCTTTAACCCCTTTCCTCCAAGGCCATATCTTCTCTGACAGTCATTAATAGGATCGAAATAATGAGACTTAGCCACAAGAGCTAAAGAAGTAAAACACAGCACGACTTCCTTTGCCTTTGTAAGCAATTTAGAAATTGTCAGGATAAGCGTTTAAGTCTCCTAAATGAGAAAGACACGCATTCTTTTTCGAAGATAACAAGCTCAGGGTTTGCACAAAATTGTCCCAAAACAACATTCCGTCTTTAGAAGTGATAAAAAAATTTTTCTGAGTTAAGAGAGTGGGGGTGTATTCATAAGTTAGTCAGTTAGGATTCTAGGCTGTGTAACCCAGGACACGGGTTTAAGGGGAAGAGCAGGCTTCTTAGATTTATTCCACTCTGTGGTTGGCAAATGTACCTTTGAATGGGTGTATGTACATTTGAGAGTGGCGAGAATGTATGTCACACATCCCTAAGGGCAACAGTGTGATCCAGTGGAAAGACCAGTGGATTTAGAGTCAGACAAAGCTGTGCTGGCAAACAGACTTTAGGGTGGCAACTACAGTCTCCATCTCCCAGTGTTCCTGCCCCTGTGTAAGCCTTTTCCCTTGAATGTGAATGGAACCTGTGTCCTGCTTCAAACCAATAGAATATGACAAAGGTAAGGGGATATCACTTCTACGATTATATTCTATTTTATAAGATAAAATCTTGCTAGCAGACTCACTCTCTCCTCTTGGTGGCTTTCAAGAAGTGAGTTGCCAGCTGGGCGCAGTGGCTCACGCCCATAATCCCAGCACTTTGGGAGGCTGAGGTGGGTGGATCATGAGGTCAGGAGTTCAAGACCAGCCTGGCCAAGATGGTGAAACCCTTCTCTACTAAAAATACAAAAGTTAGCTGGGAGCAGTGATGGGCACCTGTACGCTGAGGCAGGAGAATCGCCTGAACCCGGGAGGTGGAGGTTGCAGTGAACCGAGATCACACCACCGCACTCTAGCCTGGGCCACAGAGCAAGATTCCATCTCAACAAAAACAAAAACAAAAAAAGAAGTGAGCAGCCACAAGCAACTGAATAGTGCCAAGAACTACACAAATGGAGACACAGATTGTTCCTTAATCAAGCCTCCAGATGAGCCCCCAAATCTGGCCTTTGTGACTTTGTGAGGCTCTAAGCAGAGGACTCAGTTAAGCCATGCCCAGACTTCTGAGCAAAGAAACTGAAATAGTAAATATGTAATGGTTTAAGCTGCTAAATTTGTGGTAATTTATCATAAAGCACAGAAAACTATATACAGAGTCCTAGCCCCACCGCTCTCTAGCAGTGTAACTCTGAGCATGTGCTTTCCCCTCTCTTTGCCTCGATTTACTCGTCTGTAACATTGGAAATGATAACCATGTAATTGCTTGTCCTGCCTTCCTTGTAGAAGTACTGTAAAATCCAATGAATGTGGGGGTTCTTTGTAAATCATAAAGCATTGTACCAATATGAGGACTAATTATTACTTTTCTTTCTAGACTCCCCAAGGTCTAGTAGCTAAAGTAGGTCACCTGGGAAAAAAAGAGAAGATGGTAAGTAAATAACCAAAAATATAGTGGCCATAAAACTGACACCGGTTTGTCTGGTCCAAGTTGGAAAATACACTTTTATAAAAAACACAATCCCTGGGGGGCATATTGAATCATCACAAGCTGTTTGAAAGTCATCCTAGCAGATCCTGAAGGTGCCTGGCTCCTTTGGCCACACACTATCCAGTGGCTCAGTGTAATGCCTCACCCTCTTTCTCTCCATCCACCTCCCTTCCAAATCCTTACCTTGTAGAAGTCAGCTCCAAAAGCCATTATCCAATAGCCTCATTCTTCCCAGCTGTTGCCAGGTGGAGTACAAGGCTGCTGACAGCTAAGGGAGGGTTGAACCTCTTTCAGAGACAGACCAGCAGTTCATATGGCCACTCACAGCTATTCAATCTGCGAACCTGAGTTAAGGAAAAAAAATGTTCGCTGCATGCTAGGGTCACTAGACCACTTACACAGGTTGGTCATCAGCCTGCTGTTCCCTGAAAGTAGCAGAAATGTAGGTGCTATTCAACTGATCCAAGCCCATTCTGCTTCTTAGCTTGGCGTTGTGCATGGTTTTCAATGTCCTGCATGCTCTAGCCCCTGCCTCCCTCTTCTGCATCCTCCATCCAGGCATCCTCTGTCACTCAAACACTGGCTTAGGACCTTCTCTTAGCCATTGGCACTCTATCATAAAACAGGGAAACCTATAATAATAATAATAGCATCTACATGCTGGGTACCTTTCTAAGTTTATTGCAATATTAATTCATCTAGTCTTCACCACAACAATCCTATTAGAAATAAACTGATATTATCATCTCCATTCTGTGGATAAGACTATCAAGGATCAGATATTACTGGCAAAATATGGTAGTGTTCTGATTTGAACTCAGATATATTGAGGATGAAAGCCATGCTCTCAGTCATCATGCTGTGCTTTGTTTTCTTGTCTGTCTCTCCCTTTTGACTCTGAGCTCCTTTTGGGCAGCAATTTTATGCCTAGTGCATAGTACAACCCTTGGCACATAGCACTGCTTAATAAATGTATATTGGATGAGTGAAAATATGAATGTATAGTGAAAAGGGTACAGAACATGGGGTCAGAAAGCCTACTGTACAGCCTGTAATCTATCATCGAATGATTCCTATGGCTGTGAGTGTGTGAGTTAACCTTTCAACCTTTCTTTTTTTTTTTTTTTTTAGAGAGAGAGAATAGGAAGGAGAAAAAAGGAAGAGAGAGAGAGAGAGAGAATGGGGAGGAGGGAGAAGGAAAAGAAAGAGGGAGAGAGAATGGGAGTATTGCTTTCTTGCCCAGGCTAGAATGCAATTTAGTAATGGGTATTGAAAACCTCTTTTATACTGATAATTATACTTAATGATGTAGTCAGGAAGGAATAAGGGAAGAAGATAACAAACAAACAGCCAACCAATATTTAATTTAAACCTATGAAATGCTATGCGATTACTGAGGAGTGATTTACTTCCAATTATATAGTCACCTTTGGAATAGGTGTGAGGTGGTAATGTATGTTTTGTGTATTTGAAGTGGAGAGTTCTATAAATGTTTATTAAGTTTACTTGTTACGGGTCAGAGTTCAAGTTCTGAATATCCTTGTTAATTTTCTATCTCGTTTATCTATAGAATCGTTAGCTCTTCTTGTTGCATTGATCCTTTTGCCATTATGTAATGTCATTCCTCACCTCTTTTGATCTTTGTTGCTTTAAAGTCTACTTTATCAGAGGCGAGAATTGCATCTCCTGCTTTTTGTTTATTAGTTTATTTTTACTCTCTGTTCAATTGGTAAATCTTCCTCCTTCTCTCTAAGTCTTTGTGTATTGTTTCATGTAAGATGGGCCCGGATGCAGCATACCGATGGGTTTTGGCTTTTTATCCAATTAAAATATATATAAGTTTAATACCAGCATTTGATGCTAGCTGGCTGTTTTGCCCATTAGTTGATGTGAATTTTTTATTGTGTTAAAGTTCTTTGCTTTTTGATATATTTTTGGAAAGGCTGATATTGGTTGTTCCTTTATATGTATAGTGCTTCTTTCAGAAGCTCTTGTAAAGCAGGCCTGGTGGTGGTGAACTCTCTAAGTACTTGTTTGTTCGCAAAAGATTTAATTTTTCCTTCGCACATAAAGCTTAGTTTGGCTGGATAGGAAATTCTGGGTTGAAAGTTCTTTTCTTTAAGGATGTTAAATATTGGTCCCCACTCTTTTCTGGCTTGTAGGGTTTCTGCTGAGAGATCTGCTGTAAGTCTGATAGGTTTCCCTTTATGGGTAACCTGAACTTTCTCTCTAGCTGCCCTTAGTATTTTCTCCTTCATTTCAACCCTAATAAATCTGGCGATTATGTGCCTTGGGGTTGGTCTTCTTGAAGAATATCTTTGTGGTGTTCTCTGTATTACCTGGAGTTGAATATTACCCTGCCTTGCCAGGTTGGGAAAATTTTCCTGAATGATATCCTGAAGAGTATTTTCCAACTTGGATTCATTCTCTTCATCACATTCAGGTACACCTATCAAACGTAAATTAGGTCTTTTCACATAGTCCCATATTTCCTGGAGACTTTGCTCATTCCTTTTCATCCTTTTTTCTGCATTCTTGTCTTCTCGTTTCATTTCACTGAGCTGGTTCTCGACTTCTGATATCCTTCCTTCTGCTTGATCAATTCGACTGTTTAAACTTGTGCATGCTTCGCGAAGTTCTCGTGTTGTGTTTTTCAGCTCCATCAATTCACTTATATTCTTCTCTAAATTGTCCATTCTCGTTAACATTTCGTCAAACCTTTTTTCAAGGTTCTTAGTTTCTTTGCATTGGGTTAGAACAAGTTCTTTTAATTCACAGAAGTTTCTTATCACCCACGTTTTGAAACCTGCTGCTGTTATTGGAACGCACGTGTAATCTATTAAGCCTTGTTCCGTTACTGATGAGGAATTGCAATCCCCTGTAGAGGGAGAGGCATTCTGATTTTGAGTATTCTCTACCTTTTTACGCTGGTTTCTTCCCTTCATTATATATTTGTCCATCTGTCGTCTTTATAATTACCGACTTTCTAACTGGGTCTCTGACGTCCAACTTGTTGATTCCCAGCGCCGGAATCTGAGCAATCCACTGAGCCGGCCAAAACAGCGGTGTTAAGATTGATGGTGCTTTTCTGCCCGGGAATATCCGGACTCTGCACCAAGAACTGGCGTGCTAAGGCACCAGCAAAACCGCCGCGCCGGCCACAAGAGTCGCCCTGGCGACCCGTGGAGCTCCTCCACTGGGAATCTCGTGGTCCGTGAGCAACTAATATTCGTCTGTAAGTGTGGCGTCCTCTCGTTCTTTGCGCTTTCACTGGGAGGTACGTGCCCGAGCTGCTAATCATCAGCCATCTTGGATCTCAACCTTTCAACCTTTCTATGTCCAAGTAGCATAGTGTTGGCTGGACACGGTGGCTCATGGCTATAATCTCAGCACTTTAGGAAGCCGAGGCAGAATTGCTTGAGCCCAGGAGTTTGAAACCACCTGGGGCAACTTAGGAGACCCCATTTTTACAAAAAATAAACAAAATTAGCCAGGTGTGGTGGCATGTGCTTGTAGTCCCAGCTCCTCGGGAGGTTAAGGTGGGAGGATCACTTAAGCCCTGCAGTCAGCCAAGATCACGCCACTGCACTCCAGCCAGGGTGACAGAGTGAGACCCTGTCTCAAAACACAAACAAACAAAAAACCCAAAACAAAAACAAATAGCGCAGTGTTAACATATTTAGGTTTACATAGGAACCAGGCTGCCTATGTTCAAAATGAGGCTCTACCACTTACTGGCTGTATGACCTTGAGCCAGATTCTTAATCTTTCTGGGCTTCAGCTTCCTATTCCTAAAAATTGTAATAACCAGATAGTGGGTTTGTTGTGAGGAAAATATGAGTTGATATGTACATAGTGCTTAGAACGCTGTCGGGTGCATAGCAAGTGCTTCATGAATGTGAGTCATTAATGTTATTATTGTGCTTTAATATGCTCACAAATAAAAATCAGGATAAGAATACTTATCTCACCAGGATGTTGTGAGGATTCAATGAGGCAACAGTTGTGGAAATGCCCTGTCATGTGACCAGCACAGTGTAGATGCTAAAACTAAACTTAGTAACTGTCCCAAAACATTTGTTCAGGTCCTGAAGCTTGGGTTCCGTGTAGCTTAGCTTCACACTCACAAATGAGAGGCAAACTCCCAAAAGTCTGGAGAAAGCCACTAGGGATGGCATTGCCAGTGCTAAGAGGCCCACAACTTCTAGATTATGTGTGAGCATGGTGTTATATATGTAGACACCTTCCTTCACGTAGGCTATGGGCTACAGAGTCTGCTGGTTGTCTGGCATTTGCCCCTTCAAAAGGCCAGGAGGTGGTCAGGACTTGGTGGGAAGAGTGCCTGGAAACAAAAAGAAACAGACTATATCAAGCAACACGTCAAGGAGAAAGGATCTGTGAAGCCTTGGGAAAAGGCTCCACCCTGTGCACCTCAGGTCTCCACTGAGAGAGGGGAGTGATGAAGGCACAGAGCAAATGAGGAGCTTGGACACCATGAGTGAGAGAGAGCAGTGGGGAGGAGGACAAGCAGTCAAGCAGCAGTCCAGCAACTCTGGTTCTCAAGAAGGAAGGGAGTAGGGAGGAAAATAACCACACATTGCTCTAACGTCTTGGGCTAGTATTCAGGAAGTACCTGAGGAAATTACAGTTCATACATGCTAGGATTTCCAGAGACAATGACAGCTAAATTTTGCTGAGATCGTAGACCCTCTTTGATCTTCTTAGGACAAGTGTCTCATTCACCCAGCCGCACTGAGGGCAAGAGGAATCCAATCACTTTAAGCAAGCAAAACACATTTTTTAACAGTGAGGAAAATGTGAAGTGTCTGGAAAATCCCCACTTGCGTTCTCAGAGCCCCTTACTGCTGGCAGCTGCTGACTGGGGTTTGAGACGGAAGGTACAAAGGAGACAGAGAAGGAAGGGAGGGAGAGATTTATGGACAGGCCAGAACAAGAAACTGATCCAAAGGGGGCTGGATTGGGTACAAGAACGTACAATGCCTAGACTGGAACCAGAGATAACAGCGAGTGCAGGATGCAGCCATTCTCCCCATGTGGAAGCTGGAGCAGAACTTGCAGTGTTTTCTTTTTGTTTTGTAATACCCACAGTGACTAGCATATGGATGGCCATGCAAACACTCCACTGACTGTTTAATAGCAAAAGAGCTGCTGAGCGAGAACTTGGTGAAGTTTAGAAAGCCTAGGAGACCTCAGACTAGGTATGAGAGCTGTACTATACATCTTGTATAATTTTAATATGATTGCAACAAAAATACATCACTAGATCTATGTGGCTGGCTGCTTGGCTGGCTTGTACTGAATCTGCTGCTCAGCAACTGGATTTTAATATGGATTTTTTGGGCCCCTAATTGTGGCCTAGCCTCAGAAGGGGATTATAGCAGATACAAAGAGGTTGAAATCTAGTCCTTGCTATCTAATTGGGAAAAGACAACAAACCCTTGGGCTCAATTACAAAATATATGGAAGGGCCATATGAGTGGGCTCAGAGACCCCAGGAAGGTGAAAGTGGACTAAGGTGCTGGACCTTGAAGGGTGATTAGACTTGTGAAGATGGAAAAGAGAAAAGATAGGGAAGTAGGGGAAGAGGGTACTTCAGTAAAGCCATGGAAGCTGGGATGAGCATAATCTGTTCTAGATACATGATCCTCATGCAATGTAACATTTAATGCTTATTCAAAACAGTTTCTTCACTCTTTGATCTAACAAAGGATTGGTTAGTTACTTAGGAGAGTAGTCCTGGGTCAGGAAATAGCACCGTAGTTCATTATTCTGGGTTTACCATGACACTAATTGACTCTATGACCTTAGATAGGTCATTTACTCTCTGTGTTCTCTACTTTCCAATCTGTAACAATAGGGGATGGATGGCGGAAGTAAGATAGTTCTTACAGTCTGTTTCGGCTTCAATCATCACAGAGGTGTTTTCCACACTTTAGTATTCTCTAAAAACAACTAGAGAAGCTTGTAAAGAATGCAGATTTCTAGAGATTCTGGTTTATTAGACCTAGGATGGGGCCTGGAAAAATGTATTTCTCACAAGGAACACAGATGATCCTGCTGCACACGACTCATATGTGACTGTGAGGCCAATGTCCTGTAGGTTAGTATTCAAACAGGTGTTAAAGACTGTTTCTGGGGTTCTGGGTAGCTGTAACAGGAGTCTCAGACCTCTTCTCCCTGACCCTCGAGCTAGTTCAGAATCAGCTGTCACTCACCATTCAGGGACATTAACATCACTCAGCTATAATGTGTCAAGGAGGAGTGGTGCCTCTTTTCTACACTTGTAGGGGCATGGTGCTGACTGGCCATAGTCACAGTCCAGGAGAGACTACAAATACCTAGGTGGAATGGCCTGAGCTGCCACAGAATGAGGGCAGCACTCAGACTCTTAACCTGAAGGAGATTCACCCTCTTACCTACTCCTCCCTCATCCACATACTCCTAACAACGCTGAACACCCCAAGGAACACATGTAATAGCTCCATGAAGTGAAAAGTTTTCCTAGATCTAATCGGAGGCAATAACATCAAGAGCTAAAGCCCATGACAGCCTGAGCCCATTCTGCTCAAAGGATTAAAGCTCAGATTCAGGATGGTGGGCAGTGGATGGGGCCACAGTGTGGACTTAGGATCTTGACTGCTGCTGGAGAAATAGCCCATGTGTCTTTGGAAGGCAGAGGTTCCACTCTTCCATGCTGGACCCCACAGGCTACCTTTAGCCACCCAGGGAACAGGCAGGGCTGAAGCTGGGCAGCCAAGAGACAGACACAGTTGACCCAAGGCACAAAAGTGTCAGGTGCAGAAGGGGCCTGCAGGCCACCTGGCCTCCTTGGTCAGCCCTTCTCCCTCCAGGCCCTCACCAGGCTCAGGCTAGAAAAACTTTCAGATCAACCTCTCTCCCTGCTGCCAGTCTTCCCTCCACAGCCTTCCTGCCAAGTGCTCCCCATATATCTTTCAAGTGAACTGGGATGGACCTGGAAGCCCCCTGCCTCTCTCTGCAGCCACAGGATTCCACTTGTCAGAACGTTCTTCCTGCTGATGAACTAAGCCTGCTCCCCTATGACTTCCTCCTACTCACCCAAGTTCTGTACTTTGACTACCACCCAGACAGGACTGCTCCTTATTCTCAGGCACGCCCTTCACATATTTTAACACGGCAGCCTCTGCCAATCTTGGTTTCCAGCGAGGCTTCTCTTTCCTAAACAAAATATTCTCAACTCTTTCAGCAGTCTTCATCAATGCCAAAGGAGTTGATGCTTATACTGATGTCTGGGAAGTATTATACTGAGGTATCTAACTGCCCAACTTGGGCAACTTGGGTTTGATTCAGATTTGTAAAAAACTTTGGGTAAGTCATTTTGCCTCTCTAAGACTCAGTTTCCCATGTATGTAATGGTTCTTTCTGGTAATGAAATGTATTTACATGCTACGCCAGAGCTTGTGGGACATAATGGCAAGCTTATATCTGACTAATCATGATTTTTTTCTTGACATCCCAATATGGCCTTAATAGGCTCTCAATTCCTTTAGATATGTACCCAGTGCATTCCTTGTATATGCACATGTATGCATGTGCATATTACATGTGCATTTACATACATGTGTATATACAAGGAATGTACTGGGTACATATCTAAAGGAATTGAAGTCAGTATGTTGAAGAGATACCTGCACGCCCATATTTATTGCAGCACTACTCATAATAGACAAAATATGGAATCAATCTAAGTGTCCATCAATGGATGAAAGGATAGAGAAAATGTGGTACCTATACACAATGGAGTACTATCCAGCCATAAAAAGAATGAGATCCTGTCATTTGCAACATGTATTAAACTGGAGATCAGTATGTTAAGTGAAATAAGCCAGGCACAGAAAGACACATCACATGTTCTCAGTTATTTGTGGGATCTAAAAATCTAAACAATAGAACTCATGGACAAAGAGAGTAGAAGTGTGGCTACCAGAGGCTGAGAAGGGTAGTGGGGAGCTGGGAGGGAGGTGGGGATGGTCAATGGGTACAAAACATAGAAAGAATGAATAAGACCTCTTATTTGACAGCGCAGCAGGGTGACTACAGTCAATACTAATATGTACATTTAAAAATAACTAAAACAGTGTAATTGGATTCCTTGCAATACAAAGGATAAATGACTGAGTTCAGTGGCTCATGCCTGTAATCCCAGCACTTTGGGAGGCCAAGGCAGAAGCATCACTTGAACCCAAGAGTATGAGACCAGCCTGAGCAACATAGGGAGACCCTATCTCTACAAAAAAAAAAAAATGCTTGAAGGAATGAATACCCCATTCTCCATGATGTGATCATTTTACATTACGTGCCTGAATGCAAACATCTCATGTTCCCCATAAATATATATACCTACTACGTACCCACAAAAATAAAAATTAAAAACTTTTACAAAAGAAAATGTGATGTATGTATACAATTAAATATTAAAGCCTTTTTAAAAAAGGAAATCTTGTCATTTGTAATGAAATGAAAGAATCTAGAGGATATTATGCTAAGTGAAATAAGCCAGCCACAGAAAAACAAATGCCACATGATCTCACTCATATGTGGAATTTTAAAAAGTCAGACTCAAAGAAGTAGTGAGTAGAATGGTGATTACCAGAGGCTAGGGGTGGGGGATAGACAGGGAAAGGGGAAATGCAAATCAAAGTGTATGAAGTTCAGTTAGACAAAAGGAATAAGTTCCAGTGATCTATTGCACAGCATGACTATAGTTAATAATAATGTATATTTCAAAATTGCAAAAAGAGTAGATTTTAAATGTTCCCACCACAATGTAATGATAAGTATGTGAGGTGATGGATATGACTGGGTCATCTTGGGTAACATTTAGCTAACAAGATGTCGTTCATGTTGTAACATTTGCTCTTTTCATTGGTTATATTCTTAATTTTGCATGTTTCGTGGTTACTATTTTTTGCATTTTATCCCTAATTTCCCAAGTGTATCAATGCCTCAAAAGTGGTTCATTCAAGTACATATGCAGTTATGAAAATCAGTAGTAATTAAAGGCAACATTAAAAACATAATGAACGTGACTTTGGGGTAGATATAGAATGTGAAGATATATGCACTGAGACAGGTAAATATGCAAATATTATGATTTAATATAACAAATTTAAAATGCCTCAGAAATTAAGGAGGGATTAAAACAATGAATATCTGAAACTGACTTTTATTGGGTGGAGATTATGTCTGTTATAAAATTATCCAACAATGCCACCATAGCTTTCATAACATTTTCATACAAAGCACAGGGACCTCTCTGGTAATCAGTCAAATGTTTCCAGAAGAAACAGAAATAATACTTTTCCACACTACGTTGAAGCATATTATTACTAAAGGGAGATAACAGGCCAGAACTACAATGGCATCAACCAAAATTTCACTGCTTAGAGTATATGCACTAGTTCTAACACAATTTCTAAGAATTTATAACACTAATGAAAGAGTTTATGGCTACTAGTATATTCAGAAAAAGTTCAAAATGAATTTTTGGCACAATTCTTTTATCACTATCATATGTTGTATAATATTATTGGATTAAAGAACAATACATGAATATGAATGTGCTATGGGATATTTTCAATTGGCATATCTGATACACATATGCAACAGAAGTGCTGGTGAACATTTATTCCATTTACCACTCAAAAACAATCCTTCAAGAGAAGATGATATTTACTTATTTAAAAATCATTTTGTGATATGTGAAGCAAGACTGGAAAAAATCAGGCTGAATTAACATCGACAAAGCAGCAGCTATGCATACAATAAGGAAGGATGCTGCAGCCACATGAATGAAGAAGTTGTACCTGAATGTCAATTCCTACTGAGTTGTAGTCGAACAAACATTAGTGGTTGATAATATCTCTCATGACTTTGATTCAGTGTTGAAGAAAAGAGTCAATATTGGGTTATGATAATGTATCTCCTATCTAGTGTCCATTTTTTCATGATGCTAAGTGAAGAAATGGGTAGCAAAGCACAGGTCTATTTTTTCACACTGATTTATGAGAGCTATCAAGGGGAAAGATATTATTCCAAGTTTTTTGAGGGGTAAAGCATAAAGCATTTCTTCACCACAGTGATAACACCAGAAAAGATTATCTGTCTGATTTCAATTGAATTGTTCAAGAGGTATAACTTGGCAATATATTCTGTATTTTCAACAGCCTCAACTTATCACTTCAGGGCTTAAATATTACAATGTTATGATATCCAGGATTTATCTGAATAACTTAAATGTGATCCAAATGGTTTAATCAGCAGGAGTTTAACTTGTTGATTATCTTCCCTTAACGAATAAGATAATTTGGCATATTTTAAAAACCTCATCTACATGATATAATGAAATGTGAAAAAAAAACACCTTTCAGAGCTATATGTAATCAAAGAAATAATTAGTTTCATCTTCCAAGTTGAAACAGTTCAACCTTTCAGCTTTTAATTGTGAAATGCTTATCATTTTCATGTCTGATGAAGTATTGAAAGTAGTCTTTAGTGAGAAATCATTCTATAATTTCTAGGTTAATGTTCCATTCAAATATAAATGTCCAAAACTGTCTGCCAAAGCCAACAAACACTCACTGCCGTTCCCAACAACTTAAATTCATGAATCGAAATTTTTTTAGTGAAAATACAGCTAAGAAAATAACACCAAAGGGATAGCAAATGCAACCTATAACTCAGTCATTATTTACCTAGATGTAAGTGTCTTGGTGAAATACTGCAAAGAAATTATTATTAATATCATTATACTAAAAATATTATCATTGATTTTTAAAAGTGTTTCCTTGTTTTTAGTTAAAGCTTGTAATGGATATGTGTTTGCGTGTGTGTGTGTGTGTGTGTGTGTGTGTGTGTGTATCAAAAGCATGGATAATACTAACCTATATAATATGAATTGGGCACTGGGAAACTTCCAACCCAAAAATATCCCCACATGCCTGAATTTGTGCCATAAGAGATTTTAAAAAATATTTTTATAACCAAAATAAAAATCCCACTGACACACTAGCACATTAAGCTTCTATCAGTTTTCACTGCCATTTTGCAAATAAATTGATTAGCTCTTTTCCCAAGTAGAAGTAGAAGAGTAAAATGGTGATAGATTAGAACAATTTTTTGTAGGGGAAAAAGGTAGGATGGGAAAGACAAGCCAGAAGATAGGATTATAGTCATCTAGGATGCTTTGAAACAATACTGATATCCAGGTTCCACCACAGACAATTGATTTTCCTAAGTCCCCAGATGATTCCATCACACAATCAGAGTTGACAATCACTAACTGCTGGTTTACATGCTTCCAGCCAGTTTTGTTTTAATGTCGAGGTTGGGTTAGGGGTAGGGGCTCTTGGGTTCCTGACAGAGCTGCAGGGGGAAGAACACCCAGCAACAGAGAAGGGGAGATGCTGGGAAGAGAAGAGGACACTAATAAAAGGGAAGATAGGAAGGCCTTGTAATAAAACTGGTTTAATTTTCAGTTCAAATTTTATTCAAATTATTTTGTTCAGATGAAATACATATGGTGTCTTTGAATTTTCTAGAGCAGTTTGTAAATTTGTCAGTTGTTTCTAGGGGGAACTAGCTAAGAAATTTAGCAGTAACCTCAGCAATGTATATAAGCAACTCCCTGCTTGAGGCACTCTTATGGAAGGATGGAATGCAAAGTGAACTCTAATAGGGAAGCGGGGGCGGAAATACACACACACAAGGAAAAACTGTCCAGGCAAAATGGCTATAAAACTTCATAAGACTGGAGTAAACCTAGTAAGTGGAGCATTTTTTCTTTTACTCATGGAAAGGAAGAAGGAAGAAATGCTAGAGGAGAGAAATCACCTTTGTCTCCTTTACCTCCTTGGCTCCACTTAAGGTGTTCGTTCAGGCCGTGAGAGGGAGAGACAAAATAGGAAAGAAAGTTGTATCTGACAGCAGAGACGAAGGCTTGAAGAGATTTTGAGACTGAACAAGAAGTGCAGGCTAGCTTGCCAGGAAAGGTATTCCTTTCCAAAATATGACAAAGAAAAGGAATTAAGGATAAGAGAAAGGAAACAAAGATATCTAATTATATTCAATGGCTTGCTTCAAAGTGGCCCTAAAGTACCAGCTTTTAAAGGGAAATATTTGTTTAAAGTTCTCCTAAGATTGGCCATATGTTTGATATAAGGAGGTGGGGCACTGAATTGTGCTTTTAAGTCTTATGGCCCTGAATTCAGAATTCCCATGTGACTCTCCAGAAAGACACATGCTGTTCTATTTACCCTTTGATACTGTACACAGACCACCCACTCTCCAAGACTAGCCTCCTGAAATGGAGAGACACCTCTTCAAGCAACATAGTGTAGTGCAAAAGCCTGGGAGACCTGGGTTTCAGACAAACCTGGCTTCGAATCCTAGCTCTCCTCTCATGAGCTGTGTGATCTTGGGCAAGGCACTTGGCCTTCCTGATTTGCAACTTCCTCATTTATAAGATGGGAAAATGATAGTGCCCACCTGTTGGTTTTTGTTTTCAGGATTAAATGAAATGATGTATAATAGTATGCTTAGGATGTAGTAGGTGCTTTTATAATTACAACACCAGGTATTGAGCTGTACTTCCTTTTTGTTCTTTTCAGTACCAAAAATGTCCTGTGAGGATGGAACCCAAAATTAAGGAAGACCAATAATATAATGCTGAAGTGAGGAACCAGTAATATGCCCAATTCACCAATCAAAGATAACTTGAGCTTGCAAAGGTGAGACTTTTCTGGCAGAGTATAATTGCTACTACCTTTTTCTTGCATGCATAAAATCCAAACCAGTGTCCATTTTCTCTACTTGGTTAAAAGAAGAGGATTTAGGCTTGGCGCAGTGGCTCACATCTGTAGTCCCAGCACTTTGGGACGCTGAGACGAGTGGATCACCTGAGGTCAATAGTTTAAGACCAGCCCAGCCAACATGGTGAAATGCCGACTCTACTAAAAATACAAAAATTAGCTGGTGTAGTGGCTTTGCGCCTGTAATCTCAGCTACTCAGGAAGCTGACGCAGGAGAATTGCTTGAACCCAGGAGATGGAGGTTGCAGTGAACCAAGATTATGCCACTGCACTCCAGCCTGGATGACAGAGCGAGACTCCATCTCAAAAAAAAAAAAAGTATTTATTATTTATAAACTGGGCACTTAACAAACAAGGTCAAATTGTCGATAGTACAAATGTCAAGACAGCATGGCTCTCAACATAGCTCTGTAAAGACCATCTTGGTCCAGGGATATCCAGTTCTTACAAAACAAGTTGTTTTTCTCACCAGTTCAAAGTCAATTATAAAGATAATTTTTAGCAATAAGGAAGATTATACAATGAATCAGAGGCATTCTGTTCTGGGGCTATCTAGGGCTTGAGGCTACCAAGTATAGTTTCTTTCCTGGGAACCATGAAATCACCTAGCGGACCTAGATCCTCTTGATCATATTACAGCTACAGTTGACCAGCAATCCTTATCTCACTTTGGTATATCTATTCAAGTTGCTTCTAGTCACCAAGTAGTTCACAGATAGAGTTACCTGTGGTGGTATGCTACTGGCCCACACCTGCTAATAAGAGCTGATAGTTACATTTTCAGAAAGATTGCAAGGAAGCTATTAGATATAACCATTATTCAAAATTAAATTATTAAAACTTACAATCAAATAAAGAAAATAAATATCCACTCATCATGTATTTAATTACTACATTTACTATTATCTATGATCTTGAAGTTATTCATATCTGTTTTTATTTACATGGTGGAAATCCCATATGATGGCATGCCTCTCTTCTCAACTCTGCATTCGGTGATGCCACATTGGTAGCTTGAAATTAATTGGCCATGGTGGGAGTATTTAGAAGAAGGAAAATGACAAATGCTACAGATTACAGCCCTTTTCCCCAGAGAGCTGGTTGTTAAATATTTACCAGCATACCACTGGACTTACCTCCCTCAAGTATCTAGGGAGTATAATAGCCACCATCTCAAGTGGAATACTAAGAACTCTCTGCATATCTGTATGCCCCAAATGGTATTTCCTGTGCAGCCTTGTAATTGGCTGTTACTCCTTACTGCCCTCTTCACATTCTCTCCATCTCCTCCCTTCCTGCTATGATGTCCTCTGTAATTTCTGTCTCCTGTCTTTATATAAGTATCTCTTTGTATGTCTTCTTATTGGGAGCATATATTGTATTCATTTCTCCCCTTTAAACCCTTAAAGAGCTCCAAACCCTTTTAAATGCAAATAGAGAAAGAACTGTGGCTTGCACTATAGTTGAATGGAGATATGCTGGCTATATTATCCTTTTACTTATTCATACATTCATACAAATGCTTTAATAAGAATTTACTATGTGCCAAGCAGCTAGGTACCAAGAATTCTCAGTTAAAATAAGACATACCAGAATCTCTGGGACACATTTAAAGCAGTCTCTAGAGGAAAATATATAGCAATAAGTGCCCACATGAGAAGAAAGGAGAGATCTAAAATTGACACCCTATCGTCAAAATTGAAAGAGCTAGAGGAGCAAGATCAAAAAAACTCAAAACCTAGCAGAAGACAAGAAATAACTAAGATCAAAGCAGAATTGAAGGAGATAGAGACACGAAAAACCCTTCAAAAAATCAATAAATCCAGGAGCTGGTTTTTTGAAAAGATCAACAAAATAGACAGACCACTAGCCAGACTAATAAAAAAGAAAAGAGAGAATAATCAAATAGATGCAATAAAAAATGACAAAGGGGATATCACCACAGATTCCACAGAAATTCAAACCATCATCAGAGATTATTACAAACAACTCTATGCACATAAATTAGAAAACCTGGAGGAAATGGATAAATTCCTGGACAGCTGCCTCCTCCCAAGCCTAAACCAGGAAGAAGTCGAAACCCTGAATAGACCAATAACAAGGTCTGAAGTCGAGGCAGCAATTAAGAGCCTACCACCCAAAAAAAGCCCAGGTCCAGATGGGTTCACAGCCGAATTCTACCAGACATACAAAGAGGAACTGATACCATTCATACTGAAACTATTCCAAATAATCCAAAAAGAGGGAATCCTTCCCAAATCATTTTATGAGACCAACATCATCCTAATACCAAAACCTGGCAGAGACTCAACAAGAAAAGAAAACTACAGGCCAATATCCATGATGAACATAGATGCAAAAATCTTCAATAAAATAATGGCAAGCCGATTACAACAGCACATCAAAAAGCTTATCCACCATGATCAAGTAGGATTCATCCCGGGGATGCAAGGCTGGTTCAATATACGCAAGTCTATAAATGTAATTCACCACATAAACAGAACCAAAGACAAAAACCACATGATTATCTCAATCGATGCAGAGAAGGCCTTCGACAAAATTCAACAGCCCTTTATGCTAAAAACCCTCAATAAACTAGGTATCGATGGAACGTATCTCAAAATAATAAAAGCTATTTATGACAAACCGACAGCCAATATCATACTCAACGGGCAAAAACTGGAAGCATTCCCTTTGAAATCTGGCACTAGACAAGGATGCCCTCTCTCACCACTCCTATTCAATATAGTACTGGAAGTTCTAGCCAGAGCAATCAGGCAAGAAAAAGAAATAAAGGGTATTCAATTAGGAAAGGAGGAAGTCAAATTGTCTCTATTTGCAGACGACATGATTGTATATATAGAAGACCCCCTCATCTCAGCCCAAAAGCTCCTGAAACTGATAAGCAACTTCAGCAAAGTCTCAGGATACAAAATCAATGTGCAAAAATCACAAGCATTCCTATACACCAATAACAGACTTAAAGAGAGCCAAATCAAGAACGAACTGCCATTCACAATTGCTACAAAGAGAATAAAATACCTAGGAATACAACTAACAAGGAATGTAAAGGACCTCTTCAAGGAGAACTACAAATCACTGCTCAACGAAATAAGAGAGGACACAAACAGATGGAGAAACATTCCATGTTCATGGTTAGGAAGAATTAATATCGTGAAAATGGCCATACTGCCCAAAGTAATATACAGATTCACTGCTATCCCCATCAAGCTACCAATGACCTTCTTCACAGAACTGGAAAAAACCACCTTAAACTTCATATGGAACCAAAAGAGAGCCTGCATAGCCAAGTCAATTCTAAGCAAAAAGAACAAAGCAGGAGGCATCACACTACCAGACATCAAACTCTACTACAAGGCTACAGTAATCAAAACAGCATGGTACTGGTACCAAAACAGAGATATAGACCAATGGAACAGAACAGAGGCGTCGGAGGCGACACAACATATCTACAACCACCTGATCTTTGACAAACCTGATAAAAACAAGCAATGGGGAAAGGATTCCCTGTTCAATAAGTGGTGTTGGGAAAACTGGCTAGCCATATGCAGAAAGCAGAAACTGGACCCCTTCCTGACACCTTACACTAAAATTGACTCCAGATGGATTAAAGACTTAAACATAAGACCTAACACCATAAAATCACTAGAAGGAAACCTAGGCAAAACCATTCAGGACATAGGCGTAGGCAAGGACTTCATGACCAAAACACCAAAAGCATTGGCAACAAAAGCCAAAATAGACAAATGGGACCTAATCAAACTCCACAGCTTTTGCACGGCAAAAGAAACAGTCAATAGAGTGAATCAGCAACCAACAGAATGGGAAAAAAATTTTGCAGCCTACCCATCTGACAAAGGGCTGATATCCAGAATTTACAACGAGCTAAAAAAGATTTACAAGAAAAAAACAAACAAGCCCATTCAAAAGTGGGCGAAGGATATGAACAGATACTTTACAAAAGAAGACATACATGAGGCCAACAAGCATATGAAAAAATGCTCATCATCACTGGCCATTAGAGAAATGCAAATCAAAACTACATTGAGATACCATCTCACACCAGTTAGAATGGCAATCATTAAAAAATCTGGAGACAACAGATGCTGGAGAGGATGTGGAGAAATAGGAACACTTTTACACTGTTGGTGGGAGTGTAAATTAGTTCAACCATTGTGGAAAACAGTGTGGCGATTCCTCAAGGACCTAGAAATAGAAATTCCATTTGACCCAGCAATCCCATTACTGGGCATATATCCAAAGGATTATAAATCGTTCTACTATAAGGACACATGCACACAAATGTTCATAGCAGCACAGTTTACAATAGCAAAGACCTGGAACCAACCCAAATGCCCATCGATGATACACTGGACAGGAAAAATGTGGCACATATACACCATGGAATATTATGCAGCCATTAAAAACAAGGAGTTCGCGTCCTTCGTAGGGACATGGATGAACCTGGAAACCATCATTCTCAGCAAACTGACACAAGAACACAAAATCAAACACCACATGTTCTCACTCATAGGTGGGTGTTGAACAAGGAGAACACATGGACACAGGGAGGGGAGCACTATACATGGGGGTCTGTTGTGGGGGAGTGGGGGGGGACAGCGGGGGGGTGGGGAATTGGGGAGGGATAGCATGGGGAGAAATGCCAGATATGGGTGAAGGGGAGGAAGGCAGCAAATCACACTGCCACGTATGCACCTATGCAACAACCTTGCATGTTTTTCACATGTACCCCAAAACCTAAAATGCAATAAATAAAAATAAATAAATAAATTAATTAATTAATTAAAAAAAAAAATAAGACATGGTTCTGCCCTTAACCTCACAGTCTAGAAGGGAGACAGACAGGTAAACATAAAATAATTTGATATGATAAGTACTGAAACAGAAATATGTATAGAGTGTTATGGGAAGCTAGAGATAAGGAACTAAATTTTTCTTGAGAGCTAGGGACTGGGAAAAGTTTCACAGAAGTTATATCTGGATTGGGTATTGAATGATGAGTAGACATTCTTAAGGCCAACGAGGCATATAAGGGCATTCTGAGGATTGTAAACAAGGACTTGGTGTATGGAGGCATGGCAAACATTGTAGTTCAAACTTTTCAGACTTAAGCAAGCTTGAGCTAAATTGACAAAGACTTGAGGAAGGATAAAATACAAACTAGAGTGTCTCCAAGGACCTAGGTATATAGGAAAAGATGCATGGCCTTTTCAAGGTACCACATTATGAAACAGTTCCAACAATTTTCTGTCCTTGTTCTCAAGATTCAAATTCCTGAGAGAGGGTGTGTTTGACATACTTTGTATTATATGCCCACCCATGCCTTGGCTAGGGTTGAATAGAGCAACCTGATTGACAGTACTCAATTAAAACTGTACCCAATGGGTTAGGAAGGGCTCCCTGGAAAGGAAAATCATAGTGTAGGTATCACAAGAAATGGAAATGAATGAATGCTGGTTGGTCAAAATCAAAAGGTATCCAGCAGTGTCATCTAATTCAAGTGGCATCTCTCACTGTGGCTGGGTCTACTCCTAAGTTCTAGTTTCTGATGACAAACCTTCCCTCCATTGTTATAGTTTTTACCTGGAAGTCTCTGCAATGAACTTGGTACCTGAGCTATATAGTAACACTACTTCCTCCCTGTCTTCTTGCAGCCCTACTGATAGTAAGCAGATTTCTACAATTTCTGATCTCTGGGTTGCCTCACTTTCTCTTCTTTGGCCTTTCAGCCCTCCCAGCATTTTTCCTCTATAAATTTCATGTATTAAACATGTGCTACAGGCTCCACTTTTCTAACTGCTATAGTTCCTACTCCCTTTGCTGGCTAACAACTGACAAAAATCAACACAGGGGGCCACTAGGCTCAGAAGAGCCCACATACCAAGGCTGCAAATAGGGCTATTCCATTTACATACCTGGACTTTAATCTTAGAACCACCAGTGCTGAGCAAGATTGGCAGAGAAAGCTGAAAAAAATCACACTAGTGTATCAAGGGCAAAAGAAATAGCTATAAACTGTAACCAAACATTCACTAAGCTGTTGTTTTGTCCTAAAACTCCATGGGGGGTATTTTTAAAATGAGTTTTCCATTGACTTAGTTAATTATTATAGGCCTTTTCTTGTGACCTTGTCCCTTTTTTGGAAATAAATGCTTTGCTGTTGTTGTTTTAGAGTAGAATAATGCTGTGTCTCAGCTCAAAGCATGTGAGTGGGGTGTGGTATGTGGTCTCTTAGGGACCACGTGAGTGCAGGAGTCTGGGTGTACACACTTTCAAGTCTGATGACTTCAGTTTAGACTTTTCGTCTCTGACTTTTATATAGGAGAACTCTGACCCTAGACAATGAGGCTGGAGACTTTTGCTGTCTCATCAGGCTGGTCTTTCCTCGACCCAATCAAGTATATTTCTGCATGATTTGTCATTATTGGCCAAGAGAATTTAGGGCCAGCCAGGGGAGAAACATCTGGGTTGGCATTAGGGCAGGATTGGGACTTTAAACTCCTTATGATCTCCATTAGTCACTCTCAAAGTCCTGAGAAAAACATACAACCGAATTCAAAATAGTATGCTTGCTATGCAAAAGCTTCAGAACAAATTCCCTAGTTTGCCCTCACCCTGCACATTTACAAACAGAACAATTATCCAAGCTTCTTCTACTTGGAAACTCAGGTGTCTCCATTTCCCCAGAACATCATTTATTTGAGAATTACTTGAATTTCTTTCAGTCTCTGAATTCAGAGCCTATGGCCTTTTATATGGCTATTACGACCAGCAACCCTGAGTCTGTAGAATGGGGTTAAGCCAAGATCTGTGTCCAGCCATAGCTGATCTGGCTTTACTCAGACGTTGATACATCTAGGTAAAAGTTCACTAGTATAAAGGCTTGGAGCCACTGGTGAGTGGCAAGATTGTCTTCTCCATTTGGGAGCAGTAGGAAAGGGAGACATGAGTGGAGGTCAACTCACTACGGGACACCTGTTCTGGATTTCTCAAAGAATCCTGACATAGTGCTACCAGATACTACCACAAAGTTTCTAGCTATGCCATTAGGAAAATGAGCACATGTTACATTCCATATGACAGGTCATACCAGAGGTTCTCAAACAAGATCTTGCATCAGAATCACCTAGAGGGCTTATAGGAGCTCTGTCCTTCAACAAAAACATCATAAAGCAAGCAAAAACTATCAGAACCAATAGGGTGACTGCAGTCAACAATAACTTATTATACACTTTAAAATAACTAAAGGAGTATAATGGGATGCTTTGTAACACAAGGAAAGGATAAATACTTGAGGTGATGGATATCACATTTACCCTGATGTGACTGTGTTAGGCCATTCTTGCATTGTTATAAAGAAATATTTGAGACCGGGTCACTTATTTTTAAAAGAGGTTTAATTGGTTCACTGTTCTGCAGGCTGTACAAACATGACACTGACATCACATGGCTTCTGGGGAGGCCTCAGGGAACTTTTACTCATGGCAGAAGGTGAAGCAGGAACAGGCACATCACATGGCAGAAGCAGAAGCAAAGGGAGAAAGTGGCAGGGAGGGAAGTGCCAACACTTTTTTTGTGTGTGTGGTTGTAAAGTTCTTGAATTTTAAATTAAATGGTGTTGTTTTGTTTATTTAGTTATTTATTTATGTTTATTGTACTTTAGGTTCTGGGGTACATGTGCAGATCATGCAGGGTTGTTCATAGGTACATACATGGCAAGCTGGTTTGCTGCCTTCATCCCCCATCATCCATATCTGGCATTTCTCCCTACGTTATTCCTCACCACCCTCCCCATCCCCCACTGTCCCTCCCCTAGCCCTGCCCCAACTGACCCCAGTGTGTGATGCTCCCCTCCCTGTGTCCACGTGTTCTCATTGTTCAACACCCACCTTTGAGTGAGAACATGTGGTATCTGATTTTCTGTTCTTGTGTCAGTTTGCTGAGAATGATTGTTTCCAGATTCATCCATGTCCCTACAAAGGACATGAAATCATCCTTTTTTATGGCTGCTTAGTATTTCATGGTGTATATGTGCCACATTTTCTTTGTCCAGTCTATCATTGATGGGCATTTGGGTTGGTTCCTGGTCTTTGCTATTGTAAACAGTGCCACAATGAACATACGTGTGCATGTATCTTTACAATAAAACGATTTATAATCCTTTGGGTATATACCTAGTAATGGGATTGCTCTTTAATATTGCTGGGTAGTGTTTCATTTTTTGGATATACAGATTATTCAGGTATGTCTTGATAAACATTTGGGTTAGGTTTAGTTTTTTTATATCCTTTGGGTATATACCCAGTAATGGGATTGCTGGGTCAAATGGAATTTCTATTTCTAGATTCTTGAGGACTTTTAAATGACCAGATCTCACAAGAACTCACTCATTATAGTGAGGACAGCACAAAACCATGAGGGATCTGCCCCCATGATCCAATCACTTTCCACAAGGTCCCACCTCCTACATTGGGGATTATAATTCAACATGAAATTTGGGTGGGGACAAATGTCCAAATTATAACAATGAATATTACGCATTGTATGTCTATATCAAAATATCTCATGTACCCCATAAGTATATATATCTACTATGTACCCACAAATACTAATTTTTTTTAAAAAAAAAGAACCAATTTATCAGAACTCTGGAAAACAATTAAGGGTTTGCAGCAACCAAGTGAATACTTAATGAAAAATGTAACTTCAAAGTGGTAGGGGAGCTTTGTGGCACTTTTACTTGCCCTTCCCTCACCTTCTCCTCTGTGCAACAGTAGTTTTAGCTCACATTCCCAGTGTGGGGTCTTGGTCCCTGATTCCAGAAAGAGAAGAGGAGACTTTATTTCCAAACTACTGAGTATGTCTATTCTAACCTGTCTAGGGGCTACCTGTGGGATAGACACAAGGTGTTCATCTCTGTTTCGCCTGGCTTGAAATTCAGGCTGAAAAAGTACTTCTCATTGCTCAAAAACACTGAAAGTTGAACTGACAACCCACAGATGCCTGAGCCAAAAGATTACTTTAAAAATTTACAATTAGGCAGGCACAGTGACTCACACTTGTAACCCCACAACTTTGAGAAGTGGAGGTGGGAGGACTGCTTGAATCCAGGAGTTCAAGACCACTCTGAGCAACATAGTGAGACCTCATCTCTACAAAAAAATTATAAAAATAAATATCTGGGTGTAGTGGTGTGCACCTGTATATTCAGCTACTCAGGAGCGTGAGGCAGGAGAATCACTTGAGAATCACTTAAGCCCAGGAATTCAAGGATCCAGTGAGCTACTGCACTCCAGCCTGGGTGACAGAGTGAGACCCTGTCTCTAAATACACTATATATATATATGTATGTATATTAGATTGCCTAAGGCCTGGGAATAAAAGCTTGGGAGAGTTTCTTTGGGAAATTTGAAACATTCAAAAGCACCACTCATACAGGGGAATTAGGAAGGCCACATGCATGCCTAGGGAAAGGCACATGCTCAGAAAAGAGCTGAGATGCCCCTAAGCTTTCAGCTTGGGCTGATCATTAGCCAGCCTGCAAAGACTGGAAAAGACATTTGTTTGTTTGTTTGTTTGTTCATTTTAAGCTATGGGCATTCAAGGAAATCACTGTCAAAACACTAGCAGGTACATATAAGCTAAGGAGTAGACACTTTAGTGAACATACACAACACACCAAAATGTATGGGGTGCAGCAAAGGTAGTGTCTAAAGAGAAATTTATAGCTGTAAATGAGTACACTAAAAAAGAAAAAATATCTCAAATCAATAACCTAACTTTACACTTTGAAGAACTAGAAAAAGAAGAGAAAACTAAAACAAAAGCTAACAGAAGGAAGGAAATAAGACCAGAGTAAAGAAAAAGAAAACAGAGAATAGAAAAACAGAAAGAGAGAATCAATGAAACCAAAAGTGAATTCTTTAAAAAGGTCAACAAAATTAACAAATATTTAGCTATCTGACAAAGAGAGAAGACATAAATAAATAAAATAATCAAGTGGAGACATTACTACTGATCTTACAGAAATAAAAATGGATTATAAAAGAATACTACTATAAACAATTGTACACCAAAGTATTTAATAACCTAGATGAAATAGATAAATTACTTGAAACACACAAATGACCTAAACTGATTTATCCCAGGAATGCAAGAGTGGCACAACATAGAGAAAAATCAATCAATATAATAAACCACATTAATAGACGGGAGAAAAAATCCACATGATCGTCTCCAATGATGCAGAGAAAGCATTTGCAAAATCCAATACTCTTTTATGATAAAAAGCACTCAGAACTAGGAATAGAAGAGAACTTCCTCAACATGTTACAGGGCATTTACCCAAAACCATAGTGAATTCCATACTGAATTGTGAGAGACTGAAAGCTTTCCCCTTAAGATCAGGAATAAGACAAAGATACCCACTCCCACCACTGCTATTCAACATTGTATTGAAAATTCTAGCCAGATAAACAAGAAAAAGAAATTAAAGGCATCTAAGTTGAAAAGAAATAAGTAAAACTATCTCTATTTGCAGATATGATCCAATGTAAATAAAATGCCAAGGAAACCAGAAGAAAGCTAATAAAGCTAATTAAAGAATTCAGCAAAGTTGCCAGGTACAAGACCTACACACAAAAATCAGTTGTGTTTCTATACACCTGCAATGGAGAATCTGAAAAAGAAATTAAGAAGACAATTTCATTTACAGTAGTATCTAAAAGAATAAAATACCTAGGAATAAATTTAACCAAGCAGGTCGAAGACTTGTGCAGTGAAAATTATAAAACATTGCTGAAAGAAATTAAAGACCTAAATAAATGGAAAGACATCTCACGTTCATGGATAGGAAGGGTTAATGTTGTTATTATGATGCCAATACTACCCAAAGAGGCTTACAGATTGAATACAATATCTACCAAAATTCCAACAGCCCCCCTTTTTTCTTTGCAGAAATGGAAAAGCATATTCTTAAATTCCTGTGGAGCTGCAAAAGCCCTGAAAAGCCAAAATAATCTTCTGAAAGAACAAAGTTGGAGGACTCACACTTCAGACTTTAAACCTTACTAAAAGGCTACAGTAATCAAAACAGTGTGCTACTGCCACAATGAGAGAGATATAACTCAATGGAATAGAACTGAGAGTCATAAATAAACCCATACATCTATACTCAATTTATTTTGACAAGGGTGTCAAGCCTATTCAATGGGGAAAGAAATAGTCTCTTTAATACATGGTTTTCGGACAACTAGATTTCTACATGCAAAAAAAAAAAAAAAAAGTGGGGGGGCTTTGCACTCCTACCTCAAACCATGTACAAAAATTAACTCAAAATTGATCAACTACTTAAATATAATAGTAAAAATCATAAAATACTTAAAACAAAGAAGGAAATCTTCATGACCTCAGATTTGGCTATGGATTCTTACATATGTCACCAAAAGCATGAGCAACAAAAGAAAAAATAACTAAATTAGATTTCATCAAAATTTAAAACTTTTGTGGTTTAAAGAATGTTATTAAGAAAGTAAAGCTGAGCACAGTGGCTCATGCCTGTAATCCCAGCACTTTGGGAGGTCAACATGGGTGGATTACTTGACCAGCCTGGGCAACATGGTGAAACCCTGTCTCTACTAAAAATACAAAAATTAGCTGGGCATGGTGGTGTGTGCCTGTAATCTCAGCTACTCTGGAGGCTGAGGCAGGAGAATTGCCTGATCCCGGGAGGCGGAGCTTGCAGTGAGCCAAGATTGTGCCATTGCACTCCAGCCTAGGCAACAGAGCGAGACTCCGTCTAAAAAAAAAAGTAAAAAGACAACCTACAAGATGAGAGAAAATATTTGAAAATCATGTATCTGACAAGAGTTTAACATTCAGAATATATAATGAAATCCTATAACTCAACAACATAAACAACCCAATTAAAAAATGTGAGAAAAACTTGAATAGGCATTTCCTCAAAGAAGATATATAAATGGCAATAAAAATATAAAAAATGTTCAATATCATTAGTCATTAGGAAAATGCAAATGGAAGTCACAATGAGATGCCTCTTTATACCTACTAGGATGACTGTAATTTAAGAAAACGGAAAATATTCACTGTTGGGAGGATGTGGATAAATTGGAACTCCTACACATTGCTGGTGGGGATGTGAAATGGTTCAATTACTGTATAAAATAGTTTGATGCTTCCTCAAATATCTAATCATAAAATTACCATATGACCCAGTAATTTTATTTCTAGGGATATATCCAAAAGAACTGAAGATGGTTTTCAAACAGATACTTAGACACTACTATTCACTGCAGCATTATTCACAATAGTCGATAGGTGGAAGCGGCTGAGTGCGGTGACTCACATCTGTAATCCCTTTGGGAGGCCGAGGGAGGCAGATCACTTGAGGTCAGGAGTTCGAGACTAGTCTGACCAACATGGCAAAACCCTGTCTCTACTAAAAATACAAAAGTTAGCCGGAGGTGGTGGCATGTGCCTGTAATTCCAGCTACTTAGGAGGCAGAGGCAAGAGAATCACTTGAACCCGAGAGGCAGAAATTGCAGTGAGCTGAGATCACACCACTGCACTCCAGCCTGGGTGACAGAGCAAGACTTCATCTCAAAAAAAAAAAAAAAAAAAAAGAAGAAAACAAAAGGTGGTGGAAGCAACCCCAATGTCCATCAACATATGAATAAATAACAAAATGAGTATATACATATGATAGAATAGTATTCAGCAATGAAAAAGGAATGAAATTCTGATACATGCTTCAACATGGGTGCACATTGAAAACAGTATGCTAAGTGAAATAAGCCTGACACAAAGGACAAATAGTTTATGATCCCACTTATGTGAAATATCTAGAAAAGGCAAATTCACAGGGACAGAAAGTAAATTAGTAGTTACCAGCATCTGGGGTCAGGGTGGGAATGGGGAGTTATTGCTTAATGCTTACAGAGTTCCTACTTGGGTTGATAAGAATGTTTTGGAAATGGTTAGTGATGATGATCATACAACATTGTGAATATAATTAATGCCACTAAATTGTACACTTAAAATAATTAAAATGGCAAATTTTGTGCTATGTATATTTTACTGCAATAAAAAGGAGAGGAGGGGAGGTGGTTAAATTGGATGAGAAAGAAATGAAGACAATGAAAATAACTTCCCAGTTGCAAAAAAACCCCAAAACTTGAAAATCCAAACTAATCTATTGTGACATGAGGAAATTTTGAGGGGTGATGGACATAATCATTATGTTTATTATGATGATATTATATATACATATACAGACACGTGTATATATACACGTGTATGTGTATATATGTATATATGTGTATATATAGACACACACACATATAAATGGGGGGGAGAGAGAGAGAGAGAGAGAGAGAGAGAGAGTCATCCATCCCTTGGTATCCACAGAATGTTGACTCCAGAAGCTCCCACAAATACCAAATCCACAGATGCTCAAGTCCCTTATGTAAAATGGCATAATATTTGCATATAACCTATACACATCCTCCCATATACTTTAAATCATCTCTAAATTACTTATAATACCTAACACAAGGTAAATGCTATGTAAATAGTTGTTATTCCTTATTTTTTATTTGCATTATTTGTATTGCTGTATTATAATTTTTTTTTCTTTTTTTTTGAGACGGAGTTTCGCTCTTGTTACCCAGGCTGGAGTGCAATGGCGCGATCTCGGCTCACCGCAACCTCCGCCTCCTGGGTTCAGGCAATTCTCCTGCCTCAGCCTCCTGAGTAGCTGGGATTACAGGCACGCAGCACTGTGCCCAGCTAATTTTTTTTGTATTTTTAGTAGAGACGGGGTTTCACCATGTTGACGAGGATGTATTATAATTTTTAAATTTTATTCTTTTGAATATATTTAATTTGAAGCCAGTTGAATTTTTGGATGTGGAACCCACAGATACAGAGGACCAACTGTATGTGTATGTATATATGTCTGGATTATTAAATTGTACATTTTTAATATGTGTAGCTTATTATATACCAGCTATACCCCCACCAAATTTTTTTTTAATTAAACTTATTACAAATCAGTTTTATGAAAGATTTTGGGTCTATGGTAATAACAGGGTAGAAGATAGACCCAGTCTCTGCTACCATGGAGCTTACATCCTAGTAGGGGAAATAGGCTTTAATCAAATAATCACATAAACCACTGCATATTATAAATTGAGATATGTTCTAGGAAGAAAAATTATGTCAAGTTCTGAAAGCATATTTATGTGGGGTCTCTTCTAGTCTGGGATTGATTAGGGAAGGCTTTTGTAAGCAAATGTCCTTTGAATTGAGGATCGATAGATGAATAGGCATTCATTCCATGTGGATTAAAGGAGAGGAAGGGACAGAGAAGGTGGCAGATTTTCAGTACAGGGAATAGTTTATGCAAAGGCCCTGAGTTATAAAAGTGCTTGGCACGTTTGAAGAACAAAATGAAGGCCCGTGTAGCTAAGGCATAGTCACTAAGAAAGGCTGGTAAAAGGAAAGACTGAAAAAGTAGGCATACTCAGATCATGCAGTATCATATAAACCATATAAAGATTTGAGTCCTTATCTTAAGAAAAGTGTGAAGCCATTGAATGGTTTTAAATAGAAATGTAATGTTAACTTTGAAAGGAAAACTCCGGCTGCTATGTGAACTGTAGGACAAAAGTAGAGTGAAAGAAACCAATCAGGAAGCTACTGCAATGAACGGTCCAGGCATGAGATGACAGTGGCTTGGTCCATGGTGGAAGTTGCGGAGTTGGCAAGAAGTGGACAAATTTAAGATATTTTTATAAATTGGATGAGAGAATGGGTTTTGAGGAAAAAGTCATGCCTTGCAATAATTCTCATCAAACTACAGCCTGCAGGCCGAACTGGACCGCTGCTTGTGTGTGCGGAAGAGTTGTATTATAACACAGCCACATCCATTCATTTACATATTGGCTATGGTTGGTTTTGTGCCACAACAGCAGAGTTGAGTTGTTGTGACAGAGATTGTATGTGGCTCTCAAAGCCTAAACTATTTACCATCTGACTCTTTACAGAAAAATATTTGCTGATCCCTGATCTAGGATGATGACTCTTAGGTACCCATCTGCTATGACTGGATGATGGGTAGGCAGTGCAGGTAGAGAGAGAAGAAGGTAGAGAGGGAGGGAGAAAAGATGACTCCTGGGGAAAGCAGCGTGGTAAACAAGGAGAGTAAAGGATGTAAGGAGTGATACTCAGAAAGAAAAGGAAAAGGTCAGAATTGCAGCTTCTGTTTTTGCTCAACTCTGGTGGTTGAGCGTTGTGGGGGGTGCTGGTATTCAGGAGACCCTAAGACACTCTGTGCAGACTTCAGAGCTGATGCTCACTGATGCTGATTCCAATCACAAAATCTCTCCCAAACACTGCTGTGAATACTAGTTAGTGAAAATCTGGTACTGTCTAGCAGGGCAAGGGCGTGTTTCTTAGGTAAAACTCCTGAGTATAGTTTGGATTGTCTGAGTGCAGCAGAGGTAAGGGGTGAGACCTTAGTAGCCACAATGCATATACATGTGTGTGCCCAAAGTGTTCAGACAGCTCAGAAAACTGAATGTGACGCTGGTAAGAAAGGAAGAAAGATTTATTTTCACGCCAACATTATTTTTGTTCAGTGGCTTAGTTAGGGACAATTACAGAAGACACAAAGCAGGAAGAGCTATGACTAAGGTGGAGAATGGCTCAAAATCCAAGTTATAATGTTAATTGAGTTCTTAGTACATGCTAAACTTTGTTATAAGCACTTGATCAGTGTTATGATTCCTTATAATAACGCAATGAGGATGCATGCAGTGGCTCACACCCCTAATCCCAGCACTGTAGGAGGCTGAGGCAAGCGGATTGCTTGAGCCCAGGAGTTCAAGACCAGCTTGTGCAACAGGGCAAAACCCCATCTCTATTAAAAATTTTAAAAATGGCCAGTTGTGGTGGCTCATGCCTATAATCCCAGCACTTTGGGAGGCCGAGACAGGTGGATCACTCGAGGCCAGGAGTTCGAGACTAGCCCGACCAACATGGTGAAAGCCTGTCTCTGCTAAAAATTCAAAAAATTAGCTGGGTATGGTAGTGCATGCCTGTAGTCTTAGCTACTTGGGAGGCTGAGGCAGGAGGATTGCTTGAACCTGGGAGGCGGAGGTTGCAATGAGCCGAGATCACGACACTGCATTCTAGCCTAGGCAACAGAGAGACTCTGTCTCAAAAAAATTTAAAAAATTAGCCAGGTGTAGTGGCGTGCACCTGTGGTCCTAGTTATTTGGAAGGCTGAGGTAGGAGGATCACCTGAGCCCAAGGCTGCAGTGAGCTGTGATTGTGAGACTGCACTTCAGTCTGGGTGACAGATCAAGACCCTGTCTCAAAAAAAATGCAATGAGGCTGGTGCTCTCACTATAGCCATTCTACAGATGAGGAAACTGAGTTACAGAGTGGTGATGCTACTTGCCTAGGATGACACAGCTAGTAAGTAGCAGGGGTAGAATTGGAACTCAGACAGAGAAAGTATCTGCTCTTAGTCACAACATTATGAACCCAGATAAAGTCAAAGAGATACCTAGCCTTGGGGACAGGACAGGAAGACATTCTGGAGAAAAATATCCAAACTATACTTGGAAGTTTTACCTAAGAAACACACCCTTGCCCTACTAGACAGCACAGGATTTTCATTAGCAAGTATTCATAGCAGTGTTTGAGATTTTGTGATGGCAATCAGCATCAGTGGGCTTCAGCTTTGAGGTCTGCAGAGAGTATTTTAGGGTCTTTTGAATTCCAGTACCCCACCCACAACACTCAGCCTCCAGAGTTGAGTAAAAATAGAAGTTGCAATTCTACCCTTTTCCTTCTCTTTCCGAGCTGCTCCATTGTCTTTCTGAGAAGATACTTTTCTTTCACCTGCATATAAACTAAGTTCCTCCCAAAGTTAGTTCAGCCTATGCCCAGGAAAATCTCTTTAACTAGCTCAATCATAATTTTGCAAAGGTGGTTTCAGTATGCAGAGGAAGAGATCTAACTTAACTGACTCCATCTTGCTTCTAACCTCCAAACTGTCCTTATTCATTCCTGGGCATAGGCTGAACTAACTTTAGGAAGAATTTAGTTTATAGTTTATAATAGTTTATGGTTTAAAACAAATATGATAACAGCCATTTCCCAAAACAAATTTCCTTCTTGTCTGGGGACCAGATTGCCTTTGTAGGGCTAACATTAGCCACAAGATTAGAAATTATGGTTTAGGAGTCATGCAGCTAGAGACTAAAAGATTCTGACCCTCTCTAAACTGCTCCTAGATCAGTGCTTGAGATATTTTGCAGACCCTGCACTTAATGGATCAGCTGGCACCACCCAGATCGATAAACTGGCTCATGTGAGCTTGGGACCTCCACCCAGGAACTGACTCAGCACAAGAAGACAGCTTCGATTCCTCATAAATTCATCTCTGACATGACTAATCAGCATTCCCAGCTCACAGGCTTCCTTCACCCCACCAAGTTGTCTGTAAAAAGTCTGATCCCTGAATGCTCAGGATTTGAGTAATATGCTTGAGACTGATTTGAGTAATAATAAAACTCCAGTCTCCTGCACAGCTGATTCTGAGTGAATTACTTTTTCTCTATTGCAATCCCCCTGTCTTGATAAATTGGCTCTGTCTAGGCAATGGGCAAGGTGAACCCATCGGATGGTTACAAATCTGGGGGCTCGTCTGGGATTGCCCTTGTGGCTACCTACCCATGGTTCAGTAGTCCCCCTCTGGCAATGGATCCAGAGGTCAGCCCAAGTGGCCACCTACTTCTCTTGGACTGGGGTCTGACTCTGGTACTGTCTCTACTGGTGAGGTGTTGCTGACCCAATATGCATTGGATTTAATTGCAATGGAGAAACAGACCTGGAAATACATCCCATAACTGTAGCCCTATCACAGGGTGTCTGTCTGTAGCCCCACTGTGGGGTGTCTGGGTTGATGAGTATCCTAGGCATTGCCAACGCCTCCTTCCTTCTCCCGACTGGCTCTGTAGCCCTATGGTGGGGAGTCTGTAGCCCCATTGCGGGGTGTCTATTTGTAGCTCCACCTTAGGGTGTCTCTCTCAGTTTGCCTCTTTTAGGGGTCTCAGTTTTTCTGTAGCCCCATTGCATGGTGTCTGTCTTGGTTCCACTCCTGGGGGTCTTGGTTGGCTCTCCCTAACTAGTAGGAAGAGTCTTGGTTCAGGAGACTTCTCAGTCAGGAAAATTTTGGGGAGATTTCTCATACAGAGAAAAGAAGAGGATAGTTTGGAAGAGATATTCTTGGAGTTATTGGGGATTATTTAATTTTTTTCCTGTAGGTTAAAACATAAAAATCATAATGATTTGGGGCCAGAATCTCAGCCTATGTGTCTGAATAACAGGGTTTTTTTAGAGCATTGATCTGCTGTTTAATGGAAAATTATAAAGGGTTCTAAAAAGTTTAGGAAAATCTTACCTTAGAGTCAAATTAATTAAAACTGGATAGATTTATAAAATTTTATTTAAAAACCGGTTTTAGCATGAAAGATACACTTATGCAAACATGAAATTTGGTTTTCTCTTTTGAAAAAGATTTTTATGTAATATAATGAAAGGTTTTTGTTTGCCCCTTTGGGTAAGTGGCAGGGGAAAAAAAAGAGGAGAGAAAAGAAACAAATTCAGTTGGCTGCTTGCTATCTTCATTAGGTCTTGTTTGGAAAGCTAGGTCTCTTTTATAAGAGTAAAGCTTTTTGCGTTAAAAAATTTTTTTTGAGTTACCACTTAGTATAAATGAATAAGCTGTGATCCTATTTTGTGATATCCAGTGTTTTAAACCTTTGACATTTGACAGACTTCCTAAAATCAACAAATTATAAAGTATGTCATTTTCTGACCTAATTAATCCTTTAGACATTAGGCAAATGTCTAAATATGACATGTTTGGCTTATTTGGTATAAAAATCATACAGGAAGCATTGTCAAATATGTGACAGTGTTTGGCTTTCTTTGGGCTATATTTGTGTAAATGTGTTATTATTATATGTTCCAAAATTATGTGAAAGTCCTATAATTCTGATATGACTTAGTGTATGTTATCAGTAATAATTATAATTATTACGTTAAATTATTGGGTGCCACAGAGGTAACAAATTTCCTTGTCAATTGTCTTTAACTGTGGCTGCCCTAAGACTTTTTGTCATCCATCGAGAATACTTATCTTGTTTTGACCTTGTTTAAATGATTATTTTATAATCAGCTATGAAACTCTTATCAGGTGCTCTTAAATGCAAGTTTCTAATTGATAACTCTGGAGATTGTCTCATTAGAATAGAGGAAAAACTTTCAAGTAGAAGACTGAAGTAATCTTTTTTGACTTTTTGCTTAAGACATTGCTAATCCTTTTATGTTTTCCAGAGTCAAGAGAGCTTTTCTTTTGAACTATTTACAGCTTTTAACAATTGAGTAAAATATGTTCCTGTGAACAAAATTTAGAGCATATTGGTTTCTCTCTATCTGATTTCTCTAGAATTTGGAAACTATTTGTGAGTATTCTCAACTTATGGCAGTATAGTTATTTGCATATGTGCCATGAGTATCTGTTTTCTTTTGTAACAGGACACATTTGGAGAAACTGGTTATTTTACCAAGGCTTTCACTGGAATGGTATGCTTTCTTTAAAGAATCAAAGTTGACTTATAGAGCCAATAAAAGCCCCTTGGGAAATCTGGCCTCATACCTTGTCTACACAGTCCCTGTACAAGGTTCCTGACCTGTGGTAAGTAAAGAATGTCACTTTCTGAGAGGCCCAGGAGCCCCAAGATATCTTGGGACCTTAAAAGGAGAGGAATTTACCCAAATCATAGGTATTTTAGGATACAAACCCATGCCTGGGCTCAGCTTTAAAAAGTTTTATATGAGATTTTTCATGGAACAGAGTTCCATCAAAGTCAATTTTAAAAGTCTGTGAGAAATAATTATTAAATTATAAAATGAACTAAAGTTCATTTTATAAACAAATCAGTTCTATCATGATTTGTTTTTAATAAGAATGGGGACTAAAGAGAGAAAAATTATGCTTCAAAAGATGAACTATGGTACACTTGTTGTTAGTTGTCTTTGAGTTTTTCCTGCAGTTTGGACTAAATCCTAAATTCTTCGTGGGCTACAAGTCCCCAAACTAATGCTTTCAAACCTTTACTTTTAAAACTGAGAATTGCACTCCTTACCCTAATACACATTATTTACCTTGTAGTATGCTCTTCCCTTAAATGTGGTACTAAAACTATAGATGGCAATACTGATACCTTCAGCATGCAAGCCTTGGAAGCCCAGCCAGGCCTGCATGAGTATGCTCAGACAGTTGCAAAGTGGTTTCACTCCTCTCACACTGGAGTCAACACCTACCCCACTACACCTCTGATCAGCAGGAATAAGTTAGAGCAATCTTTGCTCTTTTTTCATCTTCATTAGCCAACACGGTTAAGATTAATGTGTTATAAAATCCAAAGAGGAAGGGATTGAAACCACCTTTGCAAAATTATGCCTGAGACAGTTAAAGAGATTTAACCTAACTGATTCCATCTTGCTTCTAACCACCAAGCTGTCTTTGTTCATTCCTGGGTGTAGGCCAAACTAACTTTGGAAGGAACTTAGTTTATAGTTTATAGTTTAAAACAAAGATGATAACAGCGATTTCCCAAAACAAGCCTCCTTCTTTCCTGAGAACTAGACTGCCTTTATAGGACTAACATCAGCCACAAGATTAGAAATTATGGTTTAGGAGCCATGCAGCTGGAGGCTACAAGATTCTGACCCTCCCTAAACTGCTCCTAAGATCAGTGCTTGAGATATTTTGCAGACCCTGCACTTGCTGGATCAGCTGGCACCACCCAGATTGATAAACTGGCTCATCTGCTCTTGGAGCCCCCACCTAGGAACAGACTCAGTGCAAGAAGACAGCTTCGACTCCCTATGATTTCCTCTCTGACCTGACCAATCAGTACTCCCAGCTCCCTGGCTTCTCTCCACCCACCAAGTTGTCCTTAAAAACTTTGATCCCTGAATGTTCAGAGAGACTGATTTGTGTAATAATAAAACTCTGGTCTCCTGCACAGCTGGCTCTGAGTGAATTATTCTTTCTCTATTGCAATTCCCCTGCCTTGATAAATCAGCTCTGTCTAGGCAGCAGGCAAGGTGAACCCACTGGACAGTTACAATACCAACTGCTTAGCTTGAAAAAGCCTCTGCCTTCCTCACTAGACAAGCTACACAAATCACCACACTGGCTCATCAGATTGTCTGCCCTCAGCCCTGATAAAGCCATGCCCTGGCTGTTTCCACTAGCTGCCTTTTCTCCTCACTTACTGTGCCATTGAAAGGCCAGCGAGACCAACATAAAAACAAAAACAGAAACAACAAACAAACAAAAAACCCACAATCCTTCCAACAACAAGATTTGAAATACCTTGCTTTACCTGGGCCCCAGGAAACAAGTTCCAAACACCACCTCCACTCCATTTACCTGTCCCTACCGCTACCTCCCTGTAATACCTCACACACTACCATCTGCCCAGAAGCCCATATGCTGTCCTCATTTTGGGGTCATTTTCCTAGTCACCTTGCTCTTCTTTTCAGCTTAATTTCCTGGAATGTCTCTGCTTTGCCTGAGGCTCGTTCTGCTTGCACTTCTGAAGCCTCCTTCCTGGCTGCTATTTTCAAATCACCCTTTACCTGAAGAACTGCTTGGAACTAGAATTGGTATGGCTTTGCCACATCTCTATATAGATTGGAGATTTTATCCTTTTTAATAATCTTTCATCTCCTTCTCTTCCCTCAGGCCTTCTCCTCTTTTGTCAATGTGTAGCATATTCTAATTTAATGGTCAAGGGCAAAGCTAAACAGAGTCCCTTCCACTTCTGAGGAGTCAAAGAACATATGTAGGGACCAGGTGTCATTGCTGCCACTGCCAGCTCTGCCTGCCTGCCTGGAAGCCTTGAATCCTCTTTATTATGTCTGGTATAAAGTACACACCTTAATTCAAGAGCTTAACAATCAACATGAATCACATTTATAAATCTAAGATTCTGAACATAGGCCCAAAACACAACCTAGTAGGGGTTATTAAGGGATGATGGAACTTAGCAGCCGCCTGAATAGAAAAGCCTTGAGGGCTTCAACCCCAGTCCTCAGTGCAGTGTGGTGTAGCTGCCAAAAAGCAGTGAGGATGTAGTTTACTAACCAGAAGTATAGTGTCCATGGCAAGGAAGATGACAATCCTACACAAGCTCAATGTCCAGCCAGTATATGATGGTATGGCCATACTGAATGTCAAAACATTAAAATCCTTCCATGCTGATTAGTAAATGGCAGCAGCCGAAAACCCTCCAAGCTCCTCCTCTGTTACTCTAGTAATCTCCTGAATCCTCGACTTTTCTGTAGTTCAGAAATTAGTGGGTGAGTGCCAGGCCCAACAGAAATACCATACGACTTTCATCAGCACTCACCCATTCTGATGGGTTATGTCCATGCTTAAATCGGTAGGGGTGTCAAATCTTTTGGCTTCCCTGGGCCACACTGGATGAAGAAGAATTGTCTTGGGCCACACATAAAATACACTGACACTAATGATAGCTGATGAGCTAAATTTTAAAAATCATTAAAAAACTTCATAATGTTTTAAGGAAGTGTACAAATTTGTGTTGGGCCACATTCAAAGTCATCCTGGACCACATGCAGCCCATGGGCTGTGGTTTGGACAAACTTGCTTTAATGCATCATTAAATATATTGGAATTCATCTAAATACTTGTATTATCACCCCATGTCCTGTTCTACCCCATCCCAATGAGAACATACCAGTTAGGGATGAGAGCAGTAATCAGGAAAATCATTTTATAAAAACCAGTAATAAAAGTAAACCCTCTGCTAAGTGTTTTATATCGTTAGCTTATTTAAGCCTCATTATGACCCTATGAAGTAGAAACCAACATTTCTGCTTTTATGCATTGGAAATTGAATCATAGAGACGTGAATTGACTTAGCCAAAGTTTCACAGAGAATGTGGATCAAACCCATGCTACCCAACTCCATTTATATGAAGTTTCCAGAATAGAAAACTCTATAGAGACACAAAGTAGAAAAGTAGCTGCCTAGGGCTTAGGTGCTGGGAGGAATGGGTTACAAATAAGTACAGGATTTCTTTTTAGGTTCATGAAAATTTTCTAAAATTGATTGTAGTGATGGTTGGGCAACTGTAAATAAATGGAAAAACTAAATTGTGCATTGTAAATGGGAAACTTGTATGGTATGTGAATTATATATCAATAAAATTGTGTGGAAGAGAGAGGCAGGGAGCAGGCTTAGTTCATCAGCAGGAAGAATGTTCTGACAAGTGGAATCCTGTGCCTGCAGAGAGAGGCAGGGGGCTTCCAGGTCCATCCCAGTTCACTTGGAAGATATATGGGGAGCACTTGGCAGTAAGGCTGGGGAGGGAAGGCTGGCAGCAGGGAGAGAGGTTGATCTGAAAGCTTTTCTAGCCTGAGCCTGGTGAGGGCCTGGAGGGAGAAGGGCTGAGCAAGGAGGCCAGGTGGCCTGCAGGCCCCTTCTGCACCTGACACTTTTGTGCCTTGGATCAACTGTGTCTGTCTCTTGGCTGCCCAGCTTCAGCCCTGCCTGTTCCCTGGGTGGCCATGAGAAGCCTATGGGGCCCAGCATGGAAGAGTGGAACCTCTGCCTTCCAAAGACACATGGGTTATTTCTCCAGCAGCAGTCAAGATCCTAAGTCCACACTGTGGCCCCATCCACTGCCCACCATCCTGAATCTGAGCTTTAATCCTAAGAGCAGAGGAGCAGAAAGGACTTAGGGTACCATTTACACTTGGCAGCCAAAGCTGGATAAATGTGAGCCACTCAGATGAGACTTACTGTTACCCTTGGCCATTCTCAAACTACAGGACACCTTCTACTTGAAGAATAGAATTGGAAACTCCCTAGCTTAACTCCAGCAAACTGTGTAATCCCTGTATCCAATAAGCCCCACCTTGGCTTTAGTATAAATGTAGTAACAACAGAACAGCATGACTTAGGGACAAGGCCAAGAATACAGGTTATCACCTGGTTTGCAATGTGACCAAAATACCAGTTACCAGTGTCATTGATATACTTTTCCAAGAGCAATCATAGAAGATTTTGGAGACCTTGTTAAGTCGTATCTTTGCAATGCTATGGTATTGGCTGCCCGCCTAATTATCGCTGGCAAGAAGATCTCAAGGAATTCAAGAATTCTCTGTGGCAGCATTAGGGGTGGACACTAGGGGAGGAATTGTTGGTTAAGAATACTTTCCTAGGCCTAGGACTGATATACTCTTCACTGTGATTAAAAACCTGGACTTAAAAATATCAACACAGTTCTGTAATGGTTTGGGAATAATCACTGCCCCAAGTCCCTCATGTACTCCCTTGGTCCTGGCCACCAAACCTCCCCTTCCCTAAGCTCCTCTCATTCCCCAACTTGATCCAGCAACTATAGCAGGATGACTAACACAAAGGGGCCTTCCAAAACCCAGCTCCTACTGAGACCAAGGGTGGTTAAATATTTTGAATATTACCACCTAATTAGGTCTCGGGTCTTTTGTCTGGGAGAGGAAACATGAGACCTGTGGTCAAGCACTTCCAGGGCAAAAAGCCAAATTTAGAAGAATTCTACTGTACGGTACATAGAAAGGAAATATGGAGTGATTTCTGTCAGGAAGAAAAGTCAATGAAGGGCCAGGTTCTAATTCCCAGCATCATGACCTGAGTTGAGACACTTAAGCTCTTTGTAACAAGGTGAATTTAATATTATAAAGCTTAATTAATATGTTCCAAGAGCTTGTGATGAAGGACAGGAAAAGTTTTCTTTAAATCTTTAAGTTGGGATTGGCTAATTACTGTTATTGTTCCTCTGATAGGTCTTAGTATAGCAGATTATACCAGTTTTTTCATAATACAAGGATCCTCCTTGAAATAACTGTCACATTTAACGATAATAGTTAACATTCACAGAGCACTTACTGAGCCAGATGCTATTTTAAGCACTTTACACGTAGAGTCTAATTTAATACAACAATTGAGGTAGACACACCACTATCGTCACTATTTGATGTTGAAGAAATGGAAACCCGGAGATGCTTTAACTTGCCCACATCGCTCACCTGGTAAAGTGGCTAAACGAGGGTTTGAACTGAAGCAGTCTGACTTCAGAGCCCACATGTTTACCCACTACGCTGTACTGATATGGTTGAACAGGCCTTACTATGATATGCCAGGGTACTTTTACATAAATTACTGCCATTTAATCCTCCAACATCTACCGTATTAAGGCATTCATCATCACCTTCATGTTACAAATAAAAAACTGAAGCTCAGAGATGAAGCCACTGCCCCCAAGGTTATCCAATCAATAATCATCAGAACAAAAATGCTATAAAGGACAATTAATCGCCACAATTGGAATATGGAGTATTCCATAAATAAAATATAGAGTGTAGGTTATATTAAAGTATAATATAAAGGCTAAATTTAATGGTATTGATAATGGTATGATGATATGTAAGAGAATAGTGAAGTATTTATGATTAAAAGGGCTATGATATATACAACATACTCTCAATGATTGGTTCAGGAAAACTCAACTATATGTGTGTGCATATAGATATAGACAGATAGATGATACAGTGAATGGTAAATACTAAAGGAAATGAGGAAAATGTTAGCAATAGGTGAGTCTGTGTAAAAAACATTTGAGTATTCTTTTTATTCTTATCTCACAATTTTTCTGTAAATATGAAAACATATTCAAATAAAGTATTAAGAAATATGGCTCACAATCCATCTCATCCTGTTTAGAAGCCCTCCCTGCTTAGTTTTGTGGAGACTCTCATGGCTCTAGAATAGTGAAGGATGTCACCTGTGGATTTATAGGTTTTGACAAACAGAAACTCACCACAATTATTTGTGGGAGATCTTCCTGGAGAAGAATAGTTACTCAAGAAGCATTTACTGTGTTCCAGGTACTGTGTTACATGCATGTTGGGATAAAAGGTAACTAATGCAAACTTCTTGCCCTCAAGAAGTTCATGAACAGACACGAAAGCTGTGTGTCAAGTGCTATAATTAGAGGTATGAACAGGTTCTAGGAAAAACCAGAAGAGAGACACCTTATTCAGCCATGGGTGAGGATCAGAGGTAGTAAGGAATGTGGAGAAGTCAGGAAACATTTCCCAAAGAAGACTCTCAAATTAAACCTTGAAGGGTTTTGCCTGGTGAACAGTGGGATGGGAAAAAGGACATTCTTGGCAGATTATAAGAAATGAGAGGCAGGGTAGTAGTTAAGAACACAGACTGTCTGGGCTCAGACCCCAAATCTACCACTTATTTTACTGCATGACCTTAGGTAAGTTAGTTAGTTTGTCTGTCTCTGTTTCAGTTTCCTCAACTGCCACATGGGGATGATGACAGCACCTACCACATAGGATAGTTGCTGATGATTAAATTATAAGATACGATATATTTAGGCCACTATCTGGCACATAATAGGTGTGCAATAAATATTAGCTCAGTTCATGTCCCTTTCAGGAAACTAAAAGTTTCAATCAGTAAAGTGCAGGGTTCATAGCAGGGAAGGGAGAGAGACAGGAGGGAGGATGTAATGCCAAGCTAAGAAATTTGTACTTTAGCCTCAAGGTGATGTGAATTTATTGAAGAGTTTTAATGACTTGCTCTATTAGTAATTTGTGCTTTAGAAACATCCCTCTGGGCAGGGCGCGGTGGCTTATGCCTGTAATCCCAGCACTTTGGGAGGCTGAGGTAGGTGGATCACTTAAGGTCAGGAGTTTGAGACCAGCCTAACCAACATGGTGAAACCCTGTCTCTACTAAAAACACAAAAATTAGTTGGATGTCATGGCTGGCACCTGTAATCCCCACTGCTCAGGAGACTGAGGCATGAGAATCACTTGAATGCGGGAGGCAGAGGTTGCAGTGAGCCAAGATCAAGATCGCACCACTGCACTTCAGCCTGGGTGACAGAGCAAGACCCTGTCTCAAAAAAAAAAAAAAAAGGAAGAAAGAAAGAAAAGAGAAAAAGCAATGTCCCTTTGGTGTGGAGAATGAAGAAGGGTAAGAATGTAGGCAGGGGAAGGTCATTGCATCAACTCAGATGAGAGGAGTTGAGGGTCTTAGATAGGATAGTGGGGCAGAGTAGTTACTGAAGAGAGAACATTTTCAAGAGACATCATGGGAGTAAAAGTCAATGCTAACTCCCAGGTGAAAAAGGGCTCCATCCTTTGAGATAAGGAACAGAGAAGGAGTAGGGTTTTGGAGGTGGGGGCAGAGATGATGAATTGAGTTTTAGCCATGGTAAGCTTGAAGGGTTTGATCTAGAGAAGTCTAATACATGGGAGGATAGACAAGGCTGTGATTTGCTACCATTTAAGATTCACAAAGCAAATTTTACTATTTTCTACTGTGTGGCCTTCAACTAGCTATATGCCTTTGCTTCACTTCCTCAATTATAAAATGATTGTGATTATTAAAATGCCCTAGTGTAAGTGAAAAGCACTCAGTAAAGTGTGATGTATGATATAGATGCCAGATGTGCCAGATATTTTTCTTCTGGGGAGAGCTGAAACAGAGTTAAAAAAAAAAAAACTTGATTATTGAGTCATCTTTTAGGAAACTTCAGAAACTTTTCCTGTCTAGAGGAATAAAAAGGGCCAAGAATCCATAGGAACAGACCTGCCCATCCTAAGCCTGTGTTTTCCTCCCCTCCTAATCTATCTAGACTAAAAATAGTCAGGTCAGAGACTTGGAAATAAGTCTTAAATGAGCCAGAAGAAGCCAGAGCTGAAATGAGGGGACTACAGAAGCCAAGCCTTGCAGTAGCATTCAAAGATTCTGAGGGTATGTCACCTTTATTGAGATTTGACCGACTCCCAGGTATAATGGTTAAACTCCAGACTCTGACTTTTGTAAAGTGCTTGGTTCTTATCTCCCTTACCAAGGTAGGTATGTTTTTTGACTATAGAGGCCACACAAGAGGCATCCTAACTCTCAGTACCACAAACTTTTCTCTGTAAATCCTTAAAGGCTTATCTACAAAAATTATACCCTCGCTCCGATGACCTTGCCTAATAGTTTTCCTATGGAAGTCCTCACAAGCCCCCAGATTCTTTAAGAACAGCAGACACAGAATTAACTATTTAAGTTTCAAAACTGACTCTGTAGAATGTAAAATATCTAGGGGAAAGAGTATGCAGTGTTTCTGTTCAGTTCACTCATTAATTGGTATTTTTACTGGGCTCACATTTTTGTTGTATCCCCATATCTTGTAACCCTGATCTTTGAATCAATCATCTTTGAATCTATAGGCTCAATATATACACACCAGTTTCTCAAAACCTCTGTCCTTTGAGGAGCTTTCCTTTCCTTGCCTCTAAAATAGAAACATTAATACTTGTCTTGGGAGGACTAAATGAGATTATATGTTGAAAGTCCATACCTACTACACCCATTCAAAAAATATTTCCTGAGAACCTACTATGTGCCAGGACCCGACATGTGCATTGAGGATTGTTAGTGGACAAAAACAAATATTCCTACTTTCATGGAATTGATACTGTAGTGTGAGAAGTCTGATGAACAACTCAATAAATAAAATGTATAATATGACAGACAATGACAAATGTCATGGAGAAAAATAAGAAAGTTGTGGGCTGAGTGCTGGTCAGAGTTGGAGGCCACCACACAGTAGATGCTTCAGAAATGGTTATTTCTATTAGATCTCTTTAGTTTCTATACCTCAAGCATTCCTTTGATACAGGTCCTAAGTGCTTGCAAGAGTTCAAAAACGTGTATCAAAACCTAACTATGGTTCAAGCACGTGTTAGGTTTTAGGGGGTATAAAGATGAACAAGGCATGATCCATGCCCAGAAGGATCTTTTCAACATATTGTAGTAAGTGATCAAACATGGGGTGTGGGGTACAGAGGGTAGGGGAAAGTCACTTAGCACAGGCAAGAATCAAGAAAGGTTTTCTAGAGGTGCTGATGCCTCAGCTTAGACTCAACGCTTAGGCGCCTTGAGAGGAAAGGAATTGGGAAGGGTGACCTTGGCAGAAAATGGAACACAAGCAAAGTCACAGGCGAGGTGAGTAAGAAGGACCTACATGAAGTTCATGGGATAGAGAGTGGCAGGAGATGAAACCAGAGAAGTAGGCATAAGTCAGGGCATAGAAAGTAACGTCATAGACATCACTCAGAGGATGATTACTGAATAACTAAGTTCTCAAGAGGGAAATGATATGGTCAGATTGCATCTTAGAAACATTACTTTGTAGAAAAAGCACTTGTTTTCCTACAAAGCAATCTTTGTAGGCTAGACTACAAGGAAGTCAAAACTAGAGGCAGAGAATCCAGATAGGACACTGCTAGCATAGTCTGGGTGGGGGAAGAAGGGAGCCCTACAGAAGATAGAGTAGAAAAGATGGATTTGAGAAGTATTAATATTTAGAAAAAAATTGGAAGGCCTTAGTGGCTTGTTTACCTAAAATATGAAAACTCTATAGGGATTCCTAAGTTTCTGATGTAGGTGGCTGGGTGGATGGTAGTGCTATGATGGCAAGTACAGAGCAAAGGATGGATTCCTCAGTGAAAAATGATTAATTTAATTTTGGACCCTCTAAACCACATTCAATGACTTCTTTTCAGAAGCCACTCTTTTGGGACTTGGTATAATATAAGGTTTTATTGTCAGGTATATGTGGGCCTAGACTATACTATAGTGGTAATAATAAAAATTTACCTCATAGGATGATAAGGAAGACAAAGTTTTATAATGCTCTTGGCACAATGCTAGACAAATAGTAAGTGCTAAATAAATACAGATTTTGTATTAGGTATTGTCATTAGGCCCATTCTTTTATTTTATTTTCTTTTTGAGATGGAGTTTCACCCTTGTTGCCTAGGCTAGAGTGCAATGGCACAATCTTGGCTCACTGCAACCTCCACCTCCTGGGTTCAAGCGATTCTCCTGCTTCAGCCTCCCAAGTAGCTGGGATTATAAGCATGCACCATGACGCCCAGCTAATTTTTTGTATTTAGTAGAGAAGCGGTTTCACCATGTTGGTCAGGCTGATCTCAAACTCTTGACCTCAGGTGATCCACTGGCCTCGGCCTCCCAAAGTGCTGGGATTACAGGCATGAGCCACCGTGCCCAGCCAGCCCTATTCTTTTCTAGCCTGAAATCACACCTCCCACTTTTGCTCAACTTCCCTAAGATTGCTTTTAAGGTTTTCTAGTTGACTTGCCTCTGACCTCTTAGTATACTTCTTTGGGAGCTGCCCCATGAATTTCTATAATCTGCATTAATCATCCTGCTTACTTTCCCTGCTGAATCACCATCTCATGCTCCCCTTGACCTTCAGATTACTGTGCTTGGTATTGCTTGCTTAGACAAATTTTTAGCAGGGACTTCTTCTCTCCAGGCACCACTCTGATCCATATCAGCATGAGCATTAAATGCTCCCTCCATTATCTGATAATTTGTTACTGGAAGAGACTGCCCAGTGCAACAATTTTGATGATGATACTTAACCATACATTTAACACCTATTTGCCCAGGGATGTGACATTTATTCTCCCAGCTAATCCTTATAAACCCTCTGAAGTAGATGCTAGTATTATCTCAATTTTATAGCCAGAAACTAACACTTACTGAGCATTTGTATGATACCAGGTACAATGCCTTATTCTGATTGTGCTGCTATAAAAAATACCATAGACTGAGTGGCTTATAAACAACAGAAGGCTGGGTACAGTGGCTCACACTTGCAATCCTATCACTTTGGGAGGCAGAGGTGGGAGGATTGCTTGAACCTAGGAGTTCAAGACCAGCCTAGGAAACATAGTGAGACCCTGTCTCTACAAAAAAATATAAATAAATTAGCCAGGTATGATGATGCATGCCTGTGGTCCCAGCTATTCATTCAGGAGGCTAAAATAGGAGAATCACTTGAGCCCAGAAGGTTGAGGATGCAATAAGCCATGATCACATCACTGCACTCCAGCTTAGGAGACACAGCAAGACTCTGTCTCAAAAACATAAACAAAACCCAGAAATTTATTTCTCACAGTTCTGGAGGCTGGGAAGTCCAAGATCAAGGTGACGGCAGGTTCATGTCTGGTAAGGGCCTGCTTTCTGGTTCATAGATGGCCATATTTTTGTTGTGTCCTCACATGGCAGAAGTGGTAAAGGAGCTCTCTGGAGCCTTGTTTATAAAGGCACTAATTCCATTTATGAGGGTTTCTTATGACCTAAATCACCTCCCAAAGGCTCCACCTTTTAATGCCCTCACTTTGGGCTTTAGATTTCAACACATGAATTTTGAGGGTGCATGAACATTTATTTAGTCAATAGCATACTATGTTAACATTTTGCATGCATTAACTTACTTAATTCTCATACCAACTCAAAATGTAAGTACCATTATTGGCCCCATTATTCAAATGAAGAAACTAAGCCTTAGTGTAGATAAGCTAAAGTAACATGCTTAAGGCCACACAGCTGATAGTGACAGTTCAGGGATGGAAATATGAGCATATTTGCTCCTATGTCCTGTTGTATGCCACAAGGGGACAAGAAAAGGAAGGACTGGGAAGTGGGAGCCTGACTAACTATGTATGTCTGATAGGATGAGTGGATATGGCTAGTGTCTATCTTTTTATTTAAAAACAAAATTAGGTCAATTTCTTAGATGGTGTTACTTCAAAGGTGATGATCAGAAAATAGAGTTAAAAGGGCTGGAATTTGAAATTCCTTCTCCAACTCCTTCTCACTCCTCACCACCCACCCAGACACACATTAAAACTTCTAATTCTGACATCAATAATCAAAGACATTGAGTGAGGCTGAATAGACTATACTTTGACCCACGTCCTAATATAAGAATTTTAATTTTCTGTAGTCCTTTCTAGGTTGTATCCATATAATACAATTTTACATTCTTGTAACTAGTTCATTTTTAATGTATTCATTTAATATTTTAAAGTAAACCTTTTATCATTCATATTTCTTTCATTGATGGGCCCTAATATATATCAAATTGCTCAATATTTAGATTATTTTCCATTTTTCACTAGCAAAAGTAATATTGCATAGACAATCTTTGTGTCTGTAGGCTTTTGTTTTAATTCTGCTAAAGTCCACCCTTAGGACAGAATCCCCAGAGAGGAATTGTTGTATTAAAGGGCAGGAACATAATTACGGTTTGTGATGCAAATTACCAAACCACTTTCCCAAAGGATTGGACCTATTTGCAATGTAGTTGTAAGAATATAGGCTCATCATGGCAAATGGGTTTTTAGTAGCCATTTTTCTTTCCATATTTTTAGTTCAGTTTTAACTTTTATTGTTCTATGATGAGGTATATACTCAAAATAGCAGGAAGGCATCAATAAGAAAAAAATACAAAGATGAAATGAAATAATTGGTCACAATTTTAAAACCATTTCAGATATATTTGTGTCCATGGGGTGTCCCAGCAGGCTAGCATTTCAGTACTTTTCAAATCCACTTTTCCATAATGAGATGGCAGGTGAAAGTACATCCAGCCTGGCAGGAGTCCCAGTTGGAAAGCTTAGGTAGATGGTGGGGACGGACATCAGCCAGTGGTGGGGGACCTGGTGAGTGCTGCAACCAAGAAATAAAAGGCAAAATAACAGTTTGAGGATGGACAAATAAAGAACTTTGGTATCAAAGTTTTCTCCATTTTGTAATTAACCCAGTAGTATCTCCCTCACATAGAACCTAATTTGTATTCAGACTAATTAAATCAAGAAGTAGCATTGTCAATAAGGAAGGAATGTTTAGGCCCCTGCTCCTAGGGACAATGGAGAAACAGAGTAATAGCAGTGCTTATTCAAAGAATACTTTCCATGTGTCCAATATTATGCTAAATGCTTCCCCAAGCTTATCTTGAATCCTCATAGCAACCCTATGAGACGGGTACAATTAAGTTGATTTTACAGATGAAGAATCTGAGGCTCAGAGGGGTTGAGTTGGCAGACTACATAAAGAGGTGGTTAACCCATTTATGCCTGAGGTTGCAAATGTTTGAATTTTTGCACTCAGACCTTGGTGATGGCTTTGAGCAGTAGGATACAAATAACTCCCACATGCTTAGCGTTCCAACATGAGGTATAAATCCAACACGAGGTATAAATCGCTAGCAAGAGTTCCAGCGCTAGAGTGCCCAAGTTG